>NC_140412.1:82610000-83860000 GCF_965140295.1 Lepidochelys olivacea
GTAAAGAGTTGAAGAAAATCCATTTCCCTGACATGCACTCTCCCTCTTTCAGCCCCAGCACTTACAATGTAACTTGCTTCCTGAAGTGGCAGATTGTGAAAAGACTATTTTGTAATGTTGTCAACCTTTTCGTTTCTTTTTAGAACAGTCTTCCTTCAGAAACCATGTGTGTCTCATGTTCTTTAAAAAGAACAGGAGGACTTGTGGCACCTTAGAGACTAACACATTTATTTGAGCATGAGCTTTTGTGAGCTACATCCGATGAAGTGAGCTGTAGCTCACGAAAGCTCATGCTCAAATAAATTGGTTCGTCTCTAAGGTGCCACATGTCCTCCTGTTCTTTTTGCGGATACAGACTAACACGGCTGCTGCTCTGAAACCTGTCATGTTCTTTACTAGCTCAGAGCAGCACAACAGAGCTGGTGGTGGTGATGTGGGGTGCTAGCCCAGGTTTCATCCTCCTCTGTTTTCTCTGATCCTGGTATACATGGATGCTCAACTGTATTAGTGCTACCATTTAAAACATTGTTTTACAAGGCTTTCACTTGCTTTCACTTGGTTATAAAGCCAGTTAAGACAGGCCCTAGCCTAGAACATGATTCTTGAACACTGTTAGGCCTGTTCTACACTGGCCAGGCAAAGAGCACTGAAACTGTGTTAGAAGGAACAACTTTTCAATCCTGTTTTAAAATGGTTCTGCTAATACAGTTTAAGTTCCAGTGTAAATACAGTAGAGCTCTTCTGCCTTCATACTGTGGGACTGGCACCTTCCCCAAAACATAACTTTGCCCAGAATTCCTCTCTGCCCAAAGAGCCTGGGAGTCTGAGAAGAGGTAGAGAGGAAGGGCAAACAGCAATACTGCTGTATGCTCATCACAGCAACTCTTGAGCTGAAACTGTCTCCACCACATGCACAAAATTCTCATTCCTGTTTGAATTTGGTTGGTTTTAACTGAAAATATCTAAAATATTTGCAGGAATAATTAGTTTTGGTTGTAATGCCCTTTGGCAATGGTTACACAAAGTAAGTATTCAGGACACCAGCAGCACCTGGCTACGGGTATGGATGAACTAGAAATCTAGAGATGGCTATTAATGACTGATACACAAAAGTGAAGTTAAGGTAATACTATCATTATCCTGTCACAAAAGAGTACTTGTGTCTCATCCTCACTCTACCATGCATGAAAATATGATGCAATAATCAAGAATTACACAGTCTGCACATTGGCAATGAAGTCAATGAATATACTGCTTCAGTTATGGTTCACAACAGCCATTACTTGAAGGAGATGTTAATTAATTGTTTTCCTCCTTCTCTGTTGCTTCAGCTGATAGACAGAGGGCATCTCTTGTCTTTGCTTTCCTAACAATGGAAGCAGGGCTGGACCGATATGTCGTAGCACTTTCTGCCTCCTCATTCGACTCCCTGTTGCTTTACAAATGTTGTGCAAGACATAACATGCTGAAATCATACTGGGGATGTAGTCTGTCTCATTATCACTGCAATTCAGAAGTCCCTTGCTTTCAGTCTTTCAAAGGCATATTCGGATCTCTGAGATAGCAGTTAAATGCCACATTCCAGTGATCGTAAATGCACTGGAATGCACTACAGACGTAAACTACTAATGTTTCAAGATTTGCTTGATGCATCTTTCCAGTTTAATTAGCTAAAGAAAATTTTTTACTCAAAGACAGGATAATTGAACCAATTTCACCATATGGTATCTGCTTCTTTTGTACACAAAACAGTTTGCTATGAATTACTCAAACGCTGAACAGTAATGCTAAAAAACTTAACTATGAAAACAATGGGCCAAATTCATCCCTGATGTACTTTAGTGATATTAGAAAAGGGATTAATTTGACCCAAAGTGATCTGTAAGCCTCCTTTTTCACATTAAGTTACCCCACTTCACATATCCTAATCTGATGTCTTCACTTACATGGTTTCAGTCTGGAATGACGTGCATTGCACATTCTGTATCTTTGGAAAACAACAAACCTATTGGCCCAGATCCTCAGCTTGTGTTAACTGACATAGCTCCACTAAAGACACTGACACCAACTGAGGATCTGGCCCATGGTTTAGAAGTTATTTGACTCCATTTTTACAACGGGTGTTTTCAGTCATTGAATACAGTTTTTAAAACCATTTTAATGAAATAGTTAAATTAAAACACTCTTTTGTTTGAATTCAATCATTTCTCTACAGTGCTGGAAACTAGATACTGTAGCATTGTTCTAGTGTAGGAGAACCAGAAAGGGAAAGCTGACTATAAATAAAAGTAATAGTGTCTAGAATATTCGCATTGTCCAAGAGGAGTGAAGCATGAAAAACAAACAGTACAAATGGTAAATTGTACTAGTAAACTGGATTTTTTAAATTCTTTCAGTTTTAATAATCTAAGATATTATAACAAAGATAAGGAAATCTGTGATTTAAAAATATGATTTTAACCTGATACTATACCACAAATCAAATATTTCTCTTTTGGGGGTAGATATTTAAAAATGACAGCCCTATTGTCTGTATTCAGTACTATATATGCTGTTATGACCCAAAGAGACGAGGTAGTATGCATAAATATACATACCCGATTTGGGTACAGTCTCGATACGGCAGCACTGAAAATATGCTACAGAAGGATCTTCTGCCACTGATAAGGACTATTCTAAAAAACAAACAAAAATCAAAGACTAAAATTAAAAAAAAAAACCACAGCAATAAACAAAGCAAAGAACAACAAGCGTTAGCATTCAGGCATTTAGCAATTAAAAGCTTCTATCATTGACAATTTCCTCCTTCCTCTCTTTTTAGAACTTGGTGTTGTGTTCCGTAGAAAAATACTGTACAACTGAATGATTTACAGGAAACCTGAATTACACTGCCTCACATCACCTACCCATCATATAGACAGCTAACAGAGCTGAATCTCCCAAGTTCCATACTGAGGTTCTATTTAATAATTTCACTTGTACGGTAAAGGATGTTTGATGATAGGCTGTATTTGTAATAAAATATGAAATGCATTGACTTGGTATTGGTTGAATCAATCTACCCTTGACATGTCAAGTTATAAATCACAGTTCAGGCAATTTCAAATACATTTAAAAACAGTGCTCTTTGAGAGAGATCAGTAGAGAACTATAAAAACCTCATAACATTTTAAAAAATGTATTCTGATTATAATATAAGTAATTCTTCTTGTTTAAAAGAATAGTAAAGCACTCCTTTGCATTTTTAACATGATCCTTTATTACCAGTTCAAGACTGGAAAACAATTAATTTTAAATGGATTTAGGTCCACTGATCAGAAGCAGGACACAAAAAAATTTCAGACAACTATTCATAGATTATAAAGCCAGACAGGACCTTTGTGATCATCTAGTCTGACTTCTTGTATAACACAGGTCATATAGGACTTCCCTGAATTAATTTCTGATTGAATTCAAGCATATCTTGTAGAAAAACATACACTCTTGATTTAAAAGTTTCCATGATTGAGAATTTACCACAACCCTCGTTAAGTTGCTTCAGTGGTTAATTACCCACACTGAAAAAATTTTACATTTTACTTCAAGTCTGAATTTGTCTAGCTTCAACTTCAGTCACTGGATCTTGTTATGCCACTATCTGCTAGATTGAAGAGTCCTCTATAATCAAATTTCTGTTCACCATGTAGGTATAAACTATGATCAAGTCACCCCTTAATCTCCTCTTTGATAAATTAAATAGATTGAGTTCCTTGAGTCTATCAGTATAAGGCAGGTTTTCCAACTTTTAATAATTTTTGCAGCTTTTCTCTGAACCCTTTCCATTTTATGAACATACTCCTTGAATTGTGGACACCAGAACTGCACAAACTTCTAGTGTCAAATACAGAGGGAATATAAACTCCCTATTCCTGCCTCAGATTCCACTCTTTATGCATTCAAACATTGCATTAACCCTTTTGGCCACAGCATCACATTAGGAGCTCATTTTCAACTAATTATCCAGCATAACCTCCAAGTCTTTTTTCAGAGTCACTGCTTCCCAGGATAGAGTTCCCCATCCTGGAGGTATGGCCTGCTCTCTCTGTTCCTAGATGCATGACTTTACATTTGGCCATATTGAAATGTACAGTTTGCTTGCATCCAGTTTACCAAGAGATACAGAGCAATCTGTCTTCATTATTTCTTTGACTCCCCCGATTTTTGTGTCATCTGCACACTTTGTCACACTTTGATGATTTTATGTTTTCTTCCATGTTATTGATAAAATGTTAAATAGCATAGTAGGACCAAGAATAGATCCCTGCTGGACCAACTAGAAACACAACCATTCAATGACTATTTTGTTTACCATTACATTTTGAGACCTATTAGTTAGCCAGTTATTGTTCCATTTAATATGTGCTATGTTGATTTTGTATCATTCTAGAGTCGCAGTTGAAACATTATGTGGTACCAAGTCAAATGCCTCACAGAAGTCCAAGTATGCTACATGAACACTGTTACCTTTAGCAAATTTGTAATCTCATCAAAGAGAGAGATCTGGCATTTTTTAATGTCTCCACTTTCCTCACTAATACTGGATTATTTAGTGCTTCTGGACACTGAGGGCTTCCCTACATGGCACTTGGCAAAGCATGCCAGAAGGGTGTGATTTGTAAAATGCTCTAACTGCCTTGTGTGGACCCCGCTGGTGTGCTCTAAAAGGTACCTAGTTTGCATTTACATCATCCCAAATAGGACTATGGTTGGCAAGCAGACTGTGCTTCATCCTGTCACATTTTGAGTTTGTCATGGTGGTCTGTGCACTTATAACCTCCAGGCTTGATTAGTGCAATGTACTATACCAAGGAATAAAATACTGACCTTAAAAATTCCCTATTGGTTCAGAATGCTGCCAACACCTACTTGGCACCCTGGCTTCCACCTGTGTATATCACTGGTGCTTTGCACTCCAAACCCCAATCCCCTCTCTGATGTATCTGCCACTGACTTCAGTGGGGCTAGGATTTCACCCCACATTTTTACTCTTTGCATTACATTGGTCAAAGCTGGGTGATAAGCTCAGTGCAAGGACCATTTTTAGTTCAGTGTCAGTAAAGTACCATGTACATCTACAGGGCTACAACGTAAGATATTTTAATTAAAATTACAGCTAAGGCCTCAGCAATTGTGCTATTCTAAAGCATCACCATCTCAGTAGCCAAATGGCATACACGATTCCCCAATATTTGGAAGCACACTTATGTTGCCCAGAGAGTTGCATCATGCTGTTCTCGGCACCCACCTGGAGGGATCCTGAATAACAGAGCACAGGCACCGACTTTTCAAACTGCTGGGGGGTGCTCGACCCCTAGCTCTGCCCCACGCCCTGCCCTCACTTCACTCCATGCCCCAAGGCCCCACCATGCCTCTGTCTGCCCCCACCCCACCCCGTCTCTTCCCGCCCAGTTCCGCCCTCTCCCCCAAGTGTGCTGTATTCCTGCTCCCCCCCCCTCAGCCTCCCTGCACGCCGTGAAACAGCTGTTCGGTGGTGGTGGGAGGCATGGGGAGGGAGGGGGGAGGTGATGATCCACAGGGTGGGAGGTGCTGGGGGGGAGAGCTGATAGGGGGGCTGCCCTTGGGTGCTCAGAATCCACCATTTTTTCCCCCGTGGATGCTCCAGCCCCGAAGCATCCACAGAGTCAGCGCCTTTTGGTGAGAGGTTAGTCTTTCTTCTCCTGGAACATTCCATTATAGCAGGAATATTTTCTTCTTTTGTAAAAAATGTATTTGAAGAAGTGAAGAGAATATTTATGCTGCAATAATAAGCAAATGCAAAAATGTTTTCTAATAATAACCAACTACATACTAGTGGGAGGACTTCTTACAGCATAAGAGTATTATCTCATTCTTTGTCTAGGTGCCAAAATACTTCTTAGCTTACCTGTCATCAAGACAGCACTTTACCCTATATGATGCCTTAATGGTATTAAAGTCAGCTATAAAGCAAGATGGATGCTTTTTCACATTTGAGAAAGACAGTCAACAAACACAAAAGCTGGCATGAGATTCATTTTCTGCTCACCACTGCTTATTGCCAAACGATTTTATTACTCAGAAAGTTCCCTCACTCACTGAAAGCCTTGTTTGCTGATGTATGCAGCTTGGCACAGTATTTCAGGCTGACATCAGAAAACATCTTTGAATTCTGAAAACCACAATACCCCCCAGACATACTCTCCCTCCCTGCCCGCAGCTGCTTCTGGAAATTCAGCTTTTTCCACCAACGCCCTACTCCTCCCTGAAAAAAAACATGATATTAAAAGAAAACCAAACTGGTGCCTTCACATGTAGAGATGGCTATTATACAATGGGATTTCACCAAGAAAAACGTAACATATATATTAGGTATTCCTGGGGGATTTCTGCACCAAAAAATTAAAAATTTTGCACATATTTTAAAATTCTGCATATTTTATTTGTCAGAATAATGCAATATAATCACTTCTGGTTTCACTTATTTTTGAAATTTATTTAAACTACAGTACAATGGATGAAGAATGGGAGTGGGGAGCTTTGGAGGAAATCCCCAAACCATCCTGCCTCATATAATGTAGCTAGGTTTGACCATTTATTTTGAGTTATTAGTCAACAAATATATGCAACCCTATGGTCAGTGTGGCTAGGGAATCAAACTCACAATTTATATTGGCTACTGACCATCTCCAGAAAGGTCAGTAGCAAACAGTTCATGGAGCACATTTTGATAAAAAGAAAACGAGTACTTGTGGCACCTTAGAGACTAACCAATTTATTTGAGCATAAGCTTTCGCTCAAATAAATTGGTTAGTCTCTAAGGTGCCACAAGTACTCCTTTTCTTTTTGCGAATACAGACTAACATGGCTGTTACTCTGAAACCTGTCACATTTTGATAGGAATTTTTTTCAGTCCAAAAATTTAGACCAGTTCTAATCACTAAAGCATCATAAATATTTATAAGGCCATACAGTCCTTTACATCACTCTGGCTACATAAAGGAGCCTTAAAACTTTTACACCTGTTTTATATTCCTGAGGGAATTCACAAAGACAATGGGAACAATTCACTAAGTGGGCAGGCTGCTACTTTCTACTCTGCCTGAGGGGACAGAGTCTGCCCCACGCCTACCTCCTCAGAAACACCCCGATGCCCTGCCCCTCCACACCAAGTGTGCTGCAATAGTGAGCGAGAGGGACAGTCTCTCTCTCTCTCTCACACACACACGACTGCCCAGCACCACCCCGATGTTGATTTATGTCTCTATCGGCTGCTTTAGGCGCCAAAACCAACCAGCTTGCGCTGTCAGGGAGGGGCGTGTGGCCACTCTTGTGGCTTCCTTTTGCTTCCCCGTCAGATGTCATTTTTTTGTGGGGAAACAAAGAAATCTGTGGGGGACATGAATTTTGAGCATGTGCAGTGATGCAGAATTTCCCCAGGAGTAATTAGGGATCAAAAAGGAAGAAAACAGGTAACAGCACAGTAATTCCAGGGCAACTTGGGGAAAAAACTACTTTTCCCACTCAATTTTGAGCTCCAGGTGTCACCTCTCCTTCCATAAACAGAGTAGGACCCTGATCCCACGAAGCTCTCCTGGAGACAATAGAAGGGGTGTCTTCTGTCTCCATGGTAATGGCCTCTTTTATCTGAGACCTCAAGGAAGCTCCTTTACCAGAACTTCATGGGGTTGGTGCACTGCAGGGTTTTGGGACTGGATGGGAAGCAGGAATGAACACCTAATCCCCACCAATGTCATCCTCTGCTGACCCTGGACACTTCCTTACATAAATCTGACTGTGAGCTGCCTGAAGCAGTATGACCTCTTGCTGAATCTGTTCCATGGCTGCCACTGCACAGCTGCCAAGGGGTTTTTGCCAGGGAGACCACAGCAGCAGTGTGGAGGGCTAGTACTTCCACGGGAATGAGGCTTACTTCCCTGCCGGTTCCAGATCCTCACAGTGTTGGGACACCCCTGCTTCTTACCCAGGGCATGTAACCCCTTGGTCACTTCACAAGGTGATCATCCTGATATTAGCAGCAGGTATAAAGACAGCCAAAACTGCTAAGGAGACCATTTTCAAAAGCAACAAAATCCTGTTTTTTTTGGATCTGTCTGATGACCCAAGCAAGAAGGGGAGAGGACTTTTATTTCCCCCCATAAATGTGCATTTGGAGAGGAAGGTGTAGAGGCAACTATCCTATTCCCAGAAAAACTCTGAGTTACTGCTGAGGAGAAAATGTTTTGAGAGATGTGAAATTTGCACCAATGTTTCTGGACAAGAAGGGAAGTAACTCAGCTGACTTAAAGAAGAGGAAGAATTAAAACTTGTTTCTCTCTTTCTCAAGGGAAACTTGCCGAGGGAAATTACCGTGTTGACAAAATTCTGAGACCTTCTAGGAAGCTGAACCGTGTGATATACACTTAGACTTAGTCCAGTATTCCAGCTCCTGTTCATTAAGTTTAACTGTTGTGGCTTTGCTGCCCTGCATACAAAAACAACGGATGGACACGCTAGCCATGCTGTCTCGGGAGGTTTTCTTAGAACCATAGAATGCAGGGCTGGAAGGGACCTCGAAAGATCATCAAATCCAGCCCCAGGTGCTGAGACAGGACCTAGTATACCTGGACCATCCCTGACAGGTGTTTGTCTATACTGTTCTTAAAAGCCTTCAGCAACGGGGATTCTACAATCTCTCTTATAAGCCTATTCCAGAGTTTAACTACTTTCATAGTTAGAAAGTTTTACCTAATATCTAACCTAAAGCTCCCTTGCTGCGGATTAAGCCCATTACTTCTTGTCCTACCTTCAGTGGATATGGAGAGCATCTGATGCTCATCCTCTTTGTAGCAGTCCTTATCAGATCCCTCCCAGTCTTCTGTATTTAAGATTAACTATGCCCAGTTTTTTAACTTTTCCTTAAAGGTCAGATTTTTCAGAACCTTTTATTATTTGTGTTGCCACTGCCCTCCCCCAATTTCTGCGAGTGCCTATCTGCCCAGGACTTGCTCTGCTTGGCCTGTTGGGAACGGGGGGTGGGGGAGGCCGGCCTGCTTTTGGCTTGCTTGGCCCCTCTCCCTGCAAGCTGGGCCCAGGCAGGGAGTGGAGGAGGTGGGACAGAACAGCTTCTCTCCTGCTGGGTGAGGGAGAGTGGCTGCTCTTGCTCACTGACACTGCCCCCTGGGTCCTAGACCTTGTCCTCTTCTCCTTCTATGTGTGCTGGGTGCCCTGCATGGCCACAATCCTGTTTTCTGTACAATGGTGAGTGCATGAGATGGGGCAGGGCAAGGGGGGCAGAGTAGGATGATGGGAACATGCAGTGGGGAAGGAAGGGTGATGGGATAGGGGAATGGGACAGGAGGAGGGGGATGTGGGAGTAAGGGGTAGGGGATAGGGGAAGGAGAGAGTGGGGAGAGGAAGGCGCAGTGCGGAAAGGGTAGCATCCAGACCCCCACCCCACCAGATTCTCCCCGGATCTGCCACTGAGCCACCTGCACCTAGATTGCCCCACACAGAACCCTCTCACCCCACATCTGGATCTGCTGAGCTAAGCGCCTCCACACTTAGATCCTGCTGGGCTGAGCCTCCCTGCACACACCTGGTGCCCCTGGCGTAGAGGGGCAAGCCCCAGGATGTTTCTTAGGCTGTGTCAGGGTCCGGTGCAGCCTCACGGCTGAGTCTTGTGTCCCAAAAGGGGGGCTGCAGGGTGATCTCCCACCTCTGTGCAGCCAGTGGCCTGTACTCCCTACTGCCATGCTGGAACCTCCACGTTTATTTGTTGACAAATAAAATTTGAAAAATTTTGCAGAATTTTAAAATATTGTGCACAGATTTTTTTATTTTCTTGGTGCAGAATTCCCTCAGGAATTTTTGCAATTTGAATTTCCACACTGACGTAATGCTTCTAGAAAATGCTTTTCTGGCATGTTCCACTCTCCCATTATTTGTTAGTTTCATTGACAAAGCAGCCAAGGGAAATATTAATGGGCTAGACAGCTGATATCACTACTTTGGTGGATTTTTCTGCTAGATATGACTAATATGAAAATGAAACCTCTGGGCCACAAGTTTATAAATGCACTAATAATAGGAGCCTGCTGTGCAAAGGACAATACAATCCAACCGCTTATACACGAATGGGATCAAACAACGAAGAGATGGTTTTATTCTTTAATTCTTATGTTTTCACACAAAAATGGTACTAATTGTGCTACAGTTTAGAGCAGTTGCAAAGACTGTTTTGACAATGCACAATTGTTTGAGACTAGAGCTGGGTGGGAAATTATTTTCCCATTTTGGGAAAATTTTCAAAATTTGATAAAAATAAATAAATTCCCATCCCAAACAGGACAAAAAGTTAAAATCTGAAAAAAATATGATTCCAGTAAATGAAAATTGCAATTTGACCTTTTTTATTTAAAATAGAATTTTTACTAATAGTTAGCTTAAAAGCTGAAACAAAGTCATTTTGAACCAAAAATCCGAATTTGATTAGAAAGTGTCAAATCAAGATGTTTCAACAAAACTTTTTCTCAAATAATGTTTTGAACTGAGGAATTTGTTGAGACAACCCTGTTCCTGTGAACAATTTCAGTTTTGACAAATTGCCATTTTCTGTCAAAAAAAAAAAAAAAGTCACAAAATTTCCAACCAGGTTTGATTGAGACTATAAACATCTACTCTTCCACGTCCTTTAATGAGAAATACATTATGAATCTGTAGAAACTGGTTTGACTAACATACAAGAGTTAGTCATTGGGTAGTTCTTTAAGGAATTGTGGGGAAGGTACTCTATACCAGGGATCTCAAACTCAAATCACTACGAGGGCCACATGAGGACTAGTACATTGGCCTGAGGGCTGCATGACTGACACCGCCCCCCGCTGCCCCCCCTTCCATGAGGCCCCGCCCCTGCCCCGCCTCCTCCCCCTCCCTCCTGGAAAGTGCTAAGTGCCGCGGGAAGCGCCTGGTGGTAGGCAGAGGAGCGGGGACATGGCACGCTGCGGAGAATAACTCGGGGGGGGGGGGGGAGATTTGGGCGCTTCAGCAAACAACTCCGTGGGCCACATGTTTGAGACCCCTGCTGTATACAGTACAGAAGGCTCTTTTCTGTGTTGAGCTAGTAGAGATGTTCCTTTAAAACACAACTGGTAGACCACTTGCACTGGAACATCAAAGACCAAAGTTCAACCTCCAGCTTAGGTAAGTAAATTGCCACGAGTGTGTGTTCCTGTCCATGGAAAAAAAACGCATTCTCACTGCTACGAGAGAGAGATAAATCACACTATAGTACTCCTGACAGAATCAGATACCTCCAACCAGAATGGGGCCAGGTAACTAAGGGCATGGCTATACTGGAAACTTCAAAGCGCTGTCACGGGAACACTCCCATGGCAGCGCTTTGAAGCGTGAGTGCGGTCGCGCTTGAGCGCTGGGAGAGAGCTCTCCCAGCGCTCCTGGTGATCCACCCCCAAGAGAGGAATAGCTCCGAGCGCTAGTCCAGCGCTTTTTCACACCCCTGAGCCAGCAAGTTAGAGCGTTATAAAATGTAAGTGTAGACAAGTCCTAAGAATATACAGAGAGTGAGGTAGTCATCCATCTTTTTTAATCAAAAGATCTATATTTTCACTATGAAACCAGGAGTTGCATACCAATAATATGATTAATTCAATCCTTAATTTGTTTTATTTAACCTCATGTTTTCAGTTAACCCCGCAAACATAAAATTAAAGCACCTGTCAGCATTTTCGAAGTTGGATTCCTCAAGCTAGGTGACTAAATACATCTTTAGGCACCTGAATAAGTCATGTCAGAGGCATAGGCACAGCACTCCGTGGGTGCTCCGGGGCTGGAGTACCCATGGGGAAAAATTAGTGGGTGCTTTGCACCCACTGGCAGCCAAGCTCTCCTCCCCCGCCGCCCCACCTCCTTCCCCACCCCCGAGCGCGCCACATCCCCGCTCCTCTGCCTATCTCCCAGCGCTTCCCACCTGGCCGCCGCCAAACAGTTGTTTGGTGGCATTAGCAAACTCCGGGAGGGGGGAAGGAGCAGGAACATCGTGTGCTCAGGGGAGGAGGCAGGGCTGGGGCAGGGATTTGGGGAAAGAATTGGAATGGGGGCAGGGAGGGGGCGGAGTGGGGGCAGGGACTATGGGGAAGGGGTTGGAATGGGGGGGATAAGGGGTGGGAAGAGGCAGGGCAGGGGCCAAGCACCCAGGGAAAAGAGGGGAAGTTGGCGCCTATGGTCAGAGGAAGGATGGTCCAGTGGTTAGAGTAATAGCCTATGACTTGGGAGACTGGGGTTCAAGTCCCGGACTCACCACAGATTTCTTTTGGGACTCTGGAAGTCAGGTGCGAGTTTTGCGATGCTCAATTTTTAGCTGTACTGCCACCCAGTGGAATCCTCAGCCCTGAGTTAATTGCCTAAGCTCCCTGTACAAAGCATGGGGAGAGTTAGATGCTTAAGAAAAGGAATCACAAAAACCAGCAAGCAATGGGAAGCTACCTAAGCTAGCCACTTGTTGCTGGTGTCCTTCGTGACCACTGATGATGGTATTATGTCTTGTGAGTATGATTGTGGCTAATATGGCTGCTGAGTGAGTGGCAGTCCTTTTTGCATTGAGCGCATATGAAACTCGGTATTAGGGAAGGGATTAAAGTCTGTGCCACCGAATCTGCCGTGACTGTGCCGCTCAGCTGTGCCACTCAGCTTCTGTACCGCAAGATCCATATGGAGATGAATCTTGAATTGAGTAATCCCATCACTGACTGCTGCTCACCAGCGTGATCTAACTGTTACTGACAACTCCCAGCTATAGATTCCTGCGTCACTGCTTCCAGTTATGCTTCAGTGTGTCCTTCAAGTGTTTCTCCTGGCCACTTTGTGTGAGGTTACTCACTTTCAGTTCTCCGTACAGCAACTGCTTTGGCAGTCTGGTGTCATCATCCTTAGCACATGATCAGCCCAGTGTAATGTGAAGCAATGAGCATGGTTTCAATCTCTGTGGAGTGGCTGTGTTCCAGAACCTCATTACTGGTAACTTTATCCTGGCATTTAATGCCAAGTATGCCACACAGGTGTCATACGTGTAAATTTTCTAGAAGCTTGATGTGATGCCTATAGCAGGTCTAGGTCTTGCACCCATACACCAAATTGGACAGCACAATCACTTTATAAAGGTTAGCATGGTTTGAAGCTTAATATCGTGTTGCTGCCAGACTCTGCTTGATAGTATGCCAAATAATAAACTGGCTCTGTTGATGCATCTTGTCAGCTGCTTGCCTATAGTAGCATCATTTGACAATGTGCTGCCAAGATAGCAGAAGTCTGTAAGAGAGTTCAGCTGTGTGTTGCTGATGGTGATTTTTAGTTTGGTGTAGGGTTTCCCTGGTGCTGGTTGATACATGACTATTATCTTTTTCAGGCTCATTGCCAGCCAGTACCTTTTTGCAGACTCTGCAAATCTGTCTATAATCAATTGTATCTCTTCTTGAGTATGTGCTTCTAGAACATAGTCATCGGCATACAGCAGCTCATGAACAACTTCTCAAAGAGCTCATGAAAGATTGTGGCCTGTTCAGGTTGAAAACATTTGCCAGAGGACCGAAAACATATGCTGATCTTGGCACTCAGGTCTCTTGCAGAGTCATCAAGCATTGCTGCATAAAAGAGATTGAACAGGACTGGACCACTTACACAGCCCTGCTTAATACCATTAGTGATAGGAAATGGGCCAGACAGAACACCTTCTACACAGACTCATCCAACCATTCTGTCATAAGTAACCTCGGAATGTTGGAGAATTTTTCTGGACAACCAAACTCACATAATTGTTGCTGAAGTCCAACTCTACTGACAACGTCAAATGCTTTAAACATGTTGATGAAGACAGTGTAAAGGTCCTGTTTCTGTTCTCTGCCTTTCTCCTGCATCTGATGAGCTATACATATCATGTCTGCCATTCCTCACGTTGGCCTGAAACTGCATTGCGACTCCAACAGCGTGCGATTAGCGACATTGCACAGCACACGACAGGAATTCCCTGGCCAGAACTTTTCCAGCGGTGGAGAGTAACGAGATACTGTGATAGTTGCCACTGTCAGACTTTTTACCTTTTCTCTTGTATATGGTGACAATGGTGGTGTCTTTGAAGGCTTGCAGTACATCTTCAGTATTCCATATATTGAGAAATAGTCTGTGCAGTTGCCTCAGCAAGCTCTCACCTCCACATTTGAATATTTCTGCAGGAATGCCATCAGATCCGGGGGCCCTACAGTTCTTCATGGCACTAATTACAGTGTTGGCTTCGTCAAGGGATGGGACTGCGTCCATGTTGTCATATGTTGGCTGATCCACTACTCTTATTAATTCCTCATCTCTAATGTTGGATGGTGTGTTCAGAAGATCACTGAAATGCTGTGGCCACCTCTGAAGGATTTCTCCTTTGAAAGTGGTCAGTGTTAAGCCACCCATGCTCATAAAAGGCAATGTGTCTGTGTGTGGGGGGTGGGGGAGGGAGGCGGTGTATAGGATGATATGTCTTTCAAAGCAGCAGAGAAGTCTTTGGTCTCATGCCAGTCAGCAAAACCCCGGATTTCTTCTGCCTTGATATTTCACCATTGATTCTGCACGTCTCTTAGATTAGATTGGATGTCATGATACAGATTCCTATATGTGGTTACTGTGCCTAAAGGAACATGGGATACAAGAATCTGATGGTGCACCTCATGTTTATTTAGTGAGTAGCTGTTGGATTTCCAGGTCATTGTAACCCTAACAGCATCCCAATGCAAGAGGTACTTGTAAGTGTGTAAGGGAATGGGGCGTAGGCAGTCTTGCCTAGCAGTCACAGTTGTGCTGAGGTCTTCCCACTATGGATGGCAGTCACTGGGCTGGAGTTAGAGGAATTGCAAGGCTGGGTGCCATAAACAAGAGTTAGAATCAGAGTCAGAGTCATGCTGGGGTCAGAGACTGGAGATCAGGGGCAGTACCCGGTTAGAACCATGAGGCAGGAGTCAGACATCAGGAATTGAGGCAAAGTCCGGCACAGTAACAGGCCAAGGTCTGTGTGGGTTACCCAAACAACTTCCTGGGGCAACCCATGGAATAAAGCAGGGGCACTTGGCCAATCAGATGGCCGCAGGCTACCATCACCCTAGGTCTTGTGGGCGGTACTTCCTGCGGTGCCTGTTCTCCACAGTGCTTCCCAGCTGTGCCTCTGCAGGGCCTTCTGGTGGCACTGTGGGACTATTGGCCACCACAGGCTCTGCAAGATCTAGGTTCTATGCCCTTACAAAGGAGCTTATTGTTCCAGCTGGCCTGACAAGTTGAATGTACCCCAACTAGCTGTCATACCTTACATGTTAGCTTTTAGATATAGGTTATCAATAGAAAACTAACACCAGACTGATCATTAATATTATTGCATGATGTATGTACAGAGAACAAATTCAAAATTGCAAACATATTGGAAATTATGTTATCAAAGTGTGTCTACCAGGTAGGTCTAAAGTTACTCCACCATAGACAAAGGAATGTGGTTCTGCCTTCTGGAAGGCATCTCCAAAATACACAGACAATGGGAATGCAAATTACATAGAAGGTAAACAGGACCATCACGACAGCAGGGGGAGGTGATTGCAGGAAAGAGACCATCATGAAACATGGTTTTGTAATTTTAGGGGTCCTGACCCAAAAAGAAGCTGTGGGATTGCAAGATTATTCTAAGGGGGATTGCGGTTCTGCGACCCTTACTTCTGTGCTGCTGCAGGTGGCGATGCTGCCTTTAGAGCTGGGCAGCTGGAGAGCAGCGGCTGCTGGCCGGGAGCCCAGCTCTGAAGGCAGAGTGGCCGCCAGCAGCAGGGCAGAAGTAAGGATGGCCTGGCATGGTATTGCCACCCTTACTTCTGCGCTGCTGCTGCCTGCAGAGCTGGGCGCCCAGCCAGCAGCCACCGCTCTCCAGCTACCCAGCTCTGAAGGCAGTGCAGAAGCAAGGGCGGCAATACCATGATCCCCCCTAAAATAACTTTGTGACACCCCTGCAACTCCCTTTTGGGTCAGGACCCCCAATTTGAGAAACTCTGCTCTCCCCCATGAAGTCGGTGTGGTATAGGGTAAGAGCACACAAAAGACCAGATTTTGGGGGGCGGACGGGACATGACACACCATATTTCACAGTCTGTGACACGTTTTTCATGGCTGTGAATTTGGTAGGGCTCTATTTATACTTGAACTCATTTAAAATCCTTTCTCCTTTTGTTAATAAACTTGCTTTACTCTTAATCTAAACCAAACCCGTGCTGTGCTTGCTTGTTAACTCCACTTAATGTGACAAGCTGCTTGGTAGTATATCTCTAAAAGGATCAAATGAACTTTAATATCTCTCTGACTGGTCCAGGAGAGGACTGGACATTGCAGAGAACACAGTATTGGGAAAATTCAGGACTGGGAGGTGTTGGTTTCACCTTGTCAGCTGTAACCAAGGCTGGTGGAGGCCAGAGTGTAGCGGGGGCCTAACAGGAAGGCTCCTGGAATCAGAACTGCTGAGTCAAAGCTGCTTAAAGACACTCAGTGCATGCTTGTATGCTGTCTGGAAGGGTTCAGATGAGAATCACTGTAGCACAGCATTTTGAAGCGCTCAGGTTTACAGGGCAGGCGGTGACAACGCCTGACTGATCTGGATTGCACCCGGATTGTGACAGTAATTCTAGCGAGTAGGAAGTGCTGACGAGAAAGGTGCAGCCTAGCCCCAGCTCATCAAAAGAGTCAGACACCCTACTCTTTTCAGGATTCACAGCTGTGAACCCTCTCCTGGAGTTCGGCACCTAACCCAGGTCAGCCCTTCCTCAAGAAAAACCAGAGAGACCGGCTCCCCACCTATTATATACAATAACACAGGGGCAGGCCCTTAGCGTGAGGTGGGAGACCTGTTTTCAAATCCCTGCTCTGCCTGGTTTGAAACGCAAGCTGAACTTGGGTCTTCCAGATCTCAGCGAGAACCCTAACCATCGGACTACAGAGCCAGTCTTCTATGAGTATTTCGTTATTGATACAAAGTGGAACAGTTTCAACAGGAGAGAGGGAGACCAGCCCCAGAATAACCAATGACTGTGGGTTAGGGCACTCACCTGGGATATGGGAGACATGGGTTTAAGTTCTTGCCCCAAATCAGGCAAAGTGGAGATTTGAAAATTAGTCTCCTAATGTGAGTGCCCTAACTACTGGGCTTCTGGGTATCCTGGTACAGCCACCCACCCACCACCTGCCTTCCTTAGCCATCTTTGTGTTGGTTAGGCGTGCTCCGAGTTCATCTCCTGGTTTGGGGCCTACAAGAGAGATAGGGCTTAGGTGTGAGCTGTGGTGTTGAGCAGCTGGGACGCACCGGGACTCAAGCAGCTGTGCACATGCCCACAGGCGGAAACTTGGGCACCACAGGGACTTTACCAGTTGAAACGTTAGGCATGCAGGTAATGTAGGTGCCTACAGGGTTAGGGGGCAGCTGAGTGGGGGTTTTGAGGATCCCAGTGGTGCCTAAATGTTGGACTTAAATGCCTAAAATGGCAGTCAGGCACCTAAGTCCCTTTGTGAATCTAGCCCTTAGCCTCTCTGTACCTCAGTTCCCCATCTGTGAAACAGGAACACCACTTCCCCACTGCGTGGGCTGTTGTGAGGCTGAATATCATAGGTACTGACTGCGTGGGTGCTCTGGGGCTCAAGCACCCATGGAAAAAAAGAGTGGGTGCTCAGCACCCAGGAATCAGAGCTTGAGTATGGAATGCGATGAGTTCTGTGCTGCTAACAACTTCTGCCCTTGGGGCAGGGAGTTTGTTTATAAACAGAGGCAGGGTGATTAAGATAACAAAAGGCTTGTCATTGAACTAAATTAAGGATCCTTAGATGATCCTGAAAGCATTCCCAAAAAGAAGAGGAGTACTTTTGGCACCTTAGAGGCTAACAAATTTATTTGGGCATCAGCTTTCGTGGGCTAAACCCACTTCATCAGATGCATGGAGTGGAAAATACAGTAGGAAGATATATTTATACAGAGAACATGAAAAAAAAAGTTTTTTTTCTCCTGCTGACAATAGCCCACCTTAACTGATTGGTCTCATTAGAGTTGGTATGGCAACCCCCATTTTTTCATGCTCTCTCTCTATATATCTATCTTCCTACTGTATTTTCCACTCTGATGAAGTGGGTTTAGCCCATGAAAGCTTATGCCCAAATAAATTTGTTAGTGTCTAAGGTGCCACAAGTACTCCTTGTTCTTTTTGCTGATTCAGACTAACATGGCTACCACTCTGAAAGCATTCCCAGGCACTCCAGTTAAAAGACAGGAAACAAAGGGTAGGAATAAATGGTTCATTTTCAGAATGGAGAAAAGTAAATAGAGGAGCTTGTACTGGTTGGGATCAGTGCAGTTCAATATATTCATAAATGGTCTGCAAAAAGGGGTAAACAGTGAGGTGGCAAAGTTTGCAGATGATACAAAAATTATTCAAGATACTTAAGTCCAAAACAGACTGCAAAGAGTTACAGAGGGATCTCACAAAACTAGGTGACTTGGCAACAAAATGGCAGATGAAATTCAATGATAAATGCAAAGTAATGCACATGGCAAAATATAATCGCAACTATACATATTCAAAAGGATCGTGCCTAAATTAGCTGTTACCCATCAAGAAAGAGATCTTGGAGTCATTTGCAATACTCTGGAAGCACTGTTTCCAGAGTACTGCAAATGCATAAGAATTCTTCTCACTGTGCCTGTATCATCCTGAACTGCTGAATGCTCATTCTGTGGCTTCAGAAGACCTAAAAATTATCTCCAGTCATTAATGGGGCAGATGCAACTGAATAATGTAGCTGTCCTTAATGTGCATCAAAATAATGCCAGGGAACCTAGGTGTAAAAAAGATTGCTGACAGTTTAATCCAGAAAGCTACAGTGAGACGTAACGTTTTTAAACTGGGACATTAGTGAAGACACCTTATAGGTGATTGCAAAGAACTTAATACACTGTAATTCATGATAATGTAATTATGTAGTTCATAACAACTGAATCATTATTAAAATAGTAAAGATACCAATGATAGACACATTCAATAACTAGAATATGAAAGAAGTGTATAAATATGCTGAAAATAGCCTCCCCCCAAAACTGACTGAGTGTCCCTCCCCCCGCCAACACACACCTCTTCAAAAGCACCCACTGGCAAAAACAAAAGTCAGCGCCTATGATGAATATATAACATAAAAGACTGTGAGGTGCTCAGATACTACAGTGCTGGAAGCCAGAGGAGTATGATAGACCAACCGATCTGATTTTCAAAGGTGCTTTGCATTCAGAACTCCCATTAATTTCAACAAGAGTTGAAGGTGCTTAACATTTTTGGAAAATCAGGTCATTTCCTTGGATGCCTAAAGGTGGATTTAGCCCAACTTGAGGAAACCAAGTTTGAACGTGTTGACTCAACGTTTTATTTCTAACCAATATCTCTGTGATTATTTGTCTGTATGATGTACAGCATTTCAAAATGCATGTATCTTCTGTTTACTGGTGTGCTCTCTAGACAAAGGGATCTTTAATATGATTATGGAAATACTCTGCAAGAGTGCATCTGCCAATAAAGATAAGAAAGTATGCAAAAAACAAAACTTACTGTTTTCTGAACAAGAAAAATATTCAGTTTTCTTATCAGACATGTTATTGGTGTATAAACTAAGATAAAATACTGCATGCATATTGTACAAACCCTTTAGCAATTGTTGGAAAAAATACAGGCTGATGTAGATTACTGCATGTGGACCAAATTTCACTCTTTCATAAGTGAGTTTTTAATGCGAAGTTTTTGTGCACACATACCAGGGATACAAAATACATTTACATGCATACCACAGGTATGCATGTACTTTTCTAATTTGTATGTGTAACTATATCTTGCTTGAGTGCACTACTTTATGCATAAAATGACAGATGCAAGTTTGGAGGTTGCTTTTGAAAGTTTGACACTAACAATGAGCCTGCAAAACCAACTTTGTTATACAAAATAGTCTCTACAACAAAAGCTAAGTTTAAAAGGAACTCTAATCACACATAGCCAAATTCTGATATCTTTACTCATGTTGAGTAGCACTTTACATCACAAGTGGTCTTATTTCAGTGGCAGTAGTTGCAGAGAAATGTGTTACTCAGTGTGAGTAAAGCTATCAGACTCTTGCTGACAATGATCACACTAATCAGTGTTAAATTAGAATTTACATTTGTCTAGTCCTCCATGGGGCTAAATTACATGCTATAAGCTTAACTCTTTCCACGCATGTGTGCATGGTTCCCATTGCCTGCCATGGGAGCTGTGCATCCTACTCCTGAGGGCATTCTGCACTAAAAAATTAAAAATTCTACACCAACAAATTAAAAATTCTGCACACAATATTTTAAAATTCTGCAAATTTTATTTGTCAGATAAATGTGGAGGCTCCAGCATGGCATGGAGGAGCACAGGCCACTGGCTACACAAAGGGGGAAGATCACTCTGTAGCTTCCCCTGGGACATGGACTCAGCGGTGAGGCTGCACCCAACCCTGACAGATTTCAAGGACCGGGCCTGCCCCACAAACACCCCAGGGTCCTGCCCCTCTGTGCCAGGGGCACCGTGTGTGGGCAGGCAGGCTCAGCCTGGCAGGATGCAAGTGTGGAGGGAATCCAGGTGTGGGTTGAGAGGGTTCTATGTGAGGCAATCTGGGTGCAGGAAGCTCTGTGGAGGATCTGGATGCGGGGGTTGGGGGGGTGGATCTGGAGGCATATTGGTTTGTTGCGGGGTTCTGGGTGCAACGACACTGGGACTCTGCAGGAGGGTCTAGGTGAAAGCGGTTTGGGCTCAGTGGGGGTGTGTGTCTGGGTGGGGATAGAGCTCTGCAGGGGAGTCTGGATGTGGGGGATTCAGTGGGAAGGTCCAGATGCTGGGTGGGAGCGGGGAAGTGGCGTTTGCAGAGCTTCCTGAAGCCTGGGGAGAAATCCGGGGGATGGGCGGTGGGTCTGACCTGGCCCTGGAATCTGTACAGGGGCAGAGGAAGTCCAGTCCTCCCCAGCCCAGGTGGGACTAGCAGCTGAGCCCAGTGCAGGGTAGGAGCCACCAGCTGGGTATTCCCCAATCCCGTCCCCTGCCCCACAGTAATTTACTTCTCTGTTGGCTTCCCTGGGCACCCAAACATACTGCTGGGGAGGGTCGCATGACTGCTCTTGTGGCTTCCTTTTGCTTCCCCGTCAGAAAGCAATTCTTCTGCGGGGAAACAAAGAAATCTGCAGGGGATATGAATTCTGTGCATGCGCAGAGATGCAGAATTCCTCCAGGAGTAGCATACACATGCAGGGTGGACTTAATGGTAAAGTTTAGTCTATTACTTCCCCTCCCACATACAGATACTGATTTTTAGGTTTTCAAGGAAGAGTCTGAGT
Organism: Lepidochelys olivacea; assembly: GCF_965140295.1. NCBI lineage: Eukaryota > Metazoa > Chordata > Testudines > Cheloniidae > Lepidochelys > Lepidochelys olivacea. The sequence goes on from NC_140412.1 coordinate 82,631,473, forward strand.
GAAGCCATGAGGCACACATTCAGAAGCATATCTGTATGGCAAAACACATGGAAATTATATTTTTATCAATGGATAGGTTTCATCAGAGAGTGATTAATCTCCCATGTGGACTGGATGAAAAGTATTGGAATAAAGGTCCATGTTTTGCTAATGTGAAAGCCAGGATCATCTCTGTACATTTACCATATCCTCTTGTATTACCATCCCTACAGGTGGTAGCATCTCCTAAAGGAGCATCTCACACAAGATATCCAGTACTCCCTGGAGTGTGGGATGAGAATCTGACTAGTCATGGGGGTATGCAGTCTTAGCTCTGTCCCTCCCCATACCTGTGCTGGGATCTGGAATGGTGTGAGCATGCATACATGCTGCGCCTTTACAAAGCAGCAGTGAGGGCTACTACTGAACACACTCCCCCAGTGTTCCTTTGAACAAAGTTCCAAGCATCTGCCATGTAAAGGAAGATTTCCTCGGGTTGCCTTTAACTCAACCACTCCAGGTGCTCCTATCCTACTGCACATCTCAAGTACAGGAGGCCCAATCTTGCCCTGAACCCATCAGAGTAGACACAGAACTCATCATATTTATTGTTTAGTTCGACAGAGGCAATAACACTATATTTCAACCCCTTATCTGTATTCTCTTCTTTTGACAGAGCTATCCTTTTTTGCCTCTTCTTAGAGCTCTCTTTCTCTCTCTACTCACATTCCATTGTTCAATTCCCTTTGCTCTCCTCTCCAGAATTCCAATTCCACCATTTTCCTCCCCTGCAAAGTTAAACAACTCCCTTACCCCCACGAAAGGATCTCCATCTTCTAGACTACCAATTCTCTTGATCTCTCTTTCTCTGGGAATCCTATGTCTCCAGCAATCTGGGGCCAGATCCTCAGCCCCATTTCCACAGAACTGCCCAAACAGGCCAGCTGGCTTTATGCCCCTTACTCCTGTAACTTGTTCTGGAGACCACTTTGGAAACCCCCCAATCCCTCCTGGCTTATATGTATCAAGCAGAGCTTAGGTGTACCCAAAGATCTGGCTCTAGTTTCAAAAATGGTTTTAAGGGACAGTTTTAACCAAATTCTGCTCAGTCCAACATGATGGTAAAACCTGGTTAGTTTTAAACTATTGTAAAAAAATAGTTTTAAAAGTACTTTCCTATTACACAACTCTTTTTGTAAAGTAGATCAGGTCTTAAAAATCCATTGACTAGCAATTCAATCGATTAGTAATTCACTTGAAGAAGCTAGTGTGCATCTTCATTTAGAGAGTAACTTTTTAATTTTAATGGGATTTTATTGACTGTTACATAGTAATTTCTAAAGGTTAACTTTGCTGTGTAATGGTGCTAAATGTACTCTAACCTTCCTTGTGGCCCCGCCCCAAACTTCTGAACAGAACACTTTGCTTGTGCAGTACCTGCCGCTTCTGGTATCATGTTGCCGCATGTTCTTGATAAAATGAATCTTCTTAAAATTCTTTGGTCTGGGTGAACCTGACAGAGTCCGACATCTGAAAAATAAATCAAAAAAAAAAAATGTAGTCAGCTCCCTGCTGGACAGCTGAGAAGTCTCAACACAATGACAGGAAGGAAAGACCAGACAAATGATTCAAGTCACCCTGTTTTAGGAGTCAGCAGGAATGATGAAGACAATAAGTCTGGAAATGAGAAGGCTTAAAATTAAAAACACAAACTCCACAAAAACTCAGCAACATACAACTTCTCGGACTTTGCTGCGGTATGTTTGACACAGTTTTCTGGAATGATCAGTAATTAGAAATCTTTAGCTGAATTCTTGGAATGACTCAAGATGCAGTCTACACGCTTACATTTTTGGGTCCTCCTCACCCACGTTAAAAGGCTTCTGTTAGAGTTAAAATTAAAAAAAGAGGGTGCAGCAATCGGTCATCTGCCTGTTACTGGAGTGATTCTCCTGTTCCCTTTGTTACAGAGGTCAGTTATTTCTGTGATAAGTTATAAAACATTTGAACAAATAGATAAAGTAATTGCTTAGGGAAAAAAATCTCAGAAGTTCTAAAAGCAATTTTTCCCCCCCAACATTTTTTCTTAAAAATGGTAATTTTAAAGATAAAGTGCAATAGGAGAAAAAATAAACCAGGACACTCCTTTATGGACTGAAACAGCAGTACATTCTGTCGATTTTTGTTTTAATTACCAAGTTATTTGATGTAGACTCTCACGCCCCTGAATTAATGCATTAAGGCCCAAATCGTAAATTGAGCAGCCAGGCTATGCACTGGGATGTTCCTCAGGAGTTAAGAAGAAAAGATCTTTACCCGATGATGAAACAGCAGCAGAACTATTCTGTACCTGCAGGCTGGAGTTGCCTCCATGGTGCCTGTACCATCACATAAGGGAAAGAATGGCCATTGTATCTATGTATAAGTAGCAGATCCACCAGCCCTGGCTCCAGCTGTCCCCGGTCTCAAATCCCAGCGTTGTGGAAACGTGCAGGGAGATCTGCTCCTCAGTGGGGAGGGAGACTAAACGTGTTTGAGATCCAGAAATCCTCCCTCTCTTTGCAATGGAATTGTGTTGGTTCCACTCCAGGAAGAGAGCTCCACGCCAGTTGAGGCAGGAGAGTGGGATTTGCCCTAAGAGTTCTATCCTGAATACTGTTAGATGGCCTGTACATAAAGTATCTTGGAAAGCCAGCTACGGTGCATGTATGCTCAAGCATGGCAGTGGATTTTCCAGGATACGTGGGCAATGCCTGTCAAAACACAGGAGAGGCTAGGATTGAACTTTCAGCCAAAGTTTCATATGATTTTTAGTGGTGGAGTTAGTAGCCAAACCTACTGGCAGCCAAATACCCAGCACATCTGGAGATGAACTGCTGTGAGGTGCACTGAATTTCTCGTAGATCCTTCTATTAGAGTGCCTGGTGGTGGTGGGGGGCGTTAGCTCTACACCTGCAGAACAGGCCAGAGGGCCCAGCCACACACTACACACCTTTGTAGGAGCTATATTGCTTCTCCACCTGCTCCCTGACAGCAGCTCCAGAGACACCCCGACCCCATGCCAACATCTCCCCTGACTCCCCACTGAAAGAGAAAATCCCCATTGTGGCAGGGATTCCACTGCAAAAGTAATACAGTCCTAGGTGATTTTGTGAATTAGCAAGTAAATAAACAAAATTCCACTTCACCAAATGCACTTTGTTTATTTCTTTTGCCAATTATGTTTCCATCTGAATAATTTATGAGACCACTTCATAAGGTGCTAGGGAGTGTCCTTTGTAAAAATAATGTAGTACTGGTAATAGGCCAACTTGCTACAGCCTCTACTATTAAATTTTTGCTGGGAGGTGGGGACAGACAGCTATTTTTTGTACGTATTAGCAAAACATGGATAAGCAAGGTAATGTGGTAAATACCAATATATGCCATCTGAATTACTGGGTCCCAAGGCTAAAGAGAACTTTAAAATTAAACTTTTGCCTCGCTGAATAGCTGAACTAGAAGCTTAACTCTCTGCTTGGATCTCTTTGTATACTTTTAATTTTTAAACCTACCGCTGCAGATTGCATCACTTTGGCCAACTGCCTAGTGACTAGTCGTACAATCACAGGGCAGTCTCCAAAAAGAAGCCATCTCTTCTTGGCTGCAGGATTAACATTGTGATGAGGCGGAGGATACAAAAGGGGTGGGAACAGACTCCTTAAGGGGAAAAGGCTAGTGTGCTGGATAATGAAAGAGCACAATTGAGCATTTTCAGCTAAGAACAAGCAGTATCATAACCACCAACATCAAAATAACAACAAAACCCCAAATACACATGCACAAATAAAATAAATAATAATTAAAAGAGAGAGAGAGAGTGACAGAAAGCTTAAATTCAATTTTGAAAAAATAAAGTGTCTGTTAAATAATGATGATTTCATCATCATTAAGGCTCTAATGAATCCTAGCACTGACAATCACAGCTCTAAGTGCCCTTCCATTCTCTACCCAGCCAATTTATACGGTCACTTCTTACTGTCTAAACCTGAGTCAGATTCTATCTACCACCTTGTTCTACAAAAAGGAGGATAAACAGTATGGACCAGATTCTGATACTCTTCGTCCTGGGTGTTTTACTCCCTGAGAAAGGTATTGCTCAATATGAGTAAGGGCGGCATAATCTGTCCCTATTATACATAACAGGCAAACGGACATACAGACAGTGTATAAAATCACCTCCGTAGTGGAGCATTTTCCTCGATGTCCTCCAAAGTCTCCAGAGATGAGCGCTGGGAGATCAACCGACGCCTGAGGAGAAAAGAAATAATCACCACTGATTAAATTAAAAAAAAAAATTCTTGTTTCTTAAGGGCAACATGCCACACTGTTGAATGACCTGAGCCACATGTTTTTATATTAGACTGGTTTCATTCTGTTCAGTCATACTTATCATGGAGATCCAAACTGATTCCTATCATAAATAAAACATTTCATAAAAGCTTTTCTATCAAAACAAAAATTGAATCTTTATGTTGCCAACCACTGAGTTCATGCCACAGTACTCTCCCCAGTTTATACCCAAACTTGCTGTTATCTTTCCAGATTCCATTCTTCAATGGGTTTAAATACCTACAGAAGGACAGAATATCATTTATTTTGTTGAAGATAGTGTAGACCTATATCCATATCACTATGAACCAAAACTGACTTCCTATCATTCACATTGCTCTAAGGAATGCATTTTATTGTACTTCTCTTCACACTCCGCTCCCCTCCAAACGCTATTTTCCTCCAGTTTTCACATATGTATGGGCAATTATTGTCCCCTGGTGTCTCACTGCTGTTGGGGGTGGATCTAAATATAGAGTTCAAAGATTGTAAAACTAGCAGTAGTAGGTGCTAAATAGCAGTTTAAAAATGAGCTCTCATTAATTAATTCGGTCACAAATCTCATTAATTCTGATGTTAATTTTATGAGGTTCTATACGTAGCAAGGAGGTTCTCTTTGTTGAGCCAGACACCCCTTTGATGAAATGCAGCTGTCAAGGTTACATATGTTTATTTCCTTTACTCTCAGGTTTTTTGATCTGTATTTTTATCATGAAAAGATTGAAATAAAGAAAAAAAAATCATGGCCTAACACTTAAGAGGACAGAATTTACTCTATAGCACAGGCGAGGAGTGTTGTTTTTGTTAGAAGGAAAATAAGAGCAGGACAGGGGGTGCAGGGGAACTCCAATACTGCATTAAGGAGGGTGCTGCCGCACAGCCATCAAGTTACTAGGGCCAACGGGGGCAGCGCTCTTCCCAAGCCTGCTGGATTGAGGTGCTGTGGAGAGGGTGCAGGAGTAGTGCAGGGACTGTAATGTCAGTGGGAGGCATGTTTTGAATGAGGGACAGAAATGTGGGGAGCACCCACTGCACAGCTCTGCCCCTTCCTTTCCTCCCTACATTTCTCTGACCTCCCCCTTTCCCCTAGCACAGGGAAGGAGGGGATTCTGGGTACTTCCCCTGAACAGGGAGCTCCTAGTGGAGTTGCCATGGGGAGAAACTGTTGAAGGATGGGGGCAGTTGTGGAGGAGGGGTCAGGTGGCACCACTTCTCTTCTCTCCTAAGTCACTGAAGGGAAGGTGCCCAACTCTCCTCCGCCTTGCCCTTCCCCCCCCTTCCCCCATGATGGTTCTGCTTCATCAGCACTTCTGAGCTCCCAGAGAATAAAAGGTCCCTTTGAGCACAATCTCTTACTCATCAAGGGATCACTGAAAACCCAGTTTTTGGAAACCCCGTTCTTCATGAAAACTAGTCTTCCAACTGCGTTTTGAAAAAAAAAAAATAGTGTTTGGATGATCCCTTACTCTAACAATAGTCGTCTCCTAGGATACGCTGGCCCCTCAGTAGCTGTGCCAAAACACAGATCAAAGGGGTAAAGGTTGGCAAGGTGGCAAAGCCCACCACTTTGTATCCTGCTAATCAGCACACCCTCTGCCCGACTCCAACACCCACAACATCCCCCCCCTGCACTGCTCTGACCCTACCCCCAATATCCCTATCTTTGAACCCCCCAAAATCTGAAAATATTATGAGTAGCTCATGAAGGCAGATACTGTGTATCAGGCAACCCCTTGATCAAATGACCTAGCGACTTGCTTTCCTTTGATCGCACTCCATCCCATTGTTCAGGAAATAGCTGAAGATCAAGAGTCATGATTACATTACTCTAACTGCTTACTGGAATCTTTCATCTTCTCTCTGTAATTAATGCTGACTTCCTTGACAATACTTTTCAATTAGAAGTAGAGTCTGCATGTGGATGTTAGAGCACTTTAAAATATTACTCTGAAATTGGAAATTTTGGACATCCAAAAGGAGACCCAGCAGAATGCAGGCGGAGAGCAAGGAACACGCACAACACACATCAGTGAAAGCTGACAGCTGAGCTGGAACTCAGTGCATGGATGCAGCTCAGGTTCAATGGCCAGAGCACATCACATTGAGCCAGCCAATTACTGTGACAACAGATTGACAGCAAATCATCTGTCTTGCGACAGATCACTAGTTTTGCTGCACATACACATTTTACTCTCTTAGGTTCATTGGTTCTGGGTTGACCCACGGTGTAGCAGTCACTCTGCCCTCAATAACTTTTAAAATATTGCTTCCCCAAAGGGGCAGTGGGTACTGTGCATTAGCTAAGACAAATGCCAAGTGGGTGAGGGTCAGAACAAAAGCCTAAGCCCGTATGTGGGTGGGGGGGGGCAGTTCTAAGAACCAGGTGACTTTATAAATACATAATTTTTAGGAGATCTGTATTTAACGAATGCCTAGCTTAAATGACCCCAAATATGAACCACTAAACTTACACTGCATCCCCTGAGCGACAGCAAGTTTCAAGACAATCTTGAGTACAGTTTTAGAGTACTTAGCCAGCCAATTACTATAACACCACATGAAAACAAAACAAGGCACCAAAAAAAAAAAAAAAAAAAAAAAAAAGAAGGGGGAGTAAGGAAAAAATAAATCTAGCTTTCGTGCAATGTCACAGTTGATATTAACCCTGGTGAGCCCATTCAAACGCTCCTTTCCCATAGTTGAACTGTGATAGTTCTTTATATGCTTCAACATGTCAGACAGGTTATTATCCCTATCACTGAATCAAAACTCAAGCACGCAAGGTATAATATAACAGGCTGAGCTGAAGACAAAGGGATGACATATATATAGTAAATACAGACACAGATACAGAGGGATAGTGTCCAAAAATTTCAAACATGTGTCCTCACTAAACTCACTGTACAAGATTGTCCCCACATATTTTCACCTTGAATCTGGGCCTATAGACTACAAAAGCCTATGACGATGGCCAAGCTCCCAAGTTAGGGCTCAACCAACCAACCAGTCACCTCTTTTAGAAATCATATGAAGATAATAATGAGGAATTCTCACACATAAATAATTCCTTAGTCAACTAGATGTAAAACTATACAGACACTAAAATGTAACAATTCTCTACCTTTCAACATGCACTTGATCCAGCACCAGCCACTAGTAGTGGTTTGTTTATATAATCAGCTGATCTGAGAGGACATGTTTATCAGGGTGTAATCCTGTGCCATCAGAACTGATATATTTTTATTAATATTTATGAACATTTTAAACTCTTTAATATGATAAAAATCTATATCAGTTAACAAAAAAAATTATGTCTTTTACCAAATCACATCTCTTATTTGCTTAAATTTGCAGCTCTAAGCTGAGAGTGTGTCTCACATTTTGGTCCGATAGGGATGGGCATAAAAACAAGTTGTGAAACTTATCAAATGCCAAAAAATTAACAAGTGTCTAAATTTGAGGCTCCCTTTGAACTTGAGGCCCAGGCCAAATGGCCCTCCTGGCCCCCCCTCTGATAGGCCTTGTGTCAGATTGAGCCATGATTTAACGTCATACCTTTAAACCCTACTCAAGACAAAGTCATAGACATGTCCATTTTCTTCCCATCGCTATTCCTTTTTCACTTTGTGTGCTTGAGAATAAAAAGTTTGCAACTAAATTCTGTCCAGTGTGGAGGACTATTCCTAGTGCTTTACCCTACTTGTGCAAATACGCAGCCTTTGCTCATACTTGTCCTGGAATGCAGCTCCCTGCTGTTCACAGTGCAGTGCATTTGTGTAATTTGCAGAGTAGTTTGAGAGATTAAAAGAAGTGAGCCAAACTATGAGCTACAGCAGTAACATTCCTTACATTTACAGCGGAATATTATGTATAACAAATGTTCAAGCAAAGAAATTCCAAGGATTATGGGTTCCCTAGCGGAATCTGAGCTTTCACTGAAAAAACATAGTCCATTTGGATGTGAAGGTAGCCTTGAGAAGATGTACTGCTTTGAGTCGTATCCAGGCAGACTGAAACAATAGCATTGAGTGTGAATTTCCTCCAATTCATCAGGGGGACGTACTTTTGAAGCCTAATTATGATCACTTAAATGCCAACATGATAAGCCTTTTCACAACTGAATGTCATACTAGAAACAGCAACTAAGGAACAGGTTTCAGAGTAGCAGCCGTGTTAACCTGTATTCGCAAAAAGAAAAGGAGTACTTGTGGCACCTTAGAGACTAACCAATTTATTTGAGCATAAGCTTTCTTGAGCTACAGCTCACTTCATCACTTCATTATGCTCAGATAAATTGGTTAGTCCCTAAGGTGCCACAAGTACTCCTTTTCTTTCAACTAAGGAACGTTATCTTCTGTGAACGAACCCACATCCTGTGTTGCACAAACATTAAAAAAGGACTTTTTTAAAGGAATAAAGCTTTTGAAATGGTAAACTATAGAAATAATGCTGTAAATGGGGGCATTTGACTTTATTTGCATTGACAAAGTGTTTCTAATCACCTGTACTTATTTTTTTTAATGTTGATTTCTAACATTAGAACTTTCTTCCTCTGAGTTCTCACGCTTAGTGCTTATTTGTACAAACTAAAATGGTGCATTTTAAAACTTGTCAACTAAAGTGTTTTGGGGTTGACACACAAATGTTCATCAAAAATAATTTGTTTTCATTCACACATTGTGATTTTGGTGCAAGACTGTATGTGGAAACTTATTTTGGAATAAAAATGTTCTACTTCAAGAAAAAAATTAATAGGACACTTATTCTGAAGTAAGAATGATCAAACGCACACTTGCCTAAAATGACAACAGTGTGTGAATTAAACAGATTTAGTTATTTTGGTGCAAGTTTGTGTGTAAACCAGCCTTTAGTTAACATGGTTTAAAATTAGTATAGGTTCACCTCTGCTGGCTAACTCATGCTAAAATATGACTTGCCTTGTTTACACTTCTGTATTAAAATACATTAGTTAAAATGTTAAAGGGTTTCTTGACTAGGAAAATTGGTCGAGTTTAGTTCTGGTTTAGCTAACACATGCTAGCTAAGCCTGACCTAAACTCAGCCATTTTCTCTAGTGTAGATGCAAGGTAACACCTTCGCTTGATTTAGCTGGCCAAATTTCTCCCACAGTAATATGCTGCTGTGTAGATGGGGCCTAAGTAAATATTGCCATATGTAGCTGAGTGGACCATATTCTCTTGCCTGGAATTAAGGGTTTCATATCAATTTTTGAGGGAGGATAACTTCATAGTTCTGAAATCCAGACCTTGTTAAAATGTTGCTGCCCAGAATCCCATGTTAGCAGAAAGTGCCAATATCCAGCCTTTTGATTTTTGCCACATGGCAGCAATTTCCCTTAAACATTTATCTGAAAAAATCTTCTTGGCTACCTATTCCTTCTCAGCTCATTACATCAGCCTACAAATGACAAATATGGATTAAGAATGGGATAAATGATAGGTCTTAAAATGGAACTGTAAATGGGGAATCATCATCAAGTGTGTGTGTTTCCTGTGCAGTCCCACAGGGATCAGTTTTGGCCCTGAGCTATTTAACGTTTTTATCAATGACCTGGAAAAAAACATAAAATTATCACTGATAAAGTTTGCTGATGACACAAAAATTGAGGGACTGAAAATATTGAAAAGGCAGGTCACTGATTCAGAATAATCTGGATCACTTGGTAGGCTAGGGGCAAGCAAACAGTATGCATTTTAATACAGCTAAATATAAACGTATACATCTAGGAACAAAGAATGTAGACCACGCTTACAGGATGGGAGACTATATCCTCAGAAACAGTGAGTCTGAAAAAGATTTGGGGATCATGGTGGATAATCAGCTGAACATGAACTCAGTGTGATGCTGTGGCCAAATGAGCTAATGCAATCATGGGATGCATAAATAAAGGAATCTCGAGTAGGAGCAGGGAGGTTATTTTACTTCTGTAGTTAGCACTGGTGTGACTGCTGCTGGAACACTGTGTCAAGTTCTGGTGGCCCCAGTTCATGAAGATGTTGATAAATCAGGGCTAGTCTACACTGGCAACGTTAAAGCTCAGCGCTCTTTAAAAAAACCACCTCCAGGAGGGGCGTAGCTACCAGCACTGAGAGTGCGGTGATTTTTCACTGGGGTGATTTTTCACCCCCTTGAGCAAGAAAGTTGCTGTGCTGTAAAGTGCCAGTATAGACAGGCCCTTAGGGAAGATTCAGAGAAGAGCCCCGAGAATGACGAAAGGATTAAAAAACATGCTTGACTGTGATAGATTAAATAGATTCAGCAAACTCAATCTAACAAAGAGAAGGATAAGGGGTGATTTGATTTGTGTCTATAGGGGTCTATATAGGGACAAATATTTAATAATGGGCTCCTCAATCTCGCAGAGAAAGGTATAACACAATCCAATAGCGGGAAGTTGAAGCTAGACAAATTCAGACTGAAAATAAAGTGTAGATTTTTGACAGAGGGGGCAATTAGTTATTGGAACAATTTACCAAGGGTTGTGGTGGATTCTCCATCACTGACCATTTTTACATCAAGACTGGATGATTTTTTTAAATTATATGTTCTTAGGAATTATTTTGGGGGACGTTTTATGGACGTTTCTGTTATATAGGAGGTCAGACTAGACCAGGGGTTCTCAAACTTGCACTGTGACCCCCTTCTGACAACAAAAATTACTACATGACCCCAGGAGGGGGGACTGAAACCTAAGCCCACCCAAACCCCACTGGCCTAGGGGATGGGGGGACAAAGCTCAAGGGCTTTAGCCCCAGGCAGGGGGCCTGTAACCTGAGCCCTACCGTCCAGGGCTGAAGCCCTGGGGCTTCGGCTTTGGTCCCAGGCAGTGGGGCTCAGGCTTCAGCCACAGCAAGTCTAAGCCACCCCTGGCAACCCACAGTTTGAGTACCGCTCGACTAGATGATCACAATGGTCCCTTCTGGCTTTGGAATCTATAAATCTATGAGCATACTAAATCTGGGCAAGACACTAAAAAGTTGTTTGGTTGGCCAATGTTTTAAACTGTCATTTTTAAAGGAGCTCATGGCCCCATTTGCACTTTGGATTAATCAGTGACCAGCTGCCTGATTCCACATAACAATGTTTAAACCAAAAATATCTTGTCTGTTGTTCCCCACGCAAAACATGATTGATCCTTAAAAAAAAAAAGGAGTTATTAAGTATATTGTTCAATAACTAAAACAAATACAAATACGTAAATGAAGGGAGTAAATCAGTTACAAAAAAAAAAAGCCATATTCTGTTCACAACTCTCAATAAAGTTAACTTCTCACTCTACTTGACAATGACAATGTGAGTACATTGCAAGAATGGATTCATTAAACAATTTACCATTCTCAGAGAAATAGTAGTCAATTGCTGCAATACACACAGATCAATTACATCAATCAGATGTACAAGTAAACCTTAAGAAGCAACAGCAGAGATGCCATTGAGCCATGAAGTTCAGATCTGAACTACGAGATAAGAATGGCAGTGTTGCTCGAAAGAAGAAAAATCCCACTCTCTTGGTTTCTAGACCACATTCACTATGGGTGTGATACTAAATCTGCTGAAGTTAATGGTGCAGCTCTCACTGACTTCAAAGGAGCAGCATCAGACATTAGGGATTTTTTTTAAAACAGGTATCAGAGGGGCTTACAAAAAGGTACTGGTGCAGGTACAGCTCCTCCAGAATCCATGATTAAAGCATCTTAAACCAAACCAATAGCTATATATGAATTGGGAAAAAAAAGGCCGGATTTTGTATGAACAAATATGTATATAATTTGTTATCCATAAAATTATCCTTGTCTGGGGTGTTCACTGCTACTGAAATCCCACGATAGGTACAACAGCCATAGACAAGCTGCAGGTATTCTAATAAGCAAGTGTTCAAATGATTAACAATGATGAAAAATGGTCAAGAGTCAAGAAATCATGTCAATTTGAGATTGTCATAGTTCAGGTGTCCAATATGTTCATCTCATTTCTGTAGTGACCAGCACCAATATGAGAAAACAAGTGCCAGAGAAGCAGCAGGGTTGGACTGTCAGAGCTGTTAACTGTTTATACCAGAGTTTAAAATATTGTATCTTGGGACTATTAGAGGGACCAGAATTGCCTAATTTCCTGGGAGACATGGCAGGTTTGATTTAAATGTACTCTCTGCTGCGAGGACTCAAAAAGTCATTGAAGAGGCGTTCTCAATTAAAGAAGGCTGTCTTGGACATTACACTATTAGCTCCTAGGATTTTGAAGAATGGAAGAAGAGCCATTAAACAACACTATCAACATGTAAGGATGTTTCACAAAATCCAGGTATCCACATCATTATAGAATAGAAGGTAGTTTTTGGTCTCTGCTCATCTAACATTACAGAAAGAGAAATATAGGAAAACAAATCCTGAATAAGCTTCTGAAAAAAAAGAATTGTCCAGAGGCACCCAAAGTGATAGGAAGGCACAGGACAGGCTGATGCAAGAGCTGTAATTAATCATATGTAATAAAAACTACAAAGAGCTGCCTAGTAACCCATAAAGCCTCGAAAGAAATCCAACGCATGATTCAGATCTTTAAAACTGTTTAGTAGTTTTCGAATGCAGCTGCAGTTGAGCGCTTAAAAAACCCCCAAAGAACATTCAGCGTATTTTGAAAATTACATCAATTGTTTTGTTAATCAAGAAACAGTCATTCAAACCACAGAATACAAAAAAGGATGCTTTGAAAGATAACTCAGCTTAATAGCTACCTCTGTGCAGGATGAAGTTATGGTTTGGAACATGACTTTTTGCACAGGACATTAAGGAGGTCTCATTGATATTCTGATTCAAGAGAAAGCAGTTATCCGACTGTGGTGATGAATGACCAACACTGACTCAACAACCTGTTCCTGTTGAGGCATGCATTGCGAAACTAGATGAGCCTAACTCTCTGTAGACTAAAGTCTGGAGATGATTTCAACAGTGCCATTTTTCCTGTTTGCTCTCCCTCATCTCCTCCAGGGCAAGTTTTTGAGACTTTCCAGTTTAAAAGAAGAGGGTGGGAAACAGCTTAGACAGAACTAACCTCAGCCCCCAGTTATAAGAATGCTTCTCCCAGCTGGGACCTTCCCAAACATTCTCCGTGCTTGAACCTGCCTCCTCACCTACTTTGCAATCCAAACCATTTTCTCCTTCTCTAGCCCTCATCCTCTCCCAGTGCTGAACGTCTAGACACAAACTTTGAAGTAGCTCACAAAATTCTACCATAGTAACCCATAATACACTGGACCCATTCTGTACAGTATGTGAGCATACTAAACACATACATATTAAACATTAAAGATTTTGATAAATGGAGGGAAGACCTAGTAGAATTATATACACACACAAGCACTCTCTCTAGAAAACTGTACCACAAGTCCCCCCAGTTAACCAGAATAATCTGTGTCTGATAGATGGATCAGAGGCTGTGTCTACACTACAGAGACTATATTGGCATAGCCCTGTAGTGTAGACTCAGCCTACAGAGACAGATGTGGGTTTTCTGTCGGTGTAGGCACACCACCTCCCTGAATGAAGTTAGTTATGTTGACAGAAGCACTCTTTTTTCAACATAGCTGTGCCTACTGTGGGGGTTTGGTCGGCATAGCTATTCTCAGTCAGGGGTGTGATTTCTTTTTCCACATAGAAGTAGCTATGTCAGCCTAATTTAAGGGTAGATCAACCATGATTCTTCTTGAACTTGCACCCGTGTAAATCACGAGTAACTCCACTGAAGTCAGTGAAAGCAACCTCTCTTTATTACACACACACACACACACACACACACACAGTACATAAATGGTTCTGGTAAACTGAAGGGAGATATGGTAGAATTGTGTGAGGATGCTCAAAACAGTACTGGCCTCTTCTGCTTATCAGTTCAGCCTCAGACTTGTTGAAAGAAGTGTGGTTCTGGGTCCAAGTGGGATTTACAAACAAAAACAAACACAAACACAAACACAGTGTGTTTGAAGCAGCAGGAAGTTTCTCACTAGGTAAGATGGGGTCCTGCAGCTCTGATGGAAGGGAAACCCAAAATGTTGGGGTCTGGGGCCTAGTTTGTCTTTATCTTCTCTAGCTGCTGCGTGAAGCCTATTGTTTTTTCTCTGCAGGCAGTAGCCTCTGTTACCCATCCTCCTACTGCTGCTGACCATGACCCAACTGTAACGAGACATATGACAGTGCTCGCTAGGAATAGGGTTTCAGTACAAGAGGTTAGAGCTTCAAAAAATATCCCTCAGCCTCCTAAAATGTATATAACACATTACATACAGTTGGTCATTTATTCAGCCAAAAGCATTTTTGATTCACTTCTACAAATTATTTTATTTTACTGTCTGTTGAATAATTTAAACAGGACTGTAAGAAGGCAGTACTACTGGAGCACTTTCCTCTTGCATGTTGCAACAGGACATGCCTGCCTCAGTTTCCCTGCTTCAGAGTCCCCAGAAATAGTCCGTTAAGTCTCTCTGAATATCTCTCTCACTCACTTGTAGGGTTAATTTATTACAAAAGTCCTGTGTATATAAATCATAACAAATCCCGCACAATCATAGGCCAGAATTACCCAGCATTGTCCAAACAGTACGTGCAACATGTCAAGTACAGCCCCAGCTACTCTCATCACACCCCCACTCTCCAGTACAGCTCCAAGAACTCTTGCCATGCCCCACTTCCAGACTTCAGCTCTCTAGCTCAGAGAGCCAGCAGGCATCTCCCTCAGCGGCTCTCACCCTTCAGCCCTCTTGAGCTTTCTCTGGCCATGGTTCTCTGGCTCAGGAAGATCAGGAGGCCAGCCCCACCCCTGGCCTCCTAGCCCCAAACCCTTTCCAGCCTCTGAGCACTGGCTCTGGTTCAGGAAGGTCAGTAGGACAGCCCTTCTACTGGCTCCCTGATAATTCCTCCTTCTTTCCAGTGAGGGCCTGCAGAGAGCTTTCTACTCACTGCAGCTTTCCCTGGAGACCCTCTCCAGTCTCTTGATGCCCAGACAGCTCTCACCTGCCCTTTTCCTGACTGAATCTCCTTGACTCACTGGGTCTCTCCAACACACTAGTCTCCTCTTCCCTCAGATCCTCCCTTCCCATATCCAGGGTACTGCCCTGCCCTCTTAATTGGCCAAAGTGGGGCACCTGTTCTGGCACAGGGGGTGCTGGACCTGCTTCTTTTACTGGAGCTGGCCAGCCACCCTGTGACAGGGACTAAATAAAAAAAAACAAAACACTGTTTTTTGTACCCTTTGCTAGTTCTTCAGGAACTATTGGGCAAGGCTTGTGTACAAAGATACATTTTCAATAGCTCAGGACATTAACGTGGCTCTCTTTTTCAGAACAGCCATTACTACAATACATGCAGCATCTTATAAGAAGACATCATTGTGCAGACATCAAAGACATTCAAAGCTAGCAAAAGGAGCAAAATCACATTATAAATCATTTGTCCTATAAACACCATTGCTAGTTCCAAAACAATAGCTTTGTAAAGGGTATACAAATCCCTCATCTTTATTTTCTCTTTATATGGTCCATGTTTTACTAGAATAGCCTTTCTCTGTGCAAAATCAAACCGATTTTCCCTGTGCCATCTCTGCTTGTTAATCCTTATCTGTTGTACTAGGATGAGAATTTATGTCTATTCAGCAGTTGCACTGTAACCTAGGAGCCAGATTCTGAGAACCCCTTCTCAGAACAGCAGCTGAACTGAAATCAGTGGAACTATTTGTTTAAGGAAGAGTTTGTAGGATTGGGTTCTAAGACACCAAAGTAGGTAAAGGCAACTCTGAATGATTACGCTTCTGCCAAAGTTAAATAAATTCATAGCAGAATAGAATTAAGAGTTAAGGTTACATGTAACAGAAATTCAGATGTTAATGTAAGGAAATAAACAGTTAAGAAAGCCAAACAATCTTAACTCTGTCCTGTAGTAATGCCTAACTTTATGATTAGGGAATTTTAGTGTTTGTGGTCCAGATTAATTGAAACTGATTTGACAAGACACAATAAAAACAATTTGCATGCTCCTTTACTATGGGATAGAGTTAGAGTTTTTGGGTATCCTTCTTGAGCATTTCCATTTTGTAACAGATTTCTTTAAAGTGTACCCCTAATTCTGAATTCCCTGGTTTGGGAAAAATGAATAATGTTCCCTGTAATGTTTTTTATCCTTAAATTACTGACACAGTCTCTCACTTTTAAGTCCATCTTAATGTAGCTTTTTTGTCTTGGAATTTTCGTGTTTTTAAAAAAAAATATTAAAATTTTCATACATGAACACTAAAAGAGAGATCCAAAAAGAATTCTTCCAAGTGATATTTCTAATTCTATGAAGATATGTAATTATAACCTTCAACCACTTTTAGGTAGGCATATTCACCAGTATACCCGAGCAGAGGAAAGCAGCGAGAGCACATGTGCAAGGCAGACTGGGTTTACAGCTGTTCTACATCATCAGAGCAGCACAGATCAGAGGATACTGGCAAATTTGGCCTTTAAAATACAATTGATATTGCTTTGAAGGGCCGTGTTAGGTCTGACACAATGTAAGATGGGGACGGGGGAGCCAAGTGCCAAAGGCCCAATGTCTATGTACTTTGATGGCAACCCCTGCATCAGTCTTCCTTGACAGTGCTACCTTGGTGTGCTGTCTACCTAAGACAGCAGAGCCATGGGGAGCACTTTTTGCACTGATGCCCAAATATAGCATGCAGTCATGAAACCCCAGCAGTGACAACTGGGCCAAGTAGTCTACCACTGAGAACTCTTGATACATGTTTGGTCTTCCTTATACCAGTTGTTACAACCAACAGAACTGTTGCATGCAAATTAGCTAAAGAGGAAGGGAGATAATTGCTTCAGTTACCAGCAATGTTGGAAATGTACTATTTAAGAGTTACCTGAGTTGTTGACCTGACCCAGTCTGTCGCCTATGTAATACCAAAAAAAATTAGATAAAACTATGATTCATAGCTTAATTACAACCTAATTCCTTCAAGTATAGCCTATGCGCAAGACTTCAATTAATGTTAAGTACATGGAAAGTTTGAAGAGCCTCAGTTATTCTATAGTTATGATCACTTGGAAAAAAGAAACGACTGACATGGATGCTAAATTTCTTAAATAATTAATTAAAATTGATTAAAAAAACTAATTTAAGCAAATACAGATTTACTTGTAAATGCTCAGAAAAATAATTCTTTACTCAAAGAGTAAATGCTGTAAATTTGGAGAGCATATACTGTATTTTTCAAACAAAACGAAGAGGTTGAAAGGGAAAATTCTGTTTTACTTGTGAATTTCATTCTAGGACTCTCCATGTCAGGCAGCCTTCACATGGAGCATTCCTCATCTCCATGATGAATGGTGGCAGATCAGATCTTTTCTCTAAGCTCTGGTTTAGGACTGAAGAACTCTCCAGAAAGATAGCTTCAAAAGCTCAAGAATACTAACTACATACCAATTGAAAAGTGCTATTCAAGTCAAACAATTTGTAGCAGAGCTTTGACATGAAATTTTGGGATTTCTTAGAGAAACACTCTCTTCCACACCTTTGAACAAGACCCTTCATAGCATCAGAAGATAGTCCATCTTCTACACTTTGGAATAACAGAACTAGTTCCAGGGAGAGACAGATATTTTTGAAAGGGCCCAAGAGCCTTTGTAGTATAAAGATTAAAAAAGCCAAATAACCCACTTTAGATCTCAGGTCTCTCAACAAATTCAAAAGGGGATCAATATTCCAGGTGGAAATACCGAAATCCACGCCATTACAGCATTATCTTTCCAGAACATCAGAATATGAGAATAAATCTTCTGAAGCCCTCCTGAATCAGGGAGAGTCACTCATAGATTCAAAGGCCAGAATGGACCACTATATAACACACGCCACAAAACTTCCACAAAATAATTCCTAGAGCAGATCTTTTAGAAAAACATCCAAATCTTGATTTAAAAATTACTAGTGATGAAGAATCCAGCACAACCTTGGTAAATTGTTCCAATGGTTAATTTCTCTCCCTGTTAAGAATGTATACCTCATTTCCAGTCTGAATTTATACAGCTTCAGCTTCTAGCCCTTGGATCATGTTATACCTTTCTCGGATAGATTAAAGAGCCCATTATTAAAGATTTGTTCCCCATGTAGATACTTAAAGACAAGAATCAAGTCATCCCTTAACCTTCTCTTTGTTAAGATGAACAGATAGACTCAAAGAGCTCAATCACTATAAAGGTGTGTTTTCTAATCATTCTCGGGACTCTTCTCTGAACCCTCTCCAATTTATCAACATCCTTCTTGAACTGTGGGCATCACAACTGGATGCAGCATTCTAGGAGCAGTTGCCCCAGTGCCAAATACAGTGGAAAAATAACCTCTTTATTCCTACTTGAGTTTCTCCTGTTTATGCATCCCCAGATGACATTAGCTCTTTTGGAAACGTAAGACCGGGAGGTCACGTTCAACTGATTATCCACCATGACCTCCAAATCTTTTTTTAGAGTCACTGCTTTCCAGTAGAGTCCCCCATCCTGGAAGTATGGCCTACATTCTTTGTTCCCAGATGCACACATTTACCCGTATCAAAATGCACATTGTTTGCTTGTGTTCAGTTTACCAAATTGCTTTGAAGCAGTGACTATTCCTCTTTATTATTTAAATTATTATTAAATAACTCCCCAACTTTTATGTCATCTGCAAATTTTATCAGTGATGATTTTATGTTTTCTTCCAGGTCATTGATAAAAACCATCAAATAGCATAAGGCCAAGAACCAATGCCTACCGGAACTCACTGGAAATAGACCCACTCGATGAGGATTCCACATTTACCGTTACATTTACAGTTATATTTTGAGATCTATCAGTTAGTCAGTTTTTAATCCATTTAACGTGTGTCATACTACTTTTATAGCGTTCTAGTATTTTAATCAGAATCTTATGTGGTATCAAATCTAATGCCTTACAAAAGGTCTAAGTATATTATGTCCAACATTGAGGCTGTATCAACCCAAACTTGTAGTCTCATCAAAAAAATTATTAAGTTAGTTTGACAGGATCTATTTTCCATAAATACTTGTTGATTTGCATTAACTATATTATCCTCCTTTAATTCTTTATTAATCAAATCCTTTATCAGTCATTCCATTATCATGCCTAGGTTCGATGTCAGGCTGACAGGCTTATAATTACTTGGGTCATCCTATTTACCCTTTTTAAAAACCTGCACAACATTAGCTTTCTTCCAGTTTTCTGGAACTTTCCCAGTGCTCCAAAACTTATTGAAAATCAACAATAATGGCCAAATGAGCACCAGAGCCAGCTCTTTTGAATCTCTTGGATGCAAGTTCTCTGGACCTGCTGATTTGACAATGTCTAACTTCAGTAGCTTCTGTTTAACATCCTCCAGCGATACTAGTGGAATGGAAAGAGTATAATCATCTCTATATGATGAGACTATATAATATGTTTTCCCCAAATACAGAACAGAAATACTTATTGAACATGTCTTCCTTTTATGCATTATCATTAATAATTCTATCATTTCCATCTAGTAATGGACTAATACCATTCTCAGGATTCTTTTTATTCCTAATATATTTTAAAAAACCTTCTTATTGTCTTTAACTCTGCAGGCCAAAGACCTCTCCTTGTGTCCCTAGTCATCCCTTATCAATTTCTTAATTTTAACTTCTGATTTATATTAGTGACGATCAACTTCCTTCTTCTTATTTTTTTTTGTTATAGCTACATATTGATACACAGCTGCCTTTACTTCCCCTCTAAACCAGGTTGTTTCTTTAACCTGTATGGCCTTCTTCCTTGATTGTGGCTTTTTTGGGCATCTGGTAGGGTATGCTTAGCTTGTGCTACAACAAGAAGCATTTTCAATACAGAGCACTCCTTTTTTGCCACATTTTCATTAACCCTCAGGTCTTAGTTCTCAGACCCAATTTAACTGTAACCAGAATCTCCTCTCATATTACACACGCATATACACACCCTATTGTAAGAGGGACCTATCCTGAAACAATATGCAAACCAGCCTAAACCATCAGCCGAGAAGCTGACAGGAAGGAACTACAATCACTTATTCTAAGAAGGTCTTAAGTCATGGCAAAGTCAGCTGAAGCAAATTTTCAAGATGACCTAACCATAGGGCTCAAGCCCAAAACTTTTTTGGATAGACAAGTCAGCAGCCACAGACATACTGCAAGAAACCCATGAGAATCTCTTATACAGCTGATTTCTGAGCACGTCCATACTTGTGTTCTTTGGCAATATGCAGATTCCTGTCATGATTTTGATCTGTGTACTTTAAGTCCTAATAAAGTTGTCTTTCAACAAGGGTTTCACTGTAGCCTGCTCATCCATCTCAACATAGACCTAGCTCAAATGCCGGCTGGGAGCAGCTTTCACTCTGTCCTGCTGTTCATCTGATATTGCTGAAGGCAGATGTGGGGACATGCTGTCCTTCCAATCCTTCAGGAAGCAAAGTTTTGTTGTTGTTGTTTTTATTTTAGCTGTTTTGAGGAGAAAAACCTCAGTGCTAATAAAGAAACAGAGGCATTTAGTTAAAAATCTGGTGAAAGCTCTGCTACAAAGAAAGCCGTGGAGTCTGCCATGTGTACCTCTTGGAGAGAATTCTGGGGAGTTCTTCCTGAGGGCCATCCCAAACCCAGGCTCAGAGCAAAGACCTGGTCGGCCTCCAGTTGCCACACCCCACTGTGAAGACTGTGACATGGAGGGGACTGAGAATCCCTGAATTAAGTGCAAAATGGAGGGAACTGAATGGAACTCAACCCTTGTGACCTGCAACTCCATAATAAAGCAAAAGATTTTATTTTACTCCATTTATACTTGTTCTGAGGTTTTCAGTGCACTATTCTTTTTCTGAACTTGACTACATTGTGAGGAAATGATAGGCTTCCTGTTTGCATTAGTCTAACACTTAGCTAGCTCGGCTGTGGTGCAATGTATCTGTTGGTAACAGCTGGCCAAAACCTAAAACTGGACTGCAGCCCTACATAATGTATCAGTGAGCAGTAACTCCAATGATGTCAATGGAATTACATTACTGTAAGTCGGAGAAGAATCAAAGCCCTGAGACTGTCTAGCATTTATACAAACACCAGCTTGGCTATACTGATGAAAGGAATGCTTGTAATACACTTGCGGCCATTCATGAAACCAAAACAAAAGCTATGGAGGTAACCAGTACAGTGACAAACATTTTTAAAAGTACTTCCCTTTCACCCCTGAAGAGGACTGCTACCTTATATGAATCTTTGCAGCTGAGAAAGGCACCCAAGGCACACAGATACTGACAAAATGTATTTCTTGTTTTTATTTTTAGTATGCCTCAAAACACATTAAGGCAATTTTTCTTTGGGGGGGGGGAGGGGAGTGCTAATTTTCACATTTAAGTAAAGGTAGATTTAAAAAAAAAATCAAATACAGATCATATTTCTTGCCAAATTATAATAATTTTTAAGTAGGTAAAACTCAGGACTAAACTACTTGACTATGTAAGTCCACACAGCTGAAAGTTGCACTCCATATTATCTTTTCTCAAAGTAACTCTGGGATTTCATAAGAGACCATATATAGTTAGATAAAAAGAACCTTAAATAATTAATATATACGGAGTTTAACAATTTTCACAAGTAAAAAAGAAAAGCCAATAAACATGCCACTAAAAGCAGAACTGATCCACCTAAAACTTCCAGAAATACCCTGAAAGAAACCACTGGCTTACTTATACTGAAAAACAATTTAATTAGCATGCACCAGTGTAAACAAACATCCAAAGCTGTAACAGCAAAAGATGATGTTACTTTTATATGATCTCTCAAACAGCCCCAACATCAACTTTCCAGCATAGATTATCTGTTCAATTGCCAACCACGTTTTAAATCTAGGAGAAAAATTAAGTTAAATCACATTCATTTCTACCAAAAACTTTTAATGACTGCTTCATATTAAATTGGTCTCTAAAATAACACAATGGAATCCTTGTTACTAGCATCCTAATGACACAATGTGTTTTAAGGCCTAGTCACCTATTTCATAACTATAATTGAAAGGGAACTAACCCAGACACATACATAGATGTGATGGGGCATACCTGCCCGGCACTGGACAGAAAGAGGTTAACCCCATACTTTGGGCTAAGGAATCCATGCCCCCTTGCCCCGGCTGGGAATGCTCCAACTGGAACCACAGTATAAAAGGGAGCAGCTCAGCTCACTTTGGGCTGGCCATGGAGGAGAGAAGATGTGTGTTGCAGGCTCCTGCCTGGGTGCAGTTAGAGCCCCAGACCACAGAGGCCAGGCAGGCCGAGACTCAGGCAGATACTCAGTTGTCTGTGGAGGCCCACAAGGGGAAGGAGTTGCTGGGAACGTCACCTGCTGACCACCCTGGAGAACCAGAGGACCTGCGGATTATGGAGCAGGAAGATAGGGTAGGAAGTAGCCCAAGGGAATCAGACATTGATCTGATTGTGGAACTGGAAATGGAGTGAGTGTGTTTTGGAAGGATCCAAACTGACCCAGTGGTGGATACATGTTATGGTGATAGTCCCTTGGGCTGGGACCTGGTAGAGTAGGTAGGGCCTGGCTGCCAACCCACCCCTGGGTGGTGGCCCACCCCTTTCTTGGCCACTAGGACAGGCCACTCTGTGCTGAGGAGTAGGCTTTCTAGCTTTGGCTGCTGGGCCAGGTTGCCCTGAATCCAAGAACAGCCCCCCACTCTGCCCATTGGACCATACTGCCCTGACCTACAGAGGAACCTCATTGATGTGGGCCACTAGGCCATGCTACCCTGAATCTAAGGACAGCCCTACTGTTTCTGACCATTAGGTCATGCTGCGCTGAGAGGAGTGGTTATTTGCACTTGGCTGTGTTGCTGTAGTACCCAAAGGGGTGATGGGGTATACCTGCCTTACAACAATAGGCTATCTTGCAAAATAATGGGTAAATACAAGACCAGATCATGGGGTGCAGTTGAACTAGGTGGACTTTGTTATGGTCTTCAACACAGGGATGAACTTTACCCCCTAAGTCTCTATTTGGAATACACTAAGCCCTGGTCTACACTACGGGGTTTGGTCGAATTTAGCCGCATTAGGTCAATTTTAAAATGAATGCGTCTACACAACCAACCCCGTTCCGTCGACTTAAAGGGTTCTTAAAATCGACTTCCGTACTCCTCCCCAGCGAAGGGAGTAGCGCTAAAATCGACCTTGCTGGATCGAATTTGGGGTAATGCAGACGCAATTCAATGGTATTGGCCTCCGGGAGCTATCCCAGAGTGCTCCAATGTGACCGCTCTGGACAGCGCTTTGAACTCTGATGCACTAGCCAGGTACACAGGAAAAGCCCTGGGGAATTTTGAATTTAATTTCCTGTTTGGTCAGCGTGGCGAGCTCAGCAGCACAGGTAACCATACAGTCCCCCCAGAATCGCAAACGAGCTCCAGCATGGACCAAAAGGGAGACACTGGATCTGACTGCTGTATGGGGAGGAGAATCTGTGCAGGCCGAACTCTGATCAAAAAGAAGAAATGCTAATATATATGCCAAAGTCACACAGGGCATGGTGGAGAGAGGCTACAACAGGGACACAGCAGTGCCGTGTGAAAGTTAAGGAGCTCAGGCAAGCCTACCAAAAGACAAAGGAGGTAAACGGTCACTCCAGGTCAGAGCCCCATACATGCCGCTTCTATGATCAGCTGCATGGCGTTCTAAGGGGGACCCTACCACTACCCCACCACTGTCTGTGGACACCTGCAAGGGGGTAGTCTCACGCAACAGGGAGGAGGAGGAGGAGGAGGAGAACGTGCAGCAGGCAAGCAGTGAATCCATTCTCCCGGCAGCCAGGACCTTTTCATCACCCTGGAGCCAATACCCTCCCCAGGTGGGATCCCCGACCCTGAAGCCAGAGAAGGCACCTCTGGCGAGTGCACATTTGTAACTACAGTACAGGGTTTAAAAGGAATAGTGTTTAATGTTTGATTTGCCCTGAAGACTTGGGATGCATTCGCGGCCAGTACAGCTACTGGAAAAGTCTGTTAACGTGTCTGGGGATGGAGCGGGAATCCTCCAGGGACATCTCCATGAAGCTCTCCTGGAGGTACTCTGAAAGTCTTTGCAGAAGGTTTCTGGGGAGGGCTGCCTTATTTCATCCTCCACGGTAAGACATTTTACCACGCCAAGCCAGTAGCAAGTAGTCTGGAATCATTGCAGCACAAAGCATGGCAGCGAATGGTCCTGGGTTTTGGTCGCATTCAAGCAACATTCAGTCTTTATCTTTCTGTGTTAGGCTCAGGAGAGTGATAACATTCATGATCACCTGGTTGAAATAGGGGGATTTTTGTAAGGGAACAGTAAAAGGACCCCGTTCATGCTGGGTTGTTTGCGCTTGGCTAAAAGGGATCATCCCAGAGAATAGCCATGCAGTGGGGTGGGGGGAGGTGTGTGCTGCACATCCACCCAAAAACTGCAGCCTCTCCTTTTAAATGTGAAACCCAACTGGCATTGCTTGCTATGGGAAAGGATGGCGCTGCAGTTTGAAACCATTCCCACAAGTTATGAAGGCGGAAAAAGTCAACCCCACGTACCAAAAGGCTTACCATGGCGGCCGGGAAACCGAATTTTGTTGCCCAGCCATGTGTGATGTGTCACCATACCAGCAGGCGCTCAATATAAAAGGCAAAATGCGATCTTGTACCTAAAGCACATGTGCTGTGAATTGCTTGATTCACTGTGAAAATGTCTCCCTTTTGTTCTCAGAAATGTATCATCTTAAATTTTACTCTCCCTTTTTATCTCCCCCCAAGTGCAAATGTTTCTATGCTCCCCCTATCATCTCTGTCCTTGAGGTTATCACAGATTAGAAGGCAAAAAAAATGCACTCGTGATGACACGTTTTCCGAGCTCATACAGTCCTCCTGCACTGATAGGGCACAGCTTAATGCATGGAGGCATTCAGTGGCAGAGGCCAGGAAAGCATTAAGTGAGCGTGACGAGCAGAGGAAGGAGGCGATGCTGAGGCTAATGGGGGAGCAAACTGACATGATAAAGCATCTGTTGGAGCTGCAGGAAAGCCAACAAGAGCATAGATCCCTGCTGCACCCATTGTATAACTGCCTGCCCTCCTCTCCAAGTTCCATATCCGCCTCACCCAGACGCTCAAGAATGCGGGGGCGGGGAGGCTCCAGGCACCCAGCCACTACACTCCAGAGGGTGGCCCAAACAACAGAAGGCTGTCATTCAAACAGTTTTGATTTGTACTGTGGCTACAATACGCAATGTGGCGTTGTCCTTCCCTCCTCCCGCACCCCACCCCAACTGGGCTACCTTGTCAGTTATCTCACTTTTTTTTAAATTAAGAAAGAAAGAATGCATGGTTTTAAAATAATAGTTACTTTATTTCCTTTGCCAGCTGTGATCAAGGGGGGGAGGGTGGTTGGCTTACAGGGAATTAAAATCAACAAAGGGGGCGGGTTTGTAGCAAGAAGAAACACACACAGCTGTCACACCGTAGCCTGGCCAGTCATAAAACTGGTTTTCAAAGCCTCTCTGATGCGCAGCGCACCTAGCTGTGCTCTTCTAATCGCCCTGGTGTCTGGCTGCTCAAAATCGGCTGCCAGGTGATTTGCCTTAACCTCCCACCCCACCATAAACGTCTCTCCCTTACTCTCACAGATATTATGGAGCACACAGCAAGCAGCAATAACAATGGGCATGTTGGTTGCGCGGAGGTCTAACCTAGTCAGCAAACAGCTCCAGCGAGCTTTTAAATGTCCAAAGGCATATTCTACCACCATTCTGCACTTGTTCAGCCTATAGTTGAACTGTCCAGGCTGCCTGTGTACAGCTTCATGAGCCATGGGAGCAAGGGGCAGACTGGGTAACCATTGGCATTTCAACATCCCCAATGGTAATTTTCTGGTCTGGGAAGAAAGTCCCTTCATGCAACTGCTCAAACAGCCCTGAGTTCCTAAAGATGCAAGCGTCATGCACCTTTCCCGGCCATCCCACGCTGAAGTCGGTGAAACGTCTCTTGTGATCCACCAGTGCTTGCAGCACCATTGAGAAGTACCCCTTGCGGTTTATGTACTGGTTGGCAAGGTGGTCCGGTGCCAAAATAGGGATGTGTGTTCCATCTATCACCCCACCAGTTAGGGAATCCCATTGCAGCAAAGCCATCCAGTATGACCTGCACATTTCCCAGAGTCACTACCCTTGGTAGCAGAATGTCAGTGATTGCATTGGCTACTTGGATCACAGCATACCCCACAGTAGACTTGCCCACTCCAAACTGATTCCCGACTGACCGGTAGCAGTCAGGTGTTGCAAGCTTCCACAGGGCTATCGCCACCCGCTTCTCAACTGTCAGGGCGGCTTTCATCTTGGTATTCCTGGCTTGGCTTCAGGACGGGGGAAAGCAACTCACAAATTTCAAGGAAAGTGGCCTTACGCATGCGAAAGTTTCGCGGCCTCTGTGAATCATCCCATACCTGCAACACTATGCGGACCCACCAGTCTGTGCTTGTTTGCCGGGCCCAGAATCGGCGTTCCACTGTATCAACCAGCCCCACTGCCGCCATCATGTCCCAATTGCCACAGCCTGTGCTTTCAGGAACGTCTGTGTCCATGTCCTCATCACAATCATCCTCGTGCTGGCGTCTCTAAGCCTGGTTCTGCACATACTCCAGGATAACGCATGAGGTGTTTACAATGCTCACAACAGCAGCAGTGAGCTGAGCGGGCTCCATGCTTGCCGTGGTATGGCGTTTGCATGGGTAACCCAGGAAAAAAGGTACAAAATGATTGTCTACTGTTGCTTTCACGGAGGGATGGAGAAAGGGGCGACTGACGACATGTACCCAAAACCACCCTCGACAATGTTTTTGGGCATTGGGAGCTTAACCCAGAATTCCAATGGGCAGAGGAGGCTGTAGGAACTGTGGGATAGCTACCCACAGTGCACCGCTCCGTAAGTCGATGCTAGCCACGGTATTGAGGATACACTCCACCGACTTAATGTGCTTAGTGGGGACATACACAATAGACTGTATAAAATAGATTTCTAAAAATCGACTTCTACAAAATCGACCTAATTTCATAGTGTAGACATACCCTAAGATATAGCAAACAGAGCCTGTAATGTTACTTTTCAGAGTATAACAGCACTTTTAAAATATGGATGGAATTACTGGTGTAGGAAATAAAAGTGATTTTGGGAGGAAAGGGGAGTGTGTGTAAAAATGAAATTACCCAAAACATATGTAGAAAAAATTAAAGTAACCCACAATTAGAAGGTTGATAAGGCTGCACAGAACTGACAACTACCTTAAAATAAAATGCACTTATTATAGGAGATCTAAGCCATTTACCTCCATATTCCTTTTGGACTCTAGAAGTAAATAGAGATATGCCCTTTCCACAAGCAATGAATTTGGTCCCAGGTCTGACTTTCTTTTTAAAAAAAAAAACACAACACACTTCTAGAATCTAATATTGTATAACAGAGCTGTGTCTTTGTATCCCTTACAGATGTGTAGTAAATATTGGGGGGTGGGACCCATATTGTGATTATTGATAGACAAATGTAGCTCACGATCCTGCAAACTGCTCTCTTCAGATGGACTTTTATTACCAGTGGGGCTTAGCACAGACGCAGGTGAAGCACTTGGCAGGATCAGGGCCATAGTAAGTCACTTTCTAAATTCATTATAAAAAAGAAACATCTACCTGATTAAAACAATCCCCCAAGTTAGCCATTTCACTAATGTTGGGAAAACTAGGGATAAAAGTATACGTGGACAATCTAATCAGTATAAAGGTTTTTTCCCCAAGACCCCTATGTCTTCATAATTCCCTTTTCCTCTCAAGTGTTCTATGTTGTTACTCCCATTCTTTACAGCAAATTCTTCTGTGAATGCTTCTTTCTATAGTTTGGAGGAGTTTGCTATAGTGTGATATATGGCTTTCTCCCTTCCCACTTTGAGCCTAAGTGCTCTTCCTCCCAAGCAGTCGCAGCTCCTATTTCTCAACAGAGTGAGACACCACAACTGGGAGTGAACAGAGTTTCTTGCACAGCATCTCAGATCATTTCAATACAATTGCTTTTGTTGCCTAGGCTCTACTTTTGGTTCTGCTATATACTTGGTGGCATTGTCTTTTGGAAGTCAGTTAACCTCAGTGTGCCCCAGTTTCCCCATTTGAAAGGGGATATTTTATTATTGCTTTTGCTTAATGAAATACATAAAGGGTTCTTCATTTTAAGAGGACATATTTCAATGTTCTACCCACATAGAATATCAGGGTTGGAAGGGACCTCAGGAGGCCATCTAGTCCAACCCCCTGCTCAAAGCAGGGCCAATCCCCAATTTTTGCCCCAGATCCTTAAATGGCCCTGTCAAGGTTCCTTCCCCACTCTGAACTCTAGGGTACAAATGTGGGGACCTGCATGAAAACCCCCCTAAGCTTATTTTTACCAGCTTAGTTAAAACTTCCCCAAGGTACAAACTATTTTACCTTTTGTCCCTGGACCTTATTGCTGCCACCACCAAGCGTCTAACAAAAATAACAGGGAAAGAGCCCACTTGGAAATGTCTTTCCCTCCCCAAATCCCCCTAAGCCCTACACCCCCTTTCCTGGGGAAGGCTTGATAAAAATCCTCACCAATTTGCATAGGTGAACACAGACCCAAACCCTTGGATCTTAAGAACAATGAAAAAGCAATCAGGTTCTTAAAAGAAGAATTTTAATTAAAGAAAAAGTAAAAGAATCACCTCTGTAAAATCAGGATGGTAAATACCTTACAGGGTAATCAGATTCAAAATACAGAGAATCCCTCTAGGCAAAACCTTAAGTTATAAAAAGACACAAAAACAGGAATATACATTCCCTTCAGCACAGCTTATTTTATCAGCCATTTAAACAAAACAGAATCTAACGCATATCTAACTAGATTGCTTATTAACGCTTTACAGGAGTTCTGACCTGCATTCCTGCTCTGGTCCCGGCAAAAGCAACAGACAGACAGAGAGAACCCATTGTTTCCCCCCGCTCCAGCTTTGAAAGTATCTTGTTTCCTCATTGGTCATTTTGGTCAGGTGCCAGTGAGGTTATCTTCGCTTCTTAACTCTTTACAGGTGAAAGGGTTTTTCCTCTGGCCAGGAGGGATTTAAAGGTGTTTAGCCTTCCCTTTATATTTATGACAGGCCCCTTCAAGGATACTCAAAACCCTGGGTTTAGCAGGCCAATGCTCAAACCACTGAGCTATCTCTCCCCACATGTCTTACTCAAAATTATGTTTAGGTCAGTAGCAAGATTGTCTTACTAGCTGGGGAGTCAAATTTTTAAAGGGCTAGGTAGATTAGTAAACCAGCAAAAGGATGTATGTTAAAACTCCTGCTAGAAGTGTGTTAGTCTGGGAATATGGTTTGTAACTGCAGTATATAAAGGGTGAGATACTTATTCTAATTCATTAGTATTCCCAAGGAGTGTCACTACAGCTAATTTAATTAGGACCAACAGGGCTTTAAATTAGGTTAGTTACCTACAAGATCTCTGCTTACCTCTAAGCCTGGTATGGTACTGAACACTCAGTTGTTACATATATTTTTATTTGTTTTGTTTTTTTCAGTACTAAAAATGTTTAGTTCAAGAGAACCCCATTCAATTTTTTTGGTACTCACATTTTATATACCTTATTACAAGTTGGTTTTCAATTTTGAAGGTTCTATTTTATACTGAAAAACCAATGGTGTTACAACCTGAAACTAGTTACAACTAGTTACAACCTGAAACAAATTAGTTGAACAAAACAGGTAACTATTCTTCTTCTTTTCAATCTCCAACAGATTTCATCCCCTCCCCCAACCCCAGACCTTGTGTTGCATCAAACAAGTTCTATTCTAGAACGCACTGACCTAAGTATTTTGAAGTAAAAGATCAAACAGCATTAGACATTAAATGTAATACTTTGCTTTTTTCCCCTAATGTATTCTCATCAGAGTACCTTTCAAATACACAACTACTATAATTCAGGCTTAGGAATTTCATATTATCTCCTACATTTCAATACTTCAAGCTGACTGCTTCATG
Source organism: Lepidochelys olivacea (assembly GCF_965140295.1). Lineage (NCBI taxonomy): Eukaryota > Metazoa > Chordata > Testudines > Cheloniidae > Lepidochelys > Lepidochelys olivacea. Next base: position 82,661,955 of record NC_140412.1, read on the forward strand.
CAAATAAAACCAGACAATTATCAGATGTAACTTTCCAGTTAATGTTACTGCTGTCACCCTCTGAAACAGTGATTTGGTTCAGAGAATATGTTATTAATATATATTCTCTATTGTAAATATAATCATCATCCAGAATTCTAATTACCATGCTGATCAGAAAATTAGCTTCAGATCAGACTTTCAACTTCATAATTTTGGTAAACAGTCAAAGGAATTCAATTGACCCTACCAGAGGTTTATTCACTGCCAGAATAAATTTCAGCTAATCCGTTCTAGCCTATGACAATCTTCTGCACAGGAAGAACTGCTGACATCAGGTTGCCTACTCAAGTGTGTCCTACTTGGTAGGCTCTCATTGCTGGGAGTGAAGGGCTTAGAAGGAGCCCCTTTTTGATCTAATCAAAAGGAGAAGTGTATTCAACACAGAAATTATTTTTACTCGAGATAAATGAGCCATAATATTCAAATATTGCAGGGGAGAGGATAGGAGAGCAGGGGAGGAAGGCCGTAAGTGATAGCAGTGACCAAGGTAATTTAAACTGAAGGGCTGTCATTTTTATATTTAGAACAAATGCAACTCCTTACAAACTCCAAAATTCAGAAAGTGAATAAATTGACTAATTATGGATTATACTCTGGACAATTTGTTTCTGGATCATTTTGATTAACTTTTTATTAGACAGGATAGTTAAGAGAAATTAGTTAGCATATATTTTCTTTAGTTTCAAGAGCTATGCATATCCAGAATTTCTAACTTCTCCTGTACATCTATATTTGCGCACATTTTCCTCTCAGTAGCTTTTACGTCACGGAATTTTTAATCAGGACTATTTTTTGTGCTAACTTTCTGAGCTGCCATAAACCCTTCAATGACTTTCCTTGGTGCCGGTGGGTGCTCATGCCTCCCCCTGCCCTGTCCCTATTGGACCCCTCCCCAAATCCCTGCCCCAGCCCCGCCTCTTCCCCGAAAGCACTGCGTTCCTCCTCCCCCCTCCCTCCCACTGCTTGCTGAGCGAAAGCACGGGGAGGGAGAGGGGAGAAGGAAGACTCAGCAGCGCGCTCAGGGGAGGAGGCGGAGGTGAGCTGGGGCTGGTCGGGGAGCTGCCGGTGGGTGCAGAGCACCCACCAGTTTTTCCCTGGTGCTCCAGTGCCGGAGCACCCACTGAGTCGGCACCTATGCCTAGCGTGATAGTAGATGTAACATCACTGTACACCATTGGTCCTCAGCCAGTTGTACACAGTAGTTATGCTACTTTCCATTTTTAATGGGTTCTCTAGGGCTCTCAGGGTGGGATCCGTGAAGGTACGTAGGTGCTGCAATGTTGAGTGTCAGAATTCGTTCGCAGGTGTCTGGCTGGTGGGTCTTGCCCACATGCTCAAGGTTCAACTGATCACCATATTTGGGGTTGGGAAGGAATTTTCCCCCAGGTCAGACTGGCAAAGACCCTGAGGGGTGGGCGGGGTTTGCCTTCCTCTGCACTGTGGGATATAATTTAAATGGTGGGTTCTCTGTAACTTAAATCTTTAAATTATGATTGGAGGACTTCAGTAATTCAGCCAGAGGTTATGGGTCTATTACAGGAGTAGGTGAGCAACGAGAGAGACTGTAGCCCAGTGTTTAGGGCAGCCACCTGGGAAATGTGAGACCCCCCACATCCAGTTCTCCTGCTCCAATGACTCTTTATTTATCCACATTATTTGCTTGACAGGAGAGGTTGACAGAGCCCCACATTGGAATATCTGGTAGTGCAATGGTTAAAGCACCCTTTTGAGACGTGGGAGACTCTTGTTCAAATCCCTCCTCCCACTTTGGTGGGGTGGGGGGAAAAAATCAAACCCAGATCTCCCATGCCCCAGGTGAGAATTCTGACCACTGGGCTAAAAGTTATAAGGTGGCACCACTTCCTTCTCCTCTTCTGGATGGATTTTGAATGGGACTCATTCCGGGAGGTGTGCTCGCCAGTTGCCTAGCAGATTGGGTCCTGCAGGTGACTGAGGCAGCCAAATATCTATCTTCCCCAGCTCGTGAATCACTCTGGGGCTTAGGTGGGAAATAGGCATCTGGATCATGCATGCCTAGAGGGAAGCGGCTACATGTGTGCCCCAGGATCTAAAATTTAGGCACTTAGGGAACTTTTACAATGGAAAGTTAGGCAAGGTGACTTCCTGCTTGGCTTCTGCCTAACCCTGTACTTTGTGGATCAGTGGTGCCGCACACAGACTTAGGTGCCTACCTCTAAGTTGCTTTGTGTATCGCATCCTCAGTTCCGAATTTAAGGTCCAATTCTAGAACCTTTGGTCACATTAGTAATCCCACTGAAGTGCTACTCAACATGAACAAGGAATACAGAACTGGGACCTGAATGCTGAACCTCTGGGCTGAACCCCAGTGCACCACTGTGCTGCTTCCCTTTTACAAATGTGTGTGCTCATACCCTCAATGGAGCTAACTACACCCAAACACACTACTACACTGAACATATCTATAGTGGCAGAAGCGATGGGTTTTGCCTAGATTGCAGGAAACATTATGGACTCAATTGTTCACCAGCTTGCATCTTTGCAGGGTGAGACACTACTGTTCTCATTTCAGCCATCATCAAAAAACTCTGAAACCTTTTATATCTTGGAAGATTTTTCTTGAGAAAAAATTGAAGAGATATTGAATTAAGTACTGCACAACACACGGCTACTGTACATGGACATTTTCCTTCAAACAAAGTGCAATGAATTAAAGAAAAACTTTTAAACGTCTGTGAATAAATCAGAGAAAACGTTCCGATAAGTAAGATCTAGTCCATGTTGATCTACAAACAGCCAACAGAAAATGGCTGGGATACTTAACAGGAAGTCATAATAAATTATCTGCCTTTTGTGCCCACACCAAAGAACGTTATTTCCATTAAAATGTTCGTTAAAATATTATTTTTCCAAAGTAATTTTTGTATAGTAAATTTAATTAGTTGCCTTAGTGTCATAGTACAATGATGTTTAAAAGAATTGCATAAATCTGAATTACTGGAAATGCAAGCTGATTTTCACAGACTGTTCTAACTGATTAATGACAGATTTAATTAATATTCACTTATCCTATTTTTTCTTTTATGCTTATGTCCCAATATTATAAGGACACTGAAGACCATAAGGAGCTAATCTTTCACCTTTACTGTTAAAACAGGTTTGTTCATACATAGGGGACAACATCTGGACTATATATAGTCCTCATCTATCATCTACCACCCCTCAACTTAACTTTACTGGATGATGGCTCTTTCAAATATCAACTAGGAGCTAAAAACTTTGAGGAAGAGGCTCCATCACAAACACAATGCCTCCTTTTAACTGCAAAGTTAGACTAAACTATTTTGCAATGCAGAAATGGATTTTTCTGATATTTTTCAAACTGCTTCAACAATTAAGGATGAACAAGTCTGTCCTCCTGACTGTTTGTGCATTATCAAGTACTAAGAGCAAACTTCCTGCCTCCTTTGATTTTGGGGGATGGAAGACATGGCTTTTACCACAAAGAGGAGTTGCAGTCTATAGGACACAGCCCTGTTTGTGTTGATCCAAGGACAGGAGTGAGGTTAACGTGGGAAGGGAAGATAGAAATTTCTATGACATAACCCACCCTCTCCACAGAAAACAACCAGAAGTCTGAAGTAACCCCATTCTGTGGAGAAAGAAACAAGGAGAGTCCCCTAAAACTGGAGTTACCAAGGAGAGACCAGAGTAGTCAAAATTGATTTTTGGCCTGGACTCTGACTAGCCAGAGAAGGGCTTTGACTTTGTCCTCTTGTTGGGTTTGTGCTTCACAGGGCACTTTCTCACTGCTCTTCCTGGAAGATGATATGGAGGGTCCCTGGAGATGGAGATGGGCAGGGAACCTGCACCAAGGCAGGAGGGGCTCTTTGGGAATTTTGGTGGAGTAGGGTGGGGGGAAGGGAAGGTGTAATGATCCCCTCAACAGGGACTGCAAGGAGGTCACAAATATTCACTGGATGCAGGCAGGCCCTTACCACTGGGTGGAGAAATTTCCCAGTTGAAAAAGTAGAGGGACCAGGATGTCTTTACTCTAAGACTCCCCTCTGAATGCGTCTCAACCAGTCTTTTGGGATGAACTGCTCCTCCAGGACCCACCCCCCACCTATGGCGCTGGCAGGTGATTGCTGAAGTGTGGGGCAAGCAATCAGTCCCAACCACTCATGCACGGTTCAGACCTCTTACTGAAAATAACTTTCAGCAACTGCTCAATTTCCAATTGTAGACTGGGTTTTAAAAGGCAGTGTGAGCAGACATAGCAACCAATGGTACCCCCATACATTAGTCAGTACATCACAACATGTTCCCCTAACTTCCCTGCCTTGCTTTGGAAGAATTACTTTGAATCCAATTCCTTTGGTTATTTTCCACAAGCTTGTGAAAAAAAGTGAACCCAGCCTGATGTTTGTTTGTAAATTAAACTGAGCAAGTTGTACAATCTTCCAATATGCAGTCTGTTTCTCAAACAGCAGAAATTCCTGTTTTCTCACATAATGATTCTCATTTTCAGTTTGGTGCTCCCTGTGCCAGACCCGTCTCCTACCCTCCTCCTAAAAATAAACAGTAACAATTCACAAACAGTTCTTTAAAAAACAGTTATTCAGAAAATGTACAGAAGGTTTCTGCTGTATTACATAATAAACAAACACCCTGACAAGCATCAAATAAGAGGCATTTTCTAGAGCAATCATGCTGATAGCAGCTGCTACACTGTATTTGAGGTTGAAAAAAACACATTCCATTACCATTCCCGTATATTTTCATGTGTTCATAACTTACTAAAAACACTCACCTTTGCATCTGAAATTTTCCATGCTTGGTCTCCGCCCAATTGAGCAAAGTTTCCTAAGCAATTTTTGAGATACTGGAAATAAATAATAAAAAGAAAAAATCCCTTCCATTTCCCACCCCTTACTTTACCTTCTCTGAAAGTTCTCTCCCCCTCAGTCTTTGTTTTTTAAACAATAAGGCCTGAAAGCTTTTCCAGGGGAGAGAAAAAAAGGCATTTCTGGCTTTATTAAAACATTCAAAATGTAATTTCTTGTCTTCTCTGGTTTTCCTGAAGGATTAGAGAACTGGAGGAGAAGCTCTGTCAGCCTTCATCTGGACTGTTGAATCTTTGACAGAGCAATCTTTCATTCTAAGTGTTTGCTTTTTAACACCTATTTCATAGATCATTCATCTACTCCTGAATTACTACATATGCATTAAGTTTTCACCAGACTGAGCCCTTCCTTTTAAAATAAATATTTATTTTGATATCTAAAATACACCTATTCAATGCTCTGGGTGCGTGTACACACAGTTTTATAAAGAATGGTGTATAAGAAATGAAAAACTGGTCTGAAATCAATAATAAATCCTCATGACCCATTAGAGCAAATAACTGACTTTCCTCCAACCCTACTATTCTACAAAAGCTGGAGTTATGGAGTTAATACTTGAATGGCTAGGGCCTTAATTCTAAGATACTTGACCATAACACTGATTGAAAAATCAATGGCTAGTCATAAGTATCTGATGGCAGAATTTGATCCTATTAGGACATACAAAATACTGCAACAAAAGTAAGTTTCTAGCCCTCATTGTTGCAGGAGAAAACTTGAAAATATGAAGTGAGTGCAATCTAGCGGCTCAGCAGTCCAAAGGCAAAAGAAAGAGAAAGCAAAATTAATAATTTGTAAAAATAAGGTTTTTATAAATAATTTTGGGTGCTTTATTTGCCTTTTAGTATCTGAGTCTTTAGTAGTTCATGTTTTTTCAGGCTTTTTTCTGCAATCATGAAGGCTAGAAACTTGCTTTGTATTTAAAAAAGTGAAAACTGAATCTCAGTCACATGACTCTTGGAACTGAGGCTTTAAGAAATACACCAAATATTGTAAGACTTGTAGACATCCAATCACCCCAACTCACACCCCACACAAGACTGGAAAGGGTTAAGATGGCTAATTAACTCCACAGGCTGCACCTGGAGGTGGAGTGAGGTAGCAGGGGATTGATAGGGAACAGGCTTAGCTGGGCAGGAACAGGTAAGCCTATTGTAAAGCCCAGGAGCTGGCAGCCCAAGGGGGCTGCAGGAAGGTAGGTTGTAGTCACTCCCTGCAGGGAGGTGTGTTTGGGACTATAGAGGGTTGTCCACAGACCCCAGTTGCTCCCTGGGAGGCTGTCAAACCCAAAGAGGGGGGCAGGTAGGAGAAGGCTCAGGGGAATAGCAGTGCTGGCCTTGGCTGCTAACCAGAGGGCCCCTGAGCTGGAACGCAGAGTAGAAGGTGGGCCCAGGTTCCCCTACCAGCCACTGGGGATGTGGCACAGGCCATGCAGTGGACTGCCTGTGGTGGTTTGTCTGGGAAAGACTTTGTTACATTTCCCAGAAGGAGAAGTCATATGGTGACCTGGCCGCAGGGCCAGGTCAGAAAGCAGAGGCTGCTGTTCCTGGAGTAAAAAGGGTCTGTAGGGTAAGAGACTGATGGGAGAGACACCACCAGAGGAGGTGCCAGCAGCAGTAAGTGCACCATGTGACAGCTGGCAACACTCTATTACACGCTTCCCTTCTGCAAATAGTGTGAGAAGCAGTCCCTGTTCCTGCACCATCCCCTGATCAGACCAAGTGACATGGAAAATTTGCCCTATGATGTCAAAGGGCATGGGGGCTTCAGAAAGTTCTACTACAATCTTGGCTGCCTACTGAGCATACTCAGAAGTCACTTTTCCAATGTTTATATTTTTATTTTTCCTCCCAAGACAAACAAACGCTAACCCTCAACGAAGACTGTGTTTATGCCAAACTTCAAATAGCCATTTTTCTGTAGACTTGTGTGTGTGTGTGTAGGTAGGACAGAGAGAGATGCAATTAGAAATTTAAAAGTAAAAAAAAAAAAAATAATAATAATTCCCTCAAAACCACTGAAAGGATTTTGCTCTAATTCCACTAAGCCTAAAAGGTGGATGTTTCAGAAAGTTATGAACACCTGAAGATGGGATTAATATAGAAACAGCTGTGCAACCTTAACTTTTGTGCAGATTATCAGGCAACTGCTACAATAAAAACACACTTATAAAAAAAGGAAAATGTGGAAACAACTATTCCTGCACGCAGAGTAGCTACATATTGAACAACTTTACTCTCAGATGATTAGCAAAGAGTGCAAAGAATTAAAAGAGCTCTAAAAAATATCTTGTGTGCGCTGCAAAGCGGGAATACTGGTGGGTGTATGTGTAAGGGAAAGAGGTGTTTAAATATCAGATGCCTAATCCTGCAACAGCACTGCTTGCTTGAGTAAAGATTATTGCATGAGAAAGGGTTTCAAAACCAGGCCTCAAAATACTAACAACAATAACCTCATTAACTACTCCATACACATCACACCCTGCCCCAAATTCTGAGGTAGTGCTCTCTCAGACCTTTGTGAATGACCTAGAAAAGCCTCTTTTAAATAGCGAGCATCAGATAGACAAACACCTAAAGCAAATGAACTATTTCCAAAGAATTGCTATGGTAATGTTTGTATCCGTTTTAAATGTTAAAACATTAGGGAGAAGAGGATGCAAGATACTTGATTTCTCTCTCCTCTACCACTTCTCTCAAGAACCTCAATCCTGCTCTTATTTCAGATAAAGGGAGCTTTTGTCATTGACTTACATGGGAGCTAGGTATTGTTCAATATTCTGATAATTTCATAATACCATAGTAAAAATATATTTTCTTTAATGTTAAATATCAGTGTAATAGTAAAGGAAACTGGCCATATTCAGTGTTGTGTGTATTAATATCTACAATAGTTAGATTCATTCTTTCTTTCTTTTGGAAGCTGAGCAGAATGATCTCTTTTGAGCTCTCAAAGCAGCGAGATGGTGCCACTCCAAACTCTTAAGGTTTTAAAGCATTTCAGAAGTTACTGAAAAAGTTGTTGTTTTGGCCTGAACCAGCAATGACTTAAATATGTGAGTATCTTTATTCCCCTTGACTTCAGGTACTCATGTTATTAAAACTTTAGTGAGTTGGGCCTTGATCCAAAAACAGTGAAGCATCTGCTTAACTTTAAGGCCCTACATTAGTCAGATTAACTTAAAAAGGGAATGTCAATAGACTACTGACATGAGCACAGTTAAGAGCATGTGTTAACTGTTCAAAGAGGATGATTTTTGCACAACTGTTTTTTATAAAATATTTTTCAACAAGCTTACAACACCTCCCTCCCCCCAAAACAACTGAGTTTCACATTACTAATTAGTACTCAACAGATCACTTTTAAACAGGTTTTTAAAAATAAAGAAAGTGTGCCTATATTTATTACTTAATTAAAATGGCAAACTAGACATTGTAGCCTCTCAGTGTATAGGTAACAATTCTGCTATATCTTAAGATGTTGTTTTTTTTTTAAATGTGAAGCATATCTTTTATAACTCCACCCAGCTTAGATCATCTGACTTGTGTCTTTAACAGTGTATTCAGCTTCACAGACTCAAGCTGAATAAACACAGGCAGAAAAGAAAGAGACACTTGTTCACTGGTAAAGCTTATAGCATTATAAGAACTGTGCATGGGGCAAGAGGTCCATTTAAATGTGTCACAAAACACTTCCCCCCAGACATAGGAGCTTTCACCACAGGCAGGAGAGCTTTGTGATAAGGAGGAAAGTTTTTGATCAACAAAAATATTGCTTAATTGGATTATGCACACAAAGCATAGTTTCCTATTTATAATACCATATCAATGAGTCAAACACAAGCTGGAGCTTTACCTGTGCCAGCACTGATTTCACAATTTAATGAGAAATAGTAAACAAACAAACAAGAACTTTGTACAGGGCATGAACTCTTGTTGCAAATACATTATCTGCACAAAGGATGTCAAGTAGGCAATTAATCAAATAATACTCTTTCCAAAAGATAATCTGTGTTTTGCATTCTATAAATGTCCCTCTTCTCTTGTCTAAGTACAAGTGCTGCATGATTGTAGCACAGATTTGTTACTCATTTTTCAGTTTTATGAAATTATACCCATGTATGTGAGTAATTGTTTAAAGGTAAAAGGACAAAAGGCATATTCTGCAGGCATTATTACACCATATAAAGGATTGTGTTCAGTAATGCATGGACTTTATTTACCTCTCACCCACACTTGACTTCAACAGAGTTACTCCTGATTTATACCTACATAAGGGTAAAATCAGGCCTATTATATGGATTATTTTGCTAGAACAATTTGTGTGTGGATAAGGGATGGGAGAGAGACTTAACACTTTTTTCCAATTTCTTATCTTTTCAATTAGATATCCCATATATATCCACAAACTTGTTACCCTTTATTGTAGGGTGGCTCATTAGAAAAGTTACTTATAAATCCTAGCTCAGATTCTAACGTTTCAGCCGTCTCAAGAGTAAAAAATTGGTTTTAGCAGCTAGCAAGCCTTATCAGCTGTGCTTAGTTACCTACTAATGTAACAAATGTCCCTGCTTGTAAGGTACAAGGTCAAATGTAGTGTGAATATGCAGCACTGTTTGAAGTAAAATACATAAAAAACTTACAGTAACAACTCTGGTCCTGCCAACATGCTCCAAGAAATTCTGCAGAGCCGTTCAGACTCCAATAGTGTAGTTAGGAAAATGTCAACAAGAAAAATCTGATGGCAAAATATGCCATGTGCTGGCAATCAGGCTTCATTATTGAAAGCAAGCATCAGCAAGAAGACTAAAGAGAGGCTTATAGCAGAGGGACAAAGAATTTGTACACTGATCCCTGGATTTTACCACCTGTTGTCTACATGCCAAATGCATTCACACAGCAATGAATTGCTCTTCTAGCTGCACTCAGCACTGAAGTTGAAAGGAAAATGATATTGGTCCTGACACCAGTGTAATAGGCTGTACAAGTTCAACAAAATAAAATGGGAGATGCTAATGCTAATAGACTATCCTCTCAATTACCTTTGCCAGGGTTATAAAAAGAATTTGGAGATTTCCTCCCTCTTGGGTATTTTCTGTTAATTGCTGTTTCTAAACTTCCAATTTTCTGTCTGTAACAGCCTTTATTTTCTTTTAAAACAAAACAGCAGCTTGTTTAAAAAAATAAATCAGCCAGCCTAACTAGAAAAAGTAAAACAATTTTTCAATAGCATTTTCTTTCCTGATCTTGATTCCTTGCAGTCTGAGGAAATTATTTCTAAACTTATCATTGTTGTCTCAAATTAGAAGAAAAACTCAACATAAATATTTTCCCTACACTGTACAGTGAAACTCAATTAGTCCACTTTAGTTTCACAAATTGAGGCCTAAACAATAAAGAACTTTTCTGGCTCTGAAAGGAGTGAATTTTATATGGTGCCTTCATTCTCAGAGTACATACTTTACAAGAAGTAATGAGCTTGTGTTTGTGTAGACAAAACACAATGATCGCTATGCACTCCAGTACTATAGCTAGTGTCTGCCTTTGATATGTAACAATTGCTTTAGGGACTAATTTTTCTGTCATTGGTTAGCCATGTGGTCAGCTAAAACTTCTGATTTTCTGCTAAACTGTTCATTTTTTGACCAAAACATCTTTTTCATCCAATTGTTGCATCCTTTTGACTCCTAGGTTATAAGTCTGAGGCAGGGGACTATCTTCTTGGCTATTTGTTTGTTCAGTGCATAGCATAATGGGGCCCTAACCCATGATTGGGGTTCCAAGATGTTACCATAAATAAATAATAGGTAAAACATTTTCAGAGTGGAGTGTGAATTTTAGTTGACTGTATCCTTGAAAAACAAATTTATTTTCAGTGGTTTACAGCATACATCACCACAAACACTTACATCTAATATACTGCTGTGTTATAAAGTCTATTTCATTTTAACCATCCCAAAAGGGAGTACAAATAAAGACAAGTTTAAACCTAAACCAAAAGCAGTTAACTTGGGAACAAATAAGAGGTTCACAACAGACATTACTTGGAGGGGGGGGAATCTTTGGTTGATACAACACTAGCAAACATCAATGTACTTGCCAATTTCAGCTTACATCTGACTGGGGAAAAGGGATAAAGTGTAAATAAATGGGTGTTAGTAAAACAGAAGTGGCTGGGAGGGAGGCAGTACTGTAATTTGCCACACTTGGAAACCTATATCTTCATCTTTCTTGAAGATCTTTTGTTTGACTAAATGAGAGAATTCTGCCTTGTGGGGTCCCTGAATATATAAAAATATTGTCTATAGAGGCAGAATTTTGCCTGACCACTTAATTCCCTTTTCACCCTGAAAGTGAAGTTTGATATACTTTACCAGAGCTAAAAGCCCATCAAGAACAGAGACCACTACTTCCCACGCATTACATGTTTTTTCTTCTTTAAGTTGCAGAGAACAAGATTCAAACTGTGTGAGTTCAAGGACAAGCCTTCACATCAGTCAAAATTGTCCATTGACACCAGCATCATGTGATCCAAAAATTCCTGAATTTTCTTTCCTGTTTCATCCTTCACAACAATCCCCATAGAAAGAACTTTTTTCCTCATGAAAGACTGGAACAATGAGATTCTATTTAAATTCAAACTATTATACTATCAAATGAAAATGTGAAGAGTAACATCTGGACCATTTAAAATAGATGCACACTACTCTAATCTGACAGGCAAAAGCCAAGGTCTCCTTTCAGCGTCTGTTAAAGTGCTCCACTGGGGAAGATGACAACCAGTGACTTCCAGTAGAAAATTCTAAAGGTAAATGATTTGTACCCACACTCATGGGACCAAATCCAAAAGTGAATCTAAATAAGTAAAAAAAGAAGACTAAAGGAGGTCTATGATGTGGCCCGGAAGGATTAAGTTACACCAACATGGAACTCAGACTCTCCCTAGACTCAAAAGACCCGATTCTCTGTGCCCTGTACTACATGTAGTCATGTATGTGATGTAGGCAGACGAGGTGCCAACTAATGCCAAGGCCTCAGGTCTTACTGGACACTGACAGATGCATAGCTGGAAACCAGGCTGGCTCATCTGTATGTTATTGCTAAAATAGATGTTAAATTGATAAGAATATGTTTAGACCTGGCTAAATGCTTGTTGGATGCTACATGTATTGATCTCACTTACAACGGCTGTAGCCCCGGTATAAAGTTGTATTGAGTTTCCACTTAGGGTGACCAGATGTCCTGATTTTATAGGGACAGTCCCGATTGGGGGGCGGGGGGGGGGCTTTTCCTATATAGGCACCTATTAATCCCCAACCCCTTTCCCGATTTTTTACACTTGCTATCTGGTCACGCTAACCCTAAACCTCTGTGTTACTCAAACAGCGGAGAAGCCTTCTCTAATACAAATGCTGGCTTCCTACTGACGATGTCAAGTTCTTCCCAATGAGAAAACCTTTGAAATATCAAAAGAAAAAAAAAAGTGTTAATTGCACCCTTCCAGGAAAAGGAGTCCTATACATGAACTCATCCCATCAGCTTGGATTCTAGGGGGAAGGGGATTGAAAAACCCTGACAAGGAGAAACTAGGTTCTTTTTGCTGCTTGGACTCCAAAGGAGCAAGAATCGCTAAGCATAAGCAAAAGACCTCTGGCGGTTTTGCCTGCGTTAGCCCTAAAAGACATATGGAATTTGCTTATAGAAGTTTGTGTTATCTTTTGGAATCAGACTGCAACTCTTGTGTGTGTGTTTCCTGCTTTAACCTTGTAAATAACTCCCCCCCCCCCTTTTCCTAGTTAATAAATCTTTAGTTTATTACATGATTGACTACAAGCCTTGTCCTTGAGAGATCTGGGTGCAACTGACCTGGGGCAAGTGACTGGTCCTTTGGGACTGGGAGTAACCTGACTATGATTGTGACTTCTGATATAAAGGAGCCATCCATCTCAAAGACCAGCTTGCTTGGGCGGTAAGATAGACCAGAGTGCCCGGTCTATGACTCTATGTTAAGGCTATTACAGTGCATTAGGAGTTCACACTTGTTACTTGGTTGGTGAAATCTAATTATAGGTTGGCACTCATGCTCATGAGTTACTCCAGACAGTCTGACAACATACACCAGTGAAAATGAGTGTAAAATGCTGTCACTTTGCACTGATGCAAATGCCTACACAACGTGCAGGGCAACAGAGAATCAGGCCAAGTGGGCTTGATTTTCCACTCCTTTGCACCTAGTGCAGTCCCTGACACTTGCACAAAGCAACTAAAAACCTTTTCCAATGAGAATTTTACCCCCATTTGCTGCCTTACTCTGCTTAATTTTGAACATGAGTAAACGTCCACACAAAGAGCCAGGTCCAAATTAATTTATCAGCATGTAACTTACACCTCTGCTTCTTCCTTGTGACATTCTGTACCCCCAAAGCAACACCCTGGCACCTCCATACTTACCATGGTGATATAATTATGATTTATATTAAGTATTCCTTATGATGTATCATTCTAAAAGTTTCGATGTGTCGAACACTAATATCCTGTTAAGTTGTATATGCTATCATTGTATGTGAAGTTATGAAATTTTTCTATGTGTTACCAAAATATGTTGTGAAGTTAGAAACCACCACTGGTCTTTCAGGTATAACAATGGGGCAGCCAGAAACTGATGATGGCCCATTAAGGGGAATACACACACTCACAAGGATTACCCCAGGAACTGTATGCAATGGAAACTTCTCAGAAATAGCACATATACAGTGGAGGCTATTTGACTCATGTCACAGCGAAAGATCTTTCCAGCAAACTGGAAGAAGGTATAAAAGGGGAAGTGACATCATCATTTGTCCTCCCTCCCCCAATTCAGTCTTTCTCCAGATGTGTTTCCAGGTGTTGAACTGGGGGGGCAGGTCCCAGGCTGAAGGGATTTCCAGTCTGTGTATGGAAGATCTGTGACCTGCTTGTATTGGCTATCAGGATGAGACACTGCTTGATTCAAATCCTGTCTAGGTTATAGAACTCTGATTGCATTTTTACTTTTCTTAGGTAATCCACTTTATAAATAGATTTAAGTGCTTAATCTGTATGCGTACTATCTTTTTGTAGTTAATAAATCTGTTTTATATTTTTACCTAAAACAGCGTGTTGCTTGAAGCGCCTGGAAAATCTCCTCAGAGAACAAAAACTGGTGTATGTCCTCTACACATTCAGGGAGGGGCAGACTGGGTAATAAACTTGCACTGGTCAGAAGCCTGACCAGGGCAAGATGGTCCAGCTCTGGGATCCTAGGCTGGGTAGAATTGGTTGGAGCCTCTCTAGTGTTGGTTCATGAGTGGTTGGCAAAAGGATTCATGTAACTCAGCTGGGTATGTTCCTGCCTGTGGATGGCTGTGTCAGTGCAGGACCTGGAGGGGTTTGCAGCTTGTCACAGCATCACAGTGTGAGAGGGAACCGAGGTTGGTAAGACAAAAGGCTCAGTAGTCCCCCAGTGCCAGGCTGCAGCCCAAGGAACCTGTCACACTCCTCCAGTGTGTAAATTACCCCACCTTTAAACTATCTTGCATATCAGAAAGTTGATGCAAGTAGATCTATGGGAATCAAACCTTTACCACCTTACACATCGCCTCAAAATTTGGCTGACAAAATTCTAGAAATCATAGTTTTAAAGACCTACTGATATAAATGTTTTTTCCCCTCTGAAAATTCTCAGACATATAGGCTAACAGGAAAGTCATTACAGCATACAGGGCCCAGCCTATTCCCTGTTTTTGACAAGAATTTTGTTGTTGATTTCAATGAAAGCAGGATCAAGCTTACAATCATCACCATTAGCTACTCACATATGAAATTCCAGTTACATTATGGAATGGCAAGTGGATAAGTGGGAGCACAAAAGATGCCTGTTGGTTTAGGTGGGATTTTCAAAGATACTTGGGGTGTTAGGTGTGCCCAAATTGTGAGTTCCTAAGTCCCATAGGAAATTCCAGCCTTAATTGCTCCCCTTTCTGATGTCTTTATGTATTCTGATGTATTATCTGATGATAATACAAAGTGCACTCCTAATTAGGAGGAGATTGGGAAAGTGACAGCAAATCATCACTACCAGCATTTTGCCTACAGCTGGAAATGAAGATTTGAGGGGTCAGGAAGACTGTCAAGAGCTGCATCTTTTCTAAAGCATAAGTAAACAGGAAACAAACTGAGAGCTGAAATACTCTTAGGCACACTACAAAATAACTATATCCATTACAAACTCACCGCTGATACATTAAAAATACCCTAATCCTCAAATATTGTCATGTCCCTTTATACAAAAAGATATTCAAGATATGTAGTCACTTGGAGGCCTGAAATATTACTTACTGCATCTTTGAAAAAGCAGACCAAATTCTAGCTTCGTTTACACCTAAGCCACCCTGTAAATGAAGGATATCAATGTTCAACAGATCAAGACTTTTAGAATGATACATCATAAGGAATGCTTCATATAAATCATAATTATATCACCATGGTAAGTATGGGGGTGCCAGGGGGTTGCTTTAGGGGTACAGAATGTCACAAGGAAGAAGTAGCGGTGTAAGTTACATGCTGATCAAATTAATTTGGACCTGGCTCTTTGTCTAGAGATTTACTTATTTTCATACTGTCCTGGTCTATGCAACATAGAGTTGCTGGTAAGGTTTCTTCCATCGCTCTATTCCCCCAAAAGCACTACATTTAAATTTCAGTTATAATCCTGAGTGACTTTATTTTTAAAAAATTGTATGGGCTCCTCCCTGAACACTAGCATGTGCCCCAAATATAGACCACAGTCCTGCAACCTGATCCAAATGGAAACCCCCACACATGCATGGGAATCCTCATGGGTGCAGGCAGCAAGTTGAACAGTAGCTCTTTGAACCCTGCAGGAAGAATATTTCTTATAAATGTCAATATATTGTATGCAATAACAACACGCAGAGTATTTGTCCATCTGCATCACGCTTACAATCTCTTAACTTAAAAACACAAGGTTAGTAAAGAACAATTTTGTCTTAACATCCTTCACAGTGCTCATTTAAAGGGACAGTCAAAATATATATTTTTATTTTTTAAACTTACTCATTAAAACTCCTCCCTCAGTTATACCATGTCAATATCTTCACTATATGAAGACTTGTACCAATGGGGATGTAAAAGTATAAATTATAAAATTTGGTCCTCTAATTATGAATCCTAATTTTTTTTTTTAATTTAACACTGAAATCCCCTTATCAAAATATCCCCTTAAATCAAATGTATGCAGACAGTTCATTGTTTGGAAAGTTGTTCATGAGTTCTGTGGTGCTTGGAATGGCATTTTAAAACATGAAAGCACTTCATTCAAATGTAAGGTCACAAAGAATTACATGGACTTTTCAAACTGATCTACGAGAAAGGTCACTTTGGGATACTTATTATTGTGATTATGGTCTTTGAAGCAGTCAGAGAGGCCATTAACAATTTCCAATTTTATATCAGGTTTTTCTTAAACATTCATACATCCCTTCCAGAAGGAGGCTGGGGTACTGTTTAAATACAAGTCTGGTTTTTGCTTTGTGTGAGTAAATCTAGCAGAATTAAGGGGCTCCAAAGACACCCACAAGGTGTATTTTCCACTACAGGCATCCGATGAAGTGAGCTGTAGCTCACGAAAGCTTATGCTCAAATAAATTTGTTAGTCTCTAAGGTGCCACAAGTACACCTTTTCTTTTTACAAAAGGTGAAAGACACTCAATAGTCATCTGAGCTACTTCTTAAAAACATAACTGCCTTTGTTAGGAATTTTAACATAAGCTCTTTCTAGGTTATTAAAAGCAGACAATAAGCCTCCCAGATCTTTAATACGTGGCTCATGAGCACACTTTTGGACTCACCTATAGAAGTCTTTATCCCATACTCATCATTGCAGCATCTGAAGACTACTCCTCTATCATCTCCCTACTCTGTCTGGAAAGTATCTTATTGCTCTACGTTGTCTGATTATTTTCAGCACTTCAGGGGAAAATGAAGTTTTTTTCTAGCTGCCAGTTCTGCAAACTTCACCTGAGCTCTGAAAGTGAAACTGGGTTATTTCCTTCCATGCATCAATACTAGAAAAAATATTCTGCAGGCCAAACAAGCTCTTAGCAACACCTGTGTATGCCCCTTTGTCAGACTACGTGCTCAATGGCACATGAGGAACTCTGTTGCTGTGCATGGGTTTACACAGGTGTAAATGATTTTAAATTAGTAAATAATTTTGCAGATGTGCCTGCAGGAATCAAATGCAGCTTATTTCCCTTAGCTATGTTGGGTTTGCAGGACTAATGTAAGTGAAAAGTAGTAAATTCTTTTTGGCATTTAAGTAAGCAGATATGACTAAAAATGTACAGGAAGCAAAGCTGGTGAGTAGCTTTTCAAAACAGAACTTCAACTTACCTTTTGTTTTACATTATGTTCTTAGAAGCCTGAAGTGTGTGATATAGGGTGGGATAAGGCCACTACCCCTTTATATGCCCCCAGATGGTGCAGATTGGTTTTGGGGGTCACGAGAAACAGGAGCCTCACAGTCTCCCCCGCTCAAACACACACACAATGGGTCAGGTGCACTGGATGGAGCAGGGATCATCATCTGGATGGCTCAGCTTGTGAACCATCAGTATCTCCCAGAGCTCCTCAGAGTGGTGAGATTCTGAATTGCCCTCTACTTAAGCCTAATAAGCTCAATCAAGCCCAAAATAAGCAGGTACATCACATTATTTCATTGTTACAGGGTGGCCATAATTGTGCTGTTTGTGCACTAAAAATGCCATGGTGACAACATAGCAATTTTTATATTGTCCTAATGGAATGTGTGATTTAACCCATTACTTCACCAGTGAGCACATTGTGGGAAGGCTGTTCTGATGTTCTAAGTATCCCTGCAGAGAAAAGAATTTGGGGATATGTCCCATACTAACATGACCACAAGCTGCACGTACAAATTGGAAGGTGGCTGGAACCTACTGCTGTTCACAGGCAGGTGATGTAAACTGTGTTGTACAACTAAGTATAAAAAACGTCCCCGTATTCTATGTCCTATTTGCAGGTTAGTGAAGGAGAAAGGATGGCTAAATAACTTTGTCCTTCTCCATTTTTTTCAAGTATCTTATGTCATGACCAAAGTGCCAGGCAAGGCAATAGAAATAAATAAAGTGTCCTTTCTACAAATTTTCCTCTGTTATGTAAAATCTAAAGTTTTCTTTATTGTTTCCAGCTTTTTTGTATATGAAAACAGCCTTCAAACTGTAAATCTATGCACTATTGTCTTGAATGTTCCTCTCATTTATCCTAACAGTGTTCATTTGAAAGCCTACTCTTTTGAAATAGTCTTTGATTTAGGAAGTATTAGGAGTTTTACAAACCACTAGCATACAACCATCAAAATGCAATATTAACTTTTAACAATTACAAAAATGACTTTATCATTCTTTATTTAGTGTCTTAACTTGGAACAATACAGGCACCAAGCTTTTCTATTTGGCAGGGTATTCTCAGGCAAGGCCGCAATCCTGCAACGACTTACCTATGTGATTAATTCTACACAAGGGAGCACTGTGTAACATTAAGAATAAAGGTAAGTCTTCAGGATATAGGCGTTAAGAAACAAACCTTCTTACACCACCCAAGACATGTTTAGGAAAGCCTATTTTTAAAATGCGGAGGGTGAATCTCCAAAGATTTGGAGACTGAGACCCATTCAGATAATCACACAAAGATTAAGATGTTTATCCAAAGTGCAAGTTTATAAAATTAGGTGGCCCAAGTTGTAACAACAGAGGGGTAGAGAAAAATGAAAGTTGCATAGTCTTGACCCATGCTAGTAGTACCTGTTTTACCCTCAGACATGTCTGGTTTTCTTTAACTGCACCTGTTGTATTGCTAACCCTGATCTTGTGGAATCCCCACTCGCTTCAGCGGGAGCTCCATGCAAAGGGCACTTGCAAGACTGGACCAAATTCCACACTTGGATACATCAATGCATATCTATGATTAACTCCACTGACATCAGTGTAACTGAGCATAGCATCTGGCCCACTGTATGTAATGACATGTCTGTCATGGGATCAGTCAGTGTGTGTACAAATGTCAGTATTACAGTTAAATGCAAAGGTGTAAGATTAAATTGTGAAATCATGATTTAGTCTCTTAGTCTTTACGCAGGTAAAGTCCCACTGATTTCCAGATGAAGTCAAGGAAGTCAAGACTTGGCTCTGACTTGTTGTTAAAATCTTAGTTTTAAATACTTCATCTCTTCCACTCTGACTTCCTATAGCCAAATTTCTCACTGCTCTGAAAAAAGATCAGATATAATCCAGTTTGAGTATTATTTCCTAGAAACAAGGCACTCACTGGATTATAGAGGATTATTAACTTTTTAGAAAGGGAAAATTGTGAATTTCATATATGAGATATTAGGGTATAGTCTCAACTAGAGTGAGCGAGTCTTAAAAATCACCCTCATCTGTAACTCTCTTGATGTTGTCAGTTTAAGACAACAGTTCTCAAACTGTGGTCCTTGGAGAGCTGGCTGGCCCCATGGTACTAGCCACTCTTCATTTCCAGCTGCTTCTACCAATCTCCAGGAGCTTCACTGCAAAGAAGCATCTGGAAACAAGGAGAACCAGCCTAGCTGCTACTAAGAGGAGGACAAAGAGAAACTTCACCAGTGGGAATGGAGGCATCAGACACAAGCTACATATGCAAACCTGTCAGAGCTGCTTCAATTATACCTCCCTTCCCCTGACACCTCTCATACTTTCACACACATACTAACCCTTGATATGATAAGCAATTATATGGGATAGCCACAAACTTTCATAGATTTGAGGCTGCAGGATAAAGGTTTACAGTTACCTGAGAATGTAGGTATACAGTATAAACACAGCTCCTGCCATGTTCCTGCTATTACACTTTTCTCAGCTAACAAATCCACCCGTGAGTAGTTATACCAAATACCAACACTGTTTGATCAACAGTGGTTCTATCAGATTCTTATGTATTCTGAATAGGGCTGTCAATTAATTGCAGTTAACTCATGCGATTAACTCAAAAAATTAATCGTGATTAATTGCCGTTTTAATCACACTGTTAATAGAATACCAATTGAAATTTATTAAATATTTTGGATGTTTTTCTACATTTTCATATATATTGTATTCTGTGTTGTAATTGAAATCAAAGTGTATTTTTTTTATTACAAATATCTGCACTGTAAACATAATAAACGAAAAATAGTATTCTTCAGTTCACCTCATACAACCACTGTAGTGCAACCTCTTTATCGTGAACGTGCAACTTACAAATGTAGAATTCTTTTTTAACATAACTGCACTCAAAAACAAAACAATGTAAATCTTCAGAGCCTACAAGTCCACTCAGTCCCACTTCTTGTTCAGCTAATCAAGTTTGTTTACATTTACAGGAGATAATGCTGCCCTCTTCTTATTTACAATGTCACCAAAAAGTGAGAACAGGCATTTGCATGGCATTTTTGTAGCTGGCATTACAAGATATTTACATGCCAGATATGCTAAATATTCGCATGCCCTTTCATGCTTCAGCCACCATTCCAGAGGACATGCTTCTATGCTGGTGACGCTTGTTAAAAAAAAAATGCGTTAATTAAATTTGTGACACAACTATCCCCCAAGGAGTTCAATGTCCCCTGCTCTGTTTTACCTACATTCTGCCATATATTTCATGTTATAGAAGTCTCAGATGATGACCCAGCACATGTTGTTCATTTTAAGAACACTTTCATTTGCAGATTTGACAAAATGTAAAGAAGGTACAAGTGTGAGATTTCTAAAGATAGCTACAGCACTCGACCCAAGGTTTAAGAATCTGAAGTGCCTTCCAAAATCTGAGAGGGATGAGGTGCGGAACATGCTTTCTGAAGTCTTAAAATGGTAACACTCTGATGCTGAAACTAGACAACCCGAACCACCAAAAAAGAAAAATCAACCTTTTGCTAGTGGCATCTGACTCAGATAATGAAAATGAACATATGTCAGTCCGCACTGCTTTGGATTGTTATCAAGCAGAACCCATCATCAGCATGGACACATGTTCCCTGGAATGGTGGTTGAAGCATGAAGGGACATATGAATCTTTAGCTCATCTGGCATGTAAATATCTTGAAATGTTGGCTATAACAGTGTCATGTGAATGTCTTTCAGATGACATTGTAAACAAGAAGCGGGCAGCATATCTCCCGCAAATGTAAGCCAATTTGTTTGTCTGAGTGATTGGCTGAACAAGAAATAGGACTGAGTGGACTTGTAGGCTCTAAAATTTTTCATTTTATTTTTGAATGCAGTTTTTTGTACATAATTCTACATTTGTAAGTTCAACTTTCATGGTAGAGAGATTTCACTACAGTATTTGTATTAAGTGAACTGAAAAATACTCTATTTTTCTTACAGGGCAAATACTTGTAATCAGTGATGAGCTGGAGCCGGTTCCCACCGGTTCACTAGAGCCGGTTGTTAAATTTAGAAGCCCTTTTAGAACCGGTTGTTCCATGAGGGACAACCGGTTCTGAAAAGGCTTCTAAATTTAACCGGCCAAAAGTAGCGCTCTAGGCGTCGACTCCATGGGTGCTCCAGCCCTGGAGCACCCAAGGGGAAAATTTGGTGGGTGCAGAGCACCCACCGGCAGCTCTCCACCCCAACCCCAGCCCCAGCTCACCTCCGCTCCGCCTCCTCCCCCTCCCCTGAATGCGCTGCCCCGCTCTGCTTCTCCGCGCCCCCCCACTGGCTTCCCACAAATCAGCTGTTTGCGTGGGAAGCCAGGGTGGGCTGAGAAGCAAGCGGCGGCTTCGCACGCAGGCCCAGGGAGGCGGAGGTGAGATGGGGTGGGGCGGGGGGGATGCGAGGAGGGCTGCCTGTGCCGGAGCAGGTAACCGGGGCGGGGGGGGCGCGCAGGGGAACTGCTTCCTGCCCCAGCTCACCTGCGCCACCCTCAGCCTGAGCGGGAAGCTGCTGTCTCCTTCCCAGCCCTCCCAGGCTTCCTGCTGAACAGCTGATTCGCGGGCAGCCAGGCGGGGGGGCTTGGAGAAGCAGAGCGGGGTGGCGCATTCAGGGGAGGAGGCGGAGCAGAGGTGAGGTGAGCTGGGGCCGGGTGCGGGGCAGGGTGGGGAGCTGCCGGTGGGTGCTCTGCACCCATCAAATTTTCCCCATAAGTGTTCCAGCCCACGGAGTTGGCGCCTAAAGCGCCACTTTTGATGTGATCAGTGTGGGGAGCTGCCGTTCCCCCGACCCTAGGAGCCAGAGGGACCTGCCAGACGCTTCCTGGGAGCTGCCCCAGGTAAGCACCGCCGGGATTCCCCACCTCGCCCCCCAGCAGGTCCCTCTGGCTCTTAGGGGTGGGGTGAGCACCCACTATGGTGACCCACGAGACCCTCCTGCCCGGTTCTGGGAGCAGTCAGGGGACAGGGGAGGGGGTGAATGGGGCAGGGCTCCTAGGGGGGGAGGGGCGTCAAGGAACGCGGGGGGTTGGATGGGGCAGGAGTCCCAGGGGGCGGGGGTGGGCAACAAACCCCTCATGGGGTGAGGAGGGAACCAGTTGTTAAGATTTTGGCAGCTTATCACTGCTTGTAATAAAAAATAAATATAAAGTAAGCACTGTACACTTTGTATTCTGTGTTGTAATTGAAATCAATATATTTGAAAATGTAGAAATCATCCAAAAATATTTAAATAAATGGTATTCTATTATTGTTTAATAGTGCAATTAATCGTGATTAATTTTTTTAATTGCTTGACTGCCCTAATTCTAAATGATCTAGAAATGAATTAATATAAATTCCTGTGATTTTTTTTTAATCTGTAATGGCTAAATAAAGATATCAGTCTGATTTATAATGGCTGCATATACTAGAATCTGTTCTAGTTCCCATACTGACTTGACAATAACTGAGTGTTGTACATTTTTCCTGTCTTTTGTCATTCTTTTGTTTGACAACTGAACCTTACTAAGTGCCCTAATAAAGCTTTGGAATTTGATGGAGTGGAGCCTTTTCTACAGGATGTGGTTATTACCCTTAATTTCCAGTCTTTTATCTTATTAGCATTTGTGAAGCTGATATAGTCCATTACCCTGGCAGTGTATATCAGTTGGGGCATCATAGCTGTTATACTAAAATAAACTTTGCTGCTCATTAGTAGAACAGCACAACTGTTTGATTTGATAGCACTGTTTTGCATAATAAAATGGGAGTGATTTGTCTAACTTTTCCCCTAGCTATCCCCTAATGCACTCCCCATAAATATGGAAGGGAACGGAAGTTACAAAACGTGTATTATGGATGGACTGATTTTTATTTCTCCTAGACTGCTGGATGAAACTGAAATTTATAGACAGCTTTTCAACTGCTATACATCAAAAGAGCATTTCAAGTTTATGTATACATGACTGCTGTAATGAAAAAAATATAGAGCTATGTCTGACTTCAATTGCTGTCTCAGTCATTTTACATACCATTGCTGCCTTCTCATATGCTTCTCTGGCAATGAAAGTCCGCAAAACTAACCTTGGTAGAGAGCAGTTCGACTCTGAAATATTCTTCCATTCTGTAGTTCAGTTGAGGCCAGTACCTAAATGGTGACCATCAACTACTTCAGAGGTTTCAGAGTAGCAGCCGTGTTAGTCTGTATCCACAAAAAGAAAAGGAGTACTTGTGGCACCTTAGAGACTAACAAATTTATTTGAGCATAAGCTTTTGTGCGAATGCATCCGATGAAGTGAGCTGTAGCTCACGAAAGCTTATGCTCAAATAAATTTGTTAGTCTCTCAGGTGCCACAAGTCCTCCTTTTCTTTTTACTTCAGAGGGGTTCTCTAGCAACCATTTATTATGGGGCTCAACTTTCTATATTTAATTGCTCTGGAATTTTCAGAGGTACCATCCCTGTTCCTGGTCTTAGTGTTGTAGCTGCTACAGTGGGATAGGAAGAGTTCCCATGAGTATGGAGACAAGGAAGTGGGGTGACTCCTTCCTGAAAACCCCTGAGGAGTTTGTGGGTTATTGCCTTCAGCACGAAGGTGCAACAAATAATACTTTGCACCTGTATAACACTCTTCATCCCAGAGCCTCAAAGTACTTTACAAATATTGATTTAATCGAACAACTATCCTGTGACATACACAAGTACGATCACCATCTTACAGAGGAGGAAATGGAGGTAAAGGGCCTACGTGTACTCAGCACTACTGAAAATCAGGCTTCACAGAACTTGTCCAAAGACACACAGCAGGTCTATTACAGACCTGGGAACAGAAACCAAATTTCCTGTGTCCAAGTCTATGCCTTAACCCCAAGAGCACTGTTCCTTCAAGACTGAGGAGGAGGCCATTCACCTTGGGGAAATGGAGCCCACTAGAAAATCTACCCTCCCTCAAACGCAGCAGTGTAAGATGTACTAAGGAGTTATGGGATTCCTCAAAGTAGCGTTTCTCAAACTGGGGGTGTCATGGTTCCTTCCCCACTCTGAACTCTAGGGTACAAATGTGGGAACCTGCATGAAAACCCGCTAAGCTTATTTTTACCATCTTAGGTTAAAACTTCCCCAAGGTACAAACTATTTTACCTTTTGCCCTTGGACTTTATTGCTGCCACCACCAAGCATCTAACAAATATATAACCGGGAAAGAGCCCACTTAGAAACGTCTTTCCCCCCAAAAATCCTCTCCAAACCCTACACCCCCTTTCCTGGAGAAGGTTTGATAAAAATCCTCACCAATTTGCATAGGTGAACACAGACCCAAACCCTTGGATCTTAAGAACAATGAAAAAGCAATCAGGTTCTTAAAAGAAGCATTTTAATTGAAGAAAAAAAGTAAAAGAATCACCTCTGTAAAATCAGGATGGTAAATACCTTACAGGGTAATCAGATTCAAAATACAGAGAATCCCTCTAGGCAAAACCTTAAGTTACAAAAAGACACAAAAACAGGAATATACATTCCCTTCAGCACAGCTTATTTTATCAGCCATTTAAACAAAACAGAATCTAACACATATCTAGCTAGATTACTTACTAAGTTCTAAGACTCCATTCCTTTTCTGTTCCCAGCAAAAGCATCACACAGACAGAGAGGGCCTTTCTTTCTCCCCTCCTCCAGCTTTGAAAGTATCTTGTCTCCTCATTGGTCATTTTGGTCAGGTGCCAGCGAGGTTATCCTAGCTTCTTAACCCTTTACAGGTGAAAGGGTTTTTCCTCGGGCCAGGAGGGATTTAAAGGTGTTTACCCTTCCCTTTATATTTATGACAGGGGGTCAGGACCCCAAAGTGAGTCATGACCCCATTTTAATGGGGTTGCCAGAGCCAGCATTAGACTGAAGCCCGAGCTCCTCCCCACTCGGGGTGGTGGGGCTCAGGCCCCGTCTTCCTCCACTCGGGACGGCGGAGCTAAGGCTCCGGCTCTGGCCCCACTCCCACACAGGGTCATATAGTAATTTTGTTGTCAGAAGGGGGTCACAGTGCAATGAAGTTTGAGAACCGCTGCAAGGTTCAAGTTAACTTAATTCAAACCTTCAAGCAAACATGACAGGTTTGATTCACTGCCAACCCTTTGCAAACTGAACTCCAGGATTCAGCTCCTGAACAGCCCCCTAATGGGTTGTTGCAGCTCTAGCACTCACCCAGGGCTTTTTGTTTTGTTTTGTTTTTTTGGTGAGTATCTAAATTTCTAACGACGTTACCCATCTTTTTTAAGGGACTATTACTTAGTGGAGGCCCAAAATAGGGTCTGTAAATTAAAAATGACCAATGCCATTATTAATAAACACTTTCATGTTTTAAACTGGTTTTGTTTGGTTTTTAAAATATTCCCACTTCATGACTTTGCTACCCAAACGTCCGAGCACTGTGCTAGTTCATGAGAACCTGAGTGTGAAAGTGACTCCTATCGGCATTGTCCAAACTGAGTGAGCTGGAAGATAAACAATATTGGTGAACTTCAAATAATGAAAAGTAAACTAGATTTTTAATGTTAAAAAATAATCCGGATAGCTACTAAAACATGGAAATAAATGTGATTTTTCTTTAGTTGGACAATATACCTTCTTAAAGTAAATTAAATTTCAGGCCAGGAAATTTCAGGCCAGACTACTTGAGTGTCTCTTTAAATGAACAATGCTCAATTACTTGGCATCTGTTCCATTCTGTTCCTTTTCCAGTATCAGCTGTCCAAGAAGTGATTCCTTACTTATTCCTTCTCATTCCTTATGATGAGAAAGGCAAATGTGATGAAAAGTGAAGTGTAAATCCTAAATCTGGTCATTAATGCCAGCAATCCTCAAGAATAACAGAATCTATATGCTAGTCTCTTACAATTTGAGTCCCCCAAAAGGGTTTGGTTTTGCCTTTAACTATGAGAGGGCTCTACCGTCTGGCGCAATTACTCCACTGAAGTTAACACAACAGAGGGCAACATCACCAAACAAAATATCAATGTTTATTTTTCATAAATAACTATGGAGGTAAATGCTCTAGCTGTAAGTGAAAAGCAATCACATTTGTTGTTTCAGGACCAGATTCTACCACCTTTATTCATGTTTCCTCCATAAACAGGCCCAATGGGACTACCAGAAGAGTGAGGTGCTCTTACATGAGTAAGGGTGGCAGTATCTGGCTCTATATCTCAAGTGGTCTACCATTTTTAGCCATCTGTTTAACAGATCATTTAAAATAAATAATACCTTAGGCACCAGACAAGTTAATCTGAATTTCAGCATCTATGTGCCAACTTTAAAATCAGGGTTAGAGTTTTTTTCTTGTATACACATAATTATATATCAGCCTCCAAACAGCAAGCAGCTCCATGTTCTTGTATAGTTTGTTTCTTGTGAATAAATGTACAGCAGAAACCCAAACCACATTAATGATAACCTTGTTAAATATAAACTAGTATGCAATTATTGAAACTGCTAACACAAACAAAAAAGGCAGGAAACTCTGATTATATGTTCACAATGGCTTCTGAAAACTAACTGAAAACAAAAACATCATATAGCATGTCTTGTGTGATATTGTAATAGAAAATAATTTCATATTACTGGATAACAAAGTGCATGTCTAAGCATAGAGAACTAGTCTTTCAAATGACAGATCAAACTCAAGTCTGCCACAAGGGGAGTGGGAGAAAGCAAATACAAAGAAATTCTCTGAACACTTTATTTTACTCTCCTCCACTCCTTTCTAATCCCTATACTCTCATCACTGAAAGCTACTGCCTAATGACTCTCCTTCAGGTGAGCTAATGACTGTCTTGGGGCAATTTCAGTGATTTTTTTTTCTCTCCTTGTCATCCTGCTCATAGTGGAAGGCCATATGCAGAGCATTTGGCTCTTTCCTCACCATTAACTGAACAGCAGAAGGTCTCACTTGAACTCTGTGCTTGGGCTTATGTCAGCAGTGTGCATGCATATGATTTATCTGTTATGTAGCTCTCTTGTAAGAGTAGGACCTAGTGGATAATTTGTAAGTAGGGATAGTCTAATGGCTGTTCATTGTGCATAATCTATACTTGAGCCTAAGGCTTATATAAGACCTCTGAAAGGATACCTTATGCACTGTGTGCAAGCTAGAGTAGTCAAATTGGTGCTGCTTTATAATTATATTATCTATTTATCAGATATTTTGAAAGGTGCCATGTGCATTTTATAATGGCAATATATTCAGTGTGGGCCAAGTTCTGCTCTAGATTACATCCATGCAATCTCACTATAGTCAGCATGTAACTGAAGGGAAAACTTGCCACTAAAGAGCACACAAGTGATACAAAGCCCAGGGCCAAATTTACCAGGCATCCCACTTACACCAGAGCTTAATTTAGCCCAAGAAGAAGCAACTGCATGAGAAAACACTTCTAACTTCAAATCTATAAATCTGGGTGCACCACATACGCACATGGAGGACTCAGAGAGGGCCAATACCTGATTGGTACCGTATATTGGATGAGCTGTTGTTCAGATCGCTCTCTCTCTCAACTTTCCAATAATCAACTCTGCTATTTGTATGCAGAATAAAGTGAAACCTACAAGGTGCCTCATAACCAGTGCTTTTGCAGCATTAAACACTGAGCTGGTTTATGAAACCCTGATCTGTGGGGATTCCCCCTAGCGTAAGAAATCTTGATTACCTATTAGATTAGATAATGCAGTCTACAAGGCAGATTGAATAAGCGGGTATGCAGCCACGGACAATTTTCATTTGCTATATCTCCAACTTTTCCAAGCAAGCTAATATAAAAAGCTGTATGTATTAGGGAGGGAAATAAAACAACCAAGCAGACACAGAAATGAGAAGGAAAACATTGCAGAACAAGAGGTGTAAGGGGTTGGCAGGAAGATCAGAGGAGTCCAGTTAAGGAGTGACACAGATGAGATCTGAAGAAGTCCCATCCAGATCTCTTCAGCCGGGAGGAAGATGTCCCGTCTATAATATAGGGCCAACATGTGCATGCAATGAAAAATAAGAAGGATCTTTGGGACTCAAGTAAGCCTTTACAGGAGCATTAATACAGCTATTATTCAGTAAGGAGAACAACAAGGGTGAGGAGAAAATCTTCTCTTGAACAGTAACAGAGCACTGCTCAGAACATCTCTTTTTCAAATAAATGGAGGAACTCTTATCAAAGGAGGAACTATAGATGAAGACTAGAACTAGACTGAAGCTTGGGTTCGATAGGGTACATCACCAGCAGCTATTTTATTGGGGGCTTACCTCAGCATCAACATCTGTAAAAGGATCTCAGAAAGCTATGACTACAATTCAGATCAAATCAAGGACAGGGGGTATACAGTATTGAGACAACTTTCATCTGGTAGACCTCCAATTTTTCCACTAAAGCTAAACCTTAAAAGGCTGTTTCTACAGCAGCCTATGGTACTTTTACGATCAATTACCCTTATAAACTGTTGAAGCATGAGAGTCAAAGTCTACTTAGCTAAATTTATGGGAGAAATAGAAAGAAGTGAGCATAACAAATGGGGAATGTAGGAGTGGCAAATTGTGCTGGTCTGGAGAAGCACAGTTTCTGCCTCCAGTTTCTTCCCTACTCCACTGTGACACCTAAGATATTAACAGGTTTCAGAGTAGCAGCCGTGTTAGTCTGTATCCGCAAAAAGAAAAGGAATACTTGTGGCACCTGAGAGACTAACAAATTTATTTGAGCATAAGCTTTCGTGAGCTACAGCTCACTTCATCAGCTGCATTCAGTGGAAAATACAGTGGGGAGATTTATATACACAGAGAACATGAAACAATGGGTGTTACCCTACACACTGTAATGAGAGTGATCAGGTAAGGTGAGCTATTACCAGCAGGAGGGGGGGGGGAACCTTTTGTATTGATAATCAACGTGCGCCATTTCCAGCAGTTGACAAGAATGTCTGAGGACAGTGTGAGGGGGGAAGGGGGGATAAACATGGGGAAATAGTTTTACTTTGTGTAATGACCCATCCACTCCCAGTCTTTATTCAAGCCTTAATCTATCCAGTTTGCAAATTAATTCCAATTCAGCAGTCTCTCGTTGGAGTCTGTTTTTGAAGTTATTTTGTTGAAGAGTTGCCACTTTTAGTTCTGTAATTGATTGACCAAAGAGATTGAAGTGTTCTCCGACTGGTTTTTGAATGTTATAATTCTTGACGTCTGATTTGTGCCCATTTATTCTTTTACGTGGAGACTGTTAAGCGAATATTAAGCGAATGAGGATTATTGTGTATCTCTGATACATTTATTCCATAATGCACATATACATTTGTACATGGTTGAGTATTCTTAGTAGATGTCTTTAGAAATATTTAAGCAAGCGAGATTCTTCTCTGTGGGAGAGTTCATTAAAAGGGCAAACTAATAACCAGTGGCACAAGGTGGTAAGACATTCACCATAAGAAAAAGTGGTGTCTGTAGATAAAGGGCCTGCTTAAGGGGTTATCAAGTCTCTTTTCTTTCATGTATTTTTTGATGTCCAATCATTGTAGTCAATGGAAAGAGGACTCTGGAGCAGGGTCTTTCAATAGTATTTGTGTTAGCAGTCTGTCTAGAAAGCATTCAGAATGATAGGTTCAGTCCATTGCATTTACACAAATGAGAAAACAAGGGGGTAAGACTTTGGATTTATTTATAAGAAAACCAATGTTGCACTAAGTATAAAAAAAGGATATCTGGCAAGAATATACATATGAGTTTAAACCTGAACCATTTAGGGTGAAACTTTGAAAAACTTGCCTGCTAATTTACCAGTGAATGTATTAATCAGCATGACACAGCTAAATCCACAGTACACATATATAAATATCCACATTCATATAATAAAATAATTATTTGTTCTCTCCATGGTGCCTCCAGCTCATGGGACATAAATTGCCACAACTACAAGAAGTTTACCTATTCTATTGTGGTACTGCAGTTTACACCAGTATAACTGTCATTATCCCTCATCTTACTGGGTTCCAGACACTGTCAAATGACAATATTTTAACTGTTGAGCATCTGCTCAATGTGCATGCTAAAAGAAAATGCTTCAACTCTGAAAATGTTCATGGAGGTTAAAGGAATGATGTGTGCTTAAACTGAGAATGGCACAGAACTGTCATGTATGGCTCATTTATTCAACAGGGTTACTACAACGCTGCAATTTTTAATCTTTCTATTAGGTAAACAGAATGCTTACACTAGACAGGGAGGAGGGAAACCTCACCGATCAATATTTCAAAATCCAGATCTGTGTCTGAACCCTACAAACTAACACTGCTACTCAGGTCAGCTTGTTAAAAATGCCAGATTAATGTTAACAACAGACAAATGCCCGCTACCCATTAATGGAAAAAGGAGAGGCAATAACTTAGCAGCCAGGCCTTTTCTCGTGTCACCGACCCAATGACACCCTAGCGATTAACACAGTCTATCAACAGCTGAGGTGCCACAAGTCCTCCTTTTCTTTTTGCGAATACAGACTAACACGGCTGTTACTCTGAAACCTATTTTTAACCCTGTATCTGATCTGCTCTCTAACCTGGCCGCTGCACAGATGTTCACATGCCAGGAAACGTGCATTGACAGGTCTCCTGAGCACGGGGCACCAGCCCCTGAAACAAGCGTTAACTGCACATATCTTAATCGGTAGCACACGGAACTTCAGCGGGGAAGGGGGCGTTGTATAAACAATACGATCTCGGCCCAGCTGAAACCAGAACTAATGGGTTTGCCAAGGTGACCTGGACTAAGTTCAAAAGCCCGCAGCGCCCCGCCCGCGCAGGTTGGGTGCTGCTCACCCTGGCCGGAGTTAGCTCCGGGTCCGGGTCCCCGTCCCCTCTGGCACCTTTAGGGGTCGGTGTCGCCTGCCCGCGTGCAAGTGTCACCCACCGGCCCGCGCGGTGCCCTGTGCACGCCGCCCCCGGGGACTCGCGCACGGCGCAGGGAGGCGAGGGGCGTGCACGGGGCTCGCTTACCGGGACCTCTGCAGCTCCAAGGCGCCGGGGCCGCCCTGCTCCAGGCAGCAGTAGCCCTGCGGGATGGGTCTGGAGAAGGAGACGGGCAGGATTCCCTGAGTGAAGGAGTTGAGGCGGCCCCTGCTGCCGCCGGCCCCCCCGGAGGGGGTCCCCGAGCCCAGGAAGGCGGCCGCCGGCACCTGCACGCTGGCGAAGGCATCCTCCTCCTCTTCCTCCGGCGGCTCCCCAGCCGCTCCCGGGGGGCTCGAGAGCCGGCCGCTGCCGCAGTGGCCCCCCGGCTGCTGCGGAGCCGCTGCCGCGGCGGGGGGCTGGAAGGCGCCCAGGCTGTGCCGAGCCCTGGCGCTGCCGGCGGCCGCCTTGGCGGCGCCCCCGCTCGGCTCTGCCCCGCTCTCCTCGTGCGGCAGCGGCGGCCGGCCGTCCAGCGAGATGTTGGTGAGGAAGGAGAGCGCTGCCTGCCTGCGCCGGGGGTCCATGCGCGGCGGCGCCTGCTGCTGCTTCCTCAAGCCGGGCTCCCGCGGCGGCTGCTGCAACGTGCTGCTCGCGCTGCCAGGGCTGCTGGTGGCCGCCGCCGCCGCCGCCATTGTCCGGGTCTCGCTCCTTCCCCGCTCCTCCCGCTCCCCCAGGCAGTCACCGCGGCGAGGCGGCGGCTCTCGGGCAGGCTGCGGAGGAGAAGGGTTAGCAGGCAGGGCGAGGGAGCGGTGGCTTGCCTGGCATGCTGCCTTCCCTCCCTCCCCCTGGCTGTGTGTGCATGGATGGCTCGCTGCCTACTTATCGCGGCCCCCCCTACCCCCCCAGCCTTGCCTGGCTCCCTGCCTCTCTCCCCCTCCCCTCGGGCAGTGTTAGCAGTCGTTATAGGTGCACTCGCCCTGCCATAACACAGCAATCACGTGTGGGGGATAGCGAGCTGGGAAGAAAACAAAAGCCCCAGCCAGCAGCTGGAGGAGGAGGAGGCTGGGTCTAAGTCAGCTCCCTCCTTTCAACCCTTCTGTTTTTTTCCTCCTCCTTGTGTCTGTGCGCTGGGGGGAGGCAGCGGCGGAAGGTGGAGTCTGGGTGTAGTACCCACCACATGGTCCTGAGGTGGTTACATAAGCCCATTCAGGCTCCCAGAGTGTAACCCTGCGGCTCCACTGCCAGGCCGTGGCTCCCGAAGAAGGAGCGTGGTCTGCAGAGATGGCTGGTGGACTAGGAATTCCAGAGCCCTCAGTCCCACTTTAGCCAGCGACTCGCTGGGTGGTCTGGAGCTAGTCACTTAATCCTTGTGCATTTCGTTTCCACACTGTAAACCCGGTCTATAGCACATTCCTCCCAAAGAATTTAAAGGACTTCACCAACATCTGTCTAAGGCATCCCTGTGGTCTCTGTGATTATCTCACAGTCTTCAATGTAGTTATCCACACAACACACCCCAGAAGGTAGAGGAATGCTATTAACTAGGGCTGTCAAACGCAACACACAATAAACACAATCATGAGATTAAAAAAATTAGCTGCGATTAATCTCAGTTTTAATCGCACTGTTAAACAATAATAGAATAGCAATTTAAATTCAGCATGGAAGCATGCCTTCTGGAATGGTGGCCAAAGGATGAAGGGGCATACGAATGTTTAGTATATCTGGCACCTAAATACCTTGCAACACTATCTACAACAGTGCCATGTGAATGCCCTTCTAACTTGCAGGTAATGTAAATAAGAAGCAGGCAGCATTATCTCCCATAAATGTAAACAAACTTGTTTATCTTAGCAATTGGCTGAACACAAGAAGTAGAACTGAGTGGACTTGTAGGCTCTAAAGTTTTACATTGTTTTGAGTGAAGTTATGTAAAAAAAAATTCTAAATGTGTAAACTGTACTTTCCCGATAAAGAGATTGCATTACAGTACTTGTATGAGGTGAACTGAAGAATACTATTTCTTTGTTTATCTTTTTTACAGTGCAAATATTTGTAATCAAAAATAATAATATAGAGTGAGCACTCTGTACTTCGTATTCTGTGTTGTAATTTAAATCAATATATTTGAAAATGTAGA
Organism: Lepidochelys olivacea; assembly: GCF_965140295.1. Classification (NCBI taxonomy): domain Eukaryota; kingdom Metazoa; phylum Chordata; order Testudines; family Cheloniidae; genus Lepidochelys; species Lepidochelys olivacea. The sequence continues at coordinate 82,695,401 of NC_140412.1, forward strand.
AAAACATCCCAAAATATTTATAATAAATTTAAATTGGTGTTCTATTATTGTTTAACAGTGTGATTAAAACTGCAATTAATCGTGACTTTTTAAAATCTAGTTAATTTGTTTTGCATTAATAGCTTGAGTTAACTGCAATGAATTTACAGCCCTACTATTACTGTGGTTTTACAGATGGGGTGGGGGCACAGAGAGAACAGTATGGCTACACTGCATGCAGCCTGGGCTCTAACTCAGGTTTGAGCCCACGTCCCTTTCAGTCCACACACAAATTAGTCTAAGTCAGCTCCGCAAGCATTCACGTCTTGGGTCCTAGGATCCTGCAAGGGTAGTGGGTCAGAGAACAAGCCCCGCTGTCATTTTGAAGTGTGAATGTAGGTCAAGCTGCAGACTCGAGTCAGAAGGTCTGTGTAGTACAGTACAGACACATTAGCACAGCTGTGAAACCCAGATCCAGCAATGATAAACCCAAGTTTACAGAGTAGTGTTAGTGTGACCACTCAAGCATGGACTTAAAAAGTCCACAAACCTGAATCCCACTGACCAGGGCTTACTGTGCTGTGTGTAGACCTATGGTGACTTGCTCATTGTCACACAGGATGTCAGTGGCACAGCCAAGTGTAAAATCCAGACCTTCTGACTCTTCTGCTTAACCAGAAACCATCCTCCCTCTCCCATCCCCTAAATGAAGATAATAGTTAGGAGGAATCAGCTATTTTCAAAATTTTGTTGAAATATGAAAACAAAACATTTTTCAAGCATTTCTTATAGAAGTTATCTACCACACAGGAATGATGAATGGATTATTTATTTGGGTTTACAGCAGTGGTGGGCAACCGGCAGGCCGCATGTAACCCAGCAGGGTAATCTGATTGTGGGCCGCGAGACATTTTGCTGACGTTGACTGTCCGCAGACATGGCCCAGCGCAGCTCCCAGTGGCTGCGGTTTGCCATTTTTGGCCAATGGGAGCTGTGGAAAGCGGTGGCCAGCACATTCCTGCGGCCCGCCACTTCCTGCAGCTCCCATTGGCTGGGAATGGCGAACCGCAGCCACTGGGAGCTGCGGGGGGCCGTGCCTGCGGACAGTCAACATCAGCAAAATGTCTCGCAGCCTGCAATCAGATTACCCTGCTGGGCCGCCCATGGGCCGCAGATTGCCCACCACTGGTTTACAGCCTTTTAGTTTACCCCACACTTAGAAATGTAAGTAGGTGTTCTTCCTTTATTAATTATCATCTTCCATGGAATTTTGTGTTTTCCCTATCTTTCCCTATCTCCATCAGTCCTCCATGAGAACAGCTAGTGACACCAGAATAGTGTCTGAGGTGCTGTCTTGAACCTCATGTATTTCTGTTAACTCAACCTGTTACAAGAGTTTTTCTTCTGGTGATAATTTCATCAATGGCTTAAGAAATGGTTGGATCTCACACACACAAGGGGTGCAGTTGTCAGACAGCCATATGCCTAAGGCTGCATACAGAAGTATAACTAGTATAACGTGATCTGCATTAGTTTCAGGTTACGTTTACTGATGGCTAACATGTTATCTCCAATTGCGAACCATGGGCAAATATGAGATGCTTCTGCTTTACAATTTTTATTAATATTTTCTAATATGATTAGTAACAAATGCAGAAAACAAGTTTAAACTTGGCCTATCAGAGGGACTCCTGGGCCCTACCCTCCATTCCTTGTAAAACTGGAGTTTTGAATGCCCAAACAATTCAAGACTGGGCTCCTTGATGTGATGGTGACTCAGTCTGGATTTCCTTTATTCACTCTACTCCTCTTTTGACATAAAATTGAAAATGGTGACAGCGTCAAGGATGAGAGGTAACAGCAAACTCAACAGTTATAGTTGCCTGAACAATTTTCAGTTGACAGGTGGCTGGAAAGTCCTTGCTGTAGGGTTCCCCACCACCAGGGCTCAGGATGACGAGCGCAGGGGCTTGTCTAGATTAGAGAAATTTGCACAAGGGCAAATGTAGTTATACTTGTTCGAATGTCCCTAATCTACACAAGCCTTTAATAAGGTAAATCACATTGGTGCAAGCATCATTTTGCATGGGTTTGTGTGTCTGTGGTAAGGGTTTGCCTCAAAGTACTGTAACTACATCAGCGTAGTTAAACTGGTGCAAATGTTGCTAATTTAGACAGACCACCTTTCTATGTAAGTATTCTCTCTGTACAGGCCCGCCTTCAACAATGACTGCAGGATGACCTGATATTTCTCCTATTGCATACAGGAATAAACTCATTTAAGAAAGCAGCATAAAACAAAGAAGATTATAGTCCTTTTCAGATGGAAATGATATTCTTAATTAAGTGTATGGCACCGTGTTATTAACATGATGGGTGTGTTAGAAATACATAAATATGCAAGCATGCTATATTAGTTGCAAATTAAAATCACAGGTGTCTGCATTCACATCTAAAGTATCTCTGAGGTGTTTCCCTCAGGGTTATAAATAAGGAAGAAATCATGCAGCTGGCTGCAAAGTAGAAATTATGTCCATTCAGTCCATGGTCTGACTCAATACGTAAGACTACTTGCATGATGTTTGTTCTGTTTGCTGGAGTCTGACCTGACAAAGATAACCAAACTGAGTTCACTGTGTGAAACTTGAAAGCTTGGTCCTTCATGCAGTATGATACAGCAATCAATAAGGTTATTAGTATATATGGATTGAGAAATCCTCCACTCTAGAGCTGCACAGAAAATGTTGATGAAAAATAGAAAAAAGTGGTCTTTGAAATTCTTCATGACATTCTCATCCTCTCCCCTTGCCTTTTTATTTGTGTGTGTGTGCCTGAGTGGGGAAAATTTCAAAAATGGGAGGGTGGGGGTGGAGGAGAGGGGGAGAAATTCTGATAACTTTTATGACTCTTTATTTTTCCTCTCTTCATTTTTCAACCGACCAGCTCTGCTTACCTGAAACAAAAAGTGTTGATAATAGAGACCAGAGGGTGATATAAGTGGTAAGATGGTGACAAGCGGTATGCTCAAGAGGCTGCTGTAGGGGGCGTCTGTCTTGTTCACCCTGAATACAATGAGCTGGGGGAGAGATTAGGCAGCCATGTGCATGGATTTAAAGAGATCTGGAAAATTAAAGATATAGCCAAACAAGAAGCTCAGGCAATTTAAGAGTGTGGATCTAGTCTGAAACATGACTATGCAAAACTGGCACCTTCTGTCGTGCAATGTTTACTCTATGTAGATAAACTAAAATAACTCCTCTCAAATTAGCCGAATAACACCTGAGCTACACAGATGTCTGGGTTAGCAGCTGATGAAATGTGTTAACATGAGCCATAGCCTATAATACCCACTGACTGGCCAGCCAACTTGAGTAGAAAAACTGCCATCACCCAGGAGTTAAGGGTTTTTGTGTGTGGATGAGACTCAAGTCAGGGGCAACCCTCAAGTGATAACTCGAGTTAACCCTGCAGTGAGGACAAGCCTGGAGTCACCGATCAAGTCATCAATCTGTCTCCTGTGTGCATTCAGCATAATATCTGCTGTCTTTAGTGACAAAAATAAGGCCAAGTCTACACTAGAAGGTTTTTTAGCATAGCTATGTCAGTGGGGTGGAAAAAAAACCCACTTCCAGTCAATATAACTAGCAAAATCCCCAGTGTAGATGCAGCTATGCCAACTGTTGGCATAGCTAATGTCATTTGAAAGAAAAACTCCTGTTGGCATAAGCTACATCTAGGCTTGGGGAGGTCTGCTGGCAGAGCATGTGTGGTGTAGACAAGGCCTGGGTTTTTATTCTTGCTAGCCCTGCACAGCCACCACAGCTAAGAGAGAGGGAAGTTGGTTCTATTCTCTTTGTGCAACAGCAACAGAATTGTTTATGAAATTCCAGTGACAGGACTGGTCAGATAATGAGATTAATAATGGGGTTGCGCAGACATCAGTGAAGGAGCAGTGTGATGACAGTACTTCTGTACGGGTGTAACTGAAAGAATAACTGATTATTATCGATGATATCCCATGAGAGAATGTACCTAGCTTGATTTTCAGAGCCCAGATTGAGTTGGCAGTTAAGACAAAAGTTCTACTGAGTACATTTGATATGCAAGTGCATTCAGAGACAATGAATATACAAATGCACAATGCCTGTCTTTTAAAGTCACGTTTCAGTGCACAACTGCACTTTAAAAGGAGAAAAATGGTAGCAATGAAGGTAGTCTTGGAAAATTGCATATAAAGTCTTGCTGCTCAAGAAAATGATCTGGGATAAAAGTGGAGAGAAACTTAAAACATAATCTCAGAAATATGTGGCAGTAGTTAAGAAAGAAAATGGAAGACTGAAATGCATAGTTTATTCACCATAGCCAAAAATGTTGACACCCAGATTTAATGTATACAAAAGTGATCTGATTCTCAGAAGTGCTGAGCTGCTGCTCACATTGACATCCCTTCTAAATCTTGAGTGTTTACATTTCAATGGGCAGATATATATTTTCTTCTGGTCTTTTTGTCAAGAATTATACTTAGCTCTTACATAATTGAAGGATGTGTACAAACATTAACTAATATATCTTCATAACAACCTACTGATGTGTAAGTTTAGTAAGTAATATGGGGTGGTCTCCCCTTTGTCTCCATGTGTGAAATCTCAGTTTATCTGGGATGGGAACAGGAGTGGAAGGGATTTCTTGAAGGCATTCTTCACCCTTGTTCCTGAACCCTGCAGAACCCTCTTTATGGATGTGCTGCAGTGTTTGGGCTCTGTGCTCTGAGATGGCCATTGCTGGGTGCAGTGCTTGGTTTCCCCCGTCTTGAAATCTGTGGAACTTGTGCTGGGTAAAGTAACGCTGAATTATTTCATCACTTTGCCCAGTTTCCACCTCCACACTGTTAGGGGCAAGGGGGAGATATCAAGGGCAGCAGCTGGTTTGTGGTCATCTGACAATATGGCAAGACACCACAGGGACCTGGATGGAAGTACAGAGGCACATGGCTTCAGTGAGGATGATGTTGTCCATCTGACATTTGTAGGATGGGGGGAGAGGAAGAGGTTCAACATGCTATTCATGGCAGGGGGCAGGGGGAAACATGCCACAAACACACATGCACTCACACACCTTTACGCAAAGAGTACAGTCTGGTGGAAACTCCATGGTAGTAGTCTGTATATGACAGGTTTCAGAGTAACAGCCGTGTTAGTCTGTATTCGCAAAAAGAAAAGGAGTACTTGTGGCACCTTAGAGACTAACCAATTTATCTGAGCGTAAGCTTTCGTGAGCTACAGCTCACTTCATCAGATGCATACTGTGGAAAGTATAGAAGATCTTTTATACCACAGTATGTATCCGATGAAGTGAGCTGTAGCTCACGAAAGCTTATGCTCAAATCAATTGGTTAGTCTCTAAGGTGCCACAAGTACTCCTTTTCTTTTAGTCTGTATGTGGGTAATCAGGCCCATTTGACAGGTGTTTATCTTGTGGGGAAACTAAGGTGGACTAGTTAAGTGGCTTGTCTGAGACCACAAATGGAATTAGGATAGGTGAGGCTAGTAGCACTTCCTGCTATTAAGGTTGCCGGACACTTCCCTTGATAAGACCCAGTTTTCAGTTGCTTATACCTTTGCCAGACATCGACTGTTTGGGCTTAAGTTTTCCAGGCTGAGTGTCTGCCTCAGGCTGAATTTTTTCTGGAAAATTTCAGCCAGAACATTTGAGCCATTTCCAAGAACAAGGCCGGGGAAAAAATCATTGTTTTACCCAGCTTAAAAATCTTGTGTTGTTTTCTTTGATAAACTCTACCGCTCACATGCTTTGGAGCAGACATGAAATTTGGCAGGACAGTGGCCTTTGTGTCCAGGATGTGCCTTTTGCCATCGCTGCGAAAATCTGCCCAAATGTAGTCCAGTTATAAGGCTTTGAGAAATCATTTAGCACATGCTCAGTAGATACTTGTTAGACTTTAACAGCTAAAACTCGCTGAAAATTCTGTCCTCACTGAGCATGTTCAAGCCTCTCATAGCTCCTATTGTAACTAGATTCTTCATTCACTGCCCCCACAGAGACTGAGAATGCTCCATGGTTACCAGGGGCTTAGAAGGATTTTCCTATAATTACTGCTCCCAGTGGCTCAGGCATAGGAACGGAGAGCAGGATGCCTTTCTCTCCTGTGCTCTCTGTGACCCCCTCCCCCTACTGGAATCCAGGGTGTGTGGAAGAGGAAGCTGTTTTATTTGAATGTGGAGGGGAGAAAAGCTGGACTACGTGGGAAGGGAAGGAAAGGAGTAGATTGGGACAAGGAGTCTGGGACTGAAGGAGGGGAGAGAAACTGGGAGTTGGAGGCAGAGGGTACTGGTAGCCAGTGACTGTAGGTGGAGAGAACTGGGAGCCACCTGGCTTGGGAGGGTCAACACTGAAATTGGATAAGGAGCTGAGGGGGAGGAGGTGACTGGGATTGGCTAGAAAAGGAGCCTGAGTCAAGGAATCAGCGGGGAGAAGAGACAAGGAGCTGTTATGCATATGTATTATGATACAGTTTTTAATTACACGCTCACATTCTATTCTTGGAGCCCTAATACTGAACTCAGGGCCAATTCAGTGCTGCTTTAATTTTAAGAAAGTGGAACGGAAGGGCTTCACCAACAACTTTGATACTGTTCTAAGAAAAATCGAACGAATACAGAAAATTATGACCAGTTTGTCAGTGTGGGGTGCACTGTCTCAAAGAAGCATATTCCACTAGGCTGCAGAACAAATTATGTGCCAGGACTAACATCTGAGCTATCGGATCAGTACACAAAATACAAGCAGAAGTTTGAAGCAGACCCATTTATTGAGGATACCATCACAGCTGGCAAAGAACAGGTCTCTGCCCTAAAGGAGAAAAAACAGAAGTCATGGCAGCATCTTACTGAGAGCATGGCCATGACCCACAGCAGTAAGAAAGCATAGATAACCATCTGGAAGCTTAACTAGGCCCCCCAAAAAGCAGAGCAACCCTACAACATTACTGCAGACCAGGTCACACACCAACTCCTAGAAAATTGCAAGGAATCAAACAAACAACCCAAGTCATGGCTTAAGCAGCAAGAAGACCAGGAGGCTTATAATTTTAGGGCACAGTACACAGTGATCGAATTAACCTCCGAATTAACACCCATAGGAATGGCAAAGTCCCCAGTCTAGATGACATTCGTACCAAACAAATCAAACCTTTCGGACCACCAACAAAGAACTGGTGAATCAAGTTGTTTAAGACACACCCAGCTGCATACAAAGGACCCAAGATCTGATGATGAGCATAGGTTGTGGCACTCATAGAATCATAGAATATCAAGGTTGGAAGGGACCTCAGGAGGTCATCTAGTCCAACGCCTGCTCAAAGCAGGACCAATCCCCAATTTTTGCTCCAGATCCCTAAATGACCCCCTCAAGGATTGAACTCACAACCCTGGGTTTAGCAGGCCAATGCTCAAACCACTGAGCTATCCCTCCGCCCCACTCCTGAAGTCGGGGAAGGATGCAGTGGAGTCGAAGAACTTCAGACCTACTACTATGTCACTTGCAAAGCATCTTATCTTAAACCGCCTCTCACTTCTCGTTGAAAAGCACCTAATCGCGGAGGAAGCTGGATTCTGCCCAGGCAAGTCACACATCAGTTAAGTGATAAACATCACTCAGTACATCAAGGATAGCTTTGAAAAGGGTATAGTAACAGGCACTGTGTTTGTTGACTTATGAGCAGCATACAGTGCATTGAATCACCAAAGGTTCCTCTCTAAAATATACAACATGATGAAAGATCACCACACCACCTCATGACTGATACAATCTCTACTAGAGAACTGACATTTTTATGTTGAACAATGCAGGAAGTGGAGTTGATGGTGACAACAGAAAAACGGACTATCTCAAGGGAGTGTACTCTTACCAGTATCTTTCAACATCTACATGAATGATCAACCAACCCATCTCAGCACAAGAAGTCTTATCTATGCTAATGACCTATGCATCGCTGCCCAAGCCAAGGATCTCCTCCAAATCAAAGCTATGCTAATGTTGGTGCTGTCCAGGCTCTCAAGCTGTTACCCCTGGAACCAATTGTGCACATTCTCAGCCAAAACACAAGGGAGTCTCTTCCATCTTAAGAGTTGTGAGGCCAATAGACAACTCAGCATCATCTGGAATCAGGTATCAAATGACCACGGCTGGAATCCTATCTACCTTGGAGTGACACTAGACCATGCTCTCTTTCCTTCAAGGCACATGTGGAAATGACAAAAGGGAAAATTAGCATCTGGAACAACATACTTAGGAAGTTTGCAAATTCAAAATGGGCAACCAACCCAGCAACACTAAGAGCCATTTCAGTTGCACTTTGCTATTTGATTGCCGAATACTCACGTCCAGTGTGGGAAAGATCAGCTCATACAAAGAAACTGGATCCTGTGCTGAATGACAGCTGCCACTACATTACAGGATGACTAAAACCAACAAATGCGAACAGCCTTTATGTGCTTGCTGGAATCACTGCTCTGGATATTAGGAGAGTGGTCACAAGCAAGAGGGAACAATTATGAAAGATCATAGATATCAGACATCTGCTACAAGGGCACACCACAGCAGTTAGCCACCCGAAATTCCAGAAAAGCTTCCTACCTGCAACAGAAATGCTTAAAAAAATCACTGACAGCTACATGACTGGAAATGTGGTACACACAGCTTGAAATACCCAATGAGGATATCAAAATGTACATAAACATTACCAAGCGCCTTCACGCAGGCATGGAGAAGGATTGGTTGACCTGGAGAGGTTTAAATCACCTCCAAACAAGAGCTGGCTGGTCAAAGACAATTTGCGGAAGGGGGTTATTCCAATGACCCATGCACATGTGATTGTAGTGAAACACAAACCAGGAAACATCTATTGGTCTGCCAGCTCATGGAAGAACTGTGCACCATGATCTCGCAAGGGCTACAGACCAGGCTATATCATTTGCCCAACACTGGGAAAACTATGATTGTTTGTTGTGGAAGGATATGAGAAGAAGAAGAGTGCTATATTTCCTTAGGGCCCCAGCCACATTCAGTGTACAGGATGGATCTGCTCCATGAATCAGGATTCTATAGCAAAGGAGACTTGTGTGTGGGCCCCTGCCTCATTTCTTGTAGAAGTTGTAAGGTGTGTACTGAATGAGGCAGGGTATTGCAGGAAGAGAAAGGAGAGTCTCATGGTTAAGGCAACTGAATGCTGCCCGGGAGAACTGGAGTCTCTCCCTGCTTCTGCCTCAGAGTTCCTGTGTGAAGCTTGGCAAGTTACTTAACCCAGACTTTTCACAGGTGGTCACTAATTGTGGGTTCCTTATTTTCTGGGTGCCCAACTTGAAACCTGAGGTCTGATTTGCAGAAGTGCTGAGTACTCACACCTGCAACTGAAGTCAACGGGAGCTGTGCTTTAATATGTAAAGGATTTATAATGCTAATTACTCTGAAAAATCAGGTTCTAGGTGTCTCAAATTGGGCACCCAAACTTAGTGGATACTTTTGATCTTAATTTCTCTGTGCCTCAGCATCTCGTCTGTAAAATAGGGATAATATCACCCTCTTACCTCACAGAGATTTTGTGAAGATACGTTCAATATTTGTGAAACACCTGGGCTTTGTTATGAAGGCTCATCATTATCTTATCCATGAGGAAATTAGTAATTCTGTCTTTCAGAGCAGGGTTTGAATAGTGTGCAGTAAGTAAGACCTGGGACCAGACATGGAACAATGAAGATTAAATAAAATATTGAATAGCAGCTCATTAATTGAGCACTGTCCATCCTGTGCACTGAATGGGACCAGGATCCTGTGTTAAAAATAGTATGTGATCATGTAATTAACAAATGTATCATAATGCAGACTCACAAGGTGACCAAATGAAGGTTGCACAGACAACCTCAATTCTGGCACTTCCTAACTTTTGAGTGTTTGACTTTGCAACCTTAATAATGATTTTTAACATCATTTTTTTGTGTGTAATTTGTATTATAGCAGCACCTACAGGCCCCAGATAAAACTGGGGCTCACTTTGCTAGATGCTAAACAAACTCATAGCAAAAGGCAGACTCTGCCCAAAAGAGCTTCCAATATAAAGGTAGCAATGTCACAATGGTAATTGGTATGTGGCAGTTGTTGGTCCTAGTTGTGTGCTTTAACTGTAAAAACATAGCCACATAGTTGCATTTGTTTATTATTTTGTTTTTACTGAGGACAATTGCACAAAAACAGTATAATTGTTGCTTAGGAGTTCTTCATTCTCTTACTGCTTGTTTCCCTTTTGAAATCATAATTCTCTTTTTGTTTGTAACATCATACTTAGTTGCTGTTGACATGATTATGATGTTAGAAATTCAGAATTATGACTTCAAGTGGGAAATCAGCAAGCAGTCAGGAGCAGACAAAGATCCTGTCTTACTGCAAATATCCTTAAAGCAGTAGTGGTCAGGAAAAATAAAATTAAATCTCAATGAAAGAATAAAACAGAGGACTATTTGGAGCCAGTTCTGTTGATATATGTTTGCAAAGTTTTCCATGAAATGTCAGGTACGATTTAAGTTATTCTTTCCTAGTTCAAGACCATTTGGAATCAAACTATAGAATGTCTTGGGTATTAAGATTTCAAAGGAAAGCTTGGAGAGTTCCATCATTTTGGTGTTTTTATGTTAAACTTCCTGGGATGATTAAAATTTAATTTTAAAATGTACTGCAAGGTTCTGAAACATTCATGTGAACAAACCTTTTTAAATATGTCGGCTGCATCAGGGAGGAAAATTTTCTAGTTCATAGGACACAGAGCACTGTAGAGCTGTACTAGAGTGAAAATGTTGTTGACAGCTTTTGAGATCCAGTCTTCAATTATTCTAAAAAATGAAAGAAATAAAAATTTCTACTTCAGAGGAGGACTTGCTGGGTGTTGCTGGTAAAATATGTCACTTCTGAGACCCTGATGTTAATTCAGCCTGTCTAGAATTTGAAATGCTTTAGACCCAAATAAGAGGAGCTCAGAAATTGTGCTTTCTTTTTTGAAAACATTAAATCTAGATAGTGTGAGGCCCAGGGGTATGAACTGGGCAGATAGAAAATGATGGCGCGTCTGTCTGTCCTTTCGTAATGTGATAACTTTTGAATGCTGAATCCAATCAATTCCAAAATTTCAGGGAGCATTCTAGGCATCCATGGGCAGAACCTTATTGATTCCGGTGAAATCTGGAAGCGGGAAGTGGGGATACATGTAGCCCTTTGCACTGAATTAGCAGACCCTCCAGCTTCAACCACCATTGCAATTGTCTGTAGATCAAAGAACTGCTTGAGCCATGAATACTATCCAGCATAAAAATACTCCTCCCTCCCCCATCTTGGCTCTGCCCATCCTCCTAATACAGCTTAAATATGTTGACACTTGTTGATAAATTGTATAGGTAATTGCTTGACCACAGTTCGGTTTGTTATGACATATACTCAAAAAGAACAAATAAACAATGTCAGTCAGGTTTATTTCCATGACAATAATACAGTACAGGAGAAAGGTTCTATATGATACCACCCTCCGGAAAGCCGTCATGTACACTGATGTTACATTCACCTTGTGCAGAGAATATGCTCCCAATGTTACACATGTCAGCCGATGGTATTTATATGAAGATTTTACAGGTTACACATCTTTTTACATGTCACTAAAATTCAACCAGTTTGTTCCAGTTCCCTAACTTCTTGTTCTGTTTCTGGTCTTTTTTTTTTTTTTTTTTTTTGATACTAGCATTTCAGGTACTGGTCTGTGACGGTACTCCCCTAGTTTGTACTGAGACATAGAACAAATGTATCTTGATTTTGACAAATTTCCTATCTGCTTATGCCAAAGCTCACTTCAGCTAATGCAAGGTGTTATGGGGTACTGAGCATAAGAGAACAGGATTATAATAAACATATAGGGCAAATTAGCCTATATAACTCTATACTATTTGTGCTTACTGCATATTAACGTATATATGGTACAGATAATACACATTATTAATAATATATGCTACCCAGCATATATTGGCCAAAACACTCTTAATGACCTATTTCCCAGACAAAAAGGAAAGAAATAAGAATAAGGGTGGGGAATGGGAATTCACAGAGAGCAGAACACACTCACGGCTAGGGTACCCATCCTCAAAAGCTGACAAACTAATTTGAATCTACTTACAACTGAGTGTGATAAATAATGGGAGTAAGGTGGGGAGAGGAGATCATGCCGTTTCATAGGCTAGCAGTTACACAGCGTGATGGTTCCAAATCATTGAAAGGTTTGTTTATTTTTTTCTCTTTTAATATATAAATTAAAATGGGGTATCCCTGATTACCCTCACTGGTCAGCTGGCTTCTTGTAAGCACCAGAGTAGAAGTGGGTCTGGAGGAAAGGCATAGGAGTTTTATGGATTAATTCAGAGAGGACATTTAATGCATAAGATGAAGCATGAGTTTGGAGATGATTGTGTTAGAAGCAAAAAATATGAGCTTAGTGGTTGGCCCTATTGGTGGAACAAAGGGGGAAGCTCTAAAAAAAGGATAAGAGTCTATAAGTAGGGAGCAATACATTTGTGGAGTCCATGTGGTGAGGATAAAAACTTCTGATCTGATGCAGTGGAAAATAGGCAGCCTGTGGAGGGATTCAAATAGTGGGGTGAAGTGGGGCAGAGCAGTGGGCTCGAATGATGATTACTTAGCAGCGTGGACTGGAGAGGGTTGTGGTGTTGGGGAAGTTGATTGCATAGTGATGGCAGAAGGAGAAAAAGTCTAGTTCTAAATAAGTATATCTATCTATCTAGCTATAAGCTGATAAAATAAAGGTGGCTAAAAATTGAAAGCATCTTAAGAAGTGTTCCTGCCTTTAACACTTAGATGCCCAACTCCCAATAGTGTCCAAACCCCAAATAAATCTGTTTTACACTGCATAAACTTTATACAGGGTAAACTCATAAATTGTTTGCCCTTTATAACACTGATAGAGAGATATGCAAAGTTGTTTGTCCCCTTCCCCTCCCCCAGGTATTAATACATACTCTGGGTTAATTAATAAGTAAAAAGTGATTTTATTAAATACAGAAAGTGGGATTTAAGTGGTTCCAGGTAGTAATAGACAGAACAAAGTGAATTACCAAGCAAAATAAAATAGAACATGCAAGTCTATGTCTAATACAATAAGAACTCTGAACACAGATAAAAACCTCACCCTTAGAGGAATTCCAGTAAGCTTCCTTTTACAGACTAGACTCCTTCTAGTCTGGGTCCAGCAATCACTCACACCCCCTGTAGTTACTGTCCTTTGTTCCAGTTTCTTTCAGGTATCCTTAGGGGTGGAGAGGCTATCTCCTTAGCCCGCTGAAGACAAAATGAAGGGATCTCCCACGGGCTTAAATAGACTTTCTCTTGTGGGTGGAGACCCCCTCCTCTCTCCTATGCAAAGTCCAGCTCCAAGATAGAGTTTTGGAGTCACATAGGCAAGTCACATGTCCATGCAGCACTCAGAACTTACAGGTAGCAGCCATGGTCCACATGCTTCCTTGAATGTCCTCAAGTAGACTTCTTATGTAGATTGGAGCATTCCAAGATCCATTGTTTGCTAAGTGTTTCTTGACTGAGCACCTAATTTGCACATTCCTCTCTCAAGAAACCGACCAAACGCTTTACAAAGATTACTTAAAAATTAAGTACACAGCCAATATTAATAACTTCAAATACAAAAATGATACATGCACACAAATAGGATTAATAGATTCAGTAGATCATAACCTTTACATAGATATTGGCATATATAGCATAAAACATATTCCAGTTATGTCATATATATATATTCATAAGCATAGTTCCCTAAAGCCTTAGGCGGGGCACCATCACACCTTTCTCTATTGGTGTTTCTCTAAAGAAAAGACTCTACTTGCATGACACTGTAAGTAGCTAATGGATCACGATACATATACACCATCCAAAAAACAGGAAGAGATCATAGAAAATTGGATCAACTATGTTGAAATAACTGAAGAATTAAAGTGTTAAAGTAAGAAGAAAAGTTAATTTGCCATTCACTTTCTTTTGGTTTTCAACTTTGAGGCCACAAGGAAATCAAGAGGACAACCTCCTAAAGCTTCAAAGAAAAGGCAAATCCGTTAAAATGGGTGGAAGTAAATGTTGGTAGAATTCTGCTGAATCCCTTCTAATGAATTTCCAAATAAAATTGTCAAGGGCCAACAAACAACTGAACAATAAAACAAAGAATTGACAATATAGCCAATGGAAACAGCTCTTTTAAAAGTTTCTTTTTAGATATTTTACAAGTAGGACTCTTTCTATTTGAAAGCTTGATACTGATGGATTCCTAGCCATATTAAAAAGGAGCAGTTTGCTTTTACTCTGTTGCAATTTCCTTGGTGGTTGTTGCCTCATGCGGTTGTCTGAAAGGGAACAGAGGTACATCCCCTAAGAATTTAGCGGAATTATGCAAGCATTTTATTTTCTCCACATTTGGGAAGTCATTTCAGCTAGTTATCCCAGCATATGACTTAAAAGTATTTCCCAAAATTAGAGAAAATAGAATGAAGACTTACCAGAATTATTCTGCCAGGGTATTTTCAAACTATTTTAACCACCTGTGCGTCACAGGAGTATAACTGTTGGGAAATGCTCATCTGGGCACAAGCGTCCCCATAGCAAGAGGCCTACTATAGCAAGAGGATGGATAGATGAATTCTGATTAAAGAATTCTATCCACACTAGCACAAAGTTGAACCAGTTTTGCAAACACTCTCATAGCGTGTGGAGTGAACCACTTTTCAGAGCTAATTCAGAGCACTCATGCTCCTAAGGGTGAACAACGCTAGGTGCACTTAGATATGTTGGTCTCAATTATGGTTCTAACATATCCTTAGTAACAGCAGCTTGTTTGTGCACTCCCTGGAATCTTGCAAGTCCCTGCTTCCTAGGTGCCAGATTCTGATGTCCTTACTCAAGTAGAGTAGCATGTTATTGCATAAATGATTGCATTCTTTCAGTGGGACTGTTAGTGGGTTAAGGTACTAATAAACCTGAGTAAGGGTATCAGAAATGGCTTGATGTCAGGATAGATTGTTTGGAGTTTGATCTATATTTGCTCTTCTGGAAGACAAGCCCCGTATTGCTTGCAGTCTTTGTAATTATTTATATTAGAAGCAACACTAACAGAAGAAAACTCTGGAGCTTTAAGAGAACTGCATTGAGCATGTGTGAAGAGAAGGGATTCTAGAGAAGAACAAAACAAATGATTAAAATATAGGAAATCAGTGAGAAACTAAATGGAGTACTTAAATAGCAGGTTTCTTCCTATAATCAGTAGTCTGAGCACTCATACTCTGCACCACTGTGTATCACATGTGTTCAGTTTATTTTAACCCTCTTTTGTTCTTATGCCAATCTGTTATTATAATGGCAATTTGTAGCCAGTTATTTAAATAGGAAATTCAACTCCTTTTTTAATAGACGGAACTTTGCCCAGAAGCATTAGACAGTGAATGACACGTACTTTATTAGGGGACACCACAGAGAATGTAACTGGAATTTCAATAGGCAAGTTTAGAATTCAGGTAATGATTCAGTTTGAGTTATAATGAAGCTTGGTGTGCTATACATCTACAGCATTCATGTGAATAAAACCTTAAGCATAGTCATTTCATACTCACCTACTCCATATTTGTGGGTTCTGTATAGATCCTGAAATATGATTGTGACTGATGATTCCTCAGAGCTACATGGCAGAGAAGCCTTGCGTTTAAAAAATAACTTATTAAAAATGTGTACCACCATCATTCACTACACATTTTAAATGGACTTGTGTACATTACACTCAAGAGCATCATAATTTTTTTAGGAAACCTGACTTGCAGCTTAATCAGCCAAAGCGTCTAGGCACAAGCAGAAGGTTCCTCTAATTCTGCCTGTTATTTTCCTGGTACTGTAGTTGCTAAAATAGTGTCTTATAATGGACTTTATAAAAACTACATTAGAGCTTTATTTGAGAGGTGCCGAGGAGCAGCAACTCCCATTGACTTCAGCGATCATTGCTCATGCTCAGCACCTCTCAGGATCAATCCCTGGGTGCTGTCCAATTGGACATCTTGTATTATAATTCTTTATATTACAGTAGCACCGAGAGGCCCCACCCAGCTGTGACCCCATTGTAGCAGTTGCTGTACTAATCTACAGCAATAGGCAGTCCCTGCCTCAAAGACTTTATAAGCTGCACTTAAAACCAGATGCAACAGGTGTGTGTAACAAACAACTGAAGCGGATGGGAACCTGGTAAAAATTTTATTTATTTGCTATAGTTATTATTGGGCCAAATCATGAGGTCCCTACTCAGTTATTCCTTAGTGTATGCTCAGTCAGTACTCAAACAAACTTCCCCGGAGGTGGGGTTCTGGTTTTTATTGGCACAGTGTCATGAAAACCTGGTCTGAGTAGCTTCAAGTGACAGGAGGCTGGCAGCGCCTGGGGTCTGTCTGCACTGGCATCACTGCAGGCATTTGTACATCCTGTGCTGCTTCCGGAAGGTGGGTACAGAACGGTTTAGCGTAGAAGCACCCTGACACCTTGCCTACACTGGCGACAGTCTTGGTTTTCCCAACTGTTGCTCTAGCATCAATGTGGGGCTGCTGCTGCTTGCATTGCTGGGAGCACTAGCATAGATGGGCACGGGCTAGACAACAAGGTGGTAGCTAAGGGCAGTGGTGTCTGTGGTGTGCTGGCACTCCTACCATTCCTGGCCTGGGTACACTGGTGCTGGAGCAGTAGTGTGAGAATCTTCAGTGTAGGCAGCCTTAGCGCTAGAGCAACTGGGCTTTATAAATGTGAACCCTAAAAAGGCTGGGGAAGAAAAAGCAGCTGCCAACCCTGGGCTGGAGCAATGATCTTGGGCCCCTTCACAATACTTGCACAAGATCTTGACCTTGCTGAACACGCACAATTATAGATTCTCTATCTCTTCCCTCCCCCAGTGAGGCTTTCCTAACTGACCTATACTATATGGATGCAGAGATCGCCTCTGCAATCCACAGGAAAGGCACAGATGCTTTACTGCCACAGGCTACCCCTTTGCACGACCCCACTGTGACAGTCTGTACCCCATGCTCACCCCTTCTACAGGATTATAATAAATTTTGTACAAAGTATGCCTTGTGAAAACTCATAAAGTGGCCATTCTTTGGCAGGAAAGAGGATGTGGGTGAAAATCTACGTCTTGACAAAGAAACAGTTGGGGGTTCCTGTCCATACAGACTTTCTGTCTCCTGAATCTCAGCTGGGGATGCTTCTCAAAGAAAAGAAGGGAAAGAAAGAAGGGACTACATGAAGGGGGAGCTGACACCCCAAAAGATCATCTCCCTTCATCTTTTACCCACAGCATCGACAACACAAAGGAACAAAGGAAGCATCATTGGATTGGGGGAGTTAACCTGTCGGAAAGAGACTCTCCCAGTAATATTGCTGAAACATGTGGTGAGAGAGACTTTGCTTTCAATCCACTTCACTTGTTAAATTAACCATTAGTTGAGTTTTACTTTTATTTTCTTGTAACCAATTCTGACTTTTATGCCTCATTACTTGTAATCGCTTAAAATCTATCTTTCTGTAGTTAATAAACTTGTTTTATCTAAACCAGTGTGTTTGGACTGAAGTGTTTGGGGAACTCCATTTGGGATAACAGGATCTGTGCATGTCATTTTCTATTAATACAATGATGGACTTTATATGCACTTGTGTTTTTAAGGAGGGGGCTAGGCAGTACAAGATGCACATTTCTGGGGGAAAGTCTGGGACTAGGAATTTGCTGGTGTTACTCTGCAATGTAATTCATGAGTGGCTGGCTATAGCACTCATATAGTATAGCTGTGAGTGACTTACATGCTGGAGGTTGTGTGTGAGCAGACCAGGAGTGGTAACTCTCACAGCAAAGAAGTGTACAAGGCACCCCAGGTTGGAGAATGGAGGGGACTCAGCTGTTCATCAGTCCAGATTGTACCCTGGGTAATGTCAGACCCACACCCAGGCTTAAGTAGAGTGGAGAGCTTTGTGTGAGCCCTTTGGTTTCTCTGAATAAAAAAGATAACCATAAAGGACAATGGGGGAGTGGGAAAATAGGATCTAGAAACCCAGCTTTTTGTTGTTGTTGTTGTTATAGTATTGAAATCCTCCTTCAAATTCTCCAGACGTTTCCTGGTTTAAACTTCCTACAGCCTGTGAACAGATGACATCTGGTCACCTCTCAGTGTTTTGCTCTTTCATCATTCTAGCTGGTCAATCTAAAATCCTTCTAACCAGCATCTCAGCAGAAATGTTTACTGTATTTCTAGCATATTATGGAGCGTACTCTACCCTTAAAGAGTTAGAGGGATTATGCAGCTGCACTCTTCAGGACAATTCTTATAGCTCCCAAGAGAATAATACCAAGTGGTAAACATGGGCGTGTTAATTCTTTGCGTCTTATCAAGCATGCATTTGTTTGAATAGCAGCGTGCTGTTGAAATGTGGTCTGCATTCTTCCCATACTTGCCTGAAAACTGCAACGAGGTAGTCAAGAAGGATTTTCTCCTTCATTACTGTGAGTGAAATATAACTGGACTCTAAAGAGAGACAAGACCACAAGGGACTGCAAAAGCAAAGAGGATGACAAACGCAAACATGGTAAATGAAATTCACAGAACAAACTCTCTACGTTCAGTATCTCCCCTGTTTTTAAATTGTTGTTTTTACAGGCGACCCGGATAACTAATCCTAGGCCCAAAATGTTCAGAGGGTGTGCATTACAAAACACTGAGTTTGAAATTTACTCCTGTGCAGCAGCCCCACACAAGCTGTAGGCACCACTTTAGCTCCATTTATTTTGTGGACTTGGGGCCTTCTCCCATTGATTTCAATGTTGTAGGATTGAACTCTTCAGTACAACTCAAGCGGCACACACATCTTGCACTGGACTTCTGCAGGGGAGTGAATGGCACTTCAAAATGAAGACAAATGTTTTCATGGGATTACTTTGTTTACAATGTGAACTTTCCCTTGCAGGGGTGTGAAACTAAACACACCAGCATTGTGCTAATGAAACCTAGAACATAAAATGCACTAGAAACTGTCTAGCAGTAAAAGTGAAACTTTCCAGCCTCATTTAACTTTCCTGCCTGAAAGCTACATTAAGCAGGGCCCCAGGATGTCCCCTCTGTTAAAAGATGGCCCACATGGAGGTAGGGTGTGCCACCTCTAGCTTGATGTAAGAGTCCTTTAGAATTTAATGATGATGAAATCTACAGAATCCTGTTACACTTCTGTAGAACCTTAGTGCAGTTACTCTAAAATTCTACAAATTATAATGAAGAATGATGTCCTTTCTTTTTTTAAACCACCCTATAGAATTCTACAGTAGGGATACTGTTCTCCATATCAGATGGTACAAACACCTATGGAAAGGATCTCATTCTCTGTAAAAATCTGTAGCTTTTGAGAGTAATTTCTTTAGAGCCCAGTTACATTTCTGTGGAACCCTACCAGCTTCGTCCTTATTAAATTCTACAGGGGCTCTTCCATAAGAGAATGGAACCTCACACACTGCCTCTCATTAGCACATGATGCTCTTCTGTGGATGTACTGTGTAGAAGGGGCTTTGTAGATGTGGCTAAGGTGGGGGGTTAGACCAGGGCCTGCTCTGGCCCCCTCCAACAGGTTTCAATAAATAATGCATTGAGCCTTATTGCATCAAAGTGGCATGAATACACAAATATATCAGTGAACTAATGATAAAGATATATACTGGGTCCTGCTCCAGTTGCTTTGTACTGCTCCCCTGGTGCAAAGTGGCCTTAAAGCCAAAGGATCCAGCACCTTGAGGTTTGGATTGTCCCTGCCTAAGTGAATCTTCAGGCAGCACAGAGCCACATTTATGGTGGCCCTGGACATCTGAAGGGGTGGGGAATGTGGCAAAGGGGTGTGAGCAAGGCATTGCTAAGTTCCAGGGATCGCCCAGCTCCCAGAATGGCACTAGTTAGCATAGAATTTAGAGCAGCTCTGGGGATCAGAGAGAGCACTGAAGTGGATCTGAGGCCCATTTGCCCACCCCCTCCAGTTGTGCATTGACAACATCTGGGCCTGTAGTATGATGAGTGGATCTGGAGAAAGAGGGTCAGATTTAGGGGGAACCTAGTTTGGTGTGGCACCAGGTACTCAGGAATGTAAGTTGGTGCCAGGCTGATAGCACAGAAACTCAGAACCTCAGCATGTAGCACTGGCTTTTAGCATGTTTGACACAGATCTCATTCCTACCACTCTGACTCTGGCCCATATATTTCCCAGTATAAATAATCAGATAAACACCAGCATTGTCCTAGGCGAAAATAGAATTTCACGTCTTTTCAATATGTGAGGGTGTGTGGCTTGGAAACGGCATATCGGACCAGTGGATGATTTTGGTAATCTGCAAAGAAAATAATGGACTTCACATTTAAGCTCGGCAATAGATATAATGTTGACGTTGATATCTTTGGGTGAGTTGGTGAACCCCAAAATGAGTATAAAGGTGGGAACTTGAGCCAGTTTTAAATGGCTTCCAGGGGTGTAAGAATGTTTACTATTTCTTTAAATCTGGCTTCCTACTACAGGAGGTATTAGCTGTGCTGGGAAGCTGAGAGTGGGAGAGAGTTTGTAGCTTTAGGCATAAAACTATATTTTTTGTTTATTCTAATAAAGTTCCTCGTTCAGTGCTAGAACAAAATGACTCTTTCGGTGACATGCCACTATTGTCTCACAATGAGGCATTTGTGGTGTGTGTGCTTTCATTCCCTGTGGAATTTGCTTTAATGACAGCATTATGTACTAAGAGAAGAGGACAATAATTTTTCAGTACTGTGGTGCTGACATGTGCCTCCCTTTCACTTCTTAATGGCATCCTTCAGGGAGGTGGCATGGCTGGTGATAACCTTTACAAAATTAAACAAGTTATTTCCCATCTTGACTGGTGTTTCTTCACCACACAATTAGCTAATGGTTGTACAGCACTCTGAAGATGTAGGGCACCTAGATAGGTGCCAAGTATTATTATTATCACTATACTTTAGGGTCGGCATCAAGAGGCTCTTTTTAGCTAGGAGGAGTATCATTTCTGGCATGGGCACAAATGGCCTGGATATTGCTGTCCTGGGAAGGCGTTAAGCAGTGTTTGAGAGAGCTGCATTTGGACTTTTCCTCTGAAATGGAGAATTGAGTTTAGTGGATAGTTGTTTGCTTTCCCCACTCCAGGTGGGTCTTAGACCAAACCTGGGTGGCAATTAATGTTGCTTTAGGTAATCCCAGTCTGCACAAAAGCTTGTGAAAGGGGATTGGTGGTGCTGTCATCTGCTGTCCCTCTTCTCTTGAGACCACTATGGTCCTCCATGCAACCTCTGCCTGGGTTAGACACCTTGGATTTGGGAGGAGTAGCTACTCTATATGGTATGTTCTACTCAACTGCTAGGATGGCTTCCATGTGGTAATAATACTCCTCAAATCGGCTTGAACACTGATGCACCTTCTATGCCTCCTCTTAGGCAGGAAAAAGTGCAGATACAAGAGGGAGATGGTTCATGAGGGAAAGAAGACTCAGGGAGCACAATAGAGGGAGTGTCTCTTCCCACGGATGGATCTGTAGGGCTGGGTTTTGGAACTATGAGGTTTGCTACCTACTCCTTTGTTAGGCCATAAACCCTTTGCCCTGAGGGGAACACAGAGTGCCAGCTCCACGAGTTCTAACTTGGAAGAACTCTGAGTGCCTTCACCTTCCCATGGGTTTTTCTTTGAAGGCAACACCTGCCCCCTGGTCTGTGGCCTGTGAATTTAGTGGACTCCATTGGAAGTCCATCAGTGCGACTTTTGCCATGTGTTCTGACTGAGTAAAATATATTTTTGCTTTGGTGGCATTTTTTATTGATAGTACAAGGTTCAGCACATAGTTCTGGCTGCTGCAGTCCTGCGTCTTTGTTATGGAACAGAGGTGTGCTGGCAGGATAGGATGCCAGAGGGCGCAGCGTCTCCACCCTTGCTGGTCCTGCAGAAATTTGATAGAGCTGTCAGGCCTGAAACCTGTTTTTCTAGTGACTTTTCAACTAACCTATTAAAACAAGCAGTGTCTCTGTGAGACCTATCAACTCAGAGAAAACTCTCGCTTATTTAAGCATAGTCTGGTGGTTATCCATGCTGTCTGGAGCCTTTCTGTAGTAAGATATTGTTACTGTTGATCCTTCTGATACTTTATGTGCTACTCTTGTTAGGGTTGTCCCCTCTCCAAAGCCTTCCACTTTTCTTTGCATGAAGAAATTTGCCCCTGTGTAGCAGGCAAACACCCAGCCTAACCACTTAAATCTCACTTAAGCCCTATTTTGAGGAGTTAGTGGTGCATCGGCATTGTGCTAGCCTTCTGCACAGAGGTGAGTTTAATACTGTGTGATACATTCAAGCAATAACATGACCTGGTGAGAGCAGGTTGGTATTCATATGTAGCTGACTAAACATGATTGTGTAACTAGTTCTTTCATATATGTTTTTTTGTGTGTTTGTTTTTAATCTGCTATTCTTTTTGAACCAAATCGTTAAGCCTGTACTTTGGGTTCCCCTAGGACAAATTCCTATTGATTTTGATGGAGTCAAAACTGAGAAAAGACCCACGCAATTTCACCATAAAATAATATATTTGTTGTATAGAAGTGACAATGGAAAATGTGATGGTTCAAGGCAATGGGCTAGGGGTAGCTTCAGTTTTAGGTCATCAGTTCCATTTGGGTCCTGGTTATCGGTTATCTTAGCTGGGTTCCTAGTGGTCAGGGGTCTACATATCACCATGACTGAAATAGACGCTTATTGGAACCCTTAATGGTAGTTTCAACAGAGTGGCCAAGGAATGAACTGCTGTGCAGACTAAATTACTTTCCAACAGGCTTTTGTTCTGTGTTTTGTACGGTGCCTAGCACATGGGGCCCTGGTCCATTATTGAGGCTCCTAGGAGCTACAGCATTACAAATAATTAATAATAATTGTAATGCTTCTTCTGGAGCAGGTTCTGGGCTCTTTGGCATGGGGAAGCTTGCATGCTGCTTTCCATATTTTACTGGTTCTTTTTGGATATAGAAGGTTTCTTATGCCAGGGATGTCATTCTGGAGCCTTTCCTGAGTACTAAATTTACACATTAGATATTTAAAATTGAAAATTAGGGCCAAAACCTTCCAAAGTGCTAGTGATTTTCAAAGGGCTGATGCTCAGCACTTCCTAAACATCAAGCCCTTTAAATTATCTCAAATTGGACTTACAAATTGAAGCACTCAGAATCATGAGTCATTTCTTAAAATCTTGGCCAAGAGGTCTTGATTCTAATCTGTAGAGACGGGGTGACAGGTGATAATTTTAATGAGAATTGCATGCTTAAAATGCTCTCCTAATTTATTCTATTAAATACCATGTAGATACTGCAGTTTACATTATAGCAGATTTTAAAACCCACACTCTCTTCCATAGATCCAGTGTGAGTGAATAAAACACTGAAATAATAAGTTTACTCTTTCACATATAAATGTTTCTTAGTATACGATTGCATGACATATGTTCATTGAATAAGTCTTTCCAATACATTTCAGTGTGAATTGCTAATGTACAGTGTGATCTCTTACTAATTTGTCTCATGATCAGTAATAGTTTATAGTTTCTTTTGTATCTCAACTTGTATGACTATGCTCTCCTGTTCTTTGGACCCTGAGTTTCTTTTGTTCTTTTGGTAGGTTGAATTCTGTCTAGATGTTTCTCTATTTGATTTTGTTGTTAGCTTTGTCAATGGCTGGGATGGCCCTGGGTTGGTTGTTCAAGGGCAATTTTCTGGAAGAGTCAGTGGAGGGTTTTGTTATCCAAAAGTTTGATTGTATTGCTACATGTGATTTTTGCACCATTGTGCACGGCTCTTCAGGGTCACGCTGGTGGAACATTGTGTTTACATATAAATTTAGTTCTGTTTCTGTGACTATGTCTAGTTAATCTGGGAATACATTTTTCTAGCTGCAAGATTTTTTCAGTCATGGCTGTCATTCAAGTGTGTAAATTATGACTAGGTATGTGTGCGTGGATGGGTGTGTGTATACATACACACTCTTAAATATATAAAAATGTCGGAGGAGATCATCACTCATAAGTTAATAAAAAAAAATGTCTGCAGCTCCATTATGAGTAATGACAACACTTAGCATTTACTCATACAGTGCTTTTCTTCTGCAAAGTACCAAATCCTGGGACAAATTTGCAGCTCTGTGAACTTCCCTTGTGCTGCACCAGTGATGAATTTGGCCCTGTGATGCATGGCTAGAAAGGGTTAAACAGCTTGCAGGCTGAATGACCCAAAGCCCACCTTTAAAGTCACGTTAGAAAGGTATGCGAATGATAATTAGGACCATTCATGCTAAATAGGCTAGAACTTTGAAATGCAAACCTAAATTGTTAGAAGTAATACTAATTGTGTGTATCTTAGATGCTGCCCGTAGTCTGTCACTATAACTATTGATTCAGAGATCAAAAGGGAATATTAACATTTGGATGAATCTTGGGTAAAATAATGTCATTGTCTATATGTCTCTTTGAAGTTTGTAATAGACTGCCTAATGGATAAATTGCCCTATGTTATGCATCCGATGAAGTGAGCTGTAGCTCACGAAAGCTCATGCTCAAATAAATTGGTTAGTCTCTAAGGTGCCACAAGTCCTCCTTTTCTTTTTGTGAAACTAATTACTGGTGGTGTTTAAAAAGAAAAGGAGGACTTGTGGCACCTTAGAGACTAACCAATTTATTTGAGCATAAGCTTTCGTTAGTCTCTAAGGTGCCACAAGTACTCCTTTTCTTTTTGCGGATACAGACTAACACGGCTGCTACTCTGAAACCTGGTGGTGTTTAGAAAGCAAAAGGGTTACATCAAAAGCCTATTGTTTAACCAGGACTGTGTGGTCAAGTGGCTGCTAGAACACTGTATAAAAAGGCCCATGGGTCCTGAGTCTGTCATCTCAGATCTGCTTAGACTTCATCAGGGGAAGTTTGAGTCGCAAGACTGAGGTCCCAGTTATGCTGGTGTACCCTGAATATGAGATCTGGATATTGGACTATGACCAATGAACTGAATTCTAAAGGAACTCTTTGTAACTACAAAGCTCACCATCTCTGGTGTGAATCTGAACCTCAATGAACTGAACTCATGTCTGTATGTATATTGATCATTTAACCATATTCTCTCTCTCTTTTGTTTTTTAATAAATTTTAGTTTAGTTAATAAGAATGGGCTGTAGCGTGTTTGGGTAAGATCTGAAACATTCATTAACCTGGGAGGTAATGTGTCCAATGCTTTGGGATTGGTAGAACCTGTTCTTCTATATGATGAAATAAGTTTTACAGAAATTTTCATCATATTTGACATGGGTACCTGGATGGGGGCCTGAGGCTGAATCACTTTTAGGGTACTGTGTTGTTTGGACTTCTGAGTAACCAATAAGGTAATAAAGAAGATGCTTGTACTGGTTTGGTGAATCTAAGTATTGGAATATCCACCAGCTTTTTGGGGATTGTCTTCCCCATTCTTTGCAGTTCACCCTAATTGAGAGACCACAGCTGGCTCCCCACGAGGACCCTGGTCACAGGCCCACTTCTAACCTTTGTGCAGAGGGCCAACACAAGGGCTATGCACTGCTTAAACTCTATCTGGCCTCATTCTGGCACTCTGCACAAGGGTGAATTTCATCCTACAGGTCTAAGAGGTAGGGTGAGCATTATCTCAATATTTGTTAAAGAGAGAGAGTGAGAGAGTGGCTGAGGCCTACATTTTCAAAAGTGCCTTCTGATTTGGAGTGCTTCTATTTTTGGTTGCCCAATTTGAGGCAAGTAGGGCCTTATTGTCAGACATGCCGAGCACTTACACCACCAGCTAAAGTTGGTGGGAGATATCTTGCCGAAGACTACAACAGAGGTTGGTGCCAGAGCGGGAATTAGAGCACAGAGCTGTTCCTGACTCTCAGTCTTGTCCTTGGTCCAATAGACTATGCTTCCCTTAAGCATTTGTTTACTAAAATCAGTATAGGAGAGAGAACAATTCACAGCAGAACTAACATATTTGAGAGAAATTAATACTCTCTTAAGTATTAATTAATACTCCACACTTCCCTATTTGTATTAAAAGGAAGACCTTTTTAGAAGACTGTAAATAAATCCCGAAAAACAGCAAATTATTGTACTGATGAATGGAATTGTTTTGCATTAAGCGCTTGTCCTTCATTATTGGTACCCAGGAGGTGTAAAAAAAGGAAAGTACAGCCTGCAGAAGAGAAGAATGAGGGGGGATTTGATAGCTGCTTTCAACTACCTGAAAGGGGGTTCCAAAGCGGATGGCTCTAGACTGTTCTCAATGGTAGCAGATGACAGAACGAGGAGTAATGGTCTCAAGTTGCAGTGGGGGAGGTTTAGATTGGATATTAGGAAAAACTTTTTCACTAAGAGGGTGGTGAAACACTGGAATGCGTTACCTAGGGAGGTGGTAGAATCTCCTTCCTTAGAGGTTTTTAAGGTCAGGCTTGACAAAGCCCTGGCTGGGATGATTTAACTGGGAATTGGTCCTGCTTTGAGCAGGGGGTTGGACTAGATGACCTTCTGGGGTCCCTTCCAACCCTGATATTCTATGACTCTATGACCTGAACTGTCCATTTTCTAGGGGGGGTGTGTGTGTGTGCGCGCCATAGGTATACTTTTTGTTAGCTCAGGTTATGCGTAGGATATAAGCTTTCACTTTTCTTGTTTATGTTGAGTCAACAAATTCTTTTTGAAGGGGAGAAGGCTTGTATCATATAGTCTGTTGGTGCAGTGGGGCTTTGATCCTGAATGGGGCCTCTGGGTGCTCCCACAATGCAAGTAATGAACAGTAAAAGCCAAGATTAAAGCCACCATGACACATCTCTTCTTACTATCATGTCTGAGGCCCAGTCCTGTTGCTCTTTCTTTCTCAATGTGTACAAATTTCAGCCCCTTCCTTTTTGTTCTGGACAGAAATTCACTTGTCTATGTTTTAATCATTTCTTGCCTTTACTACAACCATCTCCTTGGCTACTAATCTCATCAGCCCCACTCCCTGCAAATGCTACTGTCAAAACCATATCGCTCCTTTCACTTCAACCATGTTGCCCCACCCTATCACTGGCTCCTCATCACACTGAGTTGACTTTTCTTGGGCCAGATCAAATAGGTGCTGATTTTATGCCAACGGAGGATCTGGCTACCTTCAAGGTCCTGCTTCATGCAGTTCTGTCCTGTATCTCTGTCACACTGCCTCGAGTGGCTCACAACCATGAATGCCAGGGCAGACTGTCAAAAACCAGGGCACAAACCCCAAACTGGGTCTATATTCTGTAATTAGATTTCACCAACCCAGCAACAAGTGGGAACTCCTAAAGCACTGTAACAATTTTACTATGGAGTCACAGACTGTCCCCTTGGGTATTCCAGGCTATCTTGCCACGCAGATAAGATGGACTATGTGATAGATGGTCACTTTACACCAAAAATCACAGCAATATTCAGTTTATTCCCCGTCCCAAAGGAGCAGTCACTTACCCCAGCTCAATTGTACTCAGATCTGAAACCAACAACAACACCTGTAGCCTATTCTGTAATAAACTAACTAAAGATTTATTAACCAAGAAAAGAAATGAGAGTTATTTACAGGGTTAAAATAGGAAACACACACTTACAAATGAATTACAGTCTTTAGATTTAAAAAGGTAAAAAAGCTTCTATAATAAGCCGCTCTACATGTCCTTTAGGGCTGTCCCATGTCAAACAGCAGAGAGATCTCTTGCTTGTGTTTAGGAATCTTTGCCCCTCAGAGTCCAGACTGCATGAAGAGACCCAGTTTCTCCTTGTCAGGGATTTTTATCTCCCCAGAATCCAAGCTGATGGGATGACTTCATGTGCAGGCCTCCCCTTCCTGGAGGGAGTGAGGAATGCAGTCAAGAGGATCTATGTCCTTTGATGCTACACAGTGCCCCATTTGCCTTCAAGGGGCCATCTTGTGTGCAGAAGACGCCATACTTAATGCTTCTTTTCCTGTTTGTTGACTTACACAGTTATAGAGGTTTACAATGCAAACTCTCAACATAACTTTATAACATGGAATACAGATATAAATAGGATTAATACATGCGGCATCCTATAAGCATTCCATAATGTCTAAACACTACCCACATTGTTATGACACTAATATCTATTTTAACTATACTAACCCACAGGTAAGCCACACTGGTTCCCAGCTATACACTTATCAGTGTTCAATGAGGCGTGGGGCCTTAGCATGAGCTATCACCACGCCTGCCAGCATCACAATCTCTATGCAAGAATACTTCATCGCTCTCCTCAGAAGCCCTCTACTCTGCTTCCTTCCTCAACCACCTGATTCCAGCCTCAATAGACCCTCTGTCTCCTTCTCTCAAACCTTCTTCCATGCTGTCGCTGAAGCTTGAAACTCCATCCTTAAGCCTGTTATGCCAAGCCACCTTCCTTGTCACATTTAAGTCCCTCCTAAAATTCACTTCTGCCATCCAGTCTACAGCAGTTAGGTGTGTACATGCCTTACTGAGAAACTGCATGGTTTTCATTGTCATCCTTCTTCTCCTCCATGCCTTTTGGCCTGTCTATGACCCTCACCTGCACCACACAGGACCCTCAGGTACCACTGTGCAACCAATCAACAGCCCGCTACCTTTACACAGAACCTGTGTGCGGCTTAAGTGGTGCAAAAGACCTTCTACGGGCTCTCTGCACCATGGGGAATTTCACTGATGAGTTGAATGAAGGTTACGCATGTGAGTTAGTGTTGGGAGATCATGATTGTGGCATCTTTTTAAAAAAAATAAAATAAATTCATGGCTTCATCAAAATCTACAAATATTTATCTAATTCTTTCCATGGTCACTAGTGCTATGTCATTACCTATGAAACCTCAGGTCATCTTCCTTGTGTCCATATACATATACCTGGAAACATCACAATTCATTTCCCATGAAATAGGACTTTTTTGTTTTGTTTAGTTGAGGTCATAATTTTCTCCTCTCTTCCCTCCCACACACAAACTGGAAAGTCCCAATGAGAGTACAACAACTTTCCATCACAAATGTTTTCTCCACAACTTCTTTAGTTACACATGAGGCTGGAGAGCTTGACAAATTAAATGCAGATTCTGTTACTACAGATGATTCAATTTAGTTTCCAGCTGTTGTTTTACTACATCAGCCAGGAAAGATTATCCCACCTTGCCCTTTTAATACTTTTTTTTTTTTACTTAAATCATGTGATTGGGTTTTTTTTAAAATGCCAATTTCTGTTGCAAAATAACAATTCTTACTGACACATGATGTGTTTGCAGTGTCATTGTAACTGTGTTGGTCCCAGGATATGAGAGAGGCAAGGTGGCTGAGGTAATATCTTTGACTGGACCAACATGTGAGATAACTTTTCAGGCTACACAGAGCTCTTCTTCGAGTCTGAAGAAAAGGCTGTATAGCTCGAAAGCTTGTCTCTTTTACCAACAGAAGTTGGTCCAATAAAAAAATATTACCTCACCCATTTTACATGGTATTTTAGGGTTATCAAATTCCATTTTAGCTGATGCTTGTTATTTCTAACATTTGACCTTTTTGTAAAACAATCCACCAATACTTCAAAATTATGACATTCTGACATGTAGGGGATAATATTATGACATTCCTCTAGTCTTACATCCTTGAAAAAAAAAAACGTTATACAGCTTTATGAAAGAGATTCTCACTATGAGTAGGCCTAGTCATACCCAAGAAGATATCCTAGTGTGAAGGGAGGAACCTTGGGGATAAATCCCATAAAAGAGGTGTTCTCTTCTTCCCCACCAAATTCCGCCTGTTTTAAAAAAATAATAAATCAGAGGCTTCGGTTGGCAGACCTTCTCCAGGAATTTCCACTTCTTTGGAGCCACAGCTGCAAAAGATTATCATCCCTGGGGAATCCCCACTAGGAGAGTCAAAGAGACTACATAAAGGTATTACTAACTCAGCGCCCTGTAAAGAAAAATCCTTAAAACCTTAATATTGTCAGTATATTCATAAGAACAGCCATACTGGGTCAGACCAAAGGTCCATCTAGCCCAATATCCTGTCTTCCGACAGTGGCCAGTGCCAGGTGCCCCAGAGGGAATGAAGAGAACAAGTAATCATCAAATGATCCATCCCCTGTCACCCATTCCCAGCTTCTGGCAAACAGAGGCTAGGGACATCATCCCTGCCCATCCTGGCTAATAGCCATTGATGGACCTATCTTCCATGAACTTATCTAGTTCTTTTTTGATTTACAGGATAGAAAAATACCCCTATCTTAGAATCTCAAAATAGGTAATAAATAAATGCTGGCACTGATACTGCTCAAAATACAATATCAGGGCCTGATTCTGCAGCCTTGCTCACTCACTTGGGAATAGCTTCATTGGCTTCAAAGTGTTACTCAATGGGTGTAATTCATCCCAGTGCAAAATGGTCTGCATCAGGGTTAGATGACTTAAACAGGTTTATGTGAGACTTAGTGGTGCATAGGCTTTTTGCTGCCTCTCTGCCCAGGGATGAATTTAAATACCACCCCCTCATCGCCCATTGAGTAA
The DNA here is from genome assembly GCF_965140295.1 of Lepidochelys olivacea. Classification (NCBI taxonomy): domain Eukaryota; kingdom Metazoa; phylum Chordata; order Testudines; family Cheloniidae; genus Lepidochelys; species Lepidochelys olivacea. Next base: position 82,726,126 of record NC_140412.1, read on the forward strand.
GAGTTACCGACAATTAACAGCATTCACTATTTCAAAAGAATGTTTAAAGGACCATTACAAATTCCTTTGATAGCAACTCAAACTTTAAATATTGACAGAAACACAAAAGTAGATTCTCACTGGAAATGTGGGACATTAGGAGGGAAAACTGGGCCCTCGCAACCACCCTCACTGAAGGGAAGCAGGGAAAGTCCAATGTCTTATGCCTTAAAATACTGACTGTTCATATTTGAGACCACAATTCGAAGTCAGTCTTTCCTGAAGACACTTGGTACTGGGGGTCTCTATTGTCAGTAGAGTTGGTTGAAGTTTTTCACATTAAATAGTTTCCTGTCAGAAAACGTGGTTTCATCTATATTGACATTTTCCACGGAAAAAGTCAGTTTCGATGACATTTTTCAGTTTCTGGATTGGGTGAATCAAAATGAAAGGTGTTGTGTCAACTAATTGAATCGTTTAGTTTCGAGTGGAAATGTTAGTTATTTTGTTTCAATATTTCAGATTCAAAATTGCCAGAATATTTTTATTCCATGAAACTCTTCAATGTTTTGATTTCCTGTTTGGAGTCAGAATGGAAACTAAGTTAGAAAAGTCAGAATTTCTTATGGGAAGAAATGTATTTCCTGCATAGCTCTACCAGTAACCTCCTCTATTTGCCTAATATTTTGCTGTGCATAGAATAGCGATGTTTAGAATGGTCTGAGATAATACAGTCTGCTTCAAATCTCTTTGGGAATAAAGGCCTTTTATCCTACAGTGCTTTAATTGTGTCACCACCTTGCTGATGTCACAAATCCAAGATGCCAGAGGAAATCTATATCAAAGGAAACTGTTCAGGGAGAAGAACGAGGAGTACTTGTGGCACCTTAGAGACTAACAAATGTATTTGGGCTAAAACCCACTTCATCGGATGCATGCAGTGGAAAATACAGTAGGAAGATATATATACACAGAGAACATGAAAAAATGGGTGTTGCCATGCCAACTGTAACAATCTAACTCTAATCAATTAAGGTGGACTATTATCAGCAGGAGAAAAAAAACGTATGTAGTGATAATCAGGATGGCCCATTTTAAACCATTGACAAGAAGGTGTGAGTAACAGTAGGGGGAAAATGAGCATGGGGAAATAGTTTTTAGTTTCTGTAATGACTCATCCACTCCCAGACTTTATTCAAGCCTAATTTAATGGTGTCCAGTTTGTAAATTAATTCCAGTTCTGCAGTTTCTCCTTGGAGTCTGTTTTTGAAATTTTTTTTGTTGAAGAATTGCGACTTTTAGGTCTGTAACTGTTCAGGGAGAGAACAGGTTGAAATAATCTCCTCCCTTCTCCAGAAGAGGTTGCATTCAATTACAGGGACTGGAGGTGGGGCTGATTTGGAGCTCAGGGGTCAGCACGATCAGGGAGGTTCACACCTTCTCCTGCAGAAGGGTGTGCAGCAGCCACTCTTTTGGTAGTTGTCCTTTGGCCCTGTACTCTGTGGAGAAGCAGCATTGTATAGGAATTGGAGAAGAAGTAGGAGCCCTGGGCTGGTGCAAAGGCACAGGGTCTCTGCCTTGATAGCCTTTTGCTTGTGCCTCAGATAGATACTCCAAATTGTGCATATCTTTCAAGGCATCCATAGCTTCTGTGAGTGGAATCATCTGCTTGCTACACAGAGGAGCAAACCCTGCCCGGCAATAGATGATCTAAGGAAACCTACACAGGAATAATCTCCAGCTTTCCTGCTCCATTTGTCGTGTGTGTTTGTGTGTGTGTGTGTGTGTGTGTGTGTGTGTAGGAGCCGGGGTGGGGGGGGTTGTTACTCAAAGAAACAATCTGGCTCACAGTTTACTTTTATTGCTTACATATTAGGTAACATACAGTTCAATAAGCCCCATCCTAGTTTCAACAATAAAGGCTAACTTGTTAAAAATTAGAATTTTTGAGACGGAAGGGGAAATTGTTACCATTCTGAACAGACTCCCATTGTTATACCTTTTCAATCTTGTTGAAACCTACAAGAGGTAGAACTATCAACGGTGAAGAAACACAGCAAATTGCAGGTGTAATGGTATTCGCTTGGTGGCTATGGGAAAGCTAACATATTAGAACCTGAAAATCCCAGTCCGGTGAAGCATGTTATTATGCCATGAAAACACAGAGAGAGAGAGAGAGAGATGTTTGCCTGCAGTATGATGAAATCATGCCAGTGACACAGAGCTCTTGCATCTGGGCAATCAAACTTGCAAAGCTCTGGAACACCAAAAGCCTAGATAAAGATCCAAGGAAATTAAGCTTGATGAAAACGAAGAAAGATTTTGTAAGTCAAAAGGCTTCCCATGCATGTATTGATTTCGCACACAGAGGTGCTGGAACAATTTTCATAGCTGGGTTGGGAGCCCATTGAACCAAACTTGTAAATGTTGTATATAATGGAACCCACTTCAAGCCCTGGGGTGTAGCAGCACCCCCAGTACACCTAGTTCCAGCACCTCCATTCGCACCATCCTGTATTCCCACTTGCTACAGGCCTAAGTAAGATTTTCCTGTCAACAAGGCCTGCTGGAAATATTATCTCCTCCTCAGAATTAATGAGAAAGAACTGTGTTTATCTTGCTGACCTTACCCTCCCTCTCTCTCCCTCGCCTTTTCCTCCTGGTTCTCTGGGGATGTGTCACAGGAGTGCTTCATAAAGAGATGTTTGTAGATAGAAGCACAATAGAAAAGAAGCCAGGAAATGGCGCTCAAGAATATGTAGCATAGTTCCTCGATTTTATAGTACTCATGCAACTACTTTATGGTGCAAATAGCTTCTTGTGTGCAGCTCTTAAAATGTGTCTCTCCTTCATGAAGTGGAGGAGTGACCATACACGGCCCATCCTAGGGGCCAAATTCTGCTCTTGTAGCTTGTATCTGGATGGCTGACCTTGGGCTCTGATATGATGCTCTCCCTAAATCAGGAGTGGGCAAACTCTCGCCTGCAGGCTGGATCCAGCCCACCAGTTGTTTGAAGCTGGACCTTGAGCTCCCGATGGGGAGCAGGGTCTGTGGCTTGCCCCACTCCCCTGGCTCTGTGGATGTGGGGAAAGCAGTGGACGTTATTCCTTGACTTTAGCAAAACTTTTGATACGGTCTCCCACAGTATTCTTGCCAGCAAGTTAAAGAAGTATGGGCTGGATGAATGGACTATAAGCTGGATAGAAAGCTGGCTAGATTGTTGGGCTCAACGGGTAGTGATCAATGGCTCTATGTCTAGTTGGCAGCCGGTATCAAGCGGAGTGCCCCAAGGGTTGGTCCTGGGGCCGGTTTTGTTCAATATCTTCATTAATGATCTGGAGGATGGCATGGATTGCACCCTCAGCAAGCTTGCAGATGACACTAAACTGGGAGGAGTGGTAGATACGCTGGAGGGTAGGGATAGGATACAGAGGGCCCTAGACAAATTAGAGGATTGGGCCAAAAGAAATCTGATGAGGTTCAAGAAGGATTAGTGCAGAGTCCTGAACTTAGGACGGAAGAATCTCATGCACCGCTACAGACAAGGGACCGAATGGCTCGGCAGCAGTTCTGCAGAAAAGGACGTAGGGGTTACAGTGGACGAGAAGCTGGATATGAGTCAACAGTGTGCCCTTGTTGCCAAGAAGGTCAATGGCATTTTGGGCTGTGTAAGTAGGGGCATTGCCAGCAGATCGAGGGATGTGATCGTTCCCCTCTATTCGACATTGGTGAGGCCTCATCTGGAGTACTGTCTCCAGTTTTGGGCCCCACACTACAAGAAGGATGTGGAAAAATTGGAAAGCGTCCAACAGAAGGCAACAAAAATGATTAGGGGACTGGAACACATGACTTATGAGGAGAGGCTGAGGGAACTGGGATTGTTTAGTCTGCAGAAGAGAAGAATGAGGGGGGATTTGATAGCTGCTTCAAGTACCTGCTTTCAAAGGGGGTTCCAAAGAAGATGGCTCTAGACTGTTCTCAGTGGTAGCAGATGACAGAACAAGGAGTAATGGTCTCAAGTTGCAGTGGGGGAGGTTTAGGTTGTGTATTAGGAAAAGCTTTTTCACTAGGAGGGTGGTGAAGCACTGGAATGGGTTACCTAGGGAGGTGGTGGAATCTCCTTCCTTAGAAGTTTTTAAGGTCAGGCTTGACAAAGCCCTGGCTGGGATGATTTAGTTAGGGATTGGTCCTGCTTTGAGAAGGGGGTTGGACTAGATGACCTCCTGAGGTCTCTTCCAACCCTCATATTCTATAATTGGGTGATAGGGCGTGGATCACTTTATGATAACCTGTCTGTTCATTCCCTTTGGGGCACCTGCCATTGGCCACTGTCAGAGGACAGGATACTGGGCTTGATGGACCTTTGGTCTGACCCAGTGTGGCCGTTCTTATTTTCTTCTGTACATGCATGGAATGTCCAGTGATGTGACTTCCAGCTATTGCTCCCTGTGGAATTCTCATTGAGGATCCATGTAGATCTAAAATAATATTTTGCCATAGGGCAGAAACTTTTTGGAAAGGGTTCTGCCTATAGCTAATAGCCAACCTGCATGTTTTCAGATACTGAGCTGTCTTGCACTGGTCATCCAGTTATTTCAGCCTGTGTGTCCCTCTAAATTTAATTCCCCAAATACTATAAAATCAATCCCAGACCAACTCAGTGGATAGATGAGGCTTCAGTTTAATTCCACCTTAAAACAGTTCTATAACGCTTATTACAATTGTATTTAAAAATGAATACTTTGAAATGCTTATGTGAATTTATCGTGTTTGTGCAAAAATTATGTAGCATCCTAAAGGTCATAACTAGCTATTTGCAATTTATCCTGGGTTACAATACTTCCTATTTAGCCTTCAGCACATTTAGAATATTGGTATTTCAAGAGTCCAATTATGAGCCTTGATTAAGAACGTGCATAAAAGAAAAATACTCAGAATCTGGTACATCTGCAGACGAGTAGGGCAATGACCTCTCCTGAACTTTTTTTAAATTTGTTTTTCAGTTATTGTGAATGTGATTGTAGGAGGCTGATCGTTAGTACAGCATTAGCCATATAAGCCCAGTATGGGCTCTGATCCAAAGCCCACTGAAGTCAAAGAGACACTCTCCCTATGGGCTTTGGACAGGGTTGCCAACCCTCCCAGTTTTGCCAGGAGTCTCCTGGAATCGGGCTCTATCTCCCGGAGGCTACTGAAGCCAAACTAGGAGATTTTAGGCGGCTAAAAGTCTGATGGTGCAGCGTGGCTAAGGCAGGGTCCCTGCCTGCCATGCCCCGTGCTGCTCTCGGAAGCAGCCGGCACATCCCTGTGGCCCCAGAGGGGAGGGGCAGGGGGTCTCCGCGTGCTGCCTGCGCCCCGAGCATTGATTCTGCAGCTCCCATTGGCTGGGAACTGTGGCAAATGGGAACTGCAGGGGCGGTGCCTGCAGGCAGGGGCAGTGTGCAGACCTCCCGTCTCCTCCCCAGGGGCCGCAGGAATGTGCTGGCTGCTTCCAGGAGCAGCGCACGGAGGGGGCAGCGTGCAGTGCCCCCTGGCTCCACTTACCTCAGGCGGCTCCCGGATGGTGGTGCAGCGGGACTAAGGCAAGCACCGCCCCAGCAACTCCCATTGGCCGCTTGGGGTGCGGACATCGCACGGAGATCTCTGGTCCCCCCTTAGGGGCAAGACGTTTCATGGGAGTGGCACAGGGCCAGGGCAGGCAGGGAGCCTGTCTTAGCCCTGCTGTGCCACCGCCTGGGAGCTGCCCAAGGTAAAACGCTGCCCAGCTGGAGCCTGCACCCCAAAGCCCCTCCTGCAGTTCAACCCCCAGCCCTGAGCCCCCTCCAACACCCAAACTTCCTCCCAGAGCTTGTAACCTGCACCCCCACCTCCTGGTCCAGGCTTGGCCCAGAGCCCCCTCCCACACTCCGAACCTCTCAGCCCCAGCCCAGAGCCCGCACCCCCCTCCTGCACCCCAACCCCCTGCCCCAGACCAGCGAAAGTGAGTGAGGGTGGGGGGGAGTGAGCAACAGAGAGAGGGGGATGGAGTGAGAAGGGCAGCGCCTCGGAGAAGGGGTGGAGCAGGGGTGTGGCCTTGAGTAAGGGATGGGGGGCAGGGCAAGGCTGTTTGGGTGTGTGTGATTCAACAGCTGGCAACCTTAGCTTTGGCTCAAGCAACTAATCAGTATTTTCACTCACTTCCACTCTCGTGTGGTGGCTTCGGGTATAGCATGCTTTATTTTTATGCTGTTGAATCTCTGTCCAATCAGAGATTCCAATCACCGGGAATCTCTGTCCAATCAGCTCTTGTCCACCTTGGCAATGGGAAATAGCACACTTAGGTTTCTGTAGAAAGCCCATGGTCCCAATAGGTAATCTGAGGGGGGGAGAGTGACCGTTGGGGCAGTGACCCTTGGATCCGTGCAGTGGCAAACCTACTGCTCCTGCCCTGAGTCTTCCCCGCAACCCTCTCTCTTCTTCAAAGGCCTTGATCCCATGGCTTGTTCCCATGCTCAGTGACAAAAGTTGCATTGACTTTAAATGGAGTAGGATCACGGCCCAAAGGAACCCCTGTAGTGCATCACTGAGGTAAACCATAGTTGCAACAAACTGCTTATTAAGATGTAAGCTTTAAAACGATATCTATCTAATTAGTGTTTGGGTAAAATTAGCATAGTGTTTTGAGAGGTGTATGTCTCATTGTCTTGTGAGTGCTGTTAGATTTAATTCTGAACAGCCATATTGGACTTTCACAAGGCAATTGAGACCAATCAAATGTTGCAAGTCAGCCTGACAGTTGCATAATGGCAGTATAATTTGTATGTGGGCTCAGCTTACAGATTTTCATTTTGTAGTGGGCTGTTATGTATTACTGATCTAGCACCTCAGATGGGAATGGTGCTCAGGTACTATGGGAGTGAGGGCCATATTAAGTACCTGGATAGGTAGTTAAAGATGGATTCCTGTGCCCAATCCCAGGGCTCTGCATAGATGCAGGGTTCTGCCCGTGCAGGCTCTGGGTCTCGGCTAAGAACAAACAGGAGATGACAACACAGTGATGGAGAGATGGGGACATGCAGTTGTCAGCTGTCCAGTTGTGGATACTCTTTGTTTTGAAACAAAATAAATCCTTCAAAAGGAGACTAGACATGGTTGCCAACACAGATCCTTAGCAGTGTGCTCACGACTGTGACTAGGTTGACATGGAGTCTTGAGCACACGTGTTAACTCTTCCTGTCCTGTAGAAATAAATGTACCATGCACTATTTCCTCTTTCTTACCCAGCACTGAAAATTAAGGTGTCGGTGCAGGAATACCAATTAATGACAGCCATATCCGTGAGTGAGTTTAAATGGGATAGAACTGTACCAGGCTACAATGCCAGTGTAGATCGGGAAAAGGCTATAGTGTTGCCTTGTAGCAGAGAAAAAAGAGTAAGTTAATTGTTCTCCCCTAGTGATGGGATGTGGAAGAGGAGGAGGGGTACATCTGGAAGAAATGGCCAGACAACAGTGGTGTGAAGTAGACCAGTGTGATTTCTCTGTATGCATTGCCTTCCAAATGAGATGATGAGACTCTGATGCTGGCAGACCAGTTGCCAGCTCATGCCAAGGCCCCTAGGCCTCACTGAACACTGACAAATGCATAGCTGGAAACCAGGCTGGCCCACCTCTGTGTTAGTATTATTAAAATAGGTGTTAGATTTATAGAGGTGTTTGGACTTTATGAAGTGCTTGTGAATTGCTGCATGCATTAATCTCACTTATAATGTCTGTAACCCATGTTATAAGGTAGTATGTTTGCTTTGTAACTATAAAAGTGTTTGCTATGAAACTGGAAACTCCCAACCAGGAGAGAAGCATTACCAGGTGTGAGATACTAGTTTTCCATAAGAGGTGTCATTTCCTGCCCAAAACAGGCCTATAGATACCAGATGAACCACTGTAGAGCATCAGTGGACAAAAAACTTTGTTGATTGCTCCCCCTACACCCATGAACAGGGGACATGTACAAATCCTTGTCCCATCACAGTTTGAACTCTAGGAGAAGGGAATAAAAATCCCTGACCAGAAGGATATGTATCACTATGCTGCCTGGAATTTGGCAAGGTCAATACTTCTAAGCATAAGCAAGGGATCCCCAAGCTGCTTAGCTTGAGTTAGCCTTAATAGGCACATAGCATTTGCACACTACAGCAGATTCTATTACCTTTTGAAACCTAAGACTATAACTCATTTGTGTATGTATGTTTACCTGCTATAACCATGTAAATAAATCTCTTACTTCTTCCGAGTCAACAACTCTTTAGTTGGTTTATTACAGAACTGGCCACAAGTGTTGTCATTGGTGAGAGATCTCAGGTACAATTGACCTGGGGTAAGTGACTCGTTCTTTGGGACTGGAAGTACCCTGGATAGTGTTGTGATTTTTGGTGTAAGGGACCATCTATCAAAAAGACCAGTTTGTCTAGGTGCAGGGCCAGATTAACCATTAGGCTAATAAGGCTATAACCTTAGGCCCTCCTATTTCTAGGCTCTACTGGTCAGGCAGGGGGCGTGGCCAGGGCTGGGTGAGGGGGAGCAAGCTTGCTCACGCAGCCCTGCTGGAGCGCTCCTGCCAGCAGGAAAGACAAAGCAGCCCCTGTGGCTTGGAAGGAGCTCAGCCAGCTGCTTCCACTCCCTCTGTCTGCATCTCCCCGCATGGCAGAAAGACACCTCCAGGTATCTGCTTAACACTGGTGACCGGACACTAAAAATCTGGTTGCCATGGGAACCCATGCCAGAGGTGGGTGTAGTTTGAGCAGGCATTGTCCACCACCCCCGTTCCCCCCACCCCCAATTTCTCCAGAGCTCTGCTTAGCTGTCAGGGAGGGAAGAAGCTCCCTCTGTCCCTCTCCTCGACTGAGGCTGGCAGGCAGCTCCAGGAGTCTGCCTCCTGGGTCCTAGTGCCCATCACCGTCATCTTCTATGTGTGCTGGGTCCCATTTCTGGACAACTGGTGAGTGCCTGGGGTGGGGGGAAGAGGCAGTACCAGAGCGGTAGGATGGGAAGTTTGCACAGAACCTGCACACACTCTAGCAAGCTCCAGCCAGAATTTTTCCCCCTTCCATGTAAAAGGAACAAATTCCCACACATTTGTAGGAAAAACAAAACAAAACATCCCATTCTGCATACTAATACTTAACTTTTACAGTACCTTCCATCGAGGGGCTTCAGATTTATGATACACAGTGTTCAATACTGTATTGAACTGTACTAAAAATCAAAGAAATCCAATTTTTTTCTTTGATGTATTTTTCTGTACAGGGATACACAGGCAACCAAGTTCTTTCCTTATGCTCAGCCTAGTTCCACAGGCCAATGCATCTTTGTACTTTTAAGGGGTTGCAAAAGCACTGGAGGAAACAACACACCATGTTGTAGATTTCTCCCTGTAACTGTGCCTCAGTGGGCCACAACCGAGAATGCCAAACTCAGGACAAACTGCTGAGAAACAGGGCAAACACAACCCAAAACTGGTGGTATTCTTCCATAAGATATACCAAACTAGTAACAAAAGTAAACTTCTGTTTCACCACGCTGGCTAACAAGAAGTCATAAAAGCAGTTTCCTTGGGCATTCCAGTCCTTATTATCACCACCAAAACCACTGAATTTAGAGATGAGTGGTTCTTTAAAACCAACCTCTTCAAATAAAAGGTTCTTCTGATCCCAAAGGTCCAGCCTCATACCCAGGTCAATATTTAACTTAGATCTTACCCAAAATCATGCTGATGCCAATCCTTTAGTACCTAAAATCTAAAGATTTAATCAGAAAGAAAGAAAGAAAGAAAGATGAGAGTTAAAATTGGTTAAAGAAATCAAATACATACAGTAATTATAAAGTTCTTGGATCAGTGATGGAATAAACTTGATAAGCCTCTGGTTGCTTCCAGATCGTTGGAAGGACTTCAGTCCCTTGATTAGAATGCTCCCATTAGTATAAGTCCAGAGGCTGGAGCAGGATAGAGGCAAAATGGAGGAGTTTCCAGGGCCTTTTATCTCTTCTGCCACGTGGAGGGACACCCATTGTTTCAAAACAAAGCCCTCACCACAGCGAGTGGAGAATCACAGGTGACCAGACAGTGTTTGGAGTCACATGGGCAAGTCCCATGTTCATACCCAATTTCGCTCAGTCATTGCAGGAAATTCCATTAAGTGTAGATGGGCATCTCCCATGGTTCATTGTCAGTTAAATGTTCTTTCCATAGGCCACTCAATTTGAATAGTCCCTCCAAGATGTGCTGGCTAGCTACCTTGTGGGTGGTACCCCAGGAGCAAACATTTGAAATCTAAGTATAGAGCCAATACATATAACTTATAATACAAAAATGATACATGCATACAGACAGCATAATCATAACCTGCAGATCATAACCTTTTTATAGACACCTCACTTGACAACCTTTGTACAAGATTTGCTGCAAATATATATAACAGCGGTTGCAACCATGATCTATATGGTCATATTTTTAATCAGATAACATCACACTCCCTCAAGGATTTTAAATCCACTTCTTAGCAGGCTATGATAGAAAGACTGGCTGAATAGGCTAAAGGCAGGTTCTGTCCATTTGCTGGTTCTCTAGCAGTTCAATCCATCAAAAAAGTACCTCACATTTGGTTTCTTTTGAGTTTCATTCCAAAAACTTAAAGCTAAACAAACCTGAAGTTAGTCCTCCTTTTCTGCCCCAACTCAAACTAACTTCTTTCCCGGGTGGGAAATGTTGGGAAAGCATGGAATGTGTGTGATTCGAGAAGGGAATGAGAACACAGGCCAATTCCTGCTGACAGTTACACCTGTGTAGCCTTATTGACTTCAGGGAGAACAGATTTTTGCACAAGAATAGATTTTGGTTCCTTCTGCTTTTTCATACCTGGTATAAGCAGAATCTCATTCACTTTCCTCCCCTAAACTCTGAGCTCTTAAGGAAAAGAAAAAAGCCAGGTCTGCTTGAGTTACAGATGCAAAGGAAACAGGAAGCTCTCCCTTCATTCTACACCAGCCTTAAACAAACGCCAGACCTGATGTAACAAGGGTTTCACTACAGCAGCTTTGGTTGGATGGTTCTTTTGAAAGATCCTTAATGGTTCTTTTAAGATGCTGATTTTCAATGAAGTCTTTTTGTTCAGGGGGGCAGAGATCACAACAGGGAATAGCTCTGTTTTGTCAACTCCTACTCATTCAAAAGCTGACTTTAGATTAAGTTTGTTTAATGTTTGTACAGTGATTTTGAAGAGCTAACATAGTACAGAAGTGCTAAATACTATGACTGAGCAACTATCTAAAGATGTGTGTCACTTCTAGCTGTTATCTTTTTCTTACAGAAAGCTTAAAACAAACAAACGCAAACCGTTGAGGGCTGGTGCACACGGAACTCATGCTTAAAAAAACCTCTTGTCAGAGCTGTTGATCACACATTCTAGAATAGATAATACTTAATCCTGCCATGAGTGCAGGGGTCTGGACTCGATGATGTCTCAAGGTCCCTTCCAGTCCTATGATTCTATTCTATTATTCTAATTGTGGAAGAGCTTGGTGACAGAATGGCCTGATGTGGTGAATCACTGGAGATTAACTACACAAACTGGATATCATCCCACAAATAAATATTTGGGTTCAATGTGAAAACAGTAATTCATTGTCCTCAGCCACTGGGAAGAAGCTTTCAGAGCAAGACAGCCGAAAATACAATGCCACCCAATGTAATTTTTCCACTATTACTTCCTCTACTCCAGTGGATTTTACCCCTGAGTGGTTTTCTTTTACATAACAAAAGCCGGCTGCCTCCCAGACTGCAGTCAGAGTGAGATGGGGTATGTGGTGTAGAGTCCATAGCTTGGGGGGAAACACCTGCAGGGCTTGGCTTTGCACTGTGTGGAGAGCATAGGGTAGAAGCACAAGGTTGGAAGAGGTGAGCGGGATGGGGAATGTTGCAGTGTTCATCTTCGCGCAGATGAGCCCCCACTACCTAGGCAGAAGGAGGCCTACGAGAAGGACAGCGTTGCATCCCTAGGGCTACCTCTGACTCAGAAGCGTCTGTTTGAAGAACTGTGTGTAGTGAGAGTAGAACAAACTTGTTAATTTTACATAAATAAATATGTAAATAAGTATATAGATAAATGTTCAGTGACTTCATAATATATTTTGCAATATGTAATTCCTACTTAGGCCCTTCCCTCCCACTAGCCTTAGACCCCTCATAACCTTAATCGAGCCCTGCCTGAGTGGTGAGATAGACCAGAGTGCTCAAGGGGATTATCTGTGACTATGTCACGTCTATTATGGTGCTTGAAGAGTTCACACTTTATATTTGGTTGGTGAAATCTAATGATAAAGCACACAATCACTCTGGGGGGGTTGAGCCCTGGTTCCGAAGAGTCTGCCCTCAGGTTGGCACCCATGTTCATGAACCGCTTCAGACAGCTTAGCAGAGACTATCAGGCCTGTAATGCTGACAGCCTACACTCATCAGTTGCCCAGATACGGGCAGTGTTCACAGCTTGATACACCATCTCAGGAAATTAAAGGTGAACATTGGTTAGTTTGATTTTTTTCTTAAACACCTTCCAGTCTTTTTGTGTTTCAGAAAAGATTCTCTTGAGCTTTTCACTATTTCATACTCATGAGTGTATATTCATTAGAAACAAGCTGGTGTTCACAGACTTGAATAAAATAAACAATGATCAGAATGATCCACCCCTACCACACTATCCAGAGCTAAGCAGCTGAATTAACCCTCTAAATAACTTAAACAAGTTCCTCTTTGTAGGACCCAATATTGCAGACCAGGATCGGGCGAAGATCCTCCAGAAATCAGTGGGCGTTGTGCCTGCGTAGCATTGTGGAAACAGGCCCTTTATGTAATAAGGGTTCTCTAGTTCTTGTTTAGAAGCTGCTCTAAATTATTTACTTGTGTGCTCAGCACAGGGTATGAAATGGTTCCTCTCAGGTTGGCTGTTATCATTGACACCTTCCTGGCCTTTCTAGGGGATGGTATCACATACTGGAAAGCTCCCACGTAACACTGGGCAGCCAATAGCAGACGAGGTATCTGCAGCCTCAGATCCTCTATCTGATTAACTTGGTTTGGAGTTGCACAATGAGGGAGTAAGGTTCAGAATAGTGACAAGTAGCTAAAGGATTGATCCTGCTCCAGATAAAGTCAATGGCAGTAACCTGACTACAATAGCAGTAATAGCCAGCCCCAGATAACCTCACTCACAATTTCTTTATCTGTTCTATCTGTAAGGGAGTTTGGGTACAGCCTGCCAGCCAATGGCTTTGGGCTGAGAGATGCCATTTTAGTGACATCTAGGGCTAAGTTTTCAGCAACTGGCCTCCTCCTTTTTGCACAGTAATCATCTTTAGATTTGTAAAAACAGTTACAAGAGATGCTTATATGGACACAGTAGCTGCCTCTGACGTCTGTTTTAAAAATACCTCCACTCGTACAAACAGCATCACCCTAACAATACTCTAGACCCTGTTAGGAAAAAAAGGGAATCCAAGTTTCCTCCATTGCATTAAACAGCCCCCAACAACACTCATTTCTTCAGCAGCTCTGCTAGGGATGTGCCCAGCAGGATGTGCTCACATCTGTGCCTGTGTACCCCACGCCTGCTTGGAGTGGCACTCTGTCCCCCTCTAGTGGCTAGATCTGCTAGAGATTGATGAGCCTGGCCTGCAACAGGTTTAGCTGAGGGCTTGGCTACACTTGCAAGTTACAGTGCAATAAAGGAGCCCCAGGCGCCCTAGCTCACTACCCGTCCACATTGGCAAGGCACATAGAGCGCTCTGACTCCACGGCTGCAGCGCTGCTGGTACTCCACCTCGGCGAGTGGAATAATGTTTTCTGCACCCCTGCTGGAGCGCCACGGCACCAGTGTGAACGAGGTGCTGCTTTACTGCGCTCTGATCAGCCTCCGGAAACGTCCCATAATCCCCTTAACTTAAGTGGCCACTCTTGTCATTGTTTGGAATCAGTTGTAGGAATGTGGAAATGCCCGTTGAAAACTCCGTTTCTGACAGCGGCATGCTTATCTGCTCTGAGACAAAGCAACCATTAGTGTGGAATGCTGTGTCACACTCTACCCCAACCCACCCCCATTTGAAAAGCATGTTGCAGCCACTCGCATGCTGGGATAGCTGCCCATAATGCACCACTCCCAATGCCACTGCAAGTGCCGCAAATGTGTCCACGCCAGCGTGCTTGAAGCTGTCAGTGTGGACAGACTGCAGCCCTTTCCCTACTGTGCTCTCTGAAGGCTGGTTTAACTCAAAGCGCTCTACATCTGCAAGTGTAGCCATGCCCTAGCTGTGTCTTTCAGTTCAGGCAGTAGAGGCTTATGCATTAAGCTCTAGAAGTCTCGTGTTTGATCCCGGCCACTACGACTGGGGACTGTTGGCATTAAACCTGTATTTCGTATGTGCCAACTCCTGCACCGTACTTAGAATCATAGAATATCAGGGTTGGAAGGGACCTCAGGAGGTCATCTAGTCCAACCCCTGCTCAAAGCAGGACTGATCCCCAATTAAATCATCCCAGCCAGGGCTTTGTCAAGCCTGACCTTAAAAACTTCTAAGGAAGGAGATTCCACCACCTCCCTAGGTAACGCATTCCAGTGTTTCACCACCCTCCTAATGAAAAAGTTTTTCCTAATATCCAATCTAAACCTCCCCCACTGCAACTTGAGACCATTACTCCTTGTTCTGTCAGCTGCTACCATGGAGAACAGTCTAGAGCCATCCTCTTTGGAACCCCCTTTCAGGTAGTTGAAAGTAGCTATCAAATCCCCCCTCATTCTTCTCTTCCATAGACTAAACATCCCCAGTTCCCTCAGCCTCTCCTCATAAGTCATATGTTCCAGTCCCCTAATCATTTTTGTTGCCCTCTGCTGGACTCTTTCCAATTTTTCCACATCCTTCTTGTAGTGTGGGGTCCAAAACTGGACACAGTACTCCAGAGGAGGCCTCACCAATGTCGAATAGAGGGGAACGATCACATCCCTCGATCCTCTGGCAATGCCCCTACTTATACATCCCAAAATGCCATTGGCCTTCTTGGCAACAAGGGCACACGGCTGACTCATATCCAGCTTCTCGGCCACTGTAACCCCTAGGTCCTTTTCTGCAGAACTGCTGCCGAGCCATTCGGTCCCTAGTCTGTAGCGGTGCATTGGATTCTTCCGTCCTAAGTGCAGGACTCTGCACTTGTCCTTGTTGAATCTCATCAGATTTCTTTTGGCCCGATCCTCTAGTTTGTCTAGGGCCCTCTGTATCCTATCCCTACCCTCCAGCGTATCTACCTCTCCTCCCAGTTTAGTGTCATCTGCAAACTTGCTGAGGGTGCAGTCCACACCATCCTCCAGATCATTTATGAAGATACTGAACAAAACCGGCCCGAGGACCGACCCTTGGGGCACTCCACTTGATACCGGCTGCCAACTAGACATGGAGCCATTGATCACTACCTGTTGAGCCCGACAATCTAGCCAGCTTTCTATCCATCTTATAGTCCATTCATCCAGCCCATACTTTAACTTGCTGGCAAGAATACCGTGGGAGACAGTGTCAAAAGCTTTGCTAAAGTCAAGGAACAACACGTCCACTGCTTTCCCTTCATCCACAGAACCAGTTATCTTGTCATAGAAGGTAATTAGATTAGTCAGGCATGACTTGCCCTTGGTGAATCCATGCTGACTGTTCCTGATCACTTTCCTCTCCTCTAAGTACTTCAGAATTGATTCCTTGAGGACCTGCTCCATGATTTTTCCAGGGACTGAGGTGAGGCTGACTGGCCTATAGTTCCCAGGATGCTCCTTCTTTCCTTTTTTAAAGATGGGCACTACATTAGCCTTTTTCCAGTCGTTCGGGACCTCCCCCAATCGCCATCAGTTTTCAAAGATAATGGCCAATGGCTCTGCAATCACATCTGCCAACTCCTTTAGCACTCTCGGATGCAACGCATCCGGTCCCATGGACTTGTGCTTATCCAGCTTTTCTAAATAGTCCCGAACCACTTCTTTCTCCACAGAGGGCTGGTCACCTCCTCCCCATGCTGTGCTGCCCAGTGCAGCAGTCTGGGAGCTGACCTTGTTCGTGAAGACAGAGGCAAAAAAACATTGAGTACATTAGCTTTTTCCACATCCTCTGTCACTAGGTTGCCTCCCTCATTCAGTAAGGGGCCCACATTTTCCTTGAGTTTCTTCTTGTTGCTAACATACCTGAAGAAACCCTTCTTGTTACTCTTAACGTTTCTTGCTAGCTGCAACTCCAGGTGTGATTTGGCCTTCCTGATTTCACTCCTGCATGCCCGAGCAATATTTTTATACTCATCCCTAGTCATTTGTCCAATCTTCCACTTCTTGTAAGCTTCTTTTTTGTATTTAAGATCAGCAAGGATTTCACTGTTAAGCCAAGCTGGTTGCCTGCCATATTTACTATTCTTTCTACACATTGGGATGGTTTGTCCCTGTAACCTCAATAAGGATTCTTTAAAATACAGCCAGCTCTCCTGGACTCCTTTCCCCCTCATGTTATTCTCCCAGGGGATCTTATACCCCCAGCTGCACTTTTTAGTTGGATGCCTGTGTATAGACAAGGATTTTGCATGTGCAAAGACTAACATGTGTGTGCACTGCCATTACAGTACTTTAAGGTGTACGCACAGGCGTTGGACTTCCTACAGTACAAACAGAAGCTTTACACATACAATTTTGTGTGTGCACATCTGGAGATTGAGTCGAGGCCTCTCTGACAAGAAAAGGTGGAAGAAGTGAGCGTCACAGTGGTGTCGTGGTAGCACCTTGCAGGTGAAAGTCACTTCTGTGCCGAGGATCCAGCATATGCCCCACAGGAATTGGACTAGAAGTTGAAGGCTGAAGTAGCACATAGACCTTCTGCTAGGTCAGCTGCAGAGGGGTGAATTTGTTAACTCAGATCGTAGAGTTCTCAGTGCCTCCTGTATAATACACACTCACTCCAATTGCTTCTGGCACAGCATATACCCTGATCCAAAGCAACGATACTTCAGCTCACATGAAATTACATTACACCTGCCACAGCAATCTTGGCTCCTATCAGTCATCGTAATCTTTTAAAATGAAAACCAAGGTGCTCATGTAATCACTTGACTCTTGGAACTGAGGCTTTAAAAAATGCAATAAATAGTGTGATTGCATTGGAGTGGCCAACACAATAATGACAATAAGAAAGTGAATAAATACAACAAACTTAACATGCACACCCTGGAGAGAGAGACATTACAAAAGATGGCAGGAGGCCAGGCAAAGTCTCAGAATTGCCTTATGGGACAGGGATTTCGCAACAGACACAGGCCACTGTTAAGTAATGAATGACTGTCTTCTCTACAGCAAAGCTTTACAAATGAAGTAGGCTTGTTAAATGCCCCCACCTCCCCTGTCTTCTGACCAACCGCCCCCCCCCCCCAGCCACACACAATCATCACTAAGTACTTTTACAAGTGACCTACCTAGTTAGCTCTGAAACAATTTCATTAATTAGCTCTGTCTGCCTTGCTGCTGAGTTCTCTGTGGAAATGCCTGCCAGGTAGCTTAACATTTTCTGCCCCATACATGTTCTTAGATAGCTCTTGATTCATGTTAGCTTGCTGAAACTCCTTTCATTAGCAACCATGGTTACAGGAAGACAACAACAAATACAGGGTACAGTTTCTGTGTTAGAGAAACTTGTATCTAAAAACTTTTAGTGAATACAGCTAAGGAGATCAATGGGCACCTTCATTTCCAAGTCATCCTTAAAGATTTGCTTGCAAATATTTGCAAAGAATTCAGTTTTGGTCTCAAAACGTTGCGTTTAAATTCTCAGGGTAGCTCTTGCTAAGTTTTGAGCATGCTGCTTTAGGGTTTTGCTGCTAACACTTTGCAGTTTCTGGCTCATCAAAAAAGCAAACCTTTCTCCAACTCCATCGGGCTTATGCATCCTATGGTCCATTTATATTAATATTGCATCTAAGATGGAGTTGAGAACCTCACATTCAAAAACCTTTTTTAGGGCTCTGATGACCCTTCATCCTTTGCAGGATCACCTGGCATTACTTTTCTCCTTCAAGATCATGTCTTTCTGAACTGCATGGTTATTCCTACCATTTCAATCTGTAAAACAGCAGCTTCCTTACATGCAACAAACCCAGAAGACTATCATTCTGATAAAGCATCTCAAAGGCCATCAAGTAAATGGTGAGCCATTTGACTGTCACGATCTGGACTCGGCAATTTTTTGCTGAATACATTAATTTTTGATAAGATAGTATGCCACATCTTGGCAAAAATGCTAAAAGCTATCAGCTTCCGATTTAAGTTCTTGCGTAAGGCTGCGTGAAGCCTTGATTTTGTCTAAAATGTGATGAACACCTTCAACCTGACTTGGTAGTGGGCAGCTTGCCTCCTCCCGCCCTGTCATGCTTTGGCATCTAATGTAAGGCTAGTATGATTTTGCAACACATCTCAATGCTTAGTAGAAGTGGAAAACAATTCCAAAAAATAGAACAACAGAGGGAACAACCATTGTGGTAGCTTCTCCAACAAGATTCAGTGAGTGAGCAGCACAGGGACTGAAAGAAGTATACTAATTTACCTTCTGAATTCGATTTTTGAACCGGTCTGTGCTGCAGCCATGTTAGCTCTGTTGTCATAGATTTGTTCCTTGCAATCAGGCAAATCTAAACTATTGTTGTGCAACTTTTCTAAAATACCCTCTGTACTCCCTCCCTCCAGGGCTGGAGCACCCACAGAAAAAAACAAACAAACAGTGAGTGCCACAGCTGTTTGGCAACATCATCGATCAGCTAATCAGGGGTGCCACAAAACAGTTGATCTGGGACACCGTCAAACAGCTGATTGGAGGCTTGGGGGAGGGTGGAGAGCAGTGAGCGGTGGCCTCAGGAAGGGGGCGTGAAGAGGCGGAGTGAGGGTGGGGCTTCAGGGAGGGGTGGAGCAGGGGCGGGAAGAAACAGAGTGAGGGCAGGGCCTTGGGGGAAAGGGCAGAGTGGGGGTGGAGCACCACAGGGGAAAAATAAAAGTTAGCATCTATGGTGCATATCAATGAAATCTACAAAACACTAAATGGGGCCCTGACTATACCATTCAGGGCACTAAATGGAGATGGCTAGGGCCTCATAACAGAACAAAAGAGCAAGGACACAAAATAACCCACAAAAATATCAGGGGCCCTTTCTGGGCCTGGGCCTGGTTCTACTGGAATTGGCTGAACTCTCTTTGCAAGGCCCTGGTCAAGTGTTTGTACAGGGGAAACTAATGAAGCAAAAATGGTTACTTTTAAATTTTCATTTATTTTTGTACTTGTGATTTGCCTCCTTTTATTATATAAGTTGTCAAGTTGGGTACCAAAAACTTGGGGCATCCAAAACCACTAGTTGCTTTTTGACAATCTTGGCTTATGTTCTACGGATGCAGAGCTTGGTAGAGGTGCTGGGAAATCATTAAATAGAAGAAAAACAACAAATCACAAAGAAAGCAGCCAATGCCACTTGCCAAGTAAATGCCACATGCTGGAAAAATTTACATTTTGTTTCTGAACCGTACACTGAGTATAACTACTTGTATAGCCGTGCTCAACTTATGTACAAAAACAAATCCACCTGTGCAAGGGGTGTGAAAATGTTCATGGGTGAGCATTTGGTTTTAAATTACTGGATGCTCTGTGCAATCAGGAACATTCCAAAGCCCAAACATATGAACCCCCTCCCCTGGCTCTTTAGAAGTTTTTCTGAGCCCTAGGTTAAAAGCCATCTCTCACAGAGGTGAGCTAACAGAATTCAGAGCAGGCGGCGATTAAGCTAAAGGCAGGGAAATCATCTCTACCTTTAATGTAGGTGGCAGAATTTTGAACAAGAGTCTTCCAGGAGCTCTTGAGCGCCCCCTCGAGCACATTTCTGGCTTGTGCTTAGGAAGCCAGTTGACACTGCTGATTTCACACTGCTCCTTCAGCGGCGGTAAAATCCTGACCCCACTGAAGACAATGACAAAACTCCTATTGACTTCCATAGGTCCAGGCTTTCACCCCAGATATGCATGGGTGCTGGTTATTTCATCTCATTTTGCATTCTGGTTTAATGTGGAATGCATTTTTGCCCAGGTCCCAATTTTGGACATTTTCAACACTGCCCTTGAATCTTTTAATGTGCGTCATGCATTGTCCATCTTTGAGGAGAAGCACAGCCCTCGAAGGGGAGATCTTCAATGGTTTGTTTTACTTCTATTGGAATCTGCAATGGCTGAGGTCGAAATGAGTGGCATGTCATTGCCGCCATCCCCATGACTCTGACAGCTGAGTCTGCTGCCTCCCAGGAAGCTTGCAGAGCGGACCTTGTGATCATCTGACATTCCACCAGGAGGGACTGAAACTTGGGCAGCTTGTTGAGGAATTTGGACAGATCATCCCAATTCAAGGGAGCACAATGGGCCAAAAGGGCCTGATAGTTCACTACATGTAGCTGTAATCCCGCAGCTGAATACATCTTTCAACCAAAAATGTCTAATTTCTTTGTGTCCTCCACTTTGGGAGTCACTTTTGCTCTACCTTGGCGGTGTCTTTCATTTGCTGCTGCTACTACCAAGGAGCCCCAGTCTGGGGCGTTGATAAACTGTTAGTATTCTTGCAATGGGACTTGTGTTCTTTGCGGTTTGCCACCAGCATGATAGATGATGGGGTTGGCCATAAAGACTTTGTAGGCTGCAAAACACCCTCATTTATAGAGGGAGCAACTTTCCCTGTTGTAGTCAAGTGTAAAATGTCTGATTCTTCTCCACAAGTTCTATCTGTAGCCCCAGTGACATAGCCATCCTTTTCAAGAGCTCTTGGTAGGACTTAAAGTCATCTAGTACCGGGAGAGATATCTCTGCTACCAGGGCCCCATCGGTGACAAGGACAAAGTATTCAAAGGAGGCACTTTAGAACCTTCTTGAAGCTGGTCTTGAACTGCCAAAGTAGGCCTGTCCAAAGCAGATAATGGGTAGTCCCAATCCTCTGTTCCCCAAAGGAGCTTGGTAGCAACATCGAGTTGCCCATTGATATCAGGTAGAGAAAGTTACTCCCTCAAGGCTAGTGCAGTGGTTGCCTGGTACCGGTTTTGGATTGACTTTCTGCACCAAGCAGGGAAACTTTCCTTCTCTGATATTGATTTCTGTAGTGCAGCAGAGACAAGGCCTTGATGCCAGAGGCATCCCCCTCAGTACCCAGTAGGGCCAGGGATGGGGCCAGTATGATGCCAAAGGCCAATTGTGCCTAGATCAGGCACTGTATTCCTTTGATCTACTCTTGTCCAGGTAATGCCTACAAATACAGGGATGATCCCTCAAGGAAGCCCTGGATTCCCTGAAGTGGGAGACGAGGAGGAGGAAGAGTACTTGGAAGAACAGGGCAGAGAAGTACCAAGCGTCTGTGCTAGAATGGGACTGTGATGGGCCTGTGGTACCAGCAACAATATCTGGGGCTTCCTGGCGATCGATACTGTGCACTGAGGCAGAGTGGTTACTGGTGGTCTCAGGGCAAGCACACAGATTGCTGGAAGTGGTACTAGACCTGAAGTTACTGGTGCTGTAACAGGTCCCGACATGGAAGCCAGTGAGTGCACCACGTGTGACAGCCCTGGCTGGGCACTGCGTCTGAATGATCAGTAAGGGCGGTAGCAGGAGGCTCAGCAGATCCCTTGCAGCTGTATAGGCCTCTGGGGTGGTTGGGCCTTTGCCCCACTGTGAGCAGGGGCAATGGCTCCACTGCCTGTGCCAAAGCAGCAGCTGGCCTAGAGTGTCCTGGCCTGGGAGCCAGAGAGTCAATAGCTTTGCTCTGAGGGAGCTATTGGAACCTGGTAGCAGCAGACCGAAGGACGTGCTCTGCCTTTGGTACCCGAGCGGCTAGCCTCTGTGGTTGAGGAGTCCTGTACCAAAGATTTTGATGATGAAGCTGTCGTCTTCTCAGGCTTCAGAGGCTGAGGGTGCTCAGAGCACTTGTGCCTCTTTTAGGACTGCTCCAATGAGGGATCTTCTCCTGTGTCTGTCCGCAGGTAAGGCCAGGGGAGCACTCCTGGACGGAGTGAAAGAAGAACTCCCTTGAGCTGACCCCCGAGGGGTTCTGATGCTGAGCGAAGGGTGCCTCCAGGAGGATGTACCAGAGATGCTCTTCTCTTTGCTGCTTAGTTCTCATCTGGAAACCCTGGCAAACTGGACACCTGTCCCTGACATGACCCTCATGCCGGCACTTCAGACAGCAAGAGTGAGGGTTACTCACAAGCACTGGCTTGTAACACCTGGAGCCAGGGGACCTTGGCATAGACTCCCTGATACTGGTACTGGGTGGAGCCCCAGAGTCCACTGACTACTGAGGGCAGGAACAAGTAGTAGGAGAAAAAAGAAAGAAAGAACAAGAAAGCAAAAAGGGATCCAAAACTGAACACTACTAATGGCAGGTTCACAGAAGGAACGAGCTGATAGCATGTGCTGACAACAGATGGTAAGAAGGAATTGAAGGATGGGTGAGGTGGCTCTGCTCCTTTATATCCTGGGCTCAAAGCATAATGCATGCGCCAGGACACAGGCATGGCTGCCCTATATGTACCATTAGGGAAAACTCCCCAGCACTGGTGCATGAAATGCATGCAGTGTAACAGACATATGCAATCACTCAAAGAAGAACAATAACGTCACCAATTGCTTTGTTTCAGTGCCAAATTATCTTTGACTGCAATTTTTTTTTAGCAGCAATCATAGCAAATACTTTTTCTTCAGGGAAAACTGTAACAGTTTAAATCCTACTAAGCAAACCTTTAGGATGTGTATAAGTGGCACAATGACTAATTTAAAGGTAGAATTGTATGATGGGGAGGCTGGACTGCTCACTGAAGAGTAGGTTTGAGTTTTTGGTCTACTTCCATTGTGCTATACTGATACCATTCACACCAATATAAATGTAAAAACAAAGCATTTCAAAAAGGTTGGTTTGATAGTTCCAAAAATAAGTTAGTCAGAAACTTTGTTTTGCAGGAATTTTTAATTTTTTATTCCTATTTGGGACAAAAAGAAATGGAATAGTTGGAATTTCCCAGAGAATGGTAATTATAAAGTGATGAAAAAATTGTGAAGTAATTCTTACTTGGCTACTTGTGAGGATTAATGTTATTATTTCACAAATACAGTCTATAGTAACAATGCCTGCAATTCCTCAAAATAATTTTAGTTTATAATTCTAATGTTTAATATTATTTGTAATTTATCACTTCTAGGACATCTGGTTAAGATTAAAAGGAATATCACTTTAGTATCTATTCTGGTCCAATTCTGCACTGCCTAGCTCCTTGTGAAGTCATTTATGCTTGTGGAAGGTGGGTGTAAAATGCTACAGTTCTGAGCTGGTAACACTTCACCTCCACTCTGAGCAGGGCTAAAGGACTATACACAATGGACAAAACAGTGGCTGGGCAGGCCCACTGGATTTATGGAAATGCTTAACAAAAGTGTGTTTCAGGAAAACTAGTTTGTGCGACCACCTTGGGAAGAAAAGAATTTAAGACCTTACTTTCTACCTTTTGCAGCAGTTGCCATTTCACGCTTCATGGCTAAACCGAATGTATGGTGGTATATTTAAGGCACTCCATGGTCCCAGGAGTGTAGTGGTTTAAACCAGGCTATGGTGACATGCCACTTTGAAACCTGTCAAATGTTTCATATGGGACGTGAATAGGTATCATCTTCAGCCCCATAATTTTTCCATGTCCTGTATATGCACATGATGCAGATTGCTCTTGGAGAGTGTAAACCAAAGGAACAGGAGCACTTTTAGTAACAGTTTACTTTGCAGACCTTTCTCCTATCTAATCATTTAGTTACATCTTCCACAGAGCCTGAATTTGGGTGTGATTCTCCATTGCCTTGCCCCCTTCGTTGTGTAGCTATTTATATTTGTACAAAGAGTGTTAGTGTTCTGATTTATTAGTTTTGCATCATTTCTGTGCAGGGGCAAGGCATGAAGAGTCTGACTTGTAATATTACAAGTGCCTTTGTATGTATCCAGTCTATTCTTTCTTATCATTACTGGAATTGATTTGAGGGTTACAGCATGAACCTGCTTATTGAACAGGGATGAGAAAACAAGGCTGATCTCCTTGGGTCAGTTAACAAGGAGAAATCAGATCTTTGAGACCCCATGATAAAAATCTGAGGATATCACATATTTTATGTATTTTTTTTTATCAAGTATCTAAAACGAGCTGTGGAGGTCTTCTGCTGTAACCTGCATCCCTGGTACTTGTCTGTCGTGATCCATCATCAGACGGACCTGGTCTGCTTCCTGCTTCATTATTTTTGTTCTTTTTATACACAACACTGTTAAAGAAACAATTACTTCTGAGTTAGAGAATTAAATTGGGTTAAGTGATTGGAAACTTTTTTCTTGGAGTAGGTGTCCATTTAGATCCCACGTGCCTCACGCATAACAGTGTTGTTGGGATTTTTTATAGCAGTGTGTTGGGTGGGTGCGGGGGACAGCATGCATGTGCCCTGTGCCTCTGCATGCTCCCATACAAGGGCATGAAGTTACCTCAGACATCGAGGCCGATACTTACTGAAGAGCTCTTGGTACTGCGGATGGTACTGGATACATAGTGACATCCTCCAACTCAGAGTCAGCCAGAATGACAAAGGCTTCAGTTGTCGGAGCCTGCACTATTGCAGGTACCAGTCATCGCTGTGTTGAGTAGCTGGTACTGGATGTAGGTACTGGGGTTGTCTTGCTACTCCTCTGTGCTGGTTCAGGAGCAGAAGTTTAATCACGTACCCCAGCAGCATGGGAAGGCCTTGTGATTAATTCCTGGGAAGAGAGGGAAGGCAAGTGGCTTGTCTTAGACCTCTCAATTTTCCCTTTCGTGGAAGAGAAAGATCCGTCTGGTGCTCTGATTTACCTTGGCTTGGAGTCGGAATGGAAGAATTGGTGACAGGGCTGCCATTGGTGCTCAGCTGGTCTTTGAGGACCATGTCTTCTGATGTGTTGATGCTGAATCAGATCTCTTACCAGCAGTGAGAGTGGCATTCTGACTGACGGCAATTGACTGGGAATTTGAGACAAAAGGTCCTGATCTAGGGCTTGTTCTTGGTTGGAAGTGCCCCTTGGATTTATCCAGAAGACAGTTTCAGCCTTGTGTCTGTGGATTTTCTTGTTCCTGATAAGACGTACCAGCAGATGGGAACATTGGTCAGGCACATGGTTCTCACCTGAACAAATCAGGCAGCAGCTATGACTGTGGGATGAGGCCATCCTAGTAGGTGCAGGGTTTAAATCCTGAAGACTTTGAAGCCAATATTAAAGCAGCAGGGTACTAAAATCAAATAGGGATTTTTTTTTTTTTTTAAAGCTGAAATAATTTTTGGGGAAATTTTACCTGGGTTGTTCATTAGAAATAAATTGTAAGGATATGTCCACATTGCAATGTAAGCCCAGGCTGAGCAGAACTCAAGTTAGCAGACCTGGGGGTTGTTAATGAAGAGCTTGAGCAGCTACACTGATTTGTAACCGCAGGTTAGGGATTGTTGAACCCTAGGTCCCAACCTGGCACTCCAGCATCTACACTACATTATGGAAACTTGAGTCCAACCACTCTTATCCCAGACTTCCTAATGCCCTCTCAAAATGTAGCCACTCTAGCTCTTTGTCCTCTGGACAGTCAAGTTTTCCCATACTGCACCATGAACAAAGACAGCATGTGGGATACTTTTGGCGGACTCCCAAAGTCCAGTGAAGCTGCATCTACACCAAAGCTTGAACCCTGGGTTCTCAAGCTTTCCCATGGGTCTGAGTCCTGGCTAATCGTGATTTGTGTGTAGATGGAAGGGAAGTTAGGCTTGAGCCGGAGTTCAAACCCTGGGTTTATATTGCAGTGTAGATGTAACCATAGAGGTAGGAGGCAGACACAGCCTGGTTCTAAATTGCTGCTGGTGGCCGTAAGAGGGAAATGAAGGATGGCTGTGGCTATGCTGCCCTTTATGCCATCAGGTGGGAAGGCATGAGGACATTCGCAGCAACAGAGCAGTCTACTCTAACAGACACCGCTATTTAGATTTCTAGCTCACACATTTGAGGTGCACATGCACCCTAGAGGGGGAGCCACACTGACAAAACTTTAACTAATCACTTTTATTTCTCTTCTTTGAGTATTCTTGCTATAGACAAATGCAAAAAAAAAAAAAAAAAAAAGGTTGTCTTTAACTCTAATTTAACTGCACCACTTCTTCTGGATTGATTATAGCGGTCACTTGTGCCAGCAGACTTCACAATAGCTTTTTATATGGATCATCTCTCACATATGCAAGGCAAATTACTTTCAGTGTGATAATCTATTTATTACTACTAACTTGACCTTTAGTTCTTCTTGAGTGCCAGCAGAATATAAATAATAAAATACTTAATATCACTTCTGAATGTAAATCTCTGTGGTCTACTTTTGTATAGTGTTTCTTTGCTGAGTTTGAAATACTTTGCAGGAATTGGGTAAGTAACAATTTTTATTTTGTAAAGAAACATTTATTTCAATGATAATTAAAAAAACTGTAATTGAAAATAATGTTTTGTTAGTCTGTATCCACAAAAACAATGAGGAGTCTGGTGTGGATACAGACTAACATGGCTACCTTTCTGATACTTGTAGTTGAAAATAGTTCATAAGACGTTGATGTTCTATTAACCTTTCTTAAATCATTAGACGTGTATAAATGGCTGCAGTGCTGTGACTTTTGGAGGGTGTTGGAAACCTGATTGCTCCGTGTGTAAACATACATTTTTTTTAAAAAGTGTAAAGCTACCCCAGGCTTTTGAAATTTTTTTTTCTTTTTTTTTTTTACTATTTCTGGAAAGCGTGAGGTACATCCATGACTTTACACATTTCTCCCTTTATTACCTGCTCTAGCTTTTTCTAGCTGTCAAGGTGCAGTCCATGGTGGTGAAGCTGTGTTGCTCGTAGGATATTAGAGAGACAAGGTGGGTGAAGGTCTTTTATAGGACCAACTTCTGTTGGTGAGAGAGAGAGAGAAGACTTTCGAGAAACACTGTGAAAAGAAAAGGAGTACTAGTGGCACCTTAGAGACTAACCAATTTATTTGAGCATAAACTTTCGTGAGCTACAGCTCACTTCATCAGATGCATTCAGTGGAAAATACAGGGAGATTTATATATATACAGAACATGAAAAAATGGGTGTTACCGTACACACTGTAAGGAGAGTGATCACTTAAGATGAGCTATCACCAGCAGGAGAGCGGGGGGACGAAGGGGAGGAACCTTTTGTAGTGATAATCAAGGTGGGCCATTTCTAGCAGTTAACAGGAATGTCCGAGGAGCAGTGGGGGGTGGGGGAAATAAACATGGGGAAATAGGTTTACTTTGTGCAATGACCCATCCACTCCCAGTCTCTATTCAAGCCTAAGTTAATTGTATTCGGTTTGCAAATTAATTCCAATTCAGCAGTCTCTCGTTGGAGTCTGTTTTTGAAATCATTTTGTTGTAATATTGTGACTTTTAGGTCTGTAATCGAGTGATCAGAGAGAAACACTGTGTAGCTCAAAAGCTTCTCTCTCTCACCAACAGAAATTGGTCCCATAAAAAATATTACCTCAGCCACCTTGTCTCTCTAAGATGCAGTCCAGTTTATAATAGCAAAATAGCCTTTTGTAATAAAACGACAGCTGTGCAACTCATCTTTATTGTATTTAAAACCCTAGTTTATGCACTGGCTACTGAAGGCAGAAATTTTTTTAAAAAACACTTAGAATTTAGTCAAAGTAAAAAGAATTTTTTTTAATAAAAAGAAAACTTTCCAAAGAACAGCTGCAATGGAGATCATGAAAATAGGCAAACTTCCATAGAAATGTAGGGCTGGACGGTACCTTGAGAGGTGATCTGGTCCACCCCCCCACTGAGACAGGACTAACTATACCTAGACATTACCTGTCAAGGATGGGCTAACGACCTCTTCTTAAAAACCTCCAGCGATGGGAATTCCACACCATCCCTCGGCAACCTATGTCGGTATTTAGCTGCCCTTACTGTTAGGACGTGTTTCCTAATATCTAAATCTCTCTGGCTGCCATTTACTACTTGTCTTACCTTCAGGGGACATGGAGAGCAACTGATCACTGTCTTCTTTATAACAGCCCTTAACACATTTGAAGATTGGAGAAAAGACGACTTGGGGAAACCTGATCAGACTAAATTAAACATGCCCAGGTTTTTTTAACCTTTTTTCATAGGTCAGGTCGTCTAAACCTTTTCTCATTGCTGTTGCTCTCCTCTGGACTCTCTCCAATCTGTCCCTGGCTTTCTTAAAATGTGGTGTCCAAAACTGGACACACATCTACAGCTGAGGCCTCACCACTGCCAAGTAAAGCAGAACAATTCTCTCTCTTGCGTTACATACAACATTCCTGTTAATACACCTCAGAATATTAGCCTTTGTTTCTTGCAACTGCATCACAATGTTGGCTCATTCAATTTGTGATTCACTATAACCCCTGGATCCTTTTCAGAAGGACCACGCATCCAGTTATTCCCCATGGTGTACTTGTGCACTTGATTATTTTTCCTAATTAGAGTACTTTGCACTTGTCTTTTTATTGAACTTCATCTTGATTTCAAACATATTCTCTAATTTGTTAAAAGAAAAGGAGTACTTGTGGCACCTTAGAGACTAACCAATTTATTTGAGCATAAGCTTTCGTGTAGCTCACGAAAGCTTATGCTCAAATAAATTGGTTAGTCTCTAAGGTGCCACAAGTACTCCTTTTCTTTTTGCGAATACAGACTAACACGGCTGTTACTCTGAAACCTGTCTAATTTGTTAGGAATTCTTATCCTGTCCTCCAAAGTGCTTGCAGTCCTTTGGTGTCATCTGCAAATTTTATAAGCATACTCTCTACTTAATTATCCAAGTCATTAATGAAAGTGTGGACTAGCAACAGACAGAAGACAGGCCCCCTGCAGGACTCCACTACATGCATCCTCCCAGTTTGACAGTGGACCATTGATAATTACCTTTGAGTATGGATTTTCAACCAGTTGTGCACTTACGTGATAGTATTTCATCTTTCTATGACAGAATATGAATAGGATTTAACATATGAACACAGCAGATGTACATCAGCATCAGAATTTAAGCAGTGATTTTTTTCCCTTTGGCTGGGAAATTTTTCTATTGAGACCATAAATGTCTTGCATAGATAAGTTTATTAACAAAAAGACACACTTACTGGGTAATATTTATAATTTAACTATTTCTGTCTTTTTATTGTTTATATAAAACTTTCCCAAGTACTGTGGTTTCTGTGCTGTCCTGGATATTTCAATTACTTTAAAACATTCAGTTGTCCTAAAATTAAGAATTTAGCAGCAATAGAACATGCCTATTTCTTTTCATTTATCTACCATATTTCTCATGCAGTCTGTTTTTTTAATTCTTTGACTTGGTTAACCAGCATTCCTCCACTTGCAACTGAAATTCTGTCAGGTCAATCATTTTAGATACTTTTAAGTCATCGAAACATTGTA
This sequence comes from Lepidochelys olivacea, assembly GCF_965140295.1. Taxonomy (NCBI): domain Eukaryota; kingdom Metazoa; phylum Chordata; order Testudines; family Cheloniidae; genus Lepidochelys; species Lepidochelys olivacea. Next base: position 82,755,709 of record NC_140412.1, read on the forward strand.
CTTCTGCTTATCAAAACTCAAAACCCAGGAATGAAATGGGGCATTTTAACACGTGCAATGTGCCTTGTTTAGAACAGCATTAACTTTCACCCATGCTCCCTGGTTATGAGAGCTTTGAGAAGATGACATAGCTAGCTCCCATTTCTATTTTTCTAAATAAAGTTTTAAAAAACAAATCTCTGAATAATTGCCCATAGTTCACTAAAGTCTAAAAGATTTGGTTAACTGGAAGTACAATAGCAGTTTCTTCCCCATATTTTAATAGTGAGCAGATCCTTGCTGTCCTCTGGTGGAGTAATATCCTCATAGAAATTAACTGCCTTTTAAAGCAAACTGCATTATTAGAGTCCTTGGTTTATATTGCAGAAGACATTTATGTATTGAAGAAATATGTGGGATCCCTCCCCTTCTACTTTTTAAGCAACACCAGAAACACTGTATGTACTAGTGATTTTAAAATAAGCAGAAATTACTATTAAAAATAGCAGACAATCCAATAATCAAAATGCAGGGACGTTTCAACATTAAGTATTAGAGCTAAAGATTTATGGGGCACAGTGTCATTGAATATGCAGAAAACCTTAACTCTACTTGTCTAATCTATTTCAGTGTTGGTGTACAGATCAGGCAACTTAGTACCTCTCATGCACATATAGGAATCTCCCAGAGATAGGAATGGTATCTCTAACATTTATGCCCTAGCAAGAGAACTATCTGAGGCCTCTCGTTGGCACTGTGAACATTTGATGGACGTAGTACTAGCAGATGCGAACCTTCTCACATCTAAAAAGACATAGAAATGAGAAATAGTTCTGGGTGGGGACAGGGTCAGTAGGAGTTAAGCCCTTTCCTGCTACACTCTTTTTTTAAAACCATATTATTTCTATGCATGAAGGTTGAAGTAGAAAATAAAGCACGCAGCTCTTCACACTTTTTCCAGTTTTCTAGTTAATCAACAGACATCCAGTTACTTTTTAATACAAGAATCAGTACAGAATGGTGGACAAAGATGTCCTGCAGAAGTACAAGCTAACTGGATGCATGGAAGGGAGAAGCCAAACTCTTTAGTACCCAGGCAAAACTTTCAATATTGGGTTAAGACTACAGGATCAAGTCCTAAATGAGCTATTCTTATAATTGTTTCTGAGTGGCATCTATACTTGACATTTTTGGTTATTCTCTTCCCTCAGTCTTTGTTGCTAATAGCATCCTTAGAAAAACAAGTATTTGTTTACAAGTTCAAGTGTTGCCAATCCCTACTTCCTTAATCAAATTCATTTTAAACCATTAATGTGTTTGACATCTCAACTAATGTGTGTGGAGGTGATTGTCATTAGAGGTCTAATTTGGCTGTAAAGAAGATACCCTAAAATTAAAAACCTAATTTAACAAACACTGAAGTACTACATTATGACGAGATAACTGGCACTGTGATGAGGGGAAAGCAGTGGATGTGCTATTCCTTGACTTTAGCAAAGCTTTTGTCACGGTCTCCCGCAGTATTCTTGCCATCAAGTTAAAGAAGTATGGGCTGGATGAATGGACTATAAGGTGGATAGAAAGTTGGCTAGATTGTCAGGCTCAACGGGTAGTGATCAATGGCTCCATGTCTAGTTGGCAGCCGGTATCAAGTGGAGTGCCCCAAGGGTTGGTCCTTGGGCCGGTTTTGTTCAATATCTTCATAAATGATCTGGAGGATGGTGTGGATTGCAAGTTTGCAGATGACACTCAGCAAGTTTGCAGATGACACTAAACTGGGAGGAGAGGTAGATACGCTGGAGGGTAGGGATAGGATACAGAGAGACCTAGACAAATTAGAGGATTGGGCCAAAAGAAATCTGATGAGGTTCAACAAGGACAAGTGCAGAGTCCTGCACTTAGGACAGAAGAATCCCATGCACCGCTACAGACTAGGGTCCGAATGGCTCGGCAGCAGTTCTGCAGAAAAGGACGTAGGGGTTACAGTGGACGAGAAGCTGGATATGAGTCAACAGTGTGCCCTTGTTGCCAAGAAGGTCAATGGCATTTTGGGATGTATAAGTAGGGGCATTGCCAGCAGATTGAGGGGTGCGATCGTTCCCCTCTATTTGACATTGGTGAGGTCTCATCTGGAGTAGTGTGTCCAGTTTTGGGCCCCACACTACAAGAAGGATGTGGAAAAATTGGAGAGAGTCCAGCGAAGGGCAACAAAAATGATTAGGGGACTGGAACACATGACTTATGAGGAGAGACTGAGGGAACTGGGATTGTTTAGTCTGTGGAAGAGAAGAATGACGGGGGATTTGATAGCTGCTTTCAACTACCTGAAGGGGGGTTCCAAAGAGGATGGCTCTAGACTGTTCTCAGTGGTAGCAGATGACAGAACAAGGAGTAATGGTCTCAAGTTGCAGTGGGGGAGGTTTAGGTTGTGTATTAGGAAAAACTTTTTCACTAGGAGGGTGGTTAATCACTGGAATGTGTTACCTAGGGAGGTGGTGGAATCTCCTTCCTTAGAAGTTTTTAAGGTCAGGCTTGACAAAGCCCTGGCTGGGATGATTTAGTTGGGGATTGGTCCTGCTTTGAGCTGGGGGTTGGACTAGATGACCTCCTGAGGTCTCTTCCAACCCTGATATTCTATGATTCTATGATAGTGCCTACTACAATGGGTGTCTAATAATGTTGTCCCTAACAATCCAAGATCCCTTCTGAAACTAATTAGAAACATACTCTACACTTACAGCTTCTGATGCAAAGATCTGAAAGCATTAAAAAAAAAAAATCTTCACAACACTGCTCTGAGGTAGGTATTAACTTTCTTCTGTAAAATGGAAATAAGTGACATGTCCCAGGCATAACACAGCACATGCAAAATAGCTTTTAAATTGATAGATGGTTGTGATTAGTGGTCATAAATAAAAGCTGTTTTAGTAATTGTGTAAAAAATACCATTGGCTTTATATTCTTTTGCCTTTGTTATTCACACAAGTTGGATAAAAGTCTTTTTGAGTGGAAGGAATATTCCCTTATAGTGCTGTTTATAGGAGGTATTTTTAAACTCTCACTTTGGCATTGTACACACATTCCACTGAGGTTTAAATATTGCATCTCTATCATCTTAACGTTTCACAATACTACATTCCACCTTTTAATTTAGTGTAGTACTGAGACAGTTGCACTATATGGTGAGGTATCAACGTGTGCACTTTGTTGTGCAACATAGAAATTTACAAGACTACATGTCTTAAGAGGCCACTCAGCCTAGTGGATAGTGTTGAAGATCTTCAGGAGGAGTCTGGGCACAATACATTCCAAATGGTATTGACCCTCTGCCCTCAATTCAGACATCCCTAGTGATGTGAGAGACACAATAACTTTGGGTACTATGAAGGAAAGGTATACAGATGACACTGAATTAAAATAATAAAAAAAAGAGCCATATATAATAAGCTGGAGCAAAAAATTTTAAAATTCCAACTTAAACCACTGAAATTGTGGAGAAGTAAGAACGATTTTGTTATGCATCAGTGCGACAAGAAATTATGAATGGGGATCTCTGCTGGATAAAGTTTTGAGGTGTTGAAATCATTAATAAATACTACTTTGTTTATTGCAATTAGATATATCACAATTATTACAAAAAAGGGAAGGTGATAAATCCTTTAAGTTATCCAGTGCAAAATGGAAGCACCCCACCAGGTCCAGTCCTGCTCCCACTGAAATTTATAAGCAACATTTAGACTTAGAATGAGCAGGCAGAACTCCACTGAGTTCAAAGAAGTCACACCCACCTTACTTCAGGTCTGGATATGGTCCAATGGGCATTTAGCCATTGACTTCAATGGGAGGAAACAGGAGCAGACCTACTGTCTTAAAGGTGCAAAATTAAGACAAAACATATTAACACAAAATGAAACAAACATACATTAAATAGTAGTGTTTCCTGATACATACTTCAGATTTTCAAATGAACTTTCTAAGAGGGAAATGATTTACATATCTAATTAAATGATTTATCATTTTGGAAAAATCCACAGTATTTTTATTTCAAGTTTATATTAACTATAAATATCTAATGACAGGAAAGACTTTCCCCACATTTATGTGCTTTGTTTCCCCATCATTTATGTCTTCTGTTCTTTGCCTTTTGGAGAAAACATCACATTGTAAGGCTGCCTTCTTTTTGGACGGTGACAGGGCGCAAGATCCTCTTTAATATAGCCTTAAAAGAATAAAAATAAAATCAGGGTAAAGATTTCAAAACAATCTGGTTAAGAGATGGTACAGTATAAAAGCAAAAGTAATATTCATTTAACAGACCACTGAATTTTGCCTACCACAAAGCTTTTTGTTTAAAGTATTTTTTTCATTTTTGGAAACTAGTCTGACCCTGCCAGGGATCATTTAGAATGCCCTCAGCCAATGAAAAACATTATCCACTAAAAAATTACACATTTAGTTATATTGATTTACAGTAGTTTCCTAATAGCTAATACAGATTGAATATACTGAAGGTCTACTGAGAAATCAGGCTGTCAAATGTTCAACTATTTTGCAACTCATTACACATTTCACTGTCCTCCCTAATAGAAGCTTTTATATTTTATTTTAATAAGTTATTTCTGCAAGATGTATAGAAATACTGCAAAATCTGAGTTATTTAACACAAGGCATATTCGCCACATTCTAATTTATCAAATGCACGCAATACAACTTCTCTGGACACAACGTATCATAATTCTCTGGACACAACGTATCATACTCTAAAAAAAGGCTGCTGTTTCTGCTTTATTTTTGTGGGTAAGTATAGGATTTTAGCCTTCATATTTGTCAACTTTGCTCTGTTCACAAGTACTAAATTCATTAAAATCAAGTTTATTGGTAGATTACTTCTTTGCAGCTGGTGAAATACTTTGTGTGACCCATAATTAAAATATACAAAATCACTTCAAGGGATTACCAAGGACTAGCCATTTAAATAAGGGCATTCTGTTTTTGAACAACAATTGCAAATATCACATTATAAATGGACTTAACCCTTTATCCTTTTAAAGTAGCTTAATTAGCACTGCTGCTCATTGTTTGACAGTTTATTGCGTAAGACCTTACACATCAAAACCTAAATTCCCTCTAAGCTGCGCAGCTGTGCAGGTGGCTATCAAGGGCCATGCAGGCAGGGAGAGGTTCCTGTCCCCCGGCCCCAGCCTCGAAGCTGCTGCGGCCGGGAGAGAGAGATGCCACCGCTCCCCCAGCCCCAAGCTGCTGCAGCGAGAGGGGGCTGCAGTGAGGGGGAGGGAGAAGGGAAATGAGAAGTCCTCTTTCCCCACCACAGCCCTGGGGCAGCCTGCACCCCAAAACCCTCATCCCTGGCCCCACCCCAGAGCCTGCACCCCCAGCTGGAGCCCTCACCCCCCTGTACCGCAACCCTCTTCCCCAGCCCTGAGCCCCCTCCCACACTCTGAACCCCTCGGCCCCACCACACATCACCTCCATATTAGTGCACATAAGAAAATTCATTCCGCACATGGATGTAAAAAATTAGAAGGAACATTTATCAAAACTCCATCTCTTCTGATAGCGGGCTGAAGATCCCACAGCACTTTTTGACTAGGTAAAGCCAGTCACTTAATTACACTTTTTGTTTGATGTTGAAAATATTCAAGCAAAGCTTAGTCAGTTAATTAGTCAAAGACAGAGTAGTACAGTATGAAAAGGAGACATACATACTGACAATCAGTCTTGCAGCGTTCACCTTACACAGAAGGTCTGCTTCAAAAGTACGCATTTTCGACTACCTATATTTATACTACAGTAGTTTACAAGTTAAAGGCTCTCTGTACATCATCCAAGACTCAACCCGCTAGTCTGTACCGTTTTTTTATCTCGTTTTTCTGTATTGTCCTCTACCTTCCTTATCTTTGAGTTGGATACCACATTCCAGGCACCAGGAGGTACCTCCATGGCCTACTAACTGTATCAGAACACACTATTCATACATCTTGTCTCTGACAGGTTTTGTATTTGCCTGTGCCAAGGAGCAGAGTTGTGCTGTTGTAAAGTGTTATGGGATATACTTTTGCATGAGTGAACAGAACTCTGGGAAAAGCCTAATACAATTGACATTGGTATAGCTTAGCATAAACTACCCAATGTTCATACATGATATAATGTGTAATACATATTCATGTGACATGCAGTATGCATAATATATGTTTGCTAACTTACTACTTAGAAAAGATGGGGATTCAAGCAATTATCCCTGGCCAAGTTTTCCTGCAATCCACCTTAAAACCTTGGAGAACAGATAGCTCTGCATACCTCTATAATTAGTTACAATTTATTAACATTTAGAATGTATATGTACTGTTGTAATTAGATAATAAAGAGTTCAGAAATGCATGGGGCTCTTAATTCGGAATTTCAGTCCCTTTGAAGATATAGATGCAACCCCTTACAAAATGTACATGGTTTAAAGCCATTATGCCATTTAAGGGAATGGTGGGATTCTTTTGGTATTCTTCCCATATCCTCCCACTCTATCCCAGTTCTTAGGAATTCTCTTTACATTCCCCCTTCCCAATATCCCAGAAGCCATTGAACAAATGGCAACATTTACTCAGGACTTTAGCAGCTGGTGGTCAAATGGAATTTGACAGAGCTGTGTAGGGAATCTTTAATTATGAAATGAGCATCTTAGTGCTTTTAATACTCCAGTTTTCTCAGCATTAAATTTAAAAACAAAAACATACAAACTTTCCAACACAACAATTTTATATACTCACCTCTTTCCACACAAGTTTGAGTGGAAGGAAATCCAACCTCCCAGAAGTTTTCTGGTGTACTAGGAGGAATGTAGCGGAATCGATGTCTTGAACAAGCAGCCAACTTCTTTTCTCTCTCCCCCTCTGGAATATCTGCATAATACTAAAAACAGAAATCGGAAAATATGTAATAGGTCATAAAAATGAACAATGATACATAAGAGGCAATTACGTTACTTGTATCACACTATCACTACTGATTATTGTGCTTAAATACATACACATTGGTGAGTCTGGCCAAAACTACAGATTTAGATTTGCATGTCCCTGACCTTAAGTGTTAGTTTGTTAAACTTATTACGTATTTCATCTTCATTACTATAACTTTAGAAATGCACCCTAAACAGGCAACCGTGTTAGTTTTATACATTGTAATATGAAACAAAAACAAACAATACAAAACTCTCACACATATGTAACTACTCATGTAAATAGTCCTATTGACTGGTCTCATATGCAAAATTAAGCGTGTACATAAGTCTGCAGAACTGGGGCTTAAAACAGATTGGAATACATACAGAGACCAATAGAAGAATCAAAATTGACCAATAAAAGTAGCAATATTCAGTTTAAAATAATTGAGTTTTCAGGTATAAATGAAACACACAGTCCATGGGCTAGATTCTCTGCTGTATCTAGCTCATGGTTGTTTCAACGGAGAAGGGAGAAAGCTGTAGGGGTCCCTGATTTACTATGCAACACATGGCAAAAGTTAGAGCAGCTAAGAAGCTGGTGTAACCTATGCCAACTGCCTATGATCCCTGATGAACTAGCTGGAGTACACTGATCTGGTTTCCTCTGCTCCCCTCCCCAGCAACTGTGCTACGGGCTACAGTGAGAGAGGCATAGCAGCTAGTTCTATGGCAGCTGGAAACTCCTCACTCACAGGGAGAATCCCATGTAGGAGAATTATGGTGAGCCTCTATTCTGTTTGTGCTGGCTGAACAATTCAAAAGAATTAGATCAGGGTGAAAATCTGCCCTACATACATTGAACCAGATTCTGCCTTCACTGACACTAGTGCAATGACACGGACTTCAAAAAGAACACAATATATTCCAGTACACCCTGAGTAATACAATAGTTATATATAACTTTTTAAAAAAGTGTCTGATTTACATGGTTCAGTCATTTATTAGAGTGGCTCCAATGTGTATCATGAAAGGGAATAATTTTCATCCTCCTAGTATTATAGACCAGGCTTCTGGCCAAAAGCTCCTGCTAATTCCAGTCTGCAATTTAGACATTATAACGTACTGCAGTATTTATGTATCCAGCACTGTCTTTCCAAAGCTTGAATTAATGATTTAATTCAATTAGCAATCCAACAGTCTTGTGCTATTCAAACTTTTAAAGTTGGAGCTCATCAAAAGAGTGAAAGTAATCATAGCAAAATACTACAATGGTATGACCAGAAGAGACAAAACAAGTTAAAAGCTTAGTCTAGGATGACCAGATGTCCTGATTTTATAGGGACAGTCTGGATTTTTGGGTCTTTTTCTTATATAATCTCCTATTACCCCCCACCCTGTCCCAATTTTTCACATTTGCTGTCTGGTCACCTTACCTTAGTCCAGCCAGGCAGAAAGTAATCTGGAGTAAGAGACATGAAAGAAATGGAATGCTCATCCAGTACAGGATTGCTTTTATTAATGGGGTGCCCCAAAGTTTTGTTTCGTTTCCCATTTCCATCTAGTGCTAGTAAGATGCCACACAAGGCCTGCATACTGGGAATGCTAAAGAATACTAGCAAACTAATTCTCTCAATATTTGGTGGGAAAACATAAAACAGTCAAAAACCAAAAAAGAAAGGCTGTCAGCAATGGTGGTGGTATGGACAGCAAAACAACCACAGCACAGAGAGAGAGCTATTAATGAGAGATGACACACAGTAATATGAAGAGAGGATTAATTCGATTGTACTGTTTCTGTAGCGTGGGGTAAGGGCAGGCCTGCCTGAGGCTGAGGTACTTTATATTAAAGTATTATATAAGATATAAAAGATATAAACAGCTGAGTTGGTGTTATCCAGCATTGATTTGACAGAACAAAAAAATTTGTTCTAAATATCACCGTTAGTACATGATTCTCATCATCTGGTGGCAAGCGGGCTTTTTGGGTCATCAAGGAAGCAAGAGGTCTTAAAGAGATTGAATGTCCTTTAATGGGGCTGTACCAAGACTGTCAGAGTTTCCCCTTTCTATCTTGCAAGACTCCTGGTTTGCTGGTTAGACAGAAGAGCTAGATCTGTAGACGTGATTAATTTTAAATTACTTTTTGCTTTGAACAGAGGTTTTGGTACGAAGTCTGCCAAGAGAGAAATCCTAAGCACTTAAACATCAGGAATCTACCTGTGTCTTATTCGCTCTACTGATGCAAAAATGTTTGCCCCTCTCCTTTACATCCAGCCAAGATGTCTTATATGTGCTATAAAACTGGTTTTGTTAACTAGTATAACTGTACATAAATTAGACATTGCTCATTTCCATTTGGAGAACATGTTGATGTACTTTGAAACTACAGTACTATGCTTAGAAAGATAGATTAGAATTTCTTCCCCATCACACAAATCCACAAAAGAATTTTAGCAGTATGTGTTTGAGATTATAGATAGGCTGACGAAAAGCAGAACAGCAAACAGGTAATGGTTATTTTGTAGTCAACTTCCAGTGGTCAATGTTAGAAAACATATCAGAAGAACTTTTTTTTTTTAAAAGCAGACCAACTAAATTAACAAGAGATATTGTACAATGTCTGTTCAAAAAGAAAATCCACATCAGTCAATCAGATTAATTATAGCTAAATATTACTTAAGGATAATTAGAAATAGGTCTAAATCCTAAACGGTCCTAAAACAGTTTATTAGGAATTTTAAAACAGTATATTAAAAACCTCATATTTTTCCCCTCTATCAGGTTTGTTGTAAAACAAATTTTAGGCCTAAACTACTGAATTGTCTGAACTGCTGGGGAATGGAGTGAACCGGGATTAAAACAATTTAAAAGCTATAGTACTATTTTCTGGGGAAATTAAAAAACAAAAATCAACAGTAACAAACTGAATTGTCATTATTTTGCAAGAACCAGAAAGTAAGGCTTTTAAATTTTAGCTCCATTAGAACACCGGTGACAGGGGTGAATATTTGCCAGACTGCAGAAGAAAACATTGACAGATGCTTTTAAAGTGACAGGGTAGCTAAAGGATAGAAAAAAAAAAGTATAAACAAGCAGTCAGGATCCTATTAAGGATGCCATTTCAAACACAAAATATGTATTTTCATTAAAAATTGTGTATAAAGTCATCATGACCAAGAATGCAGTATCATCAAGGAAAAATATAAAAGGGAGTTACGACTAACTTCCAAAAATTCTGTTTGGGAGCAGTCTTTTTGGAGTAGCTCTTACAGATATCTACATATTGAGTAAAGATGAGAGAGCCAAAATCTGATGTTAACGTATATTGTAGTGTTAGGTGCCAGAAACGGATATGGAAATGGCTTCTTATCTAATGAGGACTATGTTTTCAACACTGATTCTCCTTTGGAGCTCTGAATGGACCAAAGTATGCAGACAATTAACCAAGTGGTAGCTTCAGTTAAGAATTTTTTCAAATCCAGTCATTTTAGTGCAATGTTCCTGCCAACCATTCCGTACAATCTTGGATGGTTTATACTAAAAAAACAAAAAAAAAAAAAACAAAAAACCTTTCCTCAAAAATAATTAGAATAAAAACAGAATTCTAACTCTTGTACATTATGAAATAAAGTCTACAAATGTTTCCACGATGTTACTTGCCAAAATATAACGAGAACTGGGTTCGTTGGGAGGAAAAGTCCTGTAGCATGCAGAGACAGGAAATTAAAATTGTTAATGCATGGCTCTTGGCACAAGAAACAGAGTAGAGCTGCTTTTTTTTAAAATGCTCTGTTTTCATTCAAACCCTCTAGATTTCACATATTTTGGAACAGAGAATTTACTTTTACAGTCAGCTGTAAATAAAACTATTTGCATTAAAACCTCATTTTAGTGAAGGTTTTATCAAAGGGATTTTTCATGAACTTGTTTTGTTCAAGAACATACTAATAAGCCACATTACTCAGTTGGAGAAATTTACCTATCTGTTGGACAGAATGGATGTTAAGAAAAATATTGGTTCTAAATAAGAGTGGAAATTAAGCAATAAAACTCAATGAGAACTCTTATTAGCTCATTAATCCACACCTCAGACATGTTGTGAAGTATGAGATTGTAGCTCAATATCTCCAGCAGATTGAAAAGTATATTAATGACCAAATGAAGCATAGTCTATTATATACATAAAATAAGGGTAACACATGTGTCTGAAAGCATTTCATTTACTTTAAAGGGAGAAAAAAAATGTAAAAATGTCTTTACGACTTTTTTCTCTACCCTTTACATCAGTGGTCTGCAAACTTTTCCAGTTGCATCCTCCCTTACCATTAACGGAATCTGTCAATGCCCCACCCTTCCATTAGTGCACAGCCAAGGCTTCCTCAGCAGTGGAGCCTGGGCTGAAGACAGAGCTGGGGGTGGAACTGGGGATAGCAGAGGAGCTGGGGCTAGCTGCAGAGCTGAGGTGGAGAGGGAATGAGGGCAGAACTGGGCTGGGGGCAGATCAGGGTGCAAAGTGGGACTGAGGCAGAGCAGAACTGGGGGCTGAACAGGGTTGGGGGCAGAGACAGTCTTTGGGCAGAGTGGGGCTGGAAGTGTAGTGTTCCTCCCTGCCTCCCTTGGGGGCTGGCCTGGCCCTGCCGCACGATCCCCTGAACATTCCTCTGTGCCCCCCTGGCATGCCCCACAGTTTGGGGACCACTGCCTTACATTATACTTTATATTACACTTGTTGCTTAGTCTAAGAATTGGTGAGTTATACAACATTACACGTATAAGTTTTGGGCACTGCAGATATGAACCAGATATCACTAAGAGTCAGACTGCTGCTCTGACAGTCAATGTGCAAAACTATACTATAATAGTTGGTACTGACAAATCATATGTTATTTTCAGAATAACAAGCAGTTGCAGAGGGCTAAATTTTCAATCTGCAATTTTGACAGGCAAATTTTGTACGCATTTGTACAAAATATACACGCATGTGCAATTTTGTTTGAATACTTGTTCCTGTATATAAATTCAGAAAGAAAAAACAAAACATGAAGAATATACCATGAAGTGCACCTTAACATTACAATTCTATCTTGGACCCAATTCTGGATCTCTGAGCTTTAGCAGAAGTAGTGCTACCACACTCTTGCTAAGATACTGGTGGATCAACCATTCATTGGTTCTCAGACTTTTGTATTGGTGACCCCTTTCACACAGCAAGCCTGAGTGTGTGACCCCCACCACAGAAATTAAACACACCTTTTTTATATTTAACACTATTAAATGATGGAAGTGAAGCAGAGTTTGGGGGTGGAGACTGATAGCTCGCGACCTCCCCCCCGTTTGAGAACCCCTGGGCTAGTTGATTTATTTTTGTTAACTGAGGCCTCATTGACATGACGATTTGCAATGCCTACTCCTTTGAGCAGATACAGGAAAGATAAGTAAGTAAATGCCAATGCTATCATTCCAAGATGTTGTTTTATCTAATTATTTTTCATTATTACAGTACCTAATTTTTATTATGGATCTCTACCGTGGCCAACAGCTTTAGTACAACTGACTTCTTTGCCACTTGATTTACCAGTACTCATGCGTCTATGTTTTCAATTTGAGAAGCATTTCAGGTCTCTGGTACCAAACAAGTTAAAAGAATGCAAGACTGACCAAAACTTAGAGTTTTACTTACTATTTCACATTCCTTACAGGTATGGCCCAGCAATTTTCTTCTCTCTTCTCTCTTCCGAACAACCTCAATATGAGGAAAACCTAACACAGTATTTTTTCTGAAAGGCAAAAGGAAAGAGTCACTAGAAGCACGTCTACACGACTCTGCAGTGCAGACTACAGGATTTGTTAATTGCAGAGTGCACCACAATGTTGCACTCTAACTGCTCCCATTCAACTCTTTCAAACAGGACTATGTTAATGCAATGCAGGCACCTTTTAGTTCATGCCAGCAGCATCCACATGGGGCAGTTAGAGTGCAACATTCTGGTGCACGCTGTGATTCACCCACCACACAGTCTGCAGCGTAGCGCAGTGCAGACATAGCCTAGGTTTTCACTTGATACTGTATTTCCTTGGGAAGTTAAGGTGTTCATTAACCCAATGAAGCAGACAGCAGCAAGGAAATAATAGGATTTCACTGGGACAATCTAACAGATTATTTGAAAAAACTTCAGCTTCCTGACAACTGCCATATAAAAAGCTATCTTTCACATCTGAACACAAAGGAATAATTTGTAGCCAAAAGAAGTTGCAGTGTTTTTTTAAAGTAAGTTGTCTTACACGTATCTAGGCCCTTATGTGAAAGAGGAACTGCTGAACATCTCAGCTCTACTTAAAAACCTTGAATAGTACTAACTCATCGCCTGCCCAACTTAAGGTTTCAGTTTTTTTAGTAAATGCTTCACGAGTGCCATTATGTTTCTACCTCTGTTTGAGCCAACTGTATGGGATTTTTCAACTTTGCATTTTCTTTTTAGCAAGACACAATGTCAGTCTATTTCCTCTGCAAAGTGAAAACAGGCTGGGTATAGAATAGATGTGTGAGCCAGACAATAAACTGCATGCTTAATGGTATTATGAAATGAAGACTAACAGGTTATTATGAAAACAGGAGATGAATGGAGAAAGGCACTAAGATATACAGTGGTCTGTTGAACGTTCCTTATTTAACGTCCACAGGAATTTCAAAAAGCTTGATTTAAAATAAATAAATAAATAAATAAATAAATAAATAATTGACACACTGAAAAAACCCTCACTTATAAGAAATCAGTATGTTTTTTGGCCTTGGAGGAGAATTGCATACAGGAGCTAGTCAGCAACTCCAACAAGTAGCAACAGGACCAGCCAAAGCAGGGACTTTTTTCAGCTTTGGACATTCCACTCAGAACTGTAGGAAGTTCTCGGACTCTCTATTCCTTGGGCAGGTAGCCTGTTTACTCAAACTCTTCACACTCTCCAGTCTCTTCACCTCAGCTTCACTCCATACCTGCCCCTCCTTACCTTCTTCTCCCCTGCCCTGTCCCCCTTTCTCTCCTTCCCTTTTTTCTTCTTTCCATTTAGCTGATCCATTCCTAAGTACCACTCCCCCACTGCCAGTCATGGAACATACTTGATGTTTGCTACCATCAAATTGTTTAGTCTCCTTGTATGTTATATCCCTTCCCCAACCTTGTGTCTCTCTTGTCCATTTAGATTGTGAACATTCTGGGGCAGGAATCATCTACTACTCTATACATTTATATAGTGCCTAGCATAATAGGGCCCCATTCTCAGCTTGCCCTTAGGCACTACCATAATAAACATGGTAATACGTAACTTGAGCCAATGTGTGTTTGGAAAAACATCACAGATTATAGAAACATGCTTTTAGAAAAAGAGTAACATTTCTGTCTCTTTATTAAAAAGTGACAAGGATTCTTCTCTTCCAATGTTCTGTAGCTTCTCTTTCTGATTCATCTTCTTTCTTTGTAATAACCACCAGAATTCATACAGAGATTTTTCCATTTGTACACCTTCAGCTTCTTTGTATGGAATGATTTAGCAGTTTTATTTTATGAAAGGATAAGGTCTCTTCAGAGGGGAAAACCTAATCTTCCTACATTAATAAAAAATGTTGCATTACCTTTCATCACTTTTAAAATATGGCTCCACAAAAGCTTTCTGCTTGGTTTTATCTTGTTTATTCTCATGCTCTGTAAATAAATAAAAACATGCCATAAGTCTGTTACTGAATTGCCTAGACAGAATGACCATAAAATGATTGAGCGAGATATACTGCACAAATTGCATAAAACTATTTTAGTCAACCATTATGGAACTGAACCAAAACCACCTGTAGATTTTTCAATTTTAATATTTCACAATTATCTATTTGTCCTCTCGTGCTGAATGACAGCACTGAGATCAAGCTTCATGAAATACATAATCTGCTTTGAGGCAACAGATACAATATACTTGCAGTACGAGAAGCATGGAATGGGTGAGCAAGAGGATTAAAATAGTGTGTAAGTGAAAAGTAAAAAGATAATAGTAGGAGATGTAAAGTGGAATGAGGAAGATTGGGGAAAAGAGCACAAAGAAGAGAGATGTTGCTAGGATGCAAAGTATTCAAATAGTCTTAGAAAGAGCTCCTTGAAAAAAGAATTATCGCCCCCCCCACATTAAATTGAGTTAGTAACTGCAACCAAATCAACTCACTAACACCAAGAATCAGTGATTCCTAGAACAGGCATCCAACTGTACAGCCCCTATGTTAACTTCTGCGATGCTTCCCTGCTTCTGTATGAATGCTAAATGAGTTACTTAATGCAGTAGTTTTTAAATAGCTCTCTATTCTCTTAAAATCCTGGAATAGTGAATGAATTCCTTTGAGTTTCTGATAAACAAAATAATCACTTATTTGGTATATTTCTTTTTCTAGTGGGATTGTGTCCCAGTTAAGAAGATAGGTTCTTGTTTAGTTTGACCAAATTATTAATAGTATAATTAAAGGAAAAACAAGTGTACTACTTACTCATTAGTTTGCTTGCTGATAACACTTCCTCATTTTCCTCCTCTTCCTCAAGAGGATTTTCTTTTTCATCACATGCTGAAGAACTATCCTCTTCCAGACACGATTTATATTCTTCATATGATGTCCGATCAAACATTTCTGCTAAGCTATCATTCATTTTTCTTTCTCCCTCTGTAAAAAAGGTCAGAATGAACATCCAAATCAGTCTTTCAACAAAACATATTTTTGGTGGAACATTAGTCAAAAGAACAGGGTTATACTATACTTCCAGCTCTGTCACTATCTCGCTACAGCAGCTTGGTCAACTCCCTTAATTTGTGTGTGCCTTGTTCTTCATCTTTTAATATGGATTCTGCTTTCCTACCTCAGAAAGATACCTTGATTGATATAAGTGTATAGACGAAAAAGTGATTTCACAATAATAAATCCTCAACCGTAGCACTGCATGAATGAAGATATTTTGTTGATAGCTGCTATTGTGGAGTTATCCAAACACAAATATCGTTATTCTTTACTGGTGAATGATAACAGACCTCCATCTGACTTAGATATTTTAAATATAGTCAAATTGATTTATATACGACATGAAATAATTTTTATATATATCTTTATAAAATCACACACGCACACATTATAATTGTATATATTTAGCATATTAAAAATGAGATCTTTCTACAGATAAAATAAGTTTGATAGGGTCAATAATGGGGTATTTTTTGTGTCATGACAGTACTTAAATATTTAACATGTTTATTTCAGGTTAGACAAGTACTATATGAGGTATATTTAATTTGTTTAAAGAAGTGTAGAAAGGAAGCACAATCTTAGCCATAAACTATGAACCCTATCCAAGTCTTTGACCTCAATATAAAGTCTTCTATTGACTTCAACAGAAAATGGATTAAACCATCATGATAAACTTGTAATAGTTACCTCAATGCTACCGTAATGCTACAAACCAAACTATACTGTATCATCAACCAATTTTCAATCAATTTGTGAAGAGGAGAAAAATACATACTTGGACTGCTTTCTCCTTTCTGCTCTTGGGTTTTCATTTTTAATAGCATGCTTTCACTAACATATGTGTAGTCCATGTCAGTCTCTCCTCCTACTCTTGATTGAGAGCCTTCCTGAATAAATGAAGTATAATAATGGTAATCACACTTAAAAGTTATAACAAATTGACATATTTCAGTCTCATATCAGGTACCTGAAGTTTCTTTACACTGCAGTGGTTCTCAAACTTTTGTACTGGTGACCCCATTCACATAGTACGCCTCTGAGTGCGACCCCCCCCCATAAATTAAAAACACTTTTTTATATATTTAACACCATTATAAATGCTGGATGCAAAGCGGGGTTTGGGGTGCTGGCTGCCACCTCGCGACCCCCTGAGGGGTCCTGACCCCCAGTTTGAGAATCCCTGCTTTACAGAGACAATTCAGACAAGTCTCCCAAAGAAATTTAACAAGTTCCCCACTACTGGAGCTAAGAATCTACTGATAAGTTTTTCACAGTTGTCTTCTGAAACTAACATCTGCATGGCAGAGATACAGAAACTTGTTGCTAATGCCAGGTTATACAACTGGATTTGAAACCGGGGTAATCTGGCGAACATCACTAATCACTGAGATCACATTCTACAGGTTCCTTCTGTAAAGTTCTATGAAAGGAAAATGTATTTATGGATGCATAAAGCAATTCACCAAACTGTCAAATCTCATGGAAACAACACCTGCAATTACATGAAGAATCAATACATTTGCAAACAAATTAATCTTTTAAGACAAGCAAGAAGGACAAAAACAATTACCATTCAGGAAAACACTCAACAAGGCGCTTTCTTACGGACTAAGTGTCAGCAATCCAAATAAAGTTAATACAGTCAAGTCTTGTAAGTCTCCAACTATTTACAATATAGAGTTCACAGTGAACACTTACAAAAGACAAATTGCATAATTAAGAACATTCTTTAATTTTTTTACAAAATATTTTAGTAATGACTGTTCCCTTTTCCACAGCTACTGGAAAAGCACTCAGAAGAATGTGGTACTAACTTTGTAATGGATAATGGAGAGCTTTGGGAGATAAGTTGAGGATCTGCTTTGCAAAGTTTTGTTTTAAAAATAAGTAAAATGTATTTGTAATGTTTAAGCCTACTCTTGGCATTTTTTCTAAACCATGATTTATATGTGCAGCCTAATATCAAATTAACCTAATTTATGCTTTTTTAAAAAGTTAAGTTTATTATTTATTTTATGGGACAAGAGGGTGTGACTCAAATTTCTGCTTACCTTGGTGCCAATAACCGTAATATCCATTTTGTACTGGGAAAGGTCTGCTCCTGGATCTATACTCCACTGCATATTTTCTAAGGATGGTTTATCTTAGATGTGGGGATACAGGAAGCAAGAGAGAAGAGAGAAATCAGAATCAAACTACTGACATCTAATGCCAATCTTAGGTGTATTTCCTTTTTAGCTATTCATTATTCTTTTAGGCTTGATTTTTCTCATAACAAGGTTGAAATAGTGCAGAGTAAGTACACTAATCTGATCTAATTTAGTTCGGATATAAAGAATTTTAAAATAATTCTTTAGATTTTTCTGTATATTCACTGTATACACTGTTTCTGTAATGATGCACTCTCTTTTGTATAGTACGTATAAATATCATGATCTTAAATAAGGATAATATTACAATAATTGGTCTGTGGTCTGTCAGCTCATCCTATCTATTCAATACTGATAATGACAAAAAAAGTAAAGATACTACTAAACAAATAGCTAAGTTGGTGGTCTGAGTTCTTCTGTTTCAGAGTTGGCTCCAAAAGAATACTGCTGAGTGAAGAGTTATCGAGAGAGAGAGAGAGGGAGTGTCAGAGATTCCAGTTAGAAAAGTGAAAATATATAGTATAATTCCTGTAAATAGGGGTATTTTGTAGTAATGCTCTCCATAACTAAAGAACAGGAATTTCTTAGAAAGGATAACGTGAATGCAAACAAACATACAGACAGCCTTAAAGCCAGCTACATTTATTTTAAATGTCTATCTATATATGAGAAGGTTGGTGTACAGTATAACAAACTTATTTTGTTTCAACATCTTATTCATATACTGCAGCAATGTGCTATGTGCACTTATTATACCGTAAAGTAAACTAGATTAAAAAAAATTCTTTCCTGCCCTTAATCTAAAGCCATGAACAAATACTGTCTAGTGAAAACAGAATGATAGGGGACATTATTGATGAAACCTTGATGAAACAGGTATGTTTTCAAAAGTGATTTGAGACAAACGAGGATGGAGTCAGTTAATGTAGAGGTAATTCTAGGAATAAGAGGTGGCATATCAAAGGGCATGAAGTTAGGAGCAGGATTAGAGGAAGGGAACAACAACAACAACAGGAGGAGGAGGAGGAGAACAAAAATGTGAACATTCAACTATAGGCATGGGCTGAAGAAAGAAAAATTTTAAGTTACCTTGTTCATTTTGCAGTGGTTTAGTTTTTGTTATTCTACAAGGGTTTGGTTGAAGCACAGATGCCAGCTCACATTCTCCATGTCCTGTCCTGGTTTTCTTTCTAATTGGTTCATGGCCACCAGCAACCTAACAACATACTACAATTTTAACATTTCCCAGACTTTAAACACAACATTTGGAAAGGAAAAACATAAAATACATATTTCCCTCAGATGCAACATACCTTCATGTCATCAAAAAGTAGTTCTGTCTCCACTGTGTTCGGCAATGATGGAATTTTGAAAGCAGAGATTTCTTCTTTTATTTGCATCAAAGGTTTATCATCTGGACATGTTTTGCCATGTGACTGGAGAATCATCTCCTGTACATAGGGATCTTCTTGTGACTCTTTTCCTGACAAATAGCTTCCATTGTTGCTATTTTGGATGGATGAAGAACCCTTTGGAATGGGCTTCACCAGCTGTGAAAAAACATCATGCAGCGTGACCTCTCTTAGTTTATTTTTACAGATCTCATCACTTCTTGAGCTTTTTTCTTGACAGTGAATAGCAGAAAAACGATCAGACAGGTCCAGAGGCTTATCAATTATATGATCTCCATTAACAGGTTGAAAGTCTGCTTGAAAAGGGGAAGAGTTTTCTTTGTTGAAAGATGTTTTTTCACAGCTAGTCACAAGCTCATCTTCCGTTTTCTTTCTTTTAGCATATCTATCTGCCACTTGTTTGTGAGGTGCAAGGAGGAAGTCATTCTTGATCATCTCATCTTTACCTGAGCAAGTGTTGACCACACAAGTTATGGATTCATTAACATCGCTTTTCACAACCATCTGCCTACTGGCTGAGACCTGGCTGATAACAGAGTTTACTTCAGCCCCAAGATTAAGTGGTGCAACAAGAGCAACATCTTCAGATTTTGGTCTAACTTTATGAGATCTAGAATTGAAAGTACTGTTGAAAGGGTTTTTTTTGGCATTGGACTTCTGTCCTGTTTCTAAAACAGAAGGGGAAAGACTTGAAGTCAGGCTGTTCTTCATGTTGTTAGATGCTCCGAAAACAGGAGAAGCTACCTGAGAATCCCAGTCTACATCTGGTGGAGTGTTCTGAGATGGATCTGAAAGTCTGAACATATTGAGAGATGAAAGACATACCTTGAGCCACTGGGAAAAATGATTTTTAAAAAATTCAGTCCCCTAAAATATGAGCAATATTCAACAATTTTCAGGCAGCAACTGTATAAATTGAGGGGGAAATGATGTACACTTACCACCATGTATTCTAGTAGCTGAACAGAAAATTAAAAAGTTGTAATGACTTTAGTTTGTTAGGTTTCAGAGTAACAGCCGTGTTAGTCTGTATTTGCAAAAAGAAAAGGAGTACTTGTGGCACCTTAGAGACTAACCAACCGATGAAATGAGCTGTAGCTCACGAAAGCTTATGCTCAAATAAACTGGTTAGTCTCTAAGGTGCCACAAGTCCTCCTTTTCTTTTTAGTTTGTTAGTACAGTATTATCTAAAATTTTAGTAGTTAGTATTAATAAAGGGTTACCTCCCTGAAAGCTGTAATACAACACTACTCCTGGCTGTATTTCTCATTGGATAAAAAGGAAAGATGAGAAACGAATACTGTTTGTACGCATATAAGATCTGGTCAATGATCACCGTTAAAACCAGAGGACCAAAACTAGGCAAAAACAGATCTGGTTTTCTGTTTCAATGTGACCCTGAGTCCTCTCCTGGCTTCTCTCAAATATGGAAGAGGAATCAACCTGACATAGAAATCTCTCCACCCACAGGCCTTGGCTTTCAATCTATGCAAAGGATGGAAGGTGGAGAAGGTCTGGGAGAAAGGCCAATCTAGGTTCTTATATGAATCGTATTACTGTTGAAACTGACTGTTTCAACAGCATGAGACCTATAACCTCGTCAATAATGTCTGTGGGGCAGTCAATGGTTCCCTCTTGGGATCTTCAGGTGGCAGCCAGCTCACTCACCAAATGGTCACTCTGATCCATGCTACCTTAGAGAAGAAATTAAGGGAAATGGCCCACCTGCCTGTCTCTTTTCAGCAAAAGTGAACTCCTGGTGCCACTCTACTATCTTACCAGAGTCTGAGGTTGAAGGTACCCCAGAACGCACCGCACAATAGCTAAGGAAATCTCAGAAGTGGGGATTCATTGCCCTAGGATACTTCCCCCTCAAACATTTAATGTCATCTTGGTAAGAAAGAAGTAAAAATCAATGGTTTTGTAAATCTCTCCAAGTCATAAGGAATTTTGTTTGGTTTTTAATAACACTGACCTGTTCGGGTCCATGAAGCCCACATAAAATGAAACTACTGGGTTTTGCAGAGCCCTAACTTTAAAGACAGACACCATATTTTATCAAAACTAAGATTTGATATAAGCCAATTTACCTCTATTCATTTTTATTTGCTATAAATTAAAAAGAAACTCACCCCAAGTTGTCGTCATTTCTTGATGATTCATGAGCTAGCTGTTTTCTGGAATCTTCCCACTGTGGGCTCTGAGGCACCTGGGTCACTGGAATGTTACTTCTAAGAGCATGCAGTACGCTCTGGGACTCCTTGAATGCCATAAAAAGAAAGTACATTTGTATGAAAGAATAGAAAAGAACTAAAATTATAAATATTAGACTTGCAAATTAGAACACCAAAATCCCAAACTAAATAGTTCAATTTTGAAAGTAAGTAGCTGAAGTTTACCAGCCAGCTGTTATACTACTTTAACAATCTGCTTTTAAATAAGCCCTAAAAAAGCGCTTTAAAACTGTTTTCAAGACAGTTAGCTACCATGTTTCATGCATGCAAACCAGTAAAGAACTCATTTCATTTTGTACTTCTAAGAAAAACACTACTCTATACAGATTATTTTACCAACCTCCCCATGGTCGAATCCAAGGGTATGTCTACACTTCAATGTAAGTCAAGGGTTAGTGGGACTTGAGTCATGGACCCACAATTTGAGTATCTACACTGATTGCCAACCCTAGGCTCAAAACCAGGACTCTAGTATCCATAGTGCAGCATGCAGATCCGAGTCTAACCAACCATATCCCAGACTTCTTAGCACTCTCCTGAAATGTGATTGCTCTAGCCCTTTCTTTGTGGCACAGCGTAAGAGAACTTGACTGTCCCACCCTGCACGTTACAGGAAGTTTGAAGCCTACCAACACATCCTGCCAAGCATTTGTTTACCAAGACCTCTCATTTTGGTCTGCATGCTCCCAGCAACCAAAGCCAGCAATATATAGGCGGCGCCATTTGAAGAATTTCTCTTACATGCACTTTTACTCCTGTTTCAGGAAACAGGCAGAGGTTCCATGAGATGCTGGTGGACATTTCTGAGGCATTTTCTGACCCACTGAAGGCACCTGACAGAGCTAATGATGGAGCAGGAGAACACAGACATGGCAGACTTGAACTGGCTGATGATGCTCATGACACTTGGTATAGCTAGCTGCTGCTAACTCCTACATAGACTTACGCTTCTGGGAGCAGGGCCACAAGCACAAACTGCTGGGATCTCATTGTCTTGTAGATCTAGGATGACGAGCAACAGGTCCAATATTTTCGCAAGAAAGCAAGCTACATTTCTGAAGCTTTGTGAGCAACTTGCCCCAATTCTCCAGCATATAGACACAGGCATGAGGGTGGCCAGGCTGGCCCATAAACGACTTGCTATAATCATCTGGAAGCTGGCTACCCCAGACTACTATATGTCTGTTGCCAACAAGTTTGGGGTTGGAAAGTCAACTGTGGATAAATTGGTGGCAGAGGTTTCTGAGGCAATCAGGCATGTGATATACCCCACAGTGATGGGCATAAAAGATATTCTGGAAGTAACTGCTGGCTTTGAGAGAACAGTGTTTTCAAGCTGTGCTGAGGCCACTGATGGGCTGCATGTGTCCATACTTTGCCCCCCGAAAAGAACACGAGTACATAAATTGCAAAGGGTACTTCTCCATTGTAATGCAAGCAGCTGTGTACCACGGTGGCCAATTTATGAATGTCAACATGAATTGCACTGGAAAAATTCATGATGCCAGGGTTTTCTGCTGACTGGGAGTCTACATTCATGGACGGGCTATGACACTATTCCCACCAAATGACTGTCATAAATGGAGTTACTGTCATTCTGGGGGACCCCACATGCCCCTGTTGATCTTGGCTTAACTGTACCCTGATATCAGAGGCCCTGGCAAAAGGTTTAATTACACTCTGAGCAGTTTTAGAATGGTTGTTGAATGTGCTTTTGGCAGATAGAAATCCCACTGGCAGCGTCTACAGACCCGTTTGAATTCCAGTGTCATCAATGCTGTGCTCATACTGTGGCTTGCTGTGTTCTTCACAATTTTTGTGAAGCCAAAGGCGAGCCATTTCCCCTTTAATGGACTGCTGAACTGGTATACTCAGCCAGAAAAGTGCACCAACCACAGATGGAGCTGGATGCACATGGGCAACAGAAGTTAGGCAGGCTTTGTGCTCCCACATTACAGACTTGCATGGGCCAATGAAGAGGGAGAATAGTCCCTTTATAAATATGCTTGTTGAGGGGAGTAAGGGTGAGGCGTTGATTGCCATGAAATGTACTTATGAATGCAGAGTAGGTAAGGATACACGTCTGTCTTGGCCAAGCTTGGTGGGAAGGTGTAGAGGAGAGAGTTGTTCCACGGGATGAGGAATGCATTTCCTAGGGATGCAGTCCCGAGTCTCGCTCTGGAGCAAAAACAGCTGACATTTTTGATTCTGGGTTGTGGCAAAGAGGTTGATGGGGGTGCCCCGTTGAGGGAGAAGAAATGTTAAAGTATTGCAGGATGCAGTTCCCATTTTGTGTTCTATTGAGAAGTGTCTGCTCAGTGCGTTGGCAGTAGTGCTGTGGGAGCCTGGTAGGTAGGAAGCGATGGTTTGTTATTGATGTTGTATGCACCAATTCCATATTTGGATGGCTTCCATGAAAAGGGAATGTGAACAGGCTCCCCCTTGTATGTTGATGTAGTACATACATACTATGTTTTCTGTTAAGACCCAAATAGATTTGTTCCTTATGAGGGGAAGAAAGCAAAGGCATACTCGCCTCACTGCTCTGAGCTCTAAGAGATTTATGTGTAGGTGCGTCTCTGATGCAGACCACCAGCCTTGTGCTCTGTGTCCCCCTAGATGCACTCCCCAACCAATTAGGGAAGCGTCCATGGTGAGCGTGAGCGTTGGGGATCGTTGCTGGAAGGAAACCCCTGTGCAGAGGTTTTCTGGTCTTGTCCACCAAAGAACATTGGGAGGAGGAGTTAGCAGCGTCCCTAAGGTGTGTCTGTTGGGTTTGAAATTGGAATTGAGCTAGCCCTAAAGTCATCTCATGTGTAGCCTGGCATACTGGACCATGAAGGTGGTGGCTGCCATGTGACCAAGGAGCTGTAGACAGATTCTTGCCTGTGTCCTGGGACGAATAGAGACCGTGTGTATGAGCTGCGGGATAGCAAGGAATCTGTGATATGGGAGCGAGGCTCTGCTCTGGATTGAGTCGAGATGAGCTCCGATGAACTCGATCTGTTGTGTAGGTGACAGGGTGGATTTTTGGATGTTTATTTGGAGGCCCAGGCTGTGAAAGAGGGAGATGGCGAAATGAGTAGCTTGAAGTGCCTTGCCATAGGAGATGCCTTTGATGAGGCAATTGTCCAGGTAAGGGAAAAGCGTGATCCCATGTTTGCGGAGGTGAGCCACGACCCCGGCTAGAGTTTTGGAGAAGTCTCTTGGTGCTGTGGAGAGGCCAAAAGGAAGAACTCTGTATTGAAAATGGTCGTGACGATTGCGAATCGTAGGAAGTGTCTGTGAGCTGGATGAATTGGTATATGAAAATAAGCGTCCTGTAGGTCAAGGGCTGTGAACCAGTCCCCTTGATCCAATGCAGGAATTATTGTGCCCAGTGTGACCATCTGGAATTTTTGTATCCTCACGAATTTGTTCAATCGGCGTAGATCTAGTATAGGCCTCCATCCTCCGGTCTTTTTCTGGGTCAAGAAGTAATGGGAGTAGAACCCTTTCCGTCATGTTGCGTCAGCAATTCCACTGAGCCTAGCTGGAGAAGGTGAACCACGTCTACGCGAAGTAGGTGCTCGTGAGAGGGGTCCGTGAAGAGGGACAGGGAAGGGTAGGAGGATAGGATATGAATGGGATAGAGTAACCGGACCGAACTATTTCAAGGACCCAGCAGTCCTGTGTAATACGCTGCCAGGCATGTTGGAAACTCTGGAGGCGGTGGCCAAATGGGCAAGTAGGCTGTGGAATCAAGGAGTGGTCGCTCGACCAATGTTTCAAAATTGTTGTTTGTTCCCGGATGGGTGGGAGGTGGTTGCTTGAGCTTGATTTTGTCTGCGCTTAGGGGGTCTAGAGCGATTCCTCTTTATGTCATATGGTTTAGGTTGAAGCCGATAATATTGTTGTGTGCGCAGTCTTTGGTAAGGTTGGTATTGTCGTCTCTTGGGAAGAGATGGGTGAATATGCAGGGTGTGCAGTGTTGCTCTACACTCTTTCATAGTGTGAAGTAGTTCATCGTTTTTTTAGAAAGCAGTTTGTCTTTATCAAAGGGGAGGTTCTCCGCTTT
This sequence comes from Lepidochelys olivacea, assembly GCF_965140295.1. NCBI lineage: Eukaryota > Metazoa > Chordata > Testudines > Cheloniidae > Lepidochelys > Lepidochelys olivacea. Next base: position 82,781,257 of record NC_140412.1, read on the forward strand.
GGTCTGCAGCTCTTTAGGGATGCCAGATGCAGAAAGCCATGAAGATCTGCACATAACCACAGCAGTTGCAGTAGTACAGCCGCAGTGTCCACCGTGTCTAAAGAGGCTTGTAGGGCCATTCTGGAAATCAATTGGCTCTCGCTCAGAATTGATTTAAAGTCCATTCTCCTATCCTCTGAAATGCAGGTGCTAAATTAAAAAAGTTTATTATAGTTATCAAAGTCTTAACTGGGGAGGAGTGCAGAGTAGTTTGCAATCTTGAATTGTAGAGCGGAGGACGTGTAAACCTTGTGTTTAAGGTCCTTATCTTGCAGGGTGGGCCAATATTGTGGCTGTTTTGTCCTTTGTGCGACTGTATCCATGACGAGAGAGTTCGGTTGTGGGTGAGAAAATAGGAAGTCAGCATCCTTAGCAGGAACATAGTATTTACATTCGGCCTTTCTGCAGGTAAGTAATAAAGAAGCTGGAGTTTGCCAGAAAGTGTCAGCTGGTTCCTTGAGTGCTTCATTTATAGGGAGCGCGATCTTTGAGGTGCAGAGGGTTGAAGGATTCTGAGGAGTTTGTGTTTGTCTCCTGAACCTCTTGTAGGGGGATGTCTTGCCTGAGTGCCACCCCCTTGAAAAGCTCTTGAAACTATTTACAGTCATCCATGTTCTGTGGAATCGGGCGGAGAGGGCTCCGTCTGGAGCAGATGGAGAATTAGGGTTCAGTGAGCCAGGATATGGTTCATAGCTCATGTTCTCAGGAGGGGGTTCAGGTACTCTAGAAGTGGACAGATCTGGAGATCGAGGCACAGATGCAGGTAGTGGTTTCGTGGAAGAGGTCTGAGGATGAGTGGTAGGAGGATGTGGCCAAGGGTACCACTGAGGCCAAGGCATAGGGTAGGAGAACCCAGGTGCCATCCAAGGGGGGGCGAAGTAGGGAAACTGAGGCTGGTGGCTGAGGACCGTAGCCTGAGGTGGAAGAGGGTCCGGTGGAGGAGGACAGGCAGGTGGGGAGAACTCTGCCTGCTCCTGTATATCGGGTTCGCTGTCAGTCAAGGTAGCCAGTTCAGGTGGTGAGAGCGGCTGTTCGAAGAGTGAGCTCTGTGTATCCAGGAGCAGAGTTAGGCTCAGGTGGCACTGAGAGATCACACTGAGTGAGGAACTGCTGCTCCTGCTCCCTGGGCTGAGCTGAGCCAGGACTGTGCTCTAGCACATTCACAAGTGAAAGTGAAAGCGTCACCAGTGCCGCGCGTCTGTTGGAGGTGCCCTGCAGGGAGTTCGCTGCTGGTGCCGGGGCAAGCTTGGCGCCGATATTCTTCCTGGCACTGTGGCTATTTTTAGCGTGGAGGAGCTCGGTGCCATGGAGATCTTCCCAGTATGGAAGGTCAGGTTCCTGCCTCTGCGGGAGCCGCGGCTGAGGCTTTAGAAAGGAGTTGAGGTGCCTGCCTGCGGCGCTGTCAGCACAGAGAGTAAGGATCTCGCGGGAGACCCTTTACCTTTGTCAGAGTCTCTCCTATGAGACTGCTGTGCTTCTTGCCTCTGCTCCAAAGAGGGTGAAGCAACGCTCCCAATGGTTTGGATCTGGCCGGGGAGCATGTAGGAGCAGATTTAACTTTCCCCGTCTCCGAAAGTGGCTGGAGGGATTTTTCCATCAGAAGCATTTTAAGCAGCAGGTCCGTGTCGCGCCGAGCCCTTGACTTGAGGCTTGTACAGTGGAGGCATTTTGCGGGAATGTGGATTTCCCCGAGGCACTTCACACAATGTGAGTACCCATCGGACCGTGGCATGGAGTCCTGACAGGAAACACACTTTCTGAATCCTGAAGCCCCAGGCATTGTGAACTAGAAATGGCAGGGGAGAGTGTCTCAGCAGGAGACAAGCCTGAAGCGAAAAGTTTTTTTTTTTCCTTTCAATTAAGTAACTAAACTATGTAACTACACTAAAGGAAGGGCAACAATTGGGATGTAACTAATAACTATTTCTATATTCTTTGTTACTTTTTTCCTACAGAGACCAAGGAAGAGAAGTAGGTCTGCCCCGAGTCCCGTCTTCAGCCGGGGATGGTTGAGAAGGAACTGAGGGAGGTGTGAGACGCAGGCACTCAGGAAGATTCCAAAGAGACGGGAGATACCAACTGAGCGCCTGCGTCCTGACCAGGCACTGCTACTGAAAATCTCCGATCAACGGCGCTGGGACGCACTGACACCTAGAGTGGAGTACTCACAGGGACAGCACTCGAAGAAGAAAGTTAATTCACAGTATGAACGGATGTAAGAAGTGACTGATGTATGTATTGATATAACTAACTGTATTGAAAAATAGCACTTACATACCAAGTCCCAATTATCTCTGATCATGTATTTATTTACCTTTATTATTGAAACACACATTATATGATGTGATGCAGTGATAGCAATGACATTTCTTACTAAAATAAAAAGCTTTATTTAGAAACATTTATTAGAAAAATACAACATTAACACATTGCCAGGCAGGCCAGCTGCCATCACCATACCAGAACACCAGTAACACAATCTTACAAACAAACAGTGCATAAACAAGCAAAAACATCTACAAGACAGAAACCCCCTACTGTGCATGTTCCCTGGCTCCCCAATCTCCTTTCCCTTCCTCCCATGTTTGCCAAGAGCTAGGCACCAGGGGAGGGCAGAAAAGGCATCTGTGGGAGAGGATGTCAGTATGGAGGACTGAATGGGGCACTGTTGCCCTGCCCAGCTATTGCCTGATTAACCTAATTGCCTTCTATGATGAGATAACTGGCTCTGTGGATTGGGGGAAAGCAGCGGACATGTTATTCCTTGACTTCAGCAAAGCTTTTGATATGGTCTCCCACACTACTCTTGCCAGCAAGTTAAAGTAGTACGGACTGGCTGAATGAACTATAGGGTGGATAGAAAACTGGCTAGATCATTGGGCAGTGATCAATGGCTCCATGTCTCGTTGGCAGCTGGTATCAAGCGGAGAGCCCCAAGGGTCGGTCCTGGGGACGGTTTTGTTCAATATCTTCATTAATGATCTGGAGGATGGTGTGGATTTGCAAATGACACTAAACTGGGAGGAGTGGTAGATATACTGGAAAGTAGGGATAGAATACAGAGGGATCTAGACAAATTAGAGGATTGGGCCAAAAGAAATCTGATGAGGTCCAACAAGGACAAGTGCAGAGTCCTGCACTTCAGACGGAAGAATCCCATGCACTGCTATAGACTAGGGACTGAGCGGCTAGGCAGCAGTACTGCAGAAAAGGACCTAGGGGTTACAGTGGATGAGAAGCTGGATATAAGTCACAGTGTGCCCTTGTTGCCACGAAGGCCAATGGCATTTTGGGCTGTATAAGTAGGGGCATTGCCAGCAGATCGAGGGACATGATCATTCCCCTCTATTCAGCATTCGTGAGGCCTCATCTGGAGTACCGTGTCCAGTTCTGGGCCCCACACTACAAGGATGTGGAAAAATTGGAAAGAGTCCAGCAGAGGGCAACAAAAATGATTAGGGGGCTGGAGCACATGACTTATGAGGAGAAGCTGAGGGAACTGGGATTATTTAGTCTGCAGAAGAGAAGAATGAGGGGGGATTTGATAGCTGCTTTCAACTTCCTGCTTTCAAAGGGGGTTCCAAAGAGGATGGCTCTAGACTGTTCTCAGTGGTAGCAGATGACAGAACAAGGAGTAATGGTCTCAAGTTGCAGTGGGGGAGATTTAGGTTGGATATTAGGAAAAACTTTTTCACTAGGAGGGTGGTGAAGCACTGGAATGGATTACCTAGGGAGGTGGTGGAATCTCCTTCCTTAGAGGTTTTTAAGGTCAGGCTTGACAAAGTCTGGCTGGGATGATTTAGTTGGGGATTGGTGATGACCGGGGGGTTGGACTAGATGGCTGAGCAGGGGGTTGGACTAGATGACCTCCTGAGGTCCCTTCCAACCTTGATATTCTATGATTCTATGATGGGGCCCAATTGCATGGGCCACCCAGTCACGGAGTTGTCCAAGCTGCTCCTGGACTGCAGCACAGGGTACTGCAAAGGGGACTCAAGCCATGATGCAGCAGGGGCCAGTACTCATCAGAACATTAGTGATAGCAGCCATTCAAATAGTTCCTTCTGCTGAGTTCTGTCATCCTCCATTAGCAAATGTTCCTTTTCTAGGAACTAGGAAGCAAATGTTAGCTCCCACACTGCAACCCTGTCCTCAAGCTGTACAGCCAGTCTGAACCTTTCTGTTTGCATCTCATCATGCCTTTCCTCTAGCCATAAGTCCCTCTATCTTAGGTAATGGACCTCCTTGTTGGCCTTGTCCAGAACTACAACTATAAGTTCATCACAGAAATGCTTCCTTTTGGAATGGTCCATGAAGGTACACTGACACAGGCTTCTTCTGCACTGTAGAAGTACCAGCTTGTAGAAGCGGAGGGGCCTGGAATAAGGCAAGACAGAGAGGGTTTCTGTCTCAAATAGCTCTGTGCAGGAGCACAGAAAAAATCCTTGTGGAATTTCAAGGACAAATTACTTTTAAAAACGGAATTTCAATATATTGTGAGGGGGATGCTTCAGCCCACAGAAGCTCCCTGCACACAGCCAGGTTAATCACAGTGAAATAAGTACAGAGACAATGGCAAATTAAAAATCAGAGCTGCCTTCTCCCCCTCCCCCAAGAATTGCAGAACAACTTGGGTTGTGGGAGGGCAACGGCGATCAGTGGCTGTTCCACAAAAGGTAGCTCTATCACTTCAGGCATTCCATGTTTTGGAGGACATACCAGTTTTTGTGGTGCCCGACTGGCAAATAGAGGTGTTACTGCAAGCTGCCTATGGGAAACCAGCAACGTATGCCACTGAAATATGCAAAGTAGTGACTGAACAGTGCCTCTACAAGTGGAGTGGGATGGTCAGCTACCAAAATGGCTCTGGAAAATATCCCCTTTCCCAAAATGTGACTCCCTATTTGGAGTTCCTGCTATGGGAAAAGTTTGCAGCTATCAGCACCTGGGATTGGGTCAGAATTTATGAGGGAATCAACAAGATGCTGTGAGAGCATCCACATCACTGAGCCAGTTATGACTGCATGCAGACGCACAGAACTCCACAGCCATTCCCACATCCCCAGCACATTTCTGGACCAAACCAGAAATATTTGGGACAAATGATTTTGTCACCTATGGACTGCATTTAATTGAAATGGACCAGATTTGTAAATGGAACACATTTTCATAATCCCCCCAGTTTACTGTTTCCAAGTACTTCATTACACTGTTGAGCGGTTACAGAGCAGTGTACTTATGGGGATAGCAACGTAAACTTGTTATTTTTAACAACAGGAATGTGCTATCAAAAATGTGTGGCTTTCCAGTAAAAACTCACTTTTAAATGTGTTATTAAATGTTTGCATTTCCTGGTCTCCATTTTTGAATTCTGTTTGGTGAACACTGAGGCGCTGGCAGACAATCTGCCACTAGTGGTTACGCACTGCTACCCAGGGCTAGTACCAACTTTTGCATTCATTCATAGAATAGAAATCACTCCCATTTCTATATTAACAAACATTAAAACGGAGCCGGAAACTTACAAGGCTCCGTGGCAGGCCATTCCACTATGGGGCACCAAAAAACTCTTCTGAGTACAGCCCCGAGATGAGTTGCAGCTGCTCCTTTGGCAAATCCTCCTCTGGGACTGGTGTCAGCAGCAGTCACTTTGCTGACTTCATTTGGTGCCAACTGCTGGTTCCCATGCTGGACTCTGGAGCCTGCAGGTTGCCATCTTGGCTGACCAACTCACCATGCACCACCACTGGTTCCATGCTCAGCACAGCACATAGCATCTGATCAAACTCATCATAAAAAGGCATGACTGTTGGTGGGTTGCCTGACAGGTGGCTCTTGTTGCTATTTTTTCTGGTACTCAGTTTTGAGTCACTTAATTCCCTCTGCACTGGGCCAGTAAATTTCCAATGCTGCCAGCTTCTTCGCCATTTGGTGTTATATGTGGTCATTCCTATATGTGGTACTTTTACTAAAATCCACTGTTTAGCTGGACTCACTGTAGAGATTAACCAAAATCTGCCTGCGCTCCCACAACCATGAAGCAGCGTGTTTTGCAAAGGACTCCTTCTGGTCAGCCTCCACTGCAAACGCAAAAGGTTCTCCAAAGTTGTGTTTGCAGCTCAGTGGTCAGAATAAAACGGAAGGGCTAAACACCAACTTGCTGAGCTGCTGTACTAGAAGGGGGTTGCTTCTGTTTCCCTCAAGTAGATTGTCCTCTCGCTCTTTCCCCCCCAAGACTTGCCAAAGAATGTCAGCCCAAGGGATTATGGGATACTTTTGGCAGACTCTCAGGACCCGAGTCCAGGGGAGACTGTGTTTACCCAGGTTTGAATCCTGGGTCTTGGCTTGACCCCTCCAAACTTGTGGGGTCCTAGAACCCTGGGTGCAAGCCTGAGTCAAGGCATTTGTGTGCAGGCAGAAGGGGTCTTTAGGTACAAGCCTGACTATGGGCTTACACTACAGTATAGACATGCCTTCCAATAGTTCTTTAAGTGAATGTGACTAATGTCATACAGAACTATGCAACATTTGCTCATTCTCCCTCCTCCACTCCCCCAACCCCCTGCCCCTCCCAAAAAGAAGAATTACATATGCCGTGTACTGTTTTGGCAGGGTTTGGGGTTTTTGTTTTGAAATGTATATGTTGCTATGTGTTAGAGTAGGAAAAGTTGAAAAAGTGCACCTTGCACTTGGAACAGAAGGTGATGTTGTTTGTGATGGTCCTTTGTTCCTGTGAGAGTTTGTTCAAATGTCTTGGAACAGCTCCTGAAAGTTCTGTCTCCATTACATAGGAGTGTTACCTTTATCCTAGTGAGTGTAGAGACCTCTAGGATGATTTTTTTCATTAAGCTTCTACTCAGTTTAAGTAGTAAAACAGAGAATTTCAATTGTTCCACTATAATTTACATAGTTACTACAACTAAAGTTTATCAGAAAAGGTGAATTTATTGAGCCAGATCGAGGCCACCTGTTCCACTCCCTTGGCACTGCTCCAATGATGCAAGGTCAGAAATTTGCCTGATCAGGTAGCTGGATTCTGCAGGTGCCACGAAACCATCCTAGCCACCTTTATGGCAGCTGCTCCTCCTCCTACTCCCCAAGGCACAAGTTACATGTGGGCAAAAGTATGCTGTATTCTGGTGAGCCCTGGCAGTTGGGTCCTTTAGGCACTATTCTAGTGGCAGCTCCAAGGTATAGTGAGGGCTGGGTTCAGTCCCCAGACAGCCCTGAAGACTAGGAGTACTATAAATGTGACTTAGAACCACCCTTCCCCCCTCCCATCACCTCAGTTCCTGCACTGAGCACAGGCTAGCCAGATCTGTGGACCTAGCTCATTGTTTTATTCAAATGAAGGGTTGTAAGTAGGGGGGAAATAATGCACTTTATAAAGCTACTTAAAGCCTGTGGACAGGACAGCCTGTTCATTTCTCTTTCTTGCTAGGTCATTACATCAGGAGTAAGCAAAGTATTTAGAATTCTTAGAAAACGTATTGTTCAGAAGGCTTTTGCTTAATCTTAAAGTGAAAATAGTCAAGAAATAATTACTTTTCTTCTTAGGATGACTTTTACCTTCCTGGAGCTCAGCACTTCCCCAACAAGGTCAGTTACATAGCTTGACTAACACTGCATTACACAATAACTGGCATATAAGATTTATTTTTTTGAGAAATACGGGAACATTACTTACAGATTCTTCTTGAATGAGTCCAATTGTTTCTGCAACAACTGCAGCCAAGTTAAAAGACGGCTTTGCAACAGGATAGCTTCCCATCCCTTGTTTATCTATGTGGATAGAAAAAGGCATAATACATACATTATACATACATGATAATTTTATTCTACTCTTACACAGAGACTATGTAAATTGAGTCAGATTTAAGAAGAGTCCATAAATGGAAAACCACCGCACAGCGACAGAAGTGTGCTGAGCTGTTTGGGACATGGTCAATTTAGTGAAAACTTGGGATTCTTGTCTATACAGAAGGGATTCTTGTCTATCTCTTCTATTCATATGCAGTCCCCCAAAATCAACTGTACAGAGACAATCTGAGCAGAAATTACCCTTTCAAGCTAGAGTATGAGTGCCATGAAAGTGGCAAGTGGACTGGTGTAGTACGTATGTGTCAATTGTGATAGTGCACCAGAAAGTAAACGTAGAAGATGTAAACTTTTTAAGTCTAACTTTTCTAACACACTGCACGTACTATAAAACATTTCACACTCAGTGACCGGGAAAACTGAAGTAAAGCATGACATTCTATATTCTTTAGAATAAGAGTAACATTACCTAAAGAGGTAGAGTACTATGCAAGGTTATTTCTTAGTTACTGCATTTTTAAGATTACTGAAGATACCTAATTAATTCCTTCTTAATGATTACATCTATAAAATATAAACCGTAAAATCTCACTACAGGCTTACACACCAAATATATTTGATCTGATTTTAGTGGTTAAGCAGACAGCAGAAAATAAGAATATTTAAGATTCCAGTCAAACTAATGTGTTAAAGAGTCATTACCTTTGGCTAGCCTCAATGACTATGCTTCACAAGCGGTCACAGATTTTTTTCCTGACGTCTCTGCATATCTGGAAATGGCTACCTTTTCCAACACACTTCTCTACTGGTAGCCAGGCAGCAGTACCGTGTTTACCATAGCGCCAGTGGCTCCATGGCACCGGGCCCAGAGTTAGAATGGGCCGCGGCCAGCCCGATCCCCAGGCTGGCTGAGCTGGCTAGGAAAGCTGCCCCCGCCCTGCCTCTTCCCACCCCTGCTCCGCCCCAGCCCTACCCCCACTCTACCTCTTCCCCAGAGCTAGGTCCCGGGGGACTGCAGCACGAGTCGAGCGCCCTGCACTCACCAGGTGGCAGGAAGTGAAGTGACCTGGCCCCCAGCCTGCTCCACTCCACTGGCTCCCAGCCATGCCGTTGGTGAGTGCTTGGGAGCAGTTCTCCCCTGCCCCCCAAGTCCCAAGACTGGGAGCCAGAGGAGCAGAGTGGAGCGGCCTGGGGCTGGATCACTCCACTTCCCGCTACCCCATGAGTGTGGGGTCAGGCCCGCCCTGCAATCACTGGGTGGCAGGAAGTGGAGCGACCTGCCCCAACCTGCTCCGCTCTACTGGCTCGTGCTGGGGGGTGGTTTCCCCCGTCCCCCAAGCCTGGGGAGGAGATGGAGCAGTGGGGAAGGGGCATGGGACGGGGAAGCGAAGGGGATGGGGGAAGTGGGGGCTGGGGAAGGGGCATGGGACGGGGAAGAGAAGGGGATGGGGGAAGCTGGAGCCCAGCATGTGGCATCCCCTTGGCAGAAGCTGAGGCTCCCCTGTTAAGCAGGCCCATCGAACCTCACCCTGAGAAGCACCACTCCCCTGCATCTGTACCACCCCAATGAGCCCCCCCCAGACACCCTCACCACTGAGCCCCAATCACCTGCACCCCTAACCCAAATGAACCCCACCTCCTCTGGACCTAGACCCCACCCCCGTTGAGCCCCAACCACCTTCATCTGAATCCCCTGCAGAGTCCCATTGTCCCTGCACCTGGAACCCCCCAATGAGCTTCTGTGCATCCAGATCTCCCACTGAGCCACCCACACCCAGACTGCCCCACAGAGAACTCTCTTACCCCCACCTGGATCCCCCCAACACTAAGTCCCTCTGCACTTGGATCCTGCTGCTGAGCTGAGCCTGCTCACCCACACTGGTGCACCTGGCACAGGGGGGCAGGGCCCCAGGGTGTTTCTGGGGCAGGTCTGGCCCTTGCACTGTGTCAGGGTCGGGTGCACCTCACTCTGAGTCCCTGTCCCGGGGTAGGGTCGGGGGAGGCTGCAGGGTAATCTCCCACCTCCATGCAACCAGTGGCCTGTGCTCCCCATTGCCATGTTGGAGTCTCCACCTTTATTTATTGACAAATAAAATTAGCAGAATTTTAAAATACTGTGCACAGAATTTTTATTTTTTTGGTGCAGAATCCCCTCAGGAATATGGGGTGCTGTGCAGCTGTAATGGTGGGATTGTGAGGAAGGTGGTGGGCAATGGGGAGGTCTATGGGCGAGGGGTGTGGTGTGCAGGGTGCTGTGCAGTTGTGGTGGGAGGCCAGCGGGGTAGGTCTCTGAGAGGGGTGGGGCTAGACAGAGATCTGTGGTGGAGGTCTCTGGGCGAGGGGGCGCTGGGCATAAAGGGTGGGGCACTGGGCAGGGTGGGCGGTATGGTGCGGGGGAAGGGTCATGCTGGCAGCACAGGGCTGGGCAGGACAGTGTGCGTCTGGCAGCTGCAGGTTCATAAACAGTGCCCTCCTGCTGTGCAGCGCAGAATGGGGCTGCTCCCGCCACACTGTGCCTCATTGCCCCCAGCCCGCCCTTCACTCTGGAGACTGATCATCCCACCCCCCTGCACCTTGCCCACAAATGGGGGCCCACAAATACGTTTTGTGCCGGGCCCACAAAAAGTTAATTCAGCCCTGCCAGGCAGAACAAGTAGAGTGCTGAGCATAGCAGCAATATCCAAACAGACATGGAAGCACAGAGCAAATAGACACAGAAGAATGGATTGGGCTCCCTTTGATTTCTGCATTGTCCCCAAAACCCCTCCTTGTTGAGCATAAAGGAAGAAAAATCCTGAGTGGGGAAAGCAGATGATATGCTATCATCATGCCTCTGTGACAAAAGCCCCCAAAACTCTACTCCGAGTTATCAAATTAAGTACTTCCACCTCAATTCAAGGGAAAATTGAGTTTAGGAAGTGGCGTTAGGAAAAGTATGTTGAAGTAATAGTAGCATAGTTTTTATATGGTCATATATTGACTTTTTAAGGATGCTGGGATACAGGATGATATCCTTTACACCTACACCCACCACGGTCATTTTACGTTTCTGCAGAAGACAGCAACTGATAGTACACTAATTGCCTGTAATCTTCAGTCTGCTCTTTACTGAACTAATTGACAAAGATTTTAGAATTAGCTAAATAAACTGCAAATTTAAATACTCATTTGCTAATGCAAATAGGTGATTGCAGGCCGAAGTGTGTAGCTACATTCACAAAATAGGTAGTGTAACATGCAATTATCTGCACCCAACCATGCAACTTGGCTATTTTGGAAAATTTGGCCCCGAGTAACACAGTTTTACCAGGCTTATTTAATATCAGATTTTTTAAAACTGATCATAAAATTTAATTATTATTATACTGCATTTCAATATGATGTTATGCTACATAGTGCACAAAACAACATTGTTATTTCACATTTTATTGGAAGAAGTTCTTCTGAGTGAAGAATTTTTCCATTTTGAAAACATTATCCAGAATAAATTTACTGACAACGAAACTCAGCATTTCAGGATAGCCCATTTAATCTATGGGCAAATTACTCCAACTGGGTTAAAAGAAAGACCTTATTCTAACTGTCCTAACATATTTTAGAATATTTACTATCTGCTTCTAATATAGAGGAATTTAAAATTCAAACTCAGATTATTGCTTCAGACAGCTAATTACTTTAAAAATAATCCCACATTGAAGGAAATCTACGCTGTCTCCTAAAAACAGAAACATGGCGGCAGACATGAGGGACTGATCTGCTGTAAAATAGTTGCCTGTGAGGTCTGACAACTTAAATATTTTTAATGCCATATGGTTTTACAGAATCTCTCATTACTTAACTGTATATATGGAATATGAAATGTTCACAAATTTGTAAAATTTTTTTACACAATTTATTCAATGCATTATATTTTTTTCCCCTTAAAGTTACTCATTTAAGATTTAGATTAGGGAAATAAAGAAAGGCAAACTGGTCTTCTTACAGAGTTGTAGAACAGCTCAGTTCATTAAATCAGGGGGAAATAATGGGCTTTCAGGTGAGAAACGTTAAAGAGTCCTACAGAAATAGCACTGTTTCAGAAAGTATCTCCAGTCATCTAATTAAATATTCCCAGAAAAATCCAGAAAACGGATATTTCTGGAAATTACAAGCTTGACATCTTGTTTCTAAAGTAAAGAACATGAAATGGAGAAAAAAATAAAGCTACACCAACCCATGATTATGCCAAGAATACAGGAGCAGAAACCAAGTTTAAACATTTGGAATCAAATGGGAGAAAAGATTTTAGTTATAACTTCTTGTACTGGAGACAGCGCTGGATGACTACAAGAATAGTAAGATTTAGCACTTACAGTATTTTAATCTATTTTATAGACATTAAAAGACTTTCCCAAAATGACAATGGAACTCAGTGACAAGAACGGGAACTAGATCTCAGGAGTGTATGCCAGCTCACTGAGGAAATATCCACAGTAATTATGGGATTAAGATTACTCCTTTTTTCTTGCTCAAGAGCTCAAATTGAAAACTACAAATTGAATTTGAGTTACTGGTTACCCGTAACTGCCTGTGTTTTTTCCCCTTATGAAATAAATATGATTAAACCTAGTATTTACTTGCTATAGGGGACAGTTCTTGGTCACAGGTGTCTGCCACTAGTACTTCCTTTCCACCATGGTTAGGAATTTGAGTGGATGACGACAATGAAACTTTTCCAAACTCTAGATAAATGAATAAAAATAAAAAGTTAAATTGGATATGACCTGGCTTCATAATTATGAATAGGTACAGATGAGGGTTTCAATCCTGTAAACACTTGTGCACACACTTAACTTTAAGTATATGAACAGTCCCATTATCTTCACATGCTTAAAATTAAAGTGTTTCCATGATCAAGACTTGAAGGGGGGGGGGGAGGTGAACAAGTTATATTTCTTGAGGTGACATTGTGCTCAAAAGGAGTACTTTTTAACATGAAAGCGTAAAATAAGCCAGCCAAATAACACTAAAGATATTTTGACAGATAATCATCACTTATGTATGTAACACATTACAGTTAGACCCCATTTACTCAAAGCCTATGTTCTGTACACCTGCCAGCTGAAAGGGGAGGCAGTTGCTTCAAAATTTAACTAATAGAGGGGATAATTTTCAGCTGTCCCAGCACCAGGTCAGTTAAGACCATGGTGAATATAGTGAATAACTTGCACTTTGGATTACAAACATGACATTTTGTATGGTTATACACTGATACGTAGTTAACCTTTTCCAGCATGGTACCAACAGCCTGTAAGAATAGTTAATATACTTTGTGATTAATATCTTCTATTGTTATTCTTGAAAACAAAAGAGCCTATTAAAAATTTATATTTATAACTATTCAGAAGCTTCTATATTTGCAGGATACATTCTTATTTCGAAGAAATAAATTAACATAGTATGAGCATCTGGAATACAATATTCAGATCTTGTAACATGCATCTTGTGTATCATTATAATACATGCAGGAAATCTTACTGCACCTAAAAATAGTTTTTATTGTTATTAAAGTAGTTTACATTTGCTAAGTGAATATCTTAGACCAAGTTTAGATTAGTCCAAATGCCTGCAGTATTAATGGGTTTGTGTACAAGACAAATGTAGGCAGGATTCCTATAGCAGAAAAACATGTTTTGCAGTTGCTCAATTCAGGTGGCTGTTTTGTTGATTCTGATGCAACTTCTCTGCAATAACTGAACATGGCAGGATGGCTTTTCTTTTGTTCTCCACTAGGTGATGCTAGAAACACACATAGTGAAGAAAGTGCAATTCCAAACTTCAGGTAAGGGTTACTCCAAGAAACTAATTCAGGGATGCCTAGATGGTAGAGTGAAGTGCTGAATGGCTATTAACAAATATCTAACAATAAGTAACACCTGGTTTGCATAGGTGTTAACTGCAAGTACAGCTTTTACTAAACAAACTATTACTAGCAAGGCTGTGTGTGAAGGAAAGAATAGAGCTAGACTTCCAAAACTTTAATGGTGAGGATAATTAACATTGGCACAATTTACCTAGGGATATTTTGGAATTTCCATCACTTGTTTTTAAATCAAGACTGGATGTCTTTCTAAAAGATATGCTATAGCTGAAACAGAAAAGTTACAGACTTGTTGCAGAAATTATTGGGTGATGTTCTTTGGCCTATGTTATGCAGAATGTCAGACTAGATCATCATAACGATCCCTTCTGGACTTCAAAAAAAAAAAAAAGTGTATGAATTTATGATTCCTAGGCAGTTTTCAGAGTTGACTTAAGGAAAAACAAATCTTTTTGCTTACAAACTGAACAAGTTTGATTCTGAAGTCACCACATATGTTAATTATCTGAACAAGATTTGGATTCAGCCCCTCAGTTTCTTTTTATTATTTAGGAGTTCTAGAAAGGATAAGATTCAGAAGAATCTACTGTCTGCCCAAATCATATACGAATATGGGAATTCAGAAACATTGGGAGAGTAGGACACACTTTAAACATACCACTAGCATATTGGTTAATATCGAAACAACTTTGCACCCTAGAGCACAGGCACAATTATTACAATACATAATCAAATTCACTTTTTTACAGAAGGCTTTTAAATCTTTTGAATTAAAAATTAAATGTGGCTTCTGTTTTCTTTTCCCCTTTAAAATCTTGGAAAAGCCACTATAGAAAAAGATGACTAATAACACTCTTACCGTTAGTGCTTTCAGAACGCTTCAGATCTGTATGTGTTTGCTCTGTGTATCGGACATGCCTGTTCTCTTTCTTTCTTCGGATACGATTAACCACGGATAGTGAAAAAGATTGAACTGGTGAATCTGGAATGACCCCTTCCTCTAATTCCACTGCTTGTTGATCTCTCCCCCTGAGGACAGAATTCAGAGCTAAAGTAAAAACCTAAAAACAGCAAGATGAAGAGCTAAATCTTTAATTTTAAGAAATTTCTGAAAATCAGCTTAAGAAAATGACAATCACAGATTCAGAGTATATAGCCAAGTGCAACACGATATAGAATTAGTATTGTCATCATGACTCGAGACTATTAGAAGAGACAGACATAACAAAAATTCAGAAAGGCTAGATCATCCTGTGAACTTTATAAACTTTCATGTTTCAGGGCTTAAGTGAATCTCTTGCAATAAAAGTCATCAAGTACTTGTCACTTTTGATGACAAGATACGGAAGTACATGGACCACTGCTCTGATCCATTATGGCAATTCCTATATTCATCAAGAACATAAAAAAAAAAAAAGAGATCTACCAGGCAAGTTTAAATGTTACTAAAATTGCTCAGAGACAATCTTCCGCAACATATGATTTCATGCTACAACTTACTGACTCCCCTATAGAGGACTTAATTTAATTTGTTTTTAGAAGATTAAGACCACTCCTAAGAGAGCCCTATACCCCAAGCGGTGCCACCTTTTAGAGAAAGAAGTAACCTGAAACATGTTTAAAAATGCACAGATTAGTAAGCGTGTAGTTCACTTGGCCCTATTTTGTATGGCCTCAGAGCTTACTCATGATGCGCAAAACCTGGTTTAATAAAGTGGTAAACCTTTTCTCCCAAGAAAGCATATCTAGAAGTGGCAGGGATCACAGAGGGAAAGAACAAGCTCTAATTAGAGATTGCTGAACTAGACAAACAGAATGTTTTATCCTTTTTTGTCCTCTTATGGGAAGTACTTTTCACTGTCACCTGGGAAAAGAAAATGAAAGAAAAGTGAAGATAAAGCAATAAGGAAATCGAACTCAGTCAGGGTGCTTGTGTCATTTTTCCTTAATCTTACTTCTCCTTTTGACCTCTCAAGAGAAACTAGAGACTGGAGACCACTTTCCTGTCTTTAGAAAGTAGAATGTGAGGTCTTAGATCTAAAGGAAGAGGAGAATGAAGTGTGGAGAAACTGCCAAGCAAAATCCTCTTCAGTGACTAGGGAACTACCTAGCTATGCAATAAAATAAAATAATGAAAGAGGAAATAAAATTATGCATGTTTATAGTGCCTTTAAACTGGTGATTTCAAAGTATTTTACAAAAAGATAAATTATTACCACCCACAAAAACTAAGACAGAGGTTAGTGAGTTGTGTACGGTCAAACAGCAAGTTATGATCAAACTGACAGGAAAAAAAAAATGTTGTGGTTGCATTAAGGTAACTTGTAATGACTTCTGTAAAAGAAGCTGGAAATACAATGAAAAAAATGTAGAAATCTATCAGCTCAATCAACAAGAATGACTGAGCTAGTTAGACTTAATTAGTATGACAAGTTTGAAGGCAGCTTAAATGTCAACTCAGGTACATTTTTTACCTGCTAATTTTGTTTCTTTAAACACTTCAAGGTGACTACTTAATGTGTGGTTTATGCCGCTTCTCTTCAAATAGGTGGTCACAGAAAACAGTGAAACCTTAAACCTCTGCCACCTCCTATCAAACAGAGTTTGCGCCACTTGAAATTCTCCATATGAAATTCCCTAAATACTATCAAGAACCAGTTATGAAACCAGTAATATTGGCTACATATTTTCTCAACTTTTATCCATTCAGTTATCCTTCAAACATGAACTAACTGTTGGACTCTCCATTCAATATTAGTAGGATACTCAGTCTTGTACAAGATAACTGAGAAACTGAAATAGCATGTAAGAAATATATTTTTCTTCCATATTTTTGCTCCTGATCTATTTCAGATAGACTTCCAAAATAGTATAACATAAAACAGCCAGAGAAGAAGCGTTTAAAGTTCAGTTCAGTAACTGCTGAAAAGGATCTCCAGCGTATATAGTATCCATAAAGACACCACACCAAATACATAATTCCTGAAATATGGAAAGACTCCCAGAAACCACCCAAAATATTTGAACATGGAAGTCTCTGATTTCTCCATCCAAGGCAAGACCTTTAGTAAAATAAGATTTGAACACAGAATACAGTTTTCCTATAATCTAGACTGCCTTCCCCTATACCTTCATAAGTCTCTTTGGAAATAGTAATTTTAGACAGTTTTAGACCTTGCTAGGAGAACAACCAAGCAGTAAAGATCTAATTTCATTATATGTGTTTGAAAAGGAGAAGACCTATTAATTCCCCTAGGCTATGTTCTTATCATCACAGGACTGATCCCTAGAGGACCAGAACTGAACAAAATATTTTGAGTGCTGTTGCATCACAGTTACATGAAGGAATACTAGCTCCCTCTCCCATGATGCAATATCTCTGTATTAAATACAGTATTACATGTGCTACCATATTACATTGGAGAATAAGTAGGTCATTGGATTGCATTTATACTTGGGGTCTCTTGCAAAATATACTGCTTTTCAGAGATCCACCCCCCCCAACTAAATATGTAATTTAGAAATCTCTTTTCTAAAATCTCATCCAAGCGAGAAAGAATAACCTGAGTATCAACACTGGTATAAGTGAATATGAATTTAAAATCCATATTCATAATGACCAAGATAGCTTTAAGAGACCTTGGTCGTTTTAAATTATCAATAAGTCAAATCACTTGGTTACAGAAATTCTTCCCCTCTCACACATACACACAGTGTAAAATAAGGGAAAATGCTGCATATTGAGATAGCAAGATATTTGGAATTAATAAAGAACTGAAAACAAATGACAGTGGACTTTCATTGGAAAATTTATTAAGAGATCTGACTCAAGTTTGAGGAATTTAAACAGACATTTAATATTTTCTGAAATTAATGTTGAGAAAAAGAAACTTACTTCATCTGCTTCTGCAACTGCTGAAGCTGTTCAGATATCTTTTTATTTTCATCCTGTAAGTTGTTTTTTTCATTCACTGCAATATATAGTAAAACCTCAGCACACACACTAATCTTATGTTGCATTTGACATTTGTTAGTTCCTCTAACATGACCAGGAAGTGAGAGATGAGATTATTACACAATTGTAAAACGGTAAACTTCTACTCTTTTATTGACATTCAAAAACGGAAGTATTCGAGTCATTAACAAGGTTGTAAATTAATTTTTTACTGCAAAAAGTTATTACAAATTATGGATCACAATGTTAATTAGTTCCATGTAATTCGTAGATACTTTAATTTTGGATGTGAGTTTTTTGCAGTGAGACTGAACAGCTCATTCTGGGTTCCTTGACATAATTGTCTAGACTGGGGATGGAGAGACCATGAAAAGCAACATAATCAAGGCTTACTTTTTGGTCCCCAAAATAACCAGATTGTCTGAGAAACAATAATCCATTATTATGATATTGGAAGTTGTAATAGAAATTAAAACTAGAAAGACTCATCACAATTTGCTGGCTTACAGCTCTGACCTCATCTCTTCCAACTCTCCTAATTCTGCCAACACTCACACTTAGAAAACACTCAGTCTCATCTCCATGCCTCTTCCCATAATGCCCCATATTGCTGGAATGCGAGGTCCCACCTTCCTCTGTTCATTTTCCCTTTATTGTCATGCTTCTGTTCTCTTTTCTTCTTATATATTTACTTTGTATTTATTTTGTTTTTATTCTCTCATGGTTGTAGCCCTACCAAATTCGCAGTCCATTTTGATCAATTTCAAGGCCAGAGGGTTTTTTAATTGGTCAATTTCACATTTTCAGATATTTACTTCTGAAATGTCAGGGTGTTGTGAGCCTAGGGGTTCTGACCCAAAAGGGGATCATGGAGGGGTGGGAGGAGGGAAGGGGTCACAAAGCTGTGGGTGGCAATCCTGCAACAGCTTTGCGACCTCAATGACCCTTCTTTTGGGTCAGGACCTCCAGGATTACAACAGCCTGACATTTCAGACTTAAAAGTCTGAAAATATGAAATTGACCAATTTAAAAACCCTCTGGCCTTGAAATTGATCAAAATGGACTGTGAATTTGGTAGGGCCATAACCATGAGAGAATAAAAACGAAATACATATACTGAGATTACAGAAGCAGCATTTCACTCCAAGTTAAAATGAAATTAAAACTATTTAAAAACTGCCTTTTTTGTTTATTTTGTCTTGAAGACCACAGAAGTGAGCGTTCTTGCTTTATTGAACTTCTCAGGCTTATTAAAAAGGTACAATATGGGAATTCTCTCAACCTATAGCAGGGTGTATAATCACCAGTTTACCAACAAGATAGCAAAGTTTACAACAGACTGCATTGTGTCTTGGGGACCATTATACTAGATAACACTCACTAAGTTCCGTGATAAGTTTAAGGTTCTGTTGCCGGATATTTTCAAACTCCTGCTGTTTCTTTCTCATATGCTCCTCAGTTACTGCACAGCGATCACATAATCCTGCTCTTAATCTATGAGGAAAAATTAAAAAATAAAATTTTCCATCTGTTAGAAAGAATGTCATACGTAGGGCCCTACCAAATTCACGGTGCATTTTGGTCAATTTCACAGTCATAGGATTTTAAAAATCATAAATTTCATGATTTCAGCTATTTAAATCTGAAATTTCATGGTATTGTAATTGTAGGGGTCCTGACCCAAAGAGGAGTCGTGGTGGGGAGGGTCACAAGGTTATTTTAGTTGTGGGTGGGGTTGGGGTTGCGGTACTGCTACCCTTACTTCTGTGCTGCTGCTGGCAGTTGTGCTGCCTTCAGAGCTGGGTGGCTGGAGAGCAGCGGCTCCTGGCCGGGAGCCCAGCTCTGAAGGCAGAGCCGCCACCAGCAACAGCGCAGAAATAAGGATGGTACGGTATTGCCACCCTTACTTCTGCGCTGCTGCCTACAGAACTGGGCCCTCAGTAAGAAGCCACCACTCTCCGGCCACCCAGCTCTGAAGGCGGCAGTGCAGAAGTAAGGGTGGCATGGTATGGTATTGCCACCCTAACTTCTGCACTGCTACTGGTGCGGTGCTGCCTTCAGAGCTGGGAGCCTGGCCAACAGCCGCCACTATCTGGCTGCCCAGCTCTGAAGGTAGTGCAGAAGCAAGGGTGGCAATACTGCAACCCCCCTGAAATAACCTTGGGACCCCCCTTCAACTCTCTTTTGGGTCAGGACCCCCAATTTTAGAAATGCTGGTCTCCCCCCATGAAATCTGTATAGTATAGGGTAAAAGCACACAAGAGACCAGATTTCATGGGGGGGCGAGAACAGATTTCATGGTCTGTGACGCATTTTTCAAGGCCATGAATTTGGTAGGGCTCTAGTCATACGTAAGTCAGACACTGGTACTTAATTGGCTTTTGAAACAACAAAAGTAGTAAGCTGTTGACAACAGAAGGTTGCTAACTGAAGACATTTCATATTTTGATGTATTGATACTTGAACAATTGTACATAAACTAGAATTGAATGTTTACTTTGAATTGAGATTTAAAGGAAGACTTCAGTAATTAGTCATATGTTAAAATAATCACGCAGTTATTAGATGAGAAAATTATTAAATGTAGTCTATGTGAGTTTGTGTAATTATATACACAAATTTCAAAATGGGGTTTTTGAATCACCTATCAAGTTATTTCGATTTAGTGAAGAATGCTGATTTATCTCAGTGAGAGCCTATATTAATATTTATATACATGCATTCCAGTTATTTCAGCAGCATGCAAAATGAGTTAGGTAGTTTCCAAACACAAAGCAAGAGACATCCTCTTGAGCATACAGTCTAAAAAGAAAGATACAACATACAAGCAAAGCGATCAGGGTTAGACTATATAATGAAAAACCTTTTATAAGTAATGTTCAGTTACACCATGACTCCATGAAACCCTACTGCTTACCACCACTGCAATACCCAGGGGTTAAACTCTGGTGTTCTTACACCTCTCTACCAACTTTCAACCTCTTCTCTCCACTTAAATGAGCAGCTCACCGTACGCAAAGTAAATAAATGAGATAAGTAGATCACTTCCTTTCTTGTAAGTCTCAGGGAATACATTTGCCTGATACAGTTCAATGAAGTATCATATTAGATATAGAAAATAATAGCTAAACATTTTAATAATTGTAATTCTATCTAAAAATTGTCCAAAATTATGCAAAAGTAAGATACACGTTTAACATAAAATATGAACATGATAAAATTAAGCAAAAGAATATATAAGTTGGATCAGTAATCAATAGTAACCACTCAGTATGGAATAATAACCCTATGTAGCTAATAACTCAGACACACATACTTAGGGCCTGATCCAAAATCTCTGAAGTCAATATTTCCATTGATTTCAATGGGCTTTGGACCAGGCCCTTAAAGTATGTTTGTGGTCAGAAAAGGATTTTGTTTGAATACCACTTTTTTTACTTGACATATTCTCTCCCTATTAAGTCATATTTGTTCACTTTGTAGGCAAAACCAAATGTTTATTTACTACCGTTAGCAATGAAGAACCAATAGTGTTATGGAACACAGAGCTGGATTCTGTTTTACCTGAGTTATCAAAATAATTGCCAGTTAATATTTCTGCAGTAAGAATTTATTCCTGGTAACTTAAGAAGCAGAAAGAACACAGCTGAATTTTCAGATCTTAGGTTGAGCATTGGCCCTTAGAAAAATCATCTTGACTTTTAAACTGATTATGTTTGATACTACAGCAATGGAGAATGACTGTAAAAAGGATGTTTTAGTAGTCTCTCTTCTTATCATAACCACATTAAACATACGGTATTCTGAGAGTTAAAACTGCTGTTTGTAATACAGTTGTCCTCCGTGAATCAAACAGTCTTAAATACTCTTGGTTCTTCAGAACAAGAGTACCTTGTCTGCTAAGTAACCACGCAAGTTCATCCATTTGTGTCTCTTTACTTTGTCCACGCAGGGTCAAAAGTTCAGTACCTTACACTATTAAATGGTCCTTTTCCCCTTCACAAAAAATTTCAAGGTATAATGCAAACTATAAGGCTTTTACCTTCCTGTGGATTTTGACCAAGCAGACAAGTAGGGAAATAGTCCCAATATATTATGTACTCCTGCTTTCAATGCATTCTAAAAGCCTTTTAGTAGTGAGTTTTATACAAAAGTAACATAATAATAGTCCCAGACACTTTTAAAGACAAAACAGGAGATTTGATATAATTTTATGCAATCTAATTTTGTTCAATACTAATAGATTAAACAAAAATAGGGAAAAGCCACATGGCATCCAAACTTCAGAAAGAAAAAAACAGAATGGAGCAAGTACTGATCAGTGAACAGTTGAGTATGAGCAAAGATTGGGGAAAGAGCCAAAGCTAATGAGCTTAAAGGAGAATGATCTCAGAAACAAAGGATCTAAAATCTCATGGAACAGACCCTTTACCCAGAATCCTGAAAATCATTATCTACTGGAAGAATGTCTAATCAGTTGTCACAAGAATTTTAAAATATAAAATGTAATCTAATAAATGCTTTCAAGTTTATTTTGCCATTTCCTTTAGAATCCTGTGAGGGATCTTGTCTTGCTCTGGAGTTTTGTCAATCTTCAAACGTGCTAAATTCTCAATTGCCCACGTAATTTACACCTCTTATAGCAATTTTTGTAGAGGATATGAATTTGTTTAGAAGTTGCCACATTGTTTCCAGGTTGATCTTTTTCATTTCTATTTAACTGTATTGCACCAAGCACTGTGGTACCTGGGAACTAATACAACTATGTAAGAGGATTTGCACTTTTTACCTCTCCCTTTAACTACGATGTTCTGAGTATACATGAAAAAAGTTTGGTTCAGCCCTTCTCTCCTCTCTCCCCGCAAAACAAAATAAAACCTCACTCACCTGTCTTCTAAAACTTTGATAGTGTCATGAAGTCCTTTCTGATACTCTCTCAGCTGTTGATTTTTGGTATAAAACTCTTCAAGCCTCTCTGCATCCCTAAAATAAAGGAGAAACAGCTAAATGCTTTTAGAAATAGATAAAGTCTCTTCAGTTGTGAATAAAAGCTATTAAATTTCAATAGAGAATTCTGTTTATGGTTATGACCACTTTGCTCTCTGTAATGTTTCTTCTGTCTGAAGAGTGTGATTGATAATCAACAAAAATATTAAGTTGAAGACAATAAATGAAACACTTGCATGTGTTTACTCTGAATGGCTGGTAACAGATAATGTTCGAGTTATACAGAAATAGTAAATACTCCATAGTTCATGTTGCAATTGAATTTCCACTGATGTTTAATTTTGGACACTTCCCCCATTTAAACCCACAAAGAGAGATATGCCACTAAAAGAGCCATTAAAAGTGGTAGGTTAGATCTGGGGCCAAAGCAAAATTTTTCTACAAAACTCCAAATAAATCAGACAAAAGTCATCCAAATTATAACAGCCTAAATACTACTTCTGGGGGTATTCTGCACCAAAAAAAAAAACCAAACCAAATTCTGCACCAAAAAATTCAAAATTCTGCATATTTTGTCAAAATAAAGCAATATAATCACACCAATTTCATTTGTTTTGGTAATTTATGTAAACTATGATACAGAAAACCCCCCACAATAACTATTCAGCATTTCCAAAACATAAGAAAAGGGGGTGAAAAGTAAGTGCAATTCACAAAGAAATTTCAGATGAGAGTGCTGGGTGTTGTAGAGCAGTAAGTCTACGCAGTGGCAGTTGTTCTTCCCTCTCTCTGCCAGTCACAGTATGCCAATATTTGGGTGACTAACATAAAAACAGTGGGGTAGAAATATATTTTACTTTAAGAAAACTACAAAGACAATTTCTTGAATCCTTTTCTTCTATGATCCTCTTTATTTACTGCTGAGGATCTTGGAACAGAAGGATCAGAGTACTATAAAGGATCATAGGGTGGGAGGCACTGATTTGGGTGACTGAGGCACTTTGTAAACAGAACATGAACAAACAAACATTTAATTTTCATATACAAATTAAATTTTTACCATTTTATTTTATCAATTAAAAGATGAACAGCTGACTAATTTAATATGAAAGTTACTGAATTCTCAAATATAATATAGTAAAACTTACCCATTCTGCCACGGTAGCCTATGTGAACTCATTAAGCTTGTTCTCTCTTTTAAATCCTTTTGACAGGCAGGATTCAGAGGAAGTTTTATGGCACTAAGGATTAGAACACTATAAAAGCATAGTGCCAGGTTGGATGTTCAATTCCCAGCGATCCCCTGGTTTCTCCTACTACTCTTCCCCCCTTCCAGGATGGATGTTGCAACAGCCTACCCCACAAGACAACATGACTGGTTTGGGGGGGTGGGGAGTTACCCTTCTTATGGGTCCTAGAGTAGAGCTTAGTATCGACTGCAGCCTGGGAACACATTTTAAAGGTATTAAACCCTATCTAATCTAGTTGCTCAGTAATATTTGAAAACATGTTAGCTAACTTTAAAACAAAGCAAAAAACCCCGAACACTTTCTTCCTTATAGTCTAAGCAACGCCTATATGGGTTTATTCAAGGAAGGGAGAGACTGACTATACAGGGGAACAACAAATCTGACTAAAAACAAACTGCTGCCAAATGCACAAAACAAACATTTTTGCTAACTTTTCTGTTATCTTGGGGGCTACCTGTAACTCAACAATATAGCGTTTTGGGGGCTTTTTTAGACAAATTTTCAAGTTGATGCTGTCCCTTTAGATGTTTTCAGCTACATTTTACAACTCATTGATTTTGGGCTGCTGGGGACTGGTGTTCACAAATGTGGTAGGAAGATGCTTCTGCAGTGTACTACCTAGATTTTTTTTCTTTTATTGATTTAGAATTTTAAAACAAATTAATACCTTGAATGCTTTCTGACTTCACTTATTACTCAAATCACTATCAGAGATCCAAATAGTGCTTTACAATACAAATATTACATTAACCTCTAGTGTAAGGAGTTTATGGTCTGAAATACCCGATCTTGCAAATGCCGGTAGAAGCACTAAAGCAGACTCTTGTCTCCTTGTGGAGTGAAAAGCCAGGGAGTAGTAGTTTAGGCATTCCTGATATTTAAGGGGGAAACCCTCCTCCCCTCCACACTCCTTTCAGGCCTGGATTTCAGTAAGACATTGGATACAGTTCCACATGGGAAATTTTGAGTTAAAATGGAGAAGATGGGGATTAATATGAGAACTGAGAGGTGGATAGGAACTGGTTAAAGGAGAGACTACAACAGCTCATACTGAAAGGTAACTATCTGGCTGGGGGAGGTTACTAGTGGAATTCCTCAGGAATCTGTCTTGGGACCTATCTTATTTAACATTTTTATTAATTACCTTGGCACAAAAAGTGGGAGTGTGTTAATAAAATTTGAAGATGACACGAAGTTGGGAGGTATTGCCAACACGGAGTATCATAAAAGAAGATCTGGATGACCTTGAAATCTGGAGTAATAGAAATGGGAAGAAATTTAATAGTGCAAAGTGCAAGGCCATGTACTTCGGGAATAAGAATTTTTGCTGTAGGCTGGGGATTTATCAGTTGGAAGCGACAGAGGAGAGGGAAAGACCTGAGTGTACTGGTTGATCACAAGATGACTATGAGCTGCCAATGTGATGCAGCCTTGAAAAAGTCTAATGTAGTCATAGATGCATCAGGTCAGGTATTTCCAGTATAGACAAGGAAATGTTAGTACCATTATACAAAGCACTGGTGACATCTCAACTGGAATAGTGTGTGCAATTCTGGTCTCCATGTTTAAAAAAGATGATTTCAAACTGGACCAGGTACAGAAAAGGGCTACCAGGAGGATCCAAGGACCGGAAAACCTACCTTATGAGAGGAGACTCAAAAAGCTTGGCTTGTTTAGCTTAATCAAAAGAAGACTGAGGGAAATGATGATTGCTTTCTATAAATATGAGTGAGATAAATACCAAGGAGGGGCAGGAATTATTTAAGTTAAGTGCCAATGTTGATACAAGAACAAATGGATATCATCAAGTTTAGGCTTCAAATTAAATGAAGGTTTCTACTCATCAGAGGAGTGAAGTTCTGGAACAGCCTTCCAAGGGGAGTACTGGGGGCCAAAAATCCTAACTGGCTTCAAGACTGAGTTTGACAAGTTAAAGGAGGGAATGGTATGATGAGACTACCTACAATGGCATGTAGCCAATCTGCAACTGCTAGTAGCCAATATCTACAAAGGCTGGTAATGGAACACTAGATGGTGAGGGGTCTGAGCTACTACAGAGAATTCTGGTTGGTGGGTCCTGTTCACATGTTCAGGGTCCACCTGCCACTGTACTTGGGATTGGGAAGGAATTTTCCCCTGGATCAGATTGGCAGAGACCCCGGGGGTTTTCACCTTCCTCTGAGCATGGATCACTTGCAGTGTAAATAGTGGATTCTCTGTAACTTGAAGTCTTTAAATCATGATTTGAGGACTTCAGTAACTCAGCAAAAAGTTATGGGTCTATTAGAGGAGTGGGTGGGTGAGGTTCTGTGGCCTGCAGCATTCGGGAGATCAGACTAGATCAGTGGTCTGCAACCTTTTTACACGCAAGATCACTTTTTGAATTTAAGATCAAGCCAGGATCTGCCCCGTCCTGCTCACTCCATTCCCCCCTCCCTCTGTCGCTCATGCTCCCCTACCCTCACTCAGTTTCATTGGGCTGGGGCA
The DNA here is from genome assembly GCF_965140295.1 of Lepidochelys olivacea. Taxonomy (NCBI): domain Eukaryota; kingdom Metazoa; phylum Chordata; order Testudines; family Cheloniidae; genus Lepidochelys; species Lepidochelys olivacea. Next base: position 82,807,613 of record NC_140412.1, read on the forward strand.
GTGGGTTGGGAGGGAGTGCAGGCTCTGGGCAGGGGCCGAGGGGTTTGGAGTGTGGGAGGGGGCTCCGGGCTGAGCCTGGGTCAGGGGGTTGAGGTGCAGGAGGGGGTGAGGTGTGCGGGCTCTGGGAGAGAATTTGGGTACAGGAGGAAGCTCCGGGCTGGAGCAGAGTGTTGGGGTGCAGGCTCTGGGAGGGAGTTTGGGTGCAGGAGAGGGCTCTGAAGACAGGAGGTGAGGGTGCAGGAGGGGGTGCGAGGTGCAGGCTCCAGCCAGGAGATGCTTACCTATTTGCTTACCTGCTTCTCCCTCCCGTCCCACCCCCCAAACTGGGCCGCAAACGCCACCCCCGTAGTTCCCAGCCAATGGGAGCTGTGGAGTTCACGGGGGTGGGGCGGGGGGACAGCATGCGGAGCCCCATGGGCTGCAGAGACATGCCAGCTGCTTCTGGGAGCAGCATGGGGCCAGCCTTAGCCCCGCCGGACTTTTAGCAGCTGGAAATCACGATTGACTGGCAGAGGCTCCAGGATCAACCAGTCGATCGCGATCTACTGGTTGGTGACCATTGGAGTAGACAGAATCAGAGAATATCAGGATTGGAAGGGACCTGAGGTGGTCATCTAGTTCAACCCTCTCCTCAAAGCAGGACCAATCCCCAACTAAATCATCCCAGCCAGGGCTTCGTCAAGCCTGACCTTAAAAACCGCTAAGGAAGGAGATTCTACCACCTCCCTAGGTAACGCATTCCAGTGCTTCACCACCCTCCTAGTGAAAAAGTTCTTCCTAATATTCAACCTAAACCTCCCCCACTGCAACTTGAGACCATTACTCCTTGTTCGGTCATCTGGTACCACTGAGATGATCATAATGGCCCCTTCTAGTCTTAAAGTCTATGAGTCTATGCAAAAAAGGAATAAATCCAATTTTTAAAAGTAATTTATAGGTCATCTTTAAATGATCAAACTATAGACCTGAATCCTGTTTTACATAAAAAAGTACTTAAGAACATATAAAGGTACACTACCATCTCCTTTTAAAACTCAGTAGATTTAATCCTAAACTTGGTATTACTTTAAAACATGAACATAATGTAAGGAACAGAAAGAAGTTTTTCAGGATTTTGGTACTGCTTGACAAAAGTGACTGACAATTTGGCAAAGAAGCTAGCCTTTGTCATGAATAGTCTCTGACCCTGCATTTACAAGATCATTAGCTCCAACACTGAACCAGGGTACAACATAAGGAGCTCATTGTCAGGCTGGTTATCAAGTCTGAAATATTAAACCTTAGCTATTCAAAAGCATCAGGAAAAACAAAAAGTCCTATGTAAGACTATTGTATCTACAATGTGGTACTTGTAGAATGACTCCAGCAAACAATAATTACGCCATTTGGTTTGATATGTATTAAATCACAACAACATATCATTGATAATACAGCTCTTCCAGAGACCAAACTTCTCAAGAATGTAAAGTTTTCATTTTACATGGATGTAGAAACAGGTCAGGATATACAGGATTAAATCAGTAACAGCACCACCAATCAATCTCACAATTTTAGACTGGAACTGAAGCACAGCTAAATATATTTTTGGAAGCTGTACATAATAATAAATAAAAAGAGTGGTGCTTAATTTGATTTTTTCAAGATATTTGTGACTATTACACAAAGAAATAACTTAACTGAAAATCACTTACTATAACTGATGGTACACAAGCGTTGTAGTGAAAAACGTCTGATTTGATTTCAAGCTTGGTTCCATTATTGTCTGTGAAGTTACACAGTCACTGTATTGCCAAAGCTACTTTGTTCCCGACATATAAACTGTAGCTATACACTATTTGGATTTTCGCAAAACATCTGACAGGGTGTTTCATGAAACCCTACTCTCAAAATTAATTTTGATATCAATGTCAAATGGACTGAAAACTGGCTGAAGGACTAAAAAGACATGGCCCAATTTGCCAAATTTTGTTCTGTTCCATGCATTATGTTTTATACAAATCTAACGTTTGCATAGTAGCAAATCATTTGCACGTACTACAAACTGAAGCCTAAGCTGACAGTCAACACACTCTGCTCCGATCAGAGATGGGAGTAGGACTTGCAGCTGCACAAAACTTGGCAACTCTGGCTGGCAAAGCTGGGTGAGTGCTCAAGATGGAAGCTAAGAGGTAGCTGTATGTGTGGTTACTGGGGATGTTGGTAGTGCTGTGGGTTTCTGGGTTGTTGGGGAGGTTTAGAGAGTGCTGAGGATGCTAGGGGGAGGATGAGCAGGCTGCAGATGTGGGAGCTTGAGGATAATGCGTCCCTCACCTTGTGCTGCTGTCCTGCCTTCTCTTTCAAATGCCACTGCTAACTCTTCCTAGCTATCCTTTTCAGGTCCTGATCCAGCAGAGGGAGTGGCAAGAGAGGCAGCAGGCAGATGACTACTCAGCAGGTGCAAAATTGCCACCAGCTGGCCAAAAGATAGGACAGCAGCTCAGATGGATGTGTAAGAACCTAGCTGAGAAAAGGGAAGGTATGACAGAACTGAAATGCCTGACACTTGGCAGCATGAAAGATAACAACTAGAGAATATAAGTGGGGTGTGTTTAGATGGAGTATGCATCCAACACTAAAATTTTGTTGGAACTGCAAACACCAGTGAGGACTGACAAAATGCACAGGGGCGTATAGACAAAAATCAAACCCAATTTAATTCGGAAAAATGCAAGCTAATGCATCTGAGTAAATACAAATCAAGTAACAAATTTGATAAACAGCAAACTACCTGGAAAGTAGTAGTTCTGAAAATGGACAGCAAGTTAAGCATGATTTCACAATGCAATAGGACAGCACAAAAGGGCAATGTAATTTTGATATATATGTAGAGATTTCACACCACAGAAAAGGGAAGTAATAATTCCATACTAAAGGGCTTTGGTGCACAACTGGCCTGGAAATCTGCCTTGATCTCCAAGACCCTCACTACCATAATGATACATACATTGGTGGAAGTCATAAAAGAGCCACCAGAAAGATGACACCTCTTGGAGTTATCATTGTACAAATACATACATAACTGGAAGACTAATAAAGATACTAAAAAGTAAATTTGGACAACATTGGGGAGGGTTCATCTCTGTTAAAAAGTATTTGAAAGGTGTAACTACAAAGGAAGGAGAGGAATTATTTATTCAAAATGGCATAACTAGGAAAAATGCAGCGGCTGAAATTAACAATGGGAAAATTAGTTAACATAACTACACATTCATACAGGTACAATTTGATTTACTTCTACTATCTAGGTTAATATACACATTTTCTAGTTCATACGTCTAATAAGCCATGTTCAACATAGTTAAAAAAAGAGGAAAAAATAAAATTTGCACAGCACGGGAGTGTATAAACCTTCAGGCTAGGGATGTAACAGGTTAACTAGTTAACCGGTAAGCATTAGTCTTACCAGTTAACCCACCTTAACCGTTAACCCTGGGCCAACCAGCCAGCTGGCACTAGATGCACCGCACTGGCTGGCCACCCGAATCCCAGCCACGCTGCCCGGAGCAGCGCTGCCCAGCTGGAGCGGGCCCAACCACAGCTGCGCCCCGGCCTGAGGGGCCCCAGCTGCGCTGGTGGATCGCCCCCAGCCCCAGTTGTGCCAGCCAGCCACTTAATCGGTTAACCATTTAAACATTTTTAAACGTTTAAATGGGGTTACATTTTTAAACAGTATTTACATCCCTATTTCAGGCTGGAGTTCTTTATACAAATCACTATGACCCAGCTTAGTGGAGGAAGCGTTTAAAGGTAAACTGGTAAGCTAAAAAAATTTTAAAACATGGTTATGCCACTTGCTGCTCCTTTATAATGTACAGAAGCAACTTCACCTTAAAAAAAGGTTTCCTACTTATTTTTTCTCATATCTGAATTATCCTTTATGGGCACCCTAGAAATATTACAGAAGACTGCATCACCAGCTGCTCATGCAAGCGATGGAGACCTGGAGTTCAGGTTATAGATCCTGCAAATATTTATACATGTATATTACTGACTTCAACATTGCTACTCATGTGAGTCAAATTATACACATGGGTGTCTGCAGGATCAGGACTCAAGTCCTCAACTCATCATGTAGGAATTACAGTTTATTAACTATATTAAAATTTTCCTCCTATAAAATATATCGGTATGGCATATGGATAGGTACTTACAAACACCTTTCCTTTTTCAGTTTGGATATTTTCAACTGTAATCCTGGAAAGTGAAAAGAAAAAAACATGGATTATCTTTTGACTTGTTTTAACACAATTGTGTAGCTGAATTGTCCTTTCAGTTATGAGAGCTTTAAAAATCATTCATAACATTTAACCACTCCCTTTTCTCTTGTCCACAGGTAATTTATAACTCATTCTAAAAGTTGGCCCATCGGATAGGATCATTGTTGTTTGCAAAGCCCTACTTTGGAAATGGCCTGTTTCCATTTTTCCATTCCAGTGGGTTTTAGTCACACGAGGAATGTGATTTATTCAGGTGTATGTGATGCAAGAGTCATTCGGTTCCATGAGTGTTTCCTGGTGTCAATCTCTATGGAAATATGCTTGCCTGCCATCTGTGAAAGAGGAAAAAATGCTGCAACATAACTAGTGGAGGAGGAAAGTAGTGGCTCCTGGATTAAGAGGGTAGGGCCTACTTGGACCTGAGTTCAGGAACAGCCATGAAAATCCCATTATTGGCTAACACCTGCTTCCCTCCTAAGTTAATATAGAAATTTCTCCTTTGTAAAAAACATACTTCACCTCTGCTATGCTGTAAAAGTAGGGGATATTGTGTACTATTTACATAAACAATTTTCTTGGACTTTGCAGACATGTAGTAGTATACAGTACTACATGGGTATATAAAGTTGTAGAAAAGATTTCTGAAATGAATTTTCAAAATATTACAGTATCCGGTCATGTAATTAAGGACAGTATCATGGATACACACAAAGAAGCAACATTAAGGGACGACCGCTTAATGTTCCTAAGTCCACAAGGAGGACATGCTTCTGGGGCTACTACTATTCTTCCAGCTCTAATGTAGCCATGCTGCTAGGGACTTCTCAGGCTGAAGCTTCCCAAAAAGCCTCTTTAAGATGATTTGAGGAATGATGCACATCGTTCTGTGACTTCCTCACTCTTTTCCTATTCAGTCATCCATGTCCTGTAGAGGAGGGAAGATTCACACATGTATGGGACCCTCCAAATGTCACTGTTGGGGATAATCAGATGCTAAGTACATGATAAATAAAATTAAGAATGGAAATATAAAACATGTGAAGCCAATGAATAAGGAAATTCCCCCCCAATGCCTTCTTCAAACTTATAACCAAAAAAAAAAAAAAACTTACCAGTTTTATTCATATTTTAAAAAACTTTTGAACTAAAAATACCTGTGCCAGCATGCCATTCACAAAAAAGGATATTCTTTAATGTTATAATCTCACGACAGCCTTATTAAGAAAGTGCTGACATAGTAAAGACATAACATAAAAACACAAAAATAAAAACTGTGACCTTGCTTGGAGAAGTAGAGGTTGGGATTGTCAAGAAATTTCCTTCCCTGCCCCTCCAAGAATAGCTAAATAAGAAAGTTTACTTGTTGACATACATGCTAATCTTTATTCTGGCAAACCTTCCAGTATTCAGGCTTCCACTTGGAAAGTAATAGTCAAGACAAAGATTCAGTGAAAACACACTATAGACCATGGGTGGGCAAACTTTTTGACCTGAGGGCCACATCGGCATTGCGCAACTGTATGGAGGGCCGGTTAGGGAAGGCTGTGCCTCCCCAAACAGCCTGGCCCCCCCGCCCCCTATCCCCCTCCTACTTTCCACACCCCTCAGAACTCCTGACCCATCCAACCCCCCCCCCCCGCTCCTTGACCCCTGACTGCCCCCTCCCAGGACCCCTGCCCCTAACTGCCCCCCCAGGACTCCACCCCCTATCCAACCCCCCCCCTCCGAACCTCCACCCCATCCAACTGCCCCCTGTCCCCTGACTGCCTCTTAGGCCCCCCTGCCTCTTATCCAACCCCTACTCCACGCCCCCTTACCATGCTGGAGCCAGCCACGCCGCTGCGCTGCCCCACAGGAGAGGCGAGCCAGAGCGCTGTCCACACAGCTGCGTAGCTGCGGGGGAGGGGAAAAACGGGGGAGGGGCCAGGATAGCTTCCATAGCCGACAGCTCAGGGGCCGGGCCGTATGTGGCCCGCGGGCCGTAGTTTGCCCACCTCTGCTATAGACTGTTACAAGATGATAAGGTAACAATGAGATAGAAAATGCATGGAGACTACTTCAAAAGAAAGTTCTTGGGACATAGGTAAAGACTTCTTATCTCATAAGCACTCAACACCTATGTGACTTTATGTTCTGTCATGCAGCACAGAAAGAGGATTTATTTATTTTTTAAAGTGGTTGCTATTCATAAAGTCAATTAGACATCGGCAATTAGAACCCCTATAAAGTGTGCTTTAATCCTACTCCACACCCATCAGAAGGAATGAGGCTGCACAACAATGTGGCTCCTGTATGAACAGGTAGTCTGTTCAGCAAAGTATTTAAGATTGTAACATTGGCAACCTGAGCCGCCAACTGAAGAGGCAATGCTCAAAAGGCCAAGTACTGTGCTATAAGTAACACTATCTCCCCTCTCACCTGAATTCAGGAAGAGCTGAACTGGTTACTTAAAGTTTTTTTTAAAAGTCAAACGACTACAATGAGAAGGCAGGAATCCAGTTTGTTACATTTATCTGAGAGTGTAGAATTACTAACGTTACCCATAATCTCTTCCTTTTTGTCTTTCAGGGTACCAGGAAGCTTTGATCACACTAACTAATAGGACTATGCTTGTGTTTCTAAAAAAAAGTTTTATGTTTCCAGAATTCAATATATAGCAAACCAAATATTTGTCTAAAGTGGAAAAAATTCCTCAGTTTAATCACAACCACTTAGTTTCTCCTTTCCAGATACCTTCTTGCGAAGCAGGTGGATGATTTGGTGCAGGGGACCTATTGCTGGGATGTTAGGCTTTAACTGCTTTAAAGTGTGCAATGTGAAGGTGACTTGATGAATATTTATTAATATTGTTTTAAATCTATTTTTAATATTAACATTTAGGTTAATATCAATACACAACATTCAACATTTAAAAGTGAAGGTTATGAGACTTGTAACTAGGCTACATTATGCATATATGTAATATTTTTCATTAAGGACTGTTACGATTACACCTCATTGGACATGCACACAACTGGACTGTGACTTATTTATACCTTAATTAAGATTTAAATACAGTAGAGTTATCATAGCTACAGGAACTTCATCATTTTAATTTCTTGACCTGTATACTTAAGTTTTCAGTATTAACATTGTATTAGCATACGTCTTGGCATCTAACTCCACTGTCTGAGAAAAAAATGAAATGGAAATAGTTAAGAGAAACCAGAGAAAAAGCTATAGTAATTCATTCAAATGTATGCTATTTTACATTCAAACAAACATTTATTTGAACTGCAGGTCTTGGAATGTGAAATGCAGTTCTCTCTCTTATGGGATTAGTGTGTTCTGGGGCTTCCATCTGAGGGGTTATAGGCTGATTGGGTTATAATTATATTATGCAGATGACTGTCCAGAAACAATTGTACTGAGACCATAGCTGTCATATGGTGACAATTTCTGATCTTTACTAACATGGGTTGTGTTTTAAATAGTGACCTAATAGGGAAAAGATTCCAAATTCCATTATACATAGAGTCTCCTAATAGCACCTCTTTCTTATCCTCAAAAGCCAAGCATTTTAAGTAACAGGATTTAATGGAATGGTGTGTGGCCCACAACCTTCATCATTGTGGTAAATGCCTTCTCTCTTGCATTACAGTTCCACACGAGAAAACAGGTGATAGCGGAAAACCTTTTGAGGACTTCCATGTGTCTTATGTCATCTTAAAATGATGTGTGGAAGAAACTCAGTGTAAAGTTACCTATCACTTTACTATGTAATTTTAAGAGTTATATTTCTAATAATCTTTCATTATTCTACTGAAATTGCTAAATTCTGCAAGACAAATTTTTAGAAATACTTCTAAAGATGTCAAAAATATCTTTTATGAGGTATCTAAGAAACAGAAAATTTACTCTGAATGGATGAGAGGATAGGTTAATCCTGAAGGTAAGGATATAATTCAGTTATGATGAGCATGAAGATAGCAATTTCAACATACTTTTATTTACTTTTTCCATAGTCTTCAACCTTCTCATCTCCTACAGGGATCCTTCAATGCAAAAATGTGTTTTATTTTTCATGATCCTATCTGCCCTAAGACTCATATCTTCTTTATCACAGTCTCCTGTTTTTCTGTGGGTGTAATGGGGAAGAACTGGATTACTTATTTTATTGTTCTACAAAAACCTCCTTCTCTGTTTGTTCAATGTATTTCAGGTATATTTGTTTCCTATAGTACACAGCTTCAGATTTAGTTTTAAAGATTATGCTTCAGATACAAAGTTGATGAGTGACAAATCCGACACCTACTTAGAGACTATTCATATCACATATCTAATTTGTAATTAGTATGTAAGTACTAATATCTGTTGGGTGATCTGGGCTCTTCACAAATATTAGTATTAGATAATATCCTGTGTGAAGTAGGGAAGTATTAATTACCATATGCATCTCACAAATGGGAAATGGAGGCAGAGATTTATTGACCAATTTTCAGAAGTACGGATCACCACAAATTCCATTGAAGTCATTGGGAACTACAGGTACACAGCTCCTTTGATAATTAGGCCTTGCTCATGGTCACACAGAAAGTTTGTGGCAGAAACTATTAGCTATTTTGTCAGCAGAGAAGCAGCTTTTCAAAGGTGTATAAACTGGCCTGATAAAAAATGAAAAAGCCTCCATTTATTCTCTAAAGACAAAGTACAGAAGTTGTAAAATTACATTTGTTAAAAAATAGTTGTTTTTCATTTAGTGTGATCAAGGACACAATGGAGAGTGCATACACATTTTTTTCCTCCAATGTACTAATAAAAAATAATCCAACATAACCAATTTAAAGCACTCTAAAAAAATTAGAACTTTTATAAAATTTCAGGCAGTTGTAACTTATGTTAACTTGCAAATCCCTGGAAAGCAGAATTTGTAACAGAAGTAACAGTCCTCTGATAGTCAGTACAAGCATACACAAAGTGCTTCACTTATTGAGCAAACACTCCATTTCTCCTAAATATAACCATATGTAATATATATTTGCTGACATATAGATTTAAAACTCATGAATCAATTCTATTTAATTCTTATTAATAGACTTCAGAAACAAGCAAAGCCCAGGCAAGTCTTTGTTTGATGTGTCTTAAATATTCTCTTGCACTTAAATACTCTCTTCTCCCCACCTTTTGAAAAAAATTAAACTATCCTTCAGGCATGTCTTTGATGTTATCGTGGAAGATCTAATTTTACCCAACACTGTGGAACACACTACCGAAGAGCTAGGCATGAAAAAGTTTGCTTAGTGGCAAAATTACCTGGCCCCACCCAATACACATTTTAAAGAGAACATGCAAATGTATAAAGAAAACCAAAACTTTAGAAACATGCACTGAATGTCCCAAATAACTACAAAGGGGCATTCAACACCACCCATAAGTCTTATTTTTTTTTGTTTTTCATGTTTACACATGCCATGGATTGCCAAATCCCACTCTGATGCTCCAACATATGATCTGCTGATGACATCACACCCACTATTGAAACCCAGCTCAAGATTGAATCAAATCAACAGGAGTAAAGATAATATTTTAAGAAATAAACTACAACATAGTGTTTTTCAGGACATTCTATAAAACTTATTTTATCTCTCAGGATACAAACTAAGATTTTTGTTAAAAAAAGTAACCAGAATGCAATTGGTTGGTAAATCTTTTTCTTTTAAAAAATGTCAGCTTAATTTTCTTTTAGTGAACAACAGATGTTTTTGACCAGGTACACAAATCCTCAAGGCCCAATCTTGCAAGTTGCTGAGTGGAATCAAATGTCCCACCAATTTCAGTCAGAGTAATGAGGGCAGCTGCATTTTATAAGATTGGGCCATTACGTATTTGAAAACTAAGGACTGATCCTGCAATCAGGCCTCCATAGACAGATCCCTGTACTCATTTTGAAGTCAGTGAGACTCCACATAGGTGGAACTATCTGCCTACAAGGATCTAATAGCACAACTGGGGCCTACATTAATTCCTAATAAGTCATCTGCTTCTTTTCCAAAGTGATTTGCATAGTCTTTAATGTACAACAATGCATTTTCGGAAGTTCAAGTCAAACACTGTTCTAAATCAATTCAAAAGCACTAATCATGCATTAACAACTATTCATGTGATTTAAGGTTTGAGAGACCAGGTTTTAAGTTTGGACCACGTATTTTTAGAAAGAGAAAAAACACACATTGAAATTGTTTAAGGAAATATTATAAATATGATAAAATATAAAAATTGCATGCTGTGATAATTCCTCTCATTTTTGGATGTTTTTTAATTCTCCCCAATACTCAAGAATGCAGATGTACAATGCCTTCTAAGAGTCATAATCATGGTACAACCAGTAGCACAAAGGCTGAAAAATATAATAGAAGCTATTTATTCTTGCATTAAAAATTTCATTGTGAATAGTTAAAACTAGAGACATTACCACAAGTGTTAATATCTATACAGTCCATTGGTTTTATGTATCTGAAGACGTAAGAAGAAAAGGAAATTAAAAAAAAGGAGGAAAAAAAAAAACATTGGGCTTGGTAACTTGTTTTTCCTTTAAAACCAGTGACTTTCAATTATGAAGCATTAATAGCAAAATAGCACTAAGTACCTCCAAAGCAACTGTAAAGGTCAGTTCAGGTTAAGTAACTTTACTTGGTAGATTTATGAGTTCATTTGTACAGTTTGATTGCTTAGGTTCCAACCTTGGAAGAATATTCAGATTTTAAAGCCAAAAGGGACCACCACTGTGATCATCCAATCTGACCTGCTGCATAACACAAGCCATCGTAGTCAGAGAAGTTTTGTACTGGCTCACTTGCAGGATTGGAGCCCTAGAGTAAACTTTTTTACTTCTAAAAACAAGCACAACAGTTAAAAGTAGCCTCCTAATCTAACTATAAACAAAGCTCCTTTGTACTAACAGTTCCCATTTTACGTACACAGAAGCACAGCACAGGAAGGGACTTCTGGGTCATCAAGTCCAGTCCTCTGCTATCGTAGGCAAGCCCTTCATATAATCCTGTTCATAAATAAACCAAACTCCATCAACATACAGCACCATTTGGAATAATTTACCTTGTACTTCTTTATCATGATATTCTTTTAGTTTGGACCACAGATCCTTGAAGATGTCACCAGTAGATTCAGCAGAGCTGGGGCTCCCACAACTTCCTCCAGAAACATTCATCTTGTCTTTTCCAATGTAACTGTTTTCACTTATCTTATCTATGGTACTTGTTCACTCTATCCTTTTTAGTTTTAAATTACATAGCTATGAAGTTTGTTTCTGAAGACAGCTGCATGCCTGTAATGACAGATTGACAACATTTACGTTTGCATGTATCAGAATATGACTTGCAGCCATGATGAAATACAAAGCCCACTGCCTGTCATTGTCAAGTTGTATTTATTTAGTGACAATCATTCACCTTAAAAGCTTGGTAAGTTCTAATTATCTTGCCGAAAGCTAAAAACTATTGTATAATAAAAGTTTTTTTTTTAAAAAAACAGCTACCAAATTCAAATTAGATGACAGATTTTAAGGATTGTTCACACTTTTTCCATGTTTAAAAACATTTTAATCTAATTCCTGATTACCAAAATTACCTTACGATCCCCATATTTTACAATTTGAAAATGCTTCAATACAATTTTGTAAAAGGGGCCAACTGGCTAAAAAAAACCACAGGGTGTGCACATGTATTTCTTTATGCATATAATTCTAGATACGGGCTCAGAATGCTCATTCCTAAAGGAGGAAATCAGATGAAGAGGAACACTCAGGTTCCCCTGGTAGTTTTCTCTAAATTCTGCCACCAGGAGTGGGATTGTCTCCTCACAGAAGAATAGGAGGTTGGTCCCAGAACTTGCAGATCCCCCAAAACCCATGAGGATCTTGGGATCCATCAAAGTCACAGGATCCTGTGTCTCTGCACTGAAGCAGATTCCTCTCAGACTCCAACAATATGACTCAAATGGAGTCACATTGCAAAGAAATTACCACCTACTGCTGCTCCTGCTGCCTTATGAGGGGTTCCACAGTGAAGAGGATCTCCTCAGGTAATCTAGAGAGGAACAAGGTGCTGTGGTTAGGATACTGCATTGGAACTCAGAACTCGATTCATTCCTGGTGCTGACACAGATGTGTGACATTGGAAAAGCCATGCAATCTGTCCCTCAGTTGTGAAACTGTGGATAATTATCTTTCCTCTCTCCCAGCTGTTGGCTTGTCTCTTTACATTGTAAACTTTTGGGGTCAGGGACTGTTTCTTATTATATGCTTGTACAGTACCTACCCACCATTGGTCCTGATCTTAGTTATTATTGTTCTGTAATACAAATGATAAATAAGTACATTAATAATCCCCCAGCCCTTTTGAGTTATTCTTAAATGACGATTCTGACTGAGCATGCTGGAGACTGACTTTTAAGATCTGCAGTTGGAAGGGGCCAGGGCTCCCTGAGTTTCTGAGGTAAAATGCAAAGTTTCTCCTCATACCCCGCAAGACCTAGGAGTAACCAAGCAGCTGTACTTTCTAACATACAAGTCCATGAGCTACATAAACATATGTATTGAGGCTGCAACTTCTTTCACAAACAATCGGTCTCCTAAACTCTTCACATTAGGAAGGATCGTTCAATGGTTTGAGGGCTAACCTAGGACTTGGAAGACCTGGCTCCAAGTCTCTGCTCTATCACATACTTCCTATTTGACTTTGGGCAAGCCACTTAGCCTCTCTGTGCCTCACTTCCCCATCACTAAAATGGGATATTAGTACCTCTTTATCTTACAGCCTGTTTGAGGATAAATACATATAAAAGAGACTTGTGTGGAGGCTCAAAATGTGCACCTTACATAAAACAGACATCAGACAGCCCCAGATATGCTTGAATCTGCTTTGGCTCTTGGAGATTGAATTACATGACCTATTGCACTGGCTATAAGTTTCAAGTTAGCGAAGGTTCTCATATTAAACACAACTCAACAGAAAACAAGTTACCTTTTGGAATTACGGATAATTACTGGTCACCAACTGAAGTCATGATAGAGGTCTCCATACATCTTCACAGCTGAAATGCTTCACCTTGAGCCATCATACAATGCTTCTTTGTGGAACCCATTGCCTAATAACATTAGGAATGTCTTTTAGACATTTGTTTTCATTAGCTTTTAAATAGAGCTGCCTGAGAAATCACCTCTCTCTCTATGAGCAGTCAGGACAGTAGAGATAAGATGCGTCCTTGCTTACACCCTTAGATTTGAACATCTAGCGACTGTCATTTTCAGTTGGAGGGCACGTGATTTAGAATTTTCTTCCACTTTTGGGGATTGTCTCTAAGGTTTTTCTGCATAAATTTCCCACAAAATTTATTTTCAGTGGTACATAATGCTGAAATTAAAAGAAAAAAAAGTAGTGGAATTGTCCTAAGCTCCATCAGCTTTGTAACCCCAAAACGAGATGCCAGTCACGGCAGATGTTCAACACATGATCATGCATACTCTGCTTACTCTCCTGCCTCTAGCAGTCAGTGTTCAGAAATATCCCTGGACAAGGCTGGGCAGTTGTATAAGCACAACTGGCATGTGATAAAAATGAACAAAACTGAGTCTGGATATTAAGAACTGATTCCAAAACAGCCTTCATGGCTCTGAAAAAGAGCTTGAAACACTGAACTGAATGTACATGAATGCATGACTACCTCCAGCAGAGGGAGGAGCAGGAGAAAGCTGCCTGATGCCACCCACTGCTCTAAAAATGAAAAGGCCTTCACTCAGCTGTATTGGCGCTGCTCTGTAGCTGTTACCAACTTTGGGTGGACTTCCTTAAGAAAAGCTCTTGCAGCCAGTAACATTCATAACACCATGATGCTGTTGACACTCCAGAGGTTAGACAATTATTAAAAGTGCGAGCAGCCACAAAAAAGTCGTCTGTACATTATAATCAAAGAGGCTGATAAAGGAGGTGCTGTTGTCATCATGAACAGGTCTGACTGCCAAAAGGAGGCTGCCGGACAACTCCAACACCAAATTCTACAGGCTACTTTCCTCAGATCCCACTGAGGAATACACTAAGAAACTGCACCATCTACCCAGGACACTCCCTATGCTAACACAGGAACAAATCAACATACCCTTAGTGCCCCGACTGGGGTTATTCTATCTACTACCCAAGATCCACAATCCCAGAAATCCTGGACGCCCCAGCATCTTGGGCATTGGCACTCTCACTGAAGGACTGTCCACGTATGTGGACTCTCTACTCTGACCCTACGCCACCAGCACTCTCAGCTATCTCTGTGACACCACTGATTTCCTGAGAAAACTACAATGCATTTGTGATCTTCCAGAAAACACCATCCTCGCCACCATGGATGTAGAGGCTCTCTATACAAACATCCCCCACACAGATGGAATACAAGCTATCAGGAACAGTATCCCCTGATGATGCCACAGCACAACTGGTTGCTGAGCTCTGTGACTTTATCCTCATGAACAATTATTTCAAATTTGATGACAATATATACCTCCAGACCAATGGCATCGCTATGGGTACCCGCATGGCCCCACAATATGCCAGCATTTTCATAGCTGACCTGGAACAGCACTTCCTCAGCTCTCGTCCACCCATGCCCCTTCTCTATCTATGCTACATTGATGACATCTTCATCATCTGGACACATGGGAAGGAAACTCTGGAAGCTACTGAAATCGTGGTGGAATTCTTCCACCCCACCATCAACCCCAGCCTGGACCAATCTACACGGGCAGTCCACTTCCTCGACACCATGGTGCAAATAAGTGACTGTCACATTAACACCACCCTATACCAAAAACCCACCGACCGCTATGCCTACCTTCATGCCTAGAGCTTCCATCCCGGACACACCACACAATTCATTGCCTACAGCCAAGCGCTGAGGTACAACCGCATTTGCTCCAACCCCTCAGAAAGAGACCAACACCTATAAGATCTTCACCAAGCACTCTCAAAACTACGATACCCACACAAAGAAATAAGGAAACAGATCAACAGAGCCAGACATGTATCCAGAAGCCTCCTGCTGCAAGACAAGCCCAAGAAAGAAACCAACAGAACTCCACTGGCCATCACATACAGTCCTCAGCTAAAACCTCTTGAACACATCATCAGTGATCTACAACCCATCCTGGACAAGGAGGCAGGCCAGTCCTTGCCCACAGACAACCTGAAGCATATTCTCACCAGCAACTACACACCGCACCATAGTAATTCTAACTCAGGAACCAATTCATGCAACAAACCTCGATGCCAACTCTGCCCACATATCTACACCAGCGACACCATCACAGGACCTAGCCAGATCAGCCACATCATCACCGGTTCATTCACGTGCACGTCCACCAATATAATATACGCCATCATGTACCAACAATGCCCCTCTGCTATGTACATCGGCCAAACTGGACAGTCCCTACCTAAAAGGATAAATGGACACAAATCAGATATTACGAATGGCAATATACAAAAACCAATATACAAGAACACTTCAACCTCCCTGACACACAATAGCAGATTTAAAGGTAGCCATCCTGCAGCAAAAAAACTTCAGGACCAGTCTTCAAAGAGAAACTGCTGAGCTTCAGTTCATTTGCCAATTTGACACCATCAGCTCAGGATTAAACAAAGACTGTCAATGGCTCGCCAACTACAAAAGCAGTTTCTCCTCCCTTGGTGTTCACACCTTAACTGCTAGAAGAGGGCCTCATCCTCCCTGATTGAACTAACCTTGTTATCCCTAGCCTGATTCTTGCTTGCATATTTATACCTGCCTCTGGAAATTTCCACTATATGCATCTGACGAAGTGGGTATTCACCCACAAAAGCTTATGCTCCAATACGTTTGTTAGTCTATAAGGTGCCACGGGACTCTCTGCCACTTTTACAGATCCAGACTAACATGGCTACCCCTCTGATGTCTATACAATGACTCTCAGAAGTAGATATTTTTGCAGAAAAACCCTGGAATAGACACAGGCTTAGTCTGACTGCATCAGCTTTAAGGTCATAGTGCAAAGCCCATGAAGTAGGTGGTGGACAAGGTTGCAATTTTTACAGCTTAACTTTGGGGCTAAGTCTATTTAGTTTAGATGGACACAACATTCTTTACCAGTACATATACACCTTGTAGTGAACATGACAAGCAAGTTTGAAAAAAACAATGAGTTCACCTCTACAGGATGAGCCATTTAATTTTAATTCTTTCATAAAAATGACGTGAGATTTCTTGAGTGAGACAGGACAGGTGAACTAACAGCTTTTATTGGACCAACTTTTATCCGTGAAAAGAGCAAAGCTTTGAGATGTCTTCACCGACTAAAAGGGCTAAATCCTCCCCCCTCCCCCATTGCTTCCCTCTGTGGTTGGTGCCTTGGAGCACATGCTTTAGAGCCACCAAAGCTGCCCAGAGAGGATGCATCATTTCTTCTCCAGGCTGAGAGAAGTAGGTATTTCACAGGAGGCCAAAGGGGACAGCTGTGTTTGCAGCCCTGTCCATGGGCTGAGAGGGCCAAAGCTCATCCTCACTTCCTTACAATGACTGCCTCGGTCAGTAACAAACTAGCGGTCTGAGCGGGGAGGAGGGGGGGTTGCAGGGTCACAGCTGGTGGGGGGGGGAGGAAGGGGACATTTCGGGGCAGGGTTTGCGAGCAGTGGGCTTGGGGCAGTATCGGGGGGCTTGGGGCTGATTCAGGGACCCCAGGGAGGGATTCTGAGCTGGCTGCTGGGGGGCGGAAAGGGGGGCGGCGCGTGTTCCTGTGGGGGCGGGGCCGGGGACCCCGGGGGCTGCCGGGCACCAGGGGGGCGGCTGTTTGGGGGCCGGCACAGAGGGGCTGTTTAGGGGAAGGGGCCTCCCCGCGGGTCTCCCCCGAACCCGCTGGCCGCGCGGCAGGGCTGCCCCGCCCGGGTCTCGGCGGCGTCGGGGCGGGCGAGACGCCCTGGGCAGCGACTCGGTGGCGGGAGCTGCGCGCGGGTCGCGCTGCCAGAGAGGAACGGGGGCGGTTACCTGGCGGCGGCTGGTTAGTCTCCAGCGGCTCGGCGCAAACGGCGGGAAAGAGAAAGGCGAACGGCGCAAAGCGCTGCTCTGCGCCCCCCACTGGGCGCCTCAGGGATTGCCCCGGGTCGGCCGGCGACTTCTCACGAGACGGACCGCCCCCCTCACACTCTCGCGAGAATCCCCTGCCCCGGGGGCGGGGGCTTTTTGGGAGCGGTAATTAGAGATACTCTGAGGCGCGCGGTCGGCAGGCAGCTGTAGGGCAAAAAGAACCTCCCTGCTCCCCCCTCCCCCCGCCCATGAGATTGGGCTCAACGTCAGCGTGGGGGCGTAACAGCCGAGGGGTGGGGGCTTGGCTCCGGCCTGGAGGATGCGGCTGAACGCGGCGCCGCTCATGTTCCCCACAACCTGCTTTTTAAAAAGTCGCGGGTCCCAGAGCGCCCCACGCCCGGTCCCGGTCCCAGAGCGCCCCACGCCGGCTGTGGATTCCCCCCGGGTTTGTGAGATCCCCGCGGGATTAACGGAAAACACCATATAACGAGAGAAGAATCACGAAGTTGGGGGACGCGGGAACCATCATGAAACCCCAGAACGACAGCGCGGAGTGCCGCACGTGTCAGTCCATCCTGGTGGAAAGCCAGGGTGCAGTTTGGGAGCCTCACCTTCCTTGAAAAATGTAATCCGCGAGAAAAGACCCTATATGAAAAGGGAACAAATTCACCCCTGGTATCCAACCTAAGAGGCTTTTGGATTTATTGGGTCCCAGCTTTAGAATTCCCTTTGGCTGCTGGAGCCTTAATCTGTTTCTCATCAAGTCATGCTGCAAAATCCATCTTTTCCCCAGAGTTTTGGGGAGGGAAGGGTGAGGGATCTGTATAATGAGGGTTGGAAGCTGTGGTTGGAGAGTTTTCTTTTCTTTTCCTTCCTGGTTTTGGGGAGGCTGCTGTATTTATGTTTAGTATAGCAGCGGTGCCTAGAGCCCAGGAAAGGTACATGCTAGTGTTTTATATAAGGGTATAAACATGTAGGGCCAGATTCTCCTTGTAAACTTCACTGAAGTCTGTTCTACACTTATTAACCTCTGTTGAGGAGCTAGCCCACAGAACATCTTCACCCAAACTACAGGGAAACACTCTTTGGGCCTAAACCTCTTCTCTTTAGGGAAGCAAAACTAAGGGACTTTAATTTGGAAGTTTACGTATGTATAAACTGAAGGATCAGATCCAACTTTCTTCTAACTATATTCTTCCTTTTCAGAACTCCATTGTACACACACAAAAACACCAAGAATTTTGTAGATATGGCGTAGTTATGAGCTTGGAAGACTTGCGCTTGCTTGGCTATAGGCCAGTCCTACAAACACATGCTATTTTACTCACATTAGTAAATGAGTTATATATGTTTTAATGTTTACCATATCAGGTCTGTCTTGCTATTTCACCTTCCCCTTGTTAGATTATTCAGTCACATACTTGAATGCTTAAGTCACTAGAACAGTGATTCTCAGACCTCAGTGGTTCTGGAACCAAATTAGCAATCAACATTACCCAAAAGAGCCATAGGAGTGTGAATTCTTTGTTTCTCTTACTATAGTACAGTATGATGGGAAATATATATATAGTACTATAGTAAGAGAAACAATATATAAAAAATACAACAAAATGACTGAACAAGTATTATTTTATCAACTACAATGAATTAATAACAGCCTGATTGGTTAATAATTAAATCACACTGTTTTATTGTCATGTGCAGCAAAGAGCTGCAGGAGATAAATTAAAGAGCCACTTGCAGCTCAGGAATCAGTCTGAGTATCACTGCACTAGAAAGTAAAAATGGAGAAACTTTCTAAATCACAATTAGATCTAAAACAAAGAAAAACTTTCTGAAATATGGTCAGATTAGAATCAAAGCTGACTTTTGAATACACTTTAAATTTAAAAAAAGAAAAGGAGTACTTGTGGCACCTTAGAGACTAACAAATTTATGTGAGCATAAGCTTTCATGAGCTACAGCTTACTTTGAATCTGATGAAGTGAGCTATAGCTCACAAAAGCTTATGCTCACATAAATTTGTTAGTCTCTAAGGTGCCACAAGTACTCCTTTTCTTTTTGCGAATACAGACTAACACAGCTGCTACTCTGAAACCTGTAAATTTAAAGTTCAACTATGTTGAAAATATTACAAGTCTCTGTTAAGTATATACCTATTACTAACAAGGGCTTTGAAAATCTTTTTAGCCCATTTTCTTTCTCACTCCTCAATATTGTTTGTTTAATCACTTTTTATTACTGTAGAGATTTTTGTGTCTTCCGTATCATCTCAAAACTTTCTAAAATATGCTACTACATTTTTCTTTTGAAGCCTTCAAGCTTTGAGAGTTCAGGACTAGGAAGACTTTGCTGGCAGCTTCCTCATACTGAAGAAGGAAAGCTGTCCTTGAATTTATGCTAAGCTCTGTTAAGTAACAGTAAAACTCACCCTAAGTTGCTAGGTCAGTAATGCTACCATAAACCAAACTCATGTTTTGGTCTATAAAGCTGCTCCAGGAGAGATTATACACTTCACCATGCTTGGACTCAGATTTCTTAGGAGTTAACTGCTTAGTACAATTAATTATGTCTTGGTTCTCCTAAGCATGAGAAAATAACTTCTTTCTCACAGATAGTCAGGTTTCAATGCATCTCAACATTTTTGGAAATAGGACACTCCTAGTATATTTGCACAAAACCCTACATCTTATAGTTCAGTTACATAGTGTGAGCTATAAAGTTCATCAGACTTAATTCTGAATTGTAATTTTACTTCCAAATATGTATTTATAGCTAATGAGTTAATGCTGCAATGAGGAATCTAGGTGGTCCAGTAGAAGATTTAAAAACATAAATAAAATAAATTGATCTGCTAAGTTTATGATGGGAAGTATGATATGGTGAGATGCAAAAAGCATTGCAATAAAATTAGTATCAGTAATTACAAACACTTATGCAATTGTTTTCCCTATAAACTACATGATCCCAATTCTTTCATTGGTTTTTAAGGCAATGTAACTCCACTGACTTGTTGGGGTTACTCCTAATTTAAACTGTAGTAAATGATACTAGAATAAGTATAATAGTTTTTGAAAATCATATTACAGTGAACTTTTCCTCCCGTACCTACTTTCTACTAAGGAGTCATTTATTTGATTTTCTGCAGAAAAATCTGACCCATGGTGACAAATTTGGCCACAACTTACTTAGTAGATACTTGACTAATTAAATGTACTAATGAACTACTGAAAAGCATTCTATTCCAAATTCATTTACACTAGATGTTTAAGTTTACTATTTGAACTGGAACACCATATCATTCATCTAACTGGAGTAAATATCCACATCTAGACAATAAAACTGTGGGAAAAAAGACTCTGGCATTGTTGCTGAACAGATTCAAAAGTTTCTGTGGACTCATGGCCAGATTTCAAAGGAACCCTTCACATGACACATTAACCTTGGTGTTAAAATACTTATCTAAAAACAACTCTGAAACAGGGGGTGGAATCTAGTTAAATTGATGCAAGGGTTGCTGTTAGTATGGAACTGTTAGTTATCAATTATAGGTTAATATTAATGTCCTTGTTACTGGGTGACCTGGATTATTTACCAGCAGTTTTATCAAGCTATTGATTGAATTACTATTATTGCAGCGCTCCCAGAAGCACAGATATAATGAAAAGCCTGTTATTGCACCAGTTGCTTACGTGCTGCATCAATGTATAGTAGGCATTCTTAGAACATTAGGTGATCCTATAGATCATATACATGGGTGCAATAGGGCTAGCCAGATAAGCAGGTAACTCAGAATTCCTTGCTTTTATTAGCTTAATTTAGATTAAAAACAACTTTGAGTTACATATCTTAAAAATTACCTAGAAAATCTGCATTTGAATTTTATTTTGTCTTATTATCAAAAGGATGAGGAAAATGTTTCCTTTTTACTCTAAAACACATGTGAATGCATTTTAGTGCTCATGAAAGCTACTGGCTCAACCACTCCATCAAGTGAAATCCCCTATTTCTCCCCACTGCATGGCCAGTGTGTTTATGACCTCCCTGAACTCTGGAGGATCCACCTCCCAGGTAAATGTGTAGTTCGTTCTCCAAGCCCATTAATTCTTTGGTCTTTCTGTTAAGACAATCAATAAGGATGTCAGTTAGCATCAGTTGTAATGGTGCTTTTGTAACTAGGTCTTTTGCCACAGGGCACTGGACTGAGATCACGATCACCAAACCACCAAGTGATGGAAACACTAGATGGCATTTGAATGACCAAACTAGAAACTGGCAATTCCCTGAGCCACCCAATCCCCTCCACTGGGGAGCAGATAGAGTTTGCTACAGCTCTGTGGTGCTGACAGCAGTTACTTCTGGTGGGAGGAGTGACTCCACTAACACTTGATTATAGTTCTGAGCAGAGGAACACTTCTTAAACTGGCTTCCCCAATCACTTTTAAAGTCAAGTCAGCATCAATTCTTCCCTTCTAGCAGAGCAGACAAACATGGAGAGAGAGAGAAGGCTGAAATGGGCTCCTTCTCCATATTGCTTGGAGTTATCATGCCGGTTTAAGGAACATGAGCTGTAGGACTATGATACTAGCTCTGATAGCTAGCTTCACAGTGCTACAGTTAGATAGTAGTCAGTATGTGCAGGACTGGGTGCTAATTGTAGAGCTTATTACAGAGATTTCAATGGGGCTACTTAAGGTAGTAATAACTACACTTGCTAGAAGGACCAGCTCCATAGTTACTTCCAAAACATAGGGCAAGTTGACACTACCGTGCTACATCGGCGCAGCTGCACCCATGCAGCTGTGCCGCTGTAGTGCATCTGGTGAAGACATGCTATGCCAGTGGGAGAGTGTTCTTTCGTTAGGATAATTACTGCACCTCTGCGAGAGGCAGAAGCTACATCAGAGGGGGAGCGTCTCCTGTTGACATAGCGCGGTATGGACATTGCTTTAGGTCAATGTAACTTACGTAACTCAGAGAGGTATTGTTTTCACACCTGTGAGCAATGTAAGGTACATCGACTTAAGTGGTAGGGTAGATCAGCCCGTTGAAAAAATTCTTTTTCCCTACCAGTTTGATTCTCTTCGTTTCTTACATAGTTATTATTTCTCTGTCTTACCACTGGACCTTAACTTGGAATATTTGGCAAGCATGCCTAGTCCAAAGACTCTAAGTAGAAGAGTGACAGATTTGGGAATAGTGTATGTTAATACCAGTGACAGACCAGAGAGAGGAACCAAAAGTGCAAAATTGTTATAGTGTAGCTATTTTAATGGCAGATTTGATTTACTCCAGCTCTGGAAAATTATCATGAAAATTTACTATCATCCTTTACTGTGATGAATGATGGGACTTTAACAGAAAAAACAAACACCCTTCCCCCCCCCCCCCCACCCTGTAAGGCTCCACCACCCACCCACCCCAAAAAACTCCCAAACCAAACAAACAAAAAAGTCAGTCTGGGTGAGTGGGAAAGTAATATTTGAAAGTCTGATTTATGTAGTTGGGATTTTAAAAATGTACTGTGTTCCAGTGTTCTAGATTTAGAAAACAAAGGGCTACTGGAGTAATTTATAGTCTACAATGTGTCCCCTGCCAGACTTTAGAGTATATTATAAAGTAGAGCAAACTCTGGACTTGCACGGCTTGACAATATCCCTTTCAATATAGAAGGGCTGCAGGCATATACAAGTAATACAGTGCTATGATAAGAACACAATAATAATTATAATACTTTAAACTTCTGTTGTGGTTGTCATCTAAGGACCTGAAAACGCTTGGGAGATATTAGTTAATTACACCTTGGAACAACCTTCCAAAGTATTACCATCTTTATTTAACAGGTAGGGAACTTAAGCACAAAGAGACAAAGGCTAGATCCTGATTGTAATGTAAGTTGAGCATGCTCAGTACTACACAAAAGGCGCTCAGCCCTTCACAAGCTTGGGCCCTGTCATGTCCAAAGTAGCACAAGCAAGCCACTGCCAGAGTTGGAGGCCCTGGAGTCTTAGCTCTTATTCCCTATATCTCTCATTTTGGTTTGTCTATAGAACCCATCACCATGGTGTGTGTCTACTAGAAAACAATGCCATGCAATTCCCATAAATTAGAATACTGGGTCAAACACATTTGATCTACCTGTCTGTATACACAAATGCACTTTCCCCAATACTGATACAGGAAACATTTTTGTGAATGAAACTTATCACCTGACACAATAGGTATAATATTTATATTTCCTTTTTTTGGAAAAAAATATTTATTCTTTAAAATATGTAGATTGTTAATATTTTACAATTTTCAATCACAGATTTTAGCCTCTAAAAATGAACCAGTTTTTCTGAACTGTATTCTTAGACTCCATGAGTGAAAAACCTTTCCTTTTGTTCTTTTCCCTTTTCCCACATTGAAAGAGAACATCTTATTTTATCTTATTTATTAACTTATTATCATTAAGTATTAATTATATTAAGTATTAATTTATTATCTTATTAACATCTTATTTATTGAAGAGAACATCTTATTTTATCAAGCAGACACAGTGCTGCCAATGAGAAGATCAGTTCAGCCTGTCATTCACAGCATTTTTGTGATGTTCAGCTGGCCTATTTACTGGCATTCTATCAGATCGTAATAAAGATAACTGTTCACTTTTACATCAAACTGGAGTGCCAATGTAGTAAGCACTCACTGGGATGAGACTTCCTGTTGTGAGGTTATCTTAAATTCTCCTATACTCTGTATAGAGCATCATTCCCACAAGCTGCTCTAAAACATAACCCACTAGGTACAGAATGTTTCTCTACATCTTACAGAAGACCTGTAATTATTTTCTCTAAAGATACACTCAAACAAGTTTCCTGGGGAGAGGGAAGTGGTTATAAGATTGTTTTCAAAAGTATAGTTACGTAGATGACAGGAAGATTCACATTTACTTCAGATTAAGAGTTATTTGTCCTAACAGACATGATAAAACCTGTCTTCATTCCTTTCTATTCAGCTCAAGTACTTTTGAGTGCCAGTAGTTAATCAGTTACCAAATTCCATAGCCTTTGTTTTCTATACTATTTTATTCTTCTTATTTGACACTGTACCTGTGAATATACTCAGATTCCAAACAGTCACAATTTTCAGGGCTGTATGGATCTGGGGTTCTGATTTGGGCTTTACTCATATTGCAACTGTGAATTACTTATTACACATCAAAACATATTTAAAGTAAGTTTCTTACATCTAAGAAACAGCAAGCTTCTGAACATTGACCATTAAGTCAGTTATGGTTATGCTAACTCAAGGTTTGTGAATTAACTCACTCCATAAAACTGAATATTTTTTTAAAAGTTGGTCTAAGATGAAATATAACAGTAGTAGCACTTTGTGCTTGCATAGCACTTTACTTTGCCACAACAGCCCCCTGAGTTAGATATGCTCACATTTACAAATAAGAAAACTAAGGCAGAGAAGTTAAGAGACTTTCCCAAGTTCACCCACCAAGTCAATGGCAGAGCGTAGACTAGAATTCAGGAGTACCCATCTCCCTCTTCTGTGCTTAGTCTAGTAGACTATGCTCCCCATTAAATATTATTATAGACAGAATAGCTGATGTTCAGCTACATACAGAAGTGTCAAAAGTTATACTTTCAAAAATGATGTCACCAACAACCACAGAAGCGGGAATAAATGGTATTTAGTAAATTGATACATTAAAAAAAACAGCAACTCTACATCTTTAAGTGTGGTAACATTGATTTTATAAGGTGGGTTACTTAAACAAGTTCAACGTTTAAAGAAAGATTTTTAAAACTCACCCTTTTAAGTGTGAAAAGTTCTGTTCTTGATCAGGGATGATGAATATTTCCTGCTGATTTTCCCTTAAGCTATAAACCGCAGGCATAAATGAAATGAGGAAGCTGCTGTGGACCACACTACAGAATGCTGAGAAGAGATCTGCTGCACCTAAGATACATACAATGTGCAATGGATAACCTAATATGCCTTTCATTTAACTGGCTGGGCAGGTTTCTACATTCTGTAGAACATGGAATCATACCAGAATTTGTTGGCATAACAGGCCTGTCAAACCGGTTCCTCAGCAGACCAGGAACCTGTCCAACCAGTCTGCATCAAAGGCCAGCCCAACATGCTGCAGCTCAACTCAGTTCAGCCAGGCTTTGTACATGGTGAATCATTCATGCCTCCATCAACTCCCAACATACTACCTTGATAGAATGATGTAGCCTCCAGCAAAACAATTTACCAAGGGGTGGAGGAATGATATATCCGTGTCACATACAGTAAGATCCTATTGTAAATTCTCCTTCATTACATATGTAGATGCACTAGTCTAAAAGCTTTGCCTTACACTGGCATCAACACAGAGAAACAGGGAAGAAAACCATTTATTTTAAAGCAAAAGTAACACAGTCTAATTGTAATTAAATGACAGTACATTTTTAGCACAAACAAACAAAATGCTAAGGTCA
Source organism: Lepidochelys olivacea (assembly GCF_965140295.1). NCBI lineage: Eukaryota > Metazoa > Chordata > Testudines > Cheloniidae > Lepidochelys > Lepidochelys olivacea. Next base: position 82,833,450 of record NC_140412.1, read on the forward strand.
AATCCTGCCCTACTGTCCAAACCACGTTCATGAGTTGTACCCTCCTGTACTGGAACCAAGGCAGTCCTTTGCATTTGGCAGAGCCTGCGCAGGGGTCTGGTGAGCTGTCTGCTGGGTTTCTTCTGCCTCACTGCAGGGTTTTTTTTTGGAGGTGAGGCAAGTCAGAGGAGGTGCAAGGTACAGGCAGTGTGTCCACAACTATCCAGAACTACTTGCCAAACACAACCCTCCTCCCATATAGCGGGCACAGACTCCAACAGTGCTACTGTAGCTCATGGGCTGTTGCACTGCTGCTAGGCACGTCATGGCCTGGGACCAAGGAGCTTTGGGGAATTGCCCTGAGCATATTTATTCAAGCTGCATGCAGGAACCAGGATTTTCCTCAATAGAATCTTGTCCTTATAAGCCTGTATTTTCTTCCCTGTAAGAACATGGGTCATAATTTTCAAATCCGGTGTCATGATTTTCAGAGGTGCTGAGCACCTTCCACTTCCTTAGAAATCAATGAGAATTGTGGGTCTCAGCACCCTTGAAAATTCGACCACTTGTACCTAAAGTTAGGATTCTAAGCACATAGTTAGGCTCCTTTAACTTAGGAGCCTAACATTAGGCATCCTGGCTTGAAAAATTTCATCCTATTCTTTCTGACAAAAATGTTGTCCTAAACTAGAAACTGTGTGTTTGTTCATGATGTGATCTAACCCTGCTATTTTTTATACTGCAGTAGATCCCCATTTTTATCAATTTTAATTATAGCTAGTAGAGATCTAGTGATTAGTGCAGAGGAAATTACCCTTCCCTTGAACCAGCCTGGTGTAAGGTATCCCCCACTTTTTTTATCATAGACCAGGATAGCAAGGGGAAAGGAATGGACGTGTTAGCATGAGACCCAGGAAAGTATTTGTTTTCCTGTGAGATGGTGAAGCAGAATGTGAGACTACATTTTGTGAAGGATTTGGAAGTAGGAGCTAACTGTGAAGAAGGCAACCAGATTAGTACATTTCAGCTGAAGTGAGAACTGTGCACGGTTTATGCTTGCAGTCACACAACCTCAGGCTACGATTTTATACAGCTAAGCAGAGCTGGGCTTGGTCAGTACTCGGATAAGAGGTTTACAAGTAAATCTGCTGCAGGAAGTGGTTTTGGTGATTTAGTGATTCACTGAGTAGTAATGAATCAATGCCATACATGATAGGGGCATTGGGTGCTGCCATATTTCAGTCAAAACATAAAACAGAGAGCGTGACAGCATTAAAGATGAACTGTGAAATCAATTACCTGATTTTTCCTCTGAGCCCACTAATTTACAACAGGTCTCCAAAATATATTGTCAGGAATCAATGTTACAAGGTTACATTGTGCTTGTGGTTCTCTGTAATGTAGATTTTGATTTTTTTTTTCCTACTAAAGAAGGCAACACAATTGCTTCACCCTGAAAACACAGAAACCTAAGATATCCCTTCTCTTGTTTCAGATACTCACTTTTGATGAACTTTGTAATAAAGGAGGCTACTGTAAGGGGACATCACAGAGATACACTGCTTCAACTTGAACACATCGCTATGTTTCTTTGCAACTGAAAAAAAAAATTACCTTCATTTGTTTATCACCCTCCAGCTTCACTCCTTAAAAGCCACACTACTGATCATCTGTAAGCTCTTCCAGTTTATGTAACATACACAGAGAATCTTCTTACGGATAAAAGACTCAAAAAGTGACACAAATCTAAAGTAAAACAACCTAAATGGTGCAGGTGCAGACTTGCTCTTATAGTAAAAGTATGCACAAACATTCATGTCTGCAAGTATTCATTACAGAGAGTTTACAACATACTTCCCTATCAAAAGCTGCTCAGTACTTTCATGAACAAATTCAGATAACACACACAAATACCCCTATCAGAATTAGCTATCATATCTCTCTTCATGACAGGTTATGTGGCAGGGTAAGGGCAATGACAATTTTGATGCAAACTGCAGCATAGAGAATAACCTGATAAATGGGCCAAGCCCTAGGTGGGTGATGCAGTGAAGTGGATCTAACCCTCTGCCAGCCACGGGATTCCTCAAGGTTGGTCAGGGAATGAATATTGCCAGCCAGGGGATTCCTCAAGGTTGGTCAGGGAATGAATATACTTTGGTGCTCCTCTAAGTAGGAACTGGGTTGGGCCCTGGTTAGCATTTGCTACTGCTGATAATTTGCTGATGACAATTTCTCAAGTTTTTCCTGAGCAGGTATTGCAGGGCTGGGCAGTGGTAGTGTATCAAGCCAAGTCAGAAAAAGAGAACTATCATTTTCACTACTCTCAACACAGGAGTGAGTTTGAAACAAAAATGGGGGTATTTTTCCTCTCAGAGAAACAAACTTTGAAATGTTATTCCTTCACATTCCAATTCTGCCTCTTCCTCCACAGATGCAAAGGGCCCTCTTGTAGCAGAACCAGAGCAGTTCATTTATCAAATGGGGAAAATTAGGGTCTGGGGAGTTTATTCACTGTTGTGTGATATCAAGCCCTGCACAGAGGGCTTAGCACAGAGTTCCTGTGGGCTGTTGAGAAGGCAGATTTGGAATGGGGGAGAAGCAGGGCTGGAGGATTTACTGCAATGAAATTCTAAGGCCCTTTCCACCTTCAAAGGAGATCTTCTTGACGGTCTCCTATCCAAGTGGTGACCAGATCTGACCTTCCTTAGTTTATAAGAGCACCCCAATTCTTATTATGCAGTGCTATGACTGCAGATACTAGTGCTTCCTTCTGTAGATTTTTAAAACTTGTTGCTTATAAGATTTATCCTCTCCTTGTAATAATTCATCTTTACAGGAAAGCCAGGTATTTGTTATAAAAACGATCAAGGTTAATAACTGGCCATTATTTGTCTTCTCTATTCTTGACTAACAAATATTTTTGTGTTGCCTACAAGTTGGCTACATCACTGTTCACCCCTTTTTCCAGATCATTAATATATTAAGCAACACTGGTCCTAGTATGGAACCTTGAGGAATTCCACTGTTAGCCTTTTGCCATGTTGAAATTAGGTAATTTTTCTCTCCATTTTGTTTTCTGCTTTTTGTCTTCTGCTTTTCAATGACCTAAGGGCTAAATTTCAGTTTCAAAGGGCTAAATGAAAGTAACTGGTCAAGGATTAATAAATATATACACAGTAGTAAAAACAAGTTTCTGTATCTGTAAAGTTGCTAATCTGCTTTTAACCAACCTTGCAAGTCACAATCTAATATTTTTAAATTATAGTCATTACAAGTGGATTTATTAAACCCCAAGCTAATCACCGTTGTTTCAAAAATACGCCACTCTCCGAACAAAACAGTAACTCAGACAAGACTTGGAGAAACTGGCATTTCCCTAGCTCATGTGTTCCATTCCTGAACAATGCTCTTTGTATTTCTCATGGAAATTAAAAAAAACCAGGCTCTGCTTGCACAACATTAACTTCTGCTCTTTGCTTGGAAAGTGAAGTATATTTGAGTGTTGGTGGCCTTTATTTATTTCACAATAAATCTAGTCTACCTTGTGCCTCACATACAGTGAATTCAGTTTGGTCACCTCTTCATTGGGCACACTTACTAGTCCTATTTTACTACATGGACCATAACTTAAGCCTTGGCATAGTCACAGTGGGCTCAATTAATCTCTTAAGTAACACCATTACATTTAGTGGAGTTAAACCAGGAATGAATTTGGGCTATTTTCCCCTACCTCTCTCCCCACTCCTACTTATTCCGTCTTTTATTATCAACCATTTTTATTTAGCTACTGTAATAATAGTTGTGTCTTCACTGCAAAATCTGTATCTAGCTTTCAACTGTCTCAGGATAACTTTTAAAGAAAGATATTCTGACCAGAACTTCTGTCACTGAAATAGGTTGAATGGGGCAGCCAGTTCTTTTGATTTAACTATCTGCTACTATTTTCCTTCTACATTCTGCTTTAGATATCAGTTAACTACCAGTATCTATCAAGCTGGAGAGAGCAGAAAATAAACTGCACTGGAAATGAAATTTCCTAATGTACAGTGTAATTAAATAAAAACACAGAAAATGTGCATCTGAATGTTTCTAATCTGAGCAGTGGATCTGGAAAACCGACTTCCATGAATTACACCAAGTGTCAGATAAACAGTTTAGCTGTTGTACATGTAAGTTTGTGAACTTGTTGATTTTCAAACTACCACCTTTGTATATTTCTCTGGAACAATGGTCAAATAATTGTTCAAACTACCATGTTATAAGGACAAATGACACTTGTTTAGATAAATTGCAGACTGTCCAGGGCAGGAAACAGAGAATGCTGTTGCTTATTCAAGATCTTACTAGAGCAGAGGTGTCAAAAAAGCAATCCATGAGCCAAATCCCAGTCACCTGATGTATTTATGTGGTCACAGAGGGTAGATTCAGAACCTAAGTTTTCATTTAAAAATAAAAGGCTCAGTGGGAGCTGCTCTAGACTGGGCACTTTTGAAGATCTGGCCACTTCATAAATGGGAGTTGACTTCTTTTGAAAATTTTGACCTTAAACAATAATTAGAAGTATATTTCCTGTTCATACATTCACCAGGCTGGAAGGGACCATAGTGATCATCTAGTATGACCTCCTGTATAATACAGGACATAGAACTTCCCCCAAATAATTCCTAGAGCATATCTTAAAGAAAAACAGACAATCTTGATTTACAAATTATCAGTGATGGAGAATCCACCATGATCTTTGGTAAATTGGTCCAATGGTTAATTGGTCTCACCATTAAAAACGTACACCTTATTTCCAGCCTGAATTTGTCTAGCTTCAACTTCCAGCCATTGGATCATGTTATACCTGTCTTTGCTACACTGAAAAGCCTATTTTAAATATTTGTTCCCCATGTAGGTACTTATAGACTGTAATCAAATTACCCCTTAACTTCTCTTTCTTAAACTAAATAGATTGAGCTCTTTGAGTCTATCACTATAAAGCATGTGTTCTAATCCTTTAATCATTCTCATGGCTCTTCTCTGAACCCTCTCCAAATTATCAACTTCCTTCTTGAATTGTGGGCACCAGAACTAGACACAGTATTGCAACAGTGGATACACCTGTGCCAAATATAGAAGCAAAATAACCTCTCTACTCCTACTCAAGATTCCCTGTTATATATCCAGGATCGCATTAGCTCTTTTGGTCACAGAATCACCCTGAAAACTCATGTGCATCTGATTATTCACCATAAGCCCCGAATCTTTTTCGGAGTCTCTGCTTCTCACGATTTTAATCAACATGTCATTTGGTACCAAGTCAAATGCTTTACAGAATCTTAGTGTTTTTTTCATGAATACTTACATCTATCAACCAAACTTGTAATCTCAACAAAAGAGATATCAAGTAGTTTGACAGGATCTATTTTCCATAAACCCATGTTAATTAGCATTAAATACATTACCCTCCTTTAATTCTTAATTAAAGAAGTCCCAGATCAGCTGCTCCCTTATCTTGCCTGAGACTGATGGCAGGCTGACAGGCCTATAATTACCCAGGTCATCCCGTTTATCCTTTTTAATAACTGGCACCCCATTAGCTTTCATCCAGTCTTCTGGAACTTCCCCAGTGCTCCAAGACTTATTAAAAGTCAACATTACTGATCTAGTGAGCTCCTCAGCCAGATCTTTTAAAATTGTGATTCTGATGTTGATTAGGCCTTATCTACTCAAGGATATTGTGTAGTTGTTTTGTAGAAACAATGTAGATGCACCATTTGGTTACATATATAAATGGTATAATATACTTTTTTCCCTCCCAGCTTGTTTATCTAAGCTCACTAAAGAGGCCAGATCAGTTTAAACACACACACCCAAAAGTATTTTAAATTTAACTATTCCTTGTGGGTCTGATTTATTTTCCTCCCTGAGGAAAGCTGGATGGTTAAAGTATAAACTCTTCACCTGCACTGGCAAGAATTAACTTTGAAGTGATTCTTTATTACATGTTGCTAGTCAAGTATTTTTATGCTCTCTGGTTACCGTGGTGTGCATAACACTACAATGTTTTCAACGCTCTAATGATCAAAAAATCAAGTGCAGTACAGTCACAATGTGAGTATTGTTATTTCCTCAGGTATGCATGAGCTTCTGAGAAATCCAAGGGAAGTGGGAACACACCCTGGAGATACTGCTTCTTTCTGGGCCCAATTCCCCGATTTACCTGCTTACACTTGTGGTATGATTCTGCTCCCCTGCTGGATAAGTGTGACTTTTAGAATCAAGTTTCGAGTGTGAATACTCACACTTATGAATTCAAAACACGAGTTGTATTTCCCTGTACCTGACTATTCTGCCAAGGGAGGGCAGATTTAATTTACAGTCATGGTACCATACCATATTCTCTAATCACTCTAGCTATACCTGCTCCCTAACCATTTCCTGGCAGCAGGGTTTAGGGCAAATTGCATCATGGTGAGGGTCCCACCCAGGCAAGACTTTCTACCACTAGTGGAATGGATATGTATGTGAATACAGCCCATAGTCTTCTGTGTGTCCATCAAAAATATAGTCTAAACCAGTTCAGTACATCCATTTGTAGTTTTAACATGTCAAGAGGTAGGACACAGTAACTAGTACATGTTTGCCCCAAAAATCAGGGGCCTGGTTCTGACATATGAAAAGATATGGGGTGGAAAAGAAAGATTTTTTTAAAAGAGCATGAAAATATCCCCCTTTTCTCAACCAGCTCTAATCAGAATCTGGTGGCCCTGATTTTCATCACACGTAGATGTAAATTCAGGAATAATGCCATTCAAGTCAGTGGAATTATATCAGTATAACACTAGAGTTAGATCAGAACTGGAGTTCGTTTTTGTCTCAATTTCCTCCCTCCCCCGCCAATGCATCTACTAATTTGTTTCTTTCAGGCCATGAAATAAAAGCAGTCAATATATTGCTAAGTTACACCTCTTCCCCCCCCCCCGCCCAAAATTAGCGTAATTTAAAATTGCACAATCTTTATTTCAATATAACTTGGCAGACTCAAGGTTGTGCAAATGGCCGTGAGAAGCTGTAAACATTAAGACCTTAGAAATTCCAGAAAGATGCTCTAATGTATTATAGATGTTGGGCTTAATATTTCTGTTATCTTTTCCCCTAAGATACAACAACAGGAGAAACTAATGCCAAGGTGTCAAAGAATGTATATCTTCCCCCATGTAAACATTCTTTGACACCTTAGCATTAGAACAGTGCTTAAATCACCCAAGTTGTCACTGTAGGGCTCTTGTTCTGTTGTAAAGTAACAGAGAAAGTTACTCTGAACCAGTCATCCCCAAACTTTTTTGTCTGCACCTCCCTGCCTTATCTGGTCTGCGCTCCCCAGGGAGACATGGTCGGGAGCTGGGGCCGCGGGAGCTGGGGCCGCGGTCAGGGCCAGGAGCTGCGGGTTGTGACTGGGAGCGGGCCCGTGGTCGGGAGCAGGGCTGGGAGCCAGTGTCCAAGACTGGGGCCAGACCTGGGGCTGGGGTTGGGGGCAGGGCCGGAGTGGAGCTGGGGGCAGAACAGGGCTGGGTGATGCTCCTTCCTTGCCCCTCGTGGGGGCTGGCCCAGGCCTTGCCACAGCCCCATGAATGCTCTTCTGCACCCCTTTAGGGGGGCACACCCCATAGTTTGGGGACCACTGCTCTGAACAGTCATTTTCAGAACTGTGCCTGACCCATATATGGGCTGTGCAAGAGGCTCTTTGTGCCCTACCCTCACACTGCGCAGACTAGGCAGAATCTGGCCCGTAGTCTATATTCAAATATAGATGTCCCAGTTAGTATAAAAATGAGTAAATTAGTGGGAATCACAGTGTAATAAATGAAATTAAGCCTTCTGAGGTAGTCCCTAACATAAACCTTTCAAGGCCAAATCTATAACTGGGTTAAAAAAAGAACTAGATAAGTTCATGGAGGATAGGTCCATCAGTGGCTCTCAGCCAAGATGGTCAGGAATGCAACCCCATGTTCTGGGTGTCCCTAAACTTCTGACGGCCAGAAGCTAGGAGTGGACAACAGGGAATGGATCACTCAGTGCTTGCCTGTTCTGTTCATTCCCTCTGGGGCACCTGGCACTGGCCACTGTCGGAAGACAGGATACTGGGCTAGATGGACCTTTGGTCTGACCCAGTATGGCCGTTCTTATGTAAGAGACACCACTAGCAAAACCTCATTTGGAAACAGTCTGTAATAATCTCTTCTTTAGAGGATGTATCAAGCTCTTCATCAGGACCCTAGGGGCAGGAAGGCAGGTTAATATGGAATTCAAATAATATTTAGCTTCATCATAGTCATAAAATATTTCACCCCACCCTGGATAATTTGCAGTTCTGCAGGAAAGGATATGGCAGCCTGCATACAGAAGGGAATGAACTTTGGTTTAAGCATATGCAGTGTTCGCTGTCTCAGCAGGGTCTGCCTAGACAAATCAAAAAAATTGTTAGTACATTTCTCATCCTCTTGATGTTACTTCTTGGGGGTGGGGCGGGGCAGGGGCTTCCCTTTGGTGATGACATCAGTTTAGGGTATTAAATTGTATTTTATTGTCGTTATTACACTTGCCATCGGCCTGCAAGCAGGTGGCATGAGGCGGCTGCATGTTCCATGAGGACAGTGCAGAGAGACTCATAATATCATCATAGAGTACGGGATTGAGTTCTGGATGGTAGGACCTAGTCAGGAAACGAAGGAGGAGCAGCCCGGATAATAGACTGTGGGCTCTGCTGGGGCTTGTTGTCCCAGTTCCCACTCTATAGCTTTGCTTATCGGCTCGGTCAGGAATGTCTTTCTTGATCTTTGTTGTAACTGTTCAAGTCCTTGTACCTCGGCTATTGACATCCTCTTTTTTCTGACCGCCACAGTAAAATAATCCTCCTTTCCTTACTAGGAGCGTGTGACAGTGCTTACCTCCGAGCTTGCGGTGCGCAAAACATACTGCCAGATATCTGCAAGGGACTGGGTGTACCACAGCAATCACAGCAACACTCCACAGTGGGATCAGTGATAGAAGGTTACCAGCCATCCATAAATGAGTGTTGGTGAGGCCACTACTTGAAAGGCCAGAAAGCTGATCCTAGCAGCAGGGTTTGGACTTGCGGGGGGGAGGGGGGGTGGGAGAGGATGGGGAGAGAGGAGGAAATTATAGTAGTTGAGGGCAACATGAGATGACGAGAACCTGAACACAGGGCTTGGCAGTTCAAATTAAGATTTAAGACTTTTCTTCCCAAGACTGAAAATGGTTGTTGCGCCATGATTTTTTAAAATACAACTTTCATGTGCGTTTATTTTGTTCCCTAAAAAGTGCTAACAGAAGCAGCAATTCACTGATCATAAGCAGCTTATGGGTTCAGTTTCCAAAGACAAATTCATCTTGTCTGTGTAGAGGAAGTGATGGTCACCCTCTGCTAAAAATGTTACATGCTTCAGAGAAGTCAAACAAATCAAGTATCTAAAACTGTATATATCAGCATTTCTTAAATCACTACAGTTTGCAAAGTTATCAGTTAAGTGGAGTCGTTAAAAAAATCCTAAAAACATCCTTATTAGGGAACCAAGCAGCTTGTTCTCATTTCTCTTACTCCTAAACTTGTGGGCCAAATTCTTCCCTGGTCTAACTCCTATGAAGTCACCTTATGACTATGCTAGTGAAGTCTCTAGAGAGAGCACAAACTAAAGGGCCAATTCTCCACTAGTCTATCTGTACTTTTTGTACTCGAGAGTCCAGTGTGACATTTGATATTGTACACAGTCAAAGCATTTCAAACAGTGTTCTCTGTATCAGATTAATGATGCTCTGAGTCATACAGGCAGCAAATGAACCAAATCCATACACATACAATAGTTCAGGCGGCTGTTTGCTGAATGAATAAAGGGCTTGCTGTGGCAACTACACCGGAAAGATGGAAATATGTGGGCAGATGGTAGCGGGGCTTCATTTGGACAAATGAACAGTCTGAACTACTGTCATCCCACCTGGCATGTGACCTGAAAGAGTTTGGCTCAGAGTTCTTTCCTCCTTTTCTGATGGCTCTTTGTTCATTGTGTTTACAGCACTGACTGCTGCTTGAAATCCATATGTTAACTGCTGCCTACACATCGTTAGCACCAGAATAAAGCCATCCGAGCCTCAGATAAACTTCAAAAGTAGAAAGGCCATCGCTCCTACCTAAAAGGCCAGGATTTTAAGATGTCATGCTCCTAAATCCATATTTGGGTGCCTCAAAAGTGCTGAGTACTCAATAACTCCCATTGGCTTCAAGGGATCAGTTGGCTTCTGTGGGAGCTCTGGGTGCTCAACACTTCTGAAAATCAGGCCACTTATTTAGGCATCTAAGTCTGGACTTAGGAGCCTAGGTTTAGGCACCTGTGTTTGAAAAATCCTGGCTTTAGTCAAAAATTACACTATACACATTGATTGAACTGTCTGATTAAAAAAGCTATGAGAATCCAACCCCACATCTCATTGACTTCAAGTGTGAGTTTGCTGGTGCTGCAGAATTAGACCAGAAGATAGGAATTCCCATCCTCCCAGGGAAGTATACATAACATTTCTGCATTGTTATGAAGAAATAAGTATAATTGGACAAAGGATTCAATTTTTTAAATTGATGACTTTTTTTTTCCAGGATGGGAATATTAGCAGCTGAAGTATTTCCAGAATTAAAACATAGGAACCAATATAAATGCAAAGATATTGATAGACGACTACAATTTTGAAAAAAAAATCAGATAACTTAGACTGCCCTCCAGTAGACCTGAGATTTCAGGATTACCATGAGAGGGTTACTTAAATTGGTTCATGACATGGACAAATTTTGCTCTGTTATATAAAGGCTGCTACATCATGACTGAGAAGCATTTATGCTCACATAAAGAAAAGGAGTACTTGTGGCACCTTAGAGACTAACCAGTTTATTAGTCTCTAAGGTGCCACAAGTACTCCTTTTCCTTTTGCGAATACAGACTAACACGGCTGTTACTCTGAAACCTGTCATTATGCTCACATGTAGTCCATAAATATGCCATTGTCTGTGGTATGAGAACTGCTGTCAGAAACCAACATGGAAGTTAAGATTTTAATGTACTGCATAATCAATGGGAGAATGTTATCTAAAAAAATGGAAGTATAAGGGGAAAAAGAATTTGGCCTAGCAGAGTTCTTCATCTTGTCTGTTCCAGATACACTGCTTTTCCCTCTCCTATACTTTGAAGCACACAATGGAAATAAAATGGCAGTTACATGGCGTTTATGTATCTTATAGCTGAGGGGTAATCTGTACTAAATCAGGAGTCATGGCCAAATTCCAACTGGTTAATTACATTCTGCCTTCCTGGACAGGGGTGTAGCAAGGCCCAGAGGGCCCTGATGCAAGAATAGGTTAGGGACCTCCTTCCCAAGTCTGAAATCTAAAACTGTATTTCCCTTTACCATCCGAACATATCCAGCTTATCCGTAAATACACAAACACAATATGTAAGCTATCTACACACTGAAAAGTTTTAGTTACACATTTATGCAAAATGCTCACTGGAAGTGATGTAGTGCTAAATTTCATAGTACAGGAGCCCTGCAGAAATGATCCCAAGTTGGTAATTCTGTCATGGATGAGACAGGCTCCAAAATCTATCTTGTGTGTGTCGTCCGATAAAGCACCCATATTCCAAACCTAACATTTTACCAGTAAATTTTATTTAATTGATGGGTGCACACATGTGATGGGTGCAACACTAGTTATGAGACTTCACAGATTAGAAATACATACACATACTGGTATCAACATAAAACACACGTAACTCAGCTTTTATATGCCAAACTTTAAACTAAATAGCAAGGCACATCCAAAGCACACACGTAATTAGCTAAAAAGGCCAGGGGGCTTGAGTCACCACTATGTTGCTCCAGTTTCAAGTTGGTGCATCTCCTGAAACTAAATGAATGGAGAAAGCGGAGTAGTGCAAGCCGGAAATTTTTGTATATGAACCCACATTTTTTCCCCCCATGAAAAAATTTGCAATTTGAGCACAAAAACATTTGCTTTGCATTCACCACGGTTGGGCATTAAATGCAAACGAGAGTTGTCAGACATATGTAGACCACTCTTGAAAATATGGTCTCTGTCACAGAAACCAAACACAAGACTCCGTACTGCCAGGCATTAAGAAAAAGAAAAGAAACAAAAAGAACAGGCTACATCCTCAGCACTTTTCAAAGATCATGATACCTAGTCCATTTTACGTTACTGCATCGGGCATTTATATCTGCTTCCATATCACTGAAGATGTTACAGATGACATTTCTAAGTGCCTCTAAGATGCACACACTATTCAGACAGGGTTTGATCTTACCCCATAAAGATTCAATGGTACGCTCCAGCTACTTTTGGACCACTCCATAAACCCAATGTAACTGGCTGGTCAGGTCAGTCTGACAATGGTTTCCCAGAGTCAAAGCATTGCATAGGAGCTAGAGAGCATCAGTGAATCTAGTCTAGCTCAGAGAAACGCACTCTAACAGAGAAAAGAGATTAATTTTGATAAGGAACCTCCCCACATCTGTTCCCTACAATCCTCTCCTGGTCTTCTCCACCCCCTGTGGCAGGGGACCCTCTCCCCATCTTCCCTCCCCACCCCTGCCACCTTCCCCTGGCTTCCTAATCCTCCATCCCCTATCGGGACAGAGATCTGTCGCCAACCAGAGTATCTGGCCACATTTCCTTCAGTTTGCTGCTTGATAGTCTTTCAAAATCCAGACAAATAAGCTAACCTCCAATGAAAATGACATATGCAGAGCAACAAGATCTGAAGAAGAGCTCTGTGTAGCTTGAAAGCTTGTCTTTCACCAGAAGCAGTAGGTCCAATAAAAGATAATTCCTCACTCACCTTGTCTCTTTAATATCCTGCAACCAACATGACAGCTATGACAGCACTGCAAACAATACTATGCAGAGCAATGCATATCACTCCTTGTCCTGCCTTCTAGTCAGCACACCCCTGTCTCTTTTTCCGGAAAGGGGCCCAGTTATTTCTGGAGGTTCGCAGCCTAACTATTATCTCAGATATAGTAGGAAGCTGGAATTTAATCTCAAAATCCCCAGGCCACAGTATGACTTGGTGGAGAGTCCCACTAGGAGCACAGCTGGGGCAGGGAGCAGGACCCTCTTCAGGGGGAACCAAAAGACATGTACCCCAGTCATAATCAGATGATGGCCTGATTCAGCCATGGGATATGTTGTTTTATGCCAGAAGGTCCTAGGGTTCTGGTTCCTCAGGTGGTGGTGTTCCTAATAAAATAATTGGGCTGACTGTATAAAATGACAATGTATCTAAACCCTCCTTAAGGACAAAGCATATATAAATCCCAGTGAAGGCACCGGGAAGGGAGAAGTCCATATCCCACAGGCAGAACAACAGGAAAATAAAATATGTAATGGTGAATAAATAGGGTTTATTTTTTTACTATATTTAAAATTCTGGGGGCATCTATGATGGGCTAAGAGGACTGCTTAGAAGACCACCTGTTTTCTTCTATGTTTTTTGTTAATTTACTGTATGTAGCTTCCATTATCCATAAACCAAAGCTTACGACTCTGTTACAACAGGAGAAAAGAACACTTTATTGTCTGCTGTTGGCAGATGACCAAAGTCCCCTCCCAATTTAACAAACTTTAAGCTGCAATGAGACACAAGACACTTCAGAGAAAAACATAGCCACAAGGCTAATGAGGACAACAGCTGCCAGCAAACTTTCCACTGCAAGCAAGTGAAGACTTGAAGTGAATTTAAGCTCAAGTTTTCTTTTAGTAGCATCAGTGACATGCCTGTGCCCGCAAAGGCTCAAATTGCATTCCTTAACACTAGGACTCTAGGCCTTTCTAGAGTCATCAAATTGCAGCAGCATGGTGGTAAGAAGTAGCATAAACCTTTAACAAATCTGACTGCTTTGTATTGCAGTGGTACATTTGCTGTAAAAAGACAGTAAATAGTGTTGAAGGGACGCTGCTGGGGAAAAGAGATGAGAATTTGTGTGTGAGTAGAGGTATGCACTAGAGTTGGAAGAGAGATATGGACTGAGAAGGAAGCTAGTGGTCTCAGCAAAGAATCCCATAATTCTAAGTCGCAGCTCTGATGCTGATTCGTTGTTGCGGTTCAGTGATGAGACAGAACACAGCTTTATGCAAGCAAACAGGCTGGTCAGCGGAGATGGGCTGTTTTGCCCCCCCTGCCTTCCACCTTCTCCTTTTATTATATTTCTCCCCCTAAGCATTACACACTGCTACACAAAGGAATGTATGACGTTGATTCATATGCTTAGTTACCATCCTCTATCTACTACAATCCTGGTTCTCAGGCCTTGAGCCCAGGCTAAAGAAACCTCCCACAGTTGCTGTCCAAACAATCAAGTTCTTAGGGTTCATATCTAGCCCTTGTCCTTGGATAGAGCAATGTGTGCATTGCTCCTAGGAAACAGTCAGGGTGTGCCCCGCCTGCTTCCAGGTGGAATAGCTAGACATTAACCCTTCAATTCTCTTTATGGCAAATAATTTAGATCCAAAGTTAATATCAGTGGGATGACCTATGTGACTAGCTGCTCACTGTTTTGTGTAAGAAGGTCACCGTCTGACCCATAATCTTTCCACCTCAGTGTCCCCATCTATAGAACAGTGTAAATATTACTTATTTACCTATTGCAATAGGAATCTTATGAAGTCTATTTAGTTACCCTGTGCAAAGCACCTTGAAGACAATTAGCTGAAAACAAAAAGTAACTTACGGCAAAAGAAAATGCTCTGACCAACACAGTCAGGAGATGGTACCAAATGAAGACCAATGCATGCTTTTACCCATTGCTAACAGTAAATATTGTGGGTTAAGTGTAGTTAACACAATTTTTATCTGTTATCGGTATGGCTCAACACCACTTTGCTTTCTCAGTAAAAATGAAAAGTGTTGGCATATTACTCAGTATCTGAGAACAATCAAGAAAACATGAGCAAAAGCAGACTGGTCAAGTCCTTTTTATCTCCTGGCTGGCGGACCTCTTTCATATCTTATAAATTGTGCTGTATTAAGGGAAGGGGGAAGGTCTTATCCTGGGAGATGAAGAACAGTGGGCTGAAGCTGAACCCAAGCCTAATAGAGAAAAGTATTCTAAGGAATTTGCAGCTATGGTGCAGTCTATTTTGACTGAAAATGCATGACATGCACAATTGGCCCATTCACTCCATAGTCTTGGATTCCTTGCTGCTGCTAAGCTCTCACATCGCAATGGCCACGTGTAATGCTTTCTACTGTCTGGTGGGCTAGGAGATGTAATTCCATCCTGGCAGATGAAGACCTAGCCTCAGTTATTTGTATCTTCATCACCTCTTGGCTGAACTACAGCAATGCAATATACCAGGGTATGAAACCTTCAGCACTTAGTAAACTCCAGCTACTATACAATGCTGCAGCAACCCAGGCTACCATGAGCACATCACACCTGTCCTTTGCAGTCTACACTGACTTCTTATAGAATTTCAAATCAGGTTCAAGGTCTCGGTCTTTATCTTCAAAGTGTTCCATGTCCTGGGCCCAGGACACCTACAAGACTATTTATAGCTCTGGGATGAAGGCCGTGGTTGACGATTTCACTCCTCTGACACAATGGAACTCCCAACAATAAGAGTAAAGCTTGTCTCGGTGGGAGACAGCACCTCCTCTGGGAGTGTTCTGAGAACTACCGCCAGCCTCATCATTTTCTGCTCCAAGTGCAAGGCGGATTTCTTTATATAAACACACATCAACAGGTGTATTTAACAAGCAAACTAGCAAAACGAGACACTCCTCTCTAAATGCTTCTCCCTCTGGGGAGAGAATGAACAACACATGATCGAGGTGGAATCACTTAATGCACCACTGGAAGGTACTCAGATATTATGGTGATGTGTGGTATAAAAGCCTATACGGAATAGAATGGAATAGGTGGTAAGCAAGTGATTAAATAAAATTGGTACTTTCTTACTTAACAGATCTCGTGTCATGATCAGGCTAATTGGTGTTTGGTTTTCTGACCAAAAAATACACCTTTGCTTCATTTTTCTCCAGCTAGTATTGCAACCTTGCCCAGCTACGGGAGAGGGGACTTGGATTCTTCTCTGGCTAATGCATCATCAAAACATTCTGGGGCAGACTGTGATCCCCTTACCAGTGCTGAGCAGAACCTTACATCACAAGAAGTTCCACTGAACGTCACAACTCATGCTGTAAATTGCCACTATGCAGGATGAATGAGAGTATCCCAGTCTGGTTCTCTGATGGTTGATATAATTTTTTACTTGTGATGAGGATACGTGAGCCAGAAAGAACACAGTTTGACTTTCAGATCCCAGACTGAGCTTGCAGCGCTGATAGTTTAAAAGTAAAAAAGATTATTTTTCTAATTGAGTCTGTTATGGGGTCAGTGAGAGAGCATAAACATGAAAACCCACAATACTATTTTGGGTCATTTTTCAGAGTAGGAATGCACTTTACAGTTTGCAGCAGGCTAATAAACAATAGCGAGAGCAATATTTAGGAAGTGGACCAAACTGCCAAGTAAAACATTCACATCTCCTATAAAAATATACGTTTTCTAAAGGGGCTTCTCTTAGTGATGATTTATGCTTATGGCTCAATCGGCAGCTTACAAAAAATGACTTGGAAAAAAAATGATGTACTGTAAAGGGTTAAGTCCTACACGGTCTGACGTGGAAAGCACTGAATGGGGAAAGCAAGGAGAAATACAGGGCTTTGGAGTTTCTGCTGAGTAATTTGTGCAGAAAAATGTATATTACACACACACACACACTTATATGCAAAGACGTTTTCACCTATGTTTTATTGGTATATCTCTATTTACAATATGCAAAATGGCGTGATGCACTTTTTATGCTATGTAGCATATATATATTTTTTTCTGTGCTGGTGGAGTGTAAGGGCAAACTCCTACACTCATTAGTCAGGAAAACTCTTGCATTTGGCCTTAAACAAAACATAATTAAATAAAAAATATTAATATACTACAGTGCAGTGAATGTTTTTCAGTTTGAACACAGATCATTACAGCTGTTATTTAAAATGGCTTTGCTTGACCTAGCATACATTTATTTTTTATGAGTCATGACTGTATTGCTTTGTAAGCAGAATTCCTTATTGGTTTCAATAAGGATTTCTGCTTAAAAGCATGGTATTGACATGGCTCCAGTTTATGTTATATTAATGAATCAAGGAGTGGCATGATCAGACTCACAGAAACAGAATAAGGGATTTCTGAAACACAGTTGTGTGTTTGTCTCTCTCTTTTTTTTTTAATGTGAATTTTGATGAAGTTTTCATTTTGATCATTCTATCCAAAAGCAAAATATTTTACAGCTCTGCAATGTATCCTACCACAAGGATGTTTAGTTTAAAAAAAAGAAAAGAAAGAAAAAAAAAGCTTTCCCAGAGTTGCTTCACTCCTGATTTTCAGCCTCAGGGGGAGGATTCTTCCCCCTGATGGGGAGGATTTTGGCTGGGCATTAGGGAGACACTCAGGCTGGGTGCTAGGGAGTGGCTTTGCCCCTAAGGGCAAAATTCTCCTCTGCAAACAGAAGTGAGAATTTGTAATGCATAGTCTATAGTTATTTTGTGCATGGGACTCTACCTGTAAGGGATCTATTTCTTGTGCCTACTTCCAAATATTACAAAATAGCCTACTTGGTCTAGGTTATGCTTTGCACAGGTGCTTATTATACAGTATTATCTGTACACACACATTTTTCCTCAGCAGATGGATAACAGCACAACATTTTAAAATGATGAACGGTTGGCAAGTTATCCGAGGATAGTTTAAGGTTCAGGTTTGGCATGCCACAGGTTCTAATCCCACAAAGAACTATTTGGCCCTTCATCCTTCCAAATCTAGATACATGGTATTCTCTACAATTTCCTTTGCATGGGTTTGCACTAGCATAGCCAGATTTTAAACCCACAGTAATTTGGGTGAAGTCAGCTGCACAGCCAGGGATGAGAGCCAATACTCACTGTTATACCATAATGATAGTTTTCTCCGGTTCCTGTTAGTTTATGCTAAATTTAAGCTGTCAGATGCCAAATAACAGAAAATCTGTGACCTTGCAAATGCTGCCACTGAAATTAATGAGAAAGGGTCCTGTTAACTTCAGTCTTGCTTGCACTGAACCTAAAGGTTCCAGCCATTACTGTAGTTCTAAATGTGAACCAAATACAGAGCTCTGCTGTGCAACCTACCGTGTACCTATTATATGCTACTTTCAATCCCAGAAGTGGCTGCATGTCAGCGATTGACAAAGTGATACCTGTAAGTGCATAAGTAATTAAGCACTTCTGTATCCTGAAGGATGAAAAGTGCTATCTAAATGTAAGATAACATTGTGAGCAAACTGAATGAGGAGAATAAAAAACTGAAACTGGGAGTTTTGCAATGGACTTCAAAGGGAGAAAATTAGCTGGCAGATAGCATGTTTTCTTGTCCAGCATTCTGTGCAAAGGCTGTATACTGTCCCTGATTTTGCTAGAAGTGCTGGTAATAGCTCACCTTACCTGATCACTCTCCTTACAGTGTGAATGGTTACACCCATTGTTTCATGTTCTCTGTGTATATAAAATCTCCCCACTGTATTTTCCACTGCATGCATCCGATGAAGTGAGCTGTAGCTCATGAAAACTTATGCTCAAATAAATTTGTTAGTCTCTAAGGTGCCACAAGTCCTCCTTTTCTTTTTGTGGATACAGACTAACACGGCTGCTACTCTGAAACCTGTCAGATAGGAATGACAGCAGTTGAGGCTATTGACACCCTATCAAGGGAAATATTAGCTGACATAAATGGTTGAAAGATAAAAGATCCTCTGATTGATATTGAAACATCTTGGAAAATACTATCTATACTAATAAATCTTACTATTGTGGGATTGCAGACAGGGCACACGCAGGCGTGAAAATCAATAGAGATGAGACCAAGATATAGCCATTCTGCAAGATGCGTTGGGAGCAGGCTAACATCTGCTCACACTTTTTAATGTAATAGTTTTAGGCAAACGGTGCTCATTGGTTTTGATTCCTGGGATCAAGCCCTTATAAGGGACCCTACAAGAGTTGCCGAATTCATTCTCAAGCTTCATGGCCTCATGGGATTACTGTGGCACAAAACAATTACAAGAGAATAATGGTGGGGAAGTGGGAGAAGTGGGGAAAAGGAGGTGTGCACTCAGCCTCTGGCATGGAGGATCCTAGTAGGAGAAGCGGGAAATGGGGCATATAGAACACCAGGCCAGGAGCAGGGGAGATTATGGGACCCTGGTATGTGGAAAGAGGAGAAAAGGGGCACACAGAGTCCCCAGCGTGGGGAAGGTTGGAATGGGAAGGAGACAGAACCCCTGGGATGGCAGGATGATAGGGGGACCCTTGTATAGGAGGAGGGAATGGGGGAACATAGAGCCTGGACTATGGATGGGGAGAGGAGATGCGAAGAGACACACACAGAGCCCCAGGCATGAGGGAGGACTTGAGGAGAGTTGCACGGAATCCCTGAAATAGAGGGGGATGAGAGGATGTTGCGGGGGGGGGGAGGGGAGGGGGGAGGGAAGTGGTGTGGAATGAATGGGTGCCAGGAGCCATTGGTGCGTGCCATGTGCTCAGCCTGCAGCCGCTCTGAAGGGGGTGACCGAGTCAAAATTTATTTTAAAATTCAAAATATGAAAACATGGAGCTGCCTGGAACAGTCACACAGGGTTAATCAAGTATTTATAAATAGTAGTAAAGTGTGTGTGTGTGTTTAACATCAGTACTTCTAGCACCCTCTAGTGACCTGAGCTAAGTTTCTACTTCAGACAAATCAGACCTGAAGAGCTCTGTATAAGCTCGAAAACTTGTCTCACTCACCTGCAGAAATTGGTCCAGTCAAAGATATTACCTCACCCACCTTATCTCTCGAATATCCTGGGACAGATAAAGCTACAAGAACACCATATACCAATATGAGTTATTAGATTTGCATCCTCAAAATTATTGGCTTTTAACCATGAAAGTCAAATCATCATAATCATTAATAATGATCTCTGCCAGACAACTCTCCAATACCAAATTCTACAGGCCATTTTCCTCAGATCCCACTGAGGAATACACTAGGAAACTGCACCAGCTACTCAGGACACTCCCAACACTAACACAGGAACAAATCAACATACCCTTTGAGCCCCGACTGGGGTTATTCTATCTACTACCCAAGATCCACAAACTCGGAAATCCTGGATGCCCCATAATCTCGGGCATTGGCACCGTCACTGAAGGACTGTCCAGATGTGTGGACACTCTACTCGGACCCTACACCACCAGCACTCCCAGCTATCTCCGTGACACCACTGATTTCCTGAGAAAACTACAATGCGTTGGTGATCTTCCAGAAAACACCATCCTAGCCACCATGGATGTAGTGGCTCTCTACACAAACATTCCACACACAGATGGAATACAAGCTGTCAGGAACAGTATCCCTGATGATGCCACAGCACAACTGGTTGCTGAGCTCTGTGACTTTATTCTGATGCACAATTATTTCAAATTTGGTGACAATATATACCTCCAGACCAGTGGCACCGCTATGGGCACCCGCATGGCCCCACAATATGCCAACATTTTTATGGCCGACCTGAAACAACGCTTCCTCAGCTCTCGTGCACTCACACCCCTTCTCTACCTATAGTACATTGATGACATCTTCATCATCTGGACCCATGGGAAGGAAACCTTGGAAGAATTCTACTACGATTTCAATAGCTTCCACCCCACCATCAACCTCAGCCTGGACCAATCTACACGGGAGGTCCACTTCCTAGACACCACGGTGCAAATAAGTGACGGTCACGTTACCACCACCTTATACCGAAAACCCACCGACCGCTATGCCTACCTTCATGCCTCCAGCTTCCATCCTGGACACACCACACGATCCATTGTCTACAGCCAAACGCTGAGGTACAACCTCATTTGTTCCAACCCCTCAGACAGAGACCAACACCTACAAGATCTTCACCAAGCATTCTCAAAACTATGATACCCACTCAAAGAAATAAGGAAACAGATCAACAGAGCCAGACGTGTACCCAGAAGCCTCCTGCACAAGACAAGCCCAAGAAAGAAATCAACAGAACTCCACTGGTCATCACATACAGTCCTCAGCTAAAACCTCTCCAACATATCATCAGTGATCTACAACCCATCCTGGACAACGATCCCTCACTTTCACAGGCCTTGGGAGGCAGGCCAGTCCTCGTCCACAGACAACCTGAAGCATAATCTCACCAGCAACTACACACCTCACCATAGTAATTCTAACTCAGGAACCAATCCATGCAACAAACCTTGATGCCAACTCTGCCCACATATCTACACCAGCGACACCATCACAGGACCTAGCCAGATCAGCCAAATCATCACCGGTTCATTTACCTGCACGTCCACCAATATAATATACGCCATCATGTACCAACAATGCCCCTCTGCTATGTACATCGGCCAAACTGGACAGTCCCTACCTAAAAGGATAAATGGACACAAATCAGATATTATGAATGGCAATATACAAAAACCTGTAGCAGAACACTTCAACCTCCCTGACACACAATAGCAGATTTAAAGGTAGCCATCCTGCAGCAAAAAAACTTCAGGACCAGACTTCAAAGAGAAACTGCTGAGCTTCAGTTCATTTGCAAATTTGACACCATCAGCTCAGGATTAAACAAAGACTGTGAATGGCTCGCCAACTACAAAAGCAGTTTCTCCTCCCTTGGTGTTCACACCTCAACTGCTAGAAGAGGGCCTCATCCTCCCTGATTGAACTAACCTTGTTATCCCTAGCCTGATTCTTGCTTGCATATTTATACCTGCCTCTGGAAATTTCCACTGTATGCATCTGATGAAGTGGGTATTCACCCACAAAAGCTTATGCTCCAATACATGTGTTAGTCTATAAGGTGCCACAGGACTCTTTGCCGCTTTTAATGATCTGTAGAGTGGTTTTATTTCCTGAAACCAGGTGTGGGAGGTGGAGGAAATAAATGTGTTTTATTCACACTGGACCATCCTCCCATGAAAGTGTCTCAGAGCACTTTTCAAATGGAAATGAAGTATTTATTAATTATTATTAGTAGCATTACCATAATACTTAGGAGCCCCAGGCATGGACCAGGAGCCCAACATGCTAGCCGCTGTACAAACATAGATCAAAAAGATGTTCCCTGACCCAAAGAGTTTACACTATGCCTCACAGTACCTTGGATGGGAGGAAAGTATTTGCTCTCTTGTACAAATAGGATAATGGAAGCACAGGGTTGCTAAGCTATTTGTCCAAAGTCAGACACGAAGGCCACGTCAGAGCCAGGAGTGGAAGGCAAATGTCCTGACCCCCATTCCTTTGCTCTAGCCACAAGTCTATCCTTGCCCATTTGGGCATTTATTTTCACTGAAATTAAGAGGAGAAACTTTGCAGCATAAGGTAAAAGAGACCCAACAACCTCAAAACAGCTAACTTGCATTACTGTTAAAAAACCCCCAAAAGAAGCAACAGATCATATCAGTAATATTGCTATAACAAGTTTACCTTATACAGTTCATCCTAGCTCAGGTGTGCAAGAGAAGACAATCAAGGTTAGTTAAAATGTGTATGGACAGTGCTGATATATGTATTTTGTGTGTATGGTTCCTAAGATCCTGGGCCATTACAAAAAATGCACTGAAAGCAATTAAAAGCAGCATATAATGAAACACTTCTCTGAATACATCTCTGAGACAATAGCCCACACAATTTGCAGAATGAGCCTGTGCAGGAGGCTCTTCTTGGCATACTCTGCAAGAAGCTGAGACCATTGTGTGTGTGGCTGGGGCTGCTGAACAAACAGAAGTGTTAGCATTAGATGAATTGAATCAAATTAGAAGTCTCCCTGACATGAATACTGGGGGTGGGGGAGAAACTAAAAGGAAATACATAAATTCCTGTTACAGAAATGAAAAGTTTGAACATTTTTCCAGACAAGTCAGGTTAGCCCAGGAGAAATCTAATTTATGTAACTGGCTGCTGGAAAGGAGATACTGTAGTTCATGCTCTTCTTTGCTTTGGCTTCATTGCTGGGTGAATCCTTTCACAAACCTCACCTCTTCTTACGCAGTCCACAGTGCAGAACAAGTATTAGTTGAGGTTGGTCTTTATTTTCTCCATCAACCTCTGCTTTTCTTTGAAATTATGTTTCGTCAAAAGATAGGAAAAAATACAAAGAAAATCACCTTTTCCTCTGGTTAACTCCATGACCCCTTCCCACCCCAATCCCCAGCGCATCCTGCCCTGTAAAGTACTCATGCACTGTTGAGGTTCAAGATCTTACTTTACTTGATTCTGAAAGTATCCAATGTCACACAGCAACTGGTAGCAATTTATTACCTTTTTCACTAGCATTTTAGTTTCTATGGGTTTATAATATGAGGATTTGTAACATGTTCTCTTGATCTAATTCCCAGATATGTTCATTACTATCAGCTACAGAGAGGATATAGTGCTGCTGAAATTAAATTGATTGGAGTAGATAGCATCAGCTTAGTTCTTCTGTAAGAGGCTAAGACTTTAATGGCTTGTTTCCATTGCTGGATACAGAAAAAACATATTTTGAACGGAAGAACTTACATGTACGGTACATTGTTAGTGTAAGTCACCTTGTACGTTTTCAGTGTGGAACTCTGCTATCATGATGAAGAATCTACAGTAGAAGAATCTAAACATAACAGCACAGAACTTTGTATTTTTAAAGATGATTGCCTTAATTTGTCCTGGAAATCTGTACTAAGATACCAGGGGGTGTGGCATTTGTATGACCCAATGGACATAATATAGGTTGTTAGCTGTATGACATGCCACTTCATTCAATTTATTAGCTAGGCCTGCTCTCCATTTATTTCTCTCTTTCTGTTTCTTCCTTTATTTCTCCCTCTTATGCTGCAGTGATAGCGATGAACATGGAAGAGAACAACTCCTGGTTATCATTTTCTGGTATTAGTTTTGAGTAACAAATCCCCAAACTCTATTTGTTTGCTCCTTATTTTAATAGCTAGTTACCTGTTGATGGGTATCTCTGGGGGCAAAATTTTAAAGTGGCTATCAAAGAGGTCGTAGTGAGAGGAGTGGGCCTGGCAATTTTTACATTAGTGTCTTGTGGAAATCAATGGCTGCTTCATCTCTGAAAGGAGGGGAGCTGCCTGCATTGTGTAGTCCTCTCAACCTGCCTGAGCATGCATGTTCTTTTGGAAAGTGTCCTGCCCTGCTGTGTCAGTTCCTTTTCTTAGCTCTCCCCCTCCAAAGTCTGAACTGTTCCAAACTGGAATTCTCCATGGTTAGTAGGCATTGCATGCTAGATAGTACTTGTTGCTAACGCTTCAAAATATGCATGCAATTAACGCTGAAGTCTAGTTGAAATCCCATAGAATCGCTACCAATGTTCACATTAATACCTAAAGGATTCATCAGGATTGATAGTAATACAATAAATACTGCAGGTATTAATTATGATTAGGTTATTATTTTGAACTGCTGTGCATTCATCTTTTGTTCCCCCAACCATGACAAATCTATACTTTTCCCATGGGCCACTATCTTTAAACAAAGAAGCAATAGACAGCTATGGGTAGTGTATTTTCAGCTTTGTTTCTAGGTTGGTTATGTTATTGTCAGTTCACAAAAGGACACTTGTGCCATCTAGTGTACCAAATACACAAAGCCCTTACAAAGCAGTGGACACTCTTTTAGGCCATCATCCATTGTGTGTGCATGCAAACTGTAGAGTCTACAGAGGAAGGGACCTGGCACACAAGTAATTATTATGTGTCTGCTGAATACATCAGCACTCAACAATTTGAGCTTGTTTCACGAGGGTGTAACGCAACGGAAAAGAAAATCCTTAGTAATCTGAATTTAAAGTGGAAAAGAACATCCCCTCCTCCCACCCTGGCCTGCATTTAAAAAAAAAAAAAAAGGAAATAGTATCTATTATACAATTACTATATTTTTTATGTACAAATATTGGCTGTGTCAAATAGACATGTAGTATTAGGCACTCAGGCCCTGATTCAGGAAAACATGTAGGTATGCACTTAGTCTCCTCAGCTTCATTGGGGCTTAATAAATTCTTAAAAATAAGCATGTGCTTTGTTGAATAAGGATGGACTTAAGCCCCCTATGAAGTTAAGCACATGTTTAGATGCTTTGCTGACTAGAAGCCGCAGATACATCAGTGATGATTTATGTTCTTATACTACATCCAAGTTTCATACAATCTTTATTGAGAATTTATCCTCTTGAATATAGGCACAACTGGTAGCTACACCTGTAGTTAGGATCCCCAGAAAGAGGTAAAAGTCATAACAGTGTTTCTCTAGAGGGTCATGAAGGATCATGAATGGGGAGGTGTGTGCTAACGCAGGTTTCTCTAGCAGGGGGAGAGATGGCTGTGCTATCCAGCTGAGTACGGACATGGGTTTGATTACCTCTCTGAGTCTAAAGTGCAGAGCAGGTGAGATAACCCTCTCCCACATCACTCAATCCCCTCCTCCAC
Source organism: Lepidochelys olivacea (assembly GCF_965140295.1). Classification (NCBI taxonomy): domain Eukaryota; kingdom Metazoa; phylum Chordata; order Testudines; family Cheloniidae; genus Lepidochelys; species Lepidochelys olivacea. Next base: position 82,859,086 of record NC_140412.1, read on the forward strand.
TGTGGCTGGATAGAAAAACGAACATAGGAACAGCTGTACTGGGTCAGACCAATGGTCCAGCTAGCCCAGTATCCTGTCTTCCGACAGCAGCCAGTGCCAGGTGCTTCAGAGGGAATGAACAGAACAGGCAAGCATTGAGTGGGACCAGCAGAGAGGGTTTCCTTCATTGCTGCCAGGCTGCCTCACTCTGCACCCCGGTGCAGGGTAACTGTGACTCTTAAGGGCTGCCAAATGCACCTCTGGCTCCCAGCCAGCTGTCTAGTCTGGACAGCCAAAGGAGATGTGCTCCCTGACCCCCAAGATGTTGGGAGTGAGTGAGTATTGAGGGTACTTGGTGAAGGAGGCAGACTTAAAAACAAGTGCAATACGCTGGCCCACAGGCCTGATCACCTTAACACCCTCCCCGGGGTCATAGTCAAGAATGGCAGGAGCTCCTCATTGAGGAAAGCCTCTGAGACAAGTTGTGGCAATCTGTACCTGAAAACTGCACCCTGGAACCCGCATATTCACCCTGTCATATAATTGATATATTTCAGACAAAGCATGCCATGTAAGATATCACAGGAAAGGTTATGAACTTCTGACACCCATTGTTCTGTTAAAATATATATATAGTTAGTATGTATGAAGTTATGAGATTTTGCTGTATGGTTGTTACTGAAATATGTTGTGAATTTGAGAGTCTCCATTGCTAGTTCCCCAGTGACAACAAAGGAGGTATCCATTCCCAGGAAGGTGTTAAACAACCATTAATCAGTAGGGGAGTTGTAATCAAGGGATTTACAATGCTGTAAGGGGCTGTGTATGATGGATTTGATTTAAATCAAATTGAGTTAAATCATGATTTAAATCAGCCTTTGAATCACTAGTCAGGAAGACTATTTAATCATGAATTTCTACATAGAAGTGAATTCTTGCTGGTTGTTATAACTTTAATACATATTCTTCACAACTCAGAGATAGATGTTAGTTTCATTTTTAGAAGGTACACACTATACATTTTTAAAGTGATTTATTTTGAAAACTTTTCAGATTAGTTTTACAGCTATATCAGAAAATGAATGATTGTTTGGTTATTTCATTTACCAAAGGTAATTGAAGCAGATATTTATAAAGTCACTGGGAGGTGAACTATCATTAAACATTTGGAGGATTTTCTTGCCATGCTGTATTAGGAAAAGAACATCTCCAGACAGACATTTAAATTGCTTTATTTAACTAAAAACAACAACGTTAATGTATTCTGGATTTTTTTCTTCAACAGCAAACATATTTTAACAAAACAAGCATATGAATTTTTGAATTTAGTTAAACATTCAAGTTTTTTAAAATCAGGTTTGTTTTTGTTAAAACTGTTTTTAACTAAAATAGTTAAATGAAATATTAAAAAAACAAAAACAAAAATGAAAATAGACTATGTCAGCCAGGTCAACATGAGAAACTTACAATAGTGGCTTCTGCAGCTAACTCAATTGTCTTCACCTTCATTTTCCTGTTTGTTTTTCTTTTCCAGATTATGAACAATCTTTCCTGCTTTTTCAGGTCCAAAATGATTTCTCAATTTGTAATGAATTAGTCCAAAGGAAGAAAATATTCTTTCTACACCAGCAGAAGAAGCTACTGCTGTTAAAAGTGAGATCATCACCTGAACAGTCTCTGAATCCAAGTGCTTAAGTGACTTCTACCAGTTCATTGGTGCGATTTTCTTTGAAATGTCATCAGCAAACATATTTCTTGAATGATTCACCCTTAGCTCTGAAGTCTATTATAGCTGGCATTATGGAGGGATGATTGCTGGATGTCTATGTCATCGCCAACTCCTCTTCTTCAGCAGTTAAGGTTTGACCCTGGTACTGAGTGTTGAGAATATTTGCAAGAAAATGAGCTGGAAATAGTGCTTGTCCCATTTGTTTTTTTAATGCTTGTAATTTAACTCTGTCGTTGCATATTTCTCTTTTCAAGATCTCACTCAGTTCTTTCCAAATTTCAACAGCGTCAATAATAAAACAGCTGTTTCCCTGCATTTTGTTCAAGGCTACAGAAATAGGCTTCAGGGTACTCGGCATTTGTTCAACATTTCTCTTCAGCCCAATGTTGAGAACTTTGTCTGTGACAGTGTCGTCTATTTTTTTTTTCATGATTTTGTTCACAAACTGTCATCAGATTAGGCCAGTTCTTGATATAGTGCTCAAAACAGTCCACTGCTGAGCTCCATCGCACCTCTTGTGGGAGAATTAGCTTGGTTCCTCCCACTTTTTTCAGAGCAGCTGCTGCAAAGTGGTTGTTATGGAAGTATTTTGCAATTTCAACAACATTAGCCTTTATTTCTGGAACACTGAAGTCTTTGGATAGGAGGTGCATCAAATGAGCACTGCATGTTATTCGCTTGGGACTCTCCTCACTCTCTTCTAAATAATTTCTTCTCATCTTGGATACATTTGGAACATTGTCTGTGTCCAAGCTGCTAAATAATCTATACAGAAGCCCCTGGAATCCCATAAAATTGGGTCCCTAATCCATGAACTATTGGAACTCATTTACAAAACTTTTCTTAAAAGTAGAATATATTGTATCATGCTATAGAATTAGAATCTATAATCTCTATTCCTTGATGAGATATATTTGAGCTATAATGTATCTCAACTAAAAGTATCTTTAGATTGGATTTTTTTGATAAAATGCTTTTTGAGGAAAAAACTATTTAAATAAAAAAATCCAATTTTTTTTATTTTAAAAAAATCATTGATTTTTATCCACCCTGGGGTGTGTAAACATCACATAATGGGGGATTGCTTAAATCTGTGCCCCAGCAAAATCCACCAAGACATGTCTGGGTTAGTGTTTTTCAGGCACATGGACTGAGGATATAAATAGGAGACTGCGGTACCCCAGTTCCAGGTTGTACTCTGGTGATCCCATCACACAGTGCTACCACCTTTTCCTTGTGGTGAGAGATGATTATTGCTCTGGAAGGTTATGTCAGGAGTGGATGGTGATTGGACCTTCCTCCCATTCAAAGTTGGAGGATGACAGGATACTGACCACGTCTGTCCCCCTGGAGATCGTTATGCTGCCCTGGGCACAGGGACACTCCTGTAGGTATGTTTCACAATCTCCACATTAAGAATTAGCCTCCCCCCGATACGGGTAAATCGTCAAATTTTTTGGAGGGTTTATAATTGTGAAGCACATAACCGTTCAGCACTGGGTAGGTCACACAACACCCCCTCTACTGCTTTACTACCCTTATAGTTGGAAAGTTTTTCCAAAAACCTAACCTAACTCTCCCTTGCTGCAGATTAAGCCCATTACTTCTTGTCCTACCTTCACTGGACATAGAGGAGAATTGATCACTGTTGCTTTATAATAGCCTTTAACCTATTTGAAGATTGTTATCAGGTCTTCCACCAGTCTTCTTTTCTCAAGACTAAACACACCCAGGTTTTTTAACCTTTCCTCATGGGTCAGGTTTTCTAAACCTATCATTTTTGTTGCTCTTCTCTGGATTTTTTCCAATTTGTCCACACCTTTCCTAAAATGTGGCACCCAGAATTGGACACAGCACTCCAGCTGAGTCCTCACCAGTGCTGAGTAGAGCGGGACAATTCCTCCCCTGTCTTACATATGACATTCCTGGTAATACACCCCAGAATGATATTTGCTTTTTTCACAGCTGAATCACATCGTTGACTCATATTCCATTTGTGATCTACTATAACCCTGAGATCCTTTTCAGCAGTTCTACCACCTAGCCAGTTATTCCTAATTTAGTAGTTTTGCATTTGATTTTTTCCTTTCTAAGTGAAGTAGTTTCCACTTGTCTTCATTGACTTTCATCTTGTTGAATTCAGATCAATTCTCCAATTTGTCAAGGTTGTTTTCAATTCTAAGCCTGTCCTCTAAAGTACTAGCAACTGTCCCAACTTGGTGTCATCTGCAAATTTTATAAGCATATTCTCCACTTCAATATCTAATTAAAATATCAAATAGTATCAGACCCATGATAGATCCCTTCAGGACCCCAGTAGGTACACTCTCCCCATCTGACAATGAACTAGTGATCATTACTCTTTCAGTACTGTCTTTCAATCAGTTGTGCACCCACCTTATAATAATTTAATCTAGACCACATTTCCTTAGTTTGCTTGTGAGACTGTCATGTGGGTCTCTGTCAAAAGCTTACATCACTGTGACATTACACTCCATATTCTTTATGAAAATATGATTATGATATGGATATGACATAACAGATATACTTTATGCAAGATGGCACATGTAAGATATCGTTGGAAAGGTTATGATTTACTGAATGTGATTATCCAATTTGTATGCATGTATCATTTCTGTATCTAAAGTTAGGAATATGAACTATAAAACAATTCAAACTGGGTGTGTATTGGGAAGACACCCACCAGACAATAGACCAACAAATTTGATGGGCCATTAGGAAGAAACAACAAGAATGTGAAAATACTAATCTCTCTGCTTCCTGAGAGGCATCCTGGGATGTAACTGACACTACTAGGTCAGGTGGTCTTGTCACCTGATACTGAACATTATCTTGGACTTCTTGTCACTTTCACTAAAAGGAGGAGGAGATCAAGTTTGGGAAACAAAAGGCTTCCTGCCTTATGTAAATTCTATTTAAGGCTGGTATGGAAGACATTCCACTCTCCTCCATGGCCTACCCAAGAAGGAGGACTGCTGAAAGAACCTGAAGGGGCAAAGGAACTAACCTGAAGGGAAAGGCAGGGGTGAGTCCAGACTGAGACAGGGAGCCAGTCTGTAAGAAAAAAAAACTAGAACTCTGAGCTACAAAAACTCTGCATCCTGCCTACTTCATTACATTTTGTAACATGTTTCTTTAGTGAATCAAGCTTAGTTTGGGTGTTTTGTTTTATTTGCTCAGTAATCTGCTTTGTTCTGTTTGCTACCCTTTTAACCACTTAAAATCTGCCTTTTATATTTAATAAAATTTGTTTTGTTTATTATTAAACCCAGATTCTGTCATTTCTAACTGGCGGGGGGGGGGGAGTTGTGCATATCCTCCTCCATACTGAGGAAGAGAACGAATGTATAAGCTTACGTTGTATAGATTTCTCTGCAGCGCAAGACAATATACCTATGGGTCTGCACTCCAAGGGAGGTGGATACCTGAGTGCTGGGGCAAGTCCCTTAAGCCGAGTCTTCCCAGAGCTGATCTCAGTGTCTGTGTCTTTCTGCAGTGGGGTGTGGCCCTGGCTGTGTGTGTGCTAGATGGCAGCTTAAGAACCTGGCTCAGCAAAACAGGTTAAAGGGGGTCCATGCTGGTAGAACAGGTGGGCTCAGAGGTATCCCAGTATGTCAGGTGGCATCTTGAAGGGGGACAATCCATCACAATCATATCTACTGTTTCCCCTCTTTCCACTAGGCTGGTAACATGATCAAAGATGGAAATCAGGTTGGCTGGCATGATTTGTTCTTGACAAAGCCATGGTGGCTATTCCTTATTATCCTTCAAGTTCTTACAAACTTATTGTTTAATAATGTGTTCTAGTATCTTTCCAGGTTAGGTTGACTGGTCTATAATTCCCTGGGTCCTCTTTGTTACCCTTTTTAAAGATAGGTACTATGTTTGCCCTTCTCCAGTCTTCTATGATCTTCCCCATCCCCTATAAGTTCTCAAAGATTTATTGCTAATGGTTCCAAGATGGCTTCAGCTAGTTCCTTAGTAGCCTAGGATGAATTTCCTCAGGCCCTGCTGACTTGAATACATGTAACTTATCTAAATAGTCTTTAGACTGTTCTCTCCCTATTTTGACTTCCATTCCATACCCTTTCTTAATATTAATTGTGTTGAATATCTGATCAGATACAGATCTGAGGGAGGATGGTGGTGGTGTCTAGTCCTCACATAAGGCCCAATCCAATACCTATGGAAGTTAATGGAAAAAAATAATAGAGTTAATTGAAATATCAGCTTTGCCCATGGCCACTACAAATTTTCCACTAAGTTTCAATTTATTGTACTATTAATGGGACTAACAACATGAATGCACCATAACAGTATTAGTTACATAGCTGTTGTCAGGGTTCCCTCCCCACTCTGAACTCTAGGGTACAGACATGGGGACCCGCATGAAGAGACCCCCTAAGCTTATTTCTACCAGCTTAGGTTAAAAACTTCCCCAAGGCACAAATCTCTATTTGTCCTTGGACTGAGGTATGCTGCCACCAAGTGATTTAACAAAGAACCAGGAAAATGGACCACTTGAGGTTCCTCTTCTTCCAGCAATCCCCCCCACAAGCCTTTACACCTCCTTTCCTGGGGAGGCTTGAGAATAATATCCTAACCAATCCTAACCTCTCTCAGTCCCAAGAGAGAATGGCCACAGAAACAGAGAACCCAAAACAAACCCTCTCTCCCTGCCCCCCTGCAGATTTGAAAGTATCTTTTGTCCCCATTGGTTCCTTTGGTCAGGTACCAACCAAGTTATTTGAGCTTCTTAACCCCTTACAGGTAACGAGGAATTTTAGGCTACCCTTATGGTTATGACAGCTGTGGTTTCACACTACACTTTAATTATGGAAGACCTCATTTGTTTAAAATTTTGACTAGGCCGCGCAGGAGGTACAGCATGGATATAGGACATTAAACCACCATTCTTCTGCTGTTTCTTTTCCTCCTCTCTCTCCTCAAATCAACAAACAAAAACCCTCCCACCAAAGAGGCAAATAAGAGTGAATCAGACCACATTTCAAATTTGGATAGTCAGTTGGAGCTCATTTGCTCCAAGGACTTTCAGTAGCTGCTGGAGTTAACAATATCTAAGGAGGACTGCAGACCTGGCAAAGACCAGAAACCTCTGAGGTGGGGTGGTTGCTGGTGAACAGAGAGAGATGTGTGTGTAAAACAGAGTTACAACCAAGTCAGAATTAGTGCTTTCTGATTGGCTATCAAGATAGACGTGTGCCCAGAGCCCCATCTCTTGGAGTCATGTTATGACATCATTTCTGTTTTAATTAATAAACACAAATGTTTCCAGCCCTCGTAGTTGTGAAGAAAAGCTGGCCCCAGTGCAACCAATGCAGTGATGTGTACTTGAAACAAGAGCTGTAAGAAGTGAAACCTCAGTGGGGTGCTAACATGGAAATCCACTGGGTTTTGGAGGTCCTCTTGAAAACCACCCCAGACAGAGTCCTCTCTGTTGCCTTCCTATCATGGCTCTGCTGGGCTGGTGTCAGTAGGGGCCCCTCCACACAGAATTCTTTGCCCAGATGGGTGGAGCTATGTCCCCGCTCTCTCCTCCAAGAGTAGGCCCCTTCCTAACTTAAGACAAGAAGCAGTGGTCTGAGAAGGGGGAGGCCCATTCCACCAAAACAGGAGTGGTGGGTCTCCCGTCTGCCCAACAGATTGCTCTTGTGTAGGTGTCCCCTGCAGTCCCAAGAGGAGGCAATTTAAAGGCACAGGATCTGAGTCATTGGGGAGAGCAGGGTGTGTGTCCAGAACTCCAGATTGCCTTATTTTGGTCTTGTCCCTGCTACAGGATATTTTACTGTGCATTTTGTGTTTTTTCATGCTCCGTCCAATGGTGCTATCATGAATGTGCGTGAGGTGGGGATCTGTAAACTGGGAAGGGGATTGTGTGCATTTCAGAGTGTAAGTAAATCTCATTGGTTTATTATTGTCTGTCCATTTAGCAGTTCTTGGATTTATTAGTCTATTTCTTTACCAAAGAGGGAAATGTGATGTTACACCCCATATTCTTTATGAAAATATGCTTATATGGCATGGCATAACAGATATTTTATGCAAGTTGGGTCTCGTAAAGTATCATTGGAAAGGTTATGATTTACTGAATGCGATTATCGAATTTTTATGTATGTATCATTTCTGAATCTAAAGTTAGGAATATTGACTATGTAACAATTACAACTCTGTCTGGTGGGTGTCACCCAAATTACACACAACAGGCCATCAGCCTTGATGGACCATTAGAAAGAAACAGTAGATACTACTCTCTCTCCTTCCTAAGAGGTGTCTTGGGACATAGCTGTGATGCTACCAGGTCAGGTGGTCCTCTCATTTGGTACTAAACACCAACTTGGACTTCTAGTAATTTTGCACTAAAAGGAGGGGGAGGTCAAGATTGGGAAATGAAAGATTCCCACCTTATGTAAATCTTATTTAAGGCAAACAGGACTCTTCTCCATTGCCTTCCTGCCCAGGAAGAAAGACTGCTGAAAGTACCTGAAGAGACAAAGGAACTGAGCTGTGGGAAAGGCAAGCGCTGAGTCCAGATTAAGACAGGAGTCTAGTCTGTAAAGAGAAATAACTGGAACTCTAAGCCACAGAAACTCTGCAACTTGCCTAAAACAGCATTTAGAGTGAGAAATTACTTCTTGAAACCAGTCTCTTTAAGATCTTAAGCTTAGTATGTGTGTTTTGTTTTATTTGCTTAGTAATCTGCCTTGTTCTATTTGCTATCCCTTATGATCACTTAATCTGCCTTTTATAGTTAAACTTGTTTTTGTTTATTATTAAACCCAGTTTGTGCAATTTATAACTGGGGATAGGGCAAGATGTTGTGCATATTTTCCTCCACATTGAGGGAGGGGACGAATTTATGACCTTACGTTGTATAGATTTGTCTACAGCGCAAGACAATATTATTTTGGGTGTACTTTCTAGAGGGGAGCTGCACTTGAGTGCTGGGCGATTTCCGAGCCGAGTCTCCTCACAGACACCTGTTTGCAGACTGTGTGATTCTACAGCTGGTGCATCCCTACCTGTGTGTTTGTGCTGTCACAGGCTAGAGAGCCTGATTCAGCAAAACAGGGAGGGAAGCCCAGGCTAGTGGAGCAGGCAGGCTCAGTGAAATCCCAGTACATCAGATGGCATCCCAGAAGTGGGGTCCAACCTGTCACAGGTATCCCTGGTCAAGTTTTGCTAGATAGCTCTTTGGCCTTCCTGTTTACACCCCTGCACACTCGAGCAATATTTTTATACTTCTCCCTAGTCATCTGTCCACATTTCCATCCTGTTTAGGAAGCTAACCAGGGATTGCCAAAGTACAACTAGAGTTGCAGCTAGCAAGGGATGTGAACGGTAAACAAGAAGGGTTTCTACAGGTATGTTAGCAACAAGGTGGTGGTCAGGGAAAGTGTGGGATCCTTACTGAATGGGGGAGGCAACCTAGTGACAGATGATGCGGATAAAGCTGAAGTACTCAATACTTTTTTGCCTCTGTCTTCCCAGTCAAGGTCAGCTCCCAGACTGCTGCACTGGGCAGCACAGTATAGGGAGGAGGTGAGCAGCCCTCAGTGTTGAAAGAGCAGATTAAGGACTATTTAGAAAAAGCTGGACATGCACACATCCATGGGTTTGGATCTAGTGCATCCGAGGTGCTGAGGGAGTTGGCTCATGTGATTTCAGAGCCATCGTCCATGAAAACTCATGGTGATCGGGGAGGTCCCGGATAATTGGAAAAAGGCAAATATAGAGCTCATCTTTAAAAAATGGAAGAAGAATCGGGGGAACTATAGACCGGTCAGCCTCACCTCAATCCCTGGAGGAATCATGGAGCAGGTCCTCAAGGAATCCATTTTGAAGCACTTGGAGGAGAGGAAGGTGATCAGGAAGAGTCAAGATGGATTCACCAAGAGCAAGTCATGCCTGACCAACTTGATTGCCTTGTATGATGACATAACTGGCTCTGTGGATATGGGAAAAGCAGTGGATGTGATATACCTTGACCTTAGCAAAGCTTTTCTTGCCAGCAAGTTAAAAAAATATGGATTGGATGAATGGACTGTAAGGTGAATAGAAAGCTGGCTAGATTGTCAGGCTCAATGGGTAGTGATCAACAGCTCGATGTCTAGTTGGCAGCCGATATCAATCGAAGTGCCCCAGGGGTCAGTCCTGGGGCTGGTTTTGTTCAACATCTTCATTAATGATCTGGATGATGGGATGGCTTGCATGGTCAGCAAGTTTGTGGACGACACTAAGCTAGGGCGGGAGAGGTAGATATGCTGGAGGGTAGGGATAGGGTGCAGAGTGACCTAGACAAATTGAAGGATTGGGCCAAAAGAAATCTGATGAGGTTCAACAAGGACAAGTGCAGAGTCCTGCACTTAGGATGGAAGAATCCCATGCACGACTACAGACTGGGACCGACTGGCTAAGTGGCAGTTCTGCAGAAAAGGACCTGGGGATTACAGTGGATGAGAAGCTGGATAGGAGTCAGTGTGCCCTTGTTGCCAAGAAGGCTAATGGCATATTGGGCTACATTAGTAGGAGCATTGCCAGCCAGATCAAGAGAAGTGATTATTCCCCTCTACTTGGCATTGGTGAGGCCACATCTGGAGTACTGCATCTAGTTTTGGGGCCCCCATTACAGAAAAGATGTGGATAAATTGGAAAGAGTCCAGCAGCAGGCAACAGAACTGATTAGGGGGCTGGGGCACATAACTTAATGAGTAGAGGCTGAGGGAACTGGGCTTATATAGTCTGCAGAAGAGAAGAGTGAGGGGGGATTTGATAGCAGCCTTCAACTAGCTGAAGGCAGGTTCCAAAGAGGATGGCTCTAGACTGTTCTCAGTGGTGGCAGATGACAGAACAAGAAGCGATGGTCTCAAGTTGTGGTGGGGGAGGTCTAGGTTGGATATTAGGAAACGCTATTTCACTAGGAGGGTGGTGAAGCACTGGAATGGGTTATCTAGGGAGGTGGTGGAATTCTCCATCCTTGGAGGTTTTTAAGGCCTGCCTTGACAAAGCCCTGGCTGGGATGATTTAGTTGGGGTTTGTCCTGCTTTGAACAGGGAGTTGGACTAGATGACCTGCTGCACTGAATTTTCCTTGGTGACTGACTACATAGTGCTCCAGAAGCTGAGTTTTCATTAAAAACAGCTGTAGCGTCAGTTTGTATAAATGGTCATAGTTCCCCTGAAATTAAGTAGGCTACACGGATTTATACTAAGTGAGGATCTGGCCCAAAGTCTCTCATGCTTTCAGTTGAGAAATGAGCTTTACAATGCAATACAAACATAAATCAGACAGCCTGAAATAGCAGCTTTGCCAGACCAATAAACTTCCCTCTTTCTCACTGGGATGTTGACTCTGAAGCCTAATTATACCAGCATTCTTAATTATTTTACTGCTTATCAAAATATGCAAGAAGGAAATTGCACTCTGAAGGTCTGTACAGTCTACTGAGAGTGGCATGTCCACAGAGTTGCCTACCATCCAGGTTGTCCTGGAGTCTCCAGGAATGAAAGATGAATCTTTAATGAAAGGAGTCATGTGATGGAAACCTTCAGGAACACGTCCAACCAAAATTGGCAGACCTAGGCATGTTATTTTGACATGATGAATGGGAGGAGCTTGGATTAGTACCTCTGCTTTTTTTTTTTTTTTTTTAAAAAACACCAATTTGATTCTTGCATGTCACTTCTCTGCATGGCAAATCTGGACCAATTCAACTGAGTATCCACTTTAGTTTGGCTATTTAGCATTTTAAAAAAACAATTCATGGTCATTCACAAAGAAAGCAATAGCATTTAATGCAGTTAAACAAGCTGCCCCAGGCCTAAAATGTCATGAACTAGTGAAAATGTCATAATCAGAAAAAACAGCTTGCAATTTTTGAAGCCACGTAAAGCCTTGGAATTCATAACTTAACCAAAGTCCAACCAATGCCAGCTATTTTTCGTTGTTTTCCACCTCACTGGCCAAGACTTGGACGTGCCCTGGACAGTTAGTCTCACAATACTGCCTTTTGTAAGTGCACTCTAAAGAGCGTTTTATAGGGGGGAACAATGATCTTCCGATTTCTGGGTTTGTCCCCCCATTAGGGATTTTTGCATTGCTGTAGCTATACTGAATAGCTACACCAGAGCAAATTCCCAGTGTTGATTTACACTTCTGTAAAATGGGCTCAAAATCCAGTGTGACTTTGGAAAGGAAACCAGGTGCCCCACTTAATGGCGCAGTGTATCTACATGGGGTGGGGGTGTTACACTGGGGTAGTTACACTTGTGGCAAGAGTTCCTAATGCAGACAAGCCCTCATTTCAACTTCCAACCTCAGTGAGCCATAAACCAGGGACAACCTTGTATAATATATCAGTGAATCTGATTGATATGTTGATATCATCTAAGTTCAAAGCAACACGTCCTGGCAAGATAAAAGCTATTTTCTTTAGTAATTTACTGCTTCCTTCTTCCACAAATCCAGTAGACAAAATAACAATAGAGAGGGGGGAATGGGTCGGGTTGCACCAATTATTTTAAGAAATAAGAATACTCTGGCATAAAGTAGGCCTAACCTGTTACTGTAAACATCAGCAGTCCTGTCACTGTCTCAGCCCATGTAAATGCCCTAATGGCGCCCCACCAAAGTCAGTGAAATATGCACATAGTTCAGACATACAAGTTAAATCCCAGGCAGCAACAATAAAGAATAGGAACCAGAGGTCTTTTCCCAGGTTTTATCTTCTGTAGGCATCAGTGCTGAGAGGGTAGTAATGCAGCTACTAATTTCTTCTCAGAGCAAATTCGGCTTCCTCCGTTTGTGTGGAACTTCCTCCAAGTGTTGTGACTAGGAGCAACATAACTTGGTGAAATACAATAGTGCTGAGCTGGGATTGTTGTCACCTGTCCTTTCTTGTCTCTGAGCTGCCAACATGTTACACCTAAGTTAGAGTTAAAAAGCCTGAATGCAGCAGCTTTCATTTTCACATAGATTAATCTATTTACTCAAGGTAAGAATGGAAGGCCTTTGCCATGGACTGACTGATTTAAAATCGACAGCAAAACTCAGATTCAAAAAAGGCAGTAAATTTAAAAAGTGACCAACTTACTATAAATTGCTTAAGTAAAAAGCAAAACTCACTTGTTATTGGGCTAGTAACTATTTATGGCCCCAATCCAGGAAATGTTTAGGCCCCAATCCAACCCAATTATTTGTATGATTACAGTTCAGCACATACTTATTGCTTTGCTGAATCAGGGCCTTGAACTGGATTTGCACAGAATTTGTTTTTGGTTTGGATCTGGAATCAAATCTGTAGCCTAGTTGATGGGATACAGACTTTTTTTTTTTTGGAGAGGGGGCGAAAACTAATTTTCATTCTTGGACAAGAGACATTTTAATTTCCCACTGTTTAAGTGACAGGAAAAAAGTTACATTTTCCCAGTACCCTTAGTTTCCTTGTGTATTATGGACTTATTGACACATTGGGTCAAATCCTACTCACAGGTACACTGATGCAACTTCACAGACTGCATTTGGATAGTATGGGTCTGAGAGGAGCATTTGGGTGACTGAGATGGTGATTTGTGTATTAATAAGTAGGCGTAAGTTTTAAAGTGCCATAAGAACGGCCATACTGGGTCAGACCAAAGGTCCATCTAGCCCAATATCCTGCCTTCTGGCAGGTTTCAGAGTGATAGCTGTGTTAGTCTGTATCAGCAAAAACAACGAGGAGTCCTTGTGGCACCTTAGAGACTAACAAGTTTATTTGGGCATAAGCTTTCGTGGGCTAAAACCAACTTCATCAGATGCATGGAGTGAAAGATATAGTAAGCAGTATATATTACAGCACATGAAAAGATGGGAGTTGTCTTACCAAGTGGGAGGTCAGTGCTAATGAGGCCAATTCAATTAAGGTGGAAATGGCCTATTCTCAACAGTTGACAAGAAGGTGTATCAGCAGTGGGAAAATGACTTTGTAGTGACCCTGACAATGGCCAATGCCAGGAGGTCAGTCATGGCTCTATATTTATATTTCCTTTATATCAGATGTTTTGGAAAGCATTAAGGGATGGGCTAAGTTACAGAATATTCCCTTAGTTATACTCTAGGGACACATCCTAATGAAATAAAATTACTTGAGCCACCACTAGCGAGTGGCTACTGTATTTTGTACCAGTCAAAGTGCTCTCAGTCTGTTTGGTTTCACTCCCAGATAGAGTAAGTTGTACTAACTGAGCCTGGAAATTGTGAATCACTATGGTTAGATCAATGTTTGAAAACTTGTGAATGTGGGAGTTTTCCTGCAGTTGTGGTTATTTCGGCACTCCAAAGCCCTGAGGAATCCAAAGGTCCTGGAGACTCTAAACCAGCCTTACAATCAACAAGAAGGTGCTATTGATCAAAGGATTGTTATGAAGAAGTTTCTCAAAGTGCTTTCCTCTACCTATCAATATTACTTCTGTCTTGCCTGGGTCCAACAGCATTGAGCAGCTGCTTTCTCAGGTATTGGGAAAGCTGCGAGAAGGGTGCTATTTGCATTGGATTTGAAAGAGATGTATGCAGTTGGATATTGTTTGTGTATCCCTGATAACTAGATGTCATGGACTCAGCTAACTATATGAAACCACTATAATTAGAGCTGATGGGAGTCTGTCAGTGAATGCACTAGCCCTCTGGGTTTGGTCTTAAAGCCATTTTGGTGTATTTCTGTGTATCCCTATCATTTCATAAAACAGAGATTAGAGAATTTAGTGATCAACAGTATTGAATGCCATAGATAGCACAGCCATTGTCATCCTGGTCTAGAGACAGGAGGCGGCCACCCACAGGAGCAACAAGTGTTGTCTGTACCACCTCTGAGCCTGAACCCTGACTGAAAGGGATCGAGGGCATAGAAAAGGGGTGGCCAAACTTACTGACCCTCCAAGCGGCATATGAATCTTCAGAAGTTCAAGATCTGGGCACACCTATCAGGGTTCAGGCCTTCAGCCCTGTGGGGTGCACCTATTGGGGCTCAGGGCTTCAGCTCCACTCCTTCTGAAGTCCCAAGCCCCAAGACCCCTTTCCCCACAGGGCTGAAGCCCATAGGCGCTGACTCCGTGGGTGCTCCGGGGCTGGAGCACCCATGGGGAAAAGTTAGTGGGTGCTCTGCACCCCCTGGCAGCCAAGCTCCACTCCCTCCTTCTCCCATCCCCAGTGTGCCACATCCCTGCTCCTCCGCCTACCTCCCAGAGCTTCCCCCCGCCTGCTGACAAACAGCTGTTTGGCGGTGTGCTGGGAGGGAGCGGGAATGTGGTGTGCTCAGGGAGGAGGCGGGACCAGGGCAGGGATGGGACCCCATGGAAGGGGTGGAGTGGGGGTAGGGCGGGGGGGGGGTTCGAGCACCCAGGGGAAAGTGGGGAAGTGGGTGCCTATGCTGAAGCCCCAAGCTCCCCTTTCCCCAGTCTGGTAGGTGGAGAATAGGGTGGGGTGCTCCACGAGCTGCATTTTAACTGTAAAAGAGCTGCATGCAGCTTGGCCACCCCTGGTATAGCAGACGACTGTCATTAGCTTCTGTAGGAAAGGGAGGTTCAATTCAGGGTGATAGCTAGCAAGATCAAGTAGTGATATCTATTATTGTTTAGACCAATGCGTGAGTGCGCGCGCTTTAGGCTGGAATAGGGCAGCATCCCCTCTTAGAAGGGAGCACTGGCCATCTTGGCTACTCAAGGAAAATGTAAAAAAATTAGGGTTTCCATCCTACTGCCCAAGACAGACAATAGCAAATTATACCTTTGGTTTTGTGCAGATCAATTACGAATCCCAGTCTGGAACATTATCGAAACAGTGACTGTTCTTTATAAAATATTAACATTTTTAATCCATTAAACTGTTTAAATAGGACCTTGCATTGTTCTTATGATTCATTTAATTCATAAAACTGCATCTTGAAGTGTATCTTTATAGTTTAACACACACTATAATTCAGTTTTTATAGAGTAGATATTTTAATATCCTCCACGATAATTTAAAAACTAAATTAAAAATATTAAAAGTTGAATTTAAAGAGAACATTAAAGGGATAAAAACAAGTGAATAACCTTGTTGATAGAACATTAGTTTTTAAAGCATTAACTCTTCAAGGGCTGTTTATGAGAATTTTATAAACTCTATAAAAACTTTATTTTTATAAAAAAGAAAAAAATCTATAAACTCTGCTTCCCTCTTCCCCTGCCCTCAGAAACATCCAGCTTAACCTCTTCAGCTGTCTAACTCTATTTGCCCTCAGTTCTCCACTTGGTAGTTGCATAACATTCTACATATTGAACAATGATTGAGCCAGATTCTGATCCGACTTACACTGCTGGGAATTGGGAATAACTATTGAAATCAATGATGCAATACTGGTATAAAAACAGAGTGAGAGCTAGGGCTCCTACATGTCATTATTACTGCCAGTTTTTAGGTACTTTAAAATCCCGTCTCTTTTAGATAGATGAATTACATTTACATTACAGGCAAAATGATCCAATTCTATATAAACAGCAGTTTGTTGAATGAGTAATCATTTCAGTAATATCTATACATTGTTATTTTTTTTTTTACTGAAGTGTGGAATCAGTTTTTTTGTTTGTTTTTGGTATTAACATCATGCATAGGAGCCCTAGTCATGGCCCAGGAAACCATTGTGCTAGCCATGGTATCTGATGCATCTTTTATTGCAGGACCACTTTTTGTCCTTGGAGGGGAATGGACTGTCATCTCATAGTTCATTTCTGCCTTGAGGTTCTATTATCTTGACTACCAATGCGGAAAACATGGCAATAGGAAACAGATTACCCAGTTTTAATGATCACACTTCTCTACCACGGCTGAGAATTCATAACTAGTTTTGGAGTAATTTCTCAGTAAGCAAAATCTAAGGCAGATCACAGAATTTTGTTTGAAATTATTCATGAATGCCTTCAGGAAAATTGTCCTGATATGAAGAGCTTACAAACAATTCATAATGAATATTTGATATTGAAACTATGCAATTAGCATTGTATTGGTTAGTTAGATAAGTCCTGTTCTGTTCCTAGAGTGGCTGGCTAGCCAAAGTACAAATTTCAAATGCTGAATTTTACAGTAAATACAATTTGACAAGTTTGCTTTTGGCAAATTTTCAAGCTTAACATTCACTTCTCAAAAGTATTCATATTAGTACAA
This sequence comes from Lepidochelys olivacea, assembly GCF_965140295.1. NCBI lineage: Eukaryota > Metazoa > Chordata > Testudines > Cheloniidae > Lepidochelys > Lepidochelys olivacea. The sequence goes on from NC_140412.1 coordinate 82,876,007, forward strand.
ACTCAACTCCTGAAATGTTCTTAGGAAGTAAACGCAAAGGTTGTGAATCTGGTTGAACTGAAATTTGGTTTTGGATTCACATGGACATTCCCCCCCCCCCATTCATTCAGTTCTATTCCCCCATTCTTCTAATCATGTATATAAACCCCACAAAATGATTGATGGTAAGAGAGTTAAAAAGCTTACCCCAAAGCAAAGTAAGAGACTATATTCTTTGACTGTTTCCACAGGAGGGGAACGATTCCTCTCTGTGTTCATGTTTATGAAATGAAAACTTCAGAACAGTAACCAGAAGTTACAAGGGGGACAGTACACAAATGCAGCCCCCACCCTGCCACACTCTAAAAACGTTATCTTGGGAGCTAAAATCAATTTGATATCACAGCCCCCTGTGCTGACTGCCATTTTGCCAGACTCACTTGTTTTTCCCTCAGCCATCACTAGCTAATGAATGGCCACACAAATAGTTCAAACTCAGCTTTCAGGGGAGTCATCGTGTTCCTGAAAACAGGCCAAACTGTGGCTCTGCCACAGGCAATATAAAACTACTGCTTTTAACTGCGAGGGTCTCAAAGAAGATACTCTGCAAAAGTCTATCCTTTCTTATTGAGCTAGATGCAGAATCCTCTGGTCTCTGAAGAAGCCCAAATGCCAGTTGTCTAAATCAGGCTTCCCCATTTTGATCCCAGCAGATTCCAAATACAGGCATGAAAATAGAAATATAGTAAAAATAATGTTTCATAGTCCCCTCTGATACAGAGCAGCTTTGATCTCGTATGTGCTTCCTTTTTCAGATTGCCTCTGACATAGTGTATCACCAAAGATCCCTTTACTTGAAGGGAAGTCTGTTATTTCAAAGAATCAACAATGCCCAGCTGAGACAATTCAATACTAACTGATGTTCTGAAGCCTATGCCAAAGGGTCATGAAGGAACTGTTATTTTCTAAACCATGAGTCACTGTGCTGGAATGCCTGAATTGCCTGTAGGAGATGTACCCTAAAGCAAGTTTTGTCTTCCTCTGCAGCATGGGTCACTTGCAGGTTTAAACAGAAGTAAATGATGGATTCTCTGTAACTTGAAGTCTTTAAATCATGATTTGAGGATGTCAGTTACTCAGCCAGCGATTATGGGGCTATTACAGGAGTGGGTGGGTGAGGTTCTGTGGTCTGCAGTGTGATGGAAGTCCCTTCTGACCTTAGAGTCTGAGCAGGGCTGTCCCTAGCCATTTGAATGCCCTATACAGTTCCCCATGGGGGGGCTGTGTGGGGCCCCAGGCCTCCCCCCCCAGGGTCTGGGAGGCAGGAGCTGTGGGGGGAGGGCACTTTTAGGGGCCCCACAGGCCCAGAGTGGCCCAGGGAATTAGCAGGGGGCCGGGAGCAGCCCGCTCTGCTTCCCTCATCCCAGTCCCAGCCATTTCTCCCCCCGCCCTTGCACTCACTGGCGGGAAGCAGAGCAGCCCAGCCCTGCCCCGCCCCAGCCAGCTCCCAGCCACTGCGCTCTACTTCCCGCCACCAGCGTGTGCAGGGGCGTCCTTTTCCCAACCTCCCTGCACGCACCAGTAGCGGGAAGTGGAGCAAGGCGGCTGGGAGCTGGTGGAGTAGAGAGGGATGAGCCAGGTTGCTCCGCTTCCCGCCACTGCCAGTCAGCGTGGGGTTGCTGGGGGAAGAGGTAGAATGGGGGTGGGCCAGGGGCAGAGCAGGGGGGAAGGGGAAGAGGTGGGGTGGAGGGAGTTGTCTGGGGCCATACACCTCCTTTGGGACGGCCCTGCCCCTTGCAGTGGGAACAGCCCGCGGGGTGGCCAAGGGATAGGGCTGGTCGCCGGCGCTGCCCATGAGATTTGGGGCAATATGGTGCCCTATGCAGCTGTGTATGCCTAAGGAGGGCCCCGAGGCTAAGGCTAGGGCTGTGCTACTGGGCTTACAGCAGTGCCACTTCACCGTAGTGCTGCTAGCGCGGAGGCTCTCAGCCGACGGGTCGCCCCAGCCCCCGTGCGTGGGGGTAGCCGTATCAGTGGGGGAAGCTTTCCTGCTGACATAGCGCTGTGCACAGTGGCACTTGGGTCAGCGTAAATTAGGTCACTCAGGGGATGGCTTACTCACACCCCAGCAACGTAAAACTCACACCAACTGACGCTGCAGTGTCTATATGGCAGTGGTGGGCAACCTGCGGTCAGCCAGGATAATCTGCTGGCGGGCTGCGAGACACTGTTTCCTTTAACCCTCTGCAGGCACGGCCGCCTGCAGCTCCCAGCAGCTGTGGTTCACCATTCCTGGCCAACATGAGCTGTGGGAAGCAGCGGCCCGCACGTCCCTGCCGCCCACGCCGCTTCCATGGGCTGAGAACAGCTAACTGCAGCCACTCTAAGAGCTCCATAGTGTGCTTTGATCTACTCCCATTTCAAACTGCAGTTGATTAAAACACCATGTGGACGCTTAGTGGGCAGTAGCAGGCCCCACAAGGCTAGTTATTGCACGGCAGGCTAGTGCGCTGCAGATTTACATCCCAGCTTAATGCACACGAACTCTCTGTTTAGAGAAGCCCTTTGATATAAAAGGCTGAGTTTAGCCCAACAGGGGAATCTTTTTTGATTCAGCAGATGGACATGACCTTTCATCCAAGGGTTGACCCAAACCCTGTCCAAGGCTTGGAAGGAAATTGGCCTGCCAGACTCACCCATGTGGAAGGTGGGAGAGGTCTGGTATGTTTAGATCCTTTTATTCTCTTTGTGTGTGTCTCTGTATGCTTTTGTCCTTACACAAGTGTACTCTGCTTCATGAAAGCGGTCAGTATTCTTACCAGTGACCAGTCATTGTCCTTGGAGTAAAAGCAGGGCTGGATGTTGGTCAGATCTCCTTAGGGATAATCAGAGTGCAGTATAAGGGGACTGCAGCCTGAAACCACTGGTCACAAGGAATTGGGATTAGAGTCCTGCCCACAACAAGGTGATGGCTAGAGGCCTGAGACATGAGGGGCAGTACCAAAGCAGACCACAGGAACTGCAGGAACAGAGCCTCCTCCAGCTCTACTTCCTGAGGTTACAGCCATGCTGGCAGGAAAAGTAAGTGAGCTCACACAAAGTTTAGCTTCCATACTATTTAGCCCCTGAGGAAAACAGGGTCACACATTGTCGAGCAGGTCTTTCTTCCAGTAGACAAGAAGGTAGGGGTACAAATAGGCTGAGAAGGTAGACAGACACATTGTGACCAGATTCCCAGGGGAGCCAGAGGTCACTCAATAAGGGTGAACTGCAAATAATGGGGCAGACAATCCCCAAAGCTGGTGGATATTCCAATACTTAAATTTACCAAGCCAAATACAAAACAGCTTCTTTATTACCTCACTGGTTACTCAGAAGCCAACAACACAGTTCCCCAGCCTCAGGTCTCCACTTAGGCACCCTCATCATATCTGATGTGGATTAATGAAAATCCTAATCACACAAAAGAGGTTCTACCAGTCCCAGAGGATTGGACACATTATCCAACCAGGTTAATGAATATTCCAGATCTTACCCAAATGCATGCTTACCGACAATTCTTATTAACTAAACTAAAATGTATAAAAAACAGGTTATAAGATAAGTATACATACAGACATGAGTTCAATTCTGGAGGTTCAGAATCATAGCAGAAATGGTGAGCTTTGTAGCGGCAAAGAGTTTTTAGAAATAGTCCAATCTCATATTCAGGATGTTCCAGCTTAACTGGGATCTCAATCTTGCGACTCAAACTTCCCCTGATGAAGCTTAAGCAGATCTGAGAGGACAGGATCAGGATCCAAGGATCTTTTATAAAATTTCAGGCCTTAGACAGGTCAGAGTCCCTTGGCTTACAATAGGCAATCAGGGCAACTTTGAAGTAAGCACCAGCGATGGACCTAGGTACCTGAATTAACATAAGGCAATTGCCGGTTTTTCTTTGACAGTGTATAGCAAATCTGTGAATGGTGGAGAGATGTATATAGTGACATCCTATGTTTACAGTTCCCTTAAGTGGTAAGATGTTCTTTTGATCTCTGAATTAACAGAATACAGCATAGACAGGGACTATTTGATTACATTGTTGGCATTTATGAGTACACATATACAATTAGAAGTTAGGGGAGAAGTTAGGGGAGATGCTAACAATATAGGTTTGCATCTACCATAGAATGGCCCTAATGACCATTCTAACATGTCTACAGGTTGCCTCTGGGTTAGCCTACAAGCTGCTTAACGCTTTCTGGCCATATATTCCACTTTGTACAAGATTCGTTACAATTATGTAACAGTGGTAGCAACAATGGTTTGCATAATTATATTTTAATCAGACAACTCACATGTATAATGTATTGTTATATAGACCTGTGAACAATTAATTAAACCGCAAAAATACAAACAGGGACACTAATTAGTCCAAGAGAATGCTGTAACCCAAGAAACTTCTACTCCAGGCTGTTATTGTAAAACACACTAGAGGAAGCACGTGCTATGGTTTTCTATAAAAAGATACTGTCCTGATCTAGAGGCTGCAGAAAAAAAACAAAACAAAAACAGATTAGCCATGAGGCTCTGGTCCTGTGACTAATTTACCCAGATCAAGCCACTAACACAAGACAGACATCAACTCCAAGCTCCTTTATTAAACAAACTGATGAAAATCAGTAGCATGCATCCTTCCCCCTTCTGATTCACTTTGTTTTCCTCTTTTGCAATTTAAAATAAGAATTTTGAACTCTGATCCTGACAGGTTTGACTCTTGTGTTCTGTTTCCAGTGCTATCTGAGAATTGCCAACAATAACGCTGGGAAAATAGTTTGGGTTTCTGTTGTTTGAAAAAGTTAGAGGCAGATGAATTAAGTTCACAAAAGAAAATGCAGGTTTATATTTCCCCAAAATGTACTGATTCGGAGGAAGTTTCAATAGCAAAAAAGTAAATAACTACAATGGGGAAGTGAGAAGGTACATATGTAAATGATGCTACTGTTTGCCTTTTCCCATACTTTAGAGAATTAACAGCCAAAATATGAAGTGTTTTGCCCTTTCCGGAGATTAGCCATTATTATCTAAACTTTGTCATTCTAAGAGAAAATGAAAGCATCTAAACCAATCCTTAGTATGATGGATGGTGTACACATTACACTTACAGAAGTAAATAAGCACAGACGCTATAGGGTAAGTTATGGCCCTGACAGTAGGAATAAGTACACACCCCTAAACAGTTATATAGTTAAAGGGTGGGTGACACACAGGGATGGCTGAGGGGGCCTCATGACTCTTCTTTGAAGCGTTTACAGTGAGGCAGGCTGATAATATTTAGACTCAGTGAGGTTCTGAACCTCTGGTGTGTGATTTTAATAAATCAAGAAAAATATGACTTTGCTGAAGAATAGTAATTCTAACTATTTTTCTATAATGCTGTTGAACTTGGCTCTGCCATCATTCACCATTAGTTGATGTAGCTAGGAGTCCGCTTAACAACAGAGCTTTAGTTCAGAAAGCAGGTGAGTACCTTATGATTGAAGCATATACCTAAAAGCAGAGAAAATAATCCAAAAGGAAAATGTAAAGAGCAACCAAGATACCTTGCAATACACACACAAAATGCATGAGAGGTTCTAATTCTTTTTAGTTAAATAGGCAGACAGATGCCAGCTTTTAACAGAGCTATGACAAGCTACTTTTAAATTCTATGATTTAACAGCTCAGTAAATTAAGTGGCAGGTTTTGATGGTTATCAGGCTATTAGACTCAAATTTAAAAGAAACCGTCACTGCTGTGGATTAAAAAAAATAGTTGGTTTGTGCTGAAGTGAAGCAGGGCTGGTATGAACTACCTTCAGAGAAAATAAATTTAAAGGATGGAGTAGGTTATCACTCTTTTACTACTTCTCAGTGTATCCAGTATTCCCCAAACAAAAGATTCTGCAGCCAGGATCAGCCCATTTCAAACCTAGTCCCTTCTGAGGGCGGGGAGCCAAACTTCTGATGGTATAAATTGGTGGAGCTGCACTGGTGCCAGAGAGCTGTGCCAATTTACACAAGCAGTGAATGGGGCTGTGTCTCAGGGGACTGTGAAGGGCTACAAATCTTTTCACCTTCAGAACCCTTTGTTTCAAGCTCAAATTAAGGGGCTATTCCAAAGCCCGGTGAAGTCAATGGAAAGATTCCCAGTGGGTTTTGGATCACTACCAGTATCCGTTTTTGAATGGATCAAGGGCAACAAAATGATTTCTGAGGACTTGAAATGGGGTTTCAGTCTAGTTGCTAATGAACAGATGTCCAAATCAAATAAAAACCAAAATATACAAACAGTTTCCAAACTTGTTATTCCTGAGACAATTTAATAAGGTTGTGTCCTCACTGCAACAGTTAGCTTGAGTTACTTCATTCAAGTGAAAGCAGCCAGACTGCCAAACACTGGAGCTACAGCGTGATTGGACTGGAGTAGCAGTAGAGGAGTTGTGCTAACTCAGGAAGTAGCCTGCAACTATATCCCCACTATATTACTAATGTGGGTGTCAGCAGCACTTGAGCTTCAACCCACCCTCCCTGGTCCACTTCCTAGCTCAAGATTACAGCACCACTTGAGCTAGAGACTTGTGTGCAGATGGGAGCTGAGTTAGTGGTGCCATAGGAGTTATAGCTCAAACTAGCACTGCAGTAAAGACAAGCTCTAAGTAGGGAGCCAAGCACTGTATTGGCTTTGGGACTGAATCTCCCGCAGGCCCGTAGTCCATTGTGGAAAGATTAATTCTAAAGAATATGTTTAAGGAGATTTAAGAGACATTTTCATTTCTATTGACTGATGCACCTGTTCTAGACACTGAAGTCCACTAAGGGCCTGAACTTGCCATGGGATCTGCTAATGCCATCCCCCGTCCCTGTGCAGAGCCTACATTAGGAGATCCCATTGCAGGTCTTGGACCTAGGGATGTCAATCTGGAGCCTTTTGTAAGCAAACTCATACTTAAAAGAGAAAGTTGAGGCATCTCCAGAGCTTTTAGGGGCAAGATTTCTCTCTCATCTTGGTTTATTGTTCCATGTCAAAAGCACTACATAAATGCTGTAAGAGATTATATAGCATTAGGATACAAGTTATAAGGTCATTCTATACAGTATCAGCCCCCGCCCCCTGTAAGCGGCCTTACATGGGTAGACCCCTAAAGTCAGTGGGACTCCATGAAGTTGGAAGAAACCACCTGCCTGAAGCAGCTTGCAAGATCAGATGCTTAGTGGAAAAGAATCCTGTCAAATGCATTTTCATTTTCTTTAGTCTTTTTCAAATCTATATTTTAAAATAGCTTGTTTTCTTTTATTAGACTTGAAAAAAAACCTACACTATTCACTAATGGCATTTCAGGAAACAGAACACTAAATAAAGTAATGCAGCAGGGTTGTGTAATGATCGAATACACAAGGATGGAAAGCCAAGCCAAAAAACCCCTTAGTCTAAATCCAGAGTGGACAAGAGTCTCTCTGCATGCAGTGCCTCCAGATTCCATGTCCTGGTTGAAACGCTGTTTGATTGATGAGTAAAGATCGTGCTGGTGATTTTTAAGACGCTTTTAAACAGAAGTGCTGATGAGCACTGCACTGCATCACGTAGGCTAGACAACACTGAGGCAGACTATCAAAGGAGGCTTTCACTGAAATGAGAAATGGTTCTACGACTGAGTGCTGTTCTGTCTCGGTCTTCTCCTCTTCCTCTGTACAAAACATTTAACCTTAGTCTTTCACATGCAATTCAATTAGGATTTTATTTTATTTTTATAAAGAAATTTGTTTGCAGTCAAGATGAAGAACCATAGGAAGTCTTGTGGTGACGGTGCCAGTTAGACTGATGAATGTGAAAGTCTGACTGGGGCTGTGGGGGAAAGTGGATTCTTCTAGCTGAGTTCAAAAGAAACAAGCTGGGGGAGGAGGAGGCGGCAAGCATTGGTGAGTGGAAGGAAGAGTCTGCCAGGAGTTAAAAAGTAAGATGTTGGTATTGTACACTTCTATAGCGGCCAGAGAGTCTGCCAACTTTTTACACAGAGCACACAGAGCAGTGGCAGAGGGTTGAACATACTCTAATGATAGTAAAAGAATTATGACTAGAGGCTGAAATTGCTGGTTTAATTAAAGCAATAGACAACAGGGTTCTGAAACATATCTTCACTGAATCGTCATCTGCCAAAGCTCTCTCTTTATTGGTCACCAGAACTAAGAGCATGCTGACGCTTTCCCTACTGTTGCCTCTCTCCCTGGGTCGTTTCTCCTTCATCCCCTTTGCACTGGCCCGGCCCTTCCCTCGGGGCCTGCAGCCTGGCAGATACCAGGCTGGAGTTCCTTCTGCTCCCCTCACCTGTCCCATCTAGGACCAGATTTTAGGTTGGGACTCTACCAAGCTTCTGCATTTGCCCAGGCACACCATATGCCTGTAGCTTTTAAACATCTGAAAACCTGCTTGGGCACAAGTGTTAGAATTTGTAGCCACAAAACCCATTGGTCTTAATGGGCTTTTTACAGGTGCAAGTTGTAATGCTTGTGCCCACTGCCCACCTAGGTGATAGAATTTAAGGCCAGCAGGGACCCACAAGATCTAGTCTGACCTCCTATATAGCACAGGCCACCACCACCCAGTCACCTGTACACTAATCCAACAGCCAAAATGAGACTAAAGTATTACAATCCACAGGAGACAAGACTTTTGTGCCACAGGTTAAGAATAGGAGGGAAACAAGAGGCCCCTATAATGGCAGGGAAGTAATTCAGTGGGATATGCCCAGATAATCCTCGCAAGTGACCAGCACCCACATGCTGCAGAGGAAGGTGAAAAAACCAAGGCCACAGTCTAACCTGGGGAAAAATTTCTTCCTGATCACACAGAGATCAATTAGACCCTGAACATGTGAGCAAGAACCAACCAGCCTAGGACCAGAGAGAGAGAATGGTCTGTACCACTTCATAGCCCTGACCATCACTGTGCAATGTCTCATTTCCAAACATGGCCATCCCTGAAGCTTCAGCAGAGGGGGTTGTGGGGGAATACTTTCCTGCACACAGCTAATGGCTCGCTGAAACCCTGAAGCATGAGCTTTAGGAACCTAGGACACAAGCTGGAAGTGAGCCCCCTGACTGTTAAATCCTGCCATCACAAGCAACCCTGTCTCACAGTTGCACTCATAAATTTGGCCAGGTATTAAAGCTGTTCACACAGGTGCTTGCCTTTAAGGGAAACAAGATCCTTAAAGCGAAACAAAAAACAAAAAAAAAAGTTACACTAGGCCAAATCCAGCAGTCATTGCTCAAGATTTATTCAAGCAACACCTCTATTGGATCTCCCTTGAGGACTGCAGCATCTAGCCTTTACTTTTAAACTAAATTATAACAGGAGGCTGCTGTGTATGGGGGAAAAAAGGATTGATGGATCTGGGGAAAATAGCAGAATTCTCAAATAAGGGAATGTCCTCAAGGTGGGGATAATGAATTCCAGAGAAGACCTTCTCAAACCTTGGCTCTGTCTTGTAGGACTGGGACTAGAGTGTGCCTAGAGCTGCAGGAGTGGACAAGCAATGGGTAAGAAGGCCTAAGGATACTTCTTTTAATGATGCATGTGCACCATTCCCCAACGACACTCCATGCACTGGCTCAGCTCCACTAGTCAGTGCAGAGGAGTCATTGCCCCGCCTTCACCCTTTGCCTCCTCACCCCTCTGAAGTTTTAGCTCACTGAGATATAATCCAAACCTCTTTGAAGTCAATGGAAAAGCACCCCTTGACTTCAATGGCCTTAGGAACACAAGGGCCAAGATATTCTTGGCCTCCATCTCAATGGTTAGATGGAAGGATCCTTGTGGCCTCGCTTTGGCCCTAGGACTGATTGGGTCAATTTAGCCTTAAATTCCAAAAGCTTGTGAAAAGAGCTCAATGTTTAATGAATGTAATTAAGATCAGAATGCAATATTATAACAGAGTGATGGGATCATAGCATTTTGTTTTCATTTTTTTATGCAGTATTATAGTTACTCTTTGGGTATGCTTTATGGTGTCATGAGCTAGTCTGGAGACAAAAATTCTTTCAATATTTATTTTTAAAGTATTTGTTCATACTTCAGATGAAGTTCCTCCTCTATGCTAATCATTAGTGATTCACTATGAATCAGTTACTCTGAATTTACAAACCTAGGTACCAATTGTGTGTGTGTGTTTGTAATTCATCAAGGAAAGATTCATTCAGCTTTAGCATCTCCTCCCAACTTTTCACTATGATCCAATCAACTTAGCTGTAAAATTGGATAAAAACAGGAACATAAAAGGAAATAATGAGATTGGCTAGGTTTACAGAACACTTGTCTTCGTTAGAAAAATTATGTTATGTGAACTTCTTAACAAATCATGCCTCGCCAATCTATTAGAATTCTTTGTAGGGGGTACACAAACTGTGGACAAGGGTGATCCAGTGGATATAGTGTATTTAGACTTTCCGAAAGCCTTCGACAAGGTCCCTCACCAAATGCTGTAAGCAAAGTAAGGAGACATTGGATAAGAGTGAAGGTCTTCTCATAGATCAGTAATTGTTTTAAGGACAGGAAACAAAGCATAGAAATAAATGGGTGGTTTTCAGAATGGAGAGGTAAATAGTAGTGTCCCCCTGGGGTCTGTACTGGGACTAATACTGTTCAACATAAATGATCTGGAAAAAGGGGTAGATAGTGAGGTGGCAGAATTTGCCAATGATACAAAATTACTCAAAACAGTTAAGTCCCAGGCAGACGGCAAAGACTTACAAAGGGATCTCACAAAACTGGGTGACTGGGCAACAAAATGGCAGATGAAATTTAATGTTGATAAACGCAAAGTAATGTATATTGGAAAAAAACTATACATACAAAATGATGGGGTCTAAATTAGCTGTTACCAGTCTAGAAAGATCTTGGAGTCATTGTAGATATTTCTCTGAAAGTGTCTGCTCAATGTGCAGTGGCAGTCAAAAAAGCTAACAATTAGGAGGGATAGATAGGACAGAAAATATCATAATGCCACTATATAAATCCATGATACACCCACATCTTGACTGGGTGTAGATCTGATCATTCCATCTCAAAAAAATATATTTAATTGGAAAAGGTACAGAGAAGAGCAACTAAAATGATTAGGGATATGGAACAGCTTTCGTATGAGGACAGAACAAACAGATTGGGACTATTCATCTTGGAAAAGAGATGACTGGCGGGGAGGGGATAGGATAGAGGTCTAACATCTTGACTGGTGTAGAGAAAGTGAATAAGGAAGTGTTATTTACTCCTTCACATAACAAGAACTAGGGGTCATCGAATGAAATTCATAGGCAGCAGGCTTTAAAAAAACCCAAACAAACAAGGAAGTACTTCTTCACACAACGCAGAATCAACCTATGGAACTCTTTGCCAGGAGATGTTATAGTTTTGGCCTTCCCTTACAGGGTTCAAAAAAAGAGAGCTAGATAAGTTCATGGAGGATAGGTGGTCCATCAATGACGAATAGCCAGGATGGGCAGGGATGCAACACCATGCTGAGTGTCCCTAGCCTCTGTTTGCCAGAAGCTGGGAGTGGATGGATCATTTTGATTGCTTGTCCTGTTGAGTTAAACAGATGAAGCTCCTTCAGTCCACCACCATAAGGCATGTTTCCTAATCCTTTAATCATTCTCCTGGTTCTTTTCTGAACCCTCTACAGTTTATCAACATTCTTCTTGAAGTTTTGACTCAGAACTGGATGCTGTACTCCATCAGCATTTGCACCAGTGCCAAAATACAAAAGGTAAAATGATCTCTAATCCTACTCAGTATTCCCCTATTTATACATCCCAGGATTGTGTTAGCTTTTTTGACCACAGTTTTACACCAGGAGCTCAAGTTCAGCTGATTATCCTCCAGGACCCCCAAATCTTTTTCAGAATCACTCCTTCCCAAGATGGAGCCTCCATCCTGTAAGCAGGGCCTATGTTCCTATATGTACACATTTACATTTAGCCATATTAAAATGGTGTCTGCTTGCACCCAGCTTTCCAGGTAACCCAGATCACCCTGTATGTGTGATGTGTCCTCTTCATTTACCATTTCTCCAATTTTGGAGTCATCTGCAAACTTTCAGTGATTTTATGTTTTGGTCTCGGTCACTGATATTAAATAAAGTGTAGGATAAATAAGTAGTCTCTGCAGGACCCCATTAGAAACATACCTGGTTGATGATGATTCCCTGTTTACAATTTTTTTTAAAAAACACATTGAGACCTATCAGTTAGACTGTTTTTAAACCATTCAATGTGTGCCAAGTTAATTTTAAAGTAGGATATTAAAATTGGCAAGCAGTACCATGTCAAGAACCTTACTGGAGTCTAAATATATTAGATCAGCATTATTACCTTTATCAACCAAACTTGTAGTCTCATTCAAAAAACTGTATCAAGTTAGTGTGACAGGATCTATTTTCCATAAACCCATGTTGATTTGCATTAGTTACATTACCCTCCTTTAATTCTTTATTAACTGAGTCTTGGATCGGCTGCTCCATTATCTTGTCTGGGATTGATGCCAGACTGACAGGCTTATAATTACCTGGGTCAATCTGTTTACCCTTTTAAAATATTAGCACAACATTAGCTTTCTTTGAGTCTTCTGAAACTTCCAGTGTGTTCTGAAACTTATTGAAAATCATCCTTAACTGTCCAGTGAGCTCCTCAGCTAGCTCTTTTAAAACTCTTGGATACAAGTGGAATGGAAAGAGAAGTATCACATTGTGATAATACCCCATCCCCACTACAGAACAGAAATATTTATTGAACACCTTTGTCTTTTCTACATCAATATTGATAATTCTACCATTTCCATCTAGTAATTGACCAATGCCATTGTTAGGATGCTTTGTGTTCTTAATATACTTAAAACTCCTCCTTATTCTTAACTCTGCTGATCACAGATTTCTCCTCAGCTCCGTTTGCTTCCCTTATCAGTTTTCTGCCAAACCTACCTTCTGATATATCATTTCCCCGCTAAACCAGGTTTTTTAAACATTACAGACTTCAAGGGTCAGGGTTTTTTTTAGTATCTAGTAAAGTGTTCTTAAACAATTCCCAATTATTAGTCACATTTTTCTGATTAAATTCTTCCTCCCAACTGATTTGGCTCATAATAGTTCAGCTTTGTGAAATTTTCCCTTTTAAAGCACCAAGTATATATATATTACTGGTCTGGAGTTTATTCTGTTTGCACATATAAATGTGGTCAAGTCATGATGACTTGTAGCTACACTACCTTTTTAGTTCTGTGATCAGTTCCTCTATTAGAGAGGATGAAGTCTAATACAGAATTCCCCCTTGCTGGCTGCAACATATTTTGAGTTAGGAAATCTTCTATGTTTATGAATTCCAAGGATGTTTTAGCACTGACAGGAGACCTAGCATGTCACTCAAATTGAAGTCCCCCATGAACATGCAGCTTTTCCACCTACATATTGATGGGTGTATAATGAGCCAGTCATCCTGTTCTCTACTGTGATTTGGTGGTCTGAAGCAGGCACCAACTAATACCCCATCTTGTGTTTTATCTGTTACAGATCATGTTCTTCTGAGTTATCAGTAATTCAGAAACTGGTAATGCCATTTTGGCCAGAGTGTCACTCTCCCTCCCTTTTTGCCCACTTGATCCTTCCTAAATAGACCTTGGAAGAGACTAGCTGCAGATTCATGCAAATTCAGAAGACCCTATTCCCTGGTTGTCATGAACTATTTTTCCAGGTAGATATACTTGAAAGACATAACATGTTGCACTGTTATTGATATACTTCTAGAATACCAAAGTCCTCAGAACTACTGATGGACAAACGGACCACAATTTACTGCAGCAGAATTCAAGTAATTCTACACAAAAACACACTATTGATCATATCAGTCCACAAGCAGAGCCATAACTAAGCATATTAGGGCCCCTTATAGGGGACACATGGGGGCAAGCAGAGTCACATGACACCCCCTCCCCCATGCCTGATTTCTGTTTCCATTTAGCAGAGGTTTTCAAACTGTGGAGTAAGGGTCACTACAAAAAACCGAATTCCCCTTGCTGATACTCACACCTTCTTGTGAACTGTTTGAAATGGGCCGCCTTGTTTACATTGGCCTCATTAGCACTACAAGAGTGATTTCCACCCCCTTCTTATAAACTGTTGAGAATAACCCACTTCCACCTTAATTGAATTGGCTTGTTAGCACTGAGCCCCCCACACTTGATAAGGCAACTCCCATCTTTTTATATGCTGTGTATTTATACCTCTACTGTATTTTCCACCCCATGCATCTGATTACGTGGGTTTTAGCCCATGAAAGCTTATGCCCAAATAAATTTGTTAGTCTAAGGTGCCACAAGGACTCCTCATTGTTCATACTAACTGTTGAGATTGCATGCTGATGTAACATGAGTTATGTAAGTTTGTAGTGTAGATATGGCCTTAGGTATATGAATGGTTTGGGAGAGTAACAAAAATGAGGCTAGACCAAGATTCACTCAGTGATTTTGGTTCCTACTGTTGTGGCTATGGGCCTCTTGCATCCTAAATGCTCAGGAACAAAAAATGCACATAAAAATATTTGGTTCTTTTTAAGATTCATGATTTGGGGTGTCTAACTCATGATTCTTGAATTCTTGTGGTTGTCAAGCAATCTTGGCATTGTAAGTGTGTGTTCATTAGGTTGTAAAACGATAACTGGGATAAAAAGAATTAGATAAATTCTTGGAAGATGCCATTGATGGACCTATTAGCCAAGATGGTCAGGGATGAAACCCCATGCTCTGGGTGTCCTTATCCAGAGGCTGACTACCAGAAGCTGGGAGTGGAAGACAGGATCATGCGATGACTGCCTGTTCTGTTCATTCCCTCTGAAGCATCTGGCACTGGCCACTGTTGGAAGACAGGATACTGGTTTTATGGATCATTACTGTACCACTATGGCTGTTCTTATGTTCAGTAAAATGTACAGTAGATTGTCTTTGAGAGGGATTTAATAGGAGATGGTATACTGCCTTAGTGAATATTTGGGGGCCAAGTTGAACACACAAGCAGTGACATGCAAAAAAAAGACAAAAGGGTGGCTCGAGAGGCAAAACAGTTGAGAAATGTGATTCCCTTTGGTGGATCAAAGGAAAAAATATTTTGACACCAGGCTAGGAAATCAGTCAGCCTGGAAGTCACGTGATCCAACAGAATAAACTTGTGCTATAAAAATAAAAAAAAATTAGAATTAAACATTCCAAATCAAAAAAAGGTCAAGAGTACAAACATAGGAAGTGCTATACTGCAACACAGATGTCATTGCTAAAGTTACTAGCAACTAGTTATTAAAATATAAATTAAATGGCACAATGACATCCATCCACACAATGTTGACAAAGGTAAATGATGAAGTGCTAAGAATAATAAACCATAAAAAAAGTAAACAGGAGCAAAACTAGATTTTAAATGGATTACAAGAAAGGATGTGCAATTCAGGGAATCACAGCAGCAGATAAGACAAATTTGTGAACTGCTTGGAGACTTTATGTAGACATATAAAGTGATAAGGGATTCTTTTAAATATTCAAAATGAGAGAGTTTTGGGGTGGTGTCTGTCAAAATATTTCACTGAATCAAGTTTCCTGTAGCATCCCCAGTATGTTACATCAGATAGTGAAGAGCCACCTGTGTAGGCATTGGGATGCCTGTGCCTTTAAGAAAGGAGCCCTGAGAAGCAGGTGCTGAGACTACTGTCCTAAGGGAGGGGAAATAAGAGCCCCACCCCACCCTACCTTATTTTTGCCATCACAGCAAGTGGCTCATCCCACTGTGGTAATTTATCCCCCCTGCCCCTCCCTGTGCCAGGGTTTTGCCCTCTGCCACCATCTGGCAGCACCTCACCCCTGGGTTTAACCCCAGCTCCTACGCCCTCTCCCTGATTCTACCCTCACCCCATCTCCTGCCCCTGCCCCCAGCTGTTTTACACCCTCATGCAGTCATTGCTGCCCCAGCAGACTCTGCCCATCCCCCTCTCAGATTTGCTCAATTTGCCCACCTTTAATCTCCAAACAGAAGCAGATTTTAAACCCCAGCAAGGGCAGCCGCTTCAGCAGATGTTATTGAGCATGCTCAGTAAGAGCCAAGCAGTGCACTCAGCACCCTGCCTGCTTACTGTGGTCCTAGTACTGGGGGGGAACCAGGCCTGCAATCCTACAGGGCGTGTGGATACTGAACACCCCCTGGCTCGGGCTGATGTCACTGGGCCTGATCCTGCATGGGAGGCACTGATGCTGCTGGGCCCGATCCTGCACACCCCATTTTTGCACTCTTGCCAGCTCTGTGCTCCCGCTTTGCTTGTCCCATCCTAGTTACGGCCCAGTCCACGAGTGACTAGAGAAGCTGAGGGCTGTACAGCTCAAGAAAATCCTACAGCAAGAAGATCCATTATTTGTTCTTCTGAGTTAGAAATCAACAGCAGCTACTGGATATGATCCAGAATAGCTCCTTATGGGAAGGCAACTCCTGTTCCAATTTTGTTTCCAAAGTGGCCAGACATGGTGAGTAGCCAAACCAGATAAAAAGGCTACAATAGCTTATGAACGTTTTAACAGACATGGCTCAGTTAGAGAGCTGCCAGATCCAAACCCCTGGATGACTGTGTGTGAGAAACTGGATAGAGAAAAAGGATGGACAACTCCAGTTGTCAAAGAAAAATAATTTAGTGCCCAAACCATGTGATTGAGAACAGTGCACAGTTCAACAGAAGCCATCGACATCTAGAGTTTGTTCCTCAGAACGAACAAACAGAAGAACTTTAGAGGTCAGATGCAGAACAAGAGGACTCAAAATCCAAAGCAACCACAGCCAGTTGTTACAACTAATGGACAGCCAGATGATCAAGTTGTTATGCTTGTGTTGTGTAACTGGAAAACTATTACGATTCAGAGACACCGATCCATACTGAACTTCAAGGATAGTATATAATTTGTAAAAGGTAGGAATGCAGAACTTAATGGAACGCTTAACTGTAGCGTACTGTTCAGCCACTTTTCAGAGTAGCAGCCGTGTTAGTCTGTATTCGCGAAAAGGAGTACTTGTGGCACCTTAGAGACTAACCAATTTGAGCATAAACTTTCGTGAGCTACAGCTCACTTCATCGGATGCATACTGTGGAAGATACAGAAGATCTTTTTATACACACAATGAAAAAACGGGTGTTTATCACTACAAAAGGTTCTCTCCCCCCACCCCACTCTCCTGCTGGTAATAGCTTATCTAAAGTGATCACTCTCCTTACAATGTGTATGATAATCAAGTTGGGCCATTTCCAGCACAAATCCAGGGTTTAACAAGAACGTCTGGGGGGGGTAAGGAAAAAAAGGGGAAATTGGTTACCTTGCATAATGACTTAGCCACTCCCAGTCTCTATTCAAGCCTAAGTTAATTGTATCCAATTTGCAAATGAATTCCAATTCAACCGTCTCTCGCTGGAGTCTAGTTTTGAAGTTTTTCTGTTGTAATATCGCAACTTTCATGTCTGTAATTGGGTGACCAGAGAGACTGAAGTGTTCTCCGACTAGTTTATGAATGTCATAATTCTGACATCTGATTTGTGTCCATTTATTCTATTACATAGAGACTGTCCAGTTTGACCAATGCACATGGCAGAGGGGCATTGCTGGCACATGGCATATATCACATTGGTGGATGTGCAGGTGAACGAGCCTCTGATAGTGTGGCTGATGTTATTAGGCCCTGTGATGGTGTCCCCTGAATAGATGTGGACACTGTTCGCAATGGGCTTTGTTGCAAGGATAGGTTCCTGGGTTAGTGGTTCTGTTGTGTGGTATGTGGTTGCTGGTGAGTATTTGTTTCAGGTTGGGGGGCTGTCTGTAGGCAAGGACTGGCCTGTCTCCCAAGATTTGAGAGAGTGTTGGGTCATCCTTCAGGATAGGTTGTAGATCCTTAATGTGTTGGAGGGGTTTTAGTTGGGGGCTGAAGGTGACGGCTAGTGGTGTTCTGTTATTTTCTTTGTTGGGCCTGTCCTGTAGTAGGTGACTTCTGGGAACTCTTCTGGCTCTATCAAACTGTTTCTTCACTTCCACAGGTGGGTATTGTAGTTGTAAGAATGCTTGATAGAGATTCTGTAGGTGTTTGTCTGAGGAGTTGGAGCAAATGCAGTTGTATCAAAGAGCTTGGCTTTAGACAATGGATCATGTGGTGTGGTCAGGGTGAAAGCTGGAGGCTAAGGTGCCACAAGTACTCCTTTTCTCTTTGTTCAGCCACTAGATAGCACTGTGCATAAAAGACGCTATGTAACTGAACTCAGCCATGCCAGGCAGAGCATTAGAGGATCTGAGGATTAAGGCTACGATTTAGTCAGAGCTCACGGAACCCCCTGTGCCTTCCAGTGACCTCAGCCTGCAGTGGTTGCAACCCCTGCAGCTCCTGCCCCCATGGGCAGTGGAGGCACCCTGCAGCTCCCACCAGCCCTTGGAGCTGCTGGGGGTACTCTGTAGCTCCCCGCTGACACAGGGGCTCCCCACAGCTCCTGGCTAACCATGGGCAGCAGGGACCCTTGGAGCTGCATGGGTACCCTGCAGCTCCTAGCTGCTGCAGGCAGCTCCTAGCGGCTGTTCAGTTGTCCTGTTTCAAATGGTGTGGGGATCCTCAGATCCCCATTTTGTCAGGGATATTTTTTGTGAAAGTCAGACATGACATGGCCTTCTGTGACTTTTAGCCATGACCTGTCTGAGACTTTTACTAATAATATCCATGACAAATCTTAGCCTTACTGATGAACACATCTGGTGTACATGACACAGCTTGGGCAAATAGAGAGTCATGTACAGTCTGTATTTGCATACCCACACCCTTCAGGTATGTCTTTACTTGCCTAAGCTGGGCCTCACTGGCTACATTGCCATTTATAACTGTGCTGGGTGGGGAGGAAGGGAAGAGAATGGGAAATGTGTATGTACTGTATACGCTCCAAAAGCTGCATCAGTGTAGATATGCCTCAGATGTGGGGGAGAGGGGTTTATGCCTCTTCCGTGAAGAGTGTCATTGGTAGGGAAGCCCAGACCTACCCTCTCCACTGGGCTCTGACCCAAGGCCCTACAAAAGGCAGTGATAATGAACACCCCAGAGTGATTTGGGGGTGTCTTGTTGGGCCACTTCCTACCACTTGCTTCCCACAAGATCTCAGAGTCCAACAGAAAATAGAAAAAACCCTGAATCTTCAGCCCAGCTGTAGCCTCCTTCCTTGCAGGCTAGCCCTAGCTTCACACTGGGCCACGTTCCTGGGTTGCACCCTCCCGCTATCCAGGAGATCAGGAAGGCTGCAGGCCCTGATCAGCCTCCCAGCTCAGGACTCAGCCCCCAGGCTTTTCTCTGGCCAAGAGAACTCCCAGCTACCTCACTTGGGTCTTGTCCTTGGATTCTCTATGGCCTGGGGTAGCTACTGCTTGCAGTAAGGACTTCTGCTCTTGCTCAGGAGCTCTCAAGATGGGGCAGACAGAACAAGGATAGATGTTTGAGCTGTTTGGCTCCCTTGGAAGCTCCTCTTCCAGCTGGAGCAGGTGGGGCAGGGTGGAGTCACTTGGGCCCAGAACTGCTCCTTAACCCCTTCTGTCTAAGTGAAGTGTTTATATACCCCATCCCAACTTTCAATCCTGTTGTGCAATCCATTATCTTCCCTGAATCTTCTGCTGGTTGATTATTTCTGGCTGAAAAAAGTTTATGGTTGGTGGCTTTATTCCAAATAGCACTAGTCTTCTCTGGGGTGACCTACATACCAATTATTTCTAATTTCAAGGGCATGATACGTACTCTCTTTACAAATGAAAAGGCAACTTTATTATAGATGTCAGGGACTGGGACATGAGTCGTTTGACCTAGTGGTTAGAGCCAGGACCAGAAACCAACCTTCAGTGCTAGAGTCAGGAAACAGGAGACAAGCCAAGGGTCAGAACCCGAGTCAGGATCCAGGCTAGGGCAGAGAGCCAGAACAGACCACAGTAAGACAGGAACAAGGCTAGCACAGGAGAGATCACACACACTGAGCAGCCACCAACATGCTGTTACTGAGCTTAACTTCAGACCTGTTGGCTCCTTGGCCAGTCTACCCAATTGGCTACAATCAGGCAATCCTGCCGGAGCCCAGCCGGGCTCATTAACCAGCCTGAGGGCTGAGTCAACTAGCCCCAGGCTCAGCTGAGAGAACTCATGCCCATGGTTCCTGACAGATGACCTCTATCTGTGCAGGTATAATTTATACACTCATTCTAAATGCATGAATAGCAAAGATGATGTGTGAACCCTATTTGTGCATGAAACCAAGTGCAAATTTAGGAGGGCAGATGGGTTTGACTATGTACAGGTAGAATTCATGAATGAGTTTTTAAAAAGCCTAGTGTCCATATTTATGCACATAAATGTGGCTGGATTTTCAAGTGCTTAGCACTCAGTTTTCATTGACTTCAATGGGACATGTGTCCTCTATACAAACTGCTGGGTTCTGAGCACTTTTGAAGTTCAGGCCATCTAATTAGGTATCTTAATAGAGATTTAGATTCCCACTTAAAAATATTGGCCTGGATGATTAAGTCATCTACTCATCTATTTCATTTTATGGAATTATTGTTATGAGCTGGGTGAAACCTTGTTATGGATTGATTTAAAACCTCATTGAGATTAGTGGGTGCCAACACACCCTTCAATTAATGTAACTGTAAGGATTAGTAATAGCCACAGTCCCCCACCAAAAACACAAGGGCTATGTGAACCTGCCCAGGAGATTTGGACTGTGCAACCAGAGGGGGTTTCTGCTGATTGTTTTGGGTGAGGGTGTGTAGAAGGGAGTCAGTGAGAGAGGGGAAAGGCTAAAGACAGAACTAGAGAATGACAGATTGCTTGAAGGAATCCAAGCAGAAGCCTGTTAGCATAGTGTGACCCTGAGAGAAACAGATTTTTGGGTCATCTGAAAGGATGCTTGGACCTGTAAGCTAAGAAACTAGTCCTTTTGCATTTGGAGAAGCAGGAGTTTTACTTGTAGATAAGTAAGGCTGTATCAAAGATAATACCAGACTCCATCAACAGTTTCAACTCCCAAACAGGCCCCAAATTTTGACTAGCCACATTACCTTACCAGTGACTGGATCATTCATATGGAGGGAGGGGTCAAGTGTTGGATGAAAGATGGATGGGTAGAGGCTGCAACTAAAACTGAATATGTCAATTAGGGAAAATGGGTGTCAGAGTTCACTCACCAGAGCAGCACCTCCTGCTGGCAGTCTTGGGGATTAGCTCTCAGGAAGTGCACCTTCTCCTGGTGGGGTCTCTCCTGTCATCATCTCCATCTGCAGACCCACTTCAGTTTAAGTAGTGCAGCATCCTGACTTAGCTCTCCCCCCCACCCTCCCAAAGCATCTCCCAGTCCAGTCACTTCCCTAGCAGCAGATGGGGGGGCCCAGCAAGGGAGAGACCTGGTCCCACACACTACTCCAGGTCCCAGCCCAGAGACCCTGTATCTAGCAGCCTCTCCTTAACTTCTCCACCAGTGCTACTTCAATTCCCTGGGCCACTTCCCTGCAGCCCCAGCACCTTCTTCACAGGGCCTCAAGCCTGCAAATCCCAGCAGCCAGCCAGGAGCTTTCACTAGCTCCCCCAGTCTCTGCTACCTTCCTGCAGCCCCCTAGGAACCCCATCCTCTCCTTTGGGCTCCCTGCAGCAACTAAGCTTGCGTTACCCTGCATCTTCCTTTTATGTGACCTGCTGGGCTCTGATTGGTTGCTCCATGCAACCTCTATATGATTGGATGCCCTCTGTGCAGCTTCCCTTGGCTGCTTTTAACTCTTTCCTTGCTGGTATGGGGGTGAACATCCCATCGCAGAGTGGGCTAAAGTGTGGAGGAAGGAAGAAATGGTGTGGGGAGGGGAAATTAGTGAGCTGAGCTCTGCTTAGATGGAGTGGAGAGAAGGAGCTATAAAGACATTAGCTGGGCTTCCTGATTCAGGGTCACCCAGCCCTGGCACAAGTTAAGACATAAGGTCCTTCAGGGCTCTTACAACACTAGAGGATTTGGCACAGTGGAACTCTGCTCCAGCATGCTCCTTCCCTCTGCTGTGGGTTGCAGGGGTAGTTAGCATAGGAAGAGATGGAGCTTGCCTCTGCCAGATATCCACCAGCAGAGCATTCCTCTGCAATAGGGAATTCTCCTCTTGCCCTCTCCGGCTATTTTGTGCTGCTTATGTAGCCCACATGCTTGTGTTACTCCATTTAGTGATGTAAATACGAGAAGAAACAGTGTGGAGGATACACAGATCTTGGCTTTGTTCCCTAAAAAACTGTGTGCCTGCAGACTTGCCAGAGCTGGGCAGGGAAACTTTGCTGGATGGCCCAGAATCATCCAGAAATTGGGTTTGACGGCCACTGGGAATGCTCATTAGCTGCTTGAGGCAATTTTGGGTGATTTCCATTGTGGGCACCCAGCCTGGCAGGACACATCCGGAGTCACTCTTTGAAAGTGGAACCAATGGGAACTCAAGGTGGGGGAGAGAGGAGTTTATAAAGAGGAGGAGTTGGTACCAGACTGGCGGACTCAACAGTGGAGCAGTGTAAGCACCACAATGGTCTGCTGTAAGGATTGTGTTCCAGGGATTTCTCTGGTTTTGCTGAATTAGACTGCAGGCTCCCGCACCCCACTAGAAAAGAAGAAGAGTACAGTTACTGCAGGCTGTGCAAATTGCAGATTGGTGTTGCAAAGACTCAGTGGGAGTTTGAAGAATCCTGGGGACCAATCACTTTTTTCCCAACTTTAAGGACCTGGTATGCCCTACAGAGGGTTTGGACACCATTCCACAGAGACTGAGATGGGTAAATCCTCCCAGAGAAGAGCTCTAGGTAGAGACTACCCATGCTGCCAAAAGTGTGGTGGGGGAGGGCAGAGTGAGGGCAGCCGGCTCCAGCAGTGTTTCTGAGCATGCTCACGCAGACTGCAGAGTGTGAGCATGCTCAGTAGAAGCCAAGCAGCAAATTGAGGGGGGGGGAAACATAACCCTGTATGCCCTCCCCACACTCATTGCCTCTGGCTCTAGAGAGTGTATGTATGTGTGTGTGCATGATTATACTAGGCATTTGAACATGTGGTAGAAAATGTACTGAAATTTGGGGGGAACCCCCCTGAAACTGTTATGCTTAAAAGATGCATGCAGTGTTATTGTAGTCGTGTTGGGGTCAGGATATTAGAGAGACAATGTGGGTGAGGTAAGATATTTTATTGGACCAACTTCTGTTGGTGAGAGAGACAAGTTTTCGAGTTTACACAGAGCTGTCCTTCAGGTCCTGAAAAAGAGGTCTGTGTAAGCTTGAAAGCTTGTTTCTCTCACCAGCAGAAGTTGGCCCAATAAAAGATATTATCTCACCCACCTTGTTTCTGTAAAAGTTGTTACTGATTATATGCACAGTTGTTTCATAGGTTATAAGTACATGCACACGCATTCCCCGCCCTATCTAGATTTAGTAAACATTTTTCCTTTAGAAATTTTGTTCTTTCAGAGATTTAACTTTGTATAATCTGAATCCATATAGGTACATATCAAAGTCCTGAAAAGACTAAACCAGTGATCACCAACCGGTCAATTTCGATTGACCAGTCGATCCTGGAGACTCTCTCCGTTGATCGTGATCGCCGGCCGCTAGAAGTCCGGCAGCACAGCAGGGCTAAGGCAGGCTCCCTGCCTGCCCTGATCCCACACCGCTCCTGGAAGTGGCCAGCATGCCCCCGTGGCCCTGGGAGGGTGGGGGGCAGGGGTCTCCGCGTGCTGATCCTGCCTGCAAGCACTGCCTCCACAGCTCCCATTGTCTGCAGAGAGGGGCAGCGCGCAGAGCCACGTGCCCCCTCCAGGGGCCACAGGGGCAAGTTGGCCCCTTCTGGGAGTGGCGTGGTGCTGGGGCAGGCAAGGAACCTGCCTTAGCCCCACTGTGCCTCTGACCGGGAGCCGCCCTAGGTAAGTGCTGCCTGGCAGAAGCCCGCACCCCAACTCCCTCCCCACTCCCAGAGCCAGCACCCCATATTCCCTCCTGCATCCCAACACTGTGCCCCAACCCGGAGCCCCCTCCTGCACCCAAACTTCCTCCTAGAACCTGCACCCTCTCCTGCAACCAAACTCCCCCCCGGAGATTGCACCTCTTACCCCCTCCTGCACCCCAAACCTCTGCCCCAGGCTCAGCCTGGAGCCTCCTTCCACACTGCGAACCCCTCGGCCCCAGCCCAGTGAAAGTGAGTGGGGGGGGGGACAGCGAGCCACGGAGAGAGGGGGAGATGGAGTGACCAGGGCATAGCCTCGGGGAAAGGGCGGGGCCTCGGGGAAGGGGCGGGGTAGATCATGGGTTGCCCTTAAATTCAAAAAGTGACCTTGCGTGTAAAAAAGTTGGAGACCACTGGGCTCAACTGATCTGTACCCCAGCAGAGGTAAGATGAGGTACAGGAAAGGGCAAAGAAATATTTTCTCTAACATAGTGCTTTCCTGAAGCCTGTTACACTTATATGGCACAAAGTGACCCTAGCTGGGACTAGAAAATCTGGCCCAATGTTTTTATTTTAACCTGCTGCCCCACCAGCACCACCAAAACCAACCAACCAACTTGGTTTCTGTTAAGAAATGAAACTATCATAATCCTGATCACCTTACTTGTATGTGGTATCCCTGAACCGTCCTCCCTCCCTTAGCCTCTCTTTGGGACTGCGTCATTCTCTGTGACTGGAAATACCTGCGGTTGCTAATACAGTATGTAATATATTGAGTCTTTTTCAAGAAATGTTATCTCTGGTCTCATTTGCTAGAGTTCCACAGAAGCTGTTGCTGGGAGCTTCATGGTCCCACAATATAGTCATGCAAGTTTCAATTCAATCTGTTCAATGAATATGTAAGACTATAGACTTCAGCCATTGTTGGACTGTAAACAATACATTTACACAAAGTGAGTAAGAGTTCCCACAGTTTATGCTTAAATAGCGCTTGGCTGGTGAGTTCTAGTTTCCCCACTATTCCCTTGTTCCTTGCTTCTTCTTCCTTTCTATGATGTCATCTATTCATGACTGGGGCAAGATGCCATGCTATTCTCTGTCATTTCTGGGCAGCATGCTATTAGCTGTTCTCTTTTCGTGAGACATTAACGATCCTGTTGCAATAGGCAATTTGCATAAATTTGTGGATTAAATTTTTCCTGCTTAGTATGTGGTTTTCCAGGATTGTGTGAGCATACTTACACAGTATGGCGGTGTGTGGCTCAACTGGGGAGAATCCTCTGGCTGGTTCTCTCTGTTTCTACGTCTGATGAATGCCTATGTGCTGACTCAGGAACATGAGAGGTCTAGCAACTCAACTTTGCATATGGGAAGTTTTTCACACCTGAACCTTGTATGGGAAAAAAATATTTTTTAATTCCCGTAGAGACCAGTGCTTTTCTTTGGACTTTGGTTCTCCAATCAGTCATCTCTGTGGCTGTTGGTTTGTGGAAACGCTTTCTGTATCAGTAATGCAGAAGCCTTTGCCCCGTCTATTTCAATAAGAAACAGCTTCCTATTTTTTTTAAGGGCCAGACTTTAATGGGTCTGCTTGGTGAGGTGATGCTCACTAATATGAGCAAAGGCTTCACAGTCTGCCCCCCCTTTTAGGTGCTATATAAACACATAGGGCGACATGGTCCCTACCCCAAAGGAGTTCATTTCCTACAGAAAGTAAACTTCCATAGGCCATTTGAAAATCATGGCCTAATGACTAGCAGCCATCAAGATTTGCACATAGCTAGCCTAACTGTGTGAGCCTATTACAGGTATCTTTACTTTTCCCTCCGATTGTTTGTTAACACCAACTTGTTGCATCTTGTATTAAGTGACTGTAAATTCTTTGGCAGGGACTGTGTCATCCTATGTGTTTCTACAGCATCTAACAAATGGATTCATATTTTATTTATTTATTAGACATACTCTGCAGTCACCACAAAAAGGACCTGTTTTTGTTTAGACGCTGTGATATTGAGATTCCAGGCTGGCAGGAAAGGAGGGACAGAGGAGAATCCCAGATACAGCACGGATAATGGCTTACACATGCTTATTTCTTTGTCTGAAAAGTAGCAAGGTTCAAAGATTCGTTATTAAAGTAAACTGATTTTGCACCCCTGTTTCCAGATTGCCCCTTCCCACAGTATATGTGGTATTTACACCTTTCCCCCCTCCCTTTGGTTAGATTGTTAATAGTGCTCTTTATTTATGATAGTATACACTCTTCTTTTCAGTCCTACACAGGATTAAAATTATTTATTCAATATGCAGTAAAAGCTTGCTATGGCACTGCCTAGCATTCTGAGTGCATAGGAGTTCAGACACCATTACGGTGGGAACAATATAAATATCCCAGTGAATAGATTTTATAGAAGCATGTTATTACCATACGAATCTACATCTGGCCCCTCAGAATCACTGCCTCTAGACGCAAACACATATATAAAATGTTTAGATGCTTATTTTAAATAACGGGCCAGGTTTTCTGCTTTGGTTCCAGTCTCTTTCTGCTGCAAAGAGGCCAGAATCGGCTCCAGCTACTTGGTTGAGAATCCTCTGAGCAGGGAGGAACTGTCAGCTGGTATAACTCTGGAAGACCCAGCTCCTATGCCAACTGTTCCCGCACCATGGCACAGGGTGTGTTTAAAGGAAAAAAAGGGGATAGAGTGGAACGTAGCTCTGCTTGGCAATTTGCAGCTGGCATATGATCTCTTATGATGCTTCAGGCTGTTCTCTCAAGACAGAGGCAAACTGAGACTCAGGGAGCTATAACTGGCTCCATGGCAACCTCCCCTTTTTCCCGCACCAAACATGTCCACTATTGTGAATGCCAAGCCTTCAAAACTCACGAGTCTAGCCCCCAAAATGACGAGATTGGCTTAAAAAATCATCACCTTTACAAAATATTACATTTAATTTGCCTTCTGGTTTGACAACCTTCAGGGGTTAGAAAGAAGCTAGGAATGAGGAGACTGTCGGTTTCTGCAGAAGGTCCTGGAAAAAGGCCTAGGAGGTATAAAAGGAGGAAGCTGATAACAGGAGGGTTTCTTGACAGTGCATAGAAAGTAGACAGGAGAGCTGGATAATATTGGGATGGAGAAGATGGCTGCCTGGCTGTGTAGTGTCTCATGGCTGCACTTCATGGAAGAGGGAGGGAGAAAGCTCCTCTATGCCTCTGAGGGCCCACCAGAGGGCATTGTTGTTATACCCCAATAGAGGGAGACTGGCAGACCTTTGGGGTAGGGGTATGTCCCAGGGAAAGAGATTGGGTAAAGCTTTGGGAGTCTCTTTTTTTTCCATCAAACTCTTGTTTTTCCCAGGAGGAGGGCAGTTTTGGAGTTAGCCAGTGGGCTAAACTATCCTAGAGTTTTATGTAGTTTTTTCGGATTCCTATAATTAACCTGCCATCTTTAGTCCACTGTCTCTTATGCACCCACACCACTAGGTGGCAGTGTAGCTGCACATCAGGACTGAGAAAACCACTTCAAAGCTAATGAATGGAGAAAATGTTGACTATGAATAAGGCAAAAACAAACAATGCAGTTAGAATTTCATACAGCAAATGTTCTGTTATTTACTCTAACTAGAACACTTTTTGATATTTTAGTTCATTTCAATTTATAGTATCATTATTAATAATCATTTAAACACAAAAAGGGCATTAAAGCAACAAAGAGAGCTCTTGGCTAGCAGAGCCCTCTTCAGATTTTTTCCTGTTCTTCCTGGGAACTTCAAGGCATGAAACTGTCCCAGTATCACCAGAGCCTAAATTTTACCTTCAGAAGTACATGCTTGGTTCCCATGGAGATCAATGGCATTGGGTGACTTCCCGTGCTACTAGGAAAACACTGATTTTCAAATTATGGGCTTTATATGAAAATAACTAAAACTATTTTGTGACCCGTTGTGATTATTCATACAGCATCATATATGTGCAGATGACTATTCAGTTTAGCTAATTGTGCAAATGGCATCCCACTTTAATAACATGCAGTAAAAAGTAGAGTTCACTCAGAATTGTGGGACGTTCTTCTAAATGACTGGGCCTCAGTCCAAAGGTACAAAAAAGCTGATTATCAGGTGCCCTGATAAGATTCTTTCTCTCTAGATCAAGCTATTGTTAAGTACCACACCGACTACGTTTATATGTACTCTTGATGGTACATTAAGGCATATAATTAAAGGGAGGAAACCCCAAAATAACTAATTAACCAAGATACAATATTACATTACTGGCCACTGTAGACACAGACATCATTTCTCGAAATGATGTCTGTGCAATCTTAAATCTTTTCAGAAAACAAATTAAGTCTCTTGCCTTGGTTCCTTTGTTGCTTATGCCAGAATAAACAGAATGTGTTCAACCATACAAAACAAATACTTGAAAATAACGAAAAATCAATAGCACCCTTGTTCTTCAGTAGCCTGTATTCAGACCTAATCTGACAGCCCATACTGACAGCATAAACAATGCCCACAAACATGTATTCCTAATGTCAAGGTGAAATGTTAGCTTAAACCTTAATCAAGTTTATAGAACAGGGATGGACTTTGGAAGTACAATTGTCTGTTTCATCTGTAATAACCACATTTCATTATAAGTGGAATGCACTGTATACAATGTGTCTCTGAAAAGGATAGGATTTAAGGTATGGCTCTTCATTACCATGAAGATTTAAATGTTGCATCAACCTGTCAACATCTTGAAGTAGGAAGAAATGCAAACTCCGCATTTAATCTTCACTGAGACAATCAAAGGAGTTCTTCATTCATGGTCCAATGTCAGCAGCCCTGTGACCAGAGGACAAAGAAGCGTATAGCAAAGGAATAATTTCACATTTAAAATAATACATCACTTTGTCCAAAGCCATGAAATGTGTCACCCTGTCATGATGTACATGCAGGAACTGCCTCTGCCCTTTTGTACTGAGCTGGCCTTTAGGCTCCACGAAGTCTGCAAACATGGGCCCCACTTGCTTGGAGGAACTAGAAATATATTGGAGAATCTCAGCTTTCATGTTATAAACAAGTCAATTTCTAGCACTCTTCCTAATGAAGATAACTTTGGAAATATAATTGTACTATTTTGTTGTTAGGGTTGAAAGGAGTGAGTAGACACTCCTCTGCAGCCAGAGCTACGGGAAGACCTAAATACAGAGGTGGGAACAAAGGAATTGCCATACTTGGTCGGAGCAGTACTCCATCTAGTCTGGTATCCTGTCTTCGACAGTGGTCAGTACCAGCTGCTTCAGAGAAAAGTACAAGATGGACACATATTTACTTCTATGTTTTAATTGAGTAAATTGTGTAGAGGACTCCACATAGTCACGAAAGAATCTGTCCTATTATTTTTGGAGCAGCATCCTCTCTGAAAAGTGTAAGTCATCAGAACAGAATGAATCTAGGGATCCAAGTGCAACTAAGGGGAGCATTTTTCATTTTTGAAAAATCATGACTCACTATGAGGTTTGGGTGCAAAAGAAAAGCAGGACGGTGCCGAAATGGTGAGATGTTTAGTAATTGACAAATGACAACGGGCTGTATTCTTCAGTGATAAGCCTAAGAACAGCTGCAATTTCACCCGTTTTCTTATTTGGTGGGGTGGGAAAATTTCTGAGAGGCCAAATGTAGACCCAATACGCTATTTGAAATGCAGGAACCTGGAAAAAGTGATCACTGCTGAAATCATAAGAGCAGATATCTGACTTGAGAGAGAAACTCGATGACGCAGGCACAATGATAAAAGCAGAGTTACAGAAATGTAAAGGAGCTACCTTCTCAGTGTACCTAACCCCTGGGACTCCATTTGGCATGAAGGACCAGTTCGGTTTTGTCTACACGGAGAAAATGAGTTCTTTTAGAAAATGTGTTAACCCATGTTTTAATTAACACACTGTTCTACACTGCCGAGCACTTAAACAAAGATAGTTGTGATTTAAAATGGTTCTTTGGTTGTAGTGAAGCCTTGGGTGCCACCTTACCCTAGGAGTTTCTAATGTAGCACATTTTCTCAGCATAGACAAAGGCTGTGAGACTCCACTGTGGTTCCCTACATACTTTTATGGTACTATTATAGGCTGGGCTGTAACAAAATTTCACATTCGGAGCTCAATTATGCCATTAAGGCACAGACTTAAATAAAGGCTATGTGGAGCTGAACCGCTTCAGGGGGTACTCTGGGAGAAAAAAAATCCCACCTGGGGCTTCATGGTGCACATTGCACCATCCCTTTGGATTGCACAGAATGCCCCTCTTTCTGTGCCATCAGGTCCACTTGCCCTTCACCACTTCCTCCCCAGCTCCTTGGGGGAGACTTGCACTCCCTGGGGTGCTACGAAGGAATGGTTCCTGCACTCCTTATGCCTTCCTTCCCCTGCACCCATGTGGTGGACCAGGCACAGTGTGTCACTCTACTCCATTTTGGGGCAGTAGCATTTCTGTTTGTGTGTGTGAGCACACTCCCTTCTTGGAACTTTCGTAGGATGGAAAATGGCCTAAATCAATGACAGCAATGCAAACTGCAATTGGTTTTCCATGAATCTATTTACAGTGTGAGAGTTATCTCCAGTTTTATTCCATGAATTACACACAATGTTACACCCCATCCCAAATGCTTTTTGATAGGATAATGGGACCATTCTGAGAGCCATGTAATTGCAGCGGTTTTGATCCAAGAGCTGATTTGATATATTACATCCCTCTTGAAGCTAGGAATCAGGATACAATACAGGGAGACTGCCTGGACCCTCTGGTGCCAGAAGGCTTAACGCAGTATTGACAGGACTGTGCATATTAAATCCAGATCAAACTTCTGAATGAACACAGGCACATCTGAACTTACAAGGCTGGAAAGTGCCTTCCAGAGTCTTATAGGAGCTATTTTTAGTAAAGGCAGTTTTTAAAAAAACCTACTTACAGCTGAGATAGGAGCTGAAGTAACTGCCCTGTCAGAGCTTTTTTATGTTACATGAACAGCAAAACAGAAATAAGTTCAGGGCTTGTGAGTGTGTGTGTGTATCTATCTATCTATAAATATACATAAGAGCCCTAGAGATATGACATGCAGGATCCCAAATTTATAGGTTCCTCCTGCCCACATTGATAGGACTTTATGGACACTCCTTGACTAGGTGATTGCCCAACATTCTGGCTGAAATCATGGTTTTGAACAGTTTTCCAAATGTAAACTAAAAAGTCCTGGGCAGTCTTCCAGAATATGGCACATCATTTCCTCTTTTAGATAAACTGTTGCAGCCAATGTTGTTATTGTAGGGTCAGACTCTGACACCCATACTGCCATTGAAAAGTCCCCTACCTGGTGAGTAGTCCCATTGGAATGAATGGGTTTGCTCCTGGAGTGAGGTGCTATTCTCTGTGAGGTGGGGCAGTAGAATCTGGTTCTTGCATTGGTTTCCGTGTAAGAAAAAGACACCGTTTCTTATCTGTATATTGCAAATTAAAAATGCATGGTACCATTAAAAGGCAATGTAAGGAGGTAAACAAGAGGGAGAACCAGTGGTCCATTTGGAGCCAAATCCTGCAAGGGTCTAAGCACTTCCTGCTGAATATCCTCAATTCCCATTAAAGATCCTAAGAGGTTCTGAGGAAGCGGAGTTGTTGGGGCTCAACTCCTTTCAGGACAAGGTCCTTAGGATCTGATCTAAAGTTTCACTGAAGTTAATGGAAAGACTCCACTGATGTCAATGGGCTTTTTATCAGACCCTTAGCAGGGTATGGCTGGAGCACTTGATACAAAGTCTATTTTAAGTTAAGCTTAAGTTCTGATATCATTTTGTTGGTTTCCTACTGGTTGCTGAGTGACATTTGCCCACATCATAAAGCTGTCCTATAATTTGGCCCATTTGGCATTTCATATAGAAGAGAGATTCCCAACAAGAATGGCATGGATATTACTACTCAGAATTACAATTGAGTTAGGTGAGGGAGTGTGCGGAGTATGTGCCCAAACTAGCTAGCGCTATTAGTGACTCATCATGATTGTGAATATCAAATACAGATGAATAGTTAGAAAAGAAAGTCAGTTTATTAAGGAAAAAAATATCAAGGTCAGTTTCTACACTTCGGGCCAACAGAATGGAGCTGCAGACATTGCACTTTCAGTGAACTTGCTTGAGTTTTACAGTAGAAACATACCAGATTGTGCTAGACACAAACATGGGTTCCTTCAAGGTAGGGTTATAAGATGCCCAAGTGGCCCAAGTGACTCATAGAATGAAGGAATGCACATGCTGAAAAGAGTCACATCTATTTGTTCATTTAAATGTTTCCAGGAGTCGCAGGTGTGAAGCATTATATTATACTAATATTTATAAATAACCAAACAATATTCTTCTTAACAGTTCATTTTCAAACCAGCTTTTTTAACAGCAGTACTGTGGGTCTCACTTAGTTTTAATAAAAACATCTTTAATCTTTCATGCTCACATGTCCCTGCTCTCAGAAGCCACACATATTGACATTAACCATATCCAATTCTCCTATCACTTGCTGTGTGTGTGAGATCTAGATTAATAGAATTGCTTGTTTGTTGATCTGCACTGGAATCAAATGGGTCTCTTTTTTGACTGCCTGCAATAGACACAGCATGATATTCTTTACCCACTGCTATAAACAGGGGCTCTAAACATGCCTAATGTTTCTGTTTTGCATACCCATTTTCAGATGCCACTGGTCTTGTATTTTTGGAATATGTATGGTTAGAATCTGTTTTATTAGTGCCATATTCTTCTTGGGATAGCTCTTTGTATGTTCCAGCATCCTCTGATCATTGGGATGGAAACACTGTTCACCACAGCAACTACTAACCAGTGTTTTCTGAAGGATTATTACTCATGTATGTAGCACCACATGGTGCTTCAATTAAAAAAAAATAAAGAGACCTCTGTGATAAAGGTTGATTTGCTTTTCACATTAATAAAAGAAGTGCTGGGAGAAGATGGGCAGTTCTGCAGATAGCAGCTACTTTGCAGCTCTCTGGCATTTTGCAGTAGCTGTGCCGTGTAGTATTTCATTTTGATTGAAAGCTACAGTACATCCTGAAAGGTCAGATGATGATAATGCAGTTTCTTTTTAGCTCTCACGTTTGGTTTGCCTAATATGATATGTGACAAGGCTCTTGGCCATTAGGCATTTCTTTCCTAGCTTTTTGTTTTATTAAATATTTAGCATTCATTTTCAGTTTTGGTAACCAAAAGTGGACTTGGAACGCTTCCCAATTCTTTGATTCTGTATCTAAGGGAAGCAGGGGAGATAAAGGGCATCGCTTTGGAGATTTCAGTATTTGTTGAGTTAAATGTTGCTGAGTACTTTAACGTCCCCACCCTCATAGTGAATATATGTGGAAAGAATGAATATGAAGTCTAGCTCTAGCTGGCTATAAACCTTTACTGTATGTGGGATGTTCCTTGAGAAGAGGCGGCCTGTAGCCTTCCAGAAGGAGTAAACAGAATTCATCCGCTTACTCACTGTATCACAGGGGCAGTGTTTGATGGGAGTAGCTCTGGGTGCCTGGCACCTGCTGGAGCAGGGAGGCTGGCTAGCAACAATAAACCCACAATCAACCTTGATGACGGCTCTAAGTGCAGACTGTAAATAATAAAGGCTTTTATTTTATTTTTTCT
Source organism: Lepidochelys olivacea (assembly GCF_965140295.1). Classification (NCBI taxonomy): domain Eukaryota; kingdom Metazoa; phylum Chordata; order Testudines; family Cheloniidae; genus Lepidochelys; species Lepidochelys olivacea. The sequence goes on from NC_140412.1 coordinate 82,909,698, forward strand.
GTGGGGTTGGGAACAGTATGTGAGAGCAAACAGAAGGAATTACAACAGCCCTTGTACAGCAAACAGGTGGTGGCATGTCTTCTGGTTTTGTTAGCGCATTTTGTGTCTACTCCCTCTTTGGCAATTTGTGGCCAAAACCATGTTCACTTGCTGTCTTCTCTCCCTTGCTGCACCAAACGCGTGTATGTAAAAATTAGTTAAAAACATCTAGAAAGAGATGAGATCAAAGAGGACAACATACATAGACCTCGAGTACATACCACCCAAGAGTCGTGGAGCCGCCCACCTTTTTCAGCCCTTTGCATGACTGTATCCAGATGTCCAGCCATGTTGCTTCTGTGCCATAGGCCTCCTGCTCCAGGTCCAACAAAATCCACTCTGGTTACTCTGTGCTCTGCCTGAGACACATGGGCAGAACTGGCCTAAATCAGGAGGGCACTCCAGACTCTGATACATGGTATGTTCCTCTGATTGGTGCTCTCTGCTTCCTGCTCTGTCCATGGACCGGATCCTGATGATTCATTACACAGCAATAAGGAGCATGTGAACCCCATATGGCCAAACAATCTTGAGTCAGGCTGGCCCAGTGTGCAAAGGGTGTGGGGAGTAGGTAACCCAAGATGCTCACCAGAGAACTCATCCAAATTAATCCTCATCCTCCTCTGGAAATTCCTACTTCCTTTCTCTTTCCCTGTGGTGGCCACAGAAGTTATTGTAGCCCTATCGTTTCAAGAACCCTTGTGTGGCCGTTCTGGTAGGAGGGAGAGGGACCGAGACTGTGTCCCAAGACCCAATGTCTCCACACAAATATATTGTCTTATGACTGTGAACACTTGCTTACTCTTAGTTGGTCTCTCCAGTGTAATGTAGGAGACTTTGAACTGCCACTGCCTGTGGTGGACCTTTTCTGTGACTTCATTCTCTCGCAGCTGTCATTCAGGCACTTTCCCCAAGCAATAAATTCAGTCACAACCAGCCCTGTTACAATCAAAGAAGGAAAGGGAGTGTTTGCTTCTGAGTCTGTTTTCATGTTAAACAGATCCAATATCTTCATATCAAACAAATTGCTTTTGTCAGAGGCCTCTATGGGGAGTGACAGAAATGTAATTTTTCTATAGCATTGTCCAGGTGGCAACAGGAATAACTAAGAGCAAAAGTTAACAGGGGATTGTAGGAATCTCTCTTATCATTGTGAGAGTGTATAAGAACAGAAGTACGTAGATTAACTTGAATCACATCCCTTGATTAGCCTCTGAAAACAACCTGGAAGGTTTATGATTTGTATTTATCCTCTCAGTTGCCTGATGTTTTAATTGAGGCATTAACGATAGCCGTTGTGGTGCTACTAGATGTGAGATTTCGGCTTTCTATATAAAATGTGCTTTTTTCATAAGGTGTATGGCTTAGCATGTAGTAAAAGTCATGACTCATTGTCTGATTCAAAGAAAGAGTAGGAAGTGTCGATACTGTGACTACATGTAAAAACTAAACCCATCTTTACCAGTTCTTTTTAATAGAAGTATCTCACACCACTGTTCACATCTCTGTAAAAGTAGGAAGTGAGTGTGGTACAACTAGTTTCATTGATCAAATACTTTTGGAAATGTAAAAGATGAGAAAGGAAGTCTACAGGAATGGACTATGGACTACTGGTCAGAGCACAGGAGACAGAATCAGAAGATCAGGCTGTGATGTGTTAGACCCCCTTTAGGATGCCACCTGATGGACTGGGGATTCACTGAGCCCCTCCTCCTGCTCCGTCAGCCTGGATTCCTTCTCCCTGTTTTGCTGAATTAGGCTCTCCAGCCTGTTGCTAAACACACACACACTCACACTCACTCTCTCTCTCTCAGAGGATTTACCCCGCACGCATGTGCACACCCCTTTTGGGGAATAAACCCAAAATAATACTGTCTTGCACGGTAGAGAAAGATCTTCACAGCGCAAACTCATAAAAATTCACGCTCCCCTGCAATGTGAAGAAATATGCACAACTTCCTGCCCCCCCCCCAGTTAGAAATTGCACAAACTGGGCTTAATAATAAACAAAACAAATGTATTAACTACAAAAAGGCAGATTTTAAGTGAATATAAAGGATAGCAAACAAAAAAAGGCAGATTACTGAGTAAATAAAGCAAAACACGCATACTAAGCTTAATATCTTAAAGAGATTGGTTTCAAGAAATAATTTCTCACCCTAAATGTTGTTTTAGGCAGGATGCAGAGTTTCTGTAGCTCAAGGTGCCACAAGTACTCCTTTTCTTTTTGCGGATACAGACTAACATGGCTGCTACTCTGAAACCTCTCAGAGTTCCAGTTATTTTTTTCTTACAGACTGGACCCCTGTCTTAGTCTGAACTCACCCCTGCCTTTCCCTTCAGGTTAGTGCCTCTGTCCCTTCAGGTTCTTTCAGCAGTCCTTCTTCTTGTGTAAGCAATGGAGGAGAGTCTAAATTATCCCATTCCCCAGCCTTAAAAAGGATTTTCCTGAGGTGGAAAACCTTTGTTTGATCCCCAGCCCCCTACAGAGGAAAAGTACCAGCAGTGTCCAAGGTGGTATTTTGTATCAGGTGATCTTATCACCTGACCTGGTAGTGTCACGGCTACGTCCCAGGTTGCCTCTTAGGAAGGAGAGAGATTAGTATCTTCACTGTATTATTGTTTCTTCCTAATGGCCCAGCAAGTCTGTGATGGCCGGTTGTCTGGTGGGTGTCTCACAAATACACACACAGTTGTAACAGTTACATAGTCAATATTCCTAGCTTTAGATACAGAAAAGATACATGCATACAGATTGGATAATCACATTCAGTAAATCAGAAGCTTTCTAAGGATATCTTACGTGAGCCATCTTGCATAAAATATATCTTAGTTATGCCATATGGATATCATAACCATATTTCTATGAAGAATATGGGGTGTAACATCACACAGGCTTCTATTTCTAATTAGGCCATTAACTTGTTATGTGACTGAGGAGATGTTACCTTTCTCTGTGCCATCCAAATGGGGACAATACTATTTACCTACCACAAAGGGGTTTCATGAAAATTAATTCAATAATAAATAAAAATGTGTGTCTGTAAAGCCGTTTTTGATGCTGGAATGAAAGGTGTTAGAGAAATACATATTTGTTCTTTCTGATTCATTTTTAACTGGGAACAATATAGTTGTAAAAGTCAGGAGGAAAGGTCTAGGTAGAACCGAGAACAGCTGATTACTGCCTACGCTATTCTTGGGCCTGCACGCAACCACTAAGCGAGCAGGTCTTTGGCAGGAACATTCTGGGATTGCCTTGGAAGGATTAATTGAACTAATCCAACTGCAATGCCAATGTTTTCAGTCCACAGTAGAACTGCAGTGGAACAGTGGCCCACTGTGGAAGGTCACTGTAATGAGATGGAGCACCACTAAAACTTTGGGTGTATTTGCAATTCTGATTTGTCCTGTGATGAAGACAGCTCCATATGTCATGGCCTGAATTTTGATATGCTCCACCAAGTTTCAGGGCCTGTGTACCACATTTAGGACTTACATTCCAGGCTCTCTCTCATTTTTTATATATTCATTAAAAGTCTGATCCAAAGCCCATTGAAGTCAATGGAAAGACTTGCATTGGACTTTGGATCAGGCCCTAAGCACTGCAATATTTGTCCCCAAAATAATTTGAAAAGTATAAAATTAACCAGTTTACACATTTAGAATATACAGTCTGCTAGAAGAGATTTAAAATGCTCTTATCATTTGTATGTGATACTGCAAAATTTAAAACACCAGACACATTCCATATGATACAATGTTTAAAACACATTAAAACATGACACTAGATTTAAAAATATCATGAAAATGGGAGAGTTTTCAAGAGAGTGCAAGAAATAATAAACCAAACTCTGTACAGTGATTTACAACAGGGAAAGAACACTAAACAAATCCCCAGATTGCTGAGATTGCTTGAGAGCACAAGGTGCAGCAGAGCAAAGTTAAAGAAGGAAAAGTGGGGTGTACTAAGATGAGCATTGTTAGTGATAACGGAGCAGGTGGGCTTTCAGAGGTGATTTGGAGGAAGAGAAGCAGGGTGCTTGGTACAGAAAAGTCTTTTTTGACAAAAGTTCCATCATTCATCCCGAGTGGCGTTTTGAAGTGAGCAAGAATCAGAGTTGCAAGTTGGGCTTGGAAGGTAACTGCACTGAAGTTGTGAGCCATTAAAAAGTCACTCTAGGAGATAGAAGGCAGCAGCTGAAGGAGGGTCTGGAGTAAGAACTATTGGGGATTTACAGGAAGGAGAGAAGGCAGCAGTTGGGAGTGAGGAAGGAGCAGAATCTGGAACTTGTTTACAAAAATGCACCATACCAGTTAAAGAGCTGCACAAACCACAAAGAAAGTGAAAATTAGCTTTTGTTTGGATGGTCCAGAAATGATCATCTAGCGTAAGCATAGTCCATTGTGTTTGAAGTAAATGGTGTTACACAGGGGAAGAATTTTACTCATCATTTCACTGATGTTGTAGATGTTCATGTTGTTTATTTTACTATAAATGAAGTGGAAACTGTGTGACTGTTTTCTGTCACCATGTCTTAGTTCCATGCCGCCTTTTCTGCAGAAACACACTGCCTTAATTACCATATAAAGGCAGTGAGTAGGTCATAAAAAAAAATGCTGGGGAAAAGTCAGATGACTCATAGTCAATATTGATAAAGTCACTGATTTGGGACTGATCCATAATTCCTGCCTCCCTCCACCCTCATCCCTGTTTTCCTGCATATATTCCTGTTGCAGCTTCCCAGGCCTAACTACTTCCCTCCACATCAGTGGGGGGCCAGCAGGATTTTTTCCCCTCCGTGCTGTAAGGACATGTGCAAGCATCACAACGCTCCTTAAAATCCAAACCTGGGGGTCACAAAATCTGTAGCTCTTAGACTAATGGTGGCAAGCTCCCTGAGCTACTTACAGTAACAACTGAAATACCAGATCACACCCCATACTGGTGACAAATTAAACAGCAATTTACTTGGAAATATTTTGACTATCAAAGGACTTGATCTTGCTTTCTCTGAATTCAGTTGACTCCAATGGAAGCAGAATCAGGCCCGAGAGCACGTTTCAAGAAAATAGGCAGCATCTATTTTTCCAGTGCGTATTCCATGTTTACTTCAGGTTTGATGCGACTTTTATTTAGCAAAAGTTGTGGCTAACAGAAGGCCAGATTGTGACTTTACCCTCTGCCCTGCTGCATTGTCCCTAAAGTAAATTGGAAGGCAGAATGTAACTCAGAGTCAAAATCACAATCTGCGTTGGGGGTTTCCATCTTACTCCAAGGGGAAGTACTCTTTGCCAAGTCTATGCCTGGTGGAGCATGTGTCCCCATAATGCTGGTGTGTGTCTGGTGGGGATACAATGCCAAGGCTCTACCCATTCTCTCCCCCGACCCCAAGAGATCTCTTCTTGCATCACTACTCATGCTATATGTAGCCTGTGGAGGGGTGTAACACAAGTCGCCCCCTAGTGTCCCTGTGCAGCACTACAAGCAGCGTACATTGAGTCATGTGCTAAGTATTATTATTGAGCCTTTCTTCTGGGAGCCTCAAAAGCACATACATCCATTAGTTACAACATCCCATAGAGAAAGCGCCACTATTAATAATAAATAATAATAATAATAGCATAGTGCCTCAGTTGTGGGCCAGGATCCCATTATGCTAGGCACTGTACAAACAAAACAAAAAGACAGCCCTTGTCCCAGAGAGTTTGTAATTTAAGTAAGAGACAAAAAACAGCCGCCTATAGACAGGCCAACAGGGTACAAGGAAACAATGAGACAGAGTAGGTCAGCATGATAAGCTGCGGCCTTAGTACACAACCATTGAATATTTACCATTGAAATTTTAACATTTTCATGTTTTGACTTTTGCAATTTTTAGCCTCGGCCACCTCAGTGTGTGTTTTGCATTTAATCTAAATTAATTTTGAATGCAACTCAGATTATCAGTGTACACTTATTTAAATAGAAATGTGTCGTATGTGCTTCTCCCTTCCCTCCACATTCTTTGATCTTTTGTAGGTCTAGGACAAACTGATATGAACTAAAAAGCATATTTGCTTCACAATTCAGAGCTTGATACAATTCAATGAAAAGCAGCATGTTTGTTATTTATAATGCTGTTCAGTGCTTTTTATCTTGAAAAAATTCTTTCAAAACATTAACCAATGAATAGTGCTAACACCCTTGTGAAGCAGAAACACAATTTCCTCTTTAATTTACAGATGGGAAACCTAAAGTAGGAGAGGGTAAATTAATTTGTGGATAAAGGTTGAAATTCATCCTATGCAGAAGGCCAGTACAGGGTTTATGCAACATTTAAGGGCTCTAATATAATTTATGTAAGAATTAAATGGTGTCTTGGTCTTGTGCTGACTATCTTCACAGGGGTGCATTTCATCCAAGGATACGTGACCAGAGAGTGTCAGAACTGTGATTAGATTTCAGGTAACATTTTCCATAGTGACTGTCCTTGAACGTCTGTGGAATGTAGGCTCCTAAGTGCCTACATGGGGGGGCATGGATCAGCATTCACACTGCACTCCTTTTCAGTATCCAACCCAAGCTGGAGAAGCTAGCGATCCAACCAGTGGACCAAATTTGATGATGAGTCCTGGTCACGTGGCACCTGAGGCATACTGCACATATGCTAAGAAGAAGTGCCCAGATTACTTCTGAAAATGGGATTTGGCTCCCTCAGACTTAAGAATCTTAAATCTAAACATGAAATTGAGAGCCAAGAACTCCTGAGTGGTAAAATTTTCCAGAGCGCCTACAAGACTTAGGAGTCATCTCCGTCACAGATGACAGATTGTTATACAAAGATTACAGTACGCCAAACAGCTGATGAGCAGTCTTCAGTTGCACTGTAGAGCAGGCAGTGGGAGAGCAGTCCAAATGTTGCTGCTGAGGGCAGTGTTGGCTCATGGTGTATTTTATCTTCTCTGTGAGATCCTTGTCCCAGTACATAAACAAATTTGTTTTTGTTTAAAGACTTTCCCACACAAGTGACTGCCAAGTTCAGAGGACTGCTCTGAGATTGATTTTGGGATTTTTTGGAACAAGAGATGAGATTATATAATAAAGTTAGTCTCAGTGAAGCAGTTGGGAGAGCTGTTTCAATCTACAACATAACAGCCAAAGGGACTAATAATAATAAAAAAAAGAAGTCCTTTAAATGTTCATGGGTTTGCGAGGAAGGAATTCTACTGACCTTTGTAACATATAAATTGCATTTTCAGTTTAGCTGGTCCAATTGGAAATCAGAGTCACAAGGCAAAACCATGAATAGTGAATCAGGCCACAAGGAGTGTTCTGAAAAGCGTAAAACAGGAGCTAACTAATTTCTTCTGGAGGATCAGAATTATCTATTTAAATTCTTTACACACAGGCTGCTGTAGATACTTGAAACTAACAAAGTAACCAAGAAATGCATACACTCTAATGTTAATATAGTGATGTAGTGGTTTTCAAATTATGGTCCTTGGACTGCTCTTCCAGGTACTTCTGCTGTGACAATGTTGAATTCTCTGTTACTCTTCATGTAGATAGGCATCTGCTAGTTGTAGTCTAATTCAGAACTCAAAAGTTTTCCAGCAGTTTTTTACTGTTTCTTTTTAAAAGACACAATTGCAGGATGTAAGCACCATAGCGTCTCCTTGTGTTGAGGCATGATGCTGCAAGGGGTCCCCACCCCTACTGCCTCCTCCTGGCAGTCTGCCTTTTCCTGAGTTTTCTGTTGCTCAGCCCTCTGGCCAAGTCACGTCAAATCTAAACCCCTTCCAGGGTAACACAAACATCCAAACAAAAAGTGCTAATAAACATAAAGTAATAATTATTTGGCCCCTCTTCAACCAAACTAGTCACTACTATTTCTCTAACAGGATTCCCCACACTGCCTCCCTCTCCTTCCTATTCCCTGTGCAGGAGCCAGTTTTCACCTTTAGGACTCTCTGGTCTGGAGGCCTACACCACCTCCCTTCCCAGAGCCTAGTGAGAGGAGTTCTATCACTGTTTCTCTTCTCCATGGACCCTGATAGTTCTTGAGGGCTCTCACTATCAACTCCAAGTCAGGGCTTGCCCCCATGGAGGCCTATTCTACCTCCTGTGGACTTCTTCAAGCCTACAGAAGGCCTGCAGCTGCTCCAAAGAAAACTCCTTGTAGGATTAGTACAGCAATACAGAGGATGGGAGAGGAGGTCCTCAAGGGGACTTCAATTTTACAAAGCAGTTCATTATAGAGCAAAATATTGAGAACCCCAGATAGGATTACTACAGATACCATCTAACGGATCCCATTGAAAACTACAGTTACAGGTTTACATGGCACTTTGAGTATTCCGCATGTGGGATTTATGTACTGAACAAGACATTGAATCAGTATTTGTGGAGCAGCTCAAAGTCATTCCTTGACATTCATTGTCTCAATCTTCATCTTTACAGCGGTCACCTCTGGCTGCGTATGGTGTACAATCAACCGCTACAAAAGCAATACAACTCCTAGAGAGGTGGAAGATCTTCTAATGAGGGTCTTTGGTGGGTTTGCAGCCTGCGTTATTCTAGACATAACTACAAGCTCTCCTATTGCCTGAAGAAGGCAGGAGCCAAAATGTCATGAATTTATATTTATTCTTTAATTCTCTTTACTGGACTGAGCTAAAATGTGTGTGGATCAAGCCCTCTTCTGGATCAAACCCTTATAAATTCTTTAAAGAACCACCATCTGCAAATAAGACAGTCTCCTTATAACTTAATGACAATTGTATTATTCTAAAAATGAAGATAAGAATGCCTTTGTACATGAGCCTTTGCCCAACATACGAGATTAAGAATTGCCAAACTGCTTCCTTTGATATGCAATGTATAGATTTAAATCTGTTGTGAAATACAGAGGTTTGACTTGAACAGACCACTAAAACCTACTCTCTGCCACAACAAAGAAAGGACATTTTATTTTGCAGCGTCTGAAGAGCTGACAGTTAATAAAAACAACAACAAAAAAATCAAGGGATAAAGAACTGCTTGGAATAGGTCTAAATCTGGGGGATTAGCAGCATCTCACAATCTGTAAGAAAGAGGGGTAAAATAAATTGGGGGGGGAAGGAGCAGAGGGAAAACTCCCCCTCCTCTTCAGGGCTTGGGGGAGCAGTTCTCCCCCACATTTCCCCTCCTTCTTGACTAAGAGTTTCCCCTCCTGTTTCACTCTCGACACTAGCAACAAATCCAGTTAAAAATAAAATCACTAAGTGCAAACTGGCTTCCTTGAGGCATGCTGTTTCAGAGGAATCTTCTCAGCTTTGAGACACTATGCCAAAAAAAGGCCAGATCAGTAATTTGATGGGAAATCTATAAGGGTCATTTTATGTACTGCAGAAAGTGGTCATGGTGACTCAGTGGGTGGTTTTTCTTCCCTCTGAGTCAGTACAGACAAAAATGCTCATGCATGGTGTTACCACTTCTAGCACCATTGTCCTCTCTGTCTTTTCGAGGAAACATTAAAATGTAGGCCCTGATCACTTGTGGTCATGAAAGATCCCATGCCCCTCTTTGTAGGGGAACTGGTGTTAATCCTGTACCAGTAAAATTTCAGGCCAGGTAATTACATTCTGACCACTTAATCCTCCCCAGTAGTTTCAACTGGGTATAGTATCATTTATGCTCTGCCATAAAATGTTCTGAAACATTGCTGGACACTTCAGACAGTAGTGGCTGATTTCCGTGGCAGATGAAGTTATCCCTGTTGAGAGGTTTAGTTAATATTGGTCAAGCACTTTGAGCTTCTCAGATGTAAGACACTATGGAAGAGCAAGGTATCGTTGTTGTAAATAAAGTTAGGAGGAGGGGATAAGTATGCTCTGCCTTGAAGAAGTTTTGGGAACAACATTTGTTTTAACTCCTTATAAAGGAAAAACTCCCCTTTTGCCAATAGCTAGACATAAGCTGCATCTAAAAGCCAAAGCAGGTAGCAGAATAATCAGTGCTTCTTATCTGTCATTCTATCTAGCAATTAGGCACAAGTATTTGGAAAATCTGGGGAAAAAAAGCTGATCAAATTTTCTTTTTTTTGGTTAGTGAACAATATTTTAGAGCATCTGTTTCCTGGAATTCCAAACCAATCAGCTTCAGTTATGAAAGTTTATATTCGGTTAGGTGTCATCTTTTGAAGCCAGGACTAATGATAGCATGATGAAATATGGCCCCGATGAAAATTTAAAAAAAAAAAAAGTTGCTTTTCTCCAGGGAGGTGAACACATTCTATGCCTCAGATTCATTTAGGGTTCATAAGACAGATCTTTAATTTCTCAACTTTCTCCTGGGCAATGAATAAGTTCTATGGGAATATTCAGTGCTGGCTTCAAAAGACACGTCAAATGCATGCACTCTTAGCTGAACTGTAGTCTTACTGCAGAGACCCACCAATAGGATAGTAAGTGTGGTGTCGTAGCATGAAAAATCATGCCAGAAAAACTTGGTGCTGCAAGCAATCCACACGCCTTTATTTGGCATTACTTCCTGGGTGGCTTGATCCTTTGACAAATATATCATATTCTAGCAATGCATTATAAGCCAAGGAGCCCTTGGACCCAGGCTTCATAAACATAAGAGATGCAATCCAGTCCAAGTCATCTGTCAGTTCTTGCTTGTACACAACAAATCAAGCTTATTGTTGAATGATATGTTATGTATATTAGATATCAAGATAATCGGCCTGATTCTGAACTCACAATAGTGTAATTCAGAAGTAACTCCACTGAAGGCAATGGGCCCGATTCTTCTCTCACACTAATTTATTTTTTTAGGCTATGAGCTCCATTCATTTCAATGGAGTTACTTCTGGTTTGCATAAGTAAAAGTGGGTGAAGAATTATCCGAAAATCAAGCAATAGCTGTTTCAGGCTATCAGGTATGCAAAACTGGAATGATATTTATGCTAACTGCGGAGCTACATATTTGCTTCCAAGAGTGGCATTTAACCCTTAGGAACAAAACATATTATTTGCAGTCAGACTTCTGAAACCCAACTCACTTCAACTGAGCTCCATGTGTGTAAGTGAGGGCAGAATTTGACCCTCAATGTTCAGTGGCAGAGCTGCTGTCTCTCTGTTGTGCATAGCGCACTGTAAATGTATGCATAAGAACATAAGAATGTCCATACTGGGTCAGACCAAATGTCCATCCAGCCCAGTATCCTGTCTACCGACAGTGGCCAATGCCAGCTGCCCCAGAAGGAGTGGGCCTAACAGGTAATGATCTAGTGGTCTCTCTCCTGCCATCCATCTCCACCCTCTGACAAACAGAGGCTAGGGACACCATTCCTTACCCATCCTGGCTAATAGCCATTAATGGACTTAACCTCCATGAATTTACCCAGTTCTCTTTTAAACTCTGTTTTTCGTCCTAGCCTTCACAGCCTTCGCAGGCAAGGAGTTCCACAGGTTGACTGTGTGTTGAGTGAAGAACTTCCTTTTATTTGTTTTAAACCTGCTACCCATTAATTTCATTTGGTGGCCCCTAGTTCTAATATTATGGGAACAAGTAAATAACTTTTCCTTATTCACTTTCTCCACACCACTCATGATTTTATGTACCTCTATCATATCCCCCCTTAGTCTCCTCTTTTTCAAGCTGAAAAGTCCTAGCCTCTTTAATCTCTCCTCATATGGGACCCGTTCCAAACCCCTAATCATTTTAGTTGCCCTTTTCTGAACCTTTTCTAATGCCAGTATATCCTTTTTGAGATGCCCTAAATCAGAGGTGGGCCACATCTGGCCTGCGGGACCATCCTGTCCGGCCCCTGAGCTCCTGGCCAGGGAGGCTCGCCGCCGGCCCCTCCCCCGCTGTCCTCCTACAGCCTAAGCTCGCCGTGCCGCCAGCGTGGGAGGGGGCTGCACTGCGGGGGCAGGGGAGAGCAGGGAGGGAGGCTCAACTGCAGCCTCAGGGGAGCAGGTGGGTGGCGGGAGTGCGGCCAACACGGGCCGAGGACTCAGGGAGAGCACCTGGCGGCCACGCAGTATTCAAGACGTGGGCGTACCATGGATTTATCTAAGGGCAATAAGATATTCTCAGTCTTATTCTCTATCCCTTTTTAAATGATTCCTAACATCCCATTTGCTTTTTTGACTGCCCCTGCACACTGTGTGGACATCTTCAGAGAACTATCCACGATGACTCCAAGATCTTTCTCCTGATTAGTTGTAGCTAAATTAGCCCCCATCATATTGTATGTATAGTTGGGGTTATTTTTTCCAATATGCATTACTTTATATTTATCCACATTAAATTTCATTTGCCATTTTGTTGCCCAATCACTTTAGTTTTGTGAGAGGTACATCTGTGGAGAAGTTTCTGAAATGGCTGTTTCTGCTGGGGAATTCTACATGGCTTGTGAATTGCCAACCAAGCAGCGAAGGGTGCAAACTCTTTTTCTATACAGGTAACTGTTTGTATAGTACTCAATGAAACCATGATATTAAGAAAACAGAGGGAATGAAAGGTAGTTTTTAAAATTGGTATTATTATATTTCTATGACTGAGGCTTGTGGGGTTTTTTGAGTAAGGAACAGAAGATTCCCACTGCCCACACCTATAATATTGTATCACTTGTTTTATATAATGGCATTCTAATATTTTCAGTGTTATTCTCTACCCCATTTCATATGCAGCCTAAACTTTGTTTGTGTCTATTACACACTCCCATTGAACAGTGCTTTCCTTGCGCTCTCCCACCCGCTTCCCTGCATATGCCTTACTCCTCGTGAGCCTCCTCATCTCCCCCAACTACTCATGTTCCTTTCCTTATGTTAAACTACAGTGTGAAATTAAAACCTTGGCTTTATCTTTGGCAAATTGAAATTATTATTATTTACACGGCACCCTTGGGGTCCCTGGCATTTTGCAGAAAAAAAATAAAGGATAATCGAGGGAACTGATCTTACAAACACTAACCACCAAACAACTGTTAATATGAGTAGTCCACTTGTCTTCACTAGGGCTGTTCCTTGCACCAAGTTTTTGCAGAACCAGGCATTTAAGACATAAATCACTGCTGGCCATCTGCACATGACCTGTAGGCGAGTCAGAGGGGAATAATTTGCAACAACTCTATTTAGGGCAGGGGTGGGTAAACTTTTTGGCCCGAGGGCCACATCGGGATTTCGAAACTGTATGGAGGGCTGGGTAGGGAAGGCTGTGCCTTCCCAAACCCTAACCCTATCCGCCCCCTCCCACTTCCCATCCCGACTTCCCCCCCCAGAACCCCCGACCCAGCCAACCCTCCCCACTCCTTGTCCCCCTGACTGCCCCCTCCTGGGACCCCCAGCCCCTAACCGTCCCCCCCCGACTCCACCCCCTCTCCAACTTCCCCTGTTCCCTGACTGTCCTGACCCCTATCCACACCCTAGCCCCTATCCAACCCCCCCTCTAAAGCCCCTTTCAGAATGCGGCCCTGCGAACATGGGCAGAGGACTCAGGAGGAGCAGGGGCAGCCGCGTAGCCGGAGAGAAGCGGCGGTTTCCCCTTCAAAGCGCCACTTCTCTCCAGCCAGCTGCGCGACCGCCTGGTGCTCCTCCCGAGTCCTCGGCCCGTGTTGGCCTCACTCCCGCCTGCTCCCCTAGGCTGCAGGTGAGCCTCCCTCCCTGCTGTCCCCTGCCCCCGCAGTGCAGCTCCCTCCCGCGCTGGCAGCACGGCGAGCTGAGGCTGCGGGGAGACAGCGGGGGAGGGGCCATGGGGGAGCCTCCCTGGCCAGGAGCTCAGGGGCCGGACAGGACGGTTCCGTGGGCCGGATGTGGCCCACCTCTGATTTAGGGCATAGCACAATTCTCCCACCTAGCCCTCCGGCACAGCCAGCGGTGTTGGTTGGCGCATGGGAAGGAGGGGATGGAGCTACGATTTCACCGATGTTGTTCTTAAGGCATGGAGAGCTGCTATTTAAACAGTTACTTCTGTTGAAAGATTACATAACTCTAACAGCAACCAGAGACTGGTGGTGACTGTAGCCTACAGCTCTCTGAAGTCCAGAGCCCCGCCTTCCAAAATGGAGGGTGACTTTGCTCTCTGCAACCATACCCACAACCTTGTTGCTCTTGAGGGAAGGGAAATCTCTGTGGGTAGGTGAGCATCACCCTGGAACATGGATTCCACCGCATGCTGGCAGGGTTGGATTAAGGCAATCCAGGGTCCTAGGCACACCATGACATGGAGCTTCCCATCCCACTTGGCAGGGGGCCCCTCCTCTTCCAGAGAGGGAAGGTCAGCAGCATGGACCCTTTTGCACACACCCCCAGGAGTGGCAGCAGGCGACCCCCCAGTACTTACCCCAGTAACAGAGTTGTATCTGCTAGGGTCCGTGGAGGTGCCCCACTGAACTCTACTCCTGGCCCCCACACCCAGTTTTCTGCTAGGCTGGTGTTAGCAAGGCCTCTCAGAGCAGTGAGTCTTGGAGTTAGCAGCCCATAGAGATGTATGAGGCAGTCTGTATTGCCCACTCCAAATAGTCAAAAGCCAGGAGTCCTCAAACTAAAACTTTAAAAAACAAAACAAACAACCCTCCCCGCAAACACACAACTGTTAGCGTTCTTTTTTTAGGCCTTTGAGCCTTTAGCGTGCTCTTGAGTCACATTTTCAAGCTCTCTCTATCGTCATTTGGGCTAGAATTATTTTTAAAATGAAAACAGATTCTTTCCTAATCACAGGCTTCCAGCAGCTGGGGCTTTAAGACTCACAGTAAAATTGTGAATGGCAGCAACACTGGAGTTCACACTTCTCAAAGCTATTGTTTCAAGCTCTCTGCAGACACAGACAGATATCACTCTACTGATTGCACTCAGATCACTATCTCAAGATTTTCTTTTCAACCATGTGGGCTAGACACTTACTATTTTTTTTAAACGAAAGCTTAAGATTTTGCTGTCAGCACATGACTCCAGAAAGCTGAGCCCCAAGGTATGTGCTTATACCTTCATTCAGCCCTGCAATTTGGGTGACTTTTTCATGGCCATGCAGGGTGTAAAGAGTGTCTCTCTGGAGCACCTCCCTAGTGGGGCTGGGCCCCCTCACCCACTACAAAGTCAGCCAAGTAAAGGCCACAGCCTCTTAATCCTGTTGGTGGCCCCACGCTGAGGAGCCTGTCTCCTTTCCTTCTGGGTGGGGAAAAAACAAAAGTTCAGGTCAACACAAATCAAGTCCCGCCCTGGGTCAATAACCAGGCCAAAAAAAAAAAAAAAAAAAGGCAGCAGCACCACCTTACCACAGGGATGTCTGGGTAGGAGTTTTGCTAGAGTTCGCAGGGTTGGGTAACCAAGTCAGCCCCTCCCTATGGCTTACTCCTGAGGCCTAATGGACTCATCACAGAACTTTGAGGTTTCTGGCCTAAGCGTCTTCCTGCTGTTCCAGGAACTACTCTAGCCACTCCCAACACAGAGCTTCCCCTAGGGGTGCTGCAGCTTCCTCCTTTTAAAACCCTCCTCCCTCCCATGTGTGACAGACAGGGTTGCTTTAGCACACACAGCCTCCTAAGCTTCTTCCCTGTGGGTGTGGGGTTTATATTCTGTCTCCCTTTTCAGTTGTCAGGCCCTGTCAGGGCTAGTCCCAATCCAGCTGTAAGGACAGACAGTAAACAACATGGGAAGGGAGGGGGAGGCAGTAGGGATAGGAGAGTTACCACAGTGAAGATCATTTCATGTTACACAGCGTGTGCGTCATACCAGTTCCTTTTAAAATTGGCATATTGATATTTGGAGACAGTCACGTAAGAGGGCAAGCTAAGGAACAAAGGGAGCTGCCAAGGCAAATCTGGAGGTGAATGAGGGTGCATAACTGACAGGGGCAGGGAGGCGGTGCTAAACATGGAGTTGTAGGTAAGAAGTCACTTGTGGGCGGAAGAAAGCAGATCAGTCTCACAGTGAGCTGAATTGGGAGATCACAGGTGTGAGCAGGGAGACAAGGTGTATTTCCATTACAATTAGTCACTGTGGTCTCAGTAAACAGCCTGTGATTTCTATTACTACTGGAACACTGTGACTACTAACTTACCTGTTACCTTGTCCTACTTTCTCCCCCTACCCCCGCTATCCCCTCTGTTCGTTTGTTCACCTGTTACATATTGCCAGACTCCCAGAGTGAAGCTCTCAGGGGCAGGGATTGTCTTTATGTTATTTGTACAGTGCAGTGGTTATCTGAAACATAGCTCGAGATGAAATTTATCACATAGCCAGGCAGTCAAAATCTTGAAATCCTCCTTGAAACCTTATAGGCTATGTTCCCTTGGGAAGCATAAATCTTCCCTCTTCTTGTTGCTGGGTTGCTTTTTTATTAATTATCAATTATTATTATTATTTTATTTTTTGGCTCTGCTGATGGAAATCTTCCCTGAGAGGCCTCCACTCCCTATAAATGCAAAGGGAGCCATGCTATTTGCAATACTGTTATAAAGCCTTTTTTGGCAGGCCAAAAATAGCCTCAGGGCTATCTCGCAAGAGCCTATATTCAGTATTTCTGATTTGTCATTAAAGTCTTTCTGAATGTTAAACTTTTGTTGCCAATCAAAACAACCTTGTATCCCAAAGCTGGTCATTCACTTTGTCCATGTTCCTATGAACTAAACGAGGTTCTATTATTCCTCTTCCACGGTGATGCAACAGCAGAATTCTACTCTGGGAAAGACAGTGGGTCAAAAGGGGCTAGAAGGTAGATGAAAGTAGGAGGGAACCTAGGGTACAGAGAGCAGGGGAAGAAAGGATGATCAATCTTTTCTTTGCTCTCTCACTCTTGGGGGCCCCAGTCTTGAGAGGTGTTGTCTACCCACATCATGGAACAGGCCCTTGATGTCTACTCCACTATCTTCCAAACAAGAGCAGATTGATGCTGGAAGATATTTAATAGCTCTTTAAAGAGCGCTTAGTCTTGCTTGGATCAGTGGTTCATTCTTGGGTGCTTTTGCCAATGAAATGAAATGTAAGTTGACAGTGTCAGGAAGGTATGCTGTGAGGAACTAAATATTAATAGTCCTGTATAACAAGATAGAAAATTCAAGAATGGATGACTGGAAGAAGTTATATAGAAAACAAAAGAAATACAGTTGGTCTTGAATGTAGTCATTTGTTCTACCCTGACATTTACATTGAGTGGGAGCATAGGTCTCAGGCCCCACAAAGGTGAACAATGAAAGGAGACAGATTCAGCAGAGAATTTCAGTGTGCAGAAAATACTGATGCCAACTTTGCTGGGTACAAATTTGAGACTACTGTAACCTTTGAGCTCTGATTGTGAAGAAATGCTATGCAGCCCGATATGATGGATTACCATGGGGATTACCAGCAGGCAGGGGGGAGAATAACATCATGAGTTATTTTGTTTTCAGTTCAACATTTATCTTTAAATATTTTTGCCTCTGAATTAGTTTCAATAAAACCTGCATCGCAGCAGAGGGACTCGTGGAGCTCCTTCAATAAAAAAGTCACTGTGTTTTATACGATAACACTGAACAGACTCCAGACACTCCATTTTCTTATCTTAGATATACAGTGCAGCATAACTCAAGCAAAGGGGAGATGTTAATGCATCTGTAACACTAGGTAACAGAAGCAACAGTAGCATGTTAGTGTAGTAATAACTCTCACATGTGGAATATCTGAAGATGGGTTTTATTGAATTCAGTTTATTTAACCAGGATAAACCCTTGAGATATGGATCTCATTTACAAGATGGTGTTGGCAAGAAGGCAGATTATTACAAGCACATGCAGAAGATAAGTATAAAACAAAAAGTGAAAGGTCTGTTTATATTTTTAATTACTGTCCTTTCATTACCAAAAATGTTAAGTGAAAAGAAAAGCATTAGAGATAACTATTACTTGATTTATCACAGAATAAAGGCAAAATATTCTACTTTGCTGCATTATTCTGTGCAGGGAATTTTTAACAGGATCCACTGTTCTTCATGCAGAACAAATTCTGAATATGCAACTGAATTCTGAATTGCAGAGAAGAGATTTGGATTGGAGATAGTTAATCTCTAACTTCACCTGCTGCTGAAATGCAGCCACTTCTGGGCAACACTAACCAACAGTTTAGGACACAATGTCAAGGAGAATACCATACTCAGTTGAAATTTCAGGGGGAATTTATATATCCAAAGTGAAATCTGACCAGGATTAATGCCTACTCTTGCTAAATATACTACAGAATCCACTCAGGACTTTACTTTTACATTTCACACAAAAGGCATTAAAAACACCTTTGTTTACATGAATGCATTTATTGTAATGGTTACCTTTTAAATAGCCCCTAAACAGATTACTGACCACATTAAAATTACATGCGGTATGCTGGAATTCAAGACTGGAAGGGGCTAGAGTGTTTTTCTTTCACAGTGTAATGCTGCTTGATAATCAAATGTCTCTGATAGGTAAATACAATCTTTCTCTTGTATTAAAGAGTTATTATGTTGTGTTTACAGTATATTCGCTTGGTCTGTAGCTAACATACTTTAAATACTCTTAAAGGTAATGGGCTGCCTGCCAATGACATCTGAAGACTAGCAAGCTGCATATTTTTCATAGATGTATAATTCTGAGTCTGCTTTTCTGCTCTTCCTTTGAATTTTAGATTTTCACCCTACCTGTGCACAGAATATCAATCAGGCTGTTCACCTCTCCTTACGTTGTTGATCTAGACTTCTAGAGAGAAGCTGACTTGGCCAACTAGTTACAGGCAAGGGGAATGCTGTGCTAAACTTAATAGCAAATGACTGCTATTGTTAAAGTGGATTAAAATTTTTTTATTCAGCCGTAATGTAAATAGAAGTACAATAGTGTTATGATAACTCAGCAACATTATCTTGAAGGAGAGCTTGCCCCAGCATCTACTGTATAAGTAAAGCCAATAGGGCTTTCTTTTGTTTGCTTCTGGAGGCACAATTCTCTATCGTTAAAGTGGAGCACTGGGGATCAGGGGATCTGTGTTATACGTTCAAGCTCTTTCACTGATTCACTGTGTGACCTTGGGCAACTCATACAGAGGAGTATTATTATCTGGGTGGGACCTGTTTGTAGGTGGAATTTGTCCCCAATTTTGTGTCCACAGTTCAACTGTGTACAGAAATTAGTAGGTGGCCTTCTAACTACCTGATTTGCACCCACAATCAAGAAATCAGATGTAACTAATATTTGCATCAACAATCGAATTTCAGGTGCAAAACTTCAGGTGTGAATTGGAGGCTTCTAAAAATGTACCCCTTAATCTTTCTTTTGTCTCAGCTTCTCCATGTATTTTTGCCTCTGAATTGTAAAGTCCCATCATCTGCTAGGTAGCTGAACAGAAAGCAGCAGCTCCTGAAATTACACTTTACCTGAGACTGATGCTTTATTCCTCCAGTAGAGGGTACTGTAAACCTCAGTAAGCTTCCTGTCTGTTTTTTCTACCTTTTAAAATGTAGAATGTTACTGTGGGTTGGGTGTGGGTCCATCACAGCTACCCATGTAATTTCTCAGGGATTGAGGGGGGGAGAAGAGGAGGTGACTATAGCTAGTGAGGTACATTCATCCAAACTGCAAGATCACAAGCTTTCTTGCCATTTAACTTGACGAGTGTGTCTCTGTTAGATGAAAAAAGAAAAGGAGTACTTGTGGCACCTTAGAGACTAACAAAGTTATTTGAGCATAAGCTTTCGTGAGCTACAGCTTACTTCATTGGATGCATTCAGTGGAAAATACAGTGGGGAGATTTATATACATAGAGAACATGAAACAATGGGTGTTACCATACACACTGTAACGAGAGTGATCACTTAAGGTGAGATATTACCACCAGGAGAGCAGGGGGGGGCGGGGGAGGGGAGAGGGGAACCTTTTGTAGTGATAATCAACGTAGGCCATTTCTAGCAGTTGACAAGAATGTCTGAGGAACGGTGGGGGGTGGAATAACACCCATTGTTTCATGTTCTCTATGTATATAAATCTCCCCACTGTATTTTCCACTGAATGCATTCAATGAAGTGAGCTGTAGCTCACGAAAGTTTATGCTCAGATAAATTTGATAGTCTCTAAGGTGCCACAAGTCCTCCTTTTCTTTTTGCGAATACAGACTAACACAGCTGCTACTCTGAAATCTGTTAGATGACTGTCTCTGTCCTTTAGAGTTGGGTGAATAATACAAAACATTTGCCATGAATATTCATTGGAATTTCTAAATGAATTTTCTTATTTGCCCCTTTGTGCATTTGCTTTTTATGAACATTCAAGTAGTGCAGATTACTGGCATAAAAAGTTGTGAAAAGCAGATTTTGGGGAAAATTTCAGTGTTTGCTCTGGAAGTGCTTGCATGCTCATCCAGGCCTCAGTACAGTGACATCCTTAAGCATGTGCGGACAGGTTTCAGAGTGGTAGACATGTTAGTCTGTATAAGCAGAAAGAACGAGCATGTATTTTCCACTGCATGCATCTGATGAAGTGGGCTTTAGCCCACGAAAGCTTATGCTCAAATAAATTTGTTAGTCTCTAAGGTGCCACAAGTGCTCCTCGTTCTTTCTTTAAGCATGTGCCTAACTTTAAGCTTGGGTAGTCTCACTGAACTTGCTGAAGTGAACAGAAACAATGTCATAAGTCTTTACTGACAAATCAAAACTGAGCAGCACAGACTGAGTTGTTTAGAGTACTCATGATCAATCCACACAGTATAAAATTTAAAGAGATATAAAAAATGAATGAAGAAACCACAACTCGATCACGAATATGCAACAAACAGAAAAAAAAAAGAGGCTACTTTTGGTTGTTATGAATTATTCTTTCAGCTCTGGTCCCTGTGAAGGCTGCAATGAAAAGAAAGTCTAAAAGGAATGCTGACAGTTGCACCACTAAAAATAATTCTGAAAAGTCAGGCTTAAACCGAGAGGACAGTGTCACATTTTCTATCAGAACATGATAGTTTGCTGTGTGTGGCTAATGCATAGTGAGCAATGAGGTGTCAGGGGAGAAGGTTTGTCTATTACAACCCAATCTGTAGGTTTTCGATAACTTCAATTTATTCAGTGACTTTTATCTCAGATACAGCAGTGCGGGAAGCTTTACAAGCACCTACATAGACAGATCACAATTTTCTCAAATGTGTACTATTATGTTGGCTCTATGCCTGTTGCGGAGATATGGCTGCTTTATGCTCTCATTGCTTTATAGGAGCAGCTGTTAAGGAGTGGGGTGGAACACAAGATTGAGCCCATTGTGTCAAATGAGGCCAGAATAATAAAGATTCATTATAGGAGGAACAATAGTGACCCCTATATTAAGATTGCCTAATATTTCCCATGATAAAAAAAATTCCAATCACTTTTTGCAGCAAACATTTGAAATTTGGCAGGGGGTTAGTTCTGCTGCTAGGGAAGTGCCTTTTGCTCCCTCTGTGAAAATTTATTCAGATTTGGCTGTGTTACGTGCTGTTAAAAATAAAAATAACAAAATCACCATTTGCAGTCTGTGAAGGCCTATAGAACTTGCAAGAGATTTGCCGCTCAAATCTCTGATCATTCCATTTCCACTGAGCACGCCCCAACACCATTGAACCTCCTTACAGACCCCACCACATTGAGCATGCTACTCTACATCTCCTTGTGTCATGCTAAAGCAATCACATGGGCGTAGGCACAACCACAGGCACAACCACTGGGGAAATGGGTCAGGGGACAGGCCCAGCCTCAGAAATAGGCATTAGGTAGACCATCTTTGGGTCACGATTTCCACTATTCTGCTTGTGTAAATTTTGCAGTTTAGCGTATTCATGGCATCTGGTAAGAGAAGTCACACTATAGATTTGATCCAAATCCCACTGAAGTCAGTAAGGGTCTTTCCATTGACTTCAGTGAGCTTTGAGTCAAGCCTCATAGCAGGTTCATGCTATACACCTTCAAATTCTCTCTCTGGTATGATTTCACAGTGATGTAGTTGAGACCATTGTAGATCCATATATTCTAATGTCAGAAGAGACCATTGTGATTGTGATCACTTAGTCTGACCTCCTGTATAGCACAGGCCCTAGAACTTCCTCAAAATAATTCCTAGTGCAAATCTTTTAGAAAAACATCCAATCTTGATTTTAAAATTGTCAGTAATGGAGAATCCAATTGGTTTCAATGGTTAATTACTCTCACTGTTGAAAACATACACCTTGTTTCCAGTCTGAATTTGTCTGGCTTCAATTTCCAGGCATTGGATTGTGTTATACCTTTCTCTGCTGAATTAGAAAGCCCATTATTAAATATTTGTTCTCCATGTAAGTACTTATAGACTGTAATCAAGACACCTCTTAATCTTCTCTTTGTTAAGATAAATAGATAGAACTCCTGGAGTCTATCACTATTAGGCATGTGTTCTAATTCTTTAATCATTCTTGTGGTTCTTCTCTGAACCCTCTCAAATTTATCAACATCCTTCTTGAACTGTGAGCACCAGAACTGGACACAGTATTCCAGCAGCGTTCACACCGATGCCAAATCCAGAGGTGAAATAACTTCTCTAATTCTATTCATCATTCCCCTGTTTATGCGTCCGAGGATTGCATTAGCTCTTTTGGCCACAGTGTCACACTGGGAGCTTATACATAGCTGATTATCCACTGCGACCCCCAAATCTTTTTCAGAGTTGCTGCTTTCCAGGAGCAAGTATCCCAGCCTGTATGGCCTACAATCTTATTCCCAGATCCATACATTTACATTTAGCTGTATTAAAATGCATATTGTTTGCTTGTGCCCAATTTACCAAGCGATCCAGATCGCTCTGTATCATTGACCTGTCCTCTTCATTGTTTACTACTTCCCCAATTTTTGTGTTATTTGCAAACTTTATCAATGATGATTTCATGTTTTCTTCCAGGTCACCAATAAATAGCACAGGGCCAAGAACTGGTCCCTGTGGGGCCCACTGGAAATAGACCCACTTGATGACGATTCCCTGTTTACAGTTACATATTGAGACCTAGCAATTAGCCAGTTTTTAATCCATTTGATGTTGGTGCCATGTTAATTTTATATCATTCTTTTATAAAATCAAAATGTCATTTGGTACCAAGTCAAATGCCTTACAGAAGTCTAAGTTTATTGCATCAACACTATTACCTTTATGAACCAAACCTGTAATCTAATAAAAAAAAACAAGTTAGTCTGAGAGGATCAGATTTTCCATACAGTATATCCATCTTGATTTGCTTAATTACATTACCTTCCTTTAGCTCTTTATTAACTGAGTCCAGTATCCGCTGCTCCATCTTGCTCTGGGAGTGATGTTAGGCTGTGTTGTGGGGTGGAGAGAGGGTGTTATAGCCCTATGGCTGAGTCCAAATGACCACCCTAAGCCACAGGTCAGTATGGCCTAATGGGCAGAGTCAATAAGGCAGCCCTCCTATTTGGGCTGTTTGGCCTAGTGCCCAGGGTGGAAATGGGCTTCCACCCAGGGGTGGGTGGTGGTTGGGGTAGGGGGACCTGGGCCTCCCTACTCTACCAGGTCCCAACCCATGGCTCTGATAGTGGCGAATGGATTCACTATAAGTTTAGCAGGGATCCGTCTGAAACATGCTGCCTTTGTCCCGGTTCCACAACCAGATCAATGTCTAGTTCCCCGGGCTACTTACTACCCTGTTTTCCAGCACTGCCATCCACAGGTCTCCTGGGCTCCATCTCCTCTTGGGCGTCCATGGGCAGGAGGGTATCTGCCTGAGTCTCAGTGCACCTGGCTTCCAGGGTATGGGGCTCTAGCAGCTCCTGGGAGGGAGCCTGCAATGTGCGTCCTCCTTCCTCGATGGTCAGGGCAGACTGAGCTGGTGCTGGTACACCCTATCATAGGCTGACAGGCCTATAATTAATCAGGTCATCCAATTTACCCTTTTTAAAAATTGGCACAACATTAGCTTTCTTCCAGTCAATCCCAGTGCTCCAAGACTTATTGAAAATCATCAACAATCCAGCAAGCTCCTCAGCCAGTTCTCGTAAAACTCTTGGATGCAAGTTATCTGTATCTGCTGATTTTAAAATGTCGAACTTTAGTACCTTTTGTTTAACATCCTCCAGAGAGACTAGTGAAATGGAAGAAGTGTTATCACCATATGATGAGACTACATCCTCTCTTTTTACCCAAATACAGAAGAGAAACATTTATTGATCGCTTCTGCCTTTTCTGTATTATTACTGATAATTCTACCATTTCCATCTCGTAATGGACCAATACCATTGTCAGGATTCTTTTTATTTCTAATATATTTTAAAAACTCCTTCATATATTTAAAAACCCTGCTGGTCATAGATTTCTCTTTGTGTGCCTAGGCCTTCCTTATCAGTTTTCTATAATTCCTAGCTTCTGATTTATACTCATTATATCTGCTTCCCTTTTCTTCTATTATATATATATACACACACACACATACATTTACAGCTACCTTCACTTCCCCTCTAAACCATATTATTTTTTTAAGCAGCACAGCCTACTCCCTCAGTTATAGAACTGTGTCTTTCTGGGCATCTAGTAAAGTGTTCTTAAATATTTCCCAAAAGCATTCATATTTTTCTGATTAAATTCTTCCTCTGATTTAATTCAGACAGAGTGGGTGGAATAGTTCATATCCCTGAGACAGGGGGTATAAGTGGTTAAAATAAAATTCAATCTATAGTTTGATCATATGGAGTAACATTGCTGCTATAGGGACTTTCCTTAAGAGGACAGCATGCTCAGGCTCATGCTCTAATACTTTCCCCCAAGTTTTAGAAAACGGGCCAAACTATATGTCCCTCTTTGATTTTCAGATGAAATGTGACCTCCTCTCTCAGTTACATGAAATAACAATAGGCACATATGAAAATTGTGTAGCTCAGAATTGTCCACATGGCCAAATTCAACAAATTAGCAGCCAAAAATCTTAATCAGATATTTAATCTTTCAACCATGTAAGTGAGATTTTGTGTTTACAGTGGCAATGGGCCAGTTTAACCTCAGAAAAGAGAGATTGCTAGCCCCGTCCTTGAAGCTGCAAAGCCTGAGAGAAGTGTCTCTCTGCTAATCAGGTCCATCTGACCTGCGGCTCACATGAAGGCTGTCATCATTGCCACTTGCTGCTATGTGCTGGCTTATTCTCTAGATTTGTTTTAAGCTTTGAGAAACAGGAGCAATTGTCTCTTTGTCTTCAGCTACGGTGTTAAAAATTGCCCAGTTCATCCAAGGATAATAAAAAAACAGAAAAATATAAAGCACTGATGATACCACAGCATACGTTTACACGTAATTCAATACATTATTGATGAACTCCTACTGTACCCAACTACTGAATGTTATATGCCAAATTCTGGATCACCATGCCATGGTGTCTCAAAGAGATGCACAGACACACTGCAAAAACAGAGTAAATATACATCCATATTCTGTCCCTCAGTCTCCTGTTCCTCACATGCATGTGCACATGTGCTATTTCTGCCAGGAACATGACCAATTTGCAAAGGCCCAATGTGTAAGGACTCTCCGTGTCTGTGTGTGTGTAAACATGCAGACCATTGCCATGACCCCCAAGAGCACAGTCCACAGCCCCCTCTTTTGCTGAGGGTCTGCACAGTAGCATCTCTATGGGTTTGAAAGTTTGTGAGGTGTTCAGATAATACAGTAATGGGCCATAGAAATAGCTGGCTGGCTGGATCAATTTAGAGGAGTCAAAGGTGGGACAACTAACTTTGGTTGGGTGAAGTTTTCTGGCAAATGCCTGTGCACAACACTTGCTGGAATTTGGTATCCAATTTGACTTCCATAATCCACTTGGAAATACACATTTCCCCCAGAACAATACTTTGCTATTTGGACTGTCTCTGCAGGGATTGAGAAGGAAAAAGTCAATGGGCTACAATGGGAGAGCTCTTCAAGCAGGGTTGAGGGGAGAAGAAGCTGGCACTTTCCTGGCAATGGCTCTAGCACCCTACTGCATCTCTTCCTTCAGCAGTTAAAGCAGCAGCTGCTAAGTAGCTTGGGGGAGACACAGGAGCACTGCCTGTTTCTCCTTGGCCATGTGGGATCTTTTGAGGTCACTTACCATGAAGGGCTTCAGAACTGCTGCTTCCTGTCATTCCAGAGCCACTTACAGGAAGCTGCCACTGGTTCTGCTGCTGATGTCAACAGCATCTGCTTCCTGAAGAAGGACATAGGAGAGAAGGTTAATGAAAATTCTATCATTTAAAAATGAAATTAAGAAAAGGCAAAGGTTGGTAAATGATTGTAAGCAACCCTTCAGGTTTATAACAGTGAGTGTCATCTTGGTAGGTGGTAAGGGGCAGGGTAAGAAAATGATACCCACACACTTTAATTGCAGCTGGTGGTCAATTTATGATCAGAAGCAGGAGGTACAATAGTTCTTATAGTATTTATCCTAGCAGTGTCACTGCGGCTACTATTTTTACCCTCATAAATTAGAGATGATCTCATACCAGATCACTGGATCCAAAACTTCCTGAACTTTAGGAAAGTGTAATTCTCATCAAGATGCAAATGCTATGGCTTGGGCCCTTTTTATAATTTGCCCAAAGTATAAATCTGAACAGCCTTCTGCTTTGGGAAATCTTGAATTGTGATTTGAATTTTGATCTGAACTTTATGACTTGGGCCTGTCTCTTGATCAAATATCTAATCATTTAAAAATATTTTTATGCAAGCACAGCCTTCTTGGCACAAATACAGTCAGAACCAAAGATTAGTGTTAGCCAGTCCATATTTCTAATGATGAAATGTCAGTTCACAGCTGTGCAGTGGGCAGTTTTTCTGGTTCCCATGCAACAAATAGATGCTGGGATATGTGTTTAAAATGCCCACACTCAGTGTAACCATGGAGAGGCCAGAACACTATACACTGTATCTGTATTAGGGTTTTATACTGCTGCACAACACTGTGGTATCCAGGCTACTTCCACACAAAATCAATAGCAATAGTAAAGTCCCTAGTGGACTTCAGGGAATCTCTGGCTATTCTGCTTCTTTCAGGTGTACCTCTGCCTGAGGTGTTCTTACATTTTAGGAAGGCTGTATATACAGCTCCTATCTTGCTGCTCTGACACAACTCTTATGATTTCTGTGTAAACCATACTACTCCACAGTCCTCCAAAAACGCAAATGTTTCCTATGTTCTTAATTGCTGCAATTTTGTTGCATTTGTTGTTCACAGGAGTATGATTAATGTCATAACAGGTCTGTGGACATTCTTTACTTTACCTTGACAGTGGAACAACAGTGGTGACAAAGAACAGGTTAAGACATAATGGACCTCTCGTTTGCAAGGAATTACCTAAGAGTGCTTATAAAGATATCAGCCTTGTTATTCAATTATTATGTAATCTTATTCATCGTTATTACCATCTGGGTCCTTATATTTCATTTTAGAACTGTGAGAAACATAGCCTCTGAGTAAACCCATATTAAACACATACACTGTATACATAACTAACTCCCCATGCAATGAGAACAAAGATACACAGAATGTTAATTATGGGAATGTCAGAGGTCAAACAGAATGTTGTCTTGCCCTGCCCAATTGCTGATGGGAAGCTAAAAGATGATTAGTTCATTTTCATAGCAATGCTATTGGTTAAAATTAGAGATGGTCCAAAAGCACAACATTTGGAACTAGATTTCACACATCATAAAATCTAGGTTTGTTCAGATACAGAGTTTTGGTTTGATCCACTACAGAATCAAGAGCCAGCTTCCTGTGGAATATGGAGCTTTAAAAACTGTGACAACTGTTTGTGATTAGCACACATTTAAGATCTAGAACATTCTGGGTGGCAGTTTTCAAAAGATTTGTCAATTGGAAAGAGTTGCAGCTGGAGTTAGAAACGGACCCAAAGAATGAATGGGACAGATACAATTTGTAAATAAGGACCTATTCACTGCTCTATTTTTATTCACTTTTGTTGTCATTTTGCTTCTTGTTGTATTCATCCAATTAAAGTTGCTGGAGTCAGTTTAAAAGGTCTGATCAGTTTATTTGGATTTTGAAGACATAATGTTGTGCATTTCATCTGTGAGATTTTTTCTTAATCCATGTACAAAAATGGTGATTGGTTGAATTATTGTCTATGACACAATTCCAGCACCCATCTAACCTACTGGTCCTATCTGCCCTTGAAATCAAGCTGTATGTTTAAAAATTACATATAAATCTCCCCACTCCCTATTCTTCTGCTTTTGTGTATTTAGCAAACAGATGGTTAAAAAAATTAACATGAAATGGGATAGGCCCTAAGGGCCATATCCAAAGCCCAGGATACAAGGTATTTCTCAATAATTACTTCAGACTCTGTTTCCTTCTGTTTGTCTGTTTTGTGTCTCTATCTAAATGATAAGAACATCCGCAGTTACATTAGATTACTAACATGATCCCCGGAATTGCAATCAGACAGGGCAGGACAGGGCTGCTGTGTGAAGCCCTATTGAATTCATTCCCTGTCCAGTTTGCCTGCACAGATCTGGCCTTACATGGGGTATCATCCTCATGGTAAATGGCAAAGGCTAACCACTAATTGCTCTCAGTAAGTGTGTGTACAGAGCCTAGCACAATGGGGCCCTGATCTTGTCTGAAGGCCTTAGGTGCTACTGTAATATAATAATAGCAAGCAGTCATTTTGAATGATAGTATTTTATGTGCTATTTACTACAGATGCCATATTTCAGAAGCTTCAAGTGACTATTGGGATGAGTGGTTACAACAATTCTATTTCACCAAAAATTCCGTGGTTTGTAAATGTGTTTTTATTCTAATACAGAATGAAAATGAGACTGTTCTCATGAAAAAACATGAGGGAGAAATCCATCCCAGAACAGCCAAAAGCCTGCTAGTTATCAAGTCACTATTCAACTCATCAATGAATAACGCACCTGGGATGTGGGACACCAAATTTCAAGTCCCTGCTCTGAATCAGGCAGAGAGTGCCTTACTACCAAACTATTGGGTCTCTCTCTCTCTCTCTCTGTGTCCAGAAATTCCATCCTGGAGCTGAGAAACCTTTATAATGAAATTTTTGATGGAACAGCATTTTAAAAAAAATTCATCTAATTATCTTGACTGGCTCTTGTTACAAATTTTGCATCAGTAAAGCCATATGACTAGCACTGCCATCTAGCCACCTTTCATCCCATGGGTAACATCCCTTTGATAACGACGACAACTTACATGGGATATATGAGAAGTATTTCATATATTTTGCAGTCCTTGAACATGATTTAACAGCAAGAAACAGTAGAATCACGTGATCAGCCAGTTTTCTGTGGACCACCAGAAAGTGGTACATGGACCATTCTTTGAGAACTGCTGATATATAATATACTGTAGTGAGAGTAAAGATAGGCAGATCTGCCTATCTAGATTCTTATGTAGTGCCCATCAACATGATGCTTATATCTGAAGTCTTCCCAAAACAAATATATAAACACACATAGGCTAAATAGGTTTGAGTACGAGAAACCTCTGTATGGATCAGTATTTTCTTTAATTCAGTGACAATCCTTTGATTCAGTTGCTCTGTGACTAATAATATCTCTTGTTTTCATTGCCGCCAAACAAAGCAGCAGTAGCTCTAAAGATTTTTTTGAGAATAAGCTGGTTCCGGACCCAGGCAATCGTCCTTTGAGGTTTACGTCACCCTCTGGTGTTTAGCCCATCAAAATATAGCCTGCTTCAAAGAAATGACACAGCCTCCAGGATGGCAAAGAGCACGCACTGGGAGGGAGTTTTTGGATTTCTGACTGCTTCATGGGACACATCCTTGCCTCATAGAGATTCAAGTTTACCAGAAGTCCTTGGGTTATTTTTTTTTTCATTTCCCCTGATACCCAATAGATTATAACAGGGCTTGGCAATGTCACTATAAGGAGGGTTTCTACTATAAGCTGCCTTTTAAGGAGTTTATGGATTTTTTTTTTTTAAGATTGAAACTTGACATAAAAGTACTTGGGACAGAAATGTTACTTTCTTTTTATGTTGCACTGCGCACAATACATATTTCTCCCTCATTTCAGATGCTTTATTGGTCATGACTCTGGATAAAAACAAGTATCTTTATTAAAACAAAACAAAAACCAACTATTGGGCCAGATTCTCAGGTGGTATAAATCAGCATGTATCCATTAAAGTACATGGAGCTACACTAGTTTATGCCAGCAGAGTATCTGGTTCTAATGCAGGAATTGGCAACCTTTGGCACGCGGCCCACCAGGGTAAGCCCCTGGCGGGCCGGGCCAGTTTGTTTACCTGCTGCATCTGCAGGTTCGGCTGATCGCAGCTCCCACTGGCCGCAGTTCGCCGTCCCAGGACAATAGGGGCTGCAAGAAGCGACGGCCAGCACATCCCTCGGCCCGCAGCCTCCCGCTTCCACCGCTTCCCGCAGCCTCCATTAGCCTGGAGTGGTGAACCACGGCCAGTGGGAGCCGCGATCGGCCGAACGTGCGAACATGGCAGGTAAACAAACCGGCCCAGCCCGCCAGGGGGATTACCCTGGTGGGCCATGTGTCAAAGGTTGCCAATCCCTGTTCTAATGCTTTTTAAAAGGAGTGTGGCATGGCCCACTGGTCTAGGTAGACAGAAATTGCAACTCATTGCAGCAGTGAATCAAAAATGCTGAATCAAATGTTCCTTTCTTTCCTTCTTGAATGTTCAGAATCCTCATTGCTTTCCTTTCTAGATGAAAAGGTTTAAAATAGGAGACTCTGTTTTGCCTGACAATCTTATGCTTCACTGGGAATCTTCTCTGGTAACATAAAAAGAAGGAATCAAAGAGTGAGAATGACTGCATTTTCTTTAAGAACCTTGCAGTACTCTACCTTGCAAGTGACTGATCAAGGGATAGTCATGACTCACCTCAGCATCTCATTAATTGCAAATCATTCACATCCTCATAGACTTTAAGGTCAGAAGGGACCATCATGATCATCTAGTCCAGTAGTTCTCAAACTTTTGTACTGGTGACCCCTTTCACATAGCAAGCCTCTGAGTGCAACCCCCCTTATAAATTTAAAAAAACGTTTTTATATATTTAACACCATTATAAATGCTGGATGGAAAGCGGGGTTTGGGGTGGAGGCTGACAGCTCACGACCCCCCATGTAATAACCTTACAACCCCCTGAGGGGTCCCCACCCCCAGTTTGAGAATCCCTGATCTAGTCTGACCTCGTGCACATTGCAGGCCACAGAGCGTCACCCACCCACTCCTGTAATAGACCCGTAACCTCTGGCTGAGTTACTGAAGTCCTCAAATCATGATTTAAAGACTTGAAGTTACAGAGAATCTACCATTTATGCTAGTTTAAACTTTCAAGTGAACTGTGCCCCATGCTGCAGAGGAAGGTGAAAAACCCCCAAGGTCTCTGCCAATCTGACCTGGGGGAAAATTCCTTCCTTACCCCAAATATCGCATTCGGACACTCAGCATGTGGGCAAGACCTACCTGACAGACACCCTAAGAAAAAATTCTTTGTAGTGACTCATAGCCCTCCCCATCTAGTGTCCTTTCACCAGCTGTTGAAGATATTTGCTACTAGCAGTTGCAGATCGGCTGCATGCTATTGCAGGCAGTCTCATCATACCATCCCCTCCATAAACGTATCAAGCTCAGTCTTGAAGCCAGTTAATTTTTTTGACCCAATTGCTCCCTTGGAAGGCTGTTCCAGAACTTCACTCCTCTGATGGTTAGAAACCTTAGTCTAATTTCAAACTTAAACTTGTTGATGGTCAGTTTATATCCTAATGGAAAATTTTGCCTGTGTGCCATAATTCCATTCTGCTAGCCTGTGCATTCTCCTTCTTTAGTCTTGTTTTCTATATTCAAACAATTCAATTAACCCTAGACACCCGCCTTCTGGATGTCTTGGGATAAGTAAATTTAAATAAATGTAAAAGGCTATGTAAGCTGGGAGGATGTTAACTATTTCAAAGATTTCATCTTGTCTTTATTAGCAATGTTTATTTGCATTGATTTGGGAGAGACTGTGTTGTATGAATCTGATCGTTGCCTGTGATTGGGGAATGATTGTTGGTTTAAGTCTAAAGGGATTGCTTGATGTTTGGTGAGAAAACAGAGTCATTCTTGCAGTCTCTTCCACTACTGATATAAAAAGAAGACCAATTAAGCGATAGTTGCCCAGAGTCATCTTCAACTTATTCAACCAGTTCTTTGGTATGTGCTTGTTTTTCCTAGAAGGAAATTTTGTTTGGTTTTTGAGTTGATCATTTCCCTCCATTCCTGGCCAGGGATGTTCACTACCTTCACCCCCTGCTCTTGCCCTTCTGTAAATCTAATAAAACCTGAGTTAAACACACTAAGACAGGAGAATGATAACTTGGAGTGCTTTAAATGAGAGACGTATTACATGACTTTAGCATCCATGTGGTCCTCAGCAGAAACACCAATAGAATAAAAGTTCTTCATGTGTTGAGAAATCAACTTTTTCACTAGTCTAGACAAGGTGCAAAAGTTTATATTAAGATTTGACACCATGTTAAAGCACTTTTAGAACAAAATGTAGTTTTCACTAGGAAAGTGCTGAGAAGGTTTCAAATCTCACTGTAGAGAGAGCCTGATTTGATGCCATAAACATAAAAGCAAAACCTGAAATATAACAGATTTATATAATTCTGCAGTGGATTTTCAGTAAAAATGGGGCAAACTCAGTGAAGTTGGCAGGCTAGCAAGCTTCACAACCTTTGTGTCAAACATTAGGGGCTTCATCAAATGAAAGTGAGTTTTGCAAATTCTTCCTCCCTCCCCAATAATTAAACCACGTTTATCTTCATCGAAATTCAATTAAAAACATATTATTCAACCTGAGCTACACAGATATGGAAGAAAACATCAAAAGATAAAGTTATCTGCAGCTTGTTCTATGCAATAAATAGGACCTGACCAGCCATTTTAGAAACAGGACAGCTGCTAGGTTGCATTACAAATGAATGTGCCACCCACAGAAAATACTGAAAAACGCATTCAATTAAGAATCACCCATTCCCTGTTAAATAATAAAAATAATTATCCTACAATAGTGATAGTATTTGTTACCAACCATGGTCCTGCTGTTACCTAATTATTTTAAATGAATGCATTTTTACTGACCCATAGTTCTTTGTGGTTATAGCTAGAAAAGGCCCCTGGTATTTGTCAGAGAAGTTCCTAATTGGTTCCTCTGTACTTAGTGTGCCTATTGTTAATCTATCTTGCTAAAAGCTGAGGGCTAACACATTTGGTTAACCCACGAGAGGTTTGTACTCCCCTGAAGAAATGTAAAGAGAACTATTCTGTTTGAATGCTAATTATTAATATTCCTGTTTGCCCCAAAAGAGCGTAAACCAAGCCATCAAGGAAAATGGGAGACAAATTAATAGTGTGGGTGTAGTGGGGGACACAGTTGCTGGAAAAAATACAAGAGAAGCTTTGAATTATTTAATTAAGAACTTACTGAACTGTTCTGCTGCACAAGGAGGCTCCTCAGTCCAAAGTTAATTATTTCTCTACATATTCAATGGGATCCTGATACAGGAGAAAAAACAAGCTACTTTCACCATCCAAGAGTGATGACTTAAATTGTAATGTGCCAGCTACAGGCAGGGCCAGATTAAGGCATCGGCACTGTAGACCTGTGCCCAAGCCTCCAGCTCGTGGAGTCATCTGACAAGAGTAGAATATCATCTTTGATTTAAAAATAAAATTATGTTCCTAGGCTTCATGGATACAAAGAAAATATAACCCAAATATAACAGATGCAGTGACGTCTGCCTGAGTCTGAAAACAGCATGACACAATAGCTCTGAAATAGAATTGCCCAATTCATCTTAACTCTGAAACTTGCGACTGTTCTAAAGAGGAGGTGGGACCACAACAAGGTCATGGGGTAATAGCAGAGCCCTTGTGGGGAGTGCTAAGGGCCCTGATTGCCTTAATTTGACGCTGGAGATGGGAAAATTCAAACTGCTCTCATCAGGTAGGAGCAGCTTATTTTTTTTGCTAATAAGCTAAACAGGATTTTGAAAGCCTTGGGAGAATGACAAAATTACCCACAATTTTCCTGACAATCAAAACAAGATCTGTACCTGTCATCTATTTCCCAGAAACTCAGACATCACTAGACTGAAACAGTGGATGAAACATGCCAGGTGTATAAAGCCAACCTCCATAATAGTTTGAACAATGTATCATGTCACTGACATGGCACACTATCTTCAGCCCTTATCAAGAAGAAAGATGCTCATTGATTATAGTTCTAGTTCTTCTGGAAGATAGAAAACTGTATTTATATTGCCAAAGGCTTTCAAACACAGCAATATTGTTTTCAGTGGTGCCTAGCAAGTACCTATGGAAGAAGAAGACGACAAAGAAAACCAACGAGCAGTGACAACCATCTCTGACTGCTAGTCTGTAGGTCGGTAGTGAAAGGCATGACTCTCGCTTCAACCATCTCAGAGCCTGCATGATGAAGGCCTGATATAGTCTGGGAATGTCAACAGAAATAACATGATATCTTGAAAGAACATCCACTGAAAATGCAGGAGGAACATAACTGTCACTGAGATATTTGTTTAAATGAGACTCTCAGATGTTTGCAAAAGTGTTAACTCCCTGTGTTTCTTTCCTTGTGGCAATTTTGCTGGAAGATGAACGGAGTTTATAAGTGACCTGGTAGGGGGTCAGTACTAGCAGGCCAAGCTGTCCTTGCACCAAACAGAGGGATGAGTATGGTGCTGCTGATTTCACAAGCCTGACTACTGTTTTCGCTCTCAGAACTCCATAGTGAATTATTGATTTTTAGATAACACCATAGGAATGATGCTCTACTTCTGCTTTTGTGACACGTTTTTTCGACAGCATGGCAAGAATCAACCTTGCCTGCCATTCATTTGAGTCTCAGTGGGAGTGATCATATGTAGATTCCCTCTGTGTGAGTGGGCTTTATCATGAACAGGCCAGGTAACAGGCATAGCCATTAGAGTAATAATGTTAGCCGGGCTCCTTTCATTTCCACAGCTTTAGCTCGATCTAGTGCAATACAGGCAGCGAAGGAAGGTATTGGTGGTGGGTATAATCTTTTCCATCTCTTTTTCCAGTGAGCACCCAGTGAGTAACAAATGGATTATTACATTAAACATGAGTCTCACTCTAATAGTCCACATACATTTCAACCTCAGTTGGCATGCCAGGTAGGTGGAATGAATAAGTTCAGTTCCATACATATAGAGATAGCAGGTTACTATGTTTGAAATTCACTCCAAGGATGTGTGAGAGGAAAGTTCTGGCCTCAGTAAAGAAAGTGTCATTAAAAACGTAGAGCCAAATTATCGATGCAATCAATGAATATTTGCTTGCTTATGCCAACAGTGAATTTACAATTGAACTTAGTTGCCAACCTATTTACTAATATACTTCAACAAGGCAATCCTGAAAAATACCCTCTATACTATGGCGCCAAACCTGCCAGTAGACTGGGAAATGTCTGCATCCTATATGAAATGGCACTACTTAGACTGCTTCATTATAAATGGGGGGAGGGAAGGGGAATCCCCAGGGAGTTGCAAATAATAAATAACTATTCTTGCTGTTACATAATAGTAGAATAAAAATGAGGCATAAAGTAGGGGACTAAGTATCTAATTTCCAGCAGCAGCCTTCCTTCCCCTTCTCTCCTACTCTCCCTGGGGACAGCAGTGCAGGAAGGCTAGGCACAGTGTTAATGCTACAGCTAGCAATGTCTGCTGTGGCTCAGAATGAGGCGGCCTGGCTCCTTGGCTGTGTTTGTTGTTGTTCGTACGGCTCAGGAACTTGGCAGGAGCAAAGCAGCCAGTTCCCACTTTTAGTCCCACAGTCAGGAAAGTCTCACAGCCTGTGGAGGAGACAGACTGACTGAAAAAGCCCAGCCAGCTCCACTGTAGATAAGTTAATGTACACAGAAGGGACGTAAATTACCACGACCCTCAGCAGCAGGACATTGGCCAGGGCCTGTCAGAAAGAGGACAAACGTCGGCAGGCTGCGTGTCTCCCTGACATTTACCTCTAGATAGAGCAGCCTTACTGCCCTACAAGGAAGGACCTCTTGGAGCCAGGGTTTCCTTGAAAACAGCTGCCTGTCCCTGACACCTACGAGCTAATGCAGTTTTAATCAGGGGAATTAGCTAAGGGCGGTGGACTGTTTTCCCAAACCATTTGCATGGGGGCAGCGGTTTTTCTTTCCCTTTGTGACTCTATTGACAGTTCCATTATGTTTCTTTATCTGGACTAAATTTTTCCTTTTCTCCTCTCCCCTCCCCAGAGAATAAAACATCTTATCTCCACCCACCAAGCCCCGACGACACCATTCTTTCTGTTTGCATAGTGACATCACATTCCAGTGCTCCTCACGTCCCAGAAATAACTGAAACCATAAAGCAAACAGGAAAAAGACCCTGATGCATGCCCTGCTGTTGCTGTCTTATGAATTGCAGCCATATATTTCTGATGCAAGAGGCACATCTAAATATATAACACACTACTAATAATGTTCTGACCTGCTATAGCGCTTTCCGTCCGAGGCTCACAAAGTGCTATACAAACATTAACACCTTGAGCCTTCTGTGGCTCCATATTAATACTCTCCATTTTACAAATGGATGAAAGTGAAATACTGTGAGTTAATGAAGGGAACAGAATGGGACTGTGGCTCTAACCACTAAGCTACACCTCCTGCTTATATAATTTTCATAATCTTGAGGCATGGAGCTAGATTCATAGCAAGGAATAATGGGCAGAGAATAACGGGAAAAATCTATATAAGGCCACCATTTGTTACATTGAATAGTGCCTTGTAACACACACAGTCCCATGGATTTAAATAGCACTAATTGTGCAGTAAGGTATTATTCACCACCGTGGCAGTATTGAACCCACAGAGATTTCATTACTAATTATTATTATTATTTATTGTAAGCTCCATGGCTAAAAGGCTTAGGGGATGGAGGTCTGCTCAGGGAGTGGACTCTGGTTTGGGAATAGGATTTAAGATCAACAAAGAGAGGGCTGAAGGATCTGTTCTAGTGACCAGGAGCTCTATCCCAGGGAGCAGGCAGGCAGTCTGCCCAAAGGTTCTGTGGTGCTCTGGGATCTTCACCTGCAGATTCTGAACCATCTGTGGAGTGATTCCCTGGGACTGGACCACCCTGACCCAGTGGTTGTAGCACACATCTGACTTCACAATGTGGCTTGATGGACCAGCTGCAGCGGTCCTGATCTGAGGGAAAGGGACCAGGTTGCTGCAAATTGGAGCAGAACTGGCTGGTGAAGACTTCATTGAACTGGAGCAGATTGGCAGAGGACAGCCATCCTCTGACATCGTGACTATCATAGAGTCTAATTGGCTCCATGTGTGGGGTCTTAGATGGGTGGGGTTTCTTGTATAACTAAGTTCTGAACCTCAACAAGCTGAACAATTAATACATTGGCCACACTCCTGATACACTGACTAAGTTTTGCTCCTTTGAGTGTATGTAAATATATACCTTTGGTTATTTTGTTTCTTTTGTTTAGTTTTTTTCCATTTTCCCCCAAATAAAAAGGTATTTGTGGTTCCGTGTTCCCACAGTCTTCTGCATTCCTGTCAGAGAGGAAGAACCACCTGGAAAGCTGACTGGGAACATTCTATTTTAATTTCCTAGAACTGGAAATAAGAGTACAGCTCTGGGTAGGGCTCAAGCCATCGTTCTGATTCTAGAAAAGGACCTACAGACACCGGGATCCTGGTCCTTGTTGCTGCCATTGGCACCTGGCAGAAGGATTTTATTATTAATTAGTAATTATTATTATTATCAATATTAATAATGTTTGTTAGTGCCTAGGAGCCCAAGTCATGGACCATGACCTCATTGTGCTAGGAGCTGTACAAAAGCCTAACAAAAAGATAGTCCTTGCCTGAAAGAGCTTAAGTCTAAAATAAGAGACAAGACAGGAATGGGAGCACAATGGGAAAACAATGAGACAACATACACCAATGTCCCCTTAGAGGTGGGGTCGCCAAGCAAATTCTTGTAACTCTACCCTGCCCTGGAAGCTGAGCCTGCACTCACATGGCTCTAGAATCCAGGGAGCACAAAAGTAGTCTACAGTGGAATTGTGCCAAACTCAGGAGTCCGGACCACAATATTCAATAGATACTACTGTAAGAAGGGACCAGGTCTTCCTGTGGTGTGTTCATAGTGCAGTAAGGCACTTATCCTGCAGTAGAACTTTGGGCAGTAGTGCAAGACAAATAACAAACAATAATAATAGTTATGTGTTCTGTTTCTCTGCAGTTTCTCAAAGCTCTCTTTTCACCATTTAAAGATATATTTTTCAAAATCAGCCAACTCACTGCCGTACCATTGCATAATACTAGCACACTTTCTAGGCTAATGTATGTTCTCATCTCTTTCAGGACGAAACACCCTCCCCATTTTCCTCCAAAATGCATTCACGATTCTGGCACTGAGAATCTTTATCTTTATATGTTGTTTTGAGCACACCCACTGCTTCCTGACTTTAAATAGTTATGGGCTAGATAGAGGTTTACTGGCATCAGCTGGTGGTTTCCTTAAAGCTGCTTTAAATCATGATTTAGAATCAATGAACATGACATGACTTTGTGTCAGTTGGACAGAGAGTAGAGTGTAATGTCCCAAAATGGAGTCTATTTCTAGTCAGTTGTGGGGCCAGCAGGGTATAGTGACTGGGGTTACTCTGTACCGTAAACCCCAGGGCCCGTACCATGGCCAGTGTACAACGTCTCAGAGACAAGCATTGTCAGTGCTTCAGCAGCTAGGCCTTGAAGGCACTGTCCCTGGTGGGTCCCCATAACCACTTAGGCACACGTGGCTAAGACAAAGATGTTCACTAGGGCTGGCAGGATTGGAGTTGCTGGTTTCCAGGCCAGCCTCAGTTAGTGTCTTTCATTGGGGACCCATCTGCACTGGCTCCCTGCCTAGCCACTCCTGCTTCCCCATAAATCCCACACAGATCTGCGCCCAGCTGTAATGTCCGGCACTCACAGCTTGTTCTGCATGCGGCTCTGCTCACAGTTCCTCAGGCTTCTTTCCAGCTCACTACTGCCATGTGGCTCCCATTGTCAAACAGAACTCAGCTGCTTCCTGGTTCAGGCCCTTTCCCCTTACCTGACCAGGAGAAAGGGAAGTGCAGGGGGAAGGGGCTGATAGGAAAAGTAGTCCCCGCTTATCCAGGAGGAAGGGGATATACAGTGGGGAGGGGACTGATGGGAGTTGTAGTCCCCTGTTTTCTAGTTCCATCACAAGGGGAAGGATTGGCATTAGGATCCCTGGATCTGAACCTGCCTCTGTGGTTTTGGTTCTGGAGGTGGACAGTGTTTTGATTCTAATGTGGGTGTGACTGAAATCTCACAAGACCTCCTAATCTTATAAGATTTTTCCCAGAATGGTGGAAATCTTATGATAAAAGTTGACTTTCTGATATTTCTTTCAAAATCTCCAAAAAACAGCTCATGAGGACTGGGTGCCATTGACATCAAACCAGAACTGGAACTCTTACATTAATTCAAATCCTGAACTCTCACCTCTGAAACCAGATCCAAACACCATCTTCAGTCCAGCTCTGATTTCCAGATATGGAGAGAAGGAATGGTGGTACACTATAGATTCCTTTTAATCCTTGATGAGCCAGGTATATGTTAAATATACTTTGTGCTTCTAAAGCAACTGGGTCCCTAGAGGCGTCATCCCTCCACTCTCCAGTGCATTGAAGCAGAACTAGGGCACGATCATGAACGCCGCCCTGCATTTTTTTGTGATCTGTGTTTTCTTTTGTTCACACCCCTGCAATGCATATCACTTCAAAATGCTTATCTCCCTTTGTTTCAAATATGTCCTGTGTTGTGACTCACCACTGTAATGCCCAGTAGTATGTAACATATCAGAGCTCTCCTGAAAGGAGGACTCCCAAGTTTTATCTTCTGTGACTTATACCTTCTGACAACATGGCTGTCTCCTCTGTAGCTTCAAAGTGCCCAGTGAAGTTGCTCCAGATTTGTGGGACAGAGTCTGCTGCTTTATTGGTGTAAATCCAGATTAGCTCAATTGAGCAGAATTTGACCCACAAAAGAGGAGAGGGATTTGGGGGGAGCCCTGGATTCATAAAAATGTTTACTCAAGCTTGCACAACTGCTCTCTGGCTTCTTTCATTCATGTGCCCCCTTCTCCCTACCTAGCACTTTGAATAAGCGTCCAGAGACTTGCAATCTTATCCAGACCTATGCAAATCTCTTTGAAGGGATGGATTAAGGCAGGAACCTTGGGATCCAGGCCAAGAAGTCTCAGCAGAACAGCAAGTCTGTGAGAAACCAAGATTCTATCCAGGGGAGCTGGCAGGGGAAAATGAAAGAGCCCATCACGGGGAGGGTGATAGGAAGGAAGAGTCTGTCTGGAGAAGGAGGGATTCACTGGGGATGATCTGAAGGAGGAGGATGAAAGAGACTGGGGAAGGAAGGGAGGGATGTGGGAAGGCAAAATGTTGGTAGATCCAGCTCCCAATTTTTCTTAAACCACAGCTGCCTTATTGATCTGGAAACTGAGCTGCAAATCTTGTAAGAACAGGAGGTTTTTTGGAAAACTTCTGGTACACACTGATAGACTATCCTGCCATTGTAGTACAGATTGTATTAAAGAAGAAATGCACAAGAGGAGACATGATGAAAGCGTACAAAATAATGAATGGTACAGAAGAAGATCACTAACGTCTATTCACCCTGTCCCATAGTACAAGGACACGGGAATATTCTATTAAAGTGAAAGGTGGCACATTTTAAAACAAAACAACACTCTTAATCTGGGGAACTCATTGCCACAAGATGTCATTGAGACCAAGAGCATAGAAGGTTGGAACAAACAATTTTATGCATATAAATCGTGAATATACAGAGTTATGATACTAGAGATTAAAATTTTTTGAAAGAGTATATTGGAAGAGCTATAAATTCATATGCTTCAGGGTATAAACCGACCTCTCACTAATGGGGACAAAGAATAAAACTCTCCCTGTTGGTGTTTCTTACAGTATCTTCTGAAACAGCTAGTAGTGGCCACTGCTAGAGACAGACAGGGTACTGAGCTAGACAGGCACTTGGTCTGATCTGGTATAGCAATTCGTTTCTTCTTACAGTACTATAATTCCACTTCTGGTTGAAAATGGGTTATGGAGAGCTATCTGAAAACTACGTAAATTAGCAACTCATCAGAACTTCACTAACGGGTTGGTTTGAGTTTTAGGTCAGACTGAGATTAACATCCATAGGCACATAAGCAATTATCACAATTATTACAAATCTCAGGAGAGAGCCCAAGACTAAATAAGTCTAGAATCTCAGACCTGTATGAAGACGTCTCCATGGAAGCTACCCATACTGTACCCGTCCTGTGATAAACAGAGACCTGTGGTTTGAGCACTGTCAGTTTGTTTCTGCCTTCCATGGGCACTAAATAATTCATT
This sequence comes from Lepidochelys olivacea, assembly GCF_965140295.1. Lineage (NCBI taxonomy): Eukaryota > Metazoa > Chordata > Testudines > Cheloniidae > Lepidochelys > Lepidochelys olivacea. The sequence goes on from NC_140412.1 coordinate 82,951,233, forward strand.
TAAAGTGGTAAAGAGGAGGTGGTTTGGGGTTTTTTTTAGAGCTGGAACATGCTGATCCCATGGAATCAACACATTCCACAGACTGTGATGATTCCATCAAAACTTTGATGGAAACTGGGTAGGCTCGTGACAGTGATTGCACCTTTGTGCTGGAAATTCTTCAGTGTCGATGTTTCGTTCTCATACAGAATTAAACAAAATGTTGACAACCCAGAATTTTTTGTGAAATGGAAATTTCGGATTTTTTTTGTGAGGGGAGAAGTGAAGGTTGATTTTTTATTTTATCTGAGCTGGTTTATCCCTCTGTTTGATTTTTTTGCTTACCGAAACCAAACAAACCAAGAGAGATTAAACCATTTTACAGAATAATCATATTCTGAGTTTTGGGCCAGATTCTCTTCTCACACACACTAGAGGAAATCAGAAATGATATTGGCTTTAAAGGAGATGCTCATGATTTATATTGGCTTAAGTAATCTTAGAATTAAGCCTGATGTAGATAGGCTGATATAAGAGAAAGAAAAATCAGACCCTTAGAAGTACCTTAAACTGCTTCTAAGTATTTTTTTGGGAGAGGGGAGAAAATTAAATTTTGAATCCCCCCCCCTTTTTTTTTTACAAAATTAGAAAACAAAACACCACAAAGAATCCTTAATGGATATTGCTGGTTAAATTTCAAATTCTAGAAAATGTGTATGGCTGAGTTGTAAACTACAGCCATGGAAACCGATTTGAAGAAAGTAGGAGCCCACCCAAACCTTTGCCAAAAACTCAAACAATTTTCTGAGGTTTGGAAACCTCTGAATAATGTTTTTTTTCCTGTTGTCTTTAACTTTCTTGCATCTCTTCACTTCCTGGATCCAACTGGGGCCAGAAATGGAAGTGCAAAGATCACACGTGAGAGGCTGTTCTCTCATGTATATTTCCAGTCCGATCATAAGCAGGAAGGACCAGAAGTCCCTTGTGAAAGCCTAATCAGATAACATTTCAAGGCCAGCCCAAGAACTCTGATTGATTTGTATAAGGTACAGGAGTGGGGTTAATCACGTGCTGATGCAAGCATGACTGTTGTATCAGGAATAGCAGCACAACAGTAATGCGGGGGGAAAGCGACAAGTTATTTCCAATTGCTTTTTTAAATGTTCAAATTGTTTGTTTTAGAACCATTTTTCTCGTTAATGTTTAACCTTTTGCCTTTCCAAAGCAATGTTCATGTTATCAGCTCCATTACTGAAGGACACAGATAGAATAAAACTCCTATCTCAAATGTGAATAAATAACAGAAGCAGAAATTAATTGAATGAGACTAACTCACTCACACACCTTTTAAGGTTTTCTTTACTTACTAATGTAAGCAAATGGTGTAAGCATGTCCCTTTTTGTCCCATGCACTGCAGAGAAAGAAGGTCAGCCAGAAACGACCTCTTGTGTTGCATATGCGCTCAAGTTCCATTAGGAAGGCTTTTGTCCTGAAATCCAGCTACCGTAGGAAGCAAACAAGTGTAAAAATTTACAACATGAAGAAACAAACCTACCTATGTAGGGAACATGCTTGTTAATCAGAGGAACTCTCTCTGCTAAGGATGAGCTATGGAAAGGCTTTCATTAGACCACACTGTGGTCTAATGAATGACAACTGTGGTTTTTGACTGATGTTGGGAGCCATCTGATAAGAATCCTTGGGAGAAAAACAACTACTTTTGAGGAATGCATGACCAATGCATCAATTATTTAATTAAGCCAAACAAATCCTATGCAAATCAGTTTATCTCAGATGTTTGGGGGACAACAAAATCTTTCAGGTAAATAGGGGTTTGGACAATCAGGAGAGTGATTGGGCACATGAGTCATGTTGAGCGGCATTAGCTAAAATCTGATAAGAAAGTTTCAGTGTGACAGTTTGGCCAAACAAGGCTGTACTGTAAAGCCAAAAGGGTGATAGTTTCCAGCTTAAAGAGTTGTTATTGTTTCATAAAGGAGATACAAAGAGAGAAGAGGGGAAAAAATACTGGCAGATAAGGATACTGTAGTGAGGAGAACAACAGGAATTAGTACCTTTGTGTGGTTCATAAATGTACATACTTTAAGTTGTATGTAAAAGACCAAATATTCAATGACTATGCCTTAATTTTAATTAAATTAATGATTCACTGGATTCCAGAGGCTAAGAAAAAAGGCTCCATCTTGTTACGTTTCAAAGCATGACTCCTTATATGTATATCTTAACAAAACAATAGAATGTAACCAATGATTACTCTGCAACTGAGAAGGAAGTGTTATTTTCATATAGGCTCTACTAACTATATCTGCAAAAAGAAAAGGAGTACTTGTGGCACCTTAGAGACTAACCAATTTATTTGAGCATGAGCTTTCATGAGCTACAGCTCAGCTCACGAAAGCTCATGCTCAAATAAATTGGTTAGTCTCTAAGGTGCCACAAGTACTCCTTTTCTTTTTGTGAATACAGACTAACACGGCTGTTACTCTGAAACCTAATTATATCTGGTTTTCCTAAAGATTTAAGTGGAGCTCTGTTTAATGAATCAATCCTAAAATACAGTGGTTGCTGAAGGCCTGATTCTATCACACAGTCGGTAACACTTATTGCCCCAAGTAGTCCCACTGAAGTCGATGGAACTTCTTGGGTGATGACATACTACTCAACTTGATTAAAAGCGGAACATCAGACTCCAAGGTTCTTTCAGTTTTAGTGGGAACAGAAAGGATTCAGACATTCCTAACAGGTCTCTTTGTAGAAATTCTATTGGTCAATGTCTACATGATTGACCTCTGAATGTCTGTATCAGCTTTTGCATGTACATTGACTCACTGAATAGCCAGGAAAGCTAGCTGCAAGATTTGTTCTCAGTTCTGCAGTTTTGCTAACCTTTAAATGAGATTTACATAAGGGAATCCCCAACTAGCACAGGGCATGTCAGGGAGGTGGCTGGATCATGCTGATGATCACTGCTGTAACTTATGCAGAGTGTCGACCTGGGCTCTGGCTCTCACTACGATCAAAGGAATACAAAGAGGACCTAAGCTAGTCTTTGCACAGGTCCTGTGTCAAGTGCAGCTCAACTAGATCCATGGATCTGGGCCACTGTCTCCACCAATGTAAAATTAAAGCCTAGTCAGGTAAGATTTTAAAGGCACAGCTTACTCAACTTTAAAGGGAGTGTGGCCATTGGACAGTAGATTGCTTTTAAAGTGAATGGAAATAATGCAGAATGGCACAGAGTTTGAATGAGTTTTATAGTTTTTAATAGTGATTATTATTTTCCTATGAGACTCATTTTACTTGACCTTTCACCCTGTGCATTGCAGACGAAATCAGACAGTCTGAATCCAGCTTTGATGCTGAAGCTTCATAGTCTATGATTGAAAGTGAAAATGGTTGTCATAACAAACAAACATGCATCTTTTTCAGGAGACAAACATTGGCAGAGAGACAGATGAATTGGTCTACATCTTTCATTCAGAAGTTTAATTTTCAGGCAGCACTAGTACAGAGCATCAGAAACCTCTCACAAATTCAAATGACACAAATTCTCAGATGAAACCAGAACCATTTCTGCAGAGATACAAAATATAGCATTGTAACTGACAGGACACTTACCTCCCCCATCCATTACCCAGAAAAAAACTTATCAAGAGAATGGTTCCAAGAGCAGACAATATCTCTCACTGGTGGACAGCACTGTCAAGCCTGACTTAATAAAAATACTCTTTCCAGAAGGCCTGCCTATAGCACTTCTCATTCTGACTAGGAAATTCAGTATTTCATTGCATACTGTGAATCCCAGACAGCAACAGCTTTTAATCCCTTTCCTTCCAAGAACTGCTATTCCATTTTCTAGTCCAAGAACCAAAAACATAATTTCTCATTGAATAACCTCTAGTGTGTGAAGAATAGGGCACTAGGTTCATATAGGATGCTGTTGTCCAAGTCACTGTCTATCACACTTTTCTGCTCTATTTTCACTTTTCCCATGCAATATCACATCATCTCATGTGTTACATTTGTTTCTGATTACAGGCTGTGTATAATAGCCCAGCACAATGCCTTACAGAATGCCATGGCTTCATGCCATGGGAAAAGACATTCGTAATTTTTATGACCCCTGTGCAGCAATGATGCGTTTTTTTAAACAGAAGAACATGTAAAGGAATTATTTTGTAGCAATGTTAGGCATCATTACTCACAGCAGACATACACATTTGAACTCATTAAGGCTTTGCTTTGGTATTTCAGAGCATATGCTGTGAATGCCTCATTTTTCCAACTCCACCGATATAAAAAACTCTAGAAAATAGGAAGGAGTAGGCCATAAACATCTTAATCTCCAGTCTTGGGGCCAGATTCTGTACTCGGTGGAAATCCAGAGTGAATCTGAAGTCACTGTAGTTTTCTTGGTTGACATGGCAAAAGAAACAATGGGGGAATAGGAACAATGGTTCTAGGGAAAGGCAGGGTTTGGAGTAGGTTGTTTATTTCAGATGGACTGAACAAAGCTTATTTTCTCCAAGCAAACGGGTACTTACTCACATGGCCAGCCTGCACTGAAGCCTGTGCTGTCGCATCTTCACTATTTTTAGCATGGTACTAGATTAAAGCCTGCCGGAGCAGCAAATCAGACCTCCGATTGCTGTGTACACATAGCCTCTGTCCACACTGATATTGCACCTATAGAGATTAGCTCTGTAGACGGTCACACAGCAGTTAGCTGCTTCCAAGCAGTCTACTCCAAATGGGCAGGATGGGCTCTAGGCTCCAGCAAAGCAAGCACGTGCGTGGGGCGGCACAATTCCAGGGGCGGCATTCCGGCCACCCCCCTTTTTTTTTTCTCTGCTTGGGCAGTTGCGCTCTTGGAGCTTGGGGCAGCAATGTTTTTGCTTGGGGCGGCAAAAAACCTAGAGCTGGCCCTGCAAATGCGTCATTGAGTAATGCCCTGGTGCAAAGCTTGTCTACATTTTTTGACTGTAGACATTTCCTGCCAAAAAATGGGGCTTCACTGGAAACAAGTTTTTATTCCACAAGAAAACAGAGTTTGGTGAAAATATTCCATTTTTTCCATTTGTTTTAGGGTTCAAAAATTGAAACATTTTCAATTTATTTTTTTCCTTTTCACCCCATCTTTTCTTTTTCTTTCTTTCTTTTTTCTTTTTCTTTATTTTTGGCCACTGACTGCAATAGAATGAATGTTTAGGTCCATCCCCTTTTTTTCTATCTTTCTTTTTCTCTGTTGCTGCTCTGTAATTTTCAAAACCGTCTAAACATTGGAAGAGTCAGAAAGAAGGGGAAGGGGGGGAAAAGTGAATGCTACTCATTTTATTTCACCTAGTGGCAATAAGGGGAAAAAGGGGGGTGACAGGTAGAAAAGGAGAAAAGAAAAAATGGAAATGTTATTAAAAATTTGTGAAAAAATGAAAAACTAATATATGGTTCTATTTTGAATTCTGTGACACAGAAACAACTTCAACATTTCAGAAAAAAATCTGTAATTGTTTTTTCACCATTTTTGACCCTTCGGAGGCGTATCTTACAAAATGTAACTATGAAAGAAAGGCTGATGTGAATTAGACATGTTGGGTCAAATTCACTTTTGATGTAACTCCATTGATGTTAGGGAAGAATTTGTTTTATGAGAGGTCATTCCTTATTTTATGTTTTAAAGGATATAAGAGAAGAATCTAATCGCCTTCTATGATGAGATTACTGGTTCTGTGGATGAAGGGAAAGCAGTGGATGTATTGTTTCTTGACTTTAGCAAAGCTTTTGACACGGTCTCCCACAGTATTCTTGTCAGCAAGTTAAAGAAGTATGGGCTGGATGAATGCACTATAAGGTGGGTAGAAAGTTGGCTAGATTGTCGGGCTCAGTGGGTAGTGATCAATGGCTCCATGGTGCAAGTGCTAGAGGAGCCAACTAGGGGGGGAGCTTTTCTTGACCTGCTGCTCACAAACCGGGAAGAATTAGCGGGGGAAGCAAAAGTGGATGGGAATCTGGGAGGCAGTGACCATGAATTGGTCGAGTTCAGGATCCTGATACAGGGAAGAAAGGTAAGCAGCAGGATACGGACCCTGGACTTCAGGAAAGCAGACTTCGACTCCCTCAGGGAACAGATGGGTAAGATCCCCTGGGGGACTAACATGAAGGGGAAAGGAGTCCTGGAGAGCTGGCTGTGTTTCAAGGAATCCCTGTTGAGGTTACAGGGACAAACCATCCCGATGTGTCGAAAGAATAGTAAATATGGCAGGCGACCAGCTTGGCTTAACAGTGAAATCCTAGCGGATCTTAAACATAAAAAAGAAGCTTACAAGAAGTGGAAGGTTGGACATATGACCAGGGAAGAGTATAAAAATATTGCTTGGGCATGTAGGAATGAAATCAGGAGGGCCAAATCGCACCTGGAGCTGCAGCTAGCAAGAGATGTCAAGAGTAACAAGAAGGGTTTCTTCAGGTATGTTGGCAACAAGAAGAAAGCCAAGGAAAGTGTGGGCCCCTTAATGAATGAGGGAGGCAACCTAGTGACAGAGAATGTGGAAAAAGCTCATGTACTCAATGCTTTTTTTGTCTCTGTCTTCACGAACAAGGTCAGCTCCCAGACTGCTGCGCTGGGCATCACAACATGGGGAATAGATGGCCAGCCCTCTGTAGAGAAAGAGGTGGTTAGGGACTATTTAGAAAAGCTGGACGTGCACAAGTCCATGGGGTCGGACGAGTTGCATCCGAGAGTGCTAAAGGAATTGGCGGCTGTGATTGCAGAGCCATTGGCCATTATTTTTGAAAACTTGTGGCGAACGGGGGAAGTCCCGGATGACTGGAAAAAGGCTAATGTAGTGCCAATCTTTAAAAAAGGGAAGAAGGAGGATCCTGGGAACTACAGGCCAGTCAGCCTCACCTCAGTCCCCGGAAAAATCATGGAGCAGGTCCTCAAAGAATCAATCCTGAAGCACTTACATGAGAGGAAAGTGATCAGGAACAGGCAGCATGGATTCACCAAGGGAAGGTCATACCTGACTAATCTAATCGCCTTCTATGATGAGATTACTGGTTCTGTGGATGAAGGGAAAGCAGTGGATGTATTGTTTCTTGACTTTAGCAAAGCTTTTGACACGGTCTCCCACAGTATTCTTGTCAGCAAGTTAAAGAAGTATGGGCTGGATGAATGCACTATAAGGTGGGTAGAAAGTTGGCTAGATTGTCGGGCTCAACGGGTAGTGATCAATGGCTCCATGTCTAGTTGGCAGCCGGTGTCAAGTGGAGTACCCCAGGGGTCGGTCCTGGGGCCGGTTTTGTTCAATATCTTCATAAATGATCTGGAGGATGGTGTGGATTGCACTCTCAGCAAATTTGCGGATGATACTAAACTGGGAGGAGTGGTTGATATGCTGGAGGGCAGGCATAGGATACAGAGGGACCTAGACAAATTGGAGGATTGGGCCAAAAGAAATCTGATGAGGTTCAATAAGGATAAGTTCAGGGTCCTGCACTTAGGATGGAAGAACCCAATGCACAGCTACAGACTAGGGACCGAATGGCTAGGCAGCAGTTCTGCGGAAAAGGACCTAGGGGTGACAGTGGACGAGAAGCTGGATATGAGTCAGCAGTGTGCCCTTCTTGCCAAGAAGGCCAATGGCATTTTGGGATGTATAAGTAGGGGCACAGCGAGCAGATTGAGGGACGTGATCGTCCCCCTCTATTCGACATTGGTGAGGCCTCATCTGGAGTACTGTGTCCAGTTTTGGGCCCCACACTACAAGAAGGATGTGGATAAATTAGAGAGAGTCCAGCAAAGCGCAACAAAAATGATTAGGGGTCTGGAACACATGACTTATGAGGAGAGGCTGAGGGAACTGGGATTGTTTAGTCTGCAGAAGAGAAGAATGAGGGGGGATTTGATAGCTGCTTTTAACTACCTGAGAGGTGGTTCCAGAGAGGATGGTTCTAGACTATTCTCAGTGGTAGAAGAGGACAGGACAAGGAGTAATGGTCTCAAGTTGCAGTGGGGGAGGTTTAGGTTGGATATTAGGAAAAACTTTTTCACTAGGAGGGTGGTGAAACACTGGAATGCGTTACCTAGGGAGGTGGTAGAATCTCCTTCCTTAGAAGTTTTTAAGGTCAGGCTTGACAAAGCCCTGGCTGGGATGATTTAATTGGGGATTGGTCCTGCTTTGAGCAGGGGGTTGGACTAGATGACCTCCTGAGGTCCCTTCCAACCCTGATATTCTATGATTCTATGATTCTAAGAACAAGAAAGGGAGAAAGATGACTAGTTTTATCCATGTGATGATGGAAAGTTTTGGTAGGATGGGTGAAGCCTTCTCTATCAATGTTTCACTGATTTTCTCCTTTGACCTCTGGCTTGGACTAGAGAAATTTAGGGAGAAGAGTCATTCACAGACAACCCATTCTCTGCACAAAATTGACATGCCAATTGCATTACCCACCCTTGGCCTCCTACACATCATGATGATCATCATCATCATGGACTGACATATGCACACACAAATACATGAAATAGTACTATAATCCTTTTTGTAACCTTGTAATAAAGAAAATCTGCTCAGCCTGAGAGTCAAGGTTTTGTAGGGCTAAGTGCTAGAGAAAATGTGCATGAATCGATAAGAACAAGCCTAACAGTAAGTCTACCTTCTAAGACAAGTTCTGGTTTAATGTCGCCTCACAAAATGTGTTGCTTTGGACAAGGACTTGGGGGTTATAGTGGATCACAAATTGAATAGGAGTAAAAATAGGATGCAGTTGTGAAACAGGCTAATATTCTGGGGTGAATGAACAGGTGTGTCATATGTGAGACAGGGGAGGTAATTGTCCCTCTCTTCTCGGCACTGGTGAGGCCTCAGCTGGAGTATTGAAAGGATTGAAAGGAAGGGGTTTTTCTACAAGCAGTCTGACAAAGCTGCATTCCCTGTGCTAAGCCTCACACAGTTAGTGCAGTTTGTTGAGACAAATAATATTAAGATACAATCATTGCCTCTTGCGGACTGAAAAAATGAAAATACTGGATTAGATCCCACCTCCTGGCTTCATGGTTGTCAAGAATAGGATCTATTAGTCTTTAAAAGAAATAATAATAATTCAAAGTAGCCAAGGAGAACTATGTGAACTGGCATCTATCAGTGTTTTGTGGAGGATTTTTTACTTTGTTTTTCAAACTTCTTAGAACTATAGTTAACAAGCAAGATTTTATTGTTCCAACCTCTTGTCTCCTGCTCTTCTGATGTAGTGGGGTTACAAATCTCTGGCAGGATTTGCTTGTTTCCTTTGATAATGATCTGTATGCTGAAGGAGATGATGAGCTCCTAGATTAGAAGGTGTGCAAGAAATGGGAAAACCTTCTTGCCAATGAAAGAAAACAGGAGATGTCGGAAACCCTTTAACTGATGTGTTTCTTAAAGTGATATCTTTTCCAAAATTTTAAGAGTTTGGCCCAAATTCTGCCTTCAGTTATACCAATAGAAGCGTAAAGGACTGATTCTCGGTTGCCCTGCCCCTTGTGTAGTCACTTTACGCCAGTACAATGTGTATGTACAAAATCAGAATGGTGTCATGTTTCATACCAGCTTTGCATTCATTTGCACTGGTGTAAATGACTATAGAAAGGTGCAGGTCAACAGAGAATCAGGCCATCAATGATTTCCAACAAGAGCACAAGAGATGTTAAAATGTTCCTGCATTGTATAGCTCGAGTCTGAAATCACTCCCACATTCATTCCTTTGACTCAGAAACTTTGGCTTTTAAATGTTATTGCATGTCATGCCTGGAATAATACTTAATCCCATCAAGCCGTTTGTCTTTTTTTATTTAATTTGTGAAAATCAGCAGTACAGTGTTTGGCCCAGATACTCCAATGGGATGCAACCCCTCTAAGCTGCACTGCTGGCAGGCTCTGACCATGAATATCACTTTGGTGTAGAAAGATCTGCTGATGCCATAGAGCTAACATTGCAGCTCCCCCTCCCCTGCATCTTCCTCCTGCTGCAGATCAGACTGGGGCAAAGGTAGCAGGGAGGAATCATTGCTAATCCCCAGGGATCCCTGGTTGTCATATCTACTCCATGGGGCAGCTAGCAGCTGATGTAACTTAGAACAACTTTGTGCTTGGGCACTCGCTCGGCACACAAGTCAGCCCAAATAATCACAAATGAACCTCTAAGGAGAGTGGGGCAAATCACAGATTTTTTTGATTCCCAGGCAATTCCAAAAATGATTTTTGTTTTTAATTTTTCAGCCAATTGAAAAATGTTTTAAAAAATGAGGGGGAGGATAAAAAAAAATTTCACTCAACTAAAAAAACAACCCCATTTTGCTTCAATTTTTAATCATTTAAAATTTTAAAAAATAAATTAAAGGAAAATTTTTGAAATGAAGTTTTTTTTTAATAAAAGAAGTTTCCTTTCAAAATGCAATTTTCTAGATTTATTTTTCAACTGAAACAATTCCTTGAAATGAACATGAACTCACCACATGTTTCGGTGTCACCAAATCTGCATTTATTTATTTATTTTGAAGAAAAAAAAAGTTTCAGTTGAAAATTTTTGCCCAGCTGTTCCCCCAGCACTTCCTAGTATTTGAAAAGCCATTTAACTACCCTTAAATCATTTTATTATGTGAACATTTTATTATATTTCCTTCTATGTGTGACTCTTAAAAGTAACGAAGAAATCATTTGTCCCTTACATAAGAGCCAGTTTTCAATTTTTTTTTTTTTTACGTGCCTAACATCTTTGAAATGTAGGCCCTGCCATTACTGGAAGTCAGTCATTTTTAATTTTATAGGTTACGCTTCTCCTTGACTCCAAGAACATGTTCCTTCTAAAAGATAAGAATGTCTCTGTGACATTGGCAGACCAGGTGCCAACTCATGCCAAGGCTTCAGGCCTCACTGAACACTGACAAATGCTTAGCTGGAAACCAGGCTGGTTTACCTGTGGGTTAGTATAGTTAAAATAGATATTAGTATTATAAGTATGTGTTTAGACTTTATGGAATGCTTGTAGGACAGAGCAGGTACTAATCCTACTTATAATAGCTGTATTCCATTGTCATGCTGTCTGGAGTGGCTCACAACTGAGAATACCAACCTCTGGGCAGACTGTCAAAAGCAGGGCAGAGCCCCCAAACTGGTGATATGTTCTATAATTAGATTTCACCAACCCAGTAACAAATGTGAACTTCTAGGTTATTGTAACAGTCTCTCCACGGAGTCACAGGTAGTTCCCTTGGGCTCTTCAGTCTATCCTGCCACCCAGGCAAGATGGACTTAGTGATAAATGGCCACTTACACCAAAAATCACAAAATATTCAGGTTGCTTCCAGTCCCAAGAGCCCAGTCACTTACCCCAGATCAGATTGTACCTCAGATCTCACACCAAGGATAATACCTATAGCCAATCCTTTAATAAACTATCTAAGTTTTAATAACTATGAAAAGAAATAAGAGTTATTTACAGGTTAAAGCAAGCAAGCATATATATACAAATGAGTTTCAGTGTGTGATTCAAAAGGTGACAGTTGTAGTAATCTGTCAGCACTGACTGTCTTTTTAGAGCTTAAACCAGGTTGACCCTGGGGAATGGGATCTCTGCTTCATGTTTCTTAGCTCCAGCCCTTGTAAGAGTCCAAACGACAAGCAGATGAAAAATCTTTGTTAGCTATTTTTATTTCTCCTTGTCCCCAGCATTTAAACAGAGGCCTTCTGCACATAGTTCTCCAGATGTGGCTATGGCAATTAACAAAGCTTTTGTCCTAGGATGGCCCACTTAATTTTGATAGTCCTCTGGGATGGGCAGGGGGAGCCACTCTTCCCGTCTGAGTTCACAAATTCAGAGCAGGCATTTTTACAATTATAAAATAAACCTCTATTTTATCTTGTAGCATGGAATACAGACATTACAAGTAAGATTAATACATGCAACAACTTGCAAGTATTTTATAGAATCTAAACACTAAACACATCCTTACAAATCTAACACCTCTCTTGAACAATATTAACTTATAGGTGAGCTGGTATAGTTTCCAGCTATGAATTTGTCAGTGCTCAGCTGATGCCTACAGACTTAGCAAGAGCTGGCATCTGGTTTATCAGCATTACATTCATGCTATAAGGTAATACTTAAGTGTTTTCTCTATAACTGAAAAATGTTTGTTCTCAAACTGTTGAACTCACCAAACAGAAAAAAAAAATCATCTAATGCAAAACGCTGGATTCCTACAGAAGATGTTATCTCCCAACCATCAGGAAGAACTATTGAATCCAAATGAGCCATTGTGGAACAAAGACTTTGTTGATTGACCCTGCCCTCCCCCACACACACACCAGGAAGAGGTTACTTACAGAAGCACTCGTCCCACCAGCTTGGACTCTGGGGGAAGGGATAAAAATCCGTGACCAGAAGAAACTGGGATCTCTTTACACTATCTGGACTCTGAGGGGCAAAGATTTCTAAACATAAGCAAGAGATCCCCAACCTGTGTGGCTTGGGTTAGCCCCACTAGGCATAAAAGCTTGCTTATTATAGAAGCTTTTATTACCTTTTGAATTTAAGATTGTACCGCATTTGTGTGTATATGTTACCTACTTTAACCTTGTCAATGACTCTTTTATTTTTTCTAGTTAATAAATCTTTAGTTAGTTTATTACAGGAGCGTCAGTCTCATATTACTGTGGCACAATATGAGAAACAAATATATACAAGCACAGCCTATTGTATCTGTTCAGAAGTGGTTGCTGAAGGAGATATGCTCCTCACTACTACTTACGAATGAACCTTCAATTATTGGAGAGGACAACATGACAGCTCCTGAGACTCTGGCAGGCTAATGAGTTTGCTCCAAAAACCAAAAAACAAAAACAAAACAAACCCCTCACATTTATTTGCATTTAAAGATAAAGGGGTCCAATGATTTAATTATTTTTTGGGAGCTGCAGTATTTGTCCTCTACTAACCAGGTCATCTTTCAGACTAGAAAAAATGCTGCAAGTAAGCCAAGGCTCCTGCTCAATGAGTTGATGCAAAGCCAGAAAATTATGGCAGTCACTGTAGTCTGAGCATGACCAGAATTTGAACTGCTGAAGATCAGCTCTTTGTGTGCACTGCTGTACACATCTCCTCTAAATAAACTGTAGCTGCTGCATTCATGGCTGGAGGGGTCACTAGAAATTCTGGGCCATTGAAGTAATTGTATTTTTAAATGGAAGAGCTTTATGATTTAAATGAGAAATATCCAAAGTGGTGATAAGCTTCATTACCTTGATATTGTTCCGGGTTAAAATGTTTCTATGCGACTTCGGCAGGTGGCTTATATCATAACGAAGAGTCAAACAAATCAAAAGTGTTTTATACAAAATTATAATTAACTAATGGCTCTGAAATTTTGATTAACTGACAGCTTTTGAGCAGAGTACCTTTCCACAAATTGTCTGAAGGTTTGTTGTTTGGTGCGCATAGACTGAAACAATCCTGAATTCTTACCTTAAACTCAATGGCCAACTCTGCTTTTGGCATCAATGGGAGAAACTCCATGTTAAAAATAAATATATATCTACTGGATGTGTTGGCCAGGCATGTTCTTCGGGGTCTTGGGTGGATTAAGACTAAATAGGACCCACACCCACTTGCTCCCTTTGTCTATGGACTTCATAATTTCTCTTACTACTCTCAAAGGACTCTTAACTCTGAATCCAATTGATCTCTTTCTTCCAGTCCCCTCCTCCCTGATGGACTTACTGATCTTCTCTTCCTGGTCCCATTTGGTAGACTCTTGGTTTTCCATTGATTTGTTGATCTGCTGGGCCCCCTCAGACTGCTTGGGCCCTAATAATTCTGTTTTAATCCACTTCTTATGATGTTCATGCCAGTAATGAAGGCCAGGCCTGTTGCTGATCATGTCTATTACTCAGCATGGCTCCAATATGAGTATTAATGGAAACATTAAATGACCTGTAACTGGTCCAATACTATTTGCCGAGTTTCTGACATCAAGCATATGCAAGTACAGACTGGCAATGGTGACTGCTAAAGGCAGAAAAGAGAGACATAAATATGGAAATGTGTTTTAAAAATCAATGTGTCAAACTGAGATCTGCTGTAAATGAATCTTCCATGGAATTCTCTGGGCCAATTTCTGCAGTGATAACAATGTAGTGTAAGCTACATGTCAGGTGGGCATTGATCAGACAATTGGCCTGACACTACTCTTTTACACTGGTGTAAATCAGGAGTACCTCCATTGAAGCTAGTGGAGTTGCCAGTGGAGTTAGAATAAAAAGGGTTTACATGGGTGTGTGATCAGACTCAGGCCCAATCGGTTAAGGGTGTGTAAATGGTACAGTAATGTGACTTATAACAATTTGGTCTTCAGGGGTAATGCAAAATAAGTGTAACCTACACTCCAAGGAGACAAAAACAAGGATGTTTTAGGAAAAGCCACTAACAGCAGGGTGTACGAGACTGCACTGGGAGGCCCAGCTTCATCTTACATCTTCCTTTTGTCTGCTTTGTGTGTAAATTACACTTGTTTTGCGATTCCACTGAACGCTATATTGGTGCATGTTCTGCTACTTGGCTACTTACACCCAGCATGTAACTTACACCACCACTGATGTTACTGTTTTACTTGGCCCACATTATAGAACACTAAAAAACAAAGTGAAAAGGACAGAATGCCTATTTCCCCCCTGTATGTTCTAGAGAGTCCCTTTATCCAAGCCAAGGATTAAGTTTCATGTTCACAGTTGTCCTAAACCAAGATATTACTCTCTGGATTTTCTATTTTTTATTCCTTTTGTACATATCAAAGCATGTTGATTAGGCCAAGTCACTAAGTAGAGGAAAGCCAAAGTAAATAATGAAGTTTAAATTACTACAGCAAAGGGACCAAAATTTCAGCCAGGACCAGAGTTATAGGGATTTCCAGTGATTCTAAGAGGGGCTAGTATATAAATTTTATGGATTTGGCTCACACATCAATTTTGATTATGCTGCTGATTTATTTCCGATTACCAAGGTCATCCTTGCATTTACAAAGTAATTTATCTTGTCAAAAATGTTACTGATGGATTTTTTCAGAGACCCACGCCAGCCTACAGTTCTCTTTGGAGCTCCTAAGCTTTAGTCATTTGGCATTAAGCCTGGTGACCTTTGTTGCATCAGGCTAACTGCTGTAGTTCCATGTTTGCCTTTTGAGAAATTGAGACATAGGCAAGTTCTATTGTCTAATACTCCAATGTATAGTCAGGCCTGACAGGGTAAGCTGCTGTCACACAGAAGTCAAAGTTGCCTGATTCTGATGTCACATCCATTTGACACTGGTGTAACTCCATTGAAAGGAACTACTCATGGAAGGGAAATAAGAATCTGGCCAGGTATGTTTAACAGGAAAAGAAAGGCAAGATTGTTTTTCCCAATATAACCCAATTGGCAGAGGTAGAGTCACGTGACACCAAAGAGTTTTGCGCTGTTACTCTCCTAGCTGGTCAATAATCTAGTTTTTGTTTTTAGCAGAGGCAGAGCAGTTCTGTGACCTAAAACAGACAAGACTTAGCACAGGACCAGTGATGGAGCAGCACATTTAAGGCGGCAGATTTTATGTGTGAGATATTTAAATTCCCGTATCTTATGAATTTTTTTATATCCAGTACTTAAAATGTCATTCCCTTTCAGATTTTGGAAAAGGAAAAAAAATCAGTTTGCTGCTTTGGTTTGGGATTTTCCCTCCTTTTCTTTACCACCCCCTTCCCCCCCCCCCCCCCACTGGAACAAAGTTGGAAAACAATTAAAAAAACTGAGTGAAATGAGGGAGACAAACCCATAATTTTCAAAGTTTTCCAAATTTTGGCCAATTGGAGAACAGGGGGCAGAGAATAAAGAAAAGGGAGGGTGGGGGGAAAAACTTCCAAATCCCAGACCAAAAATGGAAAAATGAAATTGTCCAGTTTCCAAAGAACAAAACAAAATGACATCAAAGTGAAACTATTTACTTTCACTTTGACATTGCAAAGTGACACAAAATGTTTCATTCTAAAAGGAACATTTCTGGGGAAAGCCTAAAATTTTGTGGGTCAAAAAAAAATTAGAAATCAATTTTCCCCTGCAAACACTCAGGAAAAAAAATGGGGGTTTCCGACCAGCTCTACTTTTGAGCATGTTTAATGCGTATGTATGTGCAACATGGGGATTCACCTGCACACAGGGTTACGTCACTGTAAGCAGGGTCTGAATGCGCTCTCCCCTAACCTCCAGTTATGCTCTGGGGGAAAAGACTTCAGGAGCAGACTGTATTTGCACAGACACCGGTCTAGGTGTTCAGCCTACAGACTTGCTTTGCCAAAATTATCAATTTTGTCTGGTTTTGGGTTACAATTTACTTGAGTATTGAATGGATGATGAAATATTGTTTTTTCTTATTGTCTGAGTAAAGGGCAGCAGAATGATATTTAGCATGCTCTGACTGAGGGGGTCACCCTACACTAAGCCTCACTTCCTAAGCAGGGATGTCAGATTCCACTGAACATCAGAGGGGCTGGGAAACCGATGGTGTGGATTCTGCCTAAAAAGTCAGCGAGACAAGGTGGGTCAGGTAATATCTTCGATTGGACCGACTTCAGTTGGTGAGAGAGACAAACTTTTGAGCTTATACAGAACTCTTCTTCAGATACAGTAGAAGAGCTCTGTGTAAGCGTGAAAGCTTGTCTCACCAGCAGAAGTTGGTCCCATCAAAGATTTTACCTGACCCTCTAATATCCTGGGACCAACACAGCTAGCGCAACACTAGAAAGCCCTAGACACCATTTGACCTGCCTTTCTCTCAAGCGTTTAAAGACAGAGCTGACAGGACTCATTTGAGAGCCCTCGTGTCTGTTCAGTGATTACTAGAGCCGATATCACAGATGAGTAGGTTTAGGGGACAAGCCTCGGCGCTCATATGGGGACAGTATTACAGTGACAGGCAATGAAGAGGCAGCAGCCCCGAGGTACCCTGCGATCCAGTGAAATCAGTAAGGGCTGGGCTAAGTTGGGGGACCTCAGAATGCGGCAGCACAGAAGTGGCAAGCGGCAGCAGCAGTGAGCCAGTCGCAGAGGCAGAGGTGTCCGTGGAGGCATTGCTCTATGGCCTTCCCCCCTTTTCAGGAGTGGGAGGTGGACCCATGTGAATGCACCTCTGAGCTCTGAGTCTTTGCTCACTAAGGACAACCAACTGCGAGTAGGGGGTGCAGTGGAGGGAAAGGGAAGTGGCGTGTTAAAGGGACATTCATTCTTCAGACTTTCTCACCCCAAAGAGGGAAACTGAGGCAAAGGACACTGCCCAGTGTACTGTGGAGTGGGTGTTCGCTTATGGTTACATGCTTTCAAATTCATGGTTGCAGTATTTTCCCAAAGTAATGGTGGGTTCCCTTTCCCTTTTAATAAAAGTTTTGTTATATACAAAAAAAAAAGGAGTACTTGTGGCACCTTAGAGACTAACCAATTTATTTGAGCATGAGCTTTTGTGAGCTACAGCTCACTTCATCGGATGCATTCAGTGAAGTGAGCTGTAGCTCACGAAAGCTCATGCTCAAATAAATTGGTTAGTCTCTAAGGTGCCACAAGTACTCCTTTTCTTTTTGCGAATACAGACTAACACGGCTGTTACTCTGAAACTTGTTATATACAGACTCAATGTTTGTGAGTGGGGGAGTACTGCCTCCTAGAGGCACCCAGGGGTGGTGTTTAATTTTCCCAGATTACTGGGTGGCAGACAGGTTTCAGAGTAACAGCCGTGTTAGTCTGTATTCGCAAAAAGAAAAGGAGTACTTGTGGCACCTTAGAGACTAACCAATTTATTTGAGCATGAGCTTTCGTGCTGATTCGATTTTGTATTGTTAAGAGGAACAGTACCAGGTTTACAACGGTGCCAATGGTGTTGTGGCACCGGGCCCACACACAGAAGAGGCCCCGGTGCCTAGACCGTGGCCCTGCCCCAAAGCCCCATCCCTGCTTGGTCTCTTCCTACCAAGGCTCTGCCTGCTACCTGCTCCTTTCCTACCCCTCCCCCTCCCGCCTCATGCCCTGCTCATGCCTCTCCGCCCCCTCCTCCACTGTAAGCGGCTGGCGGAGCCTTGGGGGGAAGAGGCCTCGGGGCAGAGCACAGGTGGAGTGGGGGCGGGGCCACAGTCCAGGCGCCAGGGTCCCAAAAGATGAATCCGGCCTTGAAGAGGAAAACCTAGCTATTGAACCTGGCCCTTGTTGCTGCCAAGTCATACTGGCAGAAGGATTACAAACATCTAGTCAGTCATGTAGGCCTGCAAAATCCCCATATTTGTATGTGCAAAAGTGGTAAATTTGCACCTGAATGCTGGTGTGTAATTGTGGCTACTCCCTTTTGCAAATCCAACTGGTAGTAAAGTATTTGAGGTACTTTGCATTTGAGAGAAAAGTGATACCTCAAAAAATTTGGAAACCTTGACTTGTGACAGCAGTGACAAAGATATAGCCTTGATTACAACAATCTTGCTTGTTAGACAATGCCTTCCATACAAATATATCCCACAATTCTTGACACGCTGTAGTGATAGTTTAAATTACTATCTGTACCAGCATATATAGACCTGTAGGTAGGTAAGTAGGTAGATAGATAGCTGCTGAGGTGCAGCTGCTTGTGGAGAGTAGCAAAAGTACACAGAAGCATGAAGCAGTGAATAATGTCTGCAGATATAGTATTATACGTTGAAATAATTATTGCATTTTCAATAATTGCATAAGCATAATTTAATTACACAAAGTAGAACTTAATTGGGATACTAAAAGCCAACACGCTCACACGGCTGTGAAAAGTGCAATGGTAGATACAATGCACCTTGTGCACTGCCCCGTGCTCGGACCTGTGCCTAAAGGCACAATCCAGTCTATAGTATTCAGATACTTCAACCACAGTCAATTTTGACAACGGTTGATATAAGATGTAAATAAATATATATACTGTATTTAAAAAGTCTTCAAAATGACTCGGACCGACCAAATTATGCATCTAGTTACTCTGTGCCTACATGTTCCTATTCCTGTTACTTTTGTCCTCTATCCGTTTTTCCTCCCTGTTGTTTGTTACCTTCACTTGTGACATTTTGTCTCCAGATTCGAAGCTTTCGAACACAGCAACCAAGTCTTCCTATTTGTGTACAGTGCCTGTCCCCATGGGACCCGGATCTTAATTAGGGTCTCTGGATGCCACCACAAAGGAAAAATAATAAGAAATAAGGTTTAATTTTACCTAAATATTTCATTGCAAGCAATATTCAGAGAAGCCTCAGAACAGTGGGTGATTCCATGACAGAAATTTGGGACCCCGGTATATCATGTTTGCAGGGGGACCATCCTCTCCTATTTCACCCCAGTTATACATTTGTGGGTCCCCTCTGAGCTTGGGACCCCAGTACAATTGTCCCTCCTTCCTCCCCACTCCCCATGAGCACTGTGGTACAGAAACAGTATCTTCTAAACTACAATGTCTAGGCCCAACATGGTGAGGTAAGGACAGAGTAAGAGTATACTTCATTCTGAACCCTCTCTGATAAAGGTTTATGTTCCAATCTGTAATGAGCTTGCTCATTGCAGAATTGGGGCCTTAGCCTGTACTTAACTCTGAATTTCCCTGATATGGTGAGTGAGACAGACTCTTAATTTTATTTGAATGTACTTTACTGTAGAGTATTTTAAAGTAGTGCTTCTTTGAAACTTTGATTTTCTCTTCCCTCCCAATTTTTTAACCATTAAACACTGCTCTCCAAAGCCCACCTCTGCTGCTCTTTAAGTTAGACAGAGGTGATCTGTTGCAGGATAGATACATCCCATTACGGGGTATCCAGTCATGTATAACAAATAAGGGGTTACAGCTCAAGTGGCTAGAGTTGATATGGCTGTCCTAGCTTGTAAAGCAAGGTCATGCGTCCTAGTGGCCAGAATCCTTGGGGCTGCCCTTGTTCTCAGGACAGCGTGGCCTAAGGGCCAGAATCCTTGGAGCTGCCCTTGTTCTCAGGGTGATGTGGCCTAGTGGCCAGAGTCCTCAGGGCAGCCAGAGTCCTTGAGCAGAGCCCACACCCTGCGGAGGGTGTTGGGTAGGGTAGGGGGACCCAGGCCCATGCTTTTCCACCAGGTCCTGACCCAGGGCCCTGTGAAACTGATAGTGAATGGTTCAACTCGGTTTCCTATTTTAACATTCATGTTCCCTGGGTCACTTCCTACTCTTGGTTCCTGTTCTGTTAATTCTCTTGAGGGTGTCGACCTTCCAACTCACCTCCAGGATCAACAGGGGTTCCGTTGTCAATCCCACCGGCTCGGCCTCGTGGTCTGTAGCTCCAGCAAGTCCCTGGCAGGAGCCTGAAGCTCACATCTGCTCTCCTTTTCCACCAAACCAAACTGAGCTGGGCCACTCCTTTTTATATCCTGTCTCCAGGATTAGCATGCCCAGCAGGGACGAGTGGCCATAGCCTCTTTGGCCTACAGTGTGAGGCTAACCCCAGCGGGGTCAGTGTGAGGTAGATACACCCATCACACAATCACTGAAGAAAATAGTAAGATTTCCTTCCTTCTACAGTGCTAACTTTCAGCAATTTCAGCATAGGGGAAGGGAATGACCTTGGAGCCCAGACTCATCATCCTCCTCGTGATTGCCAACAGTCCCTCAAGGGTTTTTTTTATTACTGCCATCTCATCATATCATTAAAGCAGCCTATAATTCCACCTTCAGTCCTGAGAATTTCCCTCTTCCCAGGTACTGAATGAATTTGGGCCTTTTAACATACAATGGAGTGTCTTGTTTTCTGACCTAAAGATACAGGGAACACATGAAGCTGATGAGAAACAGGAGTGATTAACTGGATTTCTTTTCATTGAGAAATTAGGATTTAATGTCCATCCCAATAAGAGGAAATACATTCTTCATGCTTTCATTTACAATGTCAAAGAGAGAGGGAGAGCAAGCAAGAGGGAGATTAACAAATACAATATACAGGAGCCTAAATTGAAACATCATTTTTCATAGGAAGAAGGCTTTGGCACAGTTCAGGCTGTTTGTGATGTAGTGTCTCCAGTCAGCCTCAGTAAAAGTTGGCTGCAGTTTCTCAGAACCTGCCTTTTGAGACTCGGAGACTGCTTTGCTTCCCATAGATCTGATTACGCTAATTGCACATTTTTTAAAATTACAAAATGGAGGTCATAATCTACAAACGATCTGAAAAATGGATGTTTTTTCTAACCCTGCTTTTACTAAGGTGTCTGTCATCTTCTCTCTTTACCATTTTGAGCTGTCTTAGATCTTAAGGCTTCCCAGGGGCTAGGCATTGTGGAGCTGGCTTATAGACAAATTGTTAGAGAGCTTATGAAACTGTTTTATGGTATCTAGTTGTAATAATTTATAGTATGAGGGATACCTGGAGTTGAAGAGATCCTTCTCCAGCCAAGGTCTGAATTGCGACATCAGTGGACTGAGACTGCAAAGGTCTGTGTGTTCATCTCCCTCCTCAGCTACATACTCCAATGAGAGCACACTGGGCAGCAAGATAGGGCGAGTAGCAAAATGAAAAATGATGGCCTAGGCATGGGAGGTGAACACACAGAGGGACATACTTTCTCAAAGCTGCAGATGCTCAGGCTGCAGATGCAAAGCTGGACCATTCTAGGAATCTTTCTGACCAGTTAGTACCATTGTGGCCATTTGCCATAAGGAACCTCGATAAAGGTTAGATGGTGGCACCCCTTCTCTCCTGCCAGGGGTTCATTCCAAAGGTGAAAGCTGAAGTGCCTTCAGACAAGATTTAAAGGCAGATGGGAGGTCCTGTTTGAAATGGGACCACATGGCAATCACTCAGCTATTACAAACTATATGGGGTACAAAAAAATTAGACATGTTTTCATGGTTCCTGCTTCTACTGGTTGCGAAAAACATCAGCACCGATAAATCTGCCAAGAGGTGACCAAGCCACATCACCCCCGTCCATCCTGCCAACTCAATAAAAAAAGAAAATCGGACATTCAGGGGCATAAAGCCCCCCTCATTCACATCTATGAAACATGAACATAAAAGGCAAGGAATTATGTGTGGGGGTGAGATGGGTGGGGAGAAGGGAAATTGTTACAATTGTGGTTTAGGGGATTTCCATGAAATGTCTTCAGTAGCTGACTACTCATGCAGTTTTTCTGCATTGTCTGGTATGTATTCGTTCTACAGCAAATATGCGGGTGGAGGCAGGCTAAAAGGACTTTAATGCAGCATTATTGCCTTTCACTAATTGAACAGATACTATTATTACTACTACTAATAATAATTAACAGTATTTAGCATTTGTGTAATACTTTACATGTTCAAAACATTGTATCGTTTGCGGGTTGTGACCACCCTCCCTTTCCTTATGGCTAGATGGAAGAGGCATCAAGAACATTTTTCCAGTTGTAATATGTGGTCATGGGTTACAAAAGATTGAGAACCACTGAGCTAATTAATCCTCACAACACACCTGGTAGGTAGGTGGGTAAGTATTGTTTATCCCCCCTGACACAGGGGAACACTAAGGCAGAGAGTTTGGGTGACTTGCCCAAGGCCACCAAAGCAACTGATGAGAGAGAGGACTAGAACATGAATGCCTAGCAGCTCACCTGAATGGTCTTCGCAATTTCAAAATATGTCAGCCCTGATCTCCCTGCCCTCTTTCCCCTCCCATGGTCTCTATACCACCTCGGATGAAGCTATCTGATAGAAACACAGGGCCTGATTCTCCTTCTCTCTTTAGTTTTAAAACTGGTCTAATTCCACTGACGTCAAGCAGGTTACTTCTGACTTATACCTATATAAGTGAGATGGGGAGGATCAGGCTCAGCAATCCAGGGGCTATATTTGCCCTTTGTGTGGCACTCAGCAGGTGAAAAAGCAAAAAAATTCCAGTTACTCCCCAAAAAAGTGGAAAACTGCTTTAGGAATGGGCACTGCTATACAATCACCCATGTGCTTCACTGACTATCAAAAGAGTTAGGCCTTGTCTACACTGCGAGCTAAATCGGCGCTGCTGCAATAGATGCAGCAGCATTGATTTAGTGGATTTAGTGAAGACGCAATAAGTTGATGGGAAAGCACTCTCCCGTCAACTTAATTAATCCACCTTAACAAGAGATGGAAGCTATGCCTATGGGAAAGCATCTCCCATCGACATAGCGCGGTGTAGACACCGCTTTAAGTTGATGTAAGCTAAGTTGACTTAAGTTACATTATTTACATAACTTAACTAACATAACTTACATCGACTTAGAGCGCTAGTGTAGACTAGGCCTTAGATACTGTCTGACATGACTGTCTTTGGAGGATACTGCAAACATGGGGATTCCAAAGCATTTCATTGAATTCATCGCAAGTCTCTATCACCAACAAAAGACAACAGTGAGTGATTTTCCACTGAGCAGGGTATGAGACAATAGTGTATTTTGTCCCCACACCTCTTTAACAAATATGCAGAATTTATTGTGAGACAAGCCTTGGAAAGTTTTGATAAAGTGGAAGGAGCACAAATTTCCACTGAAGGACACTTCTTAATGGACCTCAGATATGCTGATGACGTTCTTTGCCACAACCATCAATGCAATGCATGTCAGAGTCTGTAAAAACAGCTAGTGAGAAATATGAGCTATTCCTGAATGCAACAAAACCAAAATTGCTTGTATGTTGACATGACTAACAAAACGGGATGCAAGCAGATATCACAATTAATGAACAATTAATGAAGGTGTAGAGACAGTAGATTAATTTAGTTATTTGTAATCACATATATCCAGCCAAGGAGGCTGTTCCAAAGAAATTGGAAGAAGACGAGGGATGACTTGCTCAGCCTGTATAGCCTCCATTAAGAAAGTGTGGGAAAACAATGGCATCTTGAAATGTACAAAGGGGCAACTGGTGAAAGCCCTATTTTTTTCCATAGCAATTTATGGATGCGTATCATGGGAAGTTAATGCTGTTGACAAGAAGAAAATAGAAGCTTGTGAATGTGGAGCTAGCAAAGACTCATGAGTAGCTCCTGGATGGGAAAAAAGACAAATGCCTATGCCTACTGGAGAGAAATAGTCTGTGATGTCAGAAGTCAACAAACATAAATGTATGTGCTTTCGTCACATTTGGCATAGAGATGGAAATTACCTTGAGAAAAGTTATCAGGGAAAGAATGGTGGAGGGTCATTGTCGTAGGGAAGGGATGGGTGGTGTGTGGCAGATCACAGGAAGGTCAGTTGCTGAGTGCTTGATGTTAGTGACAGAAGGCTTCTGAAAATTCTGTTATGACGTCATCAATATTCAGAGACGAATAAATGCATTTACTTACTTAGCTGTACCCTACAGACACCAATTGGCTGGTGTTTGCTGTACCTGAGGAGGCATGGCTTTCCAGAAATAGGCTGCTGAGTGGGTATATCAGCAGATCCATGATTAGTGCATTCATCTTATCCCCACCCATGCGCAGGACAGACCACAAACAGTGAGCAAAATAGAGTAGCCACAATTTGCTCTTAGTTGTGCTGCAAAAGCCAAGTGCCAGTGCAGCTGAGGGTAAACGCACGTACGTGGAGTTTACCCACTTCTCATTTGGGCAAGAAGGAATTTAGTTTACCCACTTCTTTGTGTAGCACTACACCACTGCCATGCTGCTAAGAGAGAATGCTCGTATTGAGATATGGAGATTCCTAATACCTGCAAAGGGGATAGGCTCGCCATGGCTTAATTTACATCTTAATAGTGCCTTTTCCTTTCATTCCCCAGGGGACAGAGAGTGTGTGTGTGTGTGTGTGTACATATACCTGTATGCTGGAGGTGCACCTGGCTGAAAGGCCCAGATTCTGATCTTATTTACACAGACAAGACTCCACTGGCCCTGATTCTGATCTCACTTACACCAGTATGATTCAGAGTAGTTGCTTCTGATTTACATGGGTGTCAGAGAGCTCACTCATGCCCTCAATGTGGGTAAGCTTCTTGCACCTGGACACCTATCCTGGAGCCAGCTGATTTGTATTGGCAAGGCACTCATTGCCATACCCTGTTCTCCATATGCCTCTGTCTCTCCCTTATTGGAGGTTAGATTTAAAAAGATCTGCATTGACCCCTATGTGTTGCTGCCACTGACTGATGCTGGTCTCTGAGACCTGTGCCCTGTGACCTTGGGGTCCAGTTTGTGCCCTGTGTCTACCTTCTGTGTCCAGGTTCTTATACCATGCCAATCACAGGGGCATCCTCTACTTGGGTTATTGGCAGAAACGGACCTCTCTTATGCAATCATCTCCTCAGCAGGAGCCACATGGTCACCCATTATTTATGGCTGTATCCATACTAGGTTGATATCAGCTGCTGTGGTGACAGCACCTTGTGTGTTCTTCCTCTCCCCCTCCTGCCCACAAGCCTGTCCACAGGGTGTGCTCCGCTCGTCTCCCCCCTGGGCTGCCCAGGCCCCTGGCTACTGCTGTCACTACTGGCGTGAAGAACAGGTGCACACTAGTCTGCTTGCCACTTACAGAGCACTGTTTCTGTCATCCGCATCTTGATTGGGGGCCTTGGTGCACACTGGTCTCCTTCACAAAAGCAGTGAATCTGGCCAACTGGGATGATGGCGCCACATGTGTGCGTCATTTCTAGGCCACCATGGTCCTCCACACTCCACTCACATCTCCCCTTCCCTTCTCTTCTCATGTTCCTCTAACAGGGCAAGGCCTGACATGGGTTTGCCACAGTCGATGGATTTTTAGCACTGCTATTAGGAAACCCCCTCACCCCCACCCAGCCTGGGAAAACACAAGCAGAAGAACATTCCCTGTACAAAGGAGAGGTGGAATCAGAATCTTCTGGCAGTCAACTTTCCTTGGATGTGACCAAGCAAGCATAGAGATCATGCTTTTTCTGGGTTTCTCTGCTTTTTTCTTACACACAGTATGCCAGGTGAGCTACTAACATCACCTTTGGAATGCAGCCATTCCAATGGGAGGTTGACTCAAGATTTCAAAGGACCATCACAGTGTTCCACCACAGTGCGGGCCAGCAGCAAAGAGGTTAACAAAAATGCAAGGAAGAGAGACAATTGGGCAAAAGGCGTTACTGTCTCGTGTCTGGATGTTTTACTGTAGAGCTGTCAAGAAACCCCACAGAGCTTGAGGGGTCCCATACTCTGATTTCTATGGCTTTAAAGTGCCTTGGATGATTTAGTGAAGGGGAGGGATGCCTGATCAGAGAAGAGCCTTTTACTTTTTTTTTTTTTTATAAAGCATGTCGCTGATCAAAGCGGTGCCAGGGAGGCTAGGAAGAGCAGGATTCTAATGGATCAGCTGTGTAAAACATGCCAGCAGACAAGCCCCAGTTCTCCGAGTCTCACAGGGAACTGCTCACAGATTACGGAAAAAAAAATAAAACTTCCAACTGACCTTGTGTCAAGGAGTTAAGTGTTATTTGGAAGAGACTGCAATAGGTTTTTTTTTCCTTATAAAAACCAAAAAATATGTTTCCCAAATATCCAGTGGTAATTTAAGAGGCAGTGGAAAGATTTACACAAGTCAGACAGTGACTTATTTTAGGCATACTGAAAAAAAGCACTAGACTGTATTGTTATCAAAATGAATCATGCTCCCTCCTTCCCCCATTTACCAGTGGTCCTTCACCCCACTACTCATACAGGCATAAACATGTCTGGATGTTTGCAAAGTTTCTACTGGTCTGTTTTGGACTGCTTTTGGCAAGGTGTATAAAAAACCCCATTAAAAATAATAAGCATTCTTACATTTTAGAGGAGAAAAGGAAACAGGGATGTGTTAAAAATGTGGGTGGGAGGGGGGAATGGGACACTTTTTGAACATGGGGGGAGGGTAGGTGAAGCAGCAGCAATTTTAAAATGTAATCAAATTCAAAGTATTTTTTAAAACCCTTATTTGAAAAGCATTACAGTATTCTATGGGACAACAGTTGTAAGCTGTATTGTGAGGGACCATTACAGCAAAATAGTGTTAGGGTGGTTTTATGTAAAATGTATGGACAGAAAGATCTAATTAGACATTCAATACTCAGGCGAAGTAAACAGGCAGAGTTCCACTGAAGTCAACAGCTGCTGATTTATATGCTGAGGAGTTTGGTCATTTATGCTGATTTATAACAGCTGAGGAGTTAGGTCATTTTACCAAATCTTCTCTTAGTTACACCAGTCCAAACCCCGTTGAATTCAGTGAGGTTGTAACTGGTGTGAGGCTGAAATAGTGTAAGTAGGAGCAGAATTTGGCTACCAGTATTGTTATCAGTTCATTTCCCGCAGTGTAGGAGCTTTGCACAGGCTCACAGCCCGGCTTTTCTGGTCTAAATGAAGTTAGTGGTGGTAAAAAGTTACAGCTGTGAAAAATGAAGCTCTCTCTTTATCCACCGCACAGGTGAAGCACAGAAAGCACTGGAGTTAGCTTTTCTCATGCTGCACCCCCTGAGGGACCATAGCTTGATCTCCTTGCCCCATTCTTGGACTCTCTACAAAGCCTGCCATCAAGGATGCTAATGAGTGTCAATTAGGATCAGGTGTTGTTGCTGTCTGCTAGGAAATAGCCCCCAATTCATTTCACATAGGGTATGTCTTCACTGCACTTAACTCGTGTTCTCCAGAGTTGAGTTCCTCATCTCAAATTAGCCTAGCTGGTCACCATACAGAATTGAATTTCGTTGCAATCTTTACCAATGTACCTTGAATCTGAACAAGTGACGTAGGGATGAAAAGCTCTGGACTCCAAACCATTATCAAGCCGCTGCATTCTTATAAATGATAAATCAGCTATTAGTGATAAGTCATGATCTCAGTTTATGCGGCAACATGGCAAGGATTGAGTTAGATCTTTGTGCGAGATGCAATTCTTGTGGGTCTATAGTTCATATAGCACTTTGGGCTCCTATCTAGAAGGTGCTATATACATGATTGTCATTATCATTTTCTCCAGGCTCTGTGGTGTCACTTTACCCAATTCTCCAACACCAGAAATTCTACCACTTCTGGAGATAGAAACTTTCCCAATGCATTTTAACTGCTTTAAATCTCTTGCTCAGTCCTCAGCAGTTTCTCAGTATGTCACTCTGATCATAGTGGTACAAAAGCTGTGAAATAAAGGTAAGGACTTCAGAGAGCCAGTGAAAAATGGAGAGGTGGTTATTTGATAAAGTAGCTGAAAACTCTGGGTTATGTAAACAAAGAATGAGTACACATCACATGAACATCTGCATTTCCACTAGAATAAAGCTGTAACTTTAGCTTTCATCTCAGGTTGAGAAAAAAGATAGTATGTAGAAATATTCACTGGTATGTAATTATTTGCTTCATATTTTGTACACAAAGTATAGAATATATACATCTTATGAGGTGTATATTGATTTAAGTTTGTCTCTTTCAATCTATTTTACACTATATACTTCAAGTACAATTTATTTATCACTTTTCTGTAATTTAATATAATTTGGTGAGTTATGAACTCAGTTTATCTGTGGAATGTTCTTCAAATGGTGCTGAAAGCTATACAAAACGCAAATATGCCCCTGTCATTATCTGTAGCTCTATTCAGCTGAGAGAGCCAGGCAAAAAAAGGTATAATTTATGCAAACATATAACTTATACCTCATCTCAAAAATATTGGGGGAGGCCTGATTCTTATTAACACTTAAATCCCTTTACACCACTCTCACAGTGTCAAGTGGCCTGCAAGTGGATTTACATATTATTTATTCCCAATTTAAAAGCTCCTTTACCAGCCAGAGAAGTGGCCTTATTAAAAATCTGAATCAGACCCAGAGACTAATTCTGATCTCATTTATACCAGTTTTGCACAGGTGTAATTCCATTGATTTCCATGGAGTAACTCATGATTTATACCAGCACAAGGTCAGAATCAGTACCTTGGAATGTAAAATGCCTGTTGAGAATCTGGTTTTGTGGTCATTTTGTATCTGAAGCCAGTGAAGCCACCAGATTCAGACATGGAACCAGATCTGAATTTGACCTTCCTAGATCAGGGCTGGAATTCCGGTTTGGTCCCGTCTACAGATACGCCCATTTTGTAACACTGATCCAAATCCAAGTGTTAGCAGTTTAAAGAGCTGAGCCAGTGTTCTTGTCGAATCCCATATCTAACAGGAGCTTTGAGAAATATTTCCTGTAAGGTTGAATATCATAGATCTGCCTGTGGATTTTCTGGTGCATAGGGTACAGTCAGAACATGCATTCTCCTGTACAGTCCTGAAGATACCACAGCTGGGATATTTCTGCCCCAGCTAGTCTCTAAACCAACACAGTAAAAGCACATGCTTGTTGGCCTCAGAGGTAGAGGAACAATCAGAGGAAGCAGTTCAGAAAGGTCATTCCTCTCCCGTTTCCCTGAAGCATGTTTTCTTAAATCAGTGGTGGCAAAGATCAAGTAGTGTCAAAAGAAAGATTTTGCACCTCTGGGTATTGTGTGCTTGTTAGAAAAAGTACAGTACAGTACACATGACTGGGTTTTAATTTCAACCACGATCGTCATGGCAGACAGAGGAAGAACCACTGGAGGGTAGCTGTGGGAGAGGAAGGGTGTATGTTAGAGAGTTGCAGCAGCAGAGGGAAAAATATCTCTTAAAACACATTTATTTTTTGGATTTTCTACAGAGAGTTCTTGAACCTTTTTAGTTTTAATTCTTTATTTGGGGGCCAGCGAAAACACTGGGGGTAGTGTCTGGGTGACAATGGGCCATGTGTTGGAGTGATCGGAGGAGCAGCTGAATGCATATTGGGTTAGAGGGGGCGGATTGAAAAGAGGGGTTTCCTGGGGAAGGGGCCTTTGTCAGTAGGCGAGAGTGTGTCTGAGCAGGATCTGCGGAAGTGGATGTGGCTGAGATGGGGATGACTAAAGTGTCTGAGGTAGGTAATTACAGGTGTGTGTTTGGGTGATAAGTGTTCTGGCTGGGGCATGGGTAAGGCCCTACCAAATTCACGGTCCATTTTGGTCAATTTCATGGTCATGGGATTTTAAAAATAATAAATTTCACGATTTCAGCTATTTAAATCTGAAATTTCACAGTGTCATAATTTTAAGGGTCCTGACCCAAAAAGGAGTCGTGGTAGGGAGGGTCGCAAAGTTATTGTGTGTGTGTGTGGGGGGGGGCTATGGTACTGCTACCCTTACTTCTGTGCTGCTGCTGGTGCCGGCTCTGCCTTTAGAGCTGGGCAGCTGGAGAGCAGTGGCTGCTGGCTGGGAGCCCAGCTCTGAAGACAGAGCCGCCACCAACATCAGCGCAGAAGTAAGGAGGGCATGGTATGGTATTGCCACCCTTACTTCTGTGCTGCTGCCTGCCAAGCTGGGCCCTCAGTCAGCAGCCACCACTTTCTGGCCGCCCAGCTCTGACGGCAACAGCGCAGAAATAAGGGTGGCATGGTATGTGTGATGTTGCACCCCATGATACTTTATGGAAATATGCTTATGAATGTAAATATGACATAATTGGAATATATTCTATACTACATATACCATGTAACATATCTCTGCAAAGGTTACGTTCTACGAAATATATTCATCCTATTTATATGCATATATTATTTTTGTATTCAAAGTTATGAATATTGGCTGTGTACTTTTTTTATTTTAATAGCCTTAGTAAGGCATTTGGTCAGCTTCTTTAGAAAGGAATTTGCAAGCTAGGTGCCCGATCAAGACACATTTAACGGACATTGGATCTTGGAAGACTCCAATCCACATAAGAAGTCTACCTGAGGACGTTCAAGGTAGCATGTGAACAATGGCTGCCATCTTTAAAATTCTGAGTCATGCATGGACATGTGACTTGCCCATGTGACTCCAAAACTCCATCTTGTAGCTGGGACTCTACACAGGGGAGGGGGGGAACCACCCACAAGAGGAAGTCTATTTAAGCCCCTGGATACCCCTCCATTTTATCTTCAGCTGGGTCAAGAGATAGCCTCTCCCCCCCCCCAAGGATACCTGAAAGAAACTGGAATAAAGGACAGTAACCACAGGGGTGTGAGTGATTGCTGGACCCAGACTAGAAGGAGGCTAGTCTGTAAAAGGAACCTATTGGAACATCTCTGAGGGTAAGATTTCATCATTAATCACTTTCTTACTGTATTAGGTTTAGACTTGCATGTTTTATTTTATTTTGCTTGGCAATTTACTTTGTTCTGTCTGTTATTACTTGGAACCACTTAAATCCTACTCTTTGTATTTAATAAAATCACTTTTTACTTATTAATTAACCCAGAGTATGTATTAGTACCGGGGTGGGGGGGGCAAACAGCTGTGCATATCTCTCTATCAGTGTTATAGAGGGCGAACAATTTATGAGTTTACCTTGTATAAGCTTTATATAGGGTAAAACGGATTTATTTGGGGTTTGGACCCCATTGGGATCTCGGCATCTGAGTATTGGAGACAGGAACACTTCTTAAGCAATTTTCAGTTAAGCCTGCAGCTGTTGGGGGACGTGGTTCAAACTCCCCCAACACAGTCTCTCTCACACACACACACACACGAGCGCGCGCTCTCTCTCGGTCTGTCTCACATGCACTGGGTCTCTCTCACACACACATACACACACACACGTATTATTGTTAGGCTGACCAGATAGCAAGTGTGAAAAATCGGGACGGGGGTAATAGGAGACTATATAAGAAAAAGCCCCAAATATCAGGACTGTCCCTATAAAATCGGGACATCTGGTCACCCTAATTACTGTTATTACTGCTTGATACTTCCTGTCAAAATGCTTGTGGTGAGCCAGGAGTGGCTAGGGGCTGCAGGAAGGCCATGGGCTCTGGCAAGATGCAGCCCCCATGTTACAGCGCGAAGCCTGGCTTGAGCCACTGCTGCAGCATCTGCTGTGTACAAAGTTCGGTGTGTGTCAGCAATGGGGGTTGTTCTGGGGGTCTGCAGGTGGGGGTGGTGGCTGTGCCCCCTCGACACACTGGGGTCAGCGGTGCCAGCTGGGGACCACCTTCTGTGGAGCAGAGGGGCACCAGTTTAATAATACTGCGTAGGGCCCCATAAATCCGAAGGACTGCCCTGTCTCTGGCTGCCCAGCTCTGAAGGCAGCGCAGAAGTAATGGTGGCAATACCGCGACCCCCCTAAAATAACCCTGTAACTCCCCTGGAGCTCCCTTTTGGGTCAGGACCCCCAATTTGAGAAACACTAGTTTCCCCTGTGAAATCTGTGTACAATAGGGTAAAAACACACAAAAGACCAGATTTCACAGGGGGTGACCAAATTTCACGGTCCATGACATGTTTTTCATGGCTGCAAATTTGGAAGGGCCTTAGGCATGTGTAACTGAGTGAATGGAGCATGAATCTGAAGGAAGAGGTTGTATGTTTGATTGAATTGTACAGTTTCTACAAGTGTAAATTACATGCTGTGAGGCAAAGCCTGGCCTACCTCTGCATGTACAAAGATATCATAGGAGTCAGTGGATTGGCTCCGTGGCACATGATGTGTGCCAGCCCTATTTCAGCAGGGGGCCTGTGTGTATATCCATGTAGTGGGGCAGAATGGGACGAGAAATTGGGGTGACATCAATGGATCTGCTCATCTGTAGATCTACCAGCTGTTGTCCGATGAAATGGGGTGGTGGCTGCATTAGCATTCGCTGCGTTATCTAAAGTAGTAAGATTCCATTTCCTCCCCAGAATCCATAGAATCCCCTATTCCAAACCTGGATATTTGGACTTGATGCAGGAGACAGGATTTAGTCCCACAAAACTATATTTTTTTCCAACTAAAGAGGCTTCTTTGTGTCACTTCTAATTGTTGTAAAATAAATGGGCACTATATACAGTATTAGAATAACATATTTACCTATAACAATAACTTAAGAGAACAACTCACCATCCACACATCTCTAATTATTATGTAGCTTCTGTCACCACAGAAAAAATATTGACTAATAATTTTATTTGTTCATAGTAAATACTTAAAAAAAATAAGACAGAGGACTCTTCCACTGTTCCATATCTCTGAGGTCCTGTTTACGCTATATCCAGTTTGCCACTTAATCTTTGACCTCTGAATGACAATGCTGACCTCAGTGTCTCCTACTTAACTAAAAATAAAGGCTACACTCCCGTCTAGTGCATATGATACTAACAATGTGCTTTATGCATCTGCATAATCTGTTTGCTTACCTATTGTGTGTTTGCCAAAAGCTCTTACATTTGAAGATCAATTGGAAGGCTGGGTTAATTACTCAAAATGCATCTGACATAATTCTTTCTAACAACAATGAACAGTGGGTGAACCTACGGTGGTTTGTGGGTTCAGTTTACTTGAGATAATCAAACAAAAGTTTGGATGCTAATCTGAACCTTCTTTAAACCTCTTGAGACTGCAAAACTGGACTGGAAATCTTGCCAGGACACAATTATTTATATAACTCCTTTCACAGGTATCATGTGCTTTACAGCATTATCCTGGGCCTGATTATCCATTCACTTACACCAGTGTAATTTCATTGATTTCAATGGTTTTAGTGACGATCTACTGCAGTGTATGCGAGAGGAGAATACGGATATATGAATGCCAATGCAGTATTAAGATTAAGAAAAGTCAGAGAATACAGAATAGATTTCAATGGCAACATTATTTCTCATGTGCCATGTTGCATGTCCTGTGAGACAAATATGGCTGCCCCATGCAGTTGCTCTAAAGAGGGAAAGGACACTGGGAGAACTGTGAGCAATTATCCAACCTTCAGTGGACATGGAGAACAAGAAGTAATGGGCTTAACCTGAAGTAAGGGAGAGTTATGTCAGATATTAGGAAAAACTTTCTACATATACGGGCTTCCAAGGGAGGTTGTGGAATCCCCATCACTGAAGGCTTTTAAGAACAGGTTGGAAAAGCACCTGTCAGTGATGGTTTTGCCTCAGCATAGGAAACTGGACTAGATGACCTGTCGAGGTCTTCCAGCCTGACATTGCTATGATTCCTTGGCTACCTAGTGCATCTGTGCAGGAGGCTGACAGTGTAATTGTTCAGTAACTCCACTGAATTCAAAGGAGCTACACCAGTGTAAACTAGTATCAGAATAATAGGGCAAAATGATAGCTCTTCCGAGGTAGACCCATGCTAGGAAGATGGAGAACATGCATCACCCCAGAGTCAATGGGAGGAGACGTTATGCCTATCAGATAGGTGGGCAATGTTGTGAACAGCAAAACTTGCACCTCTTTTAAAAAGAAAAGGAGTACTTGTGGCACCTTAGAGACTAACAAATTTATTTGAGCATAAGCTTTCATGAGCTACAGCTCACTACTCCCTATTATTCCCAAATTCCAAGTGGCACCAGCCAGCCTCCCTACCATTTGAGAGCAGCATTTGCAGCCAAATTATAAATGCCTGCAGCATGAGAAAACTTGGTGAGGAAGCAACCTCAGGGTAGGAAGTGGCAGTCATTATAATGGTGCTAACAACATAAGAAAAAGGAATATTTTGTCCAAGGGAAGTGAGAGGGGAATAGAGGTAGACAGCAGTTACTAATTATCCAAGCCACAATATGGCCAGGGCACTAGAGCTAACAATCCTAGTTTCATGAAAAATGCCGTGCATAAACAGGTCAGGCAGGTCCTAGGTTTTACATCTCCTCCAAATGATGGATGCTGCCCCATTGACAAGGCTAATGTTAAACCGCAACCAAATGTCCTCCTGACTGATTGAAGAGCTCATGTTAAGGTACAGCCTGCAAGTTTAACCTCATTATCTTCTGGTTCAGCATAGAGAAGAAATATTACATCCTACAAGACCTTTAGATTGACTTGCTGTTAACCAGGCTTGGTTGAAGCCCAGTTTCATGTCTAAGAAGAGAAATAGCTCAGTAGCAACAGATGTGTCAGCTCTCCCATTCAGTTAAGCAATGCATGGGACTCTAACTTTCGATTTGTGGGTCTGGTTATCTCAAAAACAAGAATTGGAGCTAAAAAGAATCTTTAGTTACGTTGATGCCCTTTTGTTTTCCCTTTGCATGACAAATTATTTTTATCCTGAACGATTACAATGTGACACAGGGTCTGCATACAAAGAGCATCCAGTGCTGTTCAGCAGATTAACATGAATTGCAACTTGGGAGATGGGTTTCAATGTGGAAGAACATTAATATCAGCAGTCTGATGACACATGTCAGAGACAGGACATTTTTACACAATATCAGTTCACAGCTGGCCTGAATCGACCTAGCTCTATTGTCTGTGACGGAGCTGTGCCCCTTTATGCCGTCTGAGGCTCATTTGGTTTGGATTCCAACTCTGAGTACAATGTGGCAGTTCAATAAGAAACAGAGGCTGCACCAAAATGATTGGGAACCTTTTCTTTAAAGGACCTAGGAAATCCAGAGAACCCTTACACAGGAGAACAGCATGTGGGGCCTTCACTCTGCCATGTGCAGCCCCTGTGAAGGGCAAGCAGGATTGCTGGCTTGTGTTCTGGGGAATGCAGGGACTGCTCCTTCCTAATCTCCTGACCAGCAACACAGTGTGGAATAAACTTCACTAGAGAAAAGGGTGTAGAAATAAGTGCATAGAGACACCCAGGCACTCTATCATTCATAGCTGAATGACTCCCATTTTGTTAAACCATTGATGTCTGTCCTTAAAAGCAATTACAGCACAGGATTTTATGATAGACCTCCCAGTTCCAGTAAATGCATGGAGAAGTGGGAGCAGAAATGAAGGCAAAATACCATAGAGATGGCCATCGCTAGTGAGTCGGAGGGGGTGAGTGGGCATACCACAAGAAACAAGTTGTAAGCCAGGGTGGAGTTGTGCAGGGCCTGAATTAGAACTTTAATTTTTATGGTGGGCTGAGCAGAGCCAAGTAATTCACATGTATCTATAATATGCTATCCATATTATGTCTATTTAGCCTATCTTAACTGGACATGCTTGGGATTATTTCGCTTATAAACCCCATTTTGAAGTGTGTTCCAGTAGAAGATGAGTAATGGAGAGGTCATCCACTGCATCCACCTGCATCCACTGAGTCACAAGAAGTATAACACATCATCCCTCAACCCCCCTTTTACTGTTACTGTCAGAGTGCAAATTTTCCCCACTGGGTTTGTGCTCACTTTCTTAACCACATTCAGAGATAGGCACAGAGCCCCTTCAGCTCCCAGTAAAGCCAGGGGGCTCAGATACCACAATGATAGATATAACAGAAGAACACAAACAGGATACAGGGAACCATGTGTGCTTCACACCTCTCCGGATCAGGCCCTTAGAGAGAGACCTGTGCTCCTCCCTCCCCACCGTATCTGTCTGTATTGTTCAATACTCATTCAATAACACTTAAAGCACGCCCTGTTTGGATGTGGATCAGCTGACTATCATTAAGTTTAATAGCTCTCTACATTGGTATCACTTCATTCCGCTTATCTCTTCCCTTCTTTGACTCAGCCTTTGAACATTAATCTGCTCTCTAGTGCAGTCTGCACCCACCCTTGTGCCTGATCTTTGTTTGTCCTATACTTGCTAGACTACAAGTCCCTTAGGTGCAGGGTCCTTGTTATTTGGATCCAACTCTTCATAACATTTAAGGGCTGTACAGATCTGAGTGTCCTGGGTACGCAGAAGTGAAATCCTGGCTCCTTTGAACTGGGGAGGTGAAACTCCCATAGGCTTCAAGGGACCAGGATTTCACATCAGCTCAGCTCAGCTAGAGCTCGGATCTGGATTTGAATTTACCCCAAATCCCAGGGCACACTAAGAATAACTTCCACTGACCACAACGGGAGTTATTCATATCCTGCAGGAGTTGTCCTCGGAGCTTTGTTTGAAACCATTGCTACTTTGCACGTGTGTGCAGAGCTCTGGGGTACCTGAAATGAGAATCAGGCCCAGAGAGAAAGAGTATATAAACGATTCCACATTTTTTGTGCATAAATAAACCCCTCAAAATAAACACATATTTGTTCATTCTCTACAATACACATATACTAGAGCAAAATTCAACAGGCCATTCCAACCAGTGGTTAAAGAGGCTCACCCTCTATGTGCTTTCTTAATAGAATCTGTTTTTTCTTCTTCTTTACCCCACTTCATAGGAATGAAAGCAAATGTTTCTGGCACTCCACTGCTGGATTGTTAGCATATTTGCTTTACGGGGGGGAAGAGGGGGAGAGATCATAAAAGATGCTTGGCATAGTTTTGATTTGAAAAGGCTCTAATGCCAAATATAAACATTGAAAACAAATGTGTGGTTTAACTGTCATTTACTCCAGGATCATGGGAACTACTGCCTGATTTTCCTGATGACTTGTAACAATTATTATGCTCTCCTCCAAACACATAAAACATACCAGTATGTCTCGCATCATGCAGCTTGAACATCGCTGCTAAGCTTCTGATTGACTGCCTGGACCTTGATGTCAGCAGAGCCATCACGTGGTACTGGCAACAGTAGCTCATTCTGTGCAGTCAAACTGTCAAGCACATCTCTCGCTGGTGAGAAATTCTCCCTCACTTTTTGTTGTATTGTGACTCGACAATGTGTATTTGTACTAATAATGTTATCCACACAGGAAGTAGTTGCCTGGCTGGTGGCACTGACAGAGTATATACGCCTGGGTCTAGAAGATTAAGGCCAGCTGATCATCTGTAGAAAGACAGGATTGGTGGAAAGTGCTTTTTACCAATTCCCCTTGAATAAAGGACCACTGCTTGAACCTGCCCTCTTTTATTTCTGGGATGTGTAATCCGTCTGTCTGTCTGACACTGCAGTGTCCGAGTGCCTCCACAATTAGATAGTGTAAATCAGAAGTAATACCGCTGAAGTCATTTGGCCAGATCCTGGCCCTTTCTATTCTTCTGCAGTGTGAAGAGACTAAAACACTGCCATGAGTGGGCAGCTGAGGATATCCCTTGGCATATGACACCACCTGCAGCTCCCGTTGGTATATGGAGTGTGCTAGGATAGAAGGGGCTGTGAGCCAGCAGCCAGACCAAGCTGCACTCAGGCCATTCCTGTGGGTATAATGGCCCTTTGGGGCTCTTACAAGGCAATGCAGTTTAGAACAGCTCTGAGGCTGCTCTAAACTATTGTGAGGATGGGGACAGTGGAAAAACAGCATCAGCAAACTGCAAGTTTAAATCCCCCCCACAGCTGTATCCTGCGCTACCCTACTATTTATCCTTACACTAGTTCACATCCAGCTAGTGCGAGTGTGTATGTGAGCTGGGAAACACACTGCAAGCTGGTAGTGTAGATGTAACCATAGGTAGCGCTGGTGGGCTGGTCTGCACTACAGAAATATGTTGGCTTCACTAGAGGGGCCAGGGCTGTGAAAAATTTCAGCCCCTGTGCACTGTCATTAAGCCAACCTAAGCCCCAGGGTAGACACTGTTAAGTTGATGGAAGACCTAGCTACTGCCTCTCGGAGAGGTGGATTTACTAGTGATGGAACAACCCTTTCCGTCACTGTGGTGGATGTCTGCACTGCAGTGGTATTTCCAGGGTAGGATAATGTAAATTGGGCATTTGTGTAGCCAAATGACAATGTAAGGTGTTGAGTCTCTTGTCACTCACACAGGCTTTACGCTAGCATTGTTCTATTGACTTCATTAGAGTTACTCCTGATTTGCACTGGTGTGAGAGGTGACTCTGGTCTGGGAGGGATTACAATTCATATTTGAAAATTAGGTCCCTAGTGGTAGTCATGAGCAGAGTTTAGTTTCATACAGGTCTGGGCTAGGAATAGAATTAGCATTCAAGTGTAGTGAAACAAGAGCAAGTTTTAACACAATGGTAATTAGTAAAGATATAAATCTAGAATAGAATATAAATAAAATCTATGGTTCAGAATCCTTGAGATATTATAATCTATCATTTTGCTGCCCTGCGTGTTGCTCCATCAGAACAACTAACCCATTCTGCAAGAACTTCAGAAGAAAAGATTCAGCAAGAAAACTCAAAGTGTAAAATTCGGAGACTCCAGAAATCAGCTCTTGTGCTGTCTGTTCTAGTCTGAAAGAAAATCATCTCTTAATTCCCAAAGCATATTGTTCCTACTAAGAGCAAAACTTTAGGAGGAAATCACATCATCAGCGAAGGGAGCGCCAGCTCCTTTGTACTATTTTTCAGCCCTGCCTTGGGAGCCAATAATCTGTCATTCCTTGAATAAACAACCACCTTATCATATCACAAACATTTATTTAACCCTTTTCTCCTGAGCTTTTACCAGCCAAGCAAAGTGGCTAGTGGGGGTAGCCCAATCCCTAGACTACTCTGGCAGAAAGGACAAATTTCCTGTGTATTACACCCAATCTGTAAAGTGTCAGGCTGCCCTTCTTCAGTCTCCATGAAAAGCAGCAGCTTGAATCACTGCATCTCACATACCATAATCAAATTTTCCTGTCTCCCCCGTCCCTCCCCAATACATTAACGCCTCTCTCCCTGGAGAGATACCCATGATTCCATCTAGGGGTCTATTCAACGAAAGCCAGATTTAATTTCTTGGGGGTTTGGGGTGGCAAGGGAGGTTGTTTACATTTCTTCTTTTAATGAGAGACTCTGATGAACAGAGCTTTTGAATCCAAGTTGTTGGGGTTGGTTTTTTTAAAGATATTCTTTGACTCTGACATCATCAGCAAATGGAATTGGTAAAGTATGTACATTTCCTCAGCTCCCACAATATCCATTTTCTCTCAGTGGATGTCTCTTATTTTGCTTTTTCAGCATTGCTCCCACACAATGGGGCCAATTTTTGTTTAAGACAAAGAAAATATAAACAGAGCATGGATTTGGAATATGAGTGAGCTCTCTGAGCTTAAAGAATTCTTTAGCAGTGTGGAAGGGTTGTGTTGTGTTAACAATTTGCCAGTGGAATTTGGCTAATCAAGATACTGAGACAGTATCTCAGGTAGATTTGCTCAGGTCCCCCAGAGGCTTGTAGATACAGCGGTTCATAGTTAACACCCCTGAAAGTAAAAACTAAAAATGCTCGAAATAGTCTCTTTGAAAGTAATAAAACAACTCTTTGAAGTCTGTGAGCGTTTGAAGTGAACGTGTTGTAGGTAAGACCAGCCATAGTAACTGAGCGGATGGGAGGCCAAAGTCCTTGTTCCTTGTTAGTACAATAAATATAGCGCTCACTACCCAAAGTCCATACTTGATCTTAGAGTGGTCCCTGACAGAGTGAGCACTGGGAAGTTTGGCATGGAGGGGGAGTTTTGCAGCTTAATTAGCAGTTGGTGGATTACAGTAAAGATCTATTAAATTAAACAAATCATTTCAAAATCCTCAACTTCTAGTTTAAAGTATGAAGGTAAAGACTTAGTTACCTAGTCACAGAGCCAAAACCACAGTTTAACAATGAAAGTAGAAGACCAGCAGCACACCAATCAGAGTGGGGAATATCCAGTTTTCTGCACGGAGGGCAGAATGTTTGACTACTTGCCTTGTGGAAAAGTGGTACATATGCACCTGGTGCATCCAGCTTGTGGCCCTCAGGGCCCAGGTACTTCTGGAGACCTGAGTTGCTGAACGAGGGGAGACGGATTATGCCTAAAAGTGGGGGGGGCCATGATGCCCCCGTTTGTGACCCTGCCCCCTTCACCCCCCCCCGAGGCCCCATCCCCCAGCCAAGCCAGAGTCGGTCCAGAGAGCCTGGGCCCCTCCACCTGCCTGGGGTGGGGGGACCAGAGAGCAGCCCCTGGCCCATGTCCCCACCCTCTGAGCCCCCTCCCAGTTCAGGTGGAGGGTCTGTGGCTCCACACAGTTGCCTGCATGGATCTTACCTCGCCCCGGCTCTGGCTTCCAGCCTGGTGGTGGGGCCAAAGAGCTGGAGCCGGGCCATGGTAAGAACTGCCCGGGCAGCTGTGGGGAGCCACAGACCCTCCACCTGCCCTGGGGGTTGGGGACACGGGCCGGGGGCTGCTCTTGGGGCCCCCCCCACCCTGGGGAGGTAGGTGGAGGGTCTGCGGCTCCCCACAGCTGCCCAGGCTCCTCTTCCGGCCTGGTTGGGGGCGGGGCCTGAGGGGGAAGAGGAGGGGTGGGGCGGAGCAAGTGGTAAAAAGTGGACGGGCCAAGGCCTCTTGGCCCCCCTTTTCTGGCACCGCTGTGCTGAACTGGTGGAGCAGAGACTGAAATTAAATGTAAAAAAGCAAGGTTCCAGAGATTATGTGAGTGTGTCAGCACTCAGGTGCAATCCAGACCCTGCCACTCTGGGTGCCTCACAATGCTTTGCTACTATTGCTCTCTGTCTGGGATGCGAACAGTCAGCAACAAGCATGCAGGTCACACCCTGAGTGTGTGTGTTCTATGGACCCAGCCCTGGTTCAGCAACTTGGACTCCAGCAGCCTATCTATAGCCCCACTTTATCTTCCACCAGCCTTGATTACAACCAGCAAGGTGACACCAACACGCTCTCAGTCCTGAATTTTCCCCAAACCATGTGCTCTGCAATGTCCAGCCCACTCCTGGACAGTTCAGAGAAATAATAAGTTTTATTGATCTTTTAAAGAGACAAAAGCACATTACAGCTTATTATCCTAACTGGGGTAAACACACCCTTTCTTTTAAACACAGCTCTGAGTTAGTTTATAGTAAAACTAAAACACATTTATTAAAAATAGGGCATAGGTTAAGTGACGCCAAGTTAAAAAATCAGTATAGAGGGTTACATGCAAATAAAAATGAAAACATGCATCAAAAAGTCTAAAACTTAATCTATCAAGGTACAAGCTTTGTTCAAGAAAGTTTCTCCAACCCGTCTCCATATTTTCTTTCCCCTTTGTACTGATGAAATCTTCAGTCTTCAGGACATATCAGAGTATCCATAATTTCACCTACAGAGTTGTTACGAACATTTCACAGAGACATCAATGACCATTGTGTTATTAGATTTCAAATGATATACTACATATCACCTTTTAAATACATAGTGTGTAGGTGTAGTGAGTATGTCAGGCCTGACAAGAGTTGCTGACACAGTAGTGAACCACAAATGGACCTCTGCTTCAGAAAAACAGAAATCCATCCCTAATGAAGCCAGTGGAAAGGAGAACAAACTATGGCAGGTAAAATGCAAGATGGCAATTAGAAGAGAGAGAATTCAGAGGAGACTAAAAGAAATGATAAAAGCTTTAGAAACCTAACCTGGGTACATTTAGTCTTAACAAAAGACAACTGAGGGAGGACCTTATAACAGTTTTCAAAAATGTTAAGGACTGTTCTAAAGAGGACAGTAGTAAATTGTTCTCCATATCCACTGAAGGTACAACAAGAAGTAATAGGCTTAATCTGCAGCAAGGGAGATTCAGATTAGATATTAGGACAAACTACCTAATTATAAGGGTAATTAAGATCAGGAATAGGCTTTCAAGGGAGGCTGTGGAATCCCCGTCATTGGAGGTTTTTAAAAGCAGGTTGGACAAACACCTGTCAGGGATGGTCTAGGTTTATTTGGTCCTGCCTCAACTCAGGGGGCTGGACTTGATGACTTCTCAAGGTTCCTTCCAGCCTGACATTACTGTGATTCTGGGAGGGCTAATGTCACAGCTATAAAAACCAAACAAGTATAACAGAAGCAGGAGAGATTCTTGAGGAAGAATTGGTGGGTCTGCTGGATTACTAAAGAGTGAATGAAGCAAGTGAGGCTAAGAATAACACAGAGAAGCTGAATGAGTCCTTAGTATTGATCTTTCTGACAGAAGATGTTGGGGAGAGACCTACTCTTTTTATGTAATAAAGACGAGGTACTGTCAGAGACTGAGGTGTCAAAAGAACAAATGCTGAAACAAAATGATCAATTGAAATTTACAAGTCACCATGACCAGCAGTTGTTCTAGTTTCCCTGTAAAACAGGACTATAAACCTGGAGTAAAATCAATGTCAAAACTCCCTTTTACTGCAACACAGCCAGAGTTTCAACCATATAGTCTACACTCTACATGGAACAGCAGCATGTTAGACAGGTACGCACAAGTGGTAATGCATTATAATGAATTACAAAATATCTGAGCCAGAAAGCAAAGAGAAGGAATAAATAGTTAATTTTCAACCTGGCAAAAGGTTAAAAGTGGCGGGGCCCCCCAAGGTTCCACAATAGGAGTGATTTGTTTTGATATGATTATTGATAATCTGCAAATGGAGGTGACCAGCATGACAGCAAAAGTGAAGAGGACACAAAATTATTTAGAATAGTTTAATCTAGATAGTCCTAGGAGGAACTTTGGAGAAATTTAACAGTTAGGGATGTGGACAATACAATGGCAGATGAAATTCAGTGTTGAAAAATGGAAATAACACAAATTGGAAGGACAACTTTGAACTGCTCGAATTACACTTCCAGGAATTGGGGCTGTAGGATTCAGGAAGTGGAATATTCCTGACACTGAGTGGGATTGTAAAAGGAAGTAAGGCAACTGTTAAGAACCTAAGAATGAGAATAACATAGGCTGAGTTGTGTCCTGATTTGGCTTCAGGGAATCACAGTAAAAAACGATCCTTTCCTGACACTGACTGGAATTGTTGGTACTATGTGATAGCCATGGGAGTTTATAACCACACAAGACCAGGTGCATGTCGAGGAAAAATGTCTTGATCAGGAACTTCACAACTATGATTATTTTTACACTCAGCTCTCTTTTAATTACTAAAGTTTAAGTTTAAAATGCAACATTCTAGGTGGATGTTTGCTTTATTAGCAGAGGATATACGCACATTACCAGAAAATTCAAAACCTAGGAGAGGGAGGTTGTATTGTTTATAGATTCAGGGTACAGTATGAATTGCTTCCAAGCAACCTTGTTTTA
Organism: Lepidochelys olivacea; assembly: GCF_965140295.1. NCBI lineage: Eukaryota > Metazoa > Chordata > Testudines > Cheloniidae > Lepidochelys > Lepidochelys olivacea. Next base: position 82,995,056 of record NC_140412.1, read on the forward strand.
CAGACACAACTTTATCTTATAAATTATTCACCATTTTTCAAGGGCTGAAAGACTTTTGTGCATGTAAAAATGCATGTGCTGTTGTCTGCCTATGTTTGTGCACACGCCTACCACAATTGTGCACTCACTAGTTGGGCATCTAGAAGAATATTTAGCCTAAATATATGTACAATCACAGCAGCTGCACACACAAATGCAAGTGTCATTGCATGTGCATTATTGCAAAGAGATCTCGGGCCTCTTTCAACAATGTGGCTGAAGTGAAGTTATACTGTACAACTCTTGTATATTAGGAATGGTGTCTCTTTCTCCCTTGCTATTGGCTGGTGATTAGCATTGGATTGAACTGTTTGCTAAATTAGGATTTACCTGAAGAACTGTGCTCCTAAATGCTTTGGTTTACCAGAAATAAGCTTACAGTGAATTGAGGCTCAAAGGCAGGGCTGGAAGGAGCCCCTGTGAATAACATAGTTAAAATCCTGGCTTCATTGGAATCAATGGGAGTTTTCACACTGACATACATGTGGCCAGGATTTCACCCCATATTTTCAGCCCAGCCTCTCTTTTTGCACCCATAATTATTAGTGGGTGCACCTTTGGTCAGTTGTCTGTCTCAATATCTGATTTGCCAGTGCAAATATTGAGAGGGCTTCTGAAAATTTACCCAAAATTTGTCATGGGATGACATCAAAAGGCAGCCCCAAAGCAATAAAGGAAGTGTATGAAAATGGAATAGGAATGGTGAGTTCTTTTTGGCTGGAAAGAGAAGCAAAAGAAATTCTGAAAGGGCAAGAGAAGCGATTGTAGTATCTGAGATTTGGATTTTGGTGACTAAAATTGAACCCTTTAATGGTGAAATAATGCTACTATCACAGAAAGCAACTTCACACTCAAAAACTACAGAATGGCTGAAGATCAGTGAGCACCACTGCAAGTGCAATCATGGGACCAAATCCCTGGTGCAACTCAGCTGAGTTTAGTAGAGTACTATAACAGATAAATTTAGCGCATATTAGAGATTAAAGAGATCTGTTAGGTCTTTGCTTTCGTTCCTCACAGGTTGTGGAGGACAGTTAAGTGAGAAGGTCTTGGTGTTCCACAAAACTTTTTTAAAGAGAGCACAAAGCAAGCACCTGTTTGGTGGGCTATGCTTTTCTCTACAATCTCACAGCCATGGTTGTGGGTCCCTTGGGCACATAACACAGAGATGGCTACATGTAACCAGGGGGAGAAAAGCTAAATGGATTATATCTCAGTGATATGCATGTAGAACCCATGCCACTGGAAAATGTACTGAGTCTATTTTTAATGTGCTGTTTCATTTCACATCTGCTACCATTACAGATTTGTTATTGTTTCAATTATTACCACTTGTTTTCAGGAGTTTATAACTGCTACAAAATGTAACCCTGGGTTGGAATTTAGTTTACAAGATCTTAGCCACGAGCAAATCATTTTTACCAATTAAAAACAGAAAGACCAAACTTTGTAGTGATCTGAAATACATTTTAGACGTTCTTCAAAATCATAATACCCAAATTCTAGTTTAATGCATCATTATTTATTAGTTGTGAAACTTAGCAGCACTGCATAACATACAGACGACAGAAAATTCTTTCCCTGAAGAGCTCATGATCCCAGAGTTGCACGAATAGTAGTTGTCAAGTAGTTATTCAGTTATGATATTTTAATAAAATAATGAAAAAATTTGCAGAGATAATGAAACAATGTCTTTTTCCATTGCTAAGTACAGAATATCTACTTATTAACTTTATATTTACATGCTTGTGTCAGTGTATTATATATTACAACTAGATATGGGCCCAAAGCAAAGTTCCAGCTCTAAACATGTTAGAACTTTAGAGGGTGTGGCTGGGCCTTACCTTCTTGTCATGGAATGCAGGCGTTATCTCAGTTTCCCTCACTGGTAGGCTGGTTTAGCTCTCCAGCTAATCTAAAATACTCCAGCCCTTCTGAAGTAACAAGAATCAAAGTAAGCAAAAGTCCAAAATGAAAGCAAACTTTCCTGTTCTTCTTCCCCCTCCAGGGTAAGAAGAGCTCCTGCCCTCCGTTTTCCAAGAGCTTCAACAAAGTGGGCATCAGGTATAGCCCCAAACTCTCCATTTTCTCTTTCCACAAAGCTACTTCCCTAGATTCTGCTGCAGCTCCTTAACATCCTTACTGAGATATCGCCACACCTGAATCTTTGGGTACTTCACCAAACCATCCAGCTCTCTTGTTAAGGCTCCTTTTGGACTGTTTTATAGATTCTTCCTGAGGGTTGCCATCTTTCTAATGGCTGGTAACTGGAATCCTGAGGCCCCGCCCCCTGCTCTGCTTCTTCCCCCAAATCCCCACCCCTGCTCCATCTCTCCCCCCAGGGCCCTGCCCCTACTCCACCTCTTACCACCCTCCCCCCAGATAAAAAAAACCTCAAGACATCAGGGCTTGTCAAATAGCTCCCGGAAACACAAACTGAAACCCAGATTATCCAGGTGAAAACGAGACAGATGGCAACTCTACCCTTACTTTTGAGGCCCTATCATACTGGTTTTCTGACCCTATGACTAGAGACATCCATCACATGACTTATTTCCTTCAGGTCTTCCCGTGTACTGAACAAGGGGAGCTGCCTACGTAAAGCCTCCCTTCCCAGCATTCCTTGCTGTGAGCCCTACAACTCCAACAGCTCTGAGAACTACAATTCCCAGAGTTCCACACATTCTGGGTTGAAACCAGGAATAGGGCAGTGCTGAATCCATGGCCTACCTTAAAGAGTCAGCAGACGCTGTTTGAGAGGGATTTAAAAATTGAATATGAAATCAAATCCAAATGACCAAATAAAAATAGTCACTGGGTCTGATTTTCCTGTCACAGCAGTGCAGATTCCGAGTAACTCTGCCAAAATCAATTGAATGACACCAGTGTAAAACATGTAATTAAGAAAGGATCAGGGACTGTATCTTTATGTAGGGCCTAACCAAATCCCTGATCCGCATGCTTCTGAAATTCAGATTCTGTTGCTTCAGCCCGAATTTTGTTATAACTAAAGAGGTGAAAATACTACAATTTCCCCTCCCCCGCCTTACATTCATTCAAATTTGTAAAACAAATTTGCTTTGACTGTTTTTGCACACCTTCCTGTTCACTTTCTGCCCATTTCTCACCAATGAGTTAGTCGTCTTGGCTGAAACAAAGGGGCTGGTGTGACCAAGTAAGCAATCGAACTGCAATAATTCATGTTGGGAATTCACAATTCATTATGCTTGTGATTGACTGCAAGTGCAAAAATAGAGGCACAAAAATAGAGCCTTGTAAACATTTGGTCCCAAATGTGTTATCCTAATTAGATGCAAAGAATAAGAACTAGTAGATGCTGTATAGTTATTCTTGCTGTGTCCTAGTAAGGGAATCCTCACGCTGTAGCAGTCCCACTGGGAGAAACAGACTAAGGCTACAGCGTCCTTCTTATCAGGGCTGCCTGCCAAACTTTCTCAGGAGTAAGTGTCACTTTGTGGTATCCCTATTTTCCTTCCCAATAAAATAATAATTTGGCAGTGCTTGAGATGCTGATAGTAAATCAATACCAGATTGCAGGAGTCGCTGCGATATTCAGCCTATTTATCAAGTAATGTCAGTTAGCTATGTGAGCAGAGGCTGGACAGAGGCTACTGTACCCTTAAGTAGTTTGCTTTAGAAAATGAGAAACTAGTTATTGTTTCAGTCAGTACAAACTAAAATTTCATACGGACAATGACTTGTTTATACTGCTCTATATACTGTTATACAGTAAGTATCACAATGAAATATAAGTACATTTATATTCCAATCAATTTATTTTATAAGTACATGATAAAAATGAGAAAGTCAGCAATTTCTCAGTAATAGTGTGGCTGTGACACTTTTGTATTTTTATGTCTGATTTTGTAAGCAAGTAGTTTTTAAGTGAGGTGAAACTTGGGGGTACGCAAGATAAATCACACTCCTGAAAGGAGTACAGTAGGTCTGGAAAGGTTGAGAACCACTGGCCTAATTTTCTTGCCACTATATCATGACCATGGGTCTTATACTCATGTAATGTCCTGTGAACAGTACAGTTCTGTGAAAATTGGTATGGATGGCAGGACAGTTCTGACCTCAGTAATGCACATAAACTGCCTGCTGGTTAACACTAAAACTGATTCTTCTGCTATGTCATTGCAGCATGTTGGGATTAAACAGTGTTAAACTCTCTAAAATCCACAGTCTGCACCCTCTATTCTACACTCAGCTCCTAAGGACCTTGCTTCCCAGCCCCCTACTAGTCCATTGACCATGACTGTTGCCTGAACTCTGATTCCCACGTGTCAGCCTCTGGCACCATCTCAGTCTTACTCAGTAGTAGAGATTTTTGTCTTTTTCATCAGCAGAGATCCCTTGTTGGGTATATGGTTAACTCTTACCATCTCTGTGGAGCAAAGTGGTCAAGAGGGCGATATTTTCATCCAGCCTCAAACCAGCCTCTGATTTAGTGTTCCTGCTTTCGTGCTGACTGCATTTTGCACAAGCAGGTTAGGTAGACAGGAAGCATAACTCGTTCATACAAATCAGGTTCACGCTCGTTTTTCTGGTGCAGCCAATCACAAAAAAAAAAAAAGTGGGGGGAGGCTTGTTCTGAAAATTTATTCCTTCTACCCTGGGTAATCATGGATCTGGAGACCACAAAAAGGCAATCTGGCCATGGGTGCCTCATGGTCCAGATCCTCAGTCTTAATCTAAAAATCCAAATTATTGTAATCTCATTGAAGTCCATTTACTCAAGTAAATGGAGCTATGCCGCTCTACACCAACTGAAGAACTGACCCCTTGTATCCAATTACAGTGATATATATCGATCACTCATGGTGCATTTTTTATCGTGTATGATAGTAAGATTTTTCTAAATCTCAGGTGGCAATTTTAACACAAGGTATCTCTCTCTCCTTGAGGAGAGTGTATGGGATGCTACATCTTTGTTTTGTTTTCTTCCTGACATTTTCTTATTGTGTTACAGGGTTTTGCAGAGAATGGAATCAAACAAGTCACATTAAGAACAAAGCACAAACTTGAAAACTGCCCTGTGTTTTCAGAAAAGACAAAGTTCTGAAGGGTAATCAAATCCAGAAATGATGTGATTAAATGTTATCAGGTTGTTATGGTGACTGCAGTCTTTTCTGAAATGTCTATCCATAATCATAATGCATTTAATTAACAATATATTAAATAACCCAAACAGTCTTTTGTCTTTCGAGCATTATTCATGTGTATTGCTAAATTAAATTCTCTCTCCATAGAAATAGTCTGCTGTATTTTATAAACCCTGAAACTGAATTTAAGCAATAAAGGGGAGCAGACTTAATTTTGCTACTTTCTTTGTACCACAGTTGTCAGCAATGCCACGGTGTGAAGCCTGTACCTATTAAATCAGTGTAACTAATCTGAGGCAGTAAATAATGAATATCACAGTTGCCAGCAAAACTACACAGACATGACAGAAAGGATAGACGCCAGGGCCTTCAGGCTTCTGCCACTTGAGCTCTTGAAGCTGTAGCAGTGTAGCAGGGCTTATATTTGTAGTGCACAAAAGTTTTGCTAGAACCCTGAATCCACTCCAAAAATCAGGCTGGTTTTGAGTTCTAGCACAACCACAAACATCAGACCAAGGCCTCAAAGTTCGTCTTGAGGGTACCCTAGCTACTGTGGAAAGTTTACAGAGCTTCACTGCTCGTGTATGAGGGTAGCAGCTCTGGAGGTGGGAGTGCTCCCAGTTAACACCACCTCTCCTTCTGGCTCCCAAAAACACCTTAGAATTTGGAAGGGACAGTGACTTTCCTACAGCAGTTTTTTTCTGCCCAAGACAACATGGGTGTGTTGGAAGGACAGGAGTGTAGGCATAGGTTGCCTAAAGTGGGACTGGGGGGGGGGGGCAGGAGGGTTAGAGAACCTGAACCTCGGTGTCTGTGGAACCTGAACCCATACCAGCCTAACTTCATGCTTTGTGGCCAACATAAATCAAACCCTGCAGGGTTCACCCACCCCTACTTACAATAGAAACTATCCAGTAGAGGCAACAGCTGGTGCTTAACTCCATAACTGGCTGAACCAAAATCCAAGCTCTGAACATCCTCAAACTTCCAGGAAGTGTGAATCTCAACTCAGGCCTGGTCTACACTACAAGTTTATGTTGGATTTAGCAGCATTAAATCCAAATTAACCCTGCACCCGTCCATACAACGAAGCCATTTTTTTGACATAAAGGGCTCTTCAAACCAGTTTCTGTACTCCTCCCCAACGAGGGGATTAGCGCTGAAATCGACATCACCGTTTTGAATTAGGGTAAGTGTGGATGCAATTCGAAGGTATTGGCCTCCAGGAGCTATCCCACAGTGCACCATTATGACTGCTGTGGACAGCACTCTGAACTCAGATGCACTGGCCAGGTGTACAGGAAAAGCCCCGGGAACTTTTGAATCTCATTTCCTGTTTGGCCAGGTGAGCTCATCAGCACAGGTGACCATGCAGAGCTCATCAGCACAGGTGACCATGCAGTCCCAGAATTGAGAAAGAGCTCCAGCATGGACCGAACGGGAGGTACTGGATCTGATCGCTGTATGGGGAGAGGAATCCGTGCTATTAGAACTACGTTCCAAAAGACAAAATGCCAAAACATTTCAAAAAATCTCTGAGGCCAGGAGGGACAGAGGCTACATCAGGGATGCAACACAGTGCCGCGTGAAACTTAAGGAGCTCAGACAAGCGTACCAGAAAACTAAAGACTCAAACGGATGCTCCAGGACAGAGCTCCAGACACGCCGCTTCTACGCTGAACTGCATGCAATTCTAGGGGGTGCTGCCACCACTATCCCACTCCTGTCCGTGGACTCTGAGGATGGGATACTCTCTGCCATGGCTGAGGATTTTGCAGATGGGGAAGATGAGGAGGAGGACGAGCTTGGGGAGAGCACACAGCACACCATTCTCCCCGACAGCCAGGATCTTTTTATCACCCTGACTGAAATACCCTCCCAACCCAATGAAGCCAGAGAAGGGACCTCTGGTGAGTGTGCCTTTTTAAATATAATACATGTTATAAAAGCAAGCGTTTTTTAATGATTAAGTATCCCTGAGGACTTGGGATGCATTCATGGCCAGTACTGCTACTGGAAAAGTCTGTTAACGTGTCTGGGGATGGAGCGGAAATCTTCCAGGGACATCTCCATGAAGCTCTCCTGGAGGTACTCTAAAAGCCTTTGCAGAAGGTTTCTGGGGAGAGCAGCCTTATTCCGTCCTCCATGGTCAGACACTTTACCATGCCATGCTAGTAGCAAGTAATCTGGTATAATTGCATGACAAAGCCTGGCAGTGTATGGTCCCAGTGTTTGCTGGCATTCAAGCAACATCCGTTCTTTATCTCTCTGTGTTATCCTCAGGAGAGTGATATCATCTATGGTAACCTGGTTGAAATAGGGGAATTTGATTCGGGGACATTCAGAGGTGCCCGTTCCTACTGGTCTGTTTGCCTGTGGCTGAAAAGAAATCCTCCCCGCAGTTAGCCATGCGGTGGGAGGGGGGGCCATTGGTGCTGAGCTGTTCATGTTTGGCTAGCAGGGATCTTCCCTGATACCAGCCACGCAGTGGGGAAGGGGAAAAGCGATCATCCCAGAGAATTGGATGGGGGGAGGAGGTTAGTTTGGTTTCTGCTGCTGCACGTTAACAGGAAAACGGCAGCAGTAAAAGGCCAGCTCAACACGCTTTGCTTGGTATGGGAAAGGAGGGGGCTGCTGTTATGAAGGTTGCAGAAGCCGAAACACTATGGCTTACCATGTCCACCTGCAAGCCGAATTCTGTTGCCCGGCCCTGTGTGTGTGATCTCTAACACCAAAGCTGCAGGCATTCAATATAAGATGCAAAATGCGACCTTGTACCAAAATCTCATGTGCTATGTAATGTGAATAGTGTTGTTCACCATGAAAGAGTATAGCCACTGTTCTGTAAAATGTATCTTCACTCCCTTTTTTTCCCTCCAGCAGCTGCAAATCTATCAAGCCTCCCTCCTCCATCCCTGACGCTATCTCAGATAAGGCAGCGAAAAAAACGCATGCGTGATGACATGTTCTCTGAGCTCATGCAGTCGTCCGGCACTGACAGAGCTGTGTGGAGGGACACAATAGCAGAGTACAGGACGGTGGCCGATGAACATGAGGAGAGGTGGCGGCAGAAAGATCAGAGGAGGCATGAGGAAACACTGGGGATACTGTGGGATCAAACAGACATGCTCCGGCGTCTGGTGGAGGTTCATGAATGGCAGCAGGATCACAGATGGCTGCTGTAGCCCCTGCTTAACTGACCTCCCTCCTCCCCAAGTTCCATAGCCTCCCCACCCAGACATCCAAGAACGTGGGGGGGGAGGCTCGGGGCACCCAACCACTCCACCCCAGTGGACAGCCCAAGCAACAGAAGGCTGTCATTCAACAAGTTTTAAAGTGGCCTTTTCCTTCCCTCCTACCCTCCTCCCACACCCCACCCGGGCTACCTTGTGAGTTATCTCCCTATTTTTATAATCAATTAATAAAGAACACATGTTTTTTAAATGATAGTGACTTTATTTTCTTTGCAAGCAAGCTGTGATCAAAGGCGGGAGGGCGGGTGGCTTACAGAGAATTAGAGTCAACCAAGGGGGAGGGTTTTCATCAAGGAGAAACAAACAGAAGTGTCATACAGTGCCCTGGCCAGTCATGAAACTGGTTTTCAAAGCTTCTCTGATGCACACCGCTTCCTGCTGTGCTCTTCTAACTGCCTTGGTGTCTGGCTGTGCATATTCAGCAGCCAGGTGATTTGCATCAACCTCCCATCCCACCATAAATGTCTCCCCCTTACTCTCACAAAGATTGTGGAGCACACAACAAGCAGCAATAACAATGGGAATATTGGTTTCACTGAGGTCTGAGCGAGTCAGTAAACTGCGCCAGCGACCCTTTAAACGTCCAAATGCACACTCTACCACCATTCTGCACTTGCTCAGCCTATAGTTGAACAGCTCCTGACTACTGTCCAGGGTGCCTGTGTACGGCTTCATGAGCCAGGGCATTAAGGGATAGGCTGGGTCCCCAAGGATAACTATAGGCATTTCAACATCCCCACCAGCTATTTTCTGCTCTGGGAAGTAAATCCCTTCCTGCAGCCATTTAAACAAACCAGAGTTCCTGAAGACGTGAGTGTCATGAACCTTTCCCGGCCATCCCATGTTGATGTTGGTGAAATGTCCCTTGTGATCCACCAGTGCTTGCAGCACCATTGAAAAGTACCCCTTGCGGTTTATGTACTGGCTGCCCTGGAGGTCCGGTCCCAAGATAGGGATATGTGTTCTGTCTATCGCCCCACCACAGTTAGGGAATCCCATTGCAGCAAAGCCATCTAGTATGACCTGCACATTTCCCAGAGTCACTACCTTTGATAGCAGCAGCTCAGTGATTGCGTTGGCTACTTGCATCTCAGCAACCCCCACAGTAGATTTGCCCACTCCAAATTGATTCCCGACTGACCGGTAGCTGTCTGGCGTTGCAAGCTTCCACAGGGATTGTCACTCGCTTGTGAACTGTGAGGGCTGCTCTCATCTTGGTATTCTTGCGCTTCAGGGCAGGGGAAAGCAAGTCACGAAGTTCCATGAAAGTGCCCTTATGCATACGAAAGTTTCGCAGCCACTGGGAATCATCCCAGACCTGCAACACTATGCGGTCCCACCACTGTTGCTTGTTTCCTGGGCCCAGAATCGGCATTCAACAGCATGAGCCTGCCCCATTAACACCATGATCTCCAAATTGTGGGGGAACGTGGTTTTAGAGAAAAGCGTGTTCAGGGCCTCATCACCGTGCTGCCATCGCCTCCTCGCCTGGTTTTTCAGGCGCTGGTTCTGCATACACTGCACGATAATGCGCAAGGTGTTTACAATGGTCATAACTGCTGGAGTGAGCTGAACAGGTTCCATGCTTGCTGTGCTATAGCGTCTGCTTCTGCTCGGGCAATCCAGGGAAAAGGGCACGAAACGATTGTTTGCCGTTGCTCTGGCGGAGGGAGGGGCGACTGACAACATGGCTTACAGGGTTGGCTCACAGAGAATTAAAATCAACAAAGGGGATGGCTTTGCGAGAAACAAAATGGCCCCCTCAAGGATAGAACTCAAAACCTCAAGGATAGAACTCAAAACTGGGTTTAGCAGGCCATTGATTTCATGGAGCGAGGGAGGAGAAAATGAATACAAAACAAATCTGGTCTATTTCTTGTTTTGATCCATTTCATCTATCTTTATACATCTTGCTGGCAGCAGACTGTGCAGTACGACCGCTAGCCATCATCATCACCTGGGTGCTCGGCAGAAGACGGTGCAGTATGACTGCTGGCCATCGTCTTCTGCTGGCTGCAGATTAAAAGACAGTGCACTGCCGGTAGGACTGAATCGGCATGACACGAAACTTAAAAGGGAAATGACCTGGCTGAGGTCACTCCCATGTTTGCCCAGGCGCCCCTGACCTCATCGAGGTCGGTTAAAAGAGCACCCTGGACTATGTCAATGACGGCTACCAGTCATACTGTACGGTCTGCTTCCAAAAGGCAATAAACTGTTGCTGTGTAGCAATGCAGTACTGCATCTGCCAGCACCCAGGAGATGTACGGTGATGGTTAGCTGAGTGGGCTCCATGCTTGCCGTGGTATGGCGTCTGCACAGGTAACTCAAGAAAAAAGGTGCAAAATGATTGTCTGCCCTTGCTTTCACGGAGGGAAGGGGGGCCTGACGATATGTACTCAGAACCACCTGCAACAATGTTTTAGCCCCATCAGGCACTGGGATTTCTACCCAGAGTTCAAATGGGCAGCAGAGACTGCAGGAACTGTGGGAGAGCTACCCACAGTGCAACGCTCCGGAAGTCTACGGTTGCCTCGGTACTGTGGACACACTCCGCCGACTACATGCACTTAGAGCATTTGTGTGGGGACAGACACAATCGACTGTATAAACACGCTTTCTACAAAACCGACTTCTATAAATTTGACCTAATTTTGTAGTGTAGACAAGGCCTAAGATGACCAGATGTCTCAATTTTATAGGGACAGTCCCGATATTTGGGGATTTGTCTAGTATAGGCGCCTATTAACCCCCCCCACCCCCGTCCCGATTTTTCACACTTGCTGTCTGGTCACCTCAACACAGATCTGAACGTTGTGGATAAATCTATACTTCAGATTTATACCAATGTAACTGACAGCAGAATTTGGCTCCATCTCTAATTAACATGAGCAACACAGTGAACACACATGCATTGAGGAGAGAACAGTATCCCTAACTATATTCACCTAATTCCTTGGTGAATATATTCAAACAGAGCCAGTTTCTCCAAGAGTAAGAAAGTTGGTTTCAACAGGAAAATATAATTTTTATAGCATTAAATTTCTCCTCATTTGATTGTTTTATAACTATGGTTTACAAACAAAGGGCCTGATAAAGAGCCAACTTACGCCAATTTTGCACTGGTGCAACCTGCTGACATCTGTGGAGATCCTTTTTATTTACACCATTGTTAGTGAGATCAGAATCAAGCTTGATGGTGTCATTGCTAGCCTTCCTTTAAATTTCAGTTATAATTTCTCTTTCCTGGGTAACTTAGCTTTTCCAAAAGTGGCAAAAGTGGTGTTCAGTTTATGTAGTTGCCTTTTTTTGCTTGGGCAGACAAGATAATTGTTTCTGGACTCTCAAAAAATGCATAAGGTAGAGCAGACAGAATATCAGCATGGGGGGGAAGGGGAATGGTCAGTGACTTAGTCTACACCTCCTGCCTTTCGTCAGCTAATGTCCTAACTCTGGCATTTGGTAGATAGTGGTGGGTTTATTTCCCACCCACTTAGACCTTGATGGAATCTGAAGGAAAACAAAATAGAATGTTACACACCACTCTATGGACCCTTCCCCACAGCAAATGTTTCTTTAATTGGTTCAATTACCACTCCACCCCCTCACCTTTCATCACTTCAGGAATGACTATTTGAAGCAAGCCATGTAGAGAGATTTAGCTGGCATTTAGTGACACTGGGCTCTACAGTCCCTGAAATATTACTGATGTCACTTATTACGGGTTTTTTCCCCCCAGAGACCCAAGGCACTCCTGCCCTGGGGCATGCATTGACAATCTCAAGATAACACTCCTTTGACAGAATCAAGGGGAACTATACCAGGGACCGAAGTGATCTGCAGAGAGTTTCCAAGCTGGGCATTGTTTGTTAGTTATAGTCCACGTCTAGATTTTACTTTGGTCTTGCTGCAGAATTAGTGGTAAAATTACTACTAGCATAAAAATCTTGTTTTCTTTTCCATACTAGAAGAGTATATTTAGAGGTTTCTTCTGAACTAGAAAAAACTGTTCTGGAAGATACTCTAATCTTTCAAGTCTAGCTATGGACATAAATGTATCCTGCACACCATACTCCCAAGAGTAATCCTTACTTGTGCATGTAGTCCCAATTGACTTCAATGAGACCAACCAAGTACATTGGACCCTACAGTTTACATTGCCTTAAATTTAATCCCATTTAAACCAAATTATTTTACAAAAAGCTCACCCTCATCTTGTATAAACTCCTTCCAACATTCAAAGTTCAGGTCTCTCTCTCTCTCTCTCTGTACACTTCTTTCACTTACTTAATCAAGAGGCACTGAGGGTGTTGGGTTAATTTATAATGTTTTCCCCCCTTCGCAGACAGAGACTAATGTCAGTCACAGGACATAGCACAGGGCCTGATTCTTATACCCTTACTCATATTGAGAAGCACCTTACTACATGAGTAACTCCACTGATTCCCATACGACTACTTGTGAGATAAGGCACTATTCAGTGGTCTGGATCCAATCTGACGGAGGAAAGCAGGAGCCTTTCCACTGACTCCAGCGGGCACTGGATCAGCCCCACTAAGTAAGGGGATCAGAATCTTTCCATTAGTAAATAGCAATGGGCATACATAATCAAATGTGGAGAACTGGTTTGGATAATGCTTTCCCAAATCATATCAGAACCTCCTTGAGTCTGATATCAATTGGGCTAGAAATCTCACAAAAGCAGGCTTCCTTGGAAATCTCCTGGCATTTCTTTCTCAAGCTGGAACCAGGAACTGGATAGTCACCTCAAAATTAAAACAACGGGGCCCCAAGTGTTGTGTCCAATGCCACCTGAGTAGAGCGCAAGTGAGTAAATGCAATACAAGCTAGGGAACACAAGAGGGAGTTCAGACAAGAAGTCATTTAGATTTCAAGAAAATATGAGTTATATGCCATACAGGATAATGAGCAGAATAGGGGCCAAAAGACTTTGGGAGGCATGGCTTTTTTCCTTTCCTTTTATCCAGACGCAGAGCACATTTTTTTTCTAAAATAATCTTTATTATTATTTTTAAAGAGGAGTGAAATAATAGTTGGTCTTTTGAAGACCAGAGGCTAAACCAACTGATAAAATTCAGCTGCTATCTGGAATAAATGCAGCTGAAACTGCCAAAACAAGCATGCCGTCACTTCCTGTATGTGTGCACGAAACGTTTTCACCAGGAACTTAGAAATCAGCAAACTAGACCTGGCATGAGCAAAAGAAGAGAAATCTACAACTAGAAGATGAATTTCACCAACTATTCAAACTTTGTATTTATTCTTCTTTTATTTTTAACTATTTATTAAGTGCAATAGGAAATTTGGGAGAGAAACTGGAGCAAAGTGTTTTGTTTCTTCTGGTCTGTCTAACTGGAAACTTACAATTATATATGCGCCTCCATGTGTGCTTACTCATGTGAGTAGCCTCATTGCTCACTGAGAGTCAGGGGTCCACAATCTGTCCCATAAGGAGCAGTTAGCACCACTTGATCAGCCAGCTCTCCACAGACCACCAGCAAGTCATCTGTGGACCATCAGTAGGCCTGGGACCAAAGTTTGGGAGGCTGAGTTAATTTTTGCTGGTACATTAAGAGCTAGGAATCTGAAATCATCATTTGTGATGTACCATATAAAGTTATCAGACAAAACACACTAGTGAAGGAATTGGCTTTTGGAAGGATGGAAGGTTTCCCTTAAAAAGCAGGCAAGGCACCTGTTGGAGGTGGGACCTAGCAAGCTTCTGGCTCTATTACTTCTTCTATCCAGACACAGTTGGATGATAATTTACTGCTTATTCAATGTTCTGTCCTGAAGCTTGAAGTCTGTCTTGATTGAGTGCTTTAGATAATCAGAAATAATCATAGAATCATACGACTAGAAGCGACCTCGAGAGGTCTTGTAGTCTAGTTCCCTGCACTCAAGGCAGGACTAAGTATAAACTAGACCATCCCAGACAACTGATTGTCTAACCTGCACTTAAAAACCTCCAGTAATGGAGATTCCAAAACCTTCCTAGGCAATTTATTCCAGTGCTTAACTATCCTGACAGGTAGGAATTTTTTCCTAATGTCCAACCAAAACCACCTTTGCTGCAATTTAAGCCCATTGCTTCTTGTTCTCTCCTCAAAGGTTAAGGAGATCAATTTTTCTCCCTTCTCCTTGTAACAACTTTTTATGTACTTGAAAACTGTTATGTTCCCCCTCAGTCTTCTTTTCTCCAGACTAAACAAACCCAGTTTTTTCAATCTTCCCTCATAGGTCATGTTTTCTAGACCTCTAATCATTTTTCTGACTCTCCACTGGACTTTCTCCAATTTGTCTGCATCTTTCCCAAAATTTGGTGCCCAGAACTGGACACGATACTCCAGTTGAGGCTTAATCAGCACAGAGTAGAGTGGAAGAATTACTTCTCATGTCTTGCTTACAATGCTCTTGCTAATACTTCTGTCAGGGTTCCTTCCCCACTCTGAACTCTAGGGTACAGATGTGGGGACCCGCATGAAAGACCCCCTAAGCTTATTCTTACCAGCTTAGGTTAAAAACTTCCCCAAGGTACAAACTTTGCCTTGGCCTTGAACAGTAATGCTGCCATCACCAAGCGTTTTAAACAAAGAACAGGGAAAGAGACCACTTGGAGATGCCTTTCCCCAAAATATCCCCCCAAGCCCTACACCCCCTTTCCTGGGGAAGGCTTGATAATAATCCTTACCAATTTGTACAGGTGAACACAGACCCAAACCCTTGGATCTTAAGAACAATGAAAAATCAATCAGGTTCTTAAAAGAAGAATTTTAATTAAAGAAAAGGTAAAAGAATCACCTCTGTAAAATCAGGATGGAAAATACTTCACAGGGTATTCAGATTCAAAACACAGAGGATCCTCCTCTAGGCAAAACCTTAAAGTTACAGAAAACAGGAATAAACCTCCCTCTTAACACAGGGAAAATTCACATAAAACAAAAGATAAACTAATCTGCCTTGCCTGGCTTACCTATACTGGTTGCAATATTGGAGACTTGGATTAGGATGAGTGGAGAAGATGGATTTCTGTCTGGCCTCTCTCAGTCCCAAGAGAGAACAAAAACGTAAACAAAGAGCACAAATGTAACCCTTCTGCCTGTCAGAAGTTGGCAGCAACAAGGGCCGGGTTCAGTATCTAGGGGTTCCATTCCAATAACACAATGCAAAACTGGCTCGAGCCCCCACCCAGTGACCTGGGACAAATATATACCACCCCGCTGGGCGCCTCTAAGAGGCAATACTTCCCCTCTCACAAGCACAGAGTCTGAGTGTAGCAAAAGCCTTTTAATAACAGAGAGAAAAAACATGGCATTATGTTGGGGAAACACCACCAACAGGATTCATAACACAACCCACGAGCAAAACCCACCCCAAGCAAATTTGGGGCATGTCCTTTTCCTTTGGTTCTTGAGTCCAGCAACCCAAAATCACCCAAAGTCCCAAAAGTCCAACGACCCAAAAGTCTCTGTCCCTGGTCAGGGCAGCCCAGAGTTCAAAAGTTTATCTGCAGAGTTTTTTACCTCCCAACCGGGTGGAGATTGGGGTGGGGGGTGTTAAGGGGCACCTTACGTGGTCCAACACTGATGGCCCCACCTCTCCATGGGGCTCCGCTCCACCAGCTGCTCTGCTCTGCCAGCCACTCTGCTCCGCTCACCGTCCCGCAAACTGCTCCACCAGCCGCTCCGCTCACCGTGCTGCAAACGGCTCTACCATATAGCTTCAGGCTCCCCTACTACTTAACACAACACTCAGTGACTTCAGCTTGTAGTAGGGGAGCCGCAGAGCTGGTACACCCTTAGCCCAAAGTGAATTCAGCTCAGCAGCCTGTAACTAGACTCCTAATGGGATCAAAATTAGCTCTGATATTCCACAGTGGAGAGAGGAGGAAGTGCAATTAGCATGTAAGGCCCTCACCAGGGAGCCCATAGCACCAAGTATTAATACCTGTTCCCAGCCTCTCTATTCACAGAGTTTTGGAACCCATGTCCCTTGCCTAGTGAGTGCTACTTAGTTGATGGCGAGACCCTCCATCATAACAAAAGGCCAAGTACAGTTCCACAGTCCTTGATTCCCATAATCAGGGTAATAACAATTTATTCTTCCTTCCCCAATAACAGAGACACTGGGGATCCCACAGCAGCCAAAGTGACCATTTGGGCAGCTATGGCCTCATTCTAGGCGGGGTGGGTGTGCTTATGCAAATGAGATCAGCCCCTGAAGTTCTTTTCCACAACTTGCCACACCTCACCACCAGATGTCAGGGTGGAGCTCATCCTGACTCTGCTTACACAAACAAAAGCCTTCCCCCTGCAAGATTTGAAAGTATCTTGTTCCCTTATTGGTCCTTTGGGTCAGGTGCCAGCCAGGTTAGCTGAGCTTCTTAACCCTTTACAGGTAACAGGATGTTGCCTCTGGCCAGGAGGGATTTTATAGCACTGTATACAGAAAGGTGGTTACCCTTCCCTTTATATTTATGACAACTTCCCAGGATGATGTTGGGGTTTTTTTTTTTTGCAACAGTGTTACACTGTTGACTCATATTTAGCTTGTGATCCACTATAACCCCCAGATCGCTTTCCACAGTACTCCTTCCTAGGGAGTCATTTTCCCATTTTGCATATGTGCAACCGATTGTTCCTTCTTAGTGGAGTACTTTGCATTTGTCCTTATTGAATGCTCAAAGCTCATTAATGGTAAAAGCAGAATTAAAAATGACAGTACACTACAGCATTCAGTGATGGTCCAATAATTGCTGTAATGTGATTGTAAAGAATAGTGCTTAGGATCACTAGTATGGAGGACTGTTGTGGTTTTTGCAAGGAAGAACTGTCACTCAGAAGGCCAAGAGTGATATAAAAGGCCCAAACAGTTGCAAGCTCTTTACTCAATAAATAAATAAAACTGTGCATCAGTGAATGTGAAAATAAAGAGAGAGTCTCTGAAACAGACTACAATACTGTTAAAATCCCAGCACAGGAGCTGCTTATATATATTACATGAGTGTGTGTGTGTGTGTATTCATAATATGAAATCCCTTTTCATAAACCTGCTGGTTTCTCACAAACTATCATTCCCTGCTGATTCACAAGAACAAAATTTGTATACATTTGCATCATGTGCGTGTCTTTTATTCCCAAAAAGACCTGGCAAACTGGCTTTACTTTGTTTGAGTCATCAGGTTTGTCTGGTATTACAGATGCAGATGGTGAGTCAGGTTCATAACTGGCCATTTGTGGGCAAAAATCCCTGATTTCCGCATGCACATTCGGTATTGGGATGCATAAATCAGGTGCAAACAAAGATGTTGCAAATGCCTAATTTTGAAAATCTAGCCCATAATTTAGGGTTGTTTTAGACAAGCAGGATTTTCCACTACAGAAGTTAACATATTCCACAGATAAATTTGGGTTGCCATCTCTCACAGATGAGGATATGAGCTGTGAAGATCCTTTCACTTGTCTATTCCCACATCAAAACAGCCATGGGAATGAATTCCCAGTATAGTCCATGCTAAGGTCAAAAATATTCCGGTAAGGTGCTTGTGTGGTTTTTTTTTCCCCCCTAACATCAAGGTTTTCCCACTGTTACTGGAAAGACACTTCTCAACAGTAAATAAACAGATGTCCACCTTTACTCCATTACTTTCTATGACAGTGATTGTCAGCAATTGCATTTCAAAGCACTCATCCTATTGCACTCTGCTGCTACTTTCTAAAGCTATGTCTACACTAGTGAGCATACAGCGGCACAGCTGTACCAATGCAGCTGTGCCACTGTAAGATCACTTGTGTAGCCACTCTATGCTGGTGGGTGACAGCTCTCCCATTGACATAATAAAACCACCTCCACGAGCGGTGATAGCTATGTCAGCAGGAGAAGCTCTCCTGCTCACATAGAGCTGTGCATACTACCACTTATGCCAGCAAAATTTATGTCACTCAGCAGGGTGCGTTTTTAACACTCTGACAAGGTGTACCAACCTCACACAGGACCAATAGGGCCTGACCAATCACTGTGGGCCTAGGAGGCCTTGCTCCTTTGACTCTGCTGTGCATGCTCTAGCTGAACGGGACAAATAAAAGGAGGCAGCCCAGCTCAGTCTGGGCTGGCGCAGGAGGAGGGAGGATGTCTAAGGCAGCCTCCTGCAGAGATGCCTGTGACTCTCCAAGTGGTCACAACCGTAGCCGCAGATTACGCTTCAGATGACCAGCTGAGTGCACAGACTGACTGGGATGCCGAGCTGCTGCCAGCCCAGGAGATGCCTGAGACGACCCTTGTGGTATGAAGTAACCCAGAAACGTAGAAGAAGCCAATGCTTAAACCCTTAACTGGGAATTTCCTGGCTTCATAGGGCCTTAAGTCAGAACCCAGTAGAGTAGGGTGGGCCCGCGTTCCCCTGCCCCCCTCCCCTTGCCACTAGGTGTGGTTACTGCTTGCTTTGCTCTGCCCCGCCAGGGGGCTACAGACTGATTGTTTGTCCTGTCTTGCCCAGAGAGTCAGAACCCGCAACTGCTAGTGCTTGCACCAGCCAGGAGGCTCAAGGACCAGAAACTGTTTGTTTGCTTGGCCCCACCAGGGGACCTGAGCCCTCCTTGTTGCAATTACCTGATCCCACAGGAAGACCCGATGACGGTGTGATGGGCCAATCCTGCACTTGGCCAACAGGGGCAGCGCTGCTCAACATGCAGGGCCCCCCATGACACACACCCCTGAGCAACATAAGTTTTGCTGACATAAGTGGTAGTGTAGACATAGCCTTAGTGATCTATTTCTTATAGCATGGTGATTTTGGATGGATCCTTCACTTTGTCTTGGAAATACAGCATATCATTCATGTTTCAGTCTGATGTAATTAATGTTTGTAAGTTGCTTGGAAGATTACATGAGCTACCACTGTTAGGTGCTATTACAATGATGATCAATAAAGCCCAAATGCCGGCGATGTATCATTAAAGAAAATAAAGGTTCTGTACCATGATGCATTGCCATGCTGTGAGTATTGGATGGTTAGTACTAGACTACAACTGGCAGCATGGCCTCACAAACTGATATAATACTGATTTGCCGAATGGGCAGCCAGCTGCCTTGCTAGCTCCCAAAGAGATATTCAAAATGTGGGGTTTTAAAAAATGATTTTGGATGCGCCCTTGGATTTGAGTAAATTATTTACATGAGGAATTATAGCTATCCCCGTAAGCACTCTTGTTGTAGCTACATTGTCCCAGGATATCAAGAGAAACCAGGGGAGTGAAGTAATATCTTCTATTGGACCAGCTTCTGTTGGTGAGAGAGACAACACCTTTGAGCTTACACAGAGCTCTTCAGGTTCAGGTCCCTGCTCCAAGGCAGGCACAGCAGGGATTTGAAAACATCTCAGGGGAGTGCCCTAACCACTGGGCCATTGGCTGTGGTAGTACAGACATAAGCATGCCAGTTAGCCAGCCTGAGAAAGTCTCCTCCCTGGCTATCTTTTGTAGGAGGGGGTAGAGGAAGGGGAGGGTAACTGTGCTAGGAACACGCCTACGGGATCAGGACGCACAGGCAAGAGCAGGACTCCCTAGTCTGAGAATCCCTGACATGCCAAGCAGCTCGGGGCTATCAGGACTGAGGGTGGGTCTATCTCTGAGCTGGGAGGTGGGATTCCCAGCTCACACAGATGTACCCTGTGCCAGCCGTGCTCAAGCTGGCACCTAAAAATAGCCACGTCCGCAGCAGCAGCAGCAGCATCGGCAGTAGCTCAGTCGAGCTGCCTGAAAATGTAGCCAAGAGGTTGGGCAGGTCTGTACTTGAGGTAACTCTCCTGAGCTGCTGCCCATGCTGCAGTGGACACACTGCTATTTTTAGGTGCTAGGTGGAACACAGCCAGGGTGGGTACTTCTCTGTGAGCTAAGCATCACACCTCCCTGCTCAAATGTAGACATGGCCTTAGGTGGTTTTGCACATGCCCACCCACAGAAACTTAGGCACCTTTGGGACTTTAGGCAGCAACTGAGCAGGGGTTTTTTGAATGCCAGGGGTGCCTACATGTTGGACATCGGTGCCTAAAGTGGTGTTTAGGTGCCTACGGCCCTTTGTGAATCTAGCCCTTCCCACCTCTATCAAGTGACAAACAGGAGGGAGTACAGCTACAGAGAGAGCAACATTTGCATAAACTTTCTACCCAGGATTCTTCTGGTCACACTTTGGGAGCCACCATAGCTGTACCAGACTCATATTTGGTTGGAAAGTGGAACTGAAGTGAGAGAGAGGGGAAAAGTGCTCCTACCTTGTGTCAAGGAGTCAGTACAAGTGTCCTATATGTATTATTTTGCCTGTGCTCTTGAGAGGACTTTGTGGGGAGAGGTGATGGAGACTGAGGACTTCACAATGGGCAATGACGTAGAGGTGATTTCTTGACGAGGCACAACATATAGAGGGTTCTTCGTTAAAGCAGCAGAGGACAACAGCAGAGCTGAGTGAACTCCAGTAAAGCCCTTCCTACCCAGCCACTAAATACAGTTGAAATCACTATAGCTGGATTAGGTGGTAGAGCCTCAAGACAAGTGCAGGTACCTCCCCAGGGACTGGAGACAGGCCTGCCCAAGTTAAGCTTGGGACTCTGGGACTACGCTATCCCCCGACACCAAGCTATGAACGGGGTTTAGCAGATGGAGCAGGGGAAGTGATGTGGTAATGGCCTATTGACCATTCACGCCAGTGGGTAGGGAACCAAGTTAATTGACTACTGTCAAAATATACTCTGTTATTTATTCATTTACATATATTTATTGCTGTGTTTTCCCAAGTTGATGCTGTGTCCCCCCTCCAATCTCCCCCAGCAATATTTTCCTTGTTTCACACACAGGCTCAGAGCTGGCTAGTGGGGAAGCATTGCCAGTGAAGGCACCAGGTAAAGTATAGTGATCGCAGAAATTCCAGACTGGGGGCTCAGACTGATGGGTTGGTTAGTTTTAAGAGGGACCCTAAGCTATTTGAACCCAGTCCTTGTTGCTGCTGACAACACCTAGCAAAAAGGTTGCACATATAAAGAGAATTCTGTATTAAAGCCACAGGACACAGACAGGACCCTGTAGTACAAAGTCACTACTTACTTGTCACTGAAATCCTTCCTTAAATTTGACTTCTACCATTATGCCTACAAGAAATAGCCAATCTCACAATGAATTGTAACCTTGTAATCTCACTGATGTTCCCCCTTTCCAACCGCCTTACTCTTGTCACTCCTTTCATTGCATCATGATGGAGGCTAGACTGTGAGCGCTTTCAAGCAGAGGCCATGTCTTCTTATCTCCAATGTGAGGTGGCTGCTTTGAGTCACAATGAAGCCTGGAAGAGACTGTGATCCAAATTCGAGAGCCCTTTAAGGAGACAACCTATAAGGCAGGGAACAGATTTGCCAATATTTCGGCTGATGGTCATCCTTTTGGGGCTCTAACACTCCTTCGCTACAGTGAAGCACCAAACCAAGGTACTGAGCCGTGAAAAAGACAAGAGTTTAACCTCAGTAGCTAAGCATTTCAGTAGAGTCGAGTCTGGAGAAAGCTACAGTGTATTCCACTTTGAGTTGCTCCCATTCAGCATGGGATCATAAGAAGGAAAGGCCAAAGTCACCAGATGTAGATTGGCTGAATAGTACCAGAAAAAAATGCCAAAACTGAAGAAGGGAAAAGGGGCGGGGGGGGGGGGGGAACAATCAAAGACAGCATCTTTATGTGATTCAGCCTCTGATAAAAAGTCTGCTTGGAAATATTCAGTGTGTAGCGCTGCTAGTGGAAAATAACTTAACTAACATAGGGTGCCCTGAGACCAAACTGACACTGTACCTCACTAAGTCCACTGTCCCATCCACAAGAGACTGCACTGCGAGGTGGAAGTACGGCGTTATTAAACATCTGAGCATTGTAAGGGGGGGGAACACATACCCGTAGAATTCCCCACAGCTTACAGACTTGGCGATGAGAAACAGGAGAACAGCAGCGGATGCTTTCTGCTCCCACAAAAGGCACATGGTGTATTGTACTGTACTGAATTGTACGGATGGGTAATTTTTAAATCCAGCAACTTTTAACTGTTCAGTTGTAGTCCAAAAAACGGAAAGCAGATATGTATTATTGCATTTCCCTAAAACACCTTAGACTGAATACCTCTCAGGGCAGTAAATCCTGCCTCAGTAGTGCTTGGGGTGGAGCCCAGAGGTTCTAGCCCGTTGCAGGAGTTGCTGCAAGGTCCAAGAGCCAGGCTATGCCCTTTCTGTTTTGACTGTCCTGTGAGGAGGAGAGGAGAGAAGCAACAGGGGCCACTAGATGGGAGATCCAGGATGGGGCAAAGCTTTCAAATCTCTACCCTACTGTAGGAAGCTCCTGCTACTACTGGGGCCTATGGAGAGGAGCTAGGGGCTGTTTGGAATCTCTTTCCCAGCATCTTGTCTGTGTAACCCTTCTGCCCGTCAGAGTTGGCAGCAACAAGGGCCGGGTTCAATATCTAGGGGTTCCATTCCAATAACACAATGCAAACCGGCTCGAGCCCCCACCCAGTGACCTGGGACAAATATATACCACCCCCGCTGGGCGCCTCCAAGAGGCAATACTTCCCCTCTC
Organism: Lepidochelys olivacea; assembly: GCF_965140295.1. Classification (NCBI taxonomy): domain Eukaryota; kingdom Metazoa; phylum Chordata; order Testudines; family Cheloniidae; genus Lepidochelys; species Lepidochelys olivacea. The sequence continues at coordinate 83,018,096 of NC_140412.1, forward strand.
GCAAGCACATAGTCTGAGTGTAGCAAAAGTCTTTTAATAACAGAGAGAAACAATGTGGCATTATGTTGGGGAAACACCACCAACAGGATTCATAACACAACCCATGAGCAAAAACAACCCCACCCCAGGCAAATTGGGGCATGCCCTTTTCCCTTTGGTTCTTGAGTCCAGCAACCCCAAATCACCCAAAGTCCCAAAAGTCCAATGCCCCAAAAGTCTCTGTCCCTGGTCAGGGCAGCCCCAGAGTTCGAAAGCTTATCGGCGGAGCTTTACCTCCCAACCTGGGTGGAAATGGGACGGGGGTAAGAGGCACCTTACGTGATCTGAAGCTGACCGCCCCATAGCTCCATAGCGGCGCTCCGCTCCGCCAGCCGCCCCATAAAACTCCTTCGCGCAGCTGCACTCCACTCCACCAGCCGCCCCACGAACTCCTTCGCTCAGCTGCGCTCCGCTCCGCCAGCCTCCCCACGAACTCCTTCACTCAGCTCCACGGCGCACAAGCAGCTCCTGCCATCCACACACTGCTTCACCAGCCGTCCCGCAACCTGCTCCACAATATATCTTCAGGCTCCCCCACTACTTAACACAACACTCAGTGATTTCAGCTCTTAGGTGAATTCAGCTTATAGTAGGGGAGCCCCAGTGCTGGTGCACTGTCAGCCCAAAGTGAGCTCAGCAGCCTATAACTAGACTTCTAATGAAATCAAAATTAGCTCTGATATTCCACAGTGGAGAGAGGAGGAAGTGCAATCAGCATGTAAGGCCCTCACCAAAGGGCCCATGCCACCAAGTATTAATACTTGTCCCCAGCCTCTCTCCATTCACACAGTTTTGGAACCCATGACCCTTGCCTAGCGAGTGCTACTTAGATGATGGTGAATCCCTCCATCATAACAAAAGGCCACATACAGTTCCAAGCACAGTTCCCATAATCAGGGTAATAACAATTTATTCTTCCTGCCCCAATAACAGAGACACTGGGGATCCCACAGCAGCCAAAGTGACCATTTGGGCAGCTATGGTCTCATTCTAGGCATGGTGGGTGTGCCTATGCAAATGAGATCGGCCCCTGAAGTTCTTTTCCACAACTTGCCACACCTCACCACCAGATGTCAGGGTGGAGCTCATCCTGACACTGCTTACATCTGTTTGCAGCTCCCTCCCCCGATCCACTGCAGCAGTACCTGTAGGACTGCACCATTACCTCCAAATAATTAGCAATTGACAGCAGCACAAACACATTGGGGGTGCAGGATGGATACATAGCTCCTGTATTTTCCCCTGAATGCATCCGATGAAGTGAGCTGTAGCTCACGAAAGCTTATGCTCAAATAAATTGGTTAGTCTCTAAGGTGCCACAAGTCCTCCTGTTCTTTTTGCGAATACAGACTAACACGGCTGCTACTCTGAAACCTGTCATAGCTCCTGTTGTGTCTTTGCATCCAGCCACACCAGTTTCATTGAGATGATGGCTCCCTGGTCCTGCAGAAGAGGGAGCAGGATTTGCCCCACAATCCAGTTCTGAATTTTACTATCAATATATTGACAGCAAAATATTTTACTTTCTATTATTTATCCATGAGCAATTCTTTATCCATGATTGCATGGAGCACATTAATTGGCAGTATTTGCATAGGATTGGATAAAACAGATAAGATCTTCAACCTGGAATACAGTAGACTAGTTTGCTGTAATTATGGTGGAGGCTGTCACCATGTCTGTTATAGCACTACAATATGGATATAGGCATTACTGAATACTATGGCTTAGTTAGCTAGCTAAGGAACAGCTGAGGATCGATCAGAGTTTCTATTATCTAGGGCCAGATCCTCAGCTGGTATAAATTGGCATAGCTCCATCTCCCAGATTTTAGGGGGTAACAAAACGATAGTATAATCGATAAAGTTGCATCAAGTGGAAATTTAGCATATAGATTCTTTTATCAGATGATTATTTTTTTAAAGAGAAAGAAAATATTTTGGGAACTAAGTGGTACACACACAGCTTTTGGAAAATCTGAGTTTCAGAGAGATCACAAATGATAGCAACTCTGCGGCCCTCATCTTCATTTATTCACATCAAACCTTTATATAGTTTGGCACAATTCAAAATGGGCCTGATCCAAAGTCCATTGATGTCAATGGAAAACTTCCACGGGCTTCCCTGGGTTTTGAATCAGAACCTAGAATTGACAACCTCTGCCCAACAGAGGTCTTGGATTGGGACAGCTGGGATGCTGCAGGTCAAAACTAAAGTACTGCTGCTGAATGTACAGAACCTGTCCCATAATTCATAAGGAGAAAGGTAAAGGTGACCGGGGGCGGGGGAGGGGAGAGGGAAGGAGAAGGCATGTTCTCTTAGTCTGTACAAAGAAGGCCTGGATTTATTTTTTTCCAAGCAAGAAGGTGGGAGGTAGGGGGAGCTTCTGCTTGGTTTTTTTTTTTTTTTACATTAGACATTGAGGTCTTGTCTAATTGAAGACTTTTGATGACTGGAAAACTCATAGGTTCATGACATCGGTAATACCAAGGTATACCTCTTTAACTGAAAGGTTTCATTTCTTGTTTTTAGGGGCACTGCCAGCATGAAATGAGCCAATTACAAGAGAGAGTTAAGTGTTTTCAGACCCTTCACCTGCCCCTGAATGCCTGTGCCAATTTTACAACCACATTCTCCTATTTAAAGAAGATATTTCTCTCCCTCCTTTTGCTGTCTGAAAGATCCACACAACCAGGGGGAACAAACAGTCAGTGGGAGGAAGTGGTGGGGAGATCTCTGGAAATGGGTGGCAGAAGGAAGTAGGAAGGAGTCAGGGCATATTGAAAATGGCCTTTTCAAAATGGCCGTGGCAAATTAAAATAAATTGAATTAATCCCTAGTTTCAATATGCATGATGTTCCGTGATGTGTTCAATGTATTAGTATGTATACAGCACTATGGCTAATACACAAGCCTTTTAGTAGCAAAGAGCCTTTGAATCCCAAGTGTTACATTACAGGGCACATCTTTGTAAGGTGAAAGGATTTTACTTATAAGAAATGCATTTAATGGCTCATAAATAACATGTTATATACTCAGTGGAAGGCCAAAGCCATTTGAGAGTTTCAGGTTTGGAGAAGGAGACCAACAGTAAGCAGGATCCATCAAAGACTTTCAAGGCTGGGGTAGGGAAATTTGTAAGCCCAGAAGGGAAGTAGCAGCATTAATTGGGAACTACGGGTGAGTTTCAGGCCCAGGTGCACAACCAGTGGGAATCCTGAGGAAATTTCAGCTCCAGAAAGTTTTAGGTTTAGAAGGATAATGACAAAGCAAGTGAGAACCATCAGATTTTGGACTCTGGTTGGAAGCAAGCTGTGATGGCTCTCAGGGTCCTCAGGACTAAGTCATCTTGCTACCGCCCCTGCCTCTAGCACGAGAGACTTGCTGGTGCTTAACTGGGTGTCAGTTAAGCATCAACATGGAATTTTAAGCCTGGAAAAGAAGCAGCCAAATCATTTGGGAATTTCACCAGCTTTGGTGATTTTTATCACAAGTCTCACACTACTTGTTGTGTTCATTAGAGCACACAACTCCTGGAGTACTGTGATGAGGTGAGAACAATAGCTTTAAATTTAGAAAAAGGTAAGTTTCTAATCCTCATGGTTCTGGCAAAGAACTTGAAAATGTGACCTGAGTACATCCTAAAAGTTCAAAAATCAGACAACAAATAAAAAAGGGCCTACAAGGGTGTTTTTTTCCCCTACATCTCGGATTTTGAACCAGTGGTACAATTTTGGGGCGCCAGTCTCATGATTTTTGAATGCTTAGGGTTGGCGATACTGAGTTCAAAGAGGGAATTGCAGAGCAAGTGGACCCCACCAAGGCCTTTCAAATTCAGAAGGAGAATGGCAGGGTGAACTCGAACCTTCAGGGAGTTTCAGGCCCAGAGGAGGAGCAGCCAGTTTGAATCACCAGAGAACGTTAGGCCCAGGAGTGGAATTGCCGCACCAAGTTATGTTACTGGAAAGGTTCAAACACAGAGTAAGCAGGAATCTTCAGGGAATTTCTGGCTCAATAACAGAGTAAACGTGAATCATCTGGGGTTTCAGGCAGAGGAAGGCACCAGACAAATGCTGAGGAGTTTTGCATTTAACAGGTCTCTCACAGTTGTACCAAGCACCACTAAGTCTAAGTCAGCTCTTTGTTATTTTTTCTGCCTTTTTTTTTTTTTTTTTTTGGCTGTAGTATATTAAAACTAAAAACAACAGTGGAAGTTACACATAAAAGCACTTTTATCCTGTTGATGACTAGGGCCACAATTCAAACACTTGCTCACATGACTTCACCCATTGATGTCAATGGGACTACCCATGTGAGTAAAGTTAAGCACAGGTGAAGGTCTCCACAGGATTATGGGCTAAACACGCAGTGCAAAGGTATCCAGGACTGCCCAACAGACCAAACTGATCCCTGGAGTAACCCCAGTGCTTCCATTGCTCTTTAAACCAAGGATGAATTTGGCCCCATATGTTTAGAGATGCTTGCAATATTTAAGAAAAGCATTTGTTAAAGTTGGAGGGGGGGGCCTCAGTGTTGAATTTTCTTCCCTTGTTTTTATTTTTAATGTATGACTATTTGCTTGACCAGGAGTGTAATAATGATATACCCCTTTATTCTGTAAAATATTCTTTTAATCTTCCTGACGAGTATTCAATATTTATGACTAGTGAGAGAACCTTTGCTTCCAAGGGCAGAAATGGATAGTCTTTAATTACCATGTATAGTTAGTTACATGGTGATTGGGATAAAACAATTCACTCACTATTCCCAGAAGACTCTTCCCAAGTGCCTTGAGAGAAGAGGGGGAGGCTAGCTGATGAGCGTAATCTCAAGAAGAACACTGCTGTGGAATCCAGCCGTTGGAGCCAGATGGCAAGTTTGCACTGAATAACACTTTTTATTTTAATAGCTGTGAAACTCCTCTGTCTGCACATGGCTTTGCTGAATGACAGCACAGAGAACTTTTAATTTATCTGGTGTTATACTAAGGTTATTCCTTCAGAAGGTTTCCCTTGTTTTTCACCGAGGCTAAGGGCCTGATTTCAGTACCAAAGCCAATGCTTACATGTCTGTGAAAGTTCAAAAAGGCAAAGGGGGCAGGGGTGTGGGAGGGGAAATACTAAAAAAATGTAAAGAGAAAAATGAGTTTAGCTGAGTGCTAGTGCCAAGCTGCACCCTGGTTTGCTCAGCACGGCATTCGTTTGTGACTCCGGCACTAGGCCAGATTCTGCCCTTTGAGACGCGGATGTAACTTTTGTTGAACACCGTGGGACTTGCATGCTTATATCTGGGGGGAGGGGTAGCTCAGTGGTTTGAGCATTGGCCTGCTAAACCCAGGGTTGTGAGTTCAATCCTTGAGGGGGCCATTTAGGGATCTGGGTTAAAAAATGGGGATTGGTCCTGCTCTGAGCAGGGGGTTGGACTAGATGGCCTCCTGAGGTCCCTTCCAACCCTGGTATTCTATGATCTGAGGACAGAATTATGGGAATCAGTGTTAGAAGCAGTTAATCAATTTCCATCTTACTTTAAAGCACGGTTACAGTCATGAAAGTGTTGTAAAATGTGTTACCATAACAATACACACATCAGCTTTCTGTTAGCCCAATTCTGCAAGCTGTTCTATGGTATTAACTTGTATTCTTTTATATATAAAGTATTTTCCCATAGGCTGAGTTATGATTAAGGGAATCAGATTTTGAATCTTCTGACTCCAGACATCTAAAATATCAACCATAATATGCATTAACATGGCTTCCCTCTGCCGTTTAATTTTCTTTGTTTTAATTTATATATATATAAATATGTAACCCTTCTGCCCGTCAGAGTTGGCAGCAACAAGGGCCGGGTTCAATATCTAGGGGTTCCATTCCAATAACACAATGCAAACCGGCTCAAGCCCCCACCCAGTGACCTGGGACCAATATATACCACCCCCGCTGGGCGCCTCCAAGAGGCAATACTTCCCCTCTCGCAAGCACATAGTCTGAGTGTAGCAAAAGTCTTTTAATAACAGAGAGAAACAATGTGGCATTATGTTGGGGAAACACCACCAACAGGATTCATAACACAACCCATGAGCAAAAACAACCCCACCCCAGGCAAATTGGGGCATGCCCTTTTCCCTTTGGTTCTTGAGTCCAGCAACCCCAAATCACCCAAAGTCCCAAAAGTCCAATGCCCCAAAAGTCTCTGTCCCTGGTCAGGGCAGCCCCAGAGTTCGAAAGTTTATCGGCGGAGCTTTACCTCCCAATCTGGGTGGAAATGGGACAGGGGTAAGAGGCACCTTACGTGATCTGAAGCTGACCGCCCCATAGCTCCATAGCGGCGCTCCGCTCCGCCAGCCGCCCCACGAACTCCTTCGCTCAGCTGCGCTCCGCTCCGCCAGCCGCCCCATGAACTCCTTCACTCAGCTCCACGGCCCACAAGCAGCTCCTGCCATCCACACACTGCTCCGCGTCGAACTGCTTCACCAGCCGTCCCGCAAATTGCTCCACAATATATCTTCAGGCTCCCCCACTACTTAACACAACACTCAGTGATTTCAGCTCTTAGGTGAATTCAGCTTATAGTAGGGGAGCCCCAGTGCTGGTGCACTGTCAGCCCAAAGTGAGCTCAGCAGCCTATAACTAGACTTCTAATGAAATCAAAATTAGCTCTGATATTCCACAGTGGAGAGAGGAGGAAGTGCAATCAGCATGTAAGGCCCTCACCAAGGGGCCCATGCCACCAAGTATTAATACTTGTCCCCAGCCTCTCTCCATTCACACAGTTTTGGAACCCATGACCCTTGCCTAGCGAGTGCTACTTAGTTGATGGTGAATCCCTCCATCATAACAAAAGGCCACGTACAGTTCCAAGCACAGTTCCCATAATCAGGGTAATAGCAATTTATTCTTCCTGCCCCAATAACAGAGACACTGGGGATCCCACAGCAGCCAAAGTGACCATTTGGGCAGCTATGGTCTCATTCTAGGCGTGGTGGGTGTGCCTATGCAAATGAGATCGGCCCCTGAAGTTCTTTTCCACAACTTGCCACACCTCACCACCAGATGTCAGGGTGGAGCTCATCCTGACACTGCTTACATCCTCCCCCCAGCCGAGACTTTGTCGTCCCGACAAATCACACTCCCTTTATACCAACTCATTGGTTTCCTCCAAAGGGCCTCAGGAAGCCCACTTTAGCTTCCACAAGCCTGTGTGCTAAATGTATTGGCTCCTCACTAGTCACCCCAGGTGCATCATAAGTTAACCGTTTCACTGGTCTTATCACCCTGTCTCGTCTATTGAGAATCTCTGTTGCCGAAGTAAGGGGAACATCCTCTTGAGTGACGGATGGAGAGGCTTCCCTGGAGGGTCCCTCGGCTACTGGCGTAGGCCCCTGCACTCCTAGTTCTAACGCTGGAGGGTCCAAGGTGCCCAGGACATCCTCTACCTGTCTGTCCCCATTGTCCAATAACCTGTGTTTGTCATCACAGGGGGGTCTCATCAGCAGCACCGGGGTATCAGAAAGGGGCCTAAATAGTTCCGCCAATGGGTTTAGGGCGGAAAAGGGAGAACTCTCGTTTGGTTCAGCTGATCGAGACTGAAATCTTGTCTCCATCCCAGGATACACCAGGGTTGTGTCTTCCTCCTCAGACTCACTCTCAGATGTGCAGAATAGGGGTAAGTTAGCTGCAGGGGGCCCACTGTCTGTGTTGGATGGCGGCTTTGGTCTAGCACCTCTGTTCTGCCCGGCGGCCCTGCCGTGGCCCATCTCACAAGGGGTGCTTACCAATTCCCCCACAGGGAGCAAAAGGTTTCTATGCACCGTCTTTATTTGCCCTGGACCGTCTTCAGGTTTGATCTTGTAGACCGGCAGATCTCCCAGCTTTTCCATCACCAGGTAAGGTATTGCCTTCCATCTGTCAGCTATCTTGTGTTTGCCAGCAATACCCAAATTTCGCAGCAGGACTCTGTCCCCCGGCTGGAGCTCCTGCGAACGCACTCTAGCATCATATCGATGTTTGTTGCGGTCTGCGTTCTTCCGAGCCGCAGCGGTAGCTAAGCGATAAGCATCCCGCAGCTTTTCTCTTAGTCGGGATACATATTGCTGATGAGTTTCATAGCTATCTCCATCCTCTGATACACCAAAGCACAAGTCTATGGGTAATCTTGGTTCTCGCCCAAACATCAAGAGATATGGGGTGACTCCCGTAGCATCGTTCTTTGTGGCATTGTAGGCATGCACCAGAAATGCGACATGCTGGCTCCAGGTTGCCTTCTGCTCTGGTCGCAAAGTTCCCAACATATCTAATAGGGTTCGATTGAACCTCTCTGGCTGAGGATCACCTTGGGGGTGATAAGGCGTTGTCCTAGACTTTTTAATTCCTGCTATCTTCAGCACCTCCTTCAGAAGGTGACTCTCAAAATCCCGCCCCTGATCAGAGTGTATCCGAGCCGGGAATCCATAGACTGAGAAATATTTGTCCCACAATACTCGAGCAACGGTGGTGGCCCTCTGATCACGTGTGGGATATGCTTGTGCATACCGTGTAAAATGGTCAGTCACTACTAGAATGTTTCCAACATTCCTCTTGTCTACCTCTACAGACAAGAAATCAATGCATACCAACTCCAAAGGTTTGTTGCTGGTGATGTTCTTGAGATATGCAGCCCTCGTGGGCAGAGTTTTCCTTTGAACACATCGAGCGCAAGTCTCACATTTCCTGCGAACATCTTCAGCCATTCGGGGCCAATAGAACCTACTACGAATAAGTTCCAGGGTCCTCTCCATCCCTAAATGCCCAAAGTCATCATGCAGGGCCCTCATGGCCAGGGCTCTGTACTTTTTTGGCAGTACTAGTTGTGCTCGTTGTTTTTGTAAAGGGTCAGTGGTCATTCGGTGTAGCACTCCCTGAATCAGTTTTAGTTTGGTCCATTCTCTCAATAGTAGTTTACCCTCCGGGTTAGGTGGGACAACCGCAGTTGGGCTTCGCCCCTCCCTTTTGGCAAGTAGTGTATCACGAATGTCAATATCTTGCCGCTGGGCTTCTTGCCAGTCAGCCGCATTGAGCATGGGCAAAGGAGATTGGTCTAATGCAATATAGTTCACCGAAGCAGAAGGCATGCATTCAGGGGGCAGGCCCAAAGCTTCTGCAACACATCCCTGAAAGTCTTCACGGGCCTCTGGCTCTCGGCGACTCACACTGCAAATAGCTCTCACTCCATCTGTGGGTATCACAGCAACTTCTGGAGCCTGCGGACGCCTGGACAATGCATCTGCATCTACATTGCTTCTCCCTGATCGGTACTGAATGCTGAACTCATAGCTAGCCAAGGCGGCCACCCATCTCTGCCCTGTAGCATCCAGCTTAGCACTTGTTAACACATAAGTCAGTGGATTGTTATCTGTCCACACCTGGAACTGAGCACCATACAAGTAGTCTCGAAATTTCTCAGTGATGGCCCATTTCAAGGCCAAAAACTCCAGCTTGTGGGTGGGATAGCGAGTTTCACTATCAGACAATCCTCGGCTGGCAAAGGCTACAGGTTTACATTTGCCTTCCACTTCCTGGTACAGGACTGCTCCCAGACCCTCCAAACTGGCATCAGTATGCAGGATAAATGGTTTGCTTGGGTCAGCAAAAACTAGGACTGGAGCATGAGTTAGGCAAGTAATGATTTCTTGAAAAGCCCTTTCACATCTCTCATCCCACCGTGGCCCAAATGGTGCAAAGGGGCCATTGTGTCTCTGCACAGGAGGCTTTGGGGACCTCCCCTTATTCTTGGACTTAGATTTGTTCTTGCTGAACTGATGTCCCCTGGTAAGATCATTCAGAGGCTTTACAATCGTAGCATAGTTTTTCACAAATCTGCGGTAGTAGCCACTAAATCCAAGGAAGGTCTTGAGTTCTCTGTAGTTACTTGGACGTGGCCATGTAGTGAGTGCTTCTATTTTATCAGGATCAGTACTCACACCTTCTTGGGACACAATGTGACCCACATACTTCACTGAGGTTCTGCAGAACTGGCATTTGTCAATTGAAAGCTTCAGACCATAATCCTCCAACCTATCAAGCACTTTAAGAAGTCTTTCTTCATGCTCCTCTAAGGTTCTTCCAAACACAATCAGGTCATCCAAATAAACTAACACTTGCAGTAAATTCATGTCTCCCACAACTTTCTCCATGAGACGTTGAAAGGTGGCAGGTGCTCCAGAAATCCCTTGGGGCATGCGTTCAAACTCATAAAACCCTAATGGGCAGATGAAGGCTGTCTTCTCCTTATCTTCTTCTCCCAGAGGGATCTGGTAGTATCCACTTCGAAGATCCAACACAGAGAACCACTGGCTTCCCAGCAAACAGTCTAAGGCGTCTTGCACTCGAGGCATAGTGTACTGGTCGACCACAGTACGGCTGTTTAGGGTGCGGTAGTCAATACACATCCGGATTTTCCCATTCTTTTTGCGGACTACCACAATGGGTGAGGCGTATGGGCTGCGGGACTCTGTAATGATGCCATTCGCAGCCAGCTCCTGAAGATGATGTCGCACATCTTCCATCTCAGAGAGAGCAATCTTCCTAGATCTCTCCCTGAAAGGTCGAGAGTCATGTAGTCTGATATTGTGCTCTACTCCTTTTGCACATCCCACATCCCACTCATGCAGTGAGAACACCTTGGATCTTTCACAAAGTTTCTTCCTCAGGCGATCTTTCCAGTCCTCGGACACTGGTGAATCTCCAAAGTCAAACTTTGCTGGGTCTATTGCCGAAACTGGAGTTTCATACTGGGGTTTTACAATCGACTCAGGCTCAAAGAGGTCTGCTATCTTTTGTCCTTGCTTCACAAAAATATCACGACTCGTTTCATTAGCAATCAATATAGTCACCCTTTCCTGGGCTTCAGCAGGTAGGGTTATGACTCCACTGGGGACCAGCACTCCTTCAGGGAGCTCTCCTCCCATCGGCTGCTCTATCATTGCTAACGTCCCTTTACTGCCTTTCAGACAGGTACTCATGACAAGCACTTCTTGCTCCGTCCTTGCAGGCACTACTAAGGGGGTTGTGCCCGCGTACTTCAGTGCCCCAAGCGGTAGCTCAGATGTGTCCCTTTTAGCGCTCTCAATTTTCCTATAGGCTTCAGCACAAAGCGTATGGATCATCAGGGTATTCAGGTACTGGTCCCCAGCCCGCCTTCTGCAGTAATCCGCGAGTACCTTGAAGAGACTGGAGTTGGTCCCTATCAGCACAGACACATCAGAAGTCCCTTTAGGGTCAGGGCATATTAAGGCAGCTGTGTCTACCTCTTCTCTTACCCCAGCAACCTCCTCTGGGAATTCCAGGTGCACTATGACATACCCTTGATAGGGGTATTCATCCATGCTGAGGCCACATAGGCCAAGGCCAGTCAGTGGCTGTATAGGCAGGTGCCTAAGCATCTGTTGGTAGAATGACTGAAATATAATAGTCACTTGAGATCCAGTGTCAAGCACTGCTTTACACTCCACCCCTTCGATCCTCACCATGACCTCTGCTCGAGGCCCTATCAGTCCTGCAGGGATCCCAGCTGGACAGTCTTTTCTGGGGGAATCTTCAAATCCTGCAGACCTGGGGGGTCCCCGTCCCCAGACCCTCTGGCAGCTACCGGATCTCTCCCAACTGATCCTCAGCTTTCCATACACTAAGGAGGGGTTTTCTTCATTACGGCACTTGGCAGCACTGTGTCCATCCTGACCACATCGGTAGCAGAAGAATTGACCTTTCCCCCTTCGCCTGGGGGGGATGGTGGCTCTAAGTGCGGGTTTCTCAATCGCCACAGTTTGAGGCTTCTGATTCCTAGAAGTCTTAACTCGGTCAACGGTACTTTGCAGCTCAGCTATCCGTTCCGTCAGGACCTGCATTTGTTGGGCAAGTTCCTCTCTGGTGCTCACCATCAGTACACTGGCCATTTGCAGTGGTGTTGTGCTGGCTGGCTCCGATGTTTGGGCTTCCCAAAACTCACTGGCAGCCTGCCTTTCTTCCTCCTCTCGGACCTCTTTTATCAGCTGGGAGTAACTTGGGGGATGTTCCCGTCGTTCTCTTAGCCGGAGATGAAGTAGAATCGGGTTCTGATACTGAGTTCCTCTTACAATTTGAGCCAGTCTGGTCTGATCCATCTGCTCAGCAGTCACTGCTCCCCTCATGACAGCTCTCTGAAGCAGTCTCTCCAGTCTCTGTATGTAGGCTGAAGCCTTCTCGCCCTTTTGTTGTCGGGAATTAAGGAACTTACAGTAGCTGTCTTCAGGGCCCTCTACGCTCCCAAAGTTGTGTTCAAGGGCCTCTAGGCAGTCCTTCACACTGACCCCAGGGTCAATGAGCTTCAGGGTGCGAATCACATCTAATGCTGGGCCGCCAAGGCTCTCTATAAGGCATCTTCGCTTTTCTGCATCTGATACGGCCCACTCTTGCAGCATTTCAGTGGTATGCTCTAACCAGGGTTCAAACTCCTCCTCCCCAGCAAATAATCTTAACTTACGACAAGAGTCTGACTCAGCATGGGGAAGCACAACCTTTTCCAATATTTGCCCCAGAGCTTTTGTCCAATCATCAGCCGAGGCTGCAGCCTCTGAGCTAGAAGCTGCTGAGCCAGGGCCCAACAAACCTGACATATTAGCCATTATACAAACAGTAATTTCCTCAAAATATAAGCACAAACAAAAAAAAATATAAATTGTTTCCCAATGTAGTGGATCACTCAACAGGTGCTTGCGAGGGGTACTGACCCAGGCGATCCCGGACGAGCCCCCAAAAATGTAACCCTTCTGCCCGTCAGAGTTGGCAGCAACAAGGGCCGGGTTCAATATCTAGGGGTTCCATTCCAATAACACAATGCAAACCGGCTCAAGCCCCCACCCAGTGACCTGGGACCAATATATACCACCCCCGCTGGGCGCCTCCAAGAGGCAATACTTCCCCTCTCGCAAGCACATAGTCTGAGTGTAGCAAAAGTCTTTTAATAACAGAGAGAAACAATGTGGCATTATGTTGGGGAAACACCACCAACAGGATTCATAACACAACCCATGAGCAAAAACAACCCCACCCCAGGCAAATTGGGGCATGCCCTTTTCCCTTTGGTTCTTGAGTCCAGCAACCCCAAATCACCCAAAGTCCCAAAAGTCCAATGCCCCAAAAGTCTCTGTCCCTGGTCAGGGCAGCCCCAGAGTTCGAAAGTTTATCGGCGGAGCTTTACCTCCCAATCTGGGTGGAAATGGGACAGGGGTAAGAGGCACCTTACGTGATCTGAAGCTGACCGCCCCATAGCTCCATAGCGGCGCTCCGCTCCGCCAGCCGCCCCACGAACTCCTTCGCTCAGCTGCGCTCCGCTCCGCCAGCCGCCCCATGAACTCCTTCACTCAGCTCCACGGCCCACAAGCAGCTCCTGCCATCCACACACTGCTCCGCGTCGAACTGCTTCACCAGCCGTCCCGCAAATTGCTCCACAATATATCTTCAGGCTCCCCCACTACTTAACACAACACTCAGTGATTTCAGCTCTTAGGTGAATTCAGCTTATAGTAGGGGAGCCCCAGTGCTGGTGCACTGTCAGCCCAAAGTGAGCTCAGCAGCCTATAACTAGACTTCTAATGAAATCAAAATTAGCTCTGATATTCCACAGTGGAGAGAGGAGGAAGTGCAATCAGCATGTAAGGCCCTCACCAAGGGGCCCATGCCACCAAGTATTAATACTTGTCCCCAGCCTCTCTCCATTCACACAGTTTTGGAACCCATGACCCTTGCCTAGCGAGTGCTACTTAGTTGATGGTGAATCCCTCCATCATAACAAAAGGCCACGTACAGTTCCAAGCACAGTTCCCATAATCAGGGTAATAGCAATTTATTCTTCCTGCCCCAATAACAGAGACACTGGGGATCCCACAGCAGCCAAAGTGACCATTTGGGCAGCTATGGTCTCATTCTAGGCGTGGTGGGTGTGCCTATGCAAATGAGATCGGCCCCTGAAGTTCTTTTCCACAACTTGCCACACCTCACCACCAGATGTCAGGGTGGAGCTCATCCTGACACTGCTTACATCCTCCCCCCAGCCGAGACTTTGTCGTCCCGACAAATCACACTCCCTTTATACCAACTCATTGGTTTCCTCCAAAGGGCCTCAGGAAGCCCACTTTAGCTTCCACAAGCCTGTGTGCTAAATGTATTGGCTCCTCACTAGTCACCCCAGGTGCATCATAAGTTAACCGTTTCACTGGTCTTATCACCCTGTCTCGTCTATTGAGAATCTCTGTTGCCGAAGTAAGGGGAACATCCTCTTGAGTGACGGATGGAGAGGCTTCCCTGGAGGGTCCCTCGGCTACTGGCGTAGGCCCCTGCACTCCTAGTTCTAACGCTGGAGGGTCCAAGGTGCCCAGGACATCCTCTACCTGTCTGTCCCCATTGTCCAATAACCTGTGTTTGTCATCACAGGGGGGTCTCATCAGCAGCACCGGGGTATCAGAAAGGGGCCTAAATAGTTCCGCCAATGGGTTTAGGGCGGAAAAGGGAGAACTCTCGTTTGGTTCAGCTGATCGAGACTGAAATCTTGTCTCCATCCCAGGATACACCAGGGTTGTGTCTTCCTCCTCAGACTCACTCTCAGATGTGCAGAATAGGGGTAAGTTAGCTGCAGGGGGCCCACTGTCTGTGTTGGATGGCGGCTTTGGTCTAGCACCTCTGTTCTGCCCGGCGGCCCTGCCGTGGCCCATCTCACAAGGGGTGCTTACCAATTCCCCCACAGGGAGCAAAAGGTTTCTATGCACCGTCTTTATTTGCCCTGGACCGTCTTCAGGTTTGATCTTGTAGACCGGCAGATCTCCCAGCTTTTCCATCACCAGGTAAGGTATTGCCTTCCATCTGTCAGCTATCTTGTGTTTGCCAGCAATACCCAAATTTCGCAGCAGGACTCTGTCCCCCGGCTGGAGCTCCTGCGAACGCACTCTAGCATCATATCGATGTTTGTTGCGGTCTGCGTTCTTCCGAGCCGCAGCGGTAGCTAAGCGATAAGCATCCCGCAGCTTTTCTCTTAGTCGGGATACATATTGCTGATGAGTTTCATAGCTATCTCCATCCTCTGATACACCAAAGCACAAGTCTATGGGTAATCTTGGTTCTCGCCCAAACATCAAGAGATATGGGGTGACTCCCGTAGCATCGTTCTTTGTGGCATTGTAGGCATGCACCAGAAATGCGACATGCTGGCTCCAGGTTGCCTTCTGCTCTGGTCGCAAAGTTCCCAACATATCTAATAGGGTTCGATTGAACCTCTCTGGCTGAGGATCACCTTGGGGGTGATAAGGCGTTGTCCTAGACTTTTTAATTCCTGCTATCTTCAGCACCTCCTTCAGAAGGTGACTCTCAAAATCCCGCCCCTGATCAGAGTGTATCCGAGCCGGGAATCCATAGACTGAGAAATATTTGTCCCACAATACTCGAGCAACGGTGGTGGCCCTCTGATCACGTGTGGGATATGCTTGTGCATACCGTGTAAAATGGTCAGTCACTACTAGAATGTTTCCAACATTCCTCTTGTCTACCTCTACAGACAAGAAATCAATGCATACCAACTCCAAAGGTTTGTTGCTGGTGATGTTCTTGAGATATGCAGCCCTCGTGGGCAGAGTTTTCCTTTGAACACATCGAGCGCAAGTCTCACATTTCCTGCGAACATCTTCAGCCATTCGGGGCCAATAGAACCTACTACGAATAAGTTCCAGGGTCCTCTCCATCCCTAAATGCCCAAAGTCATCATGCAGGGCCCTCATGGCCAGGGCTCTGTACTTTTTTGGCAGTACTAGTTGTGCTCGTTGTTTTTGTAAAGGGTCAGTGGTCATTCGGTGTAGCACTCCCTGAATCAGTTTTAGTTTGGTCCATTCTCTCAATAGTAGTTTACCCTCCGGGTTAGGTGGGACAACCGCAGTTGGGCTTCGCCCCTCCCTTTTGGCAAGTAGTGTATCACGAATGTCAATATCTTGCCGCTGGGCTTCTTGCCAGTCAGCCGCATTGAGCATGGGCAAAGGAGATTGGTCTAATGCAATATAGTTCACCGAAGCAGAAGGCATGCATTCAGGGGGCAGGCCCAAAGCTTCTGCAACACATCCCTGAAAGTCTTCACGGGCCTCTGGCTCTCGGCGACTCACACTGCAAATAGCTCTCACTCCATCTGTGGGTATCACAGCAACTTCTGGAGCCTGCGGACGCCTGGACAATGCATCTGCATCTACATTGCTTCTCCCTGATCGGTACTGAATGCTGAACTCATAGCTAGCCAAGGCGGCCACCCATCTCTGCCCTGTAGCATCCAGCTTAGCACTTGTTAACACATAAGTCAGTGGATTGTTATCTGTCCACACCTGGAACTGAGCACCATACAAGTAGTCTCGAAATTTCTCAGTGATGGCCCATTTCAAGGCCAAAAACTCCAGCTTGTGGGTGGGATAGCGAGTTTCACTATCAGACAATCCTCGGCTGGCAAAGGCTACAGGTTTACATTTGCCTTCCACTTCCTGGTACAGGACTGCTCCCAGACCCTCCAAACTGGCATCAGTATGCAGGATAAATGGTTTGCTTGGGTCAGCAAAAACTAGGACTGGAGCATGAGTTAGGCAAGTAATGATTTCTTGAAAAGCCCTTTCACATCTCTCATCCCACCGTGGCCCAAATGGTGCAAAGGGGCCATTGTGTCTCTGCACAGGAGGCTTTGGGGACCTCCCCTTATTCTTGGACTTAGATTTGTTCTTGCTGAACTGATGTCCCCTGGTAAGATCATTCAGAGGCTTTACAATCGTAGCATAGTTTTTCACAAATCTGCGGTAGTAGCCACTAAATCCAAGGAAGGTCTTGAGTTCTCTGTAGTTACTTGGACGTGGCCATGTAGTGAGTGCTTCTATTTTATCAGGATCAGTACTCACACCTTCTTGGGACACAATGTGACCCACATACTTCACTGAGGTTCTGCAGAACTGGCATTTGTCAATTGAAAGCTTCAGACCATAATCCTCCAACCTATCAAGCACTTTAAGAAGTCTTTCTTCATGCTCCTCTAAGGTTCTTCCAAACACAATCAGGTCATCCAAATAAACTAACACTTGCAGTAAATTCATGTCTCCCACAACTTTCTCCATGAGACGTTGAAAGGTGGCAGGTGCTCCAGAAATCCCTTGGGGCATGCGTTCAAACTCATAAAACCCTAATGGGCAGATGAAGGCTGTCTTCTCCTTATCTTCTTCTCCCAGAGGGATCTGGTAGTATCCACTTCGAAGATCCAACACAGAGAACCACTGGCTTCCCAGCAAACAGTCTAAGGCGTCTTGCACTCGAGGCATAGTGTACTGGTCGACCACAGTACGGCTGTTTAGGGTGCGGTAGTCAATACACATCCGGATTTTCCCATTCTTTTTGCGGACTACCACAATGGGTGAGGCGTATGGGCTGCGGGACTCTGTAATGATGCCATTCGCAGCCAGCTCCTGAAGATGATGTCGCACATCTTCCATCTCAGAGAGAGCAATCTTCCTAGATCTCTCCCTGAAAGGTCGAGAGTCATGTAGTCTGATATTGTGCTCTACTCCTTTTGCACATCCCACATCCCACTCATGCAGTGAGAACACCTTGGATCTTTCACAAAGTTTCTTCCTCAGGCGATCTTTCCAGTCCTCGGACACTGGTGAATCTCCAAAGTCAAACTTTGCTGGGTCTATTGCCGAAACTGGAGTTTCATACTGGGGTTTTACAATCGACTCAGGCTCAAAGAGGTCTGCTATCTTTTGTCCTTGCTTCACAAAAATATCACGACTCGTTTCATTAGCAATCAATATAGTCACCCTTTCCTGGGCTTCAGCAGGTAGGGTTATGACTCCACTGGGGACCAGCACTCCTTCAGGGAGCTCTCCTCCCATCGGCTGCTCTATCATTGCTAACGTCCCTTTACTGCCTTTCAGACAGGTACTCATGACAAGCACTTCTTGCTCCGTCCTTGCAGGCACTACTAAGGGGGTTGTGCCCGCGTACTTCAGTGCCCCAAGCGGTAGCTCAGATGTGTCCCTTTTAGCGCTCTCAATTTTCCTATAGGCTTCAGCACAAAGCGTATGGATCATCAGGGTATTCAGGTACTGGTCCCCAGCCCGCCTTCTGCAGTAATCCGCGAGTACCTTGAAGAGACTGGAGTTGGTCCCTATCAGCACAGACACATCAGAAGTCCCTTTAGGGTCAGGGCATATTAAGGCAGCTGTGTCTACCTCTTCTCTTACCCCAGCAACCTCCTCTGGGAATTCCAGGTGCACTATGACATACCCTTGATAGGGGTATTCATCCATGCTGAGGCCACATAGGCCAAGGCCAGTCAGTGGCTGTATAGGCAGGTGCCTAAGCATCTGTTGGTAGAATGACTGAAATATAATAGTCACTTGAGATCCAGTGTCAAGCACTGCTTTACACTCCACCCCTTCGATCCTCACCATGACCTCTGCTCGAGGCCCTATCAGTCCTGCAGGGATCCCAGCTGGACAGTCTTTTCTGGGGGAATCTTCAAATCCTGCAGACCTGGGGGGTCCCCGTCCCCAGACCCTCTGGCAGCTACCGGATCTCTCCCAACTGATCCTCAGCTTTCCATACACTAAGGAGGGGTTTTCTTCATTACGGCACTTGGCAGCACTGTGTCCATCCTGACCACATCGGTAGCAGAAGAATTGACCTTTCCCCCTTCGCCTGGGGGGGATGGTGGCTCTAAGTGCGGGTTTCTCAATCGCCACAGTTTGAGGCTTCTGATTCCTAGAAGTCTTAACTCGGTCAACGGTACTTTGCAGCTCAGCTATCCGTTCCGTCAGGACCTGCATTTGTTGGGCAAGTTCCTCTCTGGTGCTCACCATCAGTACACTGGCCATTTGCAGTGGTGTTGTGCTGGCTGGCTCCGATGTTTGGGCTTCCCAAAACTCACTGGCAGCCTGCCTTTCTTCCTCCTCTCGGACCTCTTTTATCAGCTGGGAGTAACTTGGGGGATGTTCCCGTCGTTCTCTTAGCCGGAGATGAAGTAGAATCGGGTTCTGATACTGAGTTCCTCTTACAATTTGAGCCAGTCTGGTCTGATCCATCTGCTCAGCAGTCACTGCTCCCCTCATGACAGCTCTCTGAAGCAGTCTCTCCAGTCTCTGTATGTAGGCTGAAGCCTTCTCGCCCTTTTGTTGTCGGGAATTAAGGAACTTACAGTAGCTGTCTTCAGGGCCCTCTACGCTCCCAAAGTTGTGTTCAAGGGCCTCTAGGCAGTCCTTCACACTGACCCCAGGGTCAATGAGCTTCAGGGTGCGAATCACATCTAATGCTGGGCCGCCAAGGCTCTCTATAAGGCATCTTCGCTTTTCTGCATCTGATACGGCCCACTCTTGCAGCATTTCAGTGGTATGCTCTAACCAGGGTTCAAACTCCTCCTCCCCAGCAAATAATCTTAACTTACGACAAGAGTCTGACTCAGCATGGGGAAGCACAACCTTTTCCAATATTTGCCCCAGAGCTTTTGTCCAATCATCAGCCGAGGCTGCAGCCTCTGAGCTAGAAGCTGCTGAGCCAGGGCCCAACAAACCTGACATATTAGCCATTATACAAACAGTAATTTCCTCAAAATATAAGCACAAACAAAAAAAAATATAAATTGTTTCCCAATGTAGTGGATCACTCAACAGGTGCTTGCGAGGGGTACTGACCCAGGCGATCCCGGACGAGCCCCCAAAAATGTAACCCTTCTGCCCGTCAGAGTTGGCAGCAACAAGGGCCGGGTTCAATATCTAGGGGTTCCATTCCAATAACACAATGCAAACCGGCTCAAGCCCCCACCCAGTGACCTGGGACCAATATATACCACCCCCGCTGGGCGCCTCCAAGAGGCAATACTTCCCCTCTCGCAAGCACATAGTCTGAGTGTAGCAAAAGTCTTTTAATAACAGAGAGAAACAATGTGGCATTATGTTGGGGAAACACCACCAACAGGATTCATAACACAACCCATGAGCAAAAACAACCCCACCCCAGGCAAATTGGGGCATGCCCTTTTCCCTTTGGTTCTTGAGTCCAGCAACCCCAAATCACCCAAAGTCCCAAAAGTCCAATGCCCCAAAAGTCTCTGTCCCTGGTCAGGGCAGCCCCAGAGTTCGAAAGTTTATCGGCGGAGCTTTACCTCCCAATCTGGGTGGAAATGGGACAGGGGTAAGAGGCACCTTACGTGATCTGAAGCTGACCGCCCCATAGCTCCATAGCGGCGCTCCGCTCCGCCAGCCGCCCCACGAACTCCTTCGCTCAGCTGCGCTCCGCTCCGCCAGCCGCCCCATGAACTCCTTCACTCAGCTCCACGGCCCACAAGCAGCTCCTGCCATCCACACACTGCTCCGCGTCGAACTGCTTCACCAGCCGTCCCGCAAATTGCTCCACAATATATCTTCAGGCTCCCCCACTACTTAATACAACACTCAGTGATTTCAGCTCTTAGGTGAATTCAGCTTATAGTAGGGGAGCCCCAGTGCTGGTGCACTGTCAGCCCAAAGTGAGCTCAGCAGCCTACAACTAGACTTCTAATGAAATCAAAATTAGCTCTGATATTCCACAGTGGAGAGAGGAGGAAGTGCAATCAGCATGTAAGGCCCTCACCAAGGGGCCCATGCCACCAAGTATTAATACTTGTCCCCAGCCTCTCTCCATTCACACAGTTTTGGAACCCATGACCCTTGCCTAGCGAGTGCTACTTAGTTGATGGTGAATCCCTCCATCATAACAAAAGGCCACGTACAGTTCCAAGCACAGTTCCCATAATCAGGGTAATAGCAATTTATTCTTCCTGCCCCAATAACAGAGACACTGGGGATCCCACAGCAGCCAAAGTGACCATTTGGGCAGCTATGGTCTCATTCTAGGCGTGGTGGGTGTGCCTATGCAAATGAGATCGGCCCCTGAAGTTCTTTTCCACAACTTGCCACACCTCACCACCAGATGTCAGGGTGGAGCTCATCCTGACACTGCTTACATCTACATAATATATATACATATATAAATACATTTATATATATATATATATATACACACACAGATTCAAACAAATCAAATAAGTGCAAGTGACTTTTTCAGTGTACGATGAGATTCAAATAAATGCACAGAACGTACACTCGGGCATGTAGGATCACATGTTCAAATAACTGCCAGATTGTAGGAGAAAGGACAGGATTTGCCCAGAGGCCTGGATGTCCCCAGGCACAGAAATGGTATCCCTGACTGGGCAGGGATGAGGGCAAAATTAGTGGACACCATAAGGGAAATGCATACAACTCAAATAGCATGGAGGACAGCTCTGTGGAATTCCACTGTGTGCTGTAGAACGCTAGAGGAGGGGTGGAAGTGAGGCTGTTTAATCCACTGCTAAATGGATCCGCCTGCCATTACCCCTAGCCTAGTGGGCATGTCTGGAGTTGAGGATTTCTTACACCCTCAGTCACCAGGAAGCCTCTCGGTACACTGACCAGTTATTTGGGCTGTGCATTAGTCCAAGAATTTCATTATCTGTTGCCCTGCACCTTGTGTAGTCACTTACACCAGTGCAAAGTGAATACAAAGCTGGTGTAAAGTACTACCAAATTATAATGAGTATTTTACTCATACTTTGCATTGGTATAAATAATTACACAAAGTACAGGGCAATTGAGAATCAAGGCCTGTGTGTTTATTTAAATGCTTGGAGCTCTGGTTATAAGCATGTATTTCTAAACGAAATCTACATCCTATCAAAGGCACCTGTTTTTGCTGAGGGCTAAGTCTACAGGAATTTTTGAACCTTTTAAATAAGGCTTGAGTTATAGCACTACACTATGAGGACACTAACCGTCCAGAAAATGGTGGGGCTTTATAAACTGTAGGGTTTTAGATCATTGCGAGAGAATACTGTAAAGTACAAAAGTACACAAACAAACTGCCACATGTAATTCTACCAGACTTTCCACTTCCAACTTTTGCGATGAGAATAAAGGTCATTGAAAAAAACAACAACAAGAAGCAAAGCTCTTTGGGCCAGAGACTGTCTTTCTGTTATGTGTTTGCACCCGTGCCCAACACAATGGGCCCTCATCCCAGACTGTGGCCCAACATGCTACCCCAATACAAATAAATAATAAACACCCAAAGATGGGAACTGAGAATGAAAGCGCCTCCTCAACCATAACAGTCTTGCTCCTAACAAGGCACTAGAACTACTGGCTCTATATCTGATCCTTCTCCTCAGATAAGGCCATCTACTGGTTGAGTAATACTACTAATGTTCAGTTTAAAGAGTAAAAAGAAAAGGAGTACTTGTGGCACCTTAGAGACTAACCAATTTATTTGAGCATGAGCTTTCGTGAGCTACAGCTCACTTCATCAGATAAATTGGTTAGTCTCTAAGGTGCCACAAGTACTCCTTTTCTTTTTGCGAATACAGACTAACACGGCTGTTACTCTGAAACCAGTTTAAAGAGTGAAATTCACACTTTGTTGAGGGCTAGCACAAGGCCCATGCAATATCTAAGTCCCACTTATGTTTTCAGAATGGGGCTTAAGTGGTGCATAGCCCTTGTGCTCATTCTCTTAACGGGGTGAATTTCACACAGAGGAAATAATTTGAAACTTGTCACTAGAGCTGGCTGAGATTTTTAAGTATTTTCACAAAAAATGTTGGGGGGGAGGGAAGCAAAACATTTTTGATTCATTCAAAGTTTCAGGATTTTTAATAAATATAATATCAGAATCAAAATAAAAAATATATATATTTTTTGTTTTCTTCATTTCGTTTTTTCAAGTTTCCCATACGCTTTACTCCATTTCCTTACTTTTTTTCTCCGTTGAAAAGTAGAAGAGAGAGTTTGTTCCTTTTCCTTGTTTCCTATTCCCTCTTAATTATTTTTCCCACAGGAAAAATATATATTCATAAAGTGTAAAAAAAAAAAAGAGGGGGAAATTTATTTAAAATAATAAAGTTTGGCAGAATAAAAAAATTCTCAACGTTTTTAAAGAAAAAGTTTGACAAAATTTGGACTACCTAAAATGCAGTAAAATGGTCAAAATAGTGACTATATAAAATTATAAACATTCTTACTCAAACTATTTGCTCCTTGCGCGTCTTCAAGTCATACTTTATTGACTGTAAACAAGATTCTACTGCTGACAGCTCTGCAGAGCGCTAGGAGAGTGAGAAAAATGCTATTCTGGTGCACACAACATGAGCATAACTGTCAACTAATTTCTTATAGAAGACAATTAAAATTCTCTCTATTACATTTTCACTAGTAATTAAGATACACAGCTTGATTTCCAGGTCCTGGGTTCAGTTTATAGGCCTCACATTTAGAAAAGCCAACCTTCAACTACTGAACTGAGCAAATTAGGGAAGCTACTGAGAGAGTAAACAGGGAACCCCACTTAGCCATTTTTAGACAGTATTACTGCACTTTGGGATCTCATTCAGCCAGAGAAATTATTCCTTATTTCTGATAGGCTAGTACTCTTAGATACTGAGATGTTAAGGCCAGAAGAGACCATTAGACCGTAGTCTGACCTCCTATATATCACAGGCCATTATATTTCACCCAGTTACCCCTGAATTGACCCCAATAACTTGTGTTTTGCTAAACCATACCTTTCAGTCTTGATCTGAAGACACCCATCACTTCCCTTGGTAGTTTCTTCCAGTGTTTACTCCCCTTCATTCATGGGCGGTGGGTAATGTAGGCTGAAGAAGGCTGTGCCTCCCCAAACAGCCAGGTGTGGCCCCACCCACACTCTGCCCCCAGACTCCCTCCTGCTTCCAACTCTATGGCTCCCCCTGTGCGATGGCCCCAGCTAGGGCTAGGCCACTGTCCTCCCGCCCTCTGGGGTTGGGGCTGTGGTGCCACTTGCCTTCCCAGCACTCCGGGGCTGGGGTGGGGGTTGGCAGCCGGGGGGGGCTAGCCTGGGGTGGGGGTTGGCAGCCACGGGGGTGGCGGACTCTGGGCTCCGGTGGGGGGTGCAGAATGGGGGGCTCAGGCAGAAGGAGCAGGGCTGGGGGCTAGCCTCTCCCAGCCAGCAGTTCACGCGCCACCCATGCCTTTACTGTTAAAACTTTGGATCACTCTATCTGGGTGCTCCTAGAGTATATCTTTTCTGATATCATCCTACCTGCTCTATTCTAGTACAAAAACAAAAAGCAAGCCAAACTAGGGATGAATGAAGCAGTTTGGATAAGAACCAACCAACCCTTCGCCTGAACCTGCATCTTTAGGATCCTATTTTGATAAGGCCTCAGACTGGTTTTCCTCTTTGTCCCTGAAGTTTTGTGGTTGAAAATAGCTGTGGGCACAATTTTGTGTGTGTAATTATAAGCTGGCAGTTGATGTCATTCAGCTTTCTGATTGCACCTAAAGATCAGGTCTAGTTCATTCCACTTCTGCCTTGAGACACAAAAATTGCATCAAAATAAATGCAAAAAGAAAAGGAGTACTTGTGGCACCTTAGAGACTAACAAATTTATTTGAGCATAAGCTTTCATGAGCTACAGCTCACTTCATCGGATGCATTCAGTGGACTCTATCAAAATAAATTATTTCAGAGTAGCAGCCATGTTAGTCTGTATTCACAAAAAGAAAAGGAGTACTTGTGGCACCTCAGAGACTAACAAATTTATTTGAGCATAAGCTTTCATGAGCTACAGCTCACTTCATCAGATGCATTCAGTGGAAAATACAGTGGGGAGATTTATATACACAGAGAACATGAAACAATGGGTGTTACCATACACACTGTAACGAGAGTGATCACTTAAGGTGAGTTATTGCCAGCAGGACAGCGGGGGCTGAAAAAACCTTTTGTAGTGATAATCAAGGTGGGCCATTTCCAGTAGTTGACAAGAACATCTGAGGAACAGTGTGGGGTCTTAGCACACACCTAAATGACATCAGTTACACATGGTCACGGCTATGGACCTGACAGACCTGGCCTACCTGTGGAAGAGAGACTGTTAAAGAAGCAAGCTGTTATGGACTAATGAACTGTAACCTGGAATTCCAGGGGAGGGGGTCACCCTTAGTCAAAGTAACCCAAGGAGGGACATGACGCATATTGAAATCTTGTTTTGAGAACTGGACATTCAGATAAGTTCCAAGACTGCTTTCAAGGTTGTGTTGTGTTTGAGTTAATATTGTTTGGGGGAAATTCAGAAAAACTTTGGAATGGGGACTGTCATATAGCCTGGATATTATCCTAAGGCCTGAAAAAGCCTAAACCTCAGTGTAAACACATGGGCAGCTTCTTTTTTGTTGGTTCTGCATTAAGAAGTCTGTCCCTTCCCTTTGCTTTTATTTTTTGTTCCAAGTTACAGCTTCAACCAAGCTGGTTACAGGCTACGAGCCACAGATTTCTTCATGTAACTGTAGAAAGTCCTGGATCCTAGTCATTACTTGATAGGTGCATGTAGGCTAGGAAAGAGCACAAGGGAACCTTCGTTGCCCTGTTGTCATCTCCTGATCCAGCCTTCCTCAGACAAGGAATGTTCAAGAATGGAGCAACCACTGCAGCCTAAGCTGATAGCAATCAGCACCACCCAGCTACTACCTGAGAAGAATGCTTTGTTCTGTTCTTTTCCTCACCCACCCTCAATTTTCCTTTTCTGGCTACTCTTATCTGAGTTTGGCTGAGGAAATTGACTGGATAAAACTAACAACTTTGGCCCCAGTCTAGGAAAGCATGTAAACATATGTTTAGCTGTAAGCATCTGAGCAGTTCTAGTGACTTCAAAAGGGCTGCTCGCGTGCTCAAAGTTAAGCACATGCATAAGTACTTTGCGGGACTGGGGCATTTGTGCATCAGCTGATAACATTTAGGTTTTATTCCCCCTTAATATTTCCCTCATGGAAGAGCAGAGATAAGAAAGGAAAAGTTGGTTTTGTAATTAACAGAGGGTAGGCACAAGTGAGAGGGGTGGGGAAGGGGGGAAGGGATGGAGAAATATTAATGGTTTATAATTATATTGATTGATTGTAATGGTTTAATTTTATTTCTGCTTATTTTAATTAATTATTCAGAGAGTCTCACCTTTAAAAAAAACTAATAGTTTATCAAGTTTTCATCAACAGCAAAATATTTGAATGAATGTTTTAAGAGGGATTTATTTATTATACACACACACACAAACACACAGCATAGCTACTTTATTAAAATGCAGAGACTGAAATGTTGGTAGGATTTGCTATGACAAAAGGCCTGTTTTATTTGTGGGAGACCTAGTGTGATAAAATGACTCCTTAGCATAAGCTTAAGTGAACCAAACAGGGCCCAAGGGCCTACCCTTAGGTCAGGAATTTTGCCGTCTCATTCTATATAACCAATAATTGACTACAGAAAGACAGGTACACTGCAAGCTTGCAGAAGTTATCATGAAACAGGGGGCCAGTTTGGAGGCTTGTGCACTATTTGGTAATTTAGTTGCCAGCCAGTTAAATCATATACATCAATGCCGTCTATTAAAAAATTGATTGACACAAGTGCCTAAGTCAATGATCAGAAGTAAGATTATGGAGAGCCAGAATGCCACATATAGATCATGGGCAGGTATAAAACTTATTATGGCCACAGAACACGTGCTAATATGGTTATGCATCTGAATAGTTACATAAAGGAGAAGTATAATAGATATAACCTAGTTCCCTAAATATTGGGTTCCTCCAAGTCCTGAAACAGCATCTACTGTTTTGTGACCTGTTCTCTGCCAAACTCCATTGAAAGAGCTTTATCTTTGTTTTCCACAACTCTTAGGGGGACGTAAGTATTCCTAGAGTTCTGAGAGCTAACACTGCTTTTCTTTCTATAGGTTGCCTGGTTATATTAATAAGTATACGTATTTGGTATGTAATTAAAGCTTGTATCAGTCTCTAGTGCGTATTCCATCAATCTCCCAACAAGAACCTGTGCTAAAATGCTACCACTAATCCTGGTACAGGCACTTACATGATTGATCAGTCTACACACGTATTCCACATTTTGGTCATATAATCACACACTTTTTATGGCTATTGTCACACACTGGATAATTGGAACATTGAGAGGTACGCCTTTAACACTTGGATCAGTATGACGAGCTATTTCTTCCTCTTTACCCTCTGACATTTTCTGATTTCAGCTTGGTAGGAAACCGGGAAAGAGCCAATTCTTGTGCTATTTCCTTCCCCATGTGGTTGTATGCTTATTCTGTTGCCTGAGCCCCGCTTGCCTGCCATTTGAGGAAAGCACAAGATGAGGAGAGAGGTTACCTCTGAGTGCAAGTAAAGTAGGTGGTCACATATCTGCTTTCAATAGAAGCAGAGTGACAATGTTTAACCAAGAGAAGGGGCAAAGCAGGACTAGAGAGGATTGAAATATTAATTCTAAAAGAAAGCAAAGTAAAAAAATGAGACTGTTTGTTGCTCTACGAAATGAATAATTACTCAGCCATGCTCCACAGCTGTGCCAACTCCTGAATTGTTCAAGCAGGTTGCAGCCAGCAGCCCAGACAATGTCTCAGACAGGAAACTTGATGGGAACAATGTCTGTTATTAACCCACTGAATCTGGCAGTGAAACAAAATGAGAAACCTCCATAAAGTGGTTGCTACTGCTACTATTACTGTTACTCCTAAAAATAATAGTAAGCCCATTCGTGAGGTCTATGCTTGAGAAAATCTTGTGACGTCAATGGGAGGTTTGCCACTAGCAGGAATTATATCTTCTTTTTTATAATGCTTTTTATTCTGTGCCTGCTTTGTCTGAACTTCAATGCATGAAGGATTAGGACTTCTCTGAGGAGGCAAGACAAAAGTGATGAGAGTAAGTTCTATGCAAAACGTAATATAGCAATTGCTACTAAGAAAAAAATGTAGCAGAATTTAATACCTTAACCTTAAGAGTGGTTCATTTATGTTGTAGTAAATAATCATTTGTCATAAGAGAAATTATTCCAAGACAAACAAAGAAGTTAGGAGGAGAGTAGGATGACAGTCAGATATGGGACTGGCTACAACCATAAAGGTTACAGTGGTGGGGCCACCATAGAAGACAAACAGATGATAGGATGCCAAAGAAACTAATGCAAAGTAGTCAAGGTCAGTCAGACAGAGGCCAGCCATCAACTAGATGCAGGACATCATACACAGGGACATGACCAGGCTGGGTTTCATGGAGGAACAAGCCATGGACAGGAATGAATACCGACACTGTACTGCTCCCCATGCCCGCAAGATGAGAAGAAAGAAAAAATCATAATAGCATCTTCCAGCCAAAAGTCTGTTAATTGGAGGTGTGCCAGCTGCAAAAAGCATAGGGTGGGTGGGAGAGAGAGAGTAAGTGTATAAATATAAGTTATTTTAGAAGTGACCAACTGCAAACAACACACATTGGTATCACATACTTTCACTACTGACCTATAGTTGGGATAGGAGAAAATTTCTGTAGCTCCAATGCTACTGTATAGTGTTGCTTGGCACATATTTACTTTTAGAGGTGTAATTTCTCTTTTCCAATTTTTCCCTTATAAAAAAATTATTTCATTTGTGAATGAAGCGTGCCAACTAATGTATTCCTATGGTCTGCATTTGATATAAACGGAGATGAACGTAAGATGTTTTAGCAGTATAAAGGGGCATTGTCAAAGGATTTTGTTGTAGCTAATGAGGTTTATGGCCTGTGTTATACAGAAAGTCAGACTAGATGATTGTAATGGGCTCTTCTGGCCTTAAGTTCTATGAACAGTTTGAATTTTGTGTCCTCTCCCTTGTTCGTAGTATTAATCTCTTCTTGGATTCTAGAAGAGAACATATTTCCTAACTAGTTTTGTCCATTTCTGTACAGCAGACACTGATTTTTGCGCCCATTCCTTTTGTTCTTAATGGAACTTGTACTTAACATGGCATCAGTCACTGCTTCTTTAGTTCTGCACTACCGTTGCTCATGATGTCAGTTCAGCTGTGAGAGTACAGTGTGAGAGTTAACCTGTGCTCCCTCTGCTGGCTCTGAAGCGCCAGGATACACAGCACTGTGGACTAAGGTTTTCAAAGGTTCCATCTAAATATACAGCACCTCTTAGTTGCAGGCACAAGTGCACTGACACATTTTTGAAGCACAATTTTAGGTAAAGAGTGCAACAGGAAATAGAGCCTTTTCACACTGACACTTGAATGCCGCAACTCGCTTTGTGTGGTGATGGGGCCCCTCAACTCCTATTAACTTCATGGGACTCTGTGCATGAATAGGGACTACTTACATGGGTAATGGTTTGCAGGAGCCAGCCCGTCACTTAAATTCTATTGAACTAAGTAAGAGCTGTTCCACACAACCATTTTTAAAAACATGTTGTATTTGTAAGTGTGCTTCTTACAGCTTATTTCTGTACACAGCTAAGAAATCCAAATAAGCCATGAATGCTGTTACACCAGTACAGGAATAGCTATATCAATATGAAGACTTTTTATAGCGATATAAATGCATCCGCGCTAGGAGATTTATATCACTTTAACTATCCCACTATAGTTGAAGCCGTACAACTGACTCGTGCAAATGAGGCTTCTGTCCAGTAGTAAGCATTGGCAGGATTTGGGCTCTAACTCAGGCAAATACCGTACAAAAGTACAACATAGGATAACAGTTCAGGCATGGCAGTTACAAAGGCAAAGGGGAGGATTTCACTTTAGTGAAGTCAATGGGAGTACTTGTGGGAATAAAGTTATGCACAGGCAAGACTGATGCTTCCTTTTGCAAAACAACTTAACAATTGAAACAAAACAAGAGTAAAAGCATCAGGAAAAAGCAGCCCAATACTAGTTTATAAATTGGTAATCAGGAAACAGACAAATAAATAAAACATTAAAGTGACTAAGTAAAAATATCTGGTAATGTGTAAATATTGTGTAGTTTATGATCAGTGAAGCTGATACTTTAGTTATCTAGAGTTAATAGTAATGTGCAGGACTGTATCCATTGAGAGTTTCTCTCCTCTTATCATCATCATATTTAATAATTTTTTAAATTATGTATAGCCAGGGTGATAAGTAGACTCGGGAAACACCTTTTCAGTTATTTGCAATTAATTTACTAGTCACCACAATAAGTCTCTCTAGAAGACTTTTGGCTGTCCAGTTCACATTTGTGACCTTTTCAGGAGGATCAACTAGCACTTCCTCATTTAGGGCCTAAATCTGTAGTAGATGCTCTACATGAGGAACCCCTACTGAAGTCATGATTTATAGTATATTTATAGTATTGATGTGTTTTCCTGTATTGGAACTCACACCAGTATAAAGAAATGTGGACAAAAATATCATTTGCTGAAAGCCAAAGCCAGCATCAGAGAGTGCTCAATACCCCTCAAGAAGTGTTGCTTAATCA
Organism: Lepidochelys olivacea; assembly: GCF_965140295.1. NCBI lineage: Eukaryota > Metazoa > Chordata > Testudines > Cheloniidae > Lepidochelys > Lepidochelys olivacea. The sequence continues at coordinate 83,048,532 of NC_140412.1, forward strand.
AGATAAGGATTAGAGAGTTAAGCAAAGAATTCATAGTGCTTGTATCTCATGGACTTGCTTATTTTCTGTTCAAGAATCATCAGAAAAGTTATTTTCTCAGATGGCCTTATTGTTCAAATTTATTCACTGATTTTTAAAAAACAATTTTTTTTAAACAAATGTTGGCCTATAGAATGGTCACACAGTTTATTGTATGTATTCGATATGTGATATTCAAAATTTAAGCAGGTTATTTTTGACTAGACACATAGGGAACAGAAACAATAGTGCATGACTTAGATGAGTGTAACCTTTATAACCATATTTCTAGTGGCACCTTAGAGACTAACCAATCTATTTGGGCATAAGCTTTCGTGAGCTACAGCTTATGCTCAAATAAATTGGTTAGTCTCTAAGGTGCCACAAGTCCTCCTTTTCTTTTTGCGAGTACAGACTAACACGGCTGTTACTCTGAAACCTGTCATATTTCTAGTGTGAATGCTGACCAGGATGAATTCAAAATTTGCTCTCCACTTATATTCTCTTAGCATTTACTCTCTCTGGATATATCCCCATCTGTAAACTCACTCACTAGACCATTCAATGACCTGAATGCAAAAGGAAAGGGGGGAGGTGAACACAGGCAAAAGTTATTTCTTTAGGTATTTAGTCAACTTCAGTGACAATAGTGAGGATTAGCTGCCCCAGAAAGATGGCATTCACTCACTGCTGTCAGGTTTTGGACATTTGGCACCATATCAAGCCCTAAGAATGTTCAAATCAGTTGACTGTGGCACATTTAATGCCACTCATAATGCAATGAAGCTACTGGCGCTGTCAGAGGAGAAGACAGCTCCAGCATCCCAACTTATGAATGGATATGTTTCTTTAATGTGTAATTTATTAGTCCCATCATTTTAAAAAAACTTAATTTTTTCACCCAATAGTCCTCTCACTGAGACTGTCCCAAATTCGGAGTCACTCTCAGTCTGAGCAAGACAAGAAAAATTCATCATCGACAGGAGATGGAGGCTCCATCAGTTGCAGCAATAAGAGGAGTTTTGCTTGAATAAGGACAGAGTCCAAACCTCAAAAGTTAGTCCTTTAAGGTCAAATGACCAAGGGCCTCAAGAGCCCACGCTTTGTTATTACATAATGTGTCAGAGTTTTTACTTTAGACATGAAAGAACAAGACCCAGATTATGAAGTATAACCAAGAAGTGCATACTGAGCTTCCTCCTTCCTCAACCTGCTCCAGGCTGGGCTCAAGGGCAGCCAGAGCTCAATGGGACACAGGGACAGTTCAGCTGTACTCCTTACACTAGCAGCATTGACTGAGTTGAGTTAGGCGCTGCAACAGCTTTACATCACTGGAGGACTGGGGCAAACCTCCCAGGGTCAGCTACACTGGTTTTAAGGCCATAATTTGCCAGCAGAGCAGCATAAAGTACCCAGGGTGAGATTTTCACTCCAGAGCCAGCCCCTCTACACCAGGTAAAAGGGATCTAAAAGCCCCAGAATCAGCCAGGGGAGAAATGCACCGGTGTAGAAACTGAGGATGACAACCATGGGCTATCCTCCAAAAATTCCTTGTAAACACTGGTGCAGGGAGTGTGGTGGGATCAGCATGTAACACTGCAGAAATTCCAGGCAGTACAGCTGTCCACCGGGTAGCCTGAGGAGGCATAAAATAAAATCCCTCCCTCAACAATGTCTGAATTACCGCAGAGGCTGCTCTGGCCCATGGAACAGCGCAGAAATGAGGGTGCAAAAGTGGCTTACAACCGCTTCTGACCCACTTCCCGCTGGACTGCAAGTTCTGTGCTGCCCTGCAAGGCCATATCTATACTGCAGCTGTAAGATAATTCCCAGCTCCGATATAGGTGCATACACTAGTTCTGTCCAAGTTAGCATGTGAAAAGTAGCATGTGAGCACGGCATCATGGGTGGTGGCTCAGGCTGGCCACCCAAGTATAACCCCATCTGAGACCGTAGGTACGTACTCATGTGGTTAGCCTGAGCCACTGCAGCCACACGGCTATTTTTAGCATGCTAGCGCACATACATCTACCCACGCTGGGAATTGCACCTCCTAGCTGCAGGGTAGACACGCCATAAGAAGCACAAAGCAGAATCTCAGGCTAAGCATTTTAAAGAGTGAGGGCCAATGCCTCAACAGTTGCAAAGTGGCGCAGCTCCACTCTAGCCCTGAATTTCCCATCGTCCATTCCATATAGGCAAAAGTCTGCCCTCAGTTACCGGAGTGTAAATCAGTTACCCTGGTGTCATTCCATTAAAGTCCATGAAGTAACTCCAGATTTACAAAGAGCAGAATCTAGCCCAATTTTGTCTTTTGTGGTACAGCCCCCACCTTATATGTAAACCCCAGTTTTTCTCTAAATGCTCTAACTCTGTTGGCCATGCTCCACAATGTGCATTTTATCTTCTTGTTTCTGTTTTGTCTAACTTCTGTGTCTGCATTCCTTTGGGGGTAAGGGCCTATTATCTGTTTGGCATGGACCTGCCACTGCACAGCACCCTGGCAATATATATATATATATATATATAGCCTTATATAAGAGCAAGTCTTCATTTCTCACTCAGTCTTCCTGCTATCAGACTAGCAATGACTCCAGTTTGCATGAGTAAGAACAGTTTAAAAAGCTAAATAAAGACCCGTGATTGTGCCTTAGATGATTAATTACCGCATGTGGGAGGAATGAGTTGGGTGTTCTGACACGATCTAGTGCTACTGAGCTGGTGAACAAATGGACAGGGTTACCTCAAGTAAGGAGAAGCATGCTGCACTATGCTCCTCTTCTGGAGTTTAGGAAAGGGGAGTTTTAAAACAGGGAAAATGTTTCTGTGAAGAAAAGTGTTGCCAAAAAAATGGCGGATTACCAAGAAAACTTTCCAAACTGCTGGTTACCAGTGACTAAAGCTGCATACGGTACCCTGGAACCCATTAGTCAGATTCTGTTGGGTAAAGGTTTGAAATGGCTCCTCCTTAGACAGGCTTGCAAGTGTAAGAGGCCTTAAGGGCCTGAGTTTACTTCAGTGGTTGCCAGCCTATGCTGGGCAGAAGTTCCTGGTCATGCAGATGACCCCTTTTGAGTTTTTTCAAAATAAGAAACTGAGCCAGGGTCTCCATCTACTTGGCCTTGAAGCTCACAAAGGCTGAAATAGTTTCTAAAGTGATGATGACTCCATGTGTTGGACTCAGCAAGCCAGTAAAGTAAATAAAAATGCAGAAGGACATGGGGAAGTTTTTGGCATAGGTGGACTCCCGGGGCAAAACTGTCCCCAAAATGGAGGGCTTAGTCATTACTTAAGTCTTGTGTTTAAGGATTTAAGCAGAAGATTGGGCCGTGTGCTGTGAGCAATTTCTCCCTTGAAGAGAGATTGAGGTAAGCAAGCATAAGCTTGATAGGGACTAACAGGACAAAAGAAAGGGTAGTCTTATTTTTAAAGTGGTGTATATCATGCTAAAACAATACTTTGCTTAAATTAGAAGAGGGCCATTGCAACCACCAGCAAAAGTCTCATTGATTTCCATGGAGCTGAATCAAGTCCTGTTGACTTAAACAAAAAAATCAGAGTTGAACATCAAAATAAAAAATAAACGGGGGGAAGGGAGTAATATAGAGCCATCAAAGGGGTCAAACTAAAAATGAAACGACTCTGCCAGTAACAGTTGTAAGCTATTGTTTTGCTGTCAGGACAGAAGGGATGTGAAAATGAGTGAGGGAAGTTTCCCAGTGGGTCTCCCTGAAGATTTACATAACTGCTTCTAAGGAAGAGAGGCAGGGAGAAAACTACTCTGGGCCCATAGGAAGCTGAACAAACTGTAGGGGCACAAGTGAGTGTGCAGTGTAAAGAGAGGGAAATGCAGGAGTTTGGGGAATTAAGAGGTTTTTCCTAAAATTCTCAACTCTACATGCTAGCTGCAAACAATCCCTGCTCACGCACACTACCCTGACATACTTACATAAGGGCAGGTTAATGCCCTACGTAAATTATTGCCAGTCCTGCTTTGCACTACCTGATTCACTTCTCCCTGGAACAGTTCATTACATCATTCCTAGGATTCTACCATGAGTCAAGTGACCATGCCTCCCAACCTATATTAACAACACAACCAATAGTTTGAGTGAAGCAATAAGACATTCCCTCTCCCTCGCCCCCCCCCCCCCACCTCCCACCAGCCAATATTGACTTGCTTGCTCTCCTTTGTCTCTTGTGGTATTACTATGTGGTGTCCATTCCTTGCTCTACTAGAGATCAAAGGGAATGAGAATAAACATCTCCATCTTTTCTTCTAACATTCTGTCTAATATCCATGGTATTTTTATTGTGGAGAGGAGCGATTTGTAAGAAGAAATGAAAATCTATAGTGTGTCAGCTCATAGAGGCTAATGATGTTTATACAGACATACCACACTGATGGAATAGTCCCAACATTCCCTACACAGTGTAGAAAAAAAGAGAAAGAGGAGTGACCCAATCCTCCCCTCCCCCGCCTCTTTCCTGCTCAGCAACCTGTACTTGACCCTCCCGAGCCTGGCTCTGCTCAGCCTCCATCCCGCCCAGCCGGAGCCAGAACACTGATACCAGGCAGCTGATGCTCTGCCTCATCCAAAACACACACTTCTTGAAAACACACACTCACTGCATACTTGGGGGGAGCGGGGGGAGGAGAAATACCCACCTTCTGTATTGCAACTTCAGTGAATTTTCACTTGCTCTTGGAAACAATTGGACAGGATGTTCTGTGCTGCTGCTGTTTGCCAAATGCTACAAGTGTTAGGAGAAACTGGTCCACTTCAGTGTGAATATTTTGAATGCCTGGGGCGGGGGGGTGGGGGGGGGAAGGGGAAGGAGGATGTTTGGCCAAAAAATGTCAAGCCTAGATGTGTATGGTTAGGCATCCAAATGCCTGTTTAAGCACCTGGCCTTATTTTTCAAAGGCCCTGAGCCTTCCCAGCTCACTGAAGAAAATAGGAATTATAGGTGTTCGGCAACCTCTGAACGTCTGGCCATTGACACTATCTTCTGTTATTAGACATTTGCATTACTGTAGCAGCTAGGAGCCCTAGTCATGGACTCAGGGGTGCTGGAAAAATTTGTGTAGTTGGGGGTGCTGAGAGGCATTGAACCAAACGGTACACCCTGTCTATAATAGAATCCACTTCAAGCTGAGGGTGCTGCAGCACCCCCCACACCCTTAGTTCCAGCACCTCTGAATGGACCATTGTGCTGGGTGCTGTACACAGACAGAACAGAGATCGTTTCTTAGACTCGGGCCACAAAGAGGGCAACATTTTCACAGTTGGGTGCCTAAAGTTAGCTACAGATTTAAGTGCCTGACATTAGGCACCTAAGTCTGAATAGGCTATCTTTTTGTTGAAGGTGTGAATGATAATGAAAGAACACTTTTACTTTGGTAGTGCCTATATGCCCACTGGCTTGTGGACCCACTGTGCTGTACAAAGACATAGTAAGTGACAGTCCCCACTCCAAAGAGCTTGCAGACAACACAGTTACAGAGCAAGCAAAAGAACATGACAGCCTGCAACATGCTTCGTTCTTCTGTCAAGCAAAGGCGGCCTAGAAATCACGAGGAATTTGTAACCCTGCTTAATTTGAAGTATAAACATTTGCACCATGTTGTAATGGATGGCAATGGTCATTTTTCAGTCAACTGATATTTTTAAGCTGACCCATGCTTCCTTTCTCCTCCCCTTTTCATGATGACCATCCTGAAGACTTGATACTGCTGTGTGCCCTCAACTCTCACCAATGTCAAAGGAAGCTAACAGCACCCAGCACCAGTAAAAATCGAATCTTTAATCATCAAAACTACTTTCCGAAGGCCTGGAGGCTTTTCCATGAAGATCTCCTATTCAGCTACAGATCAGGCCAGCCCCTCCTTAGTGTGTGAGGACTGATTAGATCACATCCAGCGATGAGACAGCTCTCCAAGTCATGCACCAAATTCTTGAGACCCAAAATAGATTGCAAGGATAATATAAAGATACCGATGTCTGCGAGAGCTTTGAAAAGCCCGCTTGTCAGGCAAGTTTCCATCTTTAAAACCAATAACGTAGCTTATTCAATGTGCTTATGATGTTTTCTAACCCCTGCTCATAGAACTACTTTTGGTATCAGAATTTAAAGTGCCTGATTACAATGGTACCTACGGTACACTGGTGATACTTTTATCCTCAACCCTTATAGTCAGAGATGTGATCATGTCACTCATGAGATATGGATTCCATTGTTTCCTGTATCTTTGAATGCAGCCATGACATAGCACTATGAGTATCTCGAGATATTTGCCAACTCTGATCTCTGAATATTTTTTATTAATTTAATGGAGAATCATCCTGCAAAACTTCATTTTTCTATGTCTGGTCCTTTCCTGCTTAGGGACTAGCTTTTAATCAACAAATACACAGTTTACACTGCTCTTCACTTGGGCCACTTTCTACATTTCTATTCAAAGTCCTCCAACATGGTCAATGCACCAGAAGAAATTTTATTCTGTACCTGAAATTGAAAGGATGAATAGAGACCTAAGTGCCAATTATTTTCTTCCCCTCCTCCCAATAAAAATGTGTTAAATCTCTGTAGACAGCTCCCAGATGTTATGATTGCACAGAAGATGGAGGACTTTCCTGCCATAAGCAGATACTCTTTATTCAGTAAACCAGTCCAAGTCACTGCAAACTTGGAAGTCTCCATTAAGCTGACATCCCATAAGTTTCACCCTGTGTGAGTGGCACACCAGTCTTTTTATGAAAGGCATTAATATGAGAGCTTTTGTGTGTGTGTGTTGGCGGGGGGGGGAGCATTGAACATATACACAGAAAATTGTGGCAATGTCACCCAGGCACCCTTTTTTACTCCTGTTCATTAGTTACCATGTGTCCGATTAAAATGGAGCTGCCTTCAAAATGTATTGTAACAATAATAATTCATTCCTGCTATAAGTGCTTTGATTCAAAGGGTAGCAGTCTTCTGCTTTTTCCATTCTTTTACATGTAAGTGTTAAAGATTGAAATGGTTTCCATGCGCCTGAGATAGTATAATGGTTATTTAATGTTTATCTTTCCTTCTGCTTTTGTTTAAAACAAAGGGTGCATCCGTTTTTACTTTAGTTACCATTGCCCTAATGCATCTCATCATTTGAGATTCTATAGCCGACATAAGAAAGCACATTTCGCAGGCAGCACTAACTCCAGGTTGCTCTGTATATTGTTGCTGTGATGCCTGTGGTTTCCCCAGACCAGCTGTTCCGAAACTGGGGGTTCTCTAGCAACACTATATTGTTTAGTTTCTTTACAAAATTAAAAGGGAGGGAGGCAAAAATTATTCCCTGCAGGCTTTTATTGTTCTGTGTCCAAAAGAGATAGTGGATGTCTTGAATCATATGGAAGGACAATTAAAATACTGTCGTTAAAGACTGTGCTCCCACGCAGCCACTGCTACAACCCATAGATTGAAGTATTATAGCAGTCACAGGCCACTGAATCTCAACCAAGCCAAGTATATAGCCATGAGATTTATGTAGCATCATGCATGTGGACTGCCACCTGTGTGCCTTTGTGGAGACTGCAATGCTCTGTGGCTGCTGGGGTAGAACCACCAGTTTGGAATCATTGTCCTGTACCACAAAGCGACAGTGATTTCACTTCTGTGTCCACAGACTGAGCAGGATTCTGTACTGTGTGTTTAATTTGGGAATTGCAACCATAATTCACATGAGTTGTTGTCCACTGAACTCAGTGGACTACTAGTGCCAGCACTACTTGGCCTGACTTCATGTTCTGGAGTTAGGCCCTACACTTATATTGATAATGGAAAACCTGTAAAATGTTTTGACATTTCAGGGTTGTACAGGTATCGCTCAAGTGTCAAATAACCCTATTCTAAAAACAGCCATTCATAAACAAGTTGACATTCAGCTAAGTTGAAGTACTCTGTACAAGGACTTAAAAATATATCAGTAGAGGTCCCAGTTCTTCAATCCTTACTCACATTGCGTAGCATCTACTTATATGATTAGTCCCACTGCAATCCCAAACAGGTCATAAATGAATAGTCTTGATTTTCTCACATCTATCAAACTTGATAAAATCTCTGTGCCTTTTTCCTATGTTGCAAGGCAAATTCATCCTGGACAAGGAATTAAACAAGCCACAGACACCAGACCAAAAACACCTTGTTAGAGAAAGACTCAAGTATTTCATTTCTCCCCATCCTAAAACCTTGTTAAGAAGCTGCATACTGCACGGGTTATTATGATGGCTGCATGCTCAGGTTGAGGAGAACATTATTTTTGGCCTCCCTTTTCACCCAATTTTTCCTCATTATTACTTTTGTTTTCTCTTCCTCTCACTACAAGTTCAGAAGCTTGGTTGTAACTTACGTTGTTGACATACATTTGCCAAGTTTTGGTATTTCAGTGTTCATACGGCTCTTGTTTCATTCAGTTTCTCCCGTGTGCTTTATCCCTTTTACCTTTGGTCTTATTAATGTGATTGCCTTGTGACAGCATTTGCTGGAATATGTACAGGAGGGCTGGAACAGCTGCTGAATGCTTACTTCTGAACGATACCATAGCTCAGCAGGAGAGCGAAGAATCGCATGTTACCATCCTACTCTTACCGCACGCTCCTGAATCAGCTATTCTCCTCACCAGTGACACGGATACCTTCACCTGGACTAGCCCCAGGAATCGCCCCAAAGAATTTACGAGGCATCATAGTGAAACTGAACTCCCATCTCACTAAAGGGGTTCAAAATCCTTTTTCTTCTGTTTATTTCTCCTTTATACTACTGACAAGGAATTGTCAATGTACAGTCATGATCCAAATACACAGATAAATAGCACATCTGTAAAGATTCATTCAAACATAGGTTATGAATACACACATACCGTACTCAGGCACACTATGCTCTACATATACCCTATACTGTGGCAGACTCTTTCAAGAAGATTATAATGACTCTTTGAAATACTGCCTCTGGATTCTTCTTCCCCAACAGATTCCATCTCTAGCTTTGCACTGAGCCTTCTGCATTCTGCAAGAGAACTTGAGGAATTTAATCAGTATTGTTCTGAATACGCCTATACTGCAGCACTGATCAATAAAGCTCATACTTTATAGTGCTCTATACCTATATAGTTTTAATGCTTTGATTTAAGTAGGTCCTTGGTAACTTGGGAGATATAATTAATTATATCTGGCATAAGAGCTCAGACTCTGGGAGCCATTCAAGGCATTTCCTTTTCCACAGATTTGTTTCCTCTCAGAGAAACTTGCTGAAGTAATGCCTTCCTCCACCCCGCTGCCCTCCACTTAATGTTAAAGGCGCTGTTAACCTGGGGATGCCCCTCTTAATCCTTACATGTGGAAACACAGCACAATATTAAGAAAGAGTTAAACAATTAATTTATAATTTTGAAAGTCTTCTCTAATCCAGCTTTCCAGTTTAACATCCATGTCCTCACACATTGTATACACCACTTTTTGTCCTTTATCTCTTCCATTTCTAAATATTTTACTAGGGTTTTGTTTTATACAGCTGAGAGGAATGTTGCTTTGATAAAAAAAAAACAGCCACTATAATCTCCTCAGCCTGCATTTGCCGAGACCTCACTCTTCATCTGCCGCTTTTAAACAAAAATCTTTACTAGATGAAAATAAAGACGGTGAATTTCAATGGTACATTTTAATAATTCATAAATCAAATGAAGTTCAAACAGGTTCAAAGTTTAAAAGTTTAAAAGTTTTGCTGAAGCTTTAGAGTTTAAACTGTCAGACTTTGACAAAAAACTTTTCCTGTCTGGAATAGTTAAGATTGTTAAACTATATTACATACATAGCTATTGCTACATCTTTCTGAACCAAAAAAAGCTGCCCAAGAAAGTCTTGGGGTTATAGTTTTCCTTATACTTTATATTGCAAATGTAATATTTGTAATGTCTCAGCATAGTGGAGATCATAACTATGTAGCATGGATTTGCTATAAAGGTTTTTAGACCCCAACTATATTTTCAGCAAGAAATAATGCCACTTATTACTGTTGCTAAACACGGGGGTAGGAAGGGTCTTTCTAATGGCTTGGACATTGTAAAAGAAGAGGTTTGAGGAAAACATGAAAGAGTCTTGACTGGAGAGAGTAAGTTACATGCATTATGGTCTTTTGAAAACACCGAAGGCTTCATTCTATTCTCTGTTAGATCAACCTAAAAGTCAGGATTAACACAACTGAAGGCAATGGGTCCAAATCTGATCTCACTTACACTGATGTAATCCTGTTACCTTCATTTCAGCAACTCATGATTTACCCTGATGCAAGATCAGTCTCAAAAGACTAGAATATTTTAAACTTTTCTAAATTAGATTAGTCTAATTTTTCCCCCGGGGCATTAGCTAAAGAACATTGTAGCACAGAGCGATCTAATGCATACAAATAAATAGCACTTTATGCAGACTCATATCCAAATAGAGGGCCAGATCCCCCGGGGACTTCAATGGAGCTATGCCAATGTACATGAGTTGAGGCTCTGGCCCAAAACATTATATACATGCACCACAACTATTAACACAGAATTAGATACCTTCTCCTTGTCTGTCTACTACTGTCATTTTAACCAAGGTGGGTGCGGTGATACTTTCTCTCTCCAACAGAAGTTGACCCAATAGACAAATGTTTGAGCTCATGCAGAGCTCTTCTTCAACCAGACCTGAAGAACAGGTCTGTATAAGCTCAAACTTTTCTCTGTCTCCAACAGAAGCTGGTCCAATAAAAGATTTACCTCACCCACTTTTATTTCTAATATCCTGGGACCAACACGGCTACAACACTGCATACAGTAATAGACATTACATTTGTCACTTCTAATCTTTAAAGTGACTTGTGAAAGATACTGTATTAACAGGTCTGGAAAGTTAAGTAAGCTATCTGTCATGGTATAATAATAAGTATTAATGGGTTTAAATGATGACTGTCTGTAGCATAGGTTAAGTGGAAATAGGTATTATATGTGCATTAATTCTTTGGTAAGATGGGGGTGGGATAAAGTGAAGCAGAAGAAAATGAGAGAGAATCTACACCTTTAATTATAGCATAGGCTGGAAATAAGAAGTGTAGCCGTGAGTCTATTTCCATAGACATTTTTGGTTCTCAAATGAAATCTATTTTGTGGTAGTTAGAAGGCACTCTTCCATCCACAAAGAGTTCTCTGCCCCTTTGATATTGGGGTCTTGCCCAGAGGTAATGGGAAGCTTTGTGCAGCTAAGTCACTTTTCTGCTATCTGGCTTACTCTAGATGAAGGCTGCAGTGCATCACAGCAAAGAACAGTTTGCTTCCATCCTGCACTAGCAGAATTTTTTCCCCTGCAGGACCCATTCGAATAGCATGGAAATAAGCTGCAATATTGGCTTAAATTTTGTTGTGTTGGTGAACATTCCTGCTATTTGGAGAAAGTGAGCACATTCAAATAAAGCCATTTAAAAAGGCAAATAGATATTTGTGGCAAATAAAAGTCATCACAATGACATTGGTTAGTAGCAAGACTTGCCTGTATTATAACCCTACCACATTTCCATGTAATTTAGCACAAGTTTCTTTTTTCTGAGTTAAAAACTTAACTCTAGCACCTTAATATTAGAAGTTTCAGATGCACTAGTGATCAAATAATAATTTTATGACAAGCTGTAGTCATCTCTGATTGAGACACAAAGCAGCCAACACAATAAGTCTATGGAGGCTTTCTATCACTGGGTGCAGCCACTGCCAGATTTTCCCCTTGTTGGTTTAGTACTAAACAAACTGGCTAAACAAAAAAACAAAACAAAACCCAAACCCTTCTGGGGTAAACAGAAGTCCAATGAACTTCTAAAAACAAACGTGACTTCCATCATGCTGTTCGTTTTCCAGTCCCTCTGTAGGCCACACCTCTCCCTGGTTTGCTCCTCACCTTTCTATTTACCTGCTTCTTCATTGTCCTCTCAGGCTTTTTGTCTGGAGAGACAGAGCTTGCTGCTGCACAGGAGGAAGAGCACACAGGACTACTTAAGGAGAGGGTATGTATGTCCCCACAACAGGTCTTTACTCTTCGCAGGTCTTTCTAACCGGGGAAAAGGAAACTCACTCCTTTCCCAGCATACCTTGCAACCCAGCCTACAGCTCCATGGTCAATCTGGATAACAAATCACAGAAAGCTTTGGTTCTTGACTGACTGGTCCAGAAAAGGTCCAGAGTTGGACTCTGAACCCCTCTTAAGGGGTCAGCTTGCCCTGTGATAGCCTAGTCCTACAAATACTTAAGCAAATGAATAGCTTTACTTACATGAAGAGACCCAATGAAGTTACCCACGTGAGGAGACCCACTTGCTTAATTGTTTGTGGCATTGGGACTGGCCCTATAACAGCATAGTAGTACCAATAAACATAGGGTTAAATATAATCATGACAGATGGAATGCTTTCAAGAACAATAACATGAATGACTCCATCCCAACATGCAGAACTCAAAAAAAACCCAACACTATTATGGTGAGACTCATAAGAACACATTTTAAAAGAGCCTATTATGTGCTAGCTAACAGCCTGATACCAGATTAGAGAAAATAGAAAGCAAACCCCTGTCTTCTAGCCCTGGGAAGCATTTTGTTTCTTTGAAGAGTCAACTGCATCTATTGGAAGAGGATTTTGCACACTGTGGGAGAAGGACATGACCTAGCAATAATATCGCGCTACTGTTTCAGACAACAAGGTAACCTTCAAACCTGGCAATATGAGCAGGTCCCTTTTTTTACAACATAACTATACACTTAACTCAGAGCTGTCATATTCAACCTGAACTTTAGGAGAGCTAGGAACTGAAGTGGCTCTTGAGGATAGTTGTCAGGAATTCTTCTCAGTGCTACTTTATTCAACATTGTTTCGACTGGAATGTTCTAGATACAAGGCAGGCAAAGCTTAGTTTTACTTTAGTGTCAACAAATTACACAGAGTGCTTTGAACAGAATTTATGAGTTTAGGGTTGAGCTTTTTCAAAGCTGCCTACCTAGTTTCGGCATCCAATTCCCATTCAAATCAATGCTTTCTCTTACTCTAATTTGGGATCAGACTGCTAGCTAGCACATAACTTTTTATACATGGTCTTCCAAGTCTCACCTCATTAATGTCTATTCATACTGCATATCACGGTGGAGTCATTCATGGGATTAATTCTATGGGAAATTAGTGTCTGAAACTCTTATCTTTGCAAAAATCTCAGCCTAGCTTTTAAAGTATGCCAGTTGGATCCACTGGCTGATGAAGACAGTATCTCTCTAAGAGGCCATCAGACTTGAAGAACAACGTTGAGCTCTAAACCTTGTCTCTCTCAGCAACAAAAGTTGGTCCAATAAAAGATATTAGTGCACCCACCTTGTCTCTCAAATATCTCTTCCCACATTTCTGTAATGCTCATTACTACTGGGTCTATGTACCAAATTAAAAAAGCATCATTTCTAGGGGAGAAAAGATCACTATCATATTTACAAGATGGAGAAGCAAACCTTGGTAACATTTGTCTTATACTCATTAATATTGCACTGCAACAATATATTATTGCAGCTAAGACTTCTGGGGTGAAATCCCACATGGGAGACATGCTCAACGGGCCTGTGCAGCACATTATAGAGCATATCAAGCTTTTGAATGAAAGGGGGCAAAGCAGTGGATTTTCCTCTCTGGATGGTACAGGCATTAGATGATAGTCAGGGAGCAGGAGGAGCTGGGGTGCAGTTCCCATTGGGTTCAAGCAGATTTCCAAGTATAATACGCCCTAGGAGCCATTGCTGGTTTAACTGGAATCCAGTTCTGCCTATTTTAATAATCTATTGAAATCAGTGTGACTCCTTGCAAAGTAAAAGTACTATACAGCTTTAGTTAGGGTGGCAAAATCAAGCCCCATATGCAACTGCAAAACTCCTCCTGGGCATGCTAATGGCTTGGATCACATGGCTGTTCTGCTTTGAATATCAGATTTATTAGTGAAAGCCCAGATGTTCAAAGATCACTGTCCATTGATTTCAATAGACATTAGGAGCCTTAATATCTTTGAGAATCTAGGACAGTTCAAATTGCAAAGTTTTTCTGCCTTCAGTAGTGCTATGCAATGGGCTTGGGTAGGTGTTACTGAGGGCAGAATGTGAAGATAATGGGTTGCACAAGTGTAAACAAAGGGAAGACTCTGGCCTGCAGAATCTTAATTATTTTTGTTGATATATATGAGCCAGAAAGAACCCAGCTTGACACTCAGATCCCAGGTTGAGTTTGCAGGGCTGGCAGCTAGTGGGGAGGAAAACAAAACAAAGACATCTTTTGGATTATTAGCTGAGAAAACTTTGTGGAGTTATTCCCAGTCTATCTCCACAGGGCCATTTTATAGGCCTCTCCCAGCCCACTACCCCACACTCCAGTGCCCTCCTGATTGCCGGACACAGAAGGCTTACCAGGGGTTGATTGGGAACTTGTTAATAATTAAACTATTAAAATTATATCGTTAACCATGTAAACAGGTACTTTTTAAAACCATATTTATATCCCTACTCTCCATCCTTGCAAATCACATAATTTTAAAGTGACTGAGCTGTTTTCCCACCCCCCACCTTTGGATTCAAATAGCAGAGGCCCAAATCTGCAACTCTGAGTTGAGTAGTGCTGAATGCAAAATGTATCATGAGCTTTCGTAGTGCTAATGTGCATGTATAAATACTACTCATTGTAAGGGATACCTCAGGGCAGTGGTCCCCAAACTGTGGGGCATGCACCCCATAGGGGGATGTGGAGGAATGTTCAGCTCCACTCCAGCTCCACTCCAGCCCCCACCCACAACCCCACCCTAGCCACCACGCCACTCCCGGCCCCGCTCCCGGCTGCAGATCTGCTCCTAGCCGCAGCTCCAGGCCCCAGCCCTGACCTGCTCCTGACCCCAAGAGTGGCCTTCCGACCATGGCTCTGGCCCCACTTCTGGCCTTGGCTCCTAACTCTGACTCCCGGGCAGAGCATGGACTGGGTAAGAGTGGGGGAGCACTACCGAAAAACTTCACAGGCCACTGCCTATGGGTATGTCTACACTGCATCTGGGAGGGAGCCTCACATCCAAGGTCCAAAGACTTGTTAGTGGAGCTCATGCTAGTGCTCTGCAAGTAGCTGTGTAGACATTGCTTTGTGGTGGCATCTCAGGCTGGAGCTTGGGCTCTCAGACTAGTTCACTCCTGTTGTTTAGCTCATTTCCTCAAATAGCTGTGTTAATCCAAACAAAACAAAAACCAGGAGTCTGTTAGTCCATGACTCCATTAGGTTTTGGTTCGTTGGGGTTTTTTGGCACCACAATGACAACCACTGAGCCAGCAGATGGAGCTTCTGTTAACTAATACATGCTATTCCCAGAACTGTGCTTAGTCTGACACCAAAGATTAGCCTTACGCAGGGAAGTAAAAGGAAAAGCCATGTTGGCTTGTATTCCCCAAAGCAAAGCCCAGGTGAGGAAGTTATTCAGGGTTTGTTAGGTGGAAAGGAACAAAATTGATAGGAAATGAGTGCTATTGCCAAATCTGAGAGGATGATATGAACAATGGAAAGTATAAAGAGAAACCCTAGAGATCAGGCAGTTGAAATCCTGGCTTGAGTCCCAAGAGAAAGTGAATTTGTCAGTCTAATCTATTTCCTTCTTCTTGGGTTCTTATGTCTCCCATCACCATGACATCTAAGCAGCTTCCAGTGATGCATGAAGTGACATGACTAGCCTCTTGTCTCCATTTTGCCAATTCAAAATGCCACACACTATTTGGCATGAAGCTGCCAGTAAAAATTGGAGAGCCACCTGAGTTGTTTAATGGGTTTAATTATGTAATCAGGCCCACAAATTGAATGTGAGACAACGATGTGATGCAGTTGGGAAAGAAAGAAAAAAAGGCTAGTATCATTCTGGGCTGAATTAGCAGGAGTAGCATAAGATAGATATGGGAGGTAATTGTTCCGCTCCACTCAGTCCTAGTGTGGCCTCAGCTGGAGTACTGTGTCCAGTGCTAGTTCCCACACTTTCAAGAAAGATGTGGACAAATTATAGAGTCCAGAGCTGAGCAACAAAAGTTATAAAAGGTTTAGAAAACCTGACCTATACGGAAAGGTTAGAAGAACTGGACACGTTAGCCTTGGGGAGAGAAAAAAAAACTGACAACAGCAGGGGGGACCTAACATATTTGAAGACTGTCAAGGGCTGTTATAAAGAGGACAGTGATCAGTTGTTCTCCATGTCCACTGAAAGTAGGAGAAGTAGTAATGGGCTTAATCTGCAGCAAGGGAGATTTAGGTTAGATATCAAGAAAAACTTTCTAATTGTAATGGTAGTTAAGTACCGGAATAAGTTACCAAGAAAGGTCATATAACCCCATCCACTGGAGGTTTTAAGAACAAGTTGGACAAACCCCTGTCAGGAATGGTTTAGGTTTACTTGGTCCTTCCTCAATGCAGAGAGAATGAGGGTGCGAAGGAAGGACTAGATGACCTCTCAAGATCCCTACCACCTATGAATATTCATGTTTCTGTCCTGTATCTTTCAATGCTAGTTTGCTAGATGCACAAATAAAATTAAATAAATACATTAAATAAAATCCCTATGTTACTATGGGTAGTGGGCGAAACTCCATAAAATCTTGATTCTTTGCTCTGGGTTGGCTTCATGCCTCACTACATAACGATACTGTTTTCTTCTGTGGCAACATTGCCCACACTTATTTGCCATGCAAAGCAATTTATAGAAGGTGGCAAGCTGTTGAGGTCATTAGCTGTATTTGCTTAAGAGACGCCCAGTACTGGAATTGCTCAGGGAGCATATTGCAGGTCAGGACTGTAGAATATTGACAGAGCTGAGGGAGAACATTTGCACAGGGACATTAACCCAGTGCCATTAGACCTACATATTTATAAGCCCCAAACTACCTCCCACAAATTTAGAAAAAGGAGAGGTGGAAAGCAAACCGATACAATGGTTACACTCAAAACAACTGGGAAAGGGGGTTGGGGAAAGATGGCTCCCGTTTCGTGGAGCCTAAATTATGCCAGCTGCCGTGCTCTCCTAGAGACAGTCATTAGTTGAAGATCAGCTAGAGCATTGCGTGCACTGGCCCAGCCTGCAAGATGCCTTCCAAGAAATGGGACAGTGAGGAACATGAAGCCAATGATGCTAGTTTTCTGCCCCTCCACTGCCCAAGAGGATTCCCTTACACCAGGGGAATCTCCAGGTGCTTCTCTAGCACAGCTCTCTGGCTGAGCAGCACAAAGTAGGATGTGAGGTTTGGGCCCGCTGCGCCCAGGTGAAAAATTATTAAAGTTGAAAGTCAGTGGAGGATTGGGCCCATGAATCTTAAGGTCAAGGTACTAAACAGCAGACAATTGTTGTAAAATGAGTCTTCTATGAACCAGGGCCATGTCTCACAGCACATAGAGTGGACAATGGACTCGGCAAGGGGATTTTTCAAAATACTTAAGTCTCTTAGCAACATATTTCCTGGTATTTTTTTTAAAAAGGTGCGATGAATGTGGAGGGGATGAATCATATGAAAGTCCCTCTGTTTTGCTTTGACATTGCATACAGAATGCTGAGAGAATTCAGGATTTGCCTCTATTATGTTCATTGAGATCTTATATATTAATGGATTATGCAACCCTCCCCTCCCCACAAATGCATCACATGGCTGAAAAATTCTTCAAAAGAAGCCTTTGTCATCTTTGTTACTTTGCTGTCCCTTTTCCAGTGGTCAGGTAGTAATTTGCTGCCATAGATGCATCTTCCAAGAAACTATGTCCTGCCAAAAAAAAAAAAAAAATTAAGTTTAAATAAGATAGTGCACAAAAAACCAAAGAGTACAAGTGACATTGGGTTAGAAATACCCACCTTTGTTCCCTATGAACACTATTTCATAGACAACTACATAATTAGCTTTACAAGGAAAAAAACCAAAGTATGATGATTTAAAGAGTATATTTCAATGAAAATAAAAAAGAATGAGGGAAGCTGTGCCTTAATGACAATTTGCTATTATTTTTAAGTTGCCTTTTCCCCTGCTTGTGTGACCTTTCATTTAGAAAGTGAGAGTCCTACAGCCAAAAACTTCTTAAAAGCTGAGTTGGTATGGTTTTAAAGGTTCCATTTTGATGACAATTAGCATTTAATTGCAGGTGTGAGACTTTAATTGTCTTGAGCAAGGTGTATTATACAGGTCTGTCCATAACCATATGCAAATATTGTTCCACCAGTTTTGAAAGATATTTATTGACACTTAAGCAATATAAGCGAGGTCATGGACCTTTAAAACAAGTCCCTTGCTTGAAAATGTTATTGTCCATGGTATAGTGTTTGACTAAAAGAATTAGCTTCCTCTAGCGCGACTTAACTGACACTGTCAAATTAGCAATATCATCAAATTCTTTAAAAGAAAAAAATTCCTTCAAACTGATGAGCCGAAACAGAACTTAATAGACAGCTAAATTAGATACTTGTATGGCCCCCACCCATCACCGTAGTATCTGAAAGCCTCACAGTCCTTGATGTATTTATCTTCTATGAGATAGTATTGCCCCTTTATTCTCATTTTGCAGATAGGGAACAGGCAGAGAGACTAAGTAACATCCACAATCACACAGGAAGTCTAACAGAGCAGCAAATTGAACCCAGGTCTGCTATGTTTCAGACTAGCACCTTAACCACCAGACTATCCTTCCTCTCATGGCATAGGACTATACTAGACTACCCCAATAACCTATTCTGTGTTTCATCTATATTTCCTTTTCCTACTACATTAACTGAAAAAGAAATGTGTTTTGACACACAGCTTTGCCTGTCAGATATAATCAGCCTTCTCAGAATCCTGTGACGTAATAGATGAAATGGTGGTGTCACAATCACTTGTTTGTGACATCACCCACTGGATAAACTGCTGCAAGCTAACAGGAATAGTCTACAGCAAGAAGTCAGTCAGGAGTTTTGGCTATCAGGAATGGAGAATAAATATGGTACATACACAAAAACAAGGTTGTGGAAATATATTTAAAATATGCCAACATAAAGGTCAGTAGTCTTGAAGGAGGTCTGAAAATATTGTTCTCCCGTTCCCAGCGTAATAAGCCTACATCAATAAAGCTATACCTAAACTAGATTGCTATTTTAATTTTTTCATTTGTCATAACCATCTGAGCTGCATAATCCCAACCCACTCCAGTAAGAGGACTCACGCTTGGATGGTTCACCCACCCTGAGTGAGTTCTGCTCCCCCTGACTTCAGTGGCATGGACATTGGAGTCACTAGGAGTTACAGGTAGCCCAGAACCATGCAAAAATTGTTCAACCATGACAGGATTGTGCTCTGATGATTACTGAGTAATAACATCCTCTCCCAATACTTCCATCAAGTTCAATTGTAGGCTTTGGACTCCTTGTCATAGATTTCGGCCATACGAGCTGGCATGTTCAATGATGATGGATGTCTTTCTATTGCACCCAGCTGACTCAGATAAAGTCATTCATTTCCGAGAAGCAAGATGAACCTGCTTGGAATCTAGTATCAATAAAGTGTACATATCTAAAATACACAGATTAATATTTGAACACAATGGCCCAAATTCTGTTATGTGTTACAGGGACTCCGGTTTGATTTCAGTGCGCTTGTATGTGTGTTCCTGATAAAGAAAAGTTTACCCTAATTATTTTTGAAAGTAGGCTTTGTCATCTTCTTCTTGAAGCACGTGTGAATTTTGTCACCTTGTCCATACACATTCCCCCATGCTGTTGCAAGTACTTTGTCTAGGATATGTTCCTGGCTTCAGCCACTTTTAGTTTTGTCCATGTTCATAACCCTGACAACTTTTACAAAGTGAATGTTGTTGCCTTTGACTGGACTAAAGGTTAGAGAGGATTAAATCCCAAATCAGAGGTGGACAAGAGCTCTGGCTTTAAAGTATGCTTATGAACAAGACAAAAAAATGGGGCAGCTCAGTAGATGTAAAAATGATTCCGGGGTATTCTTAGGAGGCTTCTTGCATCTCTTCCCTCCCCATATTGTTTTCCCCTTATAATGGGCAGATTCCATCTGATGTGGATCAGATTTTTTTTTTTTTTGCAAAGATTGTATGTTTCCATATGCTATGTCCAAACCCTATTGAAGGAGTGCTTAGTTCAATGAATCCTGCAGAACATGTATGAGCATGTTTTCCACAGTTTTCTGTGATCAGTGTCACTTTGGCATCTGAAGTAGGTGGGGCTTTTTTGGTGGCAATGTTTGGAATAGTACCACTGCCAGTTTTGTTTCTCCCATATGTAAACTCAGGGATCAAAATAAATATGAGCATAATAGTTCCCTTGTACCATTAAGCTCCTAGAGCAAATACTTGACCATTGCTTGTATTTGTGAGGGAGAAAAATTCACTTTCTCAAGGGCCTGTGCTCAGTGTATGCAATTTTTCCCCCCATTCAATAAAAGAATTTTGAAGAATGAGGTTAAGGCATAAAATTATTGAACAATTTGTGTTTTGTTAAAGCCAAGGATATTAAAACAAGCAGTGGGAGGGATGGCTGAAAGGGAACTATAAGAATGTTTAATATCCTAAGGGTTTGAACCTGAAGTGCTAATGCAGGCAAAACTCTCATTGATGACTATGGGATTTTTATCTTTGTGAGGACTGCATGATCAGGCCCTGAGTCTTGCCCAGAAACAAATGACACTAGGTTAGCTGAGCAGCATATGCTAAAAGAGTGTTTGGCTGTCCTGACAATCAGATGAAATTTCTGCCTCAGACATCCTTACTCCTCCATAGTTCTCCAGGCATTCAGGGACAATCCTCAAGGTGCTGAACAGCCTCAAATCACATTTAAACAGGCCCTAAAAGTGTCATCAGTTCATAGGATCAGGCTCTAAAAAAAGCTCATTAGCATGTTCAAAGGAATCTAAAGGGTTAAGTGCCCCACTGCCATTGGAGTGCCTAACTGCAAGTATCTCAGCTTAATGAGACTGAGCAGAGGAAAAGCTGTGGGCTGACATTTTAATCCCTGGTATGCAACTGTATCTTTATGCTCCCCAGTGAGAGTTAGAAATTTGGCCTGTGTCAGGCTATTCCCTCATCAGGATTCTCAAGCTATATGAGACATCATATAAGACACTGAGCCAAGGATATGCCTGGTGTAATGTCACATCACAGATCAGTTTGGCCCCATTGGTTTAATTGGCCACAAAGCAAGCAAGTATATAATGCATTGGATTCTGATTGAAATATTGAGGATTTCCATGTAAGTTCATGGACTGACCTAAAGTAATAAAGTTATGACTCATGCAAGTGGCCTCTAGCCATTCAGCCAGAAGAGTACAGCATTCATAATAGCTCACTAATCGTATGCACCATGTTTGTCTTACTCCATATCACCTATACTCCCCCCCAAAGAAAATAATTTCTTGTTCAGTTTTAGTTTTGAATTAAGTCAGAAGGAGCTTGGAAGCCAATTAGCTAGGTTAGTAACTTCCTTCCGGTCTCAGGCTGTACTCACTACTGTGTAGAGTGAGGGTGTTGAGAGAATCCATCAGGCCAAGGTCACAGTGGGGAGCGATGAAGACAGGAAAGAGGTAGCAAACTCTCTGTCCCTGCATCCATGGGAGGGTAGGAAGAGTTAATAGCTTTGAACCATTAACATATTGAAAAAGAAATATCACATAAGGAACAAGCTAATACAAAGAGCATCCTAGGAGGTGCTGATTCTGTTGGAGTCTCTCCGGAGGTCTGTATGGCCCGGTTACCTCTGCCCAAGCAAGCAGCACCATTTCTTGATGTACAGAAAATAAAATTAGTTCAGTTTAGGGCACTAGTCCACATGTGATGATTATGCTCCAAGCTAACTATGCTCTGTCATATGTTAGCTCAGGAGAGTGGGGCTCTTCAGACATGGTGCTATAATGGATTAAAAATAAAAAGCAAGGGATAAAGGAGAAACCCCAAAAATATGTCTATTTCTTGGCAAGATTTTTCTTGGACAATTACTCCTGCTTACCTAGGATGACCACATGTCCTGAAATTAAGGGCTTTGTCATTATATATATATATATATATATATATACACACACACATATACATACACACACACACACCTCCCCCACAATACCTCTCCTATGCACCCTGAAAAAAAGTGTCCCAAGTTGTTGGTACAATGGATCATATGCAGTGCTACATGCATAACCAGTAGTTTCTTCATGAAGCCATAGTATCAATGTTCTACAGAAGCATGAAAATACATACCATAGTTTTGGTAGAAAGTTATTAGACTTCCAATGCTAGTAGGTTACAAAACATTGTCTACAGTACTTCAAATATAAAAACTAAAGTTTTAAAAAAGGACAATGGGCCAAATCTGATAGTGTATGATTTACACCAGTTTGTCACTAGGCAGGATTCCAATATCCGTTTCATCAGCACAAATATTAAGAAAGTCCACTGAAATCAAAAGGAAATGGTTCACGTCCCATTGAATTCGCTGGGCCAGATTCTCATTTATACTGGGGCTGAGTGTATATTAAAAGCTGGGTGTATATTAAAACCATTTAAAAACGGTTTTCAAGGTAAAGATGAGGGAGAATCAAAGCAGTGGGTAGAAAGGACTAGAACAGCTTTTGGATGCCACCCCCAGGCAGTAATTTGGTTTGGGGGAGATGGAAGGGACTGAATTGCTTTTCTTCATGTATATGGTTCTCAGCTGGGATCTGAAATAATGGGAATTTTCACTTTAGGATAAATTCAGCCCCGTTGTAAGTGGGTAACTCCATTCAAGCCAACAGAGCTGCACCTGCTCATACAAGACTAACTTTGGCCTATTAGTCATGCATTTGGCAATAACAATAGTGAACTTGGGCCTGCAGAATCATAGAAATGTAGGGCTGGAAGGGCCCTCGGGAGATCTAGTTCCCCCCCCCCCCCGCCCCAGGTTAGTATCCCAGTATTTCATCTGGAATCTGACAAAACCCAAGACTATTTTACCAAATAGATTTACAACTTTACAGTATTTGATTCAGCTATCAACTTTCAAAAATCTCCCTCCCCATACTCCCTCCCCTCACCAAGGTGAGCAACAGCCCTGCACTTGTTTATAATCGGCAGGGAACAATGCTAACAGTCCATCCCGTTTGGTCTCCAAAGTAGACAAATAGATTGTTCCTGGTGAAGTTGTGCCCTGACACATTTGTCTTCCTGCTCATCCTCAGATAAGGATGTGGCTATACAAGGAGGAGAGATACTTCCTGTGACACCACTACAGAGGATGGAGCTGATTATGTGAGAGCCTCTGTGTGACATAGCCTGGGAAGGAGGAAGTCTGGTTTCCTCTCAGTTACTAAAGAATTGGTGCAGTGGGCTGTGTAGAAAACGT
Organism: Lepidochelys olivacea; assembly: GCF_965140295.1. Classification (NCBI taxonomy): domain Eukaryota; kingdom Metazoa; phylum Chordata; order Testudines; family Cheloniidae; genus Lepidochelys; species Lepidochelys olivacea. Next base: position 83,071,980 of record NC_140412.1, read on the forward strand.
TGATGTATTTTTCAGCACATAAGCATACCCACCACATTTCTCTGTAGTACATGAATAAACATTTAAGCATTAAAACCAATATATGTACTTCTAAAAATAGGAAACCAAAAGGACATTTAAGATCAACCTACTCAGAAAGCCTGAATAAATAGATAGAGCCCATGTTTTTGACTTTTCTGGCATATTGCAAGGACTGTTTGACCAAGGGTCAGGTAGGAAGGAGAGCAAATGAGAGAGTCAAGGGCCCTCCACTGAGAATGCCCTGCCCCCAGACGTACAGAACTGTGGGCTGTCAGTTTAAGCATCTGGCTTCTGAATTCAGCTTCTTGGGTTAAACTCGAATGAGAAGCAATCTGTAAAATATTCAGAACCCTAACCATAAATCGTTATGCAGAGCCAAACTGACTTGCACTTGCAAATGAACTGTAAGACAACTTGTCTCTGGAACACAGAAGTAGTATTAGTTGTATGACACACTGCTATTTAAGTGCACCAGATGAGGGCTGAGCGATCTAAGGGCTTGTCTACGCTGGCAAGTTTTGTCCATGAAATTAATGTTGGCAAGGAAAAAAAAAACATCAACAAAAACAAAGTCGCCAAAGCATGTCTACATTTGCTCCCTCTGTCGACAGATTGTGACCACATTCAGGGCACCTTTGTGGACAGCGAGAGCAATGGACTGTGGGTATGTATCCCACAGTGCCTTGTGACACCATCCGTCGCTAGGTGTTGTGGGAATGCGGAAACCGAGCATGGCACATCCTGGGATGTGCAAAATGTACTGTCGTGCACTGCTTTGTGTCCCAGCCCTCCAATGGTTTCTGGCTTCCTTTTGTGCTATTTTTCCAACTGTCATTCTTTTGTAGTGTGCGCCAGCATCTGCAGAGAGGATGGATCCTGCACTTCTTGCCTATGTGCGGTTAGCTGTCGTGAGGACATCACGCATGGCAGCACAGTTACTGTCAGAGCTACTCACAAAGTTAACAGAGAATGAATCGCAAGTACCCGAGTGTGATATGGATGGCAGCAACTTATCAGTGCTTTGTGCATTCACAGAGCAGCTGCTTATGGTAGACCGTTGCTTTTGGGCTAGGGAAACAAGCACTGATTGGTGGGATTGTATTGTCATGCAGGTGTGGGATGACCACCAGTGGGTACAGAACTTTAGGATGCATAAGCAACCTTCATGGAGCTATGTCCCCTGATAGCTGAGCTGTCCCCTGACCTGTGATGCAAGGACACCAGATTGAGAGCTGCCCCTTTGGTACAGAAGTGTGTTGCAATTGTGTGGAAACTGGTGAATCCAGACTGCTACCACTCAGTTGCAAATCAATCTGGAGTAGGAAAGTCCACTATTGAGCCTGTATTACTCCACGTGTGCAGGGCAATAAATCACATCCTGCTACGGAGGACCATGACTCTGGGAAATGTGCATGAAATAGGGGATGGCTTTGCAGAGATGGGTTTCCCCTAACTGTGACAGGGTGATTGATAGCACACACATTCCAATTTTAGTGCCAGAACACCTTGCCTCTGAATACATCAATAGGAAAGGATACTTCTCCATGGTGCTGCAGGTGCTTGTGGATCACTTGGGGCGTTTCACAGACATCAATGCAGGCTGGTCTGGAAAGGTGCAGGACGCATGCATCTTCAGGAACAGTGGCTGTCACAGAAAGCGGCAGAAGGGGACTTTCTTTCCAGACCACAAGATCACAGTGGGGGATGTGGAAATGCCCATAGTAATCCTGGGAGACCCAGCTTACCCCTTACAGCCCTGGCTCATGAAACCTGACACAGGGCACCTGGACAGCAGCAAGGAGCATTTTAACAGGCTGAGCAGGTGCCGCATGGTAGTTGAATGTGCCTTTGGCTGTTTGAAAGCTCTCTGAAGGTATCTCAATGGCAGGCTAGACCTTACGGAGGATAATATTCCTGTGGTCATAGCTGTGTGCTGCACTTTGCATAATGTGTGTGAAGTTAAGGGTGAAATGTTTGCTCAGGTGTAGAGCACTGAGGCAGAGCACTTGTCTGCACAGTTTGAAGAGCCAGATGCTAGGGATGTCAGAGGACAGCTATTAATATCAGAGCAGCTTTGAGGAAGCACTTTGACAGTGAGGGGCAGTAACATGTCTGCTTTGGAGTTGGTGCATCCATGTACAATTTTGGGGCCTCAAGATCCGTGCAAAAAAATGCTTTAGAAGCCTATTCCTGAGTGAAGGGATTGCTATACACTTTTGTAGAACAGAATAAAAACGTTGTACCGTTAAATACTTTACCCTTTAACAATAAATAAATGCTAAAACCTCACAACTGCGTGTAGCTCCAGCTATCGTTATGCAAGCTGTGAGACAGGGTGGAGTAATGGGGAAACTCAGGAGTGCTGTGAAGTGAAAAGGAATATGTGGGCAGAGAGGGAGATGGGGTTGGCAAAGAACTGTGCATCTGCATGTTCTGCAGTGGAGGTCTACCAGGGATCTGCTCAGTCTGCAGCTGTATCAAAGACTTGATCATCTGTCTGATCCTCCATAACTTTTATCATCTGCTCTGTCGCTTGCCTAGCAAATGCAGCATTGGCTTCCCAGCACTCTTTGCGATCCCTGATCTGTCTCATCATGCTGCAGCACCTCCCGGAAGATGTCTTTGCTGCTCCTAGGGTTCTCCCTTATCTGCTGAAGCTGGTTTGTGGGGGTGCATGGTGTGTTTGTCAAGGTCTGTGCTGAACAGAAGAGGGATTGTTACATTCCAGCAAATGATTGAAACATTTTAGTAACAAGGGCCTTTTGCTAGTAGAAATAACTCTCTCTGAGAGACTCTTGGCCGGCACACAGTTCTGCAAGCACCACAATTATGGTGAGTGTTGGGAGTTTGGGGGTGGGGGTGGGGGAAGGCAGTTGTGCACATGGACAAAAAGGTCACTGCTTGCAGAGAACTCATTCTAAAAATCACACTTTTTCCCCACAGGCAGCCAACCTGCTGGCTGATATCTCACTGCTGCAGGTGACCAGAGAAACCAGAGCACAACTGCTGCATGCTTGCGACTTTCACCCTGATCTATATGCAGCTCAGCTATGTGCTGCTTTGGTCCCAGCTCCAGTGATTGCTAAATGGCATGGTACAGTTTCCTACAATGGGGGAAACTAACAAGGCTGCAATCCCTTGGAATCTGCAGCGGAGGATTAACAAGTACTTCTCGGAAGCTTTCCAGAGCCTCTCTGGAGGATTCCCTGCAGGTCTCTGTCCATCGACACCCTGCTTGGCCATGCAGATTAGCTACACAAGGCAATGTCCAGTTTACAGAAACCACTACCTGCCTCCCACTTTTCAATTCCCTACACAAGCCACAGCAATTTACCTGGTGTCTCATCTGCTTCCTGTTAAACACTTCTGGAGTGGAGAAAAGTTCCTGGCTGCCTGCCCCACTGGGAGCACCATATCCTCTTCTAGCTCAACTTCTTCATCCAGAATTTCAGCCTCCGGGTTACCCCTCTTTCTGCCGCCTGCAAAGTATCCGTGGGGCTATCGACGAACGAGGTGGGGTCACCACTGAGGATAGCGTTCCGCTCTTTATAGAAGCGGCGGATCTTAGGTGCACCACCAGCATGGTGGTTCGCCTCCCGCATCTTATGGTACGCTTACCTCGGATCCTCTATCTTCGCTCTGCACTGCCCTTTTCGCACAAGCCTTGAGAAATTTACTCATGTCCCAATTCCTATGGGTAACTCGCAACTGTGACTGAACACACGCCTTTCCCCATATACTGATCGGATCCAACAACTTAGCGGTGGTCCAAGCAGGAGTGCGTTTGGTGCGATAGCCAGCCATGCTCACCTGGGAAGCCAGCAAGCAGGATACGAGATTTAAAATTCCTGGGGCTTGCAAGAGCAAGGGGCCGGTTGGCTGCAGGGCAGTGGAGTTCAAACTGCTGGCCAGAGTGGCAGCATGGGAATTGCGGGACACTTTCTGGAGGCCAATTAAAAAAAAAATCAAAAACAGTTGGGGTGTCTATATGGTTGTTTATGACAATAAAGGGAGGGGAAAAAGAGGGGAAAAGTCTCTCTCAGGGGTGGAAGTTTTTTGTCACCAAAACTAGGCGGTTTGTCATCCCCCCCCCCAAAAAAAAGTCACATTGCAGTGTGTACCCTATTGCTGTTTTGTTGTCAAAAGGCAGTTTTTGGTGACAAAACTTGCCAGTGTAGACAAGCCCTAAGAGTAGCATCTAGATCACATTACCACAATCCAATATGGAGATTACCATAAGTAGGTAATGGAGGCAACGTAAGGCCTGCAACCAATAGGAAAGTTACTCAGAAGATGGGAAAAAAAAAAAAGCAGTCTTGGCCATTGCTGACTTCTTCTGGATATTCAGATAGCAAGGATCCAAGAGGGTTCTTAGATTGCAGACATGACTAACCAAAAGCAGCCATGCCCCCCCCCCTCCCAGTTGAAGTGGTAGATATCAAATTCACAATTTCCTGTGGTTGCTTCTAACATCCAGTCAGAATTTCTTCACTCTTGTCAGAAATTAGCTAGCTGCTTAAAACTGTCATCTAAACCCTAATTTCAGCTAAACTGAACTTTAGAACCTGATTTGGAGAAACAAATGTGAAACCAAGCACCAGTGTGATTATGGCACTGCAACAAACTGTCCTGTTTCCCCTTATGACCTCATATACATATTAGACAGGGCAGGTGGCTGAATAGATTCTTCTAGAACACAGATTTTCTGTCATGAGACCTCTGTCACCCAGTGCTACCTTCCAGATCTTTTCCAAGGAAAAGATAAGGATAGAGTTTTACTTGGTTAATATTAACTATACCTTAATATTATAAGGTATAATATAATATCAACTATACCTCATGGTTGACAGAAGTAAGGAGGATTGACAGATCGAAGAGGATCACCTTTATCCATCACTAAAATGAGACGATAGACCATTACAATCACCTATACCATACCCATATGCCTTGGCCTACCCAGGTCTAAAACCAGAATGAAAACGGTCAGAGAAATCAGGACTTTACTGCCAGAGCTGCCTTGCCACAAAAAACTTTTCTAAAAATTTTACTATAAAAATAAAGATAATTGGTGAGATTGCCCATATCAGAATGTGGTTTGCATAGCACAAACCTAACCGTCATTAATTTAAGAGATGCTGACCCTGTTTTGCTGAAGGAAGGCATCAACCTCCCTTAAAGTCCCAATGTTCTAACTACATTTTACAAACCAAGGGAGGCATGGTTCCAAGTCACAGGTCACAACTTAAAGCTCCTGGATTATTTTCAGACATTGTACAATTAATAGAACTTGAAACAACAACTTGCTACTGAGAATTAGGAAGAAGTGGGTTATACAAATGCAGAAACAATTAAGAACCCTTTCACCAAAACACAGGGTGAAAATCTGTCTCTTTTGGCTTTTGTCATGGACTTTCAGTAGCCAGGATTTCACCCAGTTTCTAGAATTTAGATTAGTGAGATGTAAAAGGACATCTTGGTCATTTGGGAGACCACCAGTTAGCTAAATATGTATATACTATTCTTATTCAGGAATTTCTCTTGCAGCCTTTTGGAGACGGACATATTTTGATGTGAGCGAAGTTGGGGTTTATGACTCAGTCCAATCCGCACTGATCAGACCCTGAAATAAGATATTCTGAATTTCCCTGTAAAGAGATGTTGGGATCCAGATCCAAACTGCAAAGCTGGCTACTCTTTCTTTGAGGCTTAGGTCCATCTCTACTCTTATCAGAATGACGACTGAACTTTTGAGATATGCAGATTGTGAAAAATTGCACTATGTACCAAGATATTAAGACTCCTTATACCCTATATTCTGCCTGCATCACTACCCACTTTTATAAGTAAGTCTCATACTCATCATACTTTTACTCTGTGCATGGAATATAGACCCCAGGCTGATCTCCCAGTAGCACAAATGTGTTTTAAAGCTGCCCAAAAGGGGCAGCTGGGGGTTCCCCTAATGGTCTAGGGAGTCAACAGGCACATGGACAAGGGAGAATCCTGTCGATATAGGTACTTAGATTTTCAGAAATCCTTTGACAAGGTCCCTCACCAAAGGGTCTTAAACAAAGTAAGCTGTCATGGGATAAGAGGGAAGGTCCCCTCATGATTGGGGACTGGTTAAAAGATGGGAAACAAAGAGCAGGAATAAATGGTCAGTTTTCAGAATGGAAAAAGGTAAATAGTGGTGTCCCCAGGGGGTTGTACTGGGACCAGTCCTATTCAACATATTCATAAATTATTGGCAAAAATTTGCCAATGATACAAACTACTCAAGATAGTTAAGTCCCAGGCAGACTGCAAAGCGCTACAAAAAGATCTCTCAAAACTGGTCAACAAAATAGCAGATGAAATTCAGTGTTGAGGGATGCAAAGTAATGCACTTTTGAAAAGATAATCCCAACTATACATATAAAACGAGGATCTAAATTGGCTGTTACCACTCAAGATAGATCTTGGAGTCATTGTGGATAGTTCTCTGAAAATATCCAATAAATGAGCAGTGGCAGTCAAAAAAGCAAACAGAATGTTGGGAATCATTAGGAAAGGGATTGATAAAGCCGAAAATATCATATTGCTTCTATACAAATCCATGGTACACCCACATCTTGAATACTGCATGCAGATGTGGTCGCCCTATCTCAAAAAATATATATTCAAATTGGAAAACGTTCAGAAAAGGGCAACAAAAATTAGGGGTTTGGAACAGCTTCCATATGAGAGATATTAATAAGACTTGGACTTTTCAGCTTGGAAAAGAGACAACTAAGAGGGGATAGGATAGAGGTCTATAAAATCCATGACTGGTGTGGAGAAAAAAAAAATAAGGAAGTGTTATTTAATCCTTCTCATAACACAAGAACTAGCGGTCACCATATGAAATTAATAGGCAGCAGGTTTAAAAAACAAAAGGAAGTATTTCCTCCACACACACACACAATGCACAGTCAACCTGTGGAACTCCTTACCAGAGGCTGTTGTGAAGGCCAAGACTAACAGGCTTCAAAAAAGGACTAGATAAGTTAATGGAGGATGGGTCCATCAATGGCTATTAGCCAGGATGGGCAGGGATGGTGTCCCTAGCCTCGGTTTGCCAAAAGCTGGGAATGGGTGACAGGGGATGGATCACTTGATGATTTCCTGTTCTGTTCATTCCCTCTGAGGAACCTGGCACTGGCCACTTTGGTCTGACCCAGTATGGCCACACTTATGTTGTTTCCCCGATTCCTCCCGTATGTTCAAATCTTTACATATATCTGAAAATAAGTCTGCATAAAAAAATGGGAGAACTTACATTTGTTACGGTTTGCCTTATGGAGAAGGATTAGGGTTGTTTGTCAGCCTGAATGCTTGGCTGCTCAGCAAGGAATTTTAAAACATGGAATCATATTCGCTCATTGATAAATCAATAAAACTAACAATATGGAGCAACCACTTACCAGGTACTTTTATTCATCTTTCCAAGACACTGATCTTCCTCCCATCCTGGGGATTGTCAAGATAGAATATAACTCATGGCAACATTTTATGATGGTAGGGATGCTTATTATATAAACCAATTCATGTCTTCATAATCTCATTTATTAGGATACAGAATCTAGAGAAGAATTACCTTCAGTTTATTTCCTGATGACTACTAGTCAGCTAGTGATCATTTTCATAACATGTATTTTGAGTTTAAAAATGGTTTTTCAAAATTATCTCACTAATATGGCAAATAGAACCTCAACGCTTCTGTTGATGTGGGATGTGATGGGAGTGACCTTTGTCTTTTCTGAGGTGATCAAAACATCAGAGAGAAGCCTGTCAATGTGTAATACTGTACACATGTGATTCTATGTAATTCTAAAAAGATGGACAATTCAACACCACCTCTTTCTGAGGCAAACTCACTTATGCTCCAGTGGATTGTTTCACATGTGTAAACTGTGTTAGCTGATTAACTTCCTTTGCACCATATCATTCAGAGAGACTATAAACAACGCTGCTTTGCAATACAAAATGCTACAAATGGGAAATAAAAACATAAGGGGGGGAGGAGGAGTTTCATTTTACAACCACTTCTTCCAACCTGAAGCTATAATAAATGTGAAAATTGTGACTGTGTGTGATGTTTTTATCTACACATCATATTTTAATATTGGTTTGTGACAGAAATACACATCAAAATTGATGGAGTGATGATGTGCCAGTAATTATGAGCAGAGTTACCCAAGGTTTCAAGAAGTGGTTTCATAATAAATGATGAAATAAAGGGTAAAAGTACTTTTGTATAGTACCCCCACTTCTCCCCTGCCAAAAGGCTAGGGCTAGCTGCTGTGCAGCAGAATAAAAACAGGTCCCATAATAAAAAAACTACACCACAATAAAGTATCATATTAGGGTTATAAATAACTTGTCTGTATAAAAAAAGGAATGTCTTTAATTTTAGACTGTGTTCCTTTCTTACAATTTTGTTCAATCTTGGGCAAAGTACAGTTTTATTGGAACAACCTTGTGCAGCAAACATACCTTTGCTCTGCTGTTTTACTGAAGCATTTATGATTAGTTTGCATTTGGGGGCAGGGGAAGGTAAGAACCCTTTAGTCTTTAGATTACATTGCTCAAAAGATAATCTTGAAGTGACATCAATAATTCTATGAATTATTGTCAGAAGAGCTGCTAAATAAAAAAAAAATCAACTGAAGGTGATGAGGGAGAAAGGGTGTCCTCACACCTCCCACTGTAAGGGCCAGGCACTTGGATTTTGAGACCCACAAAGCACAGTGGCTGCAAACAATACATGTTTAAATGTAAAGAATGAAATAATATGAATGCTGCTATTTCCCACCCCAAAATTCATCCTGATCCTAAAAAAAGGTTAAAAACCAATACAATATTTTTGTTCCTCTTTCTTTACACTGTACACGGTGTGGTGTTCAGGCTATCCTACTTTTGGTTTTTAATACTATTGTATTAAAAACCAATACAATATTTTTGTTCCTCTTTCTTTACACTGTACACTGTGTGGTGTTCAGGCTATCCTACTCCCCCTCTGTCACCATCCCTCCCTAAACAAACATGTCACACTTCAGAGACCTGAAGAAGAGCTCTGTGGAGCTCAAAAGCATCTCTTTCACCAACAGAAGTTGGTCCAATAAAAGATTACCCCACCTTGTATCGAATATCTGGAACCAACTATGGCTACAACACGGCAAGTGTTACTTTTGAAATACATGTGTGTAATTGTCTTCCTGCTTTTCTCAGAGTCAGCCATGCACAAGCACTGTTTCTTTAGGGAGAAGGGCTAGGTGTCTGGCTGATCAATACAAGAGCCCATGCAGACAGACACCTAGTCTATCTTTATACATACTCATGGTGTCCATTTCCTGAAGTACCTTGGAACAGCAAAACAAGAAATGGACTTCAGTGGCAGATTGGCTGGATCACAGGCCAAAGTCCAGTGCTACAAGCATCGGGCCCAGTAGAGATTATTCATTCCCAGTGCAGATTTCCCTCATCAGCCTCTCAGTGCAGTCTTCTCCCGCTCCAAATTACCACTGGCCAGTCTGTACCTTCTGCTGTATTAGCTTCACTGGGATTGCTTGTGTGATTAAGGAAAGCTCCATGTGAATACAGCCTTGCAGGATCAGGTCCATATATTGGAACCTCATAATAAAATGAGGAAACTAAACATATGCTTGTGTACCTTGGGCGAATGCCAATCTTAAATGCTTACTGAGCTGTACCATTTTCAGACTGAACCTTTCACCTTCATTGTGTGGATGCCACAGGAGTGTAACAGTGTTAAATAACACTGCCCAACAGATGCCATATTGGTTTGAGATACCAAAAGGAAAAATATCTGTGCAACTTCTATGCCGATGTGATGTGGAATGATTGGAAGCATATTTGTAGGATACCTAGTTTATAAGGCGTTAGGGTCACAGTAGCTAATGATGGAACAGACCAACCGGATCACTGAGTCTGTTCCCCCACAGGGGCAGGATATCATCGTGATCCTCTTAAAATGGGAATAAAAAAAAAAAAAAAAAGGGGGATGAAATCTGAGCCTTTTACTCCCTTCATATTTGTGTTACATTCAATTTCCAGCAATAAAAATCCATCAAGGTCAGCTGCGTTATTTCGTAACACCTTATTATGGAGATTGGAACTAGCCAAAGGTGAAGGTAAGGAATCAACAGCTCTCAGCAGCACTATAGGCAAGAAAGCCAAGCACTCTGGACACTAGAATGATTTTTGTTATCAAAAGCAAAAATGTATAGCTTTACAGTGGGGCAGGCTAACCGTGGGGATGGTTGGGCCATTGCCTAGAGCCCCCAGAATGTGCTGAAACTGTACTCTGCCTAATATTTCCACACAGAGTAATAGCCCATCAAAGGTCAGATATTATGCCACAACAAATAAAGGCTCCTAAACCTCTGGGAAACCAGGGCCTCCCATTTCTTCAGTCTAGTCCTGATCATGCAACTTCAAGATACATTTTTCCTATTAAATTATTGTGCTGATTTCAAGTGCCTTGGCAGAGGCTGGAGCACCATTTATAGTTAAAGCTCCTCAGCTGGTCTCAACTCATGTATCTGCATTTAAGTCGCTTTACCCCAGTTGAGAATTTTGCACCCCCCTCCTCCCAAAAAACAATTTAATGTTAGAGGCTAACTCATGTTTGATCCCATCATCACTGTGGGCTCTTTGAAAGGAGGCAAATGCAGAAGTATTTAGAGTTAGGAAAAGCCACTCGATCACAGGGATCATTATCCTCCAAGTAGAGGATACAGTCCCCTGACACAGAACACATCAGATATCTCCCTAAATGTAGCATCTATCTGATAGTTCTTTCAGAGGCAAAACTCTTGCTGAAGTCAGTGGCAGTTTTGCCTAAGTGAAGAGTGCAGGATTTAGCCCTTGATTTTAGCCAGAAGGCTAATCTGGACAAAAGCTGCCAAGCTGATTTAAAGGCAGTGGTAGAAACCTGTGTAGTGGAAACAGTGGGCTGCTTTTCAAAGGAAAATCAGGTATATCTGTTTTACTGAAATACATGGGTTTGCACCAATCAAAAACAGAGGTTTGTTAAAAGATAATGCAGTGGCTAGGATTCTCAGGGGCAGAAGACCCGAGGAGGCAAAATAGTCAGATGCCTGCACTTGAATCACTCTAAACAATCCCTTCCATTTGTTTTCTTTAGCTACCACCTCCCCTCCCTCCCCGTAAAGTTGCCGCTCCCTCCTGCTCACAGAGGAAGAACATTAACAAGTTTTCAGCTATGTAGCATACTCATATTTCAAGATACTTTTCCTTGATCTGCTATTAACTTGACATGGGCCCAGGCCATGAAGTTTAGATCCAAAACCAGGCTTACTTTTATAGCCTGCAGATATGCAGATCCAAGATGCACAGATCCAAGATGCTGGCTGTGAATTTGAACTTCAAAGTTTGTGGGTGCTCAGATTTTAGGTGTTGCCATGGGGCTGTCTCTGTACGTTACGCCAATCTTATTGGTCTTTTACACCCATAGTCAAACCTCCACAATGAAAAGCAGCACTGAGGTGATGCTACATTAATATAGGACAACCCTGTCTGAAGCAGCAACTGTCAGCAGCATTAGTACAAGGTCAGTGTCTAATTATTCCTTTCAGGAAAGGCCTCCTGTTACACACCCATATGCAAAACAAACACTCTTAAATACATACAGTGCAGTGTATTGCCATTTGCTGGTGTCATGAAGACTGGCAAAAATTGCCATGGCAGTAAGTGTTAGCGTGAGTTGTGAAACCAAGTCAAACTCCTAGTACAAGGACAACTTCAAGATGATCTATCTGCCTTTTAGGTCTCCCTTCCCATGCAGGGTAGGGAAAGATCAGTGTAGGAACAGTTTTGAACGAATTTCTGAAAATGCAAGAGGGCAGCAGAAATAACTGCATTAATCAGCAGCACAGAATTATTTTTGTTACTTAACAACCTTATATATAATCTCTATTTTTCTGCAATAGAGACTTGTTTCAGAAACCAAAAGTGGTCCACGTGGTAGAACCTTCATTGTAATGCTTTATTTTTAAAAAAGTGATATTTTGAATCCTAGAAATGCAAAACAATGACACCTGAAATTCACTTTCCTTTTTCTACTTCTTTTCATCTCAAATGTTAACATTCGGGATGAAAGATAAGCTTCATTAAAAACACTGGCCATATCAACTAAAGATATATGGACAAAGCCTGGTTCTTCTGTGTGCATGCAAGACCCAAAGCAATCGGAAATCCTGAATCTCTGCTGCACTGAGTGGGAGAATAAAGGAGGCCAAGGAGAATCTCTAGAGAAGGATTTCACAAACTCTGATGTGCCAACAAGAGCTGCTCCATGAGGACTCACTAGTCTAGAGCGCAGAGAAGCGCTGCAGGCAGAGCAGGAAAAGGGCCAGCGTAGCCATATGCAGCACAGATCCACTACACAGAGCTGTGGTTAAGGCTTCTACAGATAGGGGTCTAGTAGCCAGCTGGGCCTGGGGACTTCAGTTGTATCTTCAAGTTAGAGGGAGGATTCTGTCACCTCAACACCTACTTGATTTCCTCATGCAAAGTCCCAGCTATTCAGGCCACACCTGGGGGACCTGGAATAGTGACACTAACACCAGTACAAACCCAAGTTTTCTAATCTCACGGTACTATGAAAAGCAATACAAGACTTTTTTTATTCCCCAGACTCAACATTCAGAGCAAGCTTGCTGCTGTAATCTTTAGCAAATATGGTTTTGCTTGCACAATAATTCTGTTCCGAAATCAATAGAGCTATACACCAAAATATCTAGCTTTCCACATGGAAGAGTTAACAGGAAAGACTGTTAAAAAATAATATTCCATGACATCAGCTATGTTTATGACATGCCCTTTAGTTACCCCTACCAGTATCAGTGTGTGCACTTTAGTACAACAAAATAGTGCACTAACAGTGCACACATCGAAGTAAAGAATGGCTTCATTAATTAGCCAATAAATGTGCTATCAGAGAATTTAAACAGCTTTTGCTCTTACAGTTCATCTTACATAAAAAAAAATACTGTCGGCTGTCTCAGTTCTTCTGGTGAATTTTTGGAACAATATGTGTTCTTCCACCTGCATTATTTTAATCATCTGCTAACTATTTATTAATAGAAACAAGTTGTCCTTTCCCTCAGTTGTTGTATTAATTAAGAGAAGCAGACTATACATGTGCAGAAATAGAAATCCAAACATATCACTGATCAGCGCCCCCGCCCCCTTTTGTTTTGTAAGGAGAATTGAGGAGGACTTCTCCGCTTCTTTCTTGAGAAACTCCAAGACCATCAAGAAGCAATTTAGGTGTTCATACAACAGTTGCCATTCAGGAGCAGGAAGACGGCACTGAGGAAGAAAAGAGACCTTGAGAGACAACAGCCCAGATTCTCCCCAGCGGTGTAGCTATATGGTGCCAAGTTGCCCACTGATACGGGACTTACATTTGGTATAGTTGGCCACAGAAGGATCATCCCAATGTAATAAATAAATACATACATACATACATAATAATAACTAGCTCTTATGTAGCACTTTTCATCAGAATGTAGGAGGATCCTCTGGCACTGAAGAGGATAGCTGCTCCTACACACCTTCTCACTGAGGGAGTGTGTGATTAGAGGAAAGGTGGCATGGCCAGGGATTTTGTGCACTCTGGCAATCCATGGCTCCATGTTAGCCTTTTGGGGCTGTTGAAAGGCAGCACAAGTTAAAGCAGACCTCAGGCTGCCCTAACTTATGCTGGGGACTGATGTTGCACAGCGTCAGCTCAGGACTGGGGAAGCACAAAGGTGTCTTTAAAGGGCTTTGCTTTATTCTTAGCTATAGCTGAGAAGCTGGGCCACAGTGGCTGCAATTATTACATACTTTTGGACTGATGCTGCTATCAGTTACATCGCAGGCATCTCCTCCGAGGTCATTGGAGTTACACCTTTGCAGACCAGGGGCAATCAGATCAGAATTAGGCCCATTACTCTTTCTTGGATTTTTTAAAAAGTACAAGATTGCTCTTCCTGAATTCTGTAGTTCATTGTTCTCATTGTTCATCCTGAGCTAGACTGCGTCTGTTAGACACAGCCCAGCACTGGGACAGGGCTCTCAGCCAGATAGTATTGCCAATCCCAAGCATTCAAATATCATGAGTCAAACCCTCCCCCCAGTCATGAGATCAATTTAAAACATTTTTTTTAAATAATAAATGTTGGGTTCTGTTATTTGTCTTAATGTTTCGGAGCTTTTGGGTCGCACTTGGGTCATATTTCCAAGTTTTCCTCCTTAACTATGAGCCCTAGAAACATTTTGTTTTTATTCTAATGAAAGCCTCCACTCCTGCCATGGCCAAAAGGTCCTCTTCCCATCCCCATCTTAGGATGTAGCTACGCTGACCTGTTGCAGCCGTGACAGCTGCTCAGAAGTTGTTCACGTGCCTATCTGAGTGGGCCAATCTATCCCAGGCAACAAGCACCCGCTTGGGGTAGACTAGGATGGAAGGAGAACAATAAGGCGAAAGAGGAGAAGAGACATGGGGAAGACTTTTTTTTAAAACAAACCTTTTCAACCATAGATAACGTTGGAGGGAAACAGGATGAAGGAGGCCCTCTTACCAGAGGAGGGAGAGAACAAAAGATCAAGGCCCATAGGGGGCTATAAAGACAGCATAATTGATTACCTAGGGATTTCCCACACACAGGGAAATCCCAGAGTAGTGTAGAGTTGGCATAGCCAGTCCTCCACCACCCCCAATCAGAACCTCAGCCTAGGGGCCATGGCCAGGTAAAAGAGGGTGTGGCCAGAATGCCTCTGCACTCCAGGGAGCCATGGCTGCCAGAAGAAGCAGGGCACAACTTAAGAGCAGTGTCAGGGGAGGGGGGCATAAAGTGTAGCTCAGCCAGACCCTCAGATCTGGCCCCAAATGTCTTTTTACTTTGTCCTTGCCTGCTTTTTACCTTACTTGTACAAATTCTGTAAGGTGTTCAGTCAACATGGAGAGAGAGAGAGAGATGCTATTTTAAAACATATAGAAGACAACCAGATGGTAGCAAAGAACCGTACTTATGCATGTCTTTAAAGTTAGGCACATGCTTAAGTACTTTGCTGAATTGGAGTCTGATAGCGGTACATAGTACAGTGGGTTTATAGATACACAAGGACATCAGTTTTATCTCTAATCCAAAAGGTATAATTTCTACCTCTTCCCAAAGGTTCAGTGCTAACTCAAATAAAAGAGTGCCACCTACTGAATTACCATAACTATTTCCTTAAGTACATAGGGTTTCCTTTTTTTCCCCATCCAACTGCTGACAAGGCTAAAAGATGCTCAACTCATGAGATCTGGTGAACTCATAGGCCAAAGTGGCATTGCTACATTCCACATATTCCTTTACCTTATCTTCTCCTCACAAAATGAAAATCCCTCAGCTGTATGCAACTAATTTGCTGGAGAGCTACATTTTAAATAAACAATAATTCTTTGCACTTCTATACCCTCTTTCATCTGTGGGTCTCAAAGCATTTCACAGTTAAGGACTCAAATTTGTCTTTTAGGCACAATCTGTGCTGGGGCCAACATGGAGTCATAATTCTCACAGGGGCTGTCAAGTATGGATCGCCCCTTAAAATGTACCGGGATGTAGACAGAATGCTCTAGAAGTGCCACAACAATAAAGTGACCAGGAAACTATATTTTCCACAGTGGCAAAACCATCTTTTCTTTAGAGCTGGTGGAATTTTTTTCAGTCAATATGTATTTGATGAAAAATGAACATTTTTGTTTCTTTCCAAAATGTCTGTTTTTTTCCTAGCAAAAAACAGAAACTGAAAACTAGGAAATGACCACAACTTATTTATTTATTTTGTCATTTTTGCATGGCCGACACTTACTTGTCTGACAACACTACATTTTCTGACCAGCTCTACTTTCCTTTCCTGCTGCTTCATGGAGCTGCTTTAGGTCATCACAATACAGATATACCCATTTTTTCCATTCTGTCAGTCCAATAATGTATTCTGTTGTTTGAACTCCATCCTCCCTTCACACTAGGAAGAAGTAGCATTAGCATCCTCCAGGAGGTGCTGAGGATATAGGGTACGTTTCCTTTTCCAGTAGAACTACGTTGGTTCTCTTTACAGTTGGCCGTTTTTGCTGAAGAATGTCCAAACTTCCTCTGTGCATTTCTTGAGTGCTTATTTCCAATGAGTATGGTTTGGTCTAGGCAGCTACTTGAGGTGATCTCATCAATTCCAAAGGTGTCAAACATATAACTCCTTGCTCTTGTAGATAGTGCAGTCTTTAAATTGACCCATCTTATTTCTTCTGGTGAGTTACTGAGCACTACCCTAGCCTACCATCATTTAGGGCTAGGGTTCATCTCCTTAAAAGTCTCTATATAAATCAGAGTTCACCTCTTCCGCTAACTCACTGGGAGTTTTGCTCTTGGCTGCAGTGGAAGCAGCAGTGTCCCAATATCATTTGGACAAGGAAAGACCTTGTTGTAAAATTGCATAAATGGAAAAGGCAAAGTAAAAATTTCTCTGAATTTCCTGAACTTTGTGTGATTAAAATCACAGACTTAACCTTGTGGCAGCATAGCTTTGCCTGCCAATAACAAGCAATAAATTATTAGTGCACAATGCTCCGTCCATCATTTTAGTTGCTTTGAATAGGAAAAGCATTTCTTAAATAAATGTTCTACTACATTGTTTTGCACACAACGGGGCAAAATACAAATATCTTCCAACTTCATTTTTAAAATGTTTACATTGGTTTGTCCCAGAAATGCTAAACCTTTCTTTATATAATGTGATGTTTCTTAATATGATGTGTTTGACCCTGTCAGGCAGCCTTACACTAGCAGTCTTCTCTCGTGTGTGTTTCCACTGAAGTCAATGCAACTACCTGCATGAGAAAGAATTCCTCGCAGGAGTAGGGTCTGAAGGATCAGGACTGATTTATATTACTACAGTGGTGATATCAGCTACAGTAGAGCAGATGTGAGCATCCATGGACTTCCTCATTGCTTTAATCAGCTATGCAGAAATAATAAGATAGTGGTGTCTTGTTTACAGTGTGAGTTGGGTGGGAGCTGCACTCTAAGTTTCTTCCCTTTTGGCGAAAACTGATCACTAAGGGCTAAGCAAGACAAGCTGTTTTTCCTGAATTTCCTGCTTATACAAAGCTTTCATTTAGTCCTGTGAATTTCTTGTGATGATTAATTTGAAACCATTAGTGCTTATCACCATTCTGAGGAGAGCACAGGGTTGAGTAATAGGGCTGAAGCTATAATTTTAAAGACACCACTGGCCTGATTCCATCTAACACTCGGTTATGCTTAATATTCCTTTGAAAGAAGCCACATTTTAAAGTTTTTAATAAGTTATCTAAATTAAAATTTGTCCAAACCGTTCTGTCTGTAGGTGGAGTGCGATATGAAAACTTGAAGGAATCAATGAATAATCAACCTGCAGTAAGTGATACTTTAAAGCTTCAAGGAGACAAAAGAGTAAACTTTATTTCCAGAACTCCTTGGTTGAAGTCCTCAACTTGACCCGAAAAAACACAACTTTAGCAAACCAAAGCATATGGAAATTATGGGATGCCATTTCATTTATAAGATGTAAAAATGGCTCTCCAGGGGGGCCACATATCAGGCTACATGAAATGTTTCCTTATTCTACCTGTTAAAAACAAAAAATGAATTGTAAAATATTTCCCTTATTCAGTAAGAAAAACAGAGCATAACTGTTTTCGTCCACAGTCTACGGAAGATGCTAGGGTCAATTCTAGCCACCTTCTAGTCTTGGTATATACTCCTACAACCCTTCTTGACATGAATAACCCTTCATCAAGGCTCACTGATTTCAGTAATATTACTCACGTGTAAAGGATTACAGAAATAGACCCTTGCTTTATAATTCTACTGTTTACTGTACATACACCCTTATTTTATATAAAGTCACAAATTGGCAAGGTGGCAGCTGCATTTACCAGCTTAACCAAGATTTTTGGTCATTGAAAATCTACACCTTAAAGACCAGACTACGAAGTTTCAACTCAAATGTTATCTCTATCTTAACATATTTGTGTGAAAATGGAAATCTACCAATGGTACAGACATATGCCTAAATGCCTTTGAAACCAAATGCCTCAGAACAACACTAGGTATTAAACTGAATGAATGTATAACAAATGCCAAGATTCGCCAGAGAGTTCAACAACTTCTTATCTCTAACCTTTTAAAGAAAAGAAGCTGGAAACATCTGGGATGTGTGTTAAGAATGAAGCCAGAGCAGGCATGCCATTGGGCAGCTGAAGGTACACGCAAAAGAGGCTGACCAAAAAGTCCCTCCATCAAACACTAGTCAGAGAGAGACTTAACAACACAAAGAACACGCAAAAAGTGGCCAAGAGCAGACAGAGATGGTGGAGCCTGGTTTGAACCCTAAACAAGGTCTGGTGGAGGGCAAAGATTCAGATTCAGAAACCTTTATTTAAGGGATTAATCATGCTCCCCTTTAAGTAAAATGGAACAAATACAGACACTGTGAAAAAGGAGCAGAGAAGAGGGAAAGCAGAAAGTCTAATGAAAACTATCTCTCTGTGGCAGATTCTACATCCTGACCCTGTGGGGCCAGTGGACACAGAGAGCCACTTTCAGCTCCCTGATCCTCAGCCACCCAGCCCCAGGTCAAGAGGAAGCTACACAGGAGCAGCTTCAATTTACACCACTGGCATATGGTCAGGCCAGGAGGAGGTGTAGCAGAGCTCTAAGCTGCCAAGCCCCTTCCTTCCCTGCCCCCACCATGTCTCTGGAACACTCCCAGCACACCCCTTCCCTACCCTAATGCCAGGGCTAGTGCAGGGCACTGGTGTGGCAGAGCATCCTCTGCCAGGTTTCTGCCAATGGAGAGGTCTCCTACACAGTGGGGATTCTCTCCTGGTTATCTCTGGCTGGTGTAAGGCCATTTTGTACTGCTTATGGACCAGAGCATAGGGCACCCTCTCCTGTTGATGACCATGCTGCAGGATTGGATCTTAAGTAAACAGGAAAGCAATGGTCAAATTTTGCTTGCTTTTCGTGCGGCATTGACTATAATAAGATTACGCCTGTGAACAAAGCAAGCGGGATGTGGCCCTGCCTCTGGATTTTGACACCCTAGTGCAGCCTACCCATTCTGAAGATTTCTGTTTTCAGAATCACCCAGAGCTCCCAGTTGCTCCATATCCCTCTGGTCATTCTTCACCGATTGCTCTTATATGGCACCTTCCATCCAGTAACATCCACAGGCCTAACAGGCATTAATTAGGCCTCACAGCACTGCCCTGGAGCAGGTGAGGGATGTGATGTATTGTTCACCCACCACTGAAATACATGCAACACAGGAACCGTTTAACACAGCAACAGTTCGCGCCCATTTTGGAGAGAGGGAGCAGGACATTTTAGGTAGGCAAACACTGAAGTTGAGCTGAAGTTTGGCCAGGACACTAGGCCAACCAGTACTTTTAATAATCACCAGAATTCAGGACCTCAGTTTTAGGTCCCATCCGTGAGATTCATAGAGTTTAAGGCCACAAGGTACCATTAGCTCTAGTCTGACTTCCTGTATATCACAGCCATTAAATTTCACCCAGTTACCCATGGATTGAGCATAATAACTGGTGTTTGACTGAAGCATGATTTTGTCTGGCTAAAGCAGATCTCCCAGAAAGGCATCCAGTTTTGATTTGAAGACATCAAAAGAGGGCGAATCCATGCCTCCCCTTTGTAGTTTGTTCCAATGATTAAGTGTCCTCATTAATTTGTGCCTTATTTCAAATTTCCATTGGTCTGGCTTCAGCTTCCAGCCAGTTGTTCTTATTAATCCTTTCTCCACTAGATTAAGCAGCCCTTTAGTACCCAGTATTTTCTCCACACTATAACCAAGTTCACGGCTCAGTTTTCTTTTTGCTAAGATAAAGAGATTGAGCTCTCTCTCACTAGAATGCATTTTCCAGCCCTCAAATAATGTTTGTAACTCTATACCCTCCCCAATTTTTCAGCTGCCTTTTTCATACCTGAACATCAGAACTGGATTCCAGCATCTGTCTCATCCATGTTGTATACAGAGGTAAACCCACCTTCTTACTGTGTTTATACAGCCAAAGATTGCATTAGCCCTTTTTGCAACAGCATCATACTCGCAGTTCATGCTCAGTTGCTTGTCCACTGTGACTCCTAGACCCTTTTCAGAGTTACTGCTTTCCGGGATACAGTCCCCCACTCTCCATATTACCATACACTTAGAGCTTTTCAGTTGTCACTATGTGTCTTTAAGGAAGGTCAATCAGCCATACTATGATAATTTACATTTATATTGTACCTTTAACCTTCACTGATTCCAAAGCTCTTTATAAATATATAAGTGGGAGGACAGGATTAAAATTCAAAATGATCGGGACAAACTGGAGAAATGGTCTGAAGTAAATAGGATGAAATTCAATAAGGACAAATGCAAAGTACTCTAATTAGGAAGGAACAATCAGTTGCACACATACAAAATGGGAAATGACTGCCTAGGAAGGAGTCCTGTGGAGAGGAATCTGTGGGGGGCATAGTGGATCACAGGCTGAATATGAGTCAGCAGTGTAACATTGTTGCAAACATCATTCTAGGATGTATTAGCAGGAGTGTTGTAAGACACGAGAAGTAATTCTTCTGCTCTACTCCATGCTGATTAGGCCTCAACTGGAGTATTGTGTCCAGTTCTGGGAGCCACATTTCAGGAAAGATGTGGACAAATTGGAGAAAGTCCAGAGAAGAGCAACAAAAATGATCAAAGGTTTAGAGAATATGACCTCTGAGGAAAGAGTGAAAAAATTGGGTTTGTTTAGTCTGGAGAAAAGAAGATTGAGAGGGGACATGATAACAGTTTTCAGGTACATAAGAGCTTGTTCTACTAGCCATCTTCTTCCCTTAGTTACACCAGTGCCACCCCCTACCTACGGAGAGGTGTAGGCGCAACGGAGGGAAGAATTTGGACCAGTTTGTTATCCATTCTGTTGATGTGTGAGCCAGAATAAAACCCAGCTCTCATTCCCATAGTTGTGCTGACTCTGCAGTACCAACAGAGGCAAAAAGCAGTAAACTTTTATTTTGTCACAAGACAGCAGGGCTGCCAAGGCATACACACAGGGAGTGTCTCTAGGGTGTAAGAAGCTGCCATTTTACAGAGTCACTTTTCTGAATAAAACCATACTATTGTGTTAACACAAAACCTGGTTTATATTGTCTCACCCTAAAGACACACACACAGAGTAAACTACTGTTCTATCTACCTATCTCAGCAGGAGAAAGGGATGAGTTCATGCAACCGTTGCTCCAGGGAATCAAAGTGTTTCATAAATGATGCTTTTTCCACTAAGGAATAAAGGGAGACATTCTCCCCTGTGCTGTAGCCGATTTATGATGTTGCGACAGCATTTCAACTAATAAAGATTTCACATTGAAAACCTCTTCTCCATACGCAATTTCCTTTGCTTTCTCAACCCTGACTCCTATGAGACAGCCCTTTCTGCTTACTTAGAACTTGTACAGTGCTTTCACTGTCAAACCATTGTACCAACATTAACTAATTCACTCATCAATCCTCACAGCATCCCTGAGAGCTAGGAAGAGAAACTTTATTAACCCCGTTTTATGTGGCTCGGAAAAATAGAGGCGCAGAGTTTCAGCTGGTGCCAACTGGCGTAGCTTCATTGACATCAGTGGAGTTATGCCACGTCACACCAAATGAAAGGCTGGGCCCGCGGCCGAGACTCATCCAAGATTGTACAGCATATTGATAGCGGAGCTCCGATTACCATTCAGGAGCTCCTGCTTCCCCGTCCCACACTACTGCTAATAGTACTGGAAGTCATATGAAATATTATTTCCTGTTTTCATCAGCAATGTTTGGGCCCAATCCTGTAGTCTTCACACCCTTGAAACTCCAGGTGACGTCAAAAGGATATTAGGTGTGCAAGGGAGAATCAGGCCACTTATGGAAACAATGTCATCACTATCTTGAGATGTAATATGAGCAAGAGAGTAATATTAAAAACTTGAGGAGTGGGTAGGGGTTCAATCTTATTGATTTTTCATCAGGTATATTGCCCTGTTTTTACATGCTACTGGGTATTACGGTGATAGGAGCTATAGAAATTTTATATATTCTATACATAAGATACATAGACAGAATGATTAGACAGCTAGATTAGACAGCTAAATAAGAAGACATCACTGAGTTCTTCAAACACTGCAGCTGCATCATACACATTTCTATAGCTTTTAATACTGCTAAATATTTTGTAATATACCAGAGTGAAACAAAGGAGAAGTCTCATTGTACAGAAAAAAACAATACCCTTTTATTTGTAAAGCTCTGATGAAAGAACAACTTTCCAAATGACATCCCATTTAAAAAACAATGTAAACCAACCTAACTATGGGTCAGTCACACTATACAGATTGCATCCTAAATCTTAAAGATGCCTCAATATCTTATGGAGTATTTACATATGTATCAGTTAGGTAGTAACGTTTCATTGCAATTTGTATCTTTCCAGCACATACTTATTCAATGGCAAAACACTGGGGATGCGTTTGCTTTTCTGCACAAAACTTATGAGTAAATGGATAAGGGTGTTTTTCCTGAGAGAAGGTTTGTTCTTGAAAACTGTGTTTTAACAACTGGAAATACAGAAAGTGGGATGTTTTTGCTGCAATAAAAAAAAAAGCATAAGGATGCCTAGTTAACTTTTTTCTTTTAAATTATTTACGTACCATTAAGTTAAAATGTTTACATTCATTCATTCATATAAAAACTGTTGTTAAATCTTATGCAAATGATTTAACACTGATTGCTGCAACGCAAATTGCACTTCTTTTTTTTTAAAAAATTATTTTATATATGGAAGAAAAATATCTGATTGCTACCCTGTTTACAAATTCTGACTGACTATATAGAGTTCAGTCACAAAATATTAACTTTCATAAACCTCAGTCACAGTGTACATTAAAAGTTATAATGCAGTCTTGCAAAGTGAGTAAATATTTTAAAACAAAAGATCTCATTAACGGACTCGACCTTGAGAGACTTGTACCAAACATTGTGATTTCCTCCATGGGTGTACTTGAACTCTGATGCAGGAAAATGACAGAGTAATGGAGGCATACTGGATACGGACAGTGCTAACAGGAGAACTGACCTGTGAGAGGGCATCAAAGGTTTAGTTCAAGATGTGTGCATTGGCATAAGCAATACGCACATTAGCGGTTTCTTAAATTTATCTCACTATCCCTTATCATCAAAGGCTTCCCTTATCTCCCTCCCAAAAGATGACTACACCAATCAAATTCTTTGGAGAAGTGAGAGAGTGAAAACAAACATACAATCAAAAAGGCAGCATTGCTGGATTTCTTGAAGATGTATTTCTGGAACCTAACAAAAGCTCTAGGGTGCTCTTTTTGGCTGTATTCATTTTACCCTGGGAGAGATTCACTTTCCCTTGTTTTTCTTGCATAGATGAGGAGCTGGATGCTAAGGCAGAACCTCTTTGGAAAAAACACCTCTATCATTAAGGCACAAAAACATCAGAGGAATGTTCTAGCCAGCACTCTCCCTGCTGCTCAGACTTCCTGATAAAACAGAACAAAACAAAAACAAGTGTGGACGTCTAAAGGCTGCAGCCCAGTGCAGGTATCCAGATTCATCTTCTCTGAATCATGCTAAAGCTAGGGCACACCAGGAATCCTGTCTCACCGATGCTGTAACTTCAGCTGTGGAGGTCAGGCTGACTCCTGTGTACAGCCCTTCTTGACCTGAATACTTGAGTGTGCTGCCTTCAGGGCTGGTGCTCTCTCCTTGGCCAGACATCACTGAAGAACCCGCCTGGAGAACAGGAAAAAAAACATAAGTGTGCTTTAACTCAGTCCTATCAATTAAACAAATCGGGAGTCTGGAGAGCTGAAAAGAATTTGCCTTTGTGAAAAATGGAGCCAGAGCTCCATGAAAGCTACTAGAAGTAAGTGTTCTATGTGCAGTGCTTCTAAAGCCAAGAATTCTGCAGAAATGTTATTGTCCACTGGGTGCACCAGACTCCAAGCAGAGCCGATTTGCTTGGCCTTTGTATGAAGGATCAGGATTTGACCCCATTCTGCCGCTCTTGTACCTCAAAACCTCTGATTGAAAAAAAAACCCATCAGGACAGCCAGCGCATTCTCCCCAGTATATAACGGACCCTTCTGTTGGCATCGTCCCACCTCAAGAGCTATCAGTATTTGGGAAATATTACATGATTATCTTTCAAAAGATGGAAATAATCTACCAGAAAAAGGGAGAGCTGGACAAGCCGAAAGAAATGGAAATTAGCATGATTAGATTGTAATGTGCTAGTCCGTGGGTGGGTGTGCTCTAGTGCCCCCTACTGGATGGAATCACGGGCCAAGATTTTCAAAAATGGCTACTGATTTCGGGTGCCTACATTTTTGGGTGCCTAGTTTGAGACAACATAAGTGGCCTGACATTCACAAAGTGGGTATTCAGAACTTTCTGAAAATTAAACTCATTTTAGATGCCTCAAAAAGTGGGCACCCAAAAACAGAGGTAGCCAAAATAATTAGTCACTTCTCACAGTCTTGGCCAGAACCACTCAGATGTATGACATCATCCCCATACTGCTGACAGCTAGCAAAGATTCATGTTTATCTCAAGTGGCAGAGGCCTATGCTTTCGAACCAAGACGGTCTTAGCTCCATCCTTGCTGTCACCATAAAGTTTGGATTGGTTATGGTGAGCTTGAACCACAAAGTTCTCAGTGGGCCTGGATTTGTTACAACCCTCCTATCCACTGCAACCCTACAAAGATCTAAATCAGTGAGACAAACCACAGGGAAGGTTTGGTGGATGTGACTCTGAAATCTAATAATAGTCAGTCCATTTATTTTAACAGAGAAGCTGAGAGTTCCAAAGATAAAAACAATCCACTTTTTCCATGTGACCTAGGAGATCTGCTGAAAAGGAAAACTTCAGTGCCAGATAGAGAAAGAGGCAACATTTCACCTAATAAAGGAAATGTTTAAGAGCTGACTTCATGAGAAATTAACTCTTGGATAAATTGACTTTAAAATCTTAATTTGCTTGTAAATGGATACTTGTTGGACCAAATTCCTATAAAAGGGAATAGCTGACAATGGGACTGTGGAAATAGCCTGCCCATTATTTAAGTGGAAAGTACATATATTTAATCCAATCATTTCACACAAAAGGAAAACCTCCCTCAGGCCCATCTCTCAGATCTTCACCTGGAGCGGCGCCAAACTAGCAGTTCTCATATATAAAGAGCAGAGACTCGCCCAAATGTTTATGGAAATTTCCACTTTTGTTCAAGGGCGGCTTCCCACAATGCTTTGTGAGTCTTCATGGTGAAAGGTGGCAATATCCACCAGAAGAGACAAATTT
This sequence comes from Lepidochelys olivacea, assembly GCF_965140295.1. NCBI lineage: Eukaryota > Metazoa > Chordata > Testudines > Cheloniidae > Lepidochelys > Lepidochelys olivacea. Next base: position 83,097,504 of record NC_140412.1, read on the forward strand.
GCCCCAGGTTAAATTTCTTTTTCCACTGAAAGAGATATTTGTGGTCAGCTGATATTTTCTGCCTGTGGTAAACTGGGGTCCAGTTTCCCCCTCAGCAGAGCTCTTGAAAGTTAGTGAGGGTCCATTGGTGTAACCTGAAGAAGAATTGTCTCTGGAAGTACTTCAGAAAGTATCCATGTTAATAAAAAATAATTCAGAAGATCTGACTTTGACCACCAACCAGTTAACACAAGGTAACACAAGACAGTATGCTTACTTCTCCTGCTATATTTATGTTTTATTTATTAGATATTATACTGCTATTCAGTAAAACAAAATATATTACTGTTATAAATATTTGTAGGGTGATATAAATGTTATCTGATTAAAAACAGTGCACTTTATGATGCAGATTTATTGCTACTCCTGAAATTAAGTTCATTCTTAAAAGGTCCATTTACCCTGGCATCATTCAAATGTTTCACAATGTTTTATTTACATCAGAATCCCGTGCTCCTCTGAAAAGACATTTTACGGATAATTTGCAGAGCTGATCAGAAACCAGAAATTCTGTTCAGTGGAAAATTCTAACATTTCAAAATCAAAACAAAAAGCTCCAAATTTTGAAATTTTCTGTGAACCAAAAGTTTTTTTAAAAAAGTTATTTCAGGTCAATCAAAACATTTCATTTTGATTAAATTAGAATGTTTCATTTTCTTAAAAAATTGTAATATATGATCATTTTTGAAGCAAAACGTCATTTCAAACCAAAAAAGCTTCCATTTCAGATGTCAAAATAGAATGTTTGGACATTATCAACATGCTTCCTCACAATTTTTTTTCTAACCAAAATGTCATTGAAATTGACACATTCCCGTGAAAAGTTTCAACCTCAGAGAAATGCCATTTTCCGATGGAAAAAATGTTTTGTATGAAAATTTTCCATCAACGCTAATAATTTGTTTGAATGCTGCACTGCCTTTTCACATAATAATAATAATACCATATTGCAAAACCCACTGATTTCAATAGGAGTTTTGGGTGTGCAAGGAATGAATGATAGCAACCATGGCTGCTGCTATCCTTACTTCAATTGTTGTTGCAGTGTTGAGGTAGCCATGTTGCTCCTAGGATATTAGAGAGACCAGGTGGCTGAGGGAATAACCTTTTATTGGATCAACATCTGGTGGTGAGAGAGACAAGCTTTTGAGCTTACACAGCACTTACCTGAAGAAAAGCTCCATGTAAGCTTGTCTCTCTCACCAACAGAAGTTGGTCCAATAACAGATATTACCTCAACCACCTTGTCATGCTTACTTCAAGTCTCTTGTTGTAGAAGAGAGCTTATGTTATTGGTTATGGGATATAACCAATTTGACTGCACCCAGTCAAAATGAGCATTGTAATCTTTGGGAGTTTTGCTTAAGTAAAAAACTGAGTGAGTCTGGCAAGGTTTGGATCACAGAGCCTTTCCTTTGTAGGTTGGTGATTCAAATCCAGTTCTGTCATTAGTGATCAAAGTTTACTAACTGATGCCTGGTCAGTGGCCCATCTGAAAAGAGTTTGATGCTCTCATTCCAATTTGAAGTGAACATCACAAAAAGCAACCAGTCTAATTGGCCTCTTTATTGGTAATCTCAGCAGAATGTTAAATGGTCTGGAGACTTAGCTAGCGCAGGGTGGAAGCACACTGCCCTGATAAATAAAGGACAAGTAAGTTCAATATATAAAATTTAAAAGAAAGATAATGTTTTCCTTTGGTGGTGTGCTGTCAGATCCATGGGTGTCTCCTCTCCTTCCCCAGGACTTTCCTTGTATTTGTCCTGCTTTAATGGTCATGGAGCAGCCTACACTTTGGGAAGAGGCTTTTATATCTATAATATATAACATAGGTTCCTCTTTAACTAGAAAGACATTTTTAAAAATACATTCACCCTCCCTGGGAGGAAAGAGTTTAAACTACAGGAAAACAATATTTTTACATTTGAACAAGTTTTGCAAAGATTGTGTACACTAGAAATTAGTGTGAAAGGTTCCCATTCACCTCTCCCTGCTGCTATTATTCCTTCGGGTAAACAGCTCACCTGCTTTTTCCTTGTCTGGAAAAAGTAATTCACTCTTTCCCTGATTCAATTCTACAAGGGTGGAGCAGAGAGATCTGTTTTGTGTTCCCATTTGTGTCTTATCTGTTAACGCTCCCGCAGATACCAGAGAATGCGGAGGCACTTCCGGTTTGAAGGCTGCATATCAGTGCCTGACCCAGACTGGGTCCAGCTCCTAAAATGAGCCAGCATGAAGTGGGGGAGGAGAAAAGGTGTGGGAGGGAGGGGGATGGGCAGGGCAGCTTAGTTTAGAAACCATTCCTAGTTAATGGCATGACAAATTCAATTTGGGGAGTTCCTAAAGTGAGACATGGAAAATAATCTTTACGTGGTGAAATGCCCATGGCTGAATCATTAGGTTACGCAGGTCTGCTCGTGATTAAACATCTCTGCTATAAGTCCCCGAACTGTATTATTGTATTATTATTACGTTAATTATTAATGTATTATTGTGGATTATTTCAACCCATTTCTCTGCTGGGGGTGAGCATGATGAGTTTATCAGGGGGATGAGAGTGCCTTGGGGTAGGGGTGGGGAGTAGGAGAAGGCTGGTCCCCGGACTCCAGCATCTTTCTGTGGGTTGGGCTGTGGGCAGGGCCTGCTGCCCCATCCTCCAGGGCATCCTGGACGGCCCCAGTTCTGACACTGGACACAGCACCGCTGTGAGTGTGGGGGAGGGGGACTGGCAAGGGGAGGGCTCTGCTGGGGAAGCAGGGGTCAGGGCATGGGGGGTCTCTGCTGGGGGGTGACAGGCCAGCCAGGGGGGAGCTGCTCTGGGGAGCAGGGCCTGGGGAGGGAGGTGGTAGCTCTGCCGGGTGGTGGGAGACCAGGGAGTTCTGCTGCTGCCAAGGTGAGTGTGGTTAGGTAGGGGGGTGCCTGAGGTTGGATCTGCTGCCCACTGAACTAGAATCCCCTCATACTCCGTGGCTCTGGTCTCCCCCTCACCCTATGGGGCTAAGAAGCTACCCTTAGGCTAAGTAGCCCTTGCCCAAAACTGACCCCAGGGGATCCATGCTTTCCCCACAGGGCCCTCCCCTTGGCCCTAGCAGCTGATCCCCCTCTGCAGGGGAGGCACCCTGGAGCTCACTAGTCACATGGGAATTTTCCCCTCTCCCCCACCTCCTGGGCATCTCTGACCTCAGCACTATCCAAGTCCCCCCCCTTTGGGCCTTTCCCCTGTACAGAGGTGAGTGTGCATGGGGCATGAATCTCCAAAGGTCGGTGCAGCAAAAAAATTATGGGAACCTTTGCCATAGACCAAGGAGGCGGGAGGCCTGGGGTCAAATCCCTGCTTCACATCAGGCAGGGATCTGAAACCGGGTCTTCTACATCCTGACCATGTGCTCTAACCACGGGAGACAGAGCTGACCTGGCTTAGGTATTTGACTCCAGGAGAGGATCCAAAGTGTGACTCCTAAGTTGCTCGGAGAGGTGGTGCTTAGGTGACTCCCTCTCCTTGGCATTTCCTACTGGCTAGCTTAGACAGCTCCCTGCCCAGCGAGCTGGCTTTTTTGAATCCCCTTTTCAGGCACCTAACTCTCCCCATGTCTTGTATAGGAAGCCTGGGCACCTAATTCAGGATAGAGAATTCCACTTGGCAGCAGGACACCTAAACGTTGGGTACTGCAACGCTCAGCCTAAGTTACCCATGTAAATTCCACCCCATGTGTAGGTCTTTGGGGACAAATTCAGAGCAGCCATGGCACAGAGAGAGAGTGTGAGACTCTGTCCAAGAGGCAGAAACTGAATAGAGTCAGGCTGGAAGAGTTGGAGAAGGAAGATCAAGGAATTTGAAGTGTCAGGGTGGGATCCCAAAGCTGTAGTGAATCCTCTGCCTAACTGGCATTGCGCTTAAAATTCTCCCCAACAATATAAGACACAGACAGACACCACTACATACATTTTTTACACTAAAGCCTAAAAATCTGCTGCCAGTTTTATCTTGTGAGAGGCAGCCTTGCCGACTAAGAGAGGCAGAATTCCTTCCCTGCTCCCACTTGTTCCAGGGGGAAGTAACCAACTATTAATACTGGCCCTGAAACCAGTGACAGATTACTAACCCCATGCACAGACTCAGCTGTGAAGGCCATAATATCAGGGGACAGAGTCAAGCTTCCACCCACTCCCTGCGTCTTTCAATCCACTTCCTACCAATCTGCATTGTGGTGATGGAGAGAATACTAGAGATGCAGCCTATTATCTCCCCGCCCCCATGCTGGCAGTGGAGATGCAAAGAGGCTGTGGAGGAGATTTGGGGAGGGGGAGCAGGGATTAACCAAGTGCCATGAGCTGCCCCTTAGTTAGTACTTTCACGGGGCTTTAAAGATCTAAAGTGCTATATCAATTCTAGGTGTTACTGGTTTATGGCTAGATCTATAGTAAGCCAGTCTCTACTGATAAATGATGTGCATCCTGTTGCATTGCCCTGGCTTGGCTCAGCTTCAGTGATAACCTTTATTTATTCAAAGCACGCTTACAAAAGTTCTTTGTTACACAAAACCTGATTTGGTAAACGTTGGGGGTTCCCTTAATTTTCCAGTGTCCGTGGCTCTCCTGTAAGCCTGCCTATCCATAGCACTTTCTCTGAATATTATTCTTCTGAATACTATTGTTTCCTTTTCTGCTGTAATCTTGTCTTAACAATGATTGACTTAAAAATAAGTATGAATATAACAAAAATGGAATTCTGTTGATTCAGTGACATTGCCACTATGTAGAATTATATTTTTAATGCTGGTGTAATTACTCCTTTTGCTTATACTAGAAATGTGTAAGTTTACATTTACTCTAATCTCTCCTTTATATTATACCAAAATAAATCTATGGTTAATATGTCACTAATTTCCAAAAGACAGCCAATATTCCAGCCTGGCAAGACTGCTGTACATGCTATTGTCACTCTAAGGACCCAATCCTGAAGTCCTTCTAAAAGCAAAATTACAAGTGAAATCAATGGGAGTTTTTCCTCCACAAGGACTGCAGGACGAGGCCCGACATTAGACTATCACAATATTTATTTGTATGGCCCTTCTGAGAAAAATTTTGTGTTCGTTTCCGCTCATTAATAAACAAAACCAACCAAACAAAAATGTCCTTAAGATTTTAAATTACACGGCATTGACTCAATTTTTTTGCTGCACAGACTCACAAAATTGCACTGTTATGCATTAATGGACACATATATCTACATACACCCACTCAGTTACCAGATAAACAGGAATGAGTTCTTCAGTTCCAGGAATATTGCTTGGGTTGTATGGGTGTAAGTGAGGGCAATAACTGGCCTGCTATGCTTAAAATTTATCATGACCAGGACAACATAGACAAAGGACCCCGTCAGTCTCTGTCCACCCATGATGCGGGCTGAACTTCAAAAGAGTGGAAGTGCTGTCCAGGAGCATAAGCTGCAACAAAATGTAGAGCACCATCATGGTCCCCGTGAAAGCAAGCCCAGGTGCTCCTCATGGACACTGGACGCACAAAGTACTGGCATGCTGCAGAAAGGGTGATCATATCTATTCCACAGGGAGCATAAGTAGGCAGAAGAAGCTCCCCTATGTGGTCTCTCCTGGCCCAAAGCAGAAAAACAGATGTAAAGGACAGCACTTCTAGACACGATCCAGGCTGCTTTACAAGGCACCATTTGTGGTGCACATTGGTTCCCACTGGCACACCAAGATTCCTATTCATTGCACAAACGGCAACAGGAGAAGTGGGGCCCTGGCTGCTGTGCTCTGATGTGGATTTACATCATCCAGACAACTTGCTATATGAGTGTGCCATATTTTATGCCCAAGACACAATGACCATAGCAATTCCAATGCCAGGTGCTGTAGTGGCTCCTCTTGCCACAGAGTTCAGGGCCTCTTTCAGCTCTTATATAGGCCCAACGCTTTACTGAAGGGAGAATTCCCTCATTGTTGCTGTATCCTCACTGACATCTGCTCTGGCTCATGGAGACTCCATCTATTGCCATAAAGAGCAGACTTTGTAACAGTCCTTACACTGTGTTTTGTCCTAATGGGGTAATGGAATACTGCTGGCAACCATGCCCACTGCAGCCTCTGCACATCTACAGAAGGGTGTGGACTGGGGCATATGAATTTTATATTAGTTTATTTCAGCATATTGTTGTGTGCAGTTTTCTCCTCTGTGCACTTAACGGGGGGCATCAGTGGGATGATGTGTCTCAAGATATAGAGGCAGTATGTTTTGAAAGTTTCAAATATTCTTTTATAAGGATATAAAGCAACTTCATATAGCCTGTAAACGGTGCTGGTCCATATTAACAATGGAGAAAACTCAGTACTTATACACAGAAATGGGCCCAAACTAAAATCCCTAGATCCAGATGTGAATTTTGCAAAGAACCCCCATCTTTATAATGGGTCATCCCAAAAGCTCAGATGCAAACACTTCCAAACATTGGGATGGTCTAAGTCTGGAGCTGGATCCAAATGTTATAATTCATGCCCATTGCTATTAATCAATCATATGTTTTAATTTTTTTAACTTCTTCAACTAGGGGCATAAAATCAACATTTAAGCCATCGTCTTTTCTCAAGGCTGGCAGCCAGTAAAATTCCCTGTATGAAATGTGCAGTTTCAAAGCTGCTCAGTTGAGTAACTGCCTTTCAGAGGATAAGTACCTTCTCCCTCCACCCACCTCCCCCATTTATTTTACTTTTAAAGGAAACGGAAAAGGTAGGGCTGAAAATGAATCTTGCTGAAACAAATTCTGCTGAATTTCATTCCCATTAGATTTCCACATTGCTAGGAACTCTTTTGGCAGCCTTGCAAAAGCATAACAAATTACTCTTGTACCAGCAAAGGAATTCATTTTCTCTAAATGATTCATCTAGCAATAACATTTCTATGAATTTCAGGCAATAGTTTCTAAAACTTCATATATTTTTCCCTAATGTATTTTGGTTCTTTTTTGTCAATTTAGCATTTTTCTACTCCTCAAAGTATAAGAAGTAGGGCAGTCAAAAATGTGTCAATACAGTGAGCTACATGGAATGAGTTTGTTAGAATATATAGTTCATTATAATTCCCAGTGAACATGTGTCCACATTACAAAAACACCAAAAGCACAGTTGGCCCTAAATGACAACATTTTTGCTAGAAAAGCCGAGGACTAAATAGGCATGGAGTCATCCCTATGAGCAGTTCTTCCAGCTGATACAGGTAGATCAGCAGGGGGAAGCTTGCACTGCTAATGTCTGGGCTGTACCTGTTCTAATAATAAGTAGAGAATGGCCATCAGTCCATCAGCTCTAAATTCTCATGAAAAAAATATCTGAATGGGTGGAGAGGGAGAAAGAGGTTTGGCATTAATATAATTTTTTTTTACATGTGATCAGATTTAGGTTCCATTGCTCTGAGATGCTGAATGCCCTTAATTCCCATTGCCTTCAACAGGTCCTGAGCATGCTCACCAACTCCTGTGATTCAGACACAGAGACCGAGCTTACTTCCACTAAAGTTAATGGTGAAGCGCCCCATGACTTCAATGGCAGCAGGATCAAGCCTTAAAGACCATGACCTTCTGCTTGCATCTTCTTGCCTCTCCTGTTCCTTTCACATGTTAATTATTGACTGCCTAAAGCAAACAAGGTTATAAGATCAAGTGCGTGGACATGGGTATATATAGTACATGCCATTATTCCAACTACTTCGCAGATTCAACTCTTACAATGTGCATTCATGGTTCAAAATGGACAAGTGGGAGATTACTTGCCATTATTACTGGTTTAGGTCTCATCCAATGCCACTGAAGTTAGTGGTGAATTTAGATCTAAGTGGATTTTCTTATCAAATGTTTGGGAGAGGGGAGGGCACAGAGGGAGCTTGAAACCTAATAATTTTCCATTTTAGACCTTTGTTTTAGTTTCAAATTTCCCTTCCTTTAATGTATTTTATTTATTGTTTGAATTCTCTGAATTCTTTCGTGTCACATACAGCCTTTTAATAACATCGCTTGCTGGCATCAGATACAAAAGTCCAGCATCTCTGAGCAGGATTGTTGTAAATAAGTCTACAAACAACAAAACTTGTTTTTGTTTTTGTTTTGTTTATGGTGAAACTGCATATTTCAGGAAAGAAACCACGGAAAGGTATTTGGATCGGGAAACATACCAAAAAAGAGTTATGATAAACAAGTTTCTTTTTAGTAATAAAGGAACAATGAAAGCCATGCTAAGGGTATCTTTTAAAGTAAATGATATAGTAAATGAAGAATACAGAAGACTGCGACGGTGTGTGTGTGTGGGGGGGGGGAGGTGTAGATAAATAAAAGAGGTTATAAATTAAACTACTTTTCAACTTTAACTATAGTATGTATTATCCCAAATGCTGATCTGAGGGGTGGTAAGAAGGTGTGGTGTGTAGATGAAAATAAGAGTTTGAAATAAACAAGATATTGTTCAGTGGACCTCCTGGGCTCAGTCCTGTGAAGTACTGAACAGCCTCCACTCCCAGTGGGAATCTTTCCATTGATTTCCATGGGCTTTGGATCAGGCCCTAAGTGCACATCTCAATTCATCTTTCCTGTACACAGACCTCAGGACTGAGTTTTGTTGCTTTTAGTGAGACTTTAAATTACGCTTGGGGGAGGGAGTTGGGTGTGTGTAACGCATGCACACATTTTTAAATAACTTTTGAAAAAGATGAGATGGGTGGTGCTTTGAATTAGACATGCACGTTGGCCAGCATTCAAGGAATCTGTGTTATGTGCACTAATGTTATTGATGTTGTCACGATGCCGTGCATTGCTATTATGTCTAAAAAAACAGTTTTAAGATAAAACCATTTAAACTCTTCAAAACAAAATGTTTTTGTGTAAGCTTTGGTTGATTTAATCATAAAATTTATATAGATCTTAATTAAGAGGTCTGTAAAGTACTCCAGCTTGTCGTTTTGTTTACATTTATATGTAATTTCCTCAGAAAATCTTGCTCCTGTATCAGCTAACAAAACTGAAAAGTTTGTTTAGATTATTGTACTGTTAGATAAGATAAAAGCTGAGATAACATATTGTACAGCGATCAGCTTGCTTACAAATAAAGATACTATTTTATCACTTACCCCCGAGGCTGTAGTTTGTGTGCTAGGGGAAGCATTTTTGCTACAATCATCTGAGTTAGTAGAAGACGTGGATGTTGGAGTCATAGGAACTGCATTATTATTGTTACCTGCAACAGCAGTAACTGTGATTAGAAACAAATATTTTCCAGAATGACAAAATCCTTACATCCAAATATCCTGTCTTACAATATTTACCAGAACATGTCTTTGACTTATTTATGTTCTTTGGTTTTCGCTTTCTAGTCTGAATTCCTTCTTTTTTCATGGCAAGAGGCCGAGGAACCTGGGGGGGGGGGGAAGGTGGGGAGAATGAACACAGATCATAAAGTTTTTCATGTACAGCACTCAGCAGAAACCAAATTTTAACATAAGATCAAATGGTGCTACCAACTAAATCAATTGAAATCAACACTTTAAAGCATTTTTATGATTATATAGACTCTACTTTCCAAAAAATACCTAATTTTTCCACTGTTCTAGCAGTGATTCCAAAAAGTCTGAAGTTTTTACTTAGGCAAAACTCTCATATACTTCAGCCAGAGATTTTCCTAAGTAAGGACAACAGGACTGGATCCTAAGGATTTAGAGGCTGATCCTGGAAAACAGATACACATGAAGGGCCCAATCCTGTTCCTACTGACTCCAGTTGTGCATGAACAGGCCTTGACCTAAGTAAGTGCTTGTAGGATGGGTCTTTAAAACGTAATATATATTCTTTTTAAGTATTTATCCATGTGAACTAATGCATCATATTCAAGCTTATCTTTATACCAAGAAAATGCGTAAATAGCTGCTTTGGAGTCTGGGTCATTAAAGGCACAAATAACATACCTTTGAAATAGAAAATATGTATTCAAAATTAATATCACTTACCCAATAAAAAATAGCTTTGGAAAATATAATCAATTAATGTACGTGATATGATCATGTTTTATAACCATCACTTAATTTCTTTTTTTAAAATGCTGGACAAAGTATTGATAAATTCTAAAATCCCAATCCTTCAAAGACTTATACATGTGCATAACTTTAGTCACAAGATTTCCCAGAGTCTAGAGCTAAATGGATTCCATTATATTCACAGTACAGTTATTTTCTTACACCATTATTTTTCTACATTTGCTGAAAAAGTATAACCAACAATTTACTAACAAGTGCCATTCCGAATAATTTTTTTCTTATTCTTCAATTTAACATACATTTACAGAATCTTTAGATGGCTTCATTTAGGCTCCGATCCTGCAACATTAAAGTCGAAGAGAGCTTTGCTATTGACTTCAATGAGCATAGACTCAAGCCCGTGGAGCCTGCCCCTGTTAGTGCTCAGCACACTGAAGTCAATGGATGTTCCATACGAGGATTGGGTCCTTACGAAACAGGAATCAAATGTGGACTGAAATAGCTGCCTACCCCGTGAAGTTTCATATAAAGGCCACAGGCATTGCATACTGGCTCGCCCTCTGCATTCCTACGCCACAGGGTTGTGGTTGTGGTGTGACAGTTGGCACAAGACAAACCAAGCCGTCTCGAAGAAGGCTAGGGGACAAGCACAAGTAAACAAAAACATAAACAAACAAATATAAACAAATGTAGTTTGCCACTTAACAGCTGGAGAGAGGAATAGACTGGTAACTGGTTTACCAAAGCTATGTGTAATACAAAGTCAGTATGACAACATTCAGCTTCTGTAAGCTGCTTCAAAACCTAATCTAATTAAGCCCTCCACCCACCCCAGAGTGTGTGTATTATTATCCTCATTTTATAAACAAGGAAACTTATGCAAAGAGGTAATGTGATTTTCCCAATTCTGGAGAGGCAAAATTAGAACTCAAGAGTTTCTGATCACCAGTTGTGTGTCTAGACCATGGGATATCATCACTTCCTCTGATAGGTTGGATATGAAAGGATTTGAACAGATTTCCATCCAAATTGGAGCACTCTCCCTTTTCACAATGTGCTACTGTAAAGTAATCGTTTTGACGCAGCAGTTTTTTGTGTTGCCTTAAATTGCCTACTTTTTAAGCATTGCCTTAAATTGGTTTGAGAAAAATCAGCTTCTTTTAATGACCTTCCTACATCAGCAGTGAAAAATGAACATTCCAGTATGGCAGGGATTCTGTTTAAAGCAAAGAGACAGCTCAATTTTCACAAGCTGAACTTCACCTGAAGGGCTGACAGCTGCAAACTTTTGTTTTGACATGGAAAAGGAATATGGAACAGATATCAAAGGGACTTAATATGTACAACAAACAGTGTCATTTTTGTAAAAACATATTTATCACCAAGTGAAAAACAACATACTTCAGGAACATGCTTTACAGAACAGTGCTCTCTCTCTCTGTGTGAATGTTCTAGGAAGTCAGTAAATTGGTGTGCGACAGCAAGGTCCATATTATAAACAAGCCATTTATGACACTCTTCAGTGGAGTTTGGAGCCAAGATGAAGCAACCTTATATCAGAAAATACCATATAACAAAGAGCTTTATGACTGCAGACTATATATCATAAGTGAAGCCAGTCCTCATAAATATGTGAAATGAAGGTGAATGGGTTATAAAAGTTCCTGTAACAAGCGCTCTCTTTCACATTCATCACAAGCAAGGAATTCCAGCTACATCATAAATCTGTTATTTTACAAAGTATTGCAATGTCAAAAAATCTGGGACTAGCTATGTTTGCAGGCTGAAAAGATTAGCATGGAGCAGTCAGTTTCAGTGCACTGCATTCAGCCCATCATGACCATAAAGAAAGAGTCCACAACAAAAACTAATTTCTTGGGCCCTTTCCATTTGTATCATTTACTGTTGGTTTGCTCGAAATATCTGGAGACCTTTGATACCACACCTGCCGCACAGAAAACACAAAATAATGTTTTCAGAATGATAAGTACTTTTCAGAGCTATAGTCAAGTCTCTTGAATTCTATCCATTTGTGTAACTAAGTAGTGAGCTGTAACTTTACATCACAGTTGTAAAGAGAATTATAAATTAAATATAATTGCTTTGACTGGGAACTTTGAATCTAAAAGTCATTACTGATTGCATACTGTAGACAATCAGCAAGCTGTGGTTTCAATCGGTACCAATTTAAGGCAATACGGAATGTACTGTAACAAATAATTAGTACTGAAACAGAATTTGTTGTATTAATTAATAAAAGAAAATGAAAGATACACACTGCTTCCAAATTCTGCTTACCTTCCTAAAGCAAAATGACTGTTGAAATCAAGAGAGTTTTGTGTGTTTGTAACGTGAACAGGATTTGGCCCCAGTGTATACGCTGCATTTTCTAAAATTTACATAGTTGGATCTTATCACAATTTTTTTGTTTTTCTTTTATTTTTGTTTGCATGAAAATTAGCATAAGTTTCAATATATTTTATATTGAAAGTTTTCTATAATTTTCTGCATCGCTGTTGTAGTAAAATCTAATTTATCTAAAAAACTATTTAACTTTCAAAAAGTTTTGGCACTAAAATGGAAAAAAAATCTTGGCTTTCCTGCTGCAGGAGCTTTACCATTGACTTCAGTAATAGTAGGACAAGGGCCAAAACATGCTTATCATCTTCAAACCATTTTTTATATATACTTACAGATGTATGAATATACAATCATACATAATATATAATTTGGTTGTATGCATTTGGAATAGATTATGACTATATTTTTCATAGAACACTGTAAAACTTTTGTTTCATTGAGGTGTCAGATTGAAATTGCTGCAATGCACACACACACACACACAAAAGTGAAAACCAGGAACACCATGGACCAGATCCTCAGCTGGAGTATATCTGTTCCATGACCTTAAAGTTAGGAAAGCTATGATCATTTACACCAGCTGAGGATCTGACCCCATGTGCTGCATTTTTCCTGCTAAATAGCCTTAATGAAATTTGCTAAATAACCAGTTAAGAAATTGAGCATTCAACAGTAATTAACTTTTGCTTTTAATGAATTATTTGGCTTAAGAGCAGGCATTTCACTAGATGAATGTTGACATGATGAAGAAAATGTGGCTTTTAAAAGCTTGTCAGGTTTTTAAAAGCTTGTCAGGTGGTTTTTTTCCAGTTACAGAAAATGTTGTAGTGGATGGTGATAGAATTGTTGTTTAATAAAGAATGGCATTTCTTTTTATACAATAGAAATATGAAGGAACTGCAACAGCTGGGGTGATTGAAGGGGTCTTGAAGCTTGATCAGTTTGTCACACTGTCTTCAGACACTGGGGGTCCAAGCCCTGGTTTGGATTATGTCAACATCACTTATTATAACTATCCCATTAATGGCAATTATCGAAAGGAGAATTCTCTTTCTTTTCTGTCCTCAACACAGATTTATTAAAACCTGTCTGCAGTTCCCTCTTGTTCCATTTTCTCCTTCCCTCTTTAGTGCCAGTGCTGAATTATAAGATGGGGTTCTGGTCTGTAGTGTTTGTTCCCCCCAGGGTTTCAATGTGTGTTTTTGACAAATTATGGTTCATTTTTAGGCGTAAAACAAAAAAACAAAGGCTTTTATCTTGTTTAAGCAATTGGTTTTCCTTGAATTATATAAACAAAAATCCCAGAGATCCAGAGAAATAAGCTCTTCACAAACAAGGTAGATCTTTAGGAATTTCTAGCCCCCTGGACAAACAATTTTCAACACTCCGAAAGCTGAAACTTCCAGTATTTTCAGTGTGTATCTTTAAACATCTGCTTTGCTTCTTTGATGGGGGTTTATCAATTTTAAAAAAAACACCCAAAGGGAGAACTCTTATTTCCCCTGTTTATGCTCCAACATAATTATGACCTAAAGATGAGCCAGGCAGCAACGCTGGATTGAAGCACTAGAAGGACAGCAAGAGGGCTGCATAGGGGGAACCTAGGTTACAGCATAACCCGCTAAGGCTAACACATCTTCTCACAGGTTAGTCTGCCACTTCACCCACGTTAAAGGGGCTTTTCCACTGTGTTGAACTCATTTTCTGCCGGTCAGGACAGGGTCACCCTGAGCCTACAAGGTGCTGAGCACCCTGGGCTCCCACTGACTCCAATGAAAGCTGTGGGCACTGAAGGCCCTGTCGCTGCATAGTTAGGTCAATGGGGGGGGGGGGTCTTCCTACTGAGTTCAGTGGGAACAGAACTGAGCCCTACATTCCTGGCAGGATCAGGGACTGTGTGAGTGGGCAGAGGGAGCTAAAGGGCAAATTGTGGGAGCTAGGACTGCAGGCTCAAGCCCTAGGAACAGGGGGTCGGTATTGAAGGCTTATGACGTCAGCAGCCGTTCACACTCAAAAGGTGTGACTCCAGTTTCTGAGGGGGGGGGGGGCTGGAATGTGGAATGGGGCTGGCTCCCAGCCGTCTGTGCCTGGCGCTCACTCACTCACCACTCTCTTCTGGGGTTTGATGAGGGGCCTGCTTAGGCCGTTCATTTTGGTGTACAGCCCGCAGGCGTTGCACAGATAGTTGCCGGTGCCGTCCCTTCTCCACAGAGGGGTCTGAATGGAGCCGCAGTTCACACATTCCCGGCTCTCGGACAGATCTTCCAGCAGGTCTAGGAGGGGGACACAGTCAAAGGAAGGCGAGTTAACAATACAACCATCCCCTGCTGTCAGACCCGGGGGAGCGAGCTGCAATCAGCGGGCAGAGATCGCTGGCTCTGCGGGGAGGGCTGGGGGCATTGCGCAACAAGACGGCGGCAGGAAACTTGCCCAGCCCCAGCGAGCTTTGCCCTCTGCTTCCTCCCTTTGACTCATCCTCATCAGAGCCATTTTAAAGTGAAGTCGTGCAAGGCCCGGCTGAACCGAGATACCCCGGCCGCGCCCCCCCTGCCCCCCACTCCCATCCTGCGTCGTCATTTGCTCTTCGGAGCCTAGCACAAGCTCAGGTCACGGCTGTCCCCTGTGGCAGCAAAATGCGCCTTGGGCAGACGAATCGAAGTGACCCGTTTACCATCTGTCCCCGGGGGCTCTCTCGCGATCTGGAAGCCCCAGGCCAGGCTGACCCACGCCCCCCCCCCCCCCCCCCAGTCTCCAGCCCTTAGCTCCTCCGGCCACAACGCAGCTGCAGGCACGACTCTGAATCTCTCACCACTGAGGTCAGCGCTGTTTAAAACACCGCCTGATGATGTTTCCAACCCGCCTGGCCTTGATACACATGCTCCTCTCGTGAGAGAGCGTGACAAAAATGCCACACAGTAAAAACAGAATCGTGGTAACAACCCACGGGGTGGGACTTTCCCCCCTACGGCCCGATCCTTCGCACGTTGATCACAACGAGAATTTTGCCATAGCGAAAACCCGCAGGACAGGGCGGTTGGGTCAGTTAAAGATGCAATCGTGAACTTTTGAAACTGAAAATCAGACAGTGCGATATTTACCAATTTTCGTTTAGTCTGGCGGAATTATTCGGATCTCAGAATTTTACCAACCTTTCGTATATTGCCTATATTGAACAGAATCTATTTTCAATCAGAACTGCTCGCGGTGTTAATTTAAATTATTTATTTACTGTATAGAAAGAAGCAATAAATTAAAAGGCGTTTACACAGGGCAGAGATTGGTGTTCAGAGCTCTTATGTTCGTTGCCAAAATATCCACCTTCCAAAGTCCACTTGGGAGTCTAACTGTAATCATAGTAAATTGGAAGTGAAGTTATTTTTGTCAAATAATTCTCACTCACGACTGAGCAAGTGTTTGATCGTTTTAGATTCTTACTGAAAAAAACGCATTACAACTTGTTAAAACTTCAATACAAAAAAAGTCTTTGCTAACTGGATTTTACTAAATCTGTAGTTGAGACAACGATTAGTGTTGTGTGTGGGGGAGAGAAACTAAATCTCATTATTAAGAAATATACTAAGTGGAAAAATACCTAACATTTTATCACAGGGATCTATTAATTACTAAACAGTTAATAAAGATACACATGTTAGGCAATAAATAAATAAATCCCAACTATAACAATCAAACATTTCCTCCTGTGGAACCCTTTCTTTTATCTGATTCATCTCTCCATATTTTAAAGATAGAGAACAATTTATATATATGAAAACATTTTAAATTATCTCTGTACAATATATGTGTGTGTGTATATATATACACACACAAATATATATATATATATCAATTATATATATATTGATTTATATAATTGTGTGTGTGTGTCTATATACACACCCATATATTATACAGAGATAATTTAAAATGTTTTACTTCCATATCACTTTCTTAGTTTAAGAGAGGAGGAAGCCATTGTTGCAGAAGTGTAGCTTCATAATTGATTCTCGCTCCTTTTAATGCCCTGTTCTACCTGACTTTGTTCGTCTTGAGGTTACTCTTTTATGTTTCACATATTAGCTTTGTGTTCCCTAAAGTGAAAGAGATCTTGTAAATGTCAAATAAGGGTTTGATATAACTGTTTGATTATACTGAACGTACTTCGCCTAGAAAGAAATTGTATTTCCCCCTCCCTGGTCCCCCTCCCTGCAAATTTTTTTCCTCCCTTCATTTACAAAAATTACAAGTTCAAATGAAATCAGAACATGGCAGAGTCCAGAGACCACAGTTCAAATTACACTGTCAGCTTGTAACTCTTAACACATCACTAAGATTTATTAATCTTTGCACTAAAAGCTGCCATTGAATACAGTAATCAGTAAAATGCTTAAGGCTTCAAGGACACTGGAGTTAAACAGTTATTTTTTCCAATTGTTTACTTTAAAATGTTACCTTCATACCTATGGAAAGAAATTCTATGGAGGTAATATATCTCTAGCCTTTAGAATAGTTCTTCCTTAATCCATGCTAGATATATTTATAATTATAATAAAAGAATATAGCTTTAATTGTTCAGTAAAAGCTTAGAAACTCTTATAAGTAAAGTTATGAGAATTCTGTCATTGTATTATTTATGAGAATTCTGTTTCCGTTAAATTATGAGAATTCCACGATACTCTTTGCCTTACATTTAAACAAAGAGCTTGATTGCACACACTGCATGTGTTCTGAGCGCTGATCTTTTTATTTGATAAAACGTTTATAATTGGACCCATTTTAAATGCGGGAGTCTAACTTGCAGAAACAGAAAATTTTTTATCATTAGTCGGAAGTGATGTGATGGAATCGGTAGTGGGGTTTAAGGTTTGTTTTTTGTTTTTTTTAACTTTGTGCAAATCTCCCCGAATCCATTATTTTCCTCTCTAACAGAGACACTTCTCTCCTTTGAGTTCCCACCCGGGAATAAAAGAGCGTTCATGGAAATATTAGGAGACCTACACAAATCTATAGTAGATATTGTACATTTTATTTGTGATATCCGTTTATGGTTATTGTATTATACAGCAAGCACCCAGAACATTAAGTGCCATAATTATTATAATATTACAGGCCCAAGCCAATGGGGATGTTTCTGAGTTAAAGCTGTGGGCTGGAACTCTAAGAATGGATAGCATAAGAGAACCTCAATTTGTGGAGGACTCTAATCGGTTTGTTTGCTTCTATTTTAATGTTATATCAAGCATATACTAGACCTTGAAATCCTCTTAAATAAACTAGTTGATGGGGAAACCATACAGAAGGTTATTTGTGCTGAGATAATATTTCTCACACAAATATATGCAGTGTAGTTGTAGCCGTGTTGGTCCCAGGATATTAGAGAGACAAAGTGGGTGAGGTTATATCTTTTATTGGGCCAAGTCTGTTGGTGAGAGAGACACGCTTTGGAGCTTACCCAGAGTTTATCCTTACCCAGACTTGAAGGACAACTCTGTGTAAGCGGGAAAGCTTGTCTCTCTCACCAACAGAAGTGGTCCAATAAATAAAAAGATATCACCTCGCCCACAAACATTATAAACAGATTGCATTCACATGCTACTCTGAATTTAGTCTAAACCTGATTGGGGGAGGAGGGGAGAAGAAAGAGATGTTGAGGTCTGGTGACTGACAGGACACCTGCGCTTTGTAGTTCGGATGCACACACACTTTGATTGTTCCTAGTCTGGATCTTGCCTAGAGTCTCTTATTTCCTTCACAAGAAGACATTAACCCCGCTCTGAAGACTGTATCTCCAGCAGCCAATGCCTCCCCCCGTCTTGCACATGCCCACACCTTTTTGGTCACAAAACTGATCTTCAGGAAAGTTTAGGGGGGAATACCGTTAGAAACATTAAAATGTACCCCGTGAAATTAGCTGAGCTACTTTCCCGGCCGTTTTAAATCAGGAATTAAACATATTACACTCCATGTAATATTATCACCGCTTTTCCAAAGACAAGGTTGTAGGGACCAGGGAGGGATATACTACCGACTTAATCGTTTTAACATTGTGTAAACGAAACAAGAATCAAATCAGTTTCTTGAAGAATACATAAGGAAAGTACATCTGGTATTTTCGAAGGAGAATCAGTGATCCAGAAAGAGATCCAGGGACAGAAATGTGTCCGCTCGCCCTTCCTTGCAGATCTAACCCTTCTTCCTTAACCTCTTTCTGTTTAGGGTTGCCCATTCCTTCCTTCCTCTTCAAACCTATCCATGAGCCTTTTCCCCTCCGCCCTCACTCGTCTATGAGCATTTCCATTCCCATAACCCTCTCCTTAGGCAGATGATATGATTGCTTCCTTGCGGGTTTGATCCAGGCCGGTTATCACCGTGTTTTACACTTTAACTTTGAAAGTCCTGACACTCAACGTTCGTGTTGCATGAGAGGAGGAGGGTTTTCTGCTTTGCTTTGCTCTTTCACTGCTATCTCTAAAAAATTAATCATCTTCATTCTCTGTGTCACGTTAGTAAACACGAGAGTGGGACTTAAAATGCCTAAATCAAATATGTTGCATTTGGGGGACTGGAGAAAGATTGTTTATCGAGCGATGAAAAGATTTTTAGGTGGTTCCTTCTGTTGTTTAGAAGGAAAATTGTACTGAATCCATGTGCATAAAATATTTATTAGTAGAGTGACAGGCAAACGCAAGCGCAAAATTATATTCCGACTGAAAGAAATTGAAGAGATTGCAATAACCAAAAATCATCGCAAAGTAACTCAGTCTTCAACCCCACAGTTAATTTAATGACGCGCATAATTTCTTTTGCTAAAAGACGCTTCCATCAGTACATTCCGCCACTGGGAGCCTGACTGTGCCAGCGGTTTTAAAACAGAAATTCCCATTGATTTTAATTTAAAAATTGCTAACACTAACTGGCTTTGGATTTGCCTTTGGAAATCACAAAAATCCATTGAACGAGTCTCCGTAATGTGCCTGAATCGTTTATTTCGAATAGAAGATGTGATTTACACTGCATTTTTTCACTATTTCTTAATCGGATTATGTTAATACGGGGAAGCACAAATATACAATAAAGAGACATCTGGAAGTGACTTACATTAACCAGTTCTTTTCTTTTCTTTAAAAAAAAACAGGCTTAAAACGCCGATGAAAAATACTTCTAATTGATGCCATTTAAAAAAAAAATACAAAAAGCAAGGCAGTAACTTTTATTCCAAAAGATACTTTTGTATTACCGGCCCCCTGCCTGCCATTATCACCAAAGCCACACCATTCAAAAACACCAAAAGAATGGGAGGTCTCAAAATACTTCCACTGATCCCTTCCAAACCACTGTCCCTGCACACAACTCAGGAGAGAAAACTTATTCCAAAAGACACCTGAAGGTCCGCGGCCTTTTAGGATTCCTATTCAGCAAACTTTATGCATATTCATTCAAAGCCTGTGTTTGTGCTAATACAAGGGCTCCTCCTGGCACCTTTATCCTCCCCTTTAAAAAACCCACAAACCCCACACGCCCCAGGATCTTCACATTTTCTCCAAAGACGCCGACCTCCTCCAGTCCTCCTCCTCAAAGGATACACAAATAAGGACTAATAATTATACTTCAGTGCCATCTGCTTCCCTGTCACTTCCTCCCCTCTCTGCGAGCACAGCTCCCAGCCTTGCAGCAGAAAACACAGGCTGGCCACAGGCAAAAAATGCCGCCCCAGCTCCCCTCCCCTGGCGGGGAAATCCTCTCTCTCGCTCCCTCGGGTTATTTAGTTCCTGTTGTAGCCCTCGAGAGCTTGGCCGGCCCTTCACCCAGACCCAAGCCCGTGGCGGGGTCTGGGCGCTCTTACCTGAGCTGGGAGCCCGCACCGGGATCGGGGTGGCTCGGCTTTGCAGACAGTGCAGCATGGAGTTCTCAAAAGGTCCCGTGGGCCAGGCCGGGGTGAGCTGGGGTCCCACATAGGAGGGGTAGTGGCCGGGGTAAGATCCGTTCAGAGGCCTGCCCAGCGGGCTGTACTGGTCCCTGGCATTGAGGCTGCTGCTGTAGCCCCCCGGCTCTCGGGAGGCCCCGTTGGCCATGGGCGGGCTGGGGGAGTAAGGGAAGCGGCCCGAGGGGTGCGAGCCGCTGCCGTTGCTGTAGGAGGGGCTCTCCGAGGCCGGCTGGGGCCACACCGAGTGGCTGCTGCCCGGGTGGCTGGGCTGGGCGGCCCCGCTGCCTTGGAGGTAGGGGAGGCTGGGCAGCATGGAGCCCACGCGGGTGGTGGGCACGTAGACCGGGGAGCTGGCCGTGGAGTGCATGAAGCTGCCGGCAGATCCATCGTAAGGGGCCGGGGGCCCTTGGCTGGCCGAGATCGCCAGGGTCTGGTACATCTCCTCGGGCTGCTCGGCGCCGAAGGGGCTCAGCTTGGAGCCGCGGCTGGACCAGAGCAGCTTGTTGGTCTGGTCTAAATCCGTGAAGAGCAGGATGTCCTCCCAGCTGGGCAGGCTGGGCGCGTGGGGGGCTCCGAAGTGCACGTAGGGGGCGAGCAGGGACCTGCCCTCGGCGGCGGGAGGAGGCCGGGTCCCTTCGGGCTCGTGCTGCGGAGTCTTGGAGGAGCCGCGCTCGCCCGGGGAGCAGCAGGAGGAAGAGGCCGGAGAGGGCGGAGAGGGGCCCGGCTCCCTGGCGGGGAAGGGGCAGGAGGAGTCGCCAGCGTCCGCGCCGCACCGCTTCACCACGCACCAGCCGCCGTCAGTCAGGGCCATCCAGGTCCCCGTCTAGCCTCTGGGGAGGGGATGGAGGGGGGAGCCGGGGGGGGCACAAAAGAGAAGAAAAAATCCAGTTAGCAAACAGACCCCAGCGTCTCCCTCTTTGCTGAGACCCGCTGGGGGGGTGGGGGGGCGAGGGGACCCTCTAATCGCTCCTGTCGCCTGGGCGGCGTTGTCTGGCTCCCGGGCAGAATAAGGATCAGCCGGCAAAGGTCATTAACACCCCGCAGCCCCCAGCCCCGCGTGCGTCCTAGCAGGGCGCGCCAGCGGCCCGGGCTCAGCTGCCCCCAGCAATAGGTAAGAGCAGGCAGGGAGCAGGGCACCAGGCTGTGCGTCCCCACCTTATCTTGGGTGGCAGATCGAAAACGAGAGGGGAAGGGGAGAGCCCCGTTTATTGTCGGCTACCCACGCGCCCCTTCCTTGTTTTCCGATGCGTGAGTCATCTGAATTCCTTCCACGGGGAAAGCGATTAGCAATGGCACGGGGCAGGTTCTCTATAGCTCTTGGGAAACAGACCCACGGCGTTCCATCAATCCGTGTCTTTCCCTCGGTTTTGTTTGTTTCAGACAAAAGGTCGCAAAAGGGACGGGGTGTGCAAAGCCCACCCAGGAAAGGCGATCTGCTAAGGGCGAGGGGCATGTACCTTTCGGAGGAAGCTGGTGCCAGCCTGCGCCACTTACTCCGGGCCTGTGGAGTTGCAAGTCCAAACCCACTATAGCACACCTTGGAAATGGCACCAATCCACAATCAACAAACTCAAACTGCGGCACGTCAGACCAGCTGGGCCCCCCGGCGGAGATCACACCGCGAGCGTATTAAACAGGCCACACACCCCCAGCCCAGCCCAGTGCCAAGTCCTTGGAGGAGAGGGGTAGAAAGCGACAGAGAGAGTTTGGAGAAGGGGGAAGTGTCAGCCGCTCAAGCAACAAAAGTGGACGCGCAAGTTTCCTTCTCTGAGCTTCCCAAACCACCTCGGGACTCTTAAGATAACCACATGAATATCAGTCCCAACACACAAACCCCCCTTGCAAACAGGCACAAAATACGTCTCTCCCTTTGCAAGATAACTAGGAGATAAGGGGCGGGTAGATAAGGCTTCCAGGCAAAGGGATCAGAAGTCTGTCCAGAGCAACTCCTCGTGCACCAGCAGAACCCTCAGTGAGCCCGGATCGTGTTTTAAATCAAGAGTACAAGAAGAAACAAAATCAGTAAGCAAACCTCTCGTGATTGCTTCGCATTGGCTTCCTTGCTTTGGTCTCAGCAGGCTTTAATCCAGTGAGCGAGGAGAGAGGAGAGCGGCAAACTCGAGTCCAGCGGCTACTGCGAGCGGCGCATGGTATAAAAAGGAGAGAGGAGGCGCCTCTCACAGCCCTGCCGGAAAACTGCAGCCAGCAAGTCCTGATTGGATTCAGTGAGCCCTAAACAAACACTGCGCTCCGGAGGGGTGCCAGTCCCAGGGCGAGTCACAGGACAGACGCACCGCTGCTCCCAGCGCTGGCGTGAGGGGCTGCGCAGGCACAATGGGATGCGCGCTGAATGCGGGGGGAGATAGAGATCAGAAACCACTTTTCAGAGATATCAGTGTCAGGCAAATGCTTACAAAAGGGGATCAGCGACTAATCCAAAAGTTGCATGCTGATAGAACGGCAAACTGGGGCACCATCAAAACCCCTTTGCCCAATTATATTTCTCCCCAAGATTATTCTGTCTAGCTAAGTATCCATCCATCGCTCTCTTCTCCCTGAACAGAAATAGACAAGGTTTCAGAGGGGTAGCTGTGTTAGTCTGTATCAGCAAAAACAAGGAGGAGTCCTTGTGGCACCTTAGAGATTAACAAAATTATTTGGGCATAAACTTTGGTGGGCTAGAACCCACTTCATCAGATGCATGGAGTGGCACATACAGTAGGGAGGTATAAATACCCCGCATATGAAAAGATGGGAGTTGCCCTTACCAGGTGAGGGGGTCAGGCTTTGTTTTCACTAAAAACCCATTTTACCGATCAGTTTCCCTTCCCGTATTTTTTTTTCCGCAGGTTGCGGGAAATTACTTTTAAAGAGTCAAGGGCCATGATGTTCTATAGACTGAACTTCACCTAGGTCATACCGAATCGGCCCCTTTATCTTTTTGTATGAGCCACACGCTGTTTGCCTTACCTTCACATTAAGAAATCAGGTGAATAACCATCAAAACGTCCCCAGGCTTTTTCTGGTAAAATCAAAGCTATCCTCGATTTGTTGTAGGAGGACTCAGGTAAAGTCAAAGACAGGATATGAGAACCCACTCCGTCCACTCCAGCCATTATGGCTACATTTTTAGTCTCTTTCTTTCTTATTCTTTCTCTTATCTCAGCTGTGTACAAACTGATATGGTACTTAGCAGGAAAGTGACTGGAAATTAAAATAACTTCGTTCCCCAGAGGTTATCAGCTGGATATCTGTCATCATCAGTTTGTACAGAAAGAGAGTCATCTGTAGCAAGGGGCTAGATGAAGCATGTCTCCCTCCCTGTAGCCATCAGAAACTATTCGTTCCGACAGACACAATTAAAAAACCTGCTGATAGAGAGTGTTTATCTTGGGTAGAGGGTTTTTTTTTTCCGGGCAAGGTGAGTGGGAAGCGAACAGTTTGCATGATTGGGGATAAAATATGGGGTGTAATAGTTTGTTGAGAGCGCGGGTTCGGTGCTTTGAGTTTCAATGCATTGCTTTATTTTGGTTGTATATATGGAAGGAGGATTTCTTGTGGAGAAAAAGAGCCTGTTTTCGGAGAAATAATTTCTTTGCTGAATTGCGGGAGATTCCTTTCAGCTCCCGTCTGCCTGACTAATACTGCTCATTATGTCCAAGTGTGAGATTTAAATGATTAGGGGTTTTCCCCCTAATTTGAGATGCAAGTTAAACAATATAATAGTAGGCAGAGAGGTCTGGACACCGGACCATTTTCTTGAATGCAGCTGCATGGCTTCCAATTGATTTACTTCAGTAACCCAGAATACGTCTCAGTCATGTTTAGATTTGTTAAAGTGAGAGACCCAAACAGACTGCCATAAGGTTTAATGATATGTAACAACGGTAATTTCGTTCCATGATGGTTGTTAGCAGTAAATGTTTCTGCTGAAGTGGGTGAAAGCAATCGGCTTGTCGTTTACATTCTCCAGCAGATCCTTAATAAAGTAAACCAGAAAGTATTACATCGGTATATGGCCAGGCACCCCGGATGGTTGATATAATGGGAGGATACTGGATTTTCACTGAGCGGAAATTTCGATGAATGCGTCTCGGATCTATCCCGACCCTCACTCAATTTCATAACAAGTTTCTTGCTTGAATGGGTGTTGTGCCCGCTAAACACTGCTACTCTATATCCTCACGCCACTCGTCTGGGATTCCTTTCAATATTCGAAGGCAAGAACATGCCTGTATCCGAAGGAATTGCGTGTTTCTCCAGGATCTCTCTCCTGCTCCGGCTGGAGAGAAGAGGGGAGATACGGGCAGAGACACTTTAGCCTGGCAGAGATGTGGCTCTGATGGCTCAAAGGTGACCTGCATGTGACCCTCCAGACTTCAAAACTTTTTCATCACTGATTAGCTGCCTGTTTACTGTACAGCCAGGCTACAAATTTCATTTTATTTTCTCCAGTAGACTCCGATAAGAAAATCCTATGTACTGTGTCAGAGGCAACCCCCCCCCCTTCTTTTCGTTTCAGTTTGGTTCCAAAACCACTAACCACAGGTTGGTTTAAATTGCTCATTTTAAATTGTCACTCCCCTCCCCCGCACCCCACTTCTGACGTACTTTCACCCAGTAGCGAAAATAGCGAGTTTTCTCTCGGGCTTTAAACCGTTCCTAGCCGTGTTAAGCCCCTGCTCCTTTGCTGCATGTTTTACCTCCAACTGACGGCATGAATAACTGAATTGAAATCGGGTTGGGGCTGGGGGGAAGGGGGCAGCGCTAATCATGTTGGGATGGTTGAGAAGGGGAAGAGTTGCTGAAATATACGTATATAATAGCCATCACTTTTTAGCCATTCCAATATATCGGCAGTTAGATTGTTCCGGCTTATTTCGATCAATCGAGTCAAAATGCTCAAGATAGGCTCTGTGGCCGATTCAGCCTGGCTGAAGGAAAGAGTCCCTCGTTGTGTGGGTTTCTTTTACACAACACTGCAGGCGGAGGCTGGCTTCTCTCTTCTGTAGCGCTCTCTGGAGAATCGCGAGGTTTATTTTGGCTGGATTACATCCATCTCAATTTTAATCCAGTCATTAACTACAGTTAATTTGGGGGGGGACTGTTTTCTTAGGTTATAATTCGCTTCAGTTTGCGGGTTGTGAAAACTCCGGTGAAAAAGAGGATTGGTGAACAATAATACACAAGTTCAAACCCCCTGTAGTCTCCTTTGACAAAGCTGTTGGTTACAGAAGTGGCTTTAAAAATAGAGAAAGAGCGAGAGTACTAAAAATACAGCTGTGAAGAATATAACAAATACATTAATGTGTGTGAGAAATGTATGCCCTCTTCCTTGACTACAGATCCCTTTAACTTAAGCCGGTCTCCTTTGCAGAGGTTCACAAGCTTGTTTTCATATCCAATTGTTAACCTTTATTGCCAACTTTCGACTTGTTTCTAGCAAACACTGGATTTAGTGTCATAAATGTCGGATCTTCTGTTCAACACAGATCATCTGTAACCCTTTGGAAATTGTCCCTGATACTATTAACCCCAATCACCTGAAATATGTTCTGAACTTCCTCCCAAGTAACATTTAGGGCTAAGCAGGGGGATTCGAGTGCCATTTGTTTAATGAAATAAGCAGACATAGTCAATTTAGTGTGCTGCCCATTAACACAAAGCCCATGTTTAAAGCGAGTAAATCCAGGTTCTCCCCCTGTTGTTGAGTGTCAGAATGTGTATTAATTAAATCGGGCTCTAGGTGAGATACAGTAGAGGTCACTTTGGTCGCTATCAAGGGCTGAAATGCATTCTTTTCCATGCCATGTTTATGTAACTTAATGTACTTTAAAACTTGCTGGTAAATTTAGGCCAGGCTGATAAGCAGAGGAGTTATTAAAGGCTACCTGCTGTGCAATTCCCCCCATGTCTCTTATCCAAGCTCCTTTAAAATATAACGTTATCAAGGCCAGCCAATGACAGGAAGTATTTCCACTCTCAAACAACTGTGACATTACACCAGACCGATTGATTGGGGCGACACGAACACGCAGTGGATTTTCAACCTATTTCGAGTTCCCCTTCCCTTTACAAATCCTTCTATTCAATAAGTAAAGTTAAAACCTAATATAGTCTAAAGTCTCAGCTAGGCAGACACACACACACACACACACCCCATACTGCAAGAAGGTAAAAATCCTTAAAAAAAACAACCCCAAAACTATCGGTGTTGTCCTTCCTCCAGTGCAACACTGATCTCGGTTACAGCCAGTCAGACCGAATAAGCTGCTAGGACCCAAGTTCTGCTTGGCTGGACTTCAGTGGAGCAGATGCCAAAGGATTTGACCCTGGTCGCTTTCTCTTCTTAGGATTTCTACCTCCCCCGTGAGTACCTGGAAAGACAAACGTTTCTGAGTCTATATCCCAAGAGTTGACCCCACTGGGTTACACCTATAGGAGTGGGAGTCGTCCCCCCCCTTTTTCTTTCCTCCAATATGTTTTCAAAAGGTGCAGCGAGTTGTTGCAGAGGTGGGCGTCAGAGCTCTTGGATATTGACTGCCGAGGGTGAGAAAGCCGCGGGTGTGTCACCACCCCACGAGCGAGGAGCTCATGGCACCCTGACCCTCCCCCGGGACGGGGGAAAAGCCCCTTTCCAAAGGCTCAGACCTGGGTGCCTAGCCACGCCTTCAGGGGGAGGCTGGAAAGGAGAGAGGGGCTGGCTGCACGCCGGGCTCCGGTTCTGTGGGTGGCTGGGGTTGTTTGGCTCCAGCCATGCAATCCAGATCAAACGCTGCCCTTGAGCGAGTTCCCATTGTGCCCGTCGGCGAGTCACACTGGGCAGGAGATGGTTCCCCGCAGCAGCCGGGGGACTCGCGGGGGATGTGCTTTTGGGTGATTTCCACACAGACGTTTCAGCCCGAGCTACACAAACAATCCATCCGCTTACAGAAACCAAAGCGGCTGTGTTAGGCCAGAGAGGTTTTTCTCTTCATGGAAACTCTGGGCTCACTTGTCTTTGAGAGGCTGGAGGTGTTTCTATGGGAAAGAGAATTCTGGAGGCTTTTTTTCTTAAAAAAAAAATAAGATTTTTTACAGTAATACATGTTGGGTTCTTTTTCTTTTGCCTTCTGCTTTCTGAGCCTTTCCGGTGTCTGCTGGTCACTTTTCTCCATGACCATGAAGGCAAAAAACCTTTTTTTTTTTTTTTTCCTTTTTAAGTTGAGATTCTCATGTTATTACCTGGCTCTAGGAGCTTGGACTTCAAGTAAAACAGTCCATTAAGATGCTGAGAGTTGCATCTAGAGGTCATTTCTAGCAGCTCTCACCCACCCCACTGAAATCAAGGGACTTTTGCTAAATCAGGAGTGTGTTAGAAGTGCTGAATCAAGCCGGAGGAATGCAAGGCCAGCCCTGGATTGATCCAGCACAGTCACACAGCTTTAAAAATCATTGTCTTCGTTTGGTAGTTTTCCTCCCCAGTTTTTCCTCTTCTGGGCACAACTTTTTAAAAGTTATGATGTTAGCATTACTTCGTGAGTGTTGCCCTGTTTCAAAATCTCCTGTCAAAATGATTGACTATGTCAGTTTGCAAAGCAGTGGTTTTTTTATTTTATGACAGCGTTTATTTTTTACACAGTCCAGATAGAAACTATAACCTTGTTTTCTCAAATCACTTGTATGAAAAGTTGGTACAGCTATGCCTTTGTGGAGGATAAAATTGCAACGAAAGCATAAGCTCTACACATTTTGGAAAACGTAAGGGAATAGTCCTTCCCCCATGGAAGTCAACGTAAATAAAGGGTTGATGTTGCAATTGCCTGCAGCTTTCATTTCTCCAGCACTTAGAAACCACAGTCATAGGTGCCTTATGAAATGTGAGACCTGATTCTGGCATCCTTGTACTTTATTCCACAGGCTGTCATATTGATTTCAATAAGACTGTAACAGGGTCTCCCCAAATCTGGCAGGAGACCCTGCCTCTGCCTAAACTTCCCTTTAACGTCAGTTATTCATCAGCTCCCAGTCCTATCAGGTCACTGCAGTGACTTAGCCCTCCAGCTAAGTCCCAAAGTCCACCACTTCCAGAGTTCAACTCAAAGTCCAATGTAAAGCTAAAACCAAATCTTTCACTCAGACTCTTCCACTAGATACAGCCCTCCCTTTTCACCTTGGCTTCAGCCTTTCCCTTTACTTTAATCCACCCCTTCCATACTTCCTCAAGGAGGAACACACCCACCCTCTACTATGAGCTCCCAGCCTGAGAAACCCTAAATTTCCCTGTCTTCCTTTCCCACAGCCTCTTCCTATTCACTCCCAGCCTGGTCTCTTCACTGTCTCTCTCTTGGCTGGGCCTCCTGCTCACGACAGAGCATTCACTTGCAGATCTGCTTTCCCTGGAGTCTCCCTCAGCGTTGTCCTCCCTTTGACCATAGATTTCTCTTATATTCCAGCAGGCTTATTTTGTAAACCTTTATTTTGATATGGTTAGCTCCTTTGAGGTGTCATCCTGAATTTCTTCTATCTAAGGCACATGTTCCCAGCCATGTGGCCCTTGCACACTTTTTCTCCGCTTGGGGAGCCCATACTACACACATCACCAAAAACATCTTTTCTCATTACAGAGCAACACTTTGGGGATGCGCATAGGCCCAGATTCAGCAAAGCACTGAAGCATGTGCAGATGGATAGATCCACTGAAGTGATGAGACACCTGTTTAAAGTTTAAGATGTGCTTAAAGTACTTTCCTTATTCAGGGCCATAATGCACAGGAAATTCCCCTTGATGAGCCCTAACATACAAATCTAACTTACAGGGAAGTGTGGGAAAATCTTCCCAAAGACCCTGTTGGGAGCCTCAGCCTCATGGCCACAGGCGCCCAACTGCTCTGCAGAGTGATATACACCTAAATATAATCTTTCAGCCCCTTGGAGCCAGCCAGGATTAACAAGGTTCGAGTCAAGTCAAGTCCCAGCAGTACACCTCTCCCTCAATACAACATGCTCAGCCATGACTTCTCGATCCCTCATTCCAAAACCTTCTGAACACAATTTTTCTCCCCTTATTGGGATGAATATAAAAGGGAAATCTTTTGATTGCTGCTGTATTGCTGGAAAAGCACTAGCCTTTTTCCAATGGCCATTTCAGTTAAAAAGGGAGACAATGCAAATTAGCTAAGGCTAGTGCTAATACAAAATGCTAATGCCTGATCCTACTAGCACTGAGGTCAATTAGAATTTTGCCATTGACTTAAATATAGTTAAGAGCAGGCTGTAACAGAGGGAGGAGACTAATGTCCAGATCTTTGTGTTTCTGCAGAGACATGGCTTACTGTATCATCAACTCAGAGAGAAATATCTCCCAAGGTTGGAGGGGATTAAGGCTACACAACCGCTGGAGACCTGTACAGACACAGCTCATCCCCCGCTCCTGCCTTTTATGATTTTCATCCCATTCCCATATGGTACATTGTGCCATCCTTGACTTCAGTGACTTTTGTATAAATGTTAATACTGATGGTCTGATATACCTTGGTTATCTGCAGTGCTAGAAGCAGAAGCAGCTCCTGTAACGTAGGTTGTCGAAGATGAGGAGCAGAGCACTGTCTCTGGTAGGAGTGGAATGAACATTACAGAACAGATCTAAATGTTTGAAAAGACCCTTAAATTAACTTGTCATTCTTCTGTGATTTTAAATTTAACCTCATTTCATTTTTGAATGATATTTTCTTGTTCAAGTGAAAAAGTAAGACAGTTTATCTTGCTTCCTGGGACTATGTATTATTTTTTACTGAGTCTAATAGCAGTATGCCTTGAACCTAGCAAGTCTATTGTCTTGTGATCTCTATTAATAATGTGTGGTGGATTGTTATGACTTCTGGTTTTGTCTCTGTGAATAGTTAACACACAGTATTTTCTTTGTATTTTGGTGGTGGGAGCTTCGGGGATTTTTTTTAATTTCATATTTACTTCTTTGCTTTTATGGACTTTCTACTTGCATCTATTTGCTACCTTCCACAAATTTTATATATATAGAAGGGGAAAATTCTGACACTCAGGTCTTGGTGGGGGTAAAAATATGCTTAGCTCCTTCAAGACCTAATTCTGAATTTCTTCTATCTGGGTACCTCATGATCTTTAACATATTTATTCTCACAATGCCCTGAGGAGATAGCACTTCCTTATTATCCCCATTTTTAAAATGGGGAACTGAAGCACAGAGACTAAGGGATTTGCCCAAGTTTACACAGGAAGTCTGTGACAGAGCAGGGAATTGTATGTTGGTCTCCCCAGCCCAAGGCTATCACTCTACCCACTGGACAATCCTTTCTTTCATGAGCATCCAAAACTCTCATTGATTCCAGGCCACTGGAATACTGGGCAGTAGCTAACTTTGGTACAGCCTAGTAGTTTGTTTCTCTTTGTCAAATAGAGAAGAACCATCTCATAGGGCCCAATCCTTTACATCCACAGAAGTCAATGGCAAAACTCCCACTGACTCCAGTGCTGCAGGATCAGCCCCATAGTGACCTTAAATATAATGAAACTCCATTAGCAATGAAGTAGAATGAACATCCAAAACTGGTTACCTGCATTGCAATCTACAAACCACTAATCTATGAACTTCAAATTAGAGAAAAAGTCTTCTATGAAATAAATGACTTCACAATTAGACGGTTCCACAGTAGTATTATTTACAATTAAAACAGAAAACAATGACTTGCCCTCACCATCTGATTTATCCCACACGGATTTTATTTCTGTTAGTTCCCCATACAACCTGTTTATTAATTATTAGTGGAGAAGATTTTAATTCAGTCTTAATCACTTTACTAGATAAAAGCCCCAGTAGTGATATCAAAGACACATAAAATACTAAAGCTATTACAGCCCATTGCAATCCTTATCAAAATGATCAACTTATAAAGGGTGTTACATCCAGTACAGTGAGATTATATTCTTCCCCCATTCTCACAAATCATTCTCTAGAACAGGTTCTTTATTATCATTCTTGTAATAGAAGCAGATACCAAAAACCCAGTAAATGCCAATCACACCTTAACTATCCTTATTGCCAAACTAATAGTTTTCTCCAAGCAAAAAGGTCACACAGATATCATGCCCACTCCACCCCCTCTTTTTTAAACACTTCTAATAAGGAATATTTTCAGGACAAGTGGAAACAATTTCCTGTAATTATTATACCTCACTAAGAAAAAATAGTTTCTGTGTAGAAACGGCTAAAGAATCATTACAGGAGCTTTTATTTCCTATTTTTCTGCTAGGAAAAAAATAAATTAGTATAGCAGGTTGAATGTTTTCCAATGTAATGTTTTTCCCATTGGGGAATGCCAATTTGTCAAAATCTAAAGATCCAGCAGGGACATAACCATTTCCACAAAATTATGTTTTTGTGGGAGGGGAAGCCCAAAATGAAGCATTTTGAAGCAGAAGCATTATGTCAAAATTTTCAGAATAAAACACTTCAGTGTTTCATTTCAAAACAACTTATCAATTATAAATGCATTTTACATGATCAAATCTACTGTACAATTAAAAAGTCAAAATCAAAAATAAATGTTTAGATTTTATTAAAACAAAACATTCTGATTGAACGGAAACAAAAAAATTTGCAAATTTTGTTTCACAGGAAATTGGGACATTTTGACTTTTTGTTCTAATTTAGGATGACATGAAATTTAAAAATATGGGAATTTCCTACACAATGGAAATACTGAGTTTTGACCAGGTCTGGAAGTGAAAGACTTTCTGAATCTGGAATGAAAAATCAAAACACTCAAATCACATATTAAACACTCCAGATTTAACAGTTCTGAATAATTGATATGGACCTCTTAATAACTCTTACTCTTTTCATGGCAATGAGAGGTAACTCTTATGTCAAAAAATCCAGATATTGTGCACAGGCGACCATGGCTGGGAATCTGATGGTCAGACTAATTACTATCTCACAACAAAGCTCTAATTACATGCCTATAATTTCTCTGAATAATATATTCAATGCATATGCTTCAACTACTGTTATATATGAAATATATTCAGAAGATTAAATCAAGCCTTTAAGACATGAATATGGGCTGAGAAAAAAAATAGGATATTCCTACAAAGGCTGCAATTTCGATTGTATGTATGCTGGTTTGACTTCCTGGACATTAGACTATGAAAAATGTGGCTCATCTCACCTGATTGGCTTCAATTTTAAAACAAATTCAGCTGCCTCCTTCTTGAATTGGCTAGTGAAACTTTCTTCTGTTTCCTTTCCTGCAATACAAGTTCATCTTTGCCCTCATTAGTAAAATACTTCTGTGTTCCTATAAAGACCTGGAAATTAGCCCAGGAAATACTGAATGTGCCATCTGGTTACCCTCTCTTATGAGCCCAAACCAGGGAAATCCAGATTTAATTTCAGGTATCACTGATGTAAACTGTAATACTGGAAAAACATTGGGATTTTGTGTTTAACTGATGTACTGGGTCCAAT
Source organism: Lepidochelys olivacea (assembly GCF_965140295.1). NCBI lineage: Eukaryota > Metazoa > Chordata > Testudines > Cheloniidae > Lepidochelys > Lepidochelys olivacea. The sequence continues at coordinate 83,130,341 of NC_140412.1, forward strand.
TAGCATATTTCTCTCGTTTTAGCAACACATTTACAAAATCTTCCTCATTTGTAGCAATAGTCAAATACAATAACAAAAACATAGAAATGTTTGTGAATACAAGTGCTGAGTTCAGATCATTAGGATTCTGATAGTGAAACCTCTTTACGGCACAGACTGTGGCTTCCTGTGTGTCTGTACAGCACCCAGAGTAGGGCCTTGATTCTGATTGGGGTGTATGGGTATTTCCGTAATACACACAAGTAAATAAAAATAAAATTTTGTGGGTATTTGTACAACTGCTGGGTATTCATCAAAATGTTTGCAAATCTTGAACCCGGTTAACTTAATCATAAATTAATTCCAGAAGTGTGTTATTTGTTGTACACTATCCTCCTGTTTCAGTCATCCATTAAGAGAGCAAAAACGATACCGTGTGACTTCAGTGAGCCACCACGCCACATGAGTTAGTAGCAGTTTTCTAACTACTATGGACTGAAAACAATTCACCCAGACTATTCAATAAATACTTATGAGTAATGAATACATTTGAGGAAATCAGGATTGATTCACTAATGATTCAGTAACAAAACAAGGGACTCAATTTGTAATGAATAATTATTCACAGCAAATAGTTTGACCAGCACTACTTATTTGCATGCATATACAGTTAAAACATTTTTTCTTAATGACGATACAAAAATTAAACACAATTTAGTTTATTTGCCATCAATTTAATAGGTTTCTAGTGGGACCTCTATCTGATCTTGATAAAAAATTCTTATATTGCCACTATCCCTGAATGGAAAAAGGTGAAGACCAACTGGGAGCAGGACACTGGTAAAAAAATATACATAGAAAACTATAATCGTGGAGTCTCCTGGGTTTCCAGTAGTTGAGAATCTGGGGACCAATGTGGTTAAAATCTTGGGACCTGAGTCACTGCTCTGTTACACCAGATGCCACTGAATTGGCATACACCTGATAGAGTGGAGCTGCAAATCAAGCCTATATTTTTATTTTTTCCCAATTCCAGAAACAGGCCATTTAGCAAGTTGCAGGAATCTGGGTAGCAACAAAAAGGGTGCAGAGGGGTTGATTTCTAGGAGCCACAGGGCTCCTGAGAGAGATTAAAAATAAGTCTCACTCCTTTGCTTTGTAAACTCTGCTTTTGCCCGAGTCTGTTTTTCTCCTGCTTTTGACAGCTCTGATTTTCTTTCTGTGTGATTTACGGAGTGCTGTCATTTTTCTGCTCTTTACTTTCACAATCACACATTCAAACCTGATAAAGTTCAAGACCCCAAATGCTTCTGCTCTCCTAGATTTACAGGGTCTCAGCCTCACTGCATCCCGAGCAGCAACAAATCTGATTGAATCCTCATGGACTCTGCAAGGAGGAGTTAGCAGAGGTAAACTCAAAGTCCTGAGAGAGACAGAAAAGGTAGTTTCCATCCAAGCAATTAACACCCACATCAAGACAGTCATTCACGACTAAAATCTCACAGGTGAATCACCTCTTCTGAATCACCTCAGAACGCAACTGTTAACTTCCTCTCAGTGTTCATGGTTTCATTTACATAGCTTTGTATTGTAGTTAAATAGTACATATGTTTCTGTGCATGTAAACATATGTATTATAGGCAGATTGGTACATGAATACAGTAATATCCATTTAATTCATTCAATCAGTGCCAATTTTTATCCTTTTAATTTAATCAAGCTGCAAGCACAAACAGTTTGTAATACAAATAGTTTCCATTCTTTATATTTATCTGTTTTGGCAGGTGTTATTATGTTGCCTTATCACTAGTAATAATGAATTGTCTTTTTATTAATAAGGAACACCAGCATTTTGAATAAGAAAAGAGCCTATGGAAGGCCTTGAAGATAACATATGGATACAATTAACAACATATTATTCCAATGTTACTAACATGTTAAGAGCTGTCATATGCAATTGAATATCTGGGATAATTATTTCAATTAAAATGATATAGACTAGACTGAAATAGAAGGCAGTGCTATATTCAAATTTATCAGAATATGTTGAATTTTTATCTTTAAGCACTTCTTATTCTGGCAAAACTCCCATTAACCTTAATGGGCTTTATGCCAACATATAAATATCAGGATCTAGCCTATAAATAGCAAGGGAGATGGAAATAACTTCAACATATATTATTTCCAGTATTGTTCATATAAATAGATTTATGCAACACTTTTCTCTGCACTAGGTTTTTAAACAAACAGACTGGTAAGCCAGACTTCTGGCAGACACATTCAAGGACAATTATTTCCAGAAAGAATGATGCTGACAAACCAGCCAATTGTACAGATGCTGTGAAATCAAGAAACCAGGAGTTTTGCAGATGATATTTTTAAATAATGATCAAGAAACTATATGCTTGTCTAATTTCAGAAACTTGCCTGTATACTCCATGAATATCTAAGGATGACATCTTGTATATATTTTTCTTACTGATTTAATACTTTAAATATTAATTTAACTAAATTAAACTCAATTTAAAACTACATTTAGTTAATCCTTTCATGTAGCCACATACATACTGGTTTAACAAAGTTTATCTTGCACTGGTATATTTAGTTAGATTGGTGTAAAAACTGTGTAGATCAGCCCTTGAGGGGAAATAATGAATCTATGTTAATGTAACTCCACTGACTTTAGTGGAATCAGTCCTGACTTATACCTATATAAGTGAGAAGAATCAGGCCCTCCGACTACAATGGAAAATACCTATGAGAATGATAAGTCTTGATGGTGAAGCAGTTGTGACATTAGTAGTGAGAAGTAGTCATTATCTCTCAGGCCCAGATCCACACAGGTACTTAGACTCCTAAATGCAAGACTTAGGTGCCTAAGGGCTTGTCTACACTTACCGGAGGATCGACGCTGCAGCAAACAATGCATCAGCAGTGGATTTAGTGGGTCTAGTGAAGATCCACTAAATCGACCACCAATTGCTCTCCCGTTGACTCCTCTAACTGATCGAGAAGAGTCACGTAGTATAGACCTCGCGGTAAATCGATATAAGCTCCATCAATTTTAGTTAAGCTATTCACACCACTCAAATTGCATAGTTTAGATCAACTTTTCCCTTTAGTGTAGGCCAGGCTGAGGTTTAGGTGCCTAAGTCCAATTTTTAGATTCCACTGTGATCCATAAAACTCCTACCTAACCCTGTAGTCACCTAAACTCTCTCAGAGCCTAAGTTTTCAGTGTTGAAGTTCCCTAAGTTTCTGCCTCTGGGCACATGCACTGCTGCCTCATTCTAGGCATCTGGAGATTTATCTTCTGCCTAATCCCCAACAACTGGGGGAAGACAGGTGGGTAAATGTCTGTCTGGAGGGGAAAGGGATGCTGATTTGGTAGGTAGGCTCAGAGGCCACTTATGAGATTAGGTCCCATGCCTGGCTAGCAGAGGAGCAGGGCATGCTCACGTCACTGCTTTTAGCCCAGTAGGTAGAGCACTCAGCTGAGATATGGGAGACCCAGGTTCAATTCCCCACTCTGCTTGAGGGGAGGAAAAAGATTTCTGCAGGAGTCTCACACACCTTTGAGAAGAGTGCTCTAACCATGGAGCTATGGGATAATCTATTGTGGGGCTCCTTCAGTCTCTCTGCGGAAGCTGTTCCACTTTGGATAAGTACTCAAAGAATCACTGGACCACAGGGAGAGAGCGCGAAAGGGAATGACTGTAGTGTGGTGGTGAGGGCATCCACATTGGAGACCCAGTGTCCAATCCCCCTGCTCCAGTGACGCTTTCATTATTTACACATCAAACAGCTTCCACAAGCGAGACTGAGGGAGCTGCACATCATCTCGTAGCTCAGTGGTCAGAGCACTCTCCTGAGAAGTTTGGCAGGCCCCTGTTCATAATCCTCTCTCCCCATCAGGCAGGGAGGGGAATTAGACCTGGGTCTCCCACATCCTAGGCAAGCACTCTAACCATTAGGCTGAAAGTTACAAGGTGGGCTCTGCTTCCTACTGCTCCTGCTGCTTTGTGTGCAATGGGGGAGGCGCCCTATTCATGCCACAAGAAACAATGTAGGGCCTTAAGCTGCATAACTCCAGGAGAGGGGCTACCAGTTATAGAACAGAAGCAGAGAGAGGCACCTCCAGCAACCTGGACTTAGGTGCCTATCTCCAAGAGAGGGCTGGGACTTAGAACACATCTTTCTCATCATTTCTGTTTGGCTAGCTTAGGCAATGAGCCACCCAGTGGGCTGGCTTTTATGGATGGAATTCTAAGGCAACTCTCTTTCCCCATTCATCATATAGGGAACTTAAGTGCCTAACTCAGGCTTTGTGGATTGCAGCATTGTCCTTGTGATTTTCTAGGCACCTGAAAGTTAAGTATTGCAATGCTCAGCATCACAGCACCTAACACTCTTTGTGGGTCTGGGCCTAAATGCATTAGGAACTGAAAATTCAGCTATACTCAGCTTGGTCAGATGGTGCTCTTGAGCAGAAAACCTGAAGTCCCAGCAATGATTCAGCAGATGTATTCATGGTGCATCCTCAGGCTAACTATAACAGTCAGAACACTGAGTCCCTCACCTTTTTAACACTGAATCCAGCCAACTTCCCTGCGTAGACATTTTCCTTTCTGACATACAGTGCTGCACCAAGGTAGGAGACTGAACAGGGAAGAAAAGAAAATCCGTAAAACAGTTATATTTTCTCTCTCTCCTATGTATGTATGTCTAAAGAGAGTACACATGATGGTACGATGTGCTATGAAGGTTTTATTGTCAGGCCTTTCCAATGGCTGTATTCTCACAAGGGATGAAGTATAGTAAGTTATGACAGTTATCTCAACAACGGAGGTAGATTAAGGTTTCCTGGGGCCCTGGGCCAGAGAAAGTGGGGGGCCCCTCCCCAGCCCTGTGGTCCTGCCCCCATTCTGCCCCTTCTGCCTGTGGTCCCACCCACAGCCCCACCCCTTTCTGCCACTTCCCTGGAGCCCCATCTCTGTTTCACCCAGGGTCCCCCCCCATTCTGCCCACCCCACAACCGATTTGCTCCTTTCTGCCCCCCCCACCCCTCCAGACTGGGGAAGCTCTGTCCCTGCGTCACGGCCCCAAGGCTGCAGCAGGGAGTGAAACCTCCTCCAGTCCCAGAGCTGCAGTGGGGCTTCAGGTGCTGGGGCTTCTCAGACTCATAGCTATTAAGGTCAGAAGGGACCATTATGATCTAGTCCGACCTTCTGCACAACACAGGCCACAGAATCTCACCCACCCACTCCTACAATAAACCTCTCACCTATGTCTGAGCTATTGGAAGTCCACAAATCATGGTTTAAAGACTTCAAGGTGCAGAGAATCCTCCAGCAAGTGCCCCATGCTACAGAGGAAGGCGAAAAACCTCCAGGGCCTTTTCCAATCTGCCCTGGAAGAAAATTCCTTCCCGACCCCAAATATGGCGATCAGCTGAACCCTGAGCATGTGGGCAAGATTCACCAGCCAGTTACCCAGGAAAGAATTCTCTGTAGTAACTCAGATCCCACCCCATTAACATCCCATCACAGGCCATTGGGCCTATTTACCATGAATAGTTAAAGATCAATTAATTGCCAAAATCATGTTATCCCATCATACCATCTCCTCCATAAATTTATCGAGTTTAATCTTGAAGTCAGATAGGTCTTTTGCCCCCACTTCTTCCCTTGGAAGGCTATTCCAGAACTTCACTCCTCTGATGGTTAGAAACCTTCGTCTAATTTCAAGTCTAAACTTCCCGATGGCCAGTTTATATCCATTTGTTCTTGTGTCCACATTGGTACTGAGCTTAAATAATTCCTCTCCCTCGTGGGTATTTATTCCTCTGATATATTAATAGAGAGCAATCATATCTCCCCTCAGCCTTCTTTTGGTTAGGCTAAACAAACCAAGCTCCTTGAGTCTCCTTTCATAAGACAGGTTTTCCATTCCTCGGATCATCCTAGTAGCCCTTCTCTGTACCTGTTCCAGTTTGAATTCATCCTTCTTAAACATGGGAGACCAGAACTGCACACAGTATTCCAGATGAGGTCTCACCAGTGCCTTGTGTAACGGTACTAACACCTCCTTATCTCTACTGGAAATACCTCGCCTGATGCATCCCAAGACCGCATTAACTTTTTTCACGGCCATATCACACTGGCAGCTCATAGTCATCCTGCGGTCAACCACTACTCTCTCCTCCTCTGTTACTTCTAACGGATGTGTCCCCAACTTATAACTAAAATTCTTGTGATTAATCCCTAAATGCATAACTTTATACTTCTCACTATTAAATTTCATCCTATTACTATTACTCCAGTTTACAAGGTCATCCAGATCCTCCTGTATGATATCCCGGTCCTTCTCTAAATTGGCAAAACCTCCCAGCTTTGTATTATCTGCAAACTTTATTAGCACACACCCACTTTTTGTGCCGAGGTCAGTAATAAAAAGATTAAATAAGATTGATCCCAAAACTGATCCCTGAGGAACTCCACTGGTAACCTCCCTCCAGTCTGACAGTTCACCTTTCAGTATGACCCGCTGTAGTCTCCCTTTTAACCAATTCCTTATCCACCTTTCAATTTTCATATTGATCCCCATCTTTTCCAATTTAACTAATAATTCCCAGTGTGGCACCATATCAGATGCCTTACTGAAGTCTAGGTAAATTAGATCCACTGAGTTTCCATTGTCTAAAAAATCTGTTACTTGCTCAAAGGAGATCAGGTTGGTTTGGCACAATATACCTTTTGTAAAACCATGTTGTATTTTGTCCCATTTACCATTGACCTCAATGTCCTTAACTACTTTCTCCTTCAAAATTTTTCCCAAGACCTTTTCTCCCACCAACCCTGCGCTTCTGCAGGTGATCAGGGTCACGGTGCTTCCCCCACCCCACCGCTTTTGCCTGGGACGGGGTGGGGGGCGGCTCAGAGGGGCTTCCCGCACCCCACTCACTGGGCAGAGGACTGGGGATCCCCAAGTTGACTGGGGCCCCTGGACATGGGCCCTGTGGGCCCAGTGCCTAATCCGCCACTGTTCAAGAAGTCTCAATAAAAGCTTTATGCAGTATTCTACCTGCCGCACACACATACACCAAGTATCAGATATTCTGTTCTTCTTCGTCTTTGCCTTATCTTGTCAATTGGTGTCAGCAGCCCTTGTTCTTCAATTCCACAAGCACATCTTCCAAGCTGAAGCCAACCTTCTTCATATCCTCCTGTAACATCTCAAACCACTCCCTGTACTCTTTGGCCAACCTATTCTGCATCTCACCATCTCACATAGAATCATAGAATATCAGGGTTGGAAGGGACCCCAGAAGGTCATCTAGTCCAACCCCCTTCTCGAAGCAGGACCAATTCCCAGTTAAATCATCCCAGCCAGGGCTTTGTCAAGCCTGACCTTAAAAACCTCTAAGGAAGGAGATTCTACCACCTCCCTAGGTAATGCATTCCAGTGTTTCACCACCCTCCTAGTGAAAAAGTTTTTCCTAATATCCAATCTAAACCTCCCCCACTGCAACTTGAGACCATTACTCCTCATTCTGTCATCTGCTACCATTGAGAACAGTCTAGAGCCATCCTCTTTGGAACCCCCTTTCAGGTAGTTGAAAGCAGCTATCAAATCCCCCCTCATTCTTCTCTTCTGCAGACTAAACAATCCCAGCTCCCTCAGCCTCTCCTCATAAGTCATGTGTTCTAGACCCCTAATCATTTTTGTTGCCCTTCGCTGGACTCTCTCCAATTTATCCACATCCTTCTTGTAGTGTGGGGCCCAAAACTGGACACAGTACTCCAGATGAGGCCTCACCAATGTCGAATAGAGGGGAACGATCACGTCCCTCGATCTGCTCGCTATGCCCCTACTTATACATCCCAAAATGCCATTGGCCTTCTTGGCAACAAGGGCACACTGCTGACTCATATCCAGCTTCTCATCCACTGTCACCCCTAGGTCCTTTTCCGCAGAACTGCTGCCTAGCCATTCGGCCCCTAGTCTGTAGCGGTGCATTGGATTCTTCCATCCTAAGTGCAGGACCCTGCACTTATCCTTATTGAACCTCATCAGATTTCTTTTGGCCCAATCCTCCAATTTGTCTAGGTCCTTCTGTATCCTATCCCTCCCCTCCAGCATATCTACCACTCCTCCCAGTTTAGTATCATCCGCAAATTTGCTGAGAGTGCAATCTACACCATCCTCCAGATCATTTATGAAGATATTGAACAAAACTGGCCCCAGGACCGACCTCTGGGGCACTCCACTTGACACCGGCTGCCAACTAGACATGGAGCCATTGATCACTACACGTTGATCACTACCCGTTGAGCCCGACAATCTAGCCAGCTTTCTACCCACCTTATAGTGCATTCATCCAGCCCATACTTCCTTAACTTGCTGACAAGAATACTGTGGGAGACCATGTCACATGATCCAGCCATCTCTGCCAATGCTCCCTCAGCTTTTCCATGATGGACGCCACCTGCATCATGGCTCATAAAATTTCACAGCATAGCCTAACAGCTTTCATCTCACCCAGCATCCACCTGAGCATTCTCATTTTGGCAGTGTCAAGTAATTGTTCGCTCTTCCTCCAAGGTGAACATTCTAACCTGCACATCATAGCTGGCCTAATCATGGGCTTATACACTTTTCTATTTAGTTTCCTTGGCATATGCTTATAGCAGAGAATTCCCATCAACTCCCTTCATCTGCACCAAGTGCACTTCATGCAGCTTCTAACATCCACATCCACATCCCCATCATAGCGCAACATTGAACTCAGGTATTTGAATTGTTGCACAGACTTTAACACTACACTGTCTAGTTTTACTGGCATCTCATTACCTCTCTATGAAGCATTATATGTATTCCATCATTTGTAGACTGTTTCGTAAACTGTTTTCTTCTAATGCAGCCCTCCAACATTCTAGATTCCTTTCCAGTTTGTATTTATCTGTGCAGCACAACATCACGTCATCAGTGAAAAGCATGCTTCCATGGAGCCTCTCCCTTAACCGCTTGTGTGCAGGTGTCCGTTACAGTCACAAATAGGAATGAGTTTTCAGCTGATCCTTGGTGTAGACCAGTGGTTCTCAACCTGTTTATCATTGTGGGCCACATATGCGGCGCACAATGTGTTACGTGGGCCACATGTTGAAAACCACAGTGCCCCCCCAAAAACCACCCATAGTCCCCTATGCCCAGTGCCCCCACCCAGAGCAGGGCTAGGAGTGGAGCCCTGGGCACAGGCCAGGCAGCAGGCAGCTGGACCACAGGACCCCACCATGCAGGGCCGGGCGGCAGCCGGACCTGGACCCTGCTGTATGGGGCAGGGCAGCAACGGGATCCAGACTCCTCCACGTGGGGCTGGGCAGCCAGGACCTAAGTGCCGCAGCACGTGGATGGGCAGCCAGGACCCCTGGCACTGCACCAGGAGTGGAGCCCCACCTGAAACCTGGGGGTGCTGCAGCACCCCGGCAAACCACTAGTTCCCAGTGTCCCCCACCCCCTCACTGCCCAGAGCCCACCGCCCACAAACCTATCCACAGACCTACTTTCCCACCCCCCTGTGGTACTCACCAGCCCCCTGCTGGCAGGAGCACTAGTGCAGGCTTCAAGCCGCCGTCTGTGCCTCAGCCAGCCCTGCCAGAGTTTTTTTTAGCACACAGCTGCAGCCCAGCTGTGTGCTAATTGGGCCACATGCAGCCCACAGGCCATGGGCTGAGAACCTCTGGTATAGACCTACCCTCTCAATGAATGACTCACTGGAGCTGCAGTAGTTTCTCACTACTGTTGTGTTACCCTCCTGCATGTCAATAGTCTGAACATATGTCTCTGGCAGATTGCACAATCGTAAGTACCACCATATTATTTCTCTAGGAACTCTGTCATAAGCCTACTCTAAATCTACAAACAATAATGCAGGTCCTTGTGTTTTCCCCTATACTCCTGCAATATTTACGCTGCAAACACTGCATTATTTGTTGGCCTTCCAGTCAGAAACCAGAACTGATTGTCACTTAGTTTATGCTCCAGTTCCCCAAGGAGTCTTATCCTGATAGTTCTTTCAGGAATTACCACCCTGAAATAATATCAAATATCCTATTTTTACCCCATGTTAAATGAAATGCAGAAAGGTTGTCTTCGAGGGTAGAGAAAAAAATATAATTAGGACATTTTAAAACCATCTAAATATTATACAGAATACATTTTCCCTTCATAAAGATGCCATTTTAAAGTCAAGTGTCCTGAGATTTTCTAGGGCTACTAGCCAGTGGATGCATGTAAACTAGAAATTTTCTTTGCTAATGGTAAAAAGGTCCTATTTGTAACCCTGAGAAGTTATGAGATATCACATTTTTAGCTAGTTCAGGAGTGACTATTGGGCCTCAGAGCAATGTAGTTTTAGGTGAATGAAATTCCACATTTGGGAGAGAAAGGAGAAAACATTTGTCTGGCAGGTAGATTTTTTTTTTTTTCTTTTTTAAGTGATGGATGTTTGCAGCTCACAGCTTTGGAATGCTAGTAGCCAGGACAGAGGTGGCTCACTGGGCAGCATGCAGGTAAAGTGGTCAAGGTGCATTGTTAGAATTTCACAGGTAAATTCTCCAAACATTCTTTCTGTACTGAGCATGTTCCATTCTGGGGATGCTGGGGCTGATCAGGACTTTCCCTGAAATTGCTCCTCCCAGCAGCCATATGTCACTGTGCTGCTGCACAAAGGAACTGAGGGCAGGGAAACTGTCTCTCCTGTGCTCTCAATGTTCCTCCTGCTGGTGTCCAGACAGCAAGGAGGAAACAACCTGACATGAATGTATCGTGATGAGGAGCTAGTCCAATGTGTGTGGGGATGTGGGCCTGGGATGGGGAATTTAGACTGGATTGGGATGAGGACAGGCCAGAAGGGCCAAGGACAGAAGAGGTCAGGATTGGGAAGATGCGTGGGAACAGGAGCAGGAGGGTCTGTAACCACGAATGTACAACTCCCCCCAGAATCTGGAATAGAACAAAGGATTTTTGGGTCTCAACATTCCTCTGCTGTCAGCAAATAGTTGTGAAACCCACTGTCAAAGTGTGTGCCTCATCCCCTTCAAGAGGCTTACTCGTGTTTAAGATGACAACCTACTACTGCTATGAGTTAACTCAAGTGACGGAGGTCTGTCCTTTAGATTTAAAGTTTCTAACCCTGTTGAACTATGTGGGAGTCCATAAGATTCTACAGGATGGAATTTCTGTTTTTTCAGTTTGCTTTTTTAAAAACTAGGGAACTGAAGAATGAGGCAGGAGTCCTGTGCAAATGATAGGATGTGATCATGTAATTAAAGACTGTACCATAAAGCACACACACAAGGGGACTGAATTAAGATTTCATGGACAACTTTAATTCTGACATTTCCTAACTTTTGAGTGGTTAATTTTGCAGACTTAATGTTCTTTTAAAGAAGTTTTTGGTATGTAACATATATACAAAATTGTGTGTGTGTGTGTATAAGAGATCATGATAAGATAATTCCATTCCCCAGATATTTGATGTGGGTCAGGCGGGAATAAGCATTGGCTCTTAAATGTGATTGTGGATAAGTCTACATTGCAATTAGAAGACATCGGCGAATGGCCTGTCCCAGCAGACTTAGGTTTGCGGGGCTTGGGCTAAGGGGCTGTTTAACTGTGGTGTAAACGTTTGGGCTTGGACCGTAGCCAAGATGTGGGACTCTCCCACCTTTCAGATTCTTAGATCCCGGGTTCCAGCCGAAGCCCGAAGGTCGATACTGCAATTAAACAGCCTCTTAGCCTGAGCCCCACAACCCTGAGTTTTTCATTGCAATGTAGACATACCCTCTGAGTCCAAAAAGGGAACTTCAGCTCTGTTCTGATTTTCACTCTAACTGCCCTTAATATGTGACTGTCATTCTTATAATTCTTGTCTATGGCCTATGCAAAGTTTTTAAACTGGAAATAAGTATTTGAAATCCTTACTTTTGATACCTTTCACAGAATGACTGAATGACTCTTCCTATAGGATACGGCTACACTGCAGATAAACACCCACAGCTGGCCCACATCAGCTGACTTGAGCTCACAGAGCTTGGGCTACTGATTGTAAAATTGCAGTGGAGGTGTTTGGGCTTGGACTGGAGCCTGGCCTCCGGGGCCCTTCCCGCCTCAAGGGGTCCCAGAGCTCGGGGTCCAACATGAGCTTGAACATATACATAGCAGTTCTGCAGCTCCGCAGCCCGAGCCCCATGAGCCCAAGCCAGCTGCACATGTTTAATTGCAGTGTAGACATACCATAAGAGGGCGTTTTCAAAACCAATTCATTTTCACCGTGCAGGGGTAATTGCTTTCAAAGAGTGGGAAAACACTTTGTTTGCTCCTGTGAACCTCCTGGGTTTCCAAAAACTGGCATATCATATGCAAGTGTTTACTGTAACAAAAAGCTTATAGTGAATAAGCAATTAGTCATGAGCTGTGATTGCTGCACTAGAAGTTTTCTAAAAACTTCGGAAACAATGATTCAACAATAGCAAATCTTAACCGCTGTGGAAGACAAAACACATTGGGCATGAATCTATAGAAGATAAAGAATCAGAACGTATAGAGCTAAATAATAATGGGCCAGAAATCACGTTCACTTTACTTACACAAATAGGCTCATTGACTTCAGTGGGACGACTCACCAAAGTGAGCAGCTTTGGCTCTATAAAAGCTTAGCTCAACATTAAGAGTATTTGTGCTACACCAGCGGTCTTTAATTGTATTCAAGTGTTAATATTACAACTAGCTAAATCACAGATAAAGTATAAAGTGGTCTTCATACATTAGTACTTAAGGCAGAATTATTTTACTGCCAAAAGGAAACTATTGCAGACATATTTTGATCATGGAACATTACTTATGGTTCCCAGTATTTTAAAATCTGAAGGCTACAATCTTACTGTACAATGGACTAAGTTATTTTATAACTTCTGTGCGACTTGGAAAACAAAATACTACAGTGTTTGGCATGCAAAGTTCTAACAAGGGGGTATCAAATTCCAATGGGAGTTTTGCTGGAGAAACGGCTACAGGATTTTACCTAATGAATTTAAATGCTGTGATAAAATACCTTATCCTTTGCTTTATAACACATCAGTGTCAGACTCAGATTCATGAAAACATTCTAAGTAGAGCAAGTTGGTAGTTATATAGTTACATCTTAGTAAAAATGTGAAAGATGTGTTTCTGGAAACGTTTCTGGAAACGTATTTAATTAAAAATACACTTACCATCTAAATGCACAATATCTACAGTACTTAGAAACAGCAAGGGCTTAATTACTTCTGTTGATGTCAGTTATTCATTTGTGGTTCATCAAGCTGTAAAATAGTATAACTTATTGACTGCAATATAAACTGGATTTGTGCCCATATTATTCAATAAAAAAAATACACTGCAAAAACAATACAGAGACGAGATCAATTGCCTGGAGTTCATGAGACAGTTATATCATCTATGAAACGGAATCAATATAACCTAGCTGCTGTTCATTAAGAGAGCTCAGTTACTTGCTTGGAACTCATGGTGGATTCACAAAGGTACCTGGGCACTTAAAACCCTAAGTTAGGCTCCACTGCAATTCACAAAACTCCCACCAAACTCTGTAAGCACTTAAACTCACTTGGTGCCTAAATAGTAAGGGTAAAAGTTTCCTAGGGACCTAAGTTCCTGCCTCCAGGTATGCACACTGCTGCTTCATTTAAGTGTCCTCTTCCCTGCCTGATCCCTAGAGCGATTCACAACCTGGGGCAAGAGAACACCTGTTTACCTGCAAGGTCACATCTGGTAGGTGTGCTCAGATCGTGTCCCATTGAAAATGGCCACCCTTATAACTTTCACTTCAGTAGTGAGAGCATTCACCTGGCATGTGGGAGACCAAGTTTCAATCCCCCCCTCTGCTTAAGGATTTTGAACAGGGGTCTCCTACCTTTCAGGAGCATGCACTAACCACTGGGGATATGGGATATTCAGATTTGGGGCTCCCTCAGTCTCTGCTGTGGAAGCTGTTCCACTGTGGATAAATAATGAAGAGTCATTAGAGCAGGGGAGCTGGACTCTGAGTATCCCACATGGATGCCCTAACCACCAGCTACACAGTCATTCTCATACTTGCTCTCTTGCTGGCCCAATGACGATTTAATTATTAATAATTATCTATAATTAAAGTGTCATTGGGCCAGAGATTTTCCAGGCACCTAAGTCCCTTTGTGACTCTAGCCCCTAAGTTTTAATTGGAATCTTATGGCTATGTATATTAAAATATTCAGTGTAATCCTACCGATGAAATAGGAGACTGACAAGAGTACTCCATGGTTCTAACCTCAGCTCAGTCATTTACAGGCTGTGACATGTTGGGCAAGTTACTTCACCATTCTGTGCCTTAGTTTACACATCTATAAAATGGAAATAACACAACTTCCTCAATCTCAGAAAGGCATTTAGCAGTTTAATTAATCTATTAAAAATGCTTTAGGATCTTGGGAAAAATATGCAACAAAAGGTTTTATTAACTACCTATTATATTATTATTAATATTACCATAATTCTGAAAAATGCCAGCACTTCCAATGCTACATTGATAATCCTCATGGTACTGGGTCTCCTTGTACTTATCAAACAGAGCAATATTTGTGTGTGTATGCCTACATGTTACCTCTGAACCGAGGTCAAATGTTAAGGTGTTTCAGCTGTCGCACTAATTTTTAGTCAGAGCTTTGAGTGCACTCTACAGATTCTCATTGTGTAGCACATAGAATCAGAGAGGTGACCAAGACCAGAATGAAAACAAATTGATTTATTTTCATACTGCCAAATCATATCTGTACTGCTGCCAGCAACGTTTTGAACTGTTTTCAAATGTTCTTTGAACATTAGCTGTTGTCTAAAGAATGTAAAAATATTTTCTTTGTCTGGAATCTAATAAAACTTAACGTAATAAAGTCTTGTGTTGCATCAGTTATGATCATTTTATTTATTTTTGACTTTTTATCGTTTGATATTATTTACATTTAGTATTTAAATATATTTTGACTGGTGGCATCTAACTTACCATGTAGTAAAACAAGTAGTAACAGATGACCAACAATCTGTGTTCAGAGAGTGATTATGCAAGTGTTCATTTATGAATCTGGACAAACAAATGCCTGCTACACCTTTCTTGTGAATGACACTTGTTCTTATATGGCACCTTTAAAAAAGAGACACACAGTGAGGCTTAATAGAATATGCAAAAGACTGGGAGCCAGGAACTCCTGAGTTCTAATCTTGGCCCAGCCACTGACTTACAATATAAATGTTGACCTTGTCTGCACTGAGTATTTTTACATCAGTGCAAACTCCTAGCACAGATGTTCTGCACTGGTGTAAAAATGTTTCAAACCAAAGTAAGTCACTTTTTCCTTAGTCAAGTCACTAAGGCCCTGTCTATACTAGGAATTGAAAGGTGCATTGTTAGCATATATTAACCAACACATTCTAAATGTGTAAGGCAACATATACCTTAACAAATGCTAAAATACCTGAGTTAAAGTCTACACTCCTTCCTAGGCTTTAACTTGATCAGTATAGCATATGTTAAAGGCAGTGTTGTTTGCATGTGATAGTCTGTGCCTTTAAATTCTAATCTAGGACCCAATCCAAAATGCATTGAAGTCAATGGAAAATGTCCATTGAGGTCAATGAGCTTTGGATCACTCCCTGAATCTCTCAAGATAGCTCACGTCATACATAACCTTTGGTTTTTAAGACTATTACTTCCATCAGCCACTACTTTTCCAAGCCACCTTGCTGTAGAATACTGTCCCAGAACATGTGACTCTCCCTGATGTATATACCCTGCAGCTTTGCCAGGTATAAGACTTCGGTGCTAAACCCCTCACCTGAAACCCTATATTTTAGCCGCACTATTTGTATTTCTTTTCTGCTCTGGGGAGAGGGGTTCCAGTCTCAGCTGGGGTTTCTAGGCTCCACTGTAATGCAAATAAATAATAAATAAAATAATAACGTTAGTAGTTTTATTTTCCTCTGTTCTAACTGAGTGCCTCCATGGCACTTGAACATCTCTTCATGACATGACCAATATCATAGAATCATAGAGTTGGAAGGGACCTCTGGAGGTCATCTAGTCCAACCCCCTGCTCGGACCAATCCCCAATTTTTGCCCCTGATCCCTAAATGGCCCCCTCAAGGATTGAACTCACAACCCTGGGTTTAGCAGGCCAACGCTCAAACCACTGAGCCAGTATCACAATATCTAACAGCTTGGGCAGGGATTTATCCATGAAACTCATGAAAACCTGTATCTTTCACTACTCTGGGGACCTTAACCCCTTTCAAATTCTCAGCTCTTCTCTGCCTTCTCTAAACTTCTTTCCATACTCCAATGAGGACAGACAGAAAGTCTCTCATTGTTTTCTTAATTTCAATAACTTGAGCTTCATTTTTACCCACTTGTCCCTCAAAGAACTTCTGTCAGTTGTCTAACTCATAACTTTCCTGGCCCTAGTCACCAGAGAAGACACAGAATACAATGCTGTGGATGGTATATAGGGAGTCCACAGTTCTTTCTACAACTAGTCAGGGTCCCTGATGAAAACAAGAGGGTGCACATTCTAAGATCTGCAATATTGAAGTTGTTGAAATCCATTGTTTTAAAGTAATGTATTTTTTCCTCTCCTAATTTGCCTAATTCCCCTAAGGCATATCTCCAACAGGTTGGTGGTTACCACACAGATGACTCACACTATTTATAAAAAGCAGCTGCCATACATAGGAAAAATACAGGAACAGACAAGTGATTCATCCATTTTCAGGCACATCAGCCTCTGACCTGATCTTGTACATAGTTGTGAGGCAAATTCCCATCCCAACCAAGGGACCATATAGTAGCCTAAATACAGAGATCAAAATTCCATCCTTGGATGAATATACAGCTCCCATTCAATTGTTTCTGCACGTGGAGTTTGGTCCAGAAGGGGGTCTCTGTGGGCCAGAGCCTCGGCTATGGTTGATGTGCATAGGGAATAAATTGTGAGAGAAGCAAAGCTGGGTTTGGGCTCACATTTGTGCTCCCCTATTCCTGGTACTACTTGGTGAAGGGCTGTAGTGTAGGTAGGATGGTAGAACTGGTGGAAGTCCAGAGCAGGGTTGGATGGCACAGTGATAAATAGGCCTGAGCAGTGTCTACACTGCATCTTTTATCATTACTACCCCACACAGAGCTGGCCTGGTGGATCCTGGTGGTGAATCAAAGGTTTCATTTTTGCCAGCGTAGACAGAGAGATTTAGGCCTAGTTCTGCAAAGCCTTTAAGAGCAGGGCTAATTTGAAATATGAGCTTAAGTCCTTCTGAAAGGAAGTCAACTTTAAGCATTTCCAGCTATAAAACTTTATGGTGCCTGTGACATGGTTAAGGCCCTGTCCGGTGTGGGATGAGTGTGCCTGCCTTTCTTGAGGAATAGGGGCTGGCGCACGAGCCTTACATGCCTATCTCCCTCAGCTCAAGTTCGCACGTCTGGGCTTAGCTGTGGGGTAGAGTGGCCTAGTGGCCAGAGTTTATACAAAATGCCATGCTCATTTGGGGTAGTACGGCCTAGTGGCCGGAGTCTATGAAACTTGCCCCTCCTGTCAGGGCAGTGGGGCCCAATGGCCAGAGTCTATGGGGGCCATCAGCTGGGGGGTTGGGGACCCAGGCCCACCTGACTCCACTGGGCCCCGACCCAGGGCCCTAGTAGTGGTGATATGACCAGCTACTAGCTCCGTGGGGAGTCCCACCAAAACATGCCAAGCTTACCTCAGTGGGAGATACCACTCCAACACCGTAGTCTCAGGTGTCGTAGTCCAGGAGGCATTGGGATCTCTTAGTTCCCCAGCACTGGTCGCTCTCTGGGGCTCCATGGGCTGCTGGGGTCCGAGGCTGTGGTCCATGTCGCCGCTCTCTTCTGGCACAGGCTGGAGGCCATCCTCAGCAGGAGCTTCTGGCACACAGTCCTTTCCCGCCAGCATCTCCTCTAGACTGAGCTGGGCTGCTCTCCTTTATACTGGTACAGCTGGAGCATGCCCAGTTGGGAGGTGGGGGCATGGCTTCCTCAGCCCACAATGTGGCGTTAACCCTTTCCTGTAAAGGGGCACTGTGCGCCCTGTCACAGTGCCCCTTTAAACCACACAAAACTGCGGGCAGAAACGAGCCCTGAAAGTGCCGTATCGGGCACAGGAAGGATTCCTCCAGCATAGATACAGCAGAAGACAGCCGTCAGACTGCCTCTTTGGGATTCCCTCAGAAGCCCTGGCATGGGGGTGGGGGGCACACTGGGGGCAAAAGCAATGTCTCAGGTGCAAGGCCACACAGCACACAGTGCTGTGGAAAACCTGGGCAGCACTGGGCCCATGGAATAACCCAGGGAGGCTGCTGTAACTTAGATACCTGGGGCTGTCTTTAATATGCCAGGAGCTGGTGCAACTCAGGATTAAGAGAGTGCAAATGTGGTTTAACCTCCTCTCCTCCTGGACTGCACATTCTGTGTGGCACCTCTTAGAAATAGAGCACAGAATCTCTCCCTTCATATTTAAAGTACCCTGAGAGACTTCACAAAGCGCAGTGAGTTAGACGCCGGTGGTGCAGTAACATAGCAGCAGTTACGAATCCAGAAGTAATAGGTCTCTCTCTCACACACACACACACAGAGCCATGAACATGCAATCCTGTTTTAGAGCGAGTGAGAGAACATGCCCAAACCACTAGTGTTATCAGTATTTCTTTTTGCAAAGAGCCACATGAAATCTTTCATTTCCACTTGGACAGACAGCAGAGCTTTATTCTTCTGCCATTAACGTGAAACAGTGTGAATCTTGTGAAAACAGTTCCTGTACCCGAGCACTGCGTGACCCTCATAAAAACAGCTGCGTTTTTTAGAAGGTGTGTAGCAGTATCAGCTTGTATCTGAAGACCCTTGAGCAGCAGAAAGTCAGTGTGTATCATCTACAGCCAGGAGAAACCTCCTCGTAACAATGTCATGAGCCTTCAGCGCTGACCAGGAGAACTATTACGATATACACCTCCTCTCTAGTAGCTGGCCAATTTGCTAAACTGGTTTCATTGATACAGGTTGTGTATGAGTTATGTATTTATAGCAGGGTACTGGTGCAAAGGCACCTAAATTATCCCCAGCCCAGTTAGCTTCAATCAGGGGAAGCAGATTGGGGCTGATGGAAAAGGCCTGATGCTGGCCTGAGGATTGGCAACACCTGCTGGCCTGACAAGCCAAGGGCTGTAAAGACTGGGAGGGAGCCAGATGGCTGGGGGGAAGCCAGGGAACTGGAGGCCTCCTAGCTGAAGGCTGACTCTGCCTGTAAAGCTGTACGTAGATGGACACTGGTGGTGCGATGAAGTTAAGTAAATAAAGACACTGGTGTTGCACAACCCTGAAGCCTCTCTGAGCCTTATTGGGGAGGGCAAGCGGGCCCCAGGAAGAGGGGTGGGTTGTGAGCCTTGTT
The DNA here is from genome assembly GCF_965140295.1 of Lepidochelys olivacea. Classification (NCBI taxonomy): domain Eukaryota; kingdom Metazoa; phylum Chordata; order Testudines; family Cheloniidae; genus Lepidochelys; species Lepidochelys olivacea. The sequence goes on from NC_140412.1 coordinate 83,149,855, forward strand.
ACAGTACTTCATTGGCAAATGCCTACATAAGAGAGTCAGATCGGTTCTATGCCACACACTACACCAAGGAACAAGTGTGATAATATTAATAATGTCTTGCAGTAGCATTTCTAGAAACTGGTAGTAAACAATTTTTCCACGAGCATGGGACTCACCTACTCACTGAAGAGAGTTTTTATTTAAAGCATTAATGATTATGTAATTTGGGTACATTTTAGAGATGCCTTTTTGTATTATTCCTAAAATAATATTAGTAGATAGGCAGATATAGGCCATCTATGCCACTGTATGAAGAGTTTCCTAGGGATTATTCCTTACGGGGGCCAGAAAAATGGAAAGAATCTGCACCAGGACTTTCATAAACACACTGCTAGATGTCTTTGTCTACCTTCCCCCACAGTGTAAGCATTCCTATTGTATTCGACTTGAGGGGAACTGTGGGTAGGGAAGGCAATGGTATGGTCAATGTGTGTATGTGCAAATTCCAAATTGCTAGCTATGCCCTCATTAACAATAGCTAAATATACTGACAAGGAGTACAGCACACTTTGCCTCTGCTGTCCCCGGACAGCTGCCACTATTTCATGATAGAGTATCTCAGTGGGAATAGCTCAACTGTCCTGTGAGGTGGTATCTATCCTCCATGTCATCCCAGTGGACAAATCCTTGCCTATGGTTTAAGGTGTTATCAACTTTAAAGGGAAAGTCTGTGGGTTTCTGTGTTGATAAATTGTTGATAAAATCACAATGAAGTGCCCTCTGTTCCTCCATCTTACACAGTCCTACTAATAAGTTGACAAACTAGGAAATGTTAGCACTGCGAGCTACTCACTCTGGAATCTATGAATAGGATTGCCTATTTGCCATTGTTTTTCCATTACCCATGTGGAAAATAAAGGCAGGTTGTAATAATATTATTATTGAAAGGGTTGAGCTGATGCCTAATTAATGCTCCTGAATGTTATGCCCTTTTTGTAAGATCTCTGGCACCACAACTGAGCAGAGCAATAGATGAAAGGACACAATCCTGCTCTCATTTAACTCAATGGGAGTTTTGCCAGTACTTGATTTTTAAATCTAGTACTTCTGAAAGTTTCCTCAATTCAGTTCAACTCAGAGTGTAACATTATCATCACCAAAAGGGAAAATACAACTCTGAGCAGATATCTTTCCCAAAGTATCCTAAAACAACATCTACACATTGCCTAGAGTCAAAATCTTTTTACTTTCCTTGGGGTTTGGGCTTTATTAACAATTCGGCAACAAAGTTCAGCTCAGACTTTCCCCCAAGCTTGGCTGCTGGTAGGGTTGCCTCAGGACTGTCTAGATCCTTTCACTACAGGCTCTTCTGTTTTTGTTTTAACTCGGCAAAGTAACAAGCCACCTGCTTTACTGAGCCAGCAGAGCCACTTAACCCTTTCGCAGTAAAACCAACACCAACAGACAGGGTCAGAGTTTCAGCAAACCCCACCAGCTTGTTACAACATAATAAAAGCTTTATAGAAATCAGGAGAAAACCATTCCCTTCTGAGTGCTTTGTCTATAGACAGGTCCTGTAGAGACCTGTCGGTTTTATGCCATATGAGCTTGTTGCACAGTAACAAAAAACAACCTAATAGTCACAGTTAGAACCAGGTAAATTCTGCAGCCAATCTATTCACAAATGTCTGTTCAAATAAAGACTGCATATTAGCCTTGATGACATTCATGTTCCCTTTTCACTAGTTTATGGTGAACGACCATCCATGGCGGAGCAATTCTGTTTACTGGAAAGTCAACAGATAGTGAAAGTGTTATGAATGCTCATCTGATTAGGTATTCACACCTGAATACACATACAGGAGCCTACTTGCAGAAGTATTTGCACCAGAAGGGATTGCGTGGCCATCTTTAAAACTGCAGGTCTGGGAGTCAGCCAATCAGAAAGCAGAAACAACACCATGTGATTTAGGTGACTATTTACACCATGCAAATAGCAAGCAATCCATAAACTGACTGATGTTCGCATAAACCCATTCACTTAGTAATTACAAACAGCAAACAAAATAAGCAAATATCAAAGTCTGTTCACAGATAATTTGCACACAAAAAGAAGTATTAAATTAATCAAACTAACTGAAAATAGTTGACCTGCTCTAGAAGCAATTCTTTATAACTGTTTTGCCTCAGATTGGCATAACATTAAAAGGAGATTAAAAATAACTACTAGAGATTAACAATTCAAACCTACGAGTGACTATTGGGCAGTGCTAACTAGAGGCTTTATTCTAGAAATAACGTCAGCTTTGGAAAATAGCAACTATGTCTTCTCTGTGGACCCAGTCAAAACTAATCAAAACACTCCTGGTAACACAGAGAAAATATCTCAACACTGTGATAAGGAAAGTAAGTGTAGCTCTTTAGTTTCTCAAATAGTTAACAGTGATACGATGGTACAATACTCAGCACAGGAATTAATAGTCAAGAGGAATTTAGCAGAAGAAAGTACACTTTCAGCTTTCTTGCCTACAATTAATTAAAAAATCCCATATCTGAAAGGAAACATTGTGGAAATGGGAGTTATTTGGATGTGTATTAGGCCATACACTATCATTCTGCTCTGTGAAGAATGCTTTATTAATGCTAATCTCATCCCTATGCTTTGACAGAAGTTACAGTTTCCTTCCTCTGCAGTTCCTAAAGCTGAATTCTATTATGGGGGGTTTTTTTAATGGGGGGACATTATTATTTCACTAAATTACCTCATCTTCTGGGAACAAACTTACCCTTGAACTAGGAAACTAAATGGCTTTTTTAAGGATGCATGTCTATTTGGAAATTGTGCATTGATGACTGCTATTTTTTCTGCTTCATTCTGCTTTTTTTGAAATAAACACAATCTGGTGGCTCATTTCTGAAATCTTTTAAAACCAATCTATTCCGACAGCTAGCACTGATGCAAGTGGAAACAGGTATTCTGAATTATATTCAGACATCCCAAGGAACCCCTTTGTTAAACACCCTATTTTAGTGGCCGAGGAAACTGTATTAACATATCAATAACATTCTGAAATACAATACCATTTATATTAGAAGAGTTCTGAGATGGGGCCTCTTCTGCTCCCATTGTAATCAATTGGGAATCTTCTTTTGAAGTAAATGGGACTGTGATTGGGCCCATGGTTTTCCTGGCCTTTGTAGACAGAGCCCTGTTAGTGTGGTTTTATAGACTGGTTTATGGCATGGGCATGCCTTGTAAACATTGCCTAGAGAAACTAGCCTCTCTGGGTATGTCTACACAGCAATAAAACACCCACGGCTGGCCCTGTCAGCTGACTCAGACTCACGGGGCTATAAAATTGCAACGTGGACCCTTCCCCCTAGCGGAATCACAGAGCTCAGGCTCTGTCCCGAACCTGAATGTCTTACACAGATGAGCTGATCTTCTGATAGAATCTCTGCAAGGTTCTCTAAAGTAAACTTTTCATCCTTTCTCTGAACTTTCCCTTGAAAATTACCTCTCATTCACTTGCTGAGAGCCTTCACACGGAGATGGTTTTGAGTCTCCTGTTTACCTCTACAAAAATCTTTTTAAGTAAGCTAAACTAACTATAGAGTGACTAAATGAAGCCTTCTACTTCTCCTTATTCCCTGTAGTGCTCCCATTTACACAATAATCTGGGACCCCACTTCCCTGTTCTTATGAGTTTTGTGTGTGAATTCTAATAACCTAAGCTATTTTTATCATCTCTAGTCCAACGAGAATGCACCTAGTAGGAAATCACAGGAAGCAAAATTGTTATTTTCACCACATTCCTTGGAATTGCAAAGGATGGATGAGCTACCATCATGGTTATCAATTTTGCCATTTCTTGGTTTTCATTTTAGTTAGATTTGACTGAAAAAACTGTTAATCAGAATATTTTTTCAATGGAAAATGTCTTTTTGAACAAAACAAAAATGTTTGTGGCCATTTTTTTTTAGTCACAATTTTCTAGTTTTTCAACAAAAAGCTGAACAGTGAACATTTTTGGTTTTAGGAAAAGTGATTTGATTTTTGGTTTTAAACCCTGAATTTTACAGAAAACTGTTACATTTCCCTCTAAACAGTTTTCAAAAACTCCCCCCACCCCCAAATTTTGGTTTTCGTGTTTTAATTGAAACAGTACACCCTTGTGAGAATTTTTTCAGTGAAAACTTTTTGTAATGTCCCAGGAAAAATAATTAGCATTTTTCAACCAGCTCTAATTGTAGTGTAGAGCAGGAAAGGGGACTGGTGAATGTGATCCCAGGTGGTGGAACATCGAATAACCTGAAGGCAACGAAAAAGAAAATGTGGGAAGATCTTTTTCTGCACATAGGGAAAGTGATGAAAAGTGACCTGGACCAAATGTTCCTGTATGAGGAAGAGGGAATCACTGCAGGTGGACAAGTCACTTATGCAGAACTACTGCAGGAACAAGAGGGAAATGTGAGCATGAAGAGAGAGAGTTCCAAAGAGAATATTTTAATGAATAGCTAAGGGCTCAAGAAAAGATAACAGCACAGCTGTCTCGGGAAGCAGCCCTTGCCCCTGTGCTCTACCACCTGCTCAGAATAACTTTACTCCCCTCCCTTCTGCCTCCCTCTCTTCCCTACTCTTCTGGAAGCCAAGCTGGCTGCACTTCACATCCTCTTTTCTCCTTATCCCTCCCACATCCTGATGGGAATGTTTGGTCCAATCACCCCTTCCCTATCTCCCTTATCCAGCTGTTTGGGCATGCTATAGACAGTTGGCATGAAAAGGATTTACTTGACATATTGTACACACAGAGTCCAATTTCCATGAAGTAGAGCCATCATTTTGATTACATGCTTATTCATGCTGCAACTGTTCTTTTCTCTTGACCATTTTTTGCAATATGTTTAATAGTTATTTGATCCCTTAGACACCAAATGGTTTTTTGGCTTGTTTTTTAAAATTAAAGTATAATGCTGAAGAGCTATAAGGGTCTAACATAATTTTAAGTAGCTGGACTCAGAATTTCTGATTTTAATTCCCAGCTCTGTCCCAGACGTCCTTAAGTAAGTCTTTGCTCTTTTCCTCAGTTTCTCTTCTGTGAAATGGGTATAATACTTCCTTTCTTCTTGTCTTTGTCAGTCTTGTCTATTTAACTGCTACTGTGATGTAAATGATAACAAATAATAATAATAAGCATTTATAGTTTCTTGATCTGTCTTTTTATAATTCAAATATTAAGGTATTAGAAAAAGAAATTTCACTTTTTCATATAACTCCCATACCATGTGGGACTCCACAAGTCTCCTCCAAACTTTACATTTGAATTATCCCCTCCACTAGAAGAATTTTAAGATTCTGAATTCTCACATTTGCCTTCTTCTTGTGTGCTTTTCCCAACCCTTTCCTAGCACTCTGTGTAAGCATGTCATATCAGGGGACAATACTATGCCACGATGGGTCAAATAATTAGCCAGCTCTGCGGAAGTCAACAAAACAGTGCACAAAGTCCAGGTTGAAAATGTCATTTTGGTCTTGTCATAGGATGATAAAGCAAACAGTTTAGAATTAAACAAATTCTCCTTTTCACAGGCTGGTAAGCAAAAAAATCTCTCTTTCTTCCTGTACACAGTGTTAATCAGGGCTCCGCTTTTGATGTTAAAGGTCAGAGCCAATGTGGTAAGCACAACCCCACATCCACCCTGCCTAAGAGGAAATCTTCTCCCGCTTCCATTTCTATCCAGGTCATCTCACCTGAGCCCAGAAGATTCCCAAATTGGTAGCTCAAGTTCATCTACTCTCTCATCTGGAGCCAGACAGCACTCTGATGCTTGTGTGTGGAGGGACAGGGTAGGAAATTCTATGTCTTGGATTAAAAATGTAGTAGATCTATTTAGATCCCTTAGCTACTCCTCCCTTCAGTGAAGAAGGAGAGTTACGCAAACACACTTACTGGAATAAAGACCCCCTCCCCCAAAGGAGCTTATGCTGTTTTGTTGTTAGTTACACAATACTAAACTGTGAGGTGTTGAACCTTTATCATTACTAACAAACTGGAAGCCAGAATGTCGCTTTTAAGCCATGGTCGGAGCCAATGGGAGCTGCTCATGCTCTGAAAATTAGGCCACTTTTATTTCGGTGGCTAAATATGGATTCAGGAGCCTAACTTTAGGCACGGAGGTTTGAAAATTTTGGTCTTGATGCCTGTAGGCCTCAGAACATCTTAAATGGCCAAGATTTTCAAACGGGACTAGTGGTTTCTGGTACCTCAATTTTTGGATACCCAACCTGAGGCAACTTCAGGTGTTCAACACTTTCTGAAAATTGTGTTTCTTAAAGTTGTCTTAAGCTGAGCACTACAAAATTTGAGACACCCAAGATATCTAGTCAATTTTGAAAATCTTGGCCAATGAGACTAAGCCTTACCTCATTCAAGTGAATGAGAGTTTTGCTGTTAACTTCAGTGGCAGCAGGCTTGGGATCTGTACTTTCACATTTTTGTTGCAGTTCCCAGAGATACTATGTAATCAGTTGCTTGGCAGTGTAGGTTTTCTAAACTTCAAGCCTTACCTTGGTGGGCAAAAGGTGCACTTACGTTCGCATCATCGAGTTAGCTCAACATGATTGAAAAGCCCTGTTAAGATGCAGGCTAATACATTTTGAAGCCATGTTTGCTACCCACATTTTTGCTTAGTGGGGAGCCTAAACTACAACATGGCAAGCTAACAAGTGCATCAAGAAAAGGCCCAAGTTACAGCAAGTTAACTGGACCTGCTGATAAACCAAACACTAGTGCTATTGACTACTCAACCACCTAAACAAATGCGGCCACAAATCCTGTCTGTTTCTCTTCTGGAAGCAGCCTCTCTAATCTCGTGCTGCCTGCACACACAAAGAATACTCCGGACTGATGACAGATGTGAGGTAATGTAAATAATCTATTCCAGCAGGACGGCCGTCTTCTATGTTCTCCATGACTGGCCGTATACAGAGGATATTTATAGGCTCTCCAGAATCTGTTCTCACGACAACAGTGCCTGGCTATATCAGCTGTCATCTTTTTCATTGTTTAAATTTTGTAACAGTTTTCTTTCAGTTTACATAAATTAGGTAAGATGATATGTCTCAGGTAATATGAAATAAGACAAATATGAGAGTGGAATGCTGCAAATATGAGCAGATTGAATCATAAAAGGGAAGACATTGCTGTGCTTATCAATTAAGCAAGGCAGACCACAGTCAGTCAAAGATACCTAATTTATCAGGAAAAGTCATACACACACTGATTCTTCAGTCAAAAAACAGAGATGTCAGAGGATTTCCACTTTGTCAGAATAATGCATTTTTATGAGGAAGGTTTAAAACATGGGGCCAGGTTTCTTAATATACAAAAATGTGATCAGTGTTGTTTGTTGTGATAGGCGTTGTTATTGGGAATTAGTACATCATCCTGAAGAATCTAGGGAGACTGGAAGTTCTTTGGGGCAAGGAGAGTCATTTATAATGCAGTGCTCAGCACAACAGGGTACAGGGTACAGTGCTTAGCACAACAGGGACCCAATCCTGATTGTACCTGGTAGGTGCTACCACAATACTACTACTAACAACAGGCAGTCCAGCACAATCTCACTTCATCGACTGAGTTCAGAATTACAGCTCTAGAATTTATCTGAAATTGAGAGTCCCACCAAGAATAAGTCACTATAACTATATTATAGATACTTTATTGGGTCTAAAAACTGAGTGAAGACCTCCTGATGTTTTCCCCAGATGGCAGAACTATGGAATTTGAGTGCTCATTACCCTGCTTTCTATTTCCCGAAACCTATCAGAAGTGGTAACAACACAGTATTCATCAAATAGTGGTAGATTGTGTCAGCTGAAGAGCTAGCCTGACCTAGAAAGTTTAGGTGATTGAGGAACTTCTCTACAGAAAGACCCTAGTTTGACCCATTAGGTACCTCACCTGATGATAGCTCTGAAACTAGGAGTGGTCCAGATAAAACATTTTTTTCCAAGAACCCTTATCCAATTTTTAAGCTCTTTTTTCTCCAATAGCCAATCATAATGGCAGAATTCATGATCTCAGTAAACAAACAAACCTCGTTTTAAAACCTGAACTTCATAATTCCCCACTGGCATGATCAATGATACCAAGGAGGATGTCAAAGGAAATGACATAGAAACATGTAGAGCACTGTCTTCACTATACCTAATTCCCTAGCACAATAGTTATGACAAAGGTCACCAATGGACATAACTCTGGAACCAGGGTTGATTTCAGAGGGCTGAAAGGTGTAGAATGTATCTGAGAGACTTGGTCACCAAGCATTTTTGAGGAAAAAGAAATATGAATTTCATTACCGTTGGTATTGGACCAACAGGATTATTAATTATTACAGTAGCACCTAGAGGATGCAACCTAAATGATGGTCCTATTGTGCTAGGCATGGGGCAAATGCTTGGGAAGAAAGCTTCATGGGCTTACAATCTACATAACATACATTATGCATACACAGAACACACATGCAGCAATTATACAAATATATATGATTAATTCCTTACCATTTCATAGATTGAAAGCTGCTTTGGGAACAGGCAGTGCCTCCTCAGTGTTCTGTACCAAAATGCATATAATCTCACCACTCAGTAAATATTCACTCTGATTAGAGATGGACCTGAACTGGAATTCTTGAACTTTGGGGTTGCTAGGATCCATCTTCTCAGTTTCGGATGTAATCATATTCAACATTTAGAAATGGACCATTTCTGCCTCTAGGATTTGGAAGTGGAAGTTGGGTTCCACTCCAAGCCCTGCTCATGTCGCAGCCTCAGCCCACTCACTCCCTCTGGCTTCCCTTTCTTGTCTCCACCACTCTGCTCCTCTGGAAAATGAAGCATTCTCCAGCTGGTCCCTCAACCCTTCCCTCCTCAGAAATAACCATTGGCTCTTGGACAGCCAGACTCCCTCCTTCAGTGCCTGCTCCTTTTAGGGGCAAGAGGAAGGAGAGAGGAGCAGAGGGCTCAGCTGTGGGAGGAGAAGCAGCAGGTACGGGACCATGGACCATCTGTATACCAGGTGGGCAGTGTGGGTGGGAGCAGTAGCCACAGAGCCTTCCAAAAAAGTAGGGCCTAGTCTAAGTTAATTGAACTGAGGGAGCTTTAATTCCCCCCTTCCCGCAAATCTACTCCCCTTCCCCAGCCAGAAACCATGTCCAAATTTCAACACAATCTGCTAAACTCTGTGGCTCTGTCTCCAATTGAAGGGATAAACTTACTCTCAAGTACAGCAAACACTACAAGATACCTTGCCTTAGAAAGCAGATATTAAACGTACTCTACTGGATATTTTGTGAAAATGATTTTTTGCTGAATTTCACACAACTTTCCAGGGAATGATACCAGATAGGTAAATAAATTGGAAACATAAAAGCATTTAAGAAGTGGGAAGATGTCATTTGGCCAAGAAGCTTTAACTCATTTAGACAAACTAATTTTGCATTGATTCCTTAGATCTCCATCCATGAGAAACCTGCACCATAGGATGTTGGGGGACTGCATCATCCAAGCCAACTCCAGGGCCAGTAGAGTGGGCATATGTAGCAGGGAGGAAACACAGCACCTTCACACATCAGAGCTGCTCACAATGACTTTTGTTGCTGATTGTGCATGTTTGGTTCTACTTGTTAAATCTTGTTAAACAGGAAACAGGTTTTGAGGCAAGAGGGTCCCTTGGAGTTCAAACTCCTGCTTTCAAATGTTCTTACAAGATGCACAATTGGCACAGACTTACAGGAAATATTTAATTGGAATCGGAAGGCACTGGCTCCACCAACCTTGTATTATATTCTCTGTGTGCGCCCGTTACAGTGATTTTTGCCAGTAGCTTAAATTGGTGATTTGTTTATATCAATCAGTGGAGAGTTCAACAAAAATCAAGGGTATGAGCGGACTGTGGTGATGCAGTGGGTGGAGGGGAGGGGTGAGCACTAAGAAATATTCTTATGAAGTAGAAGGGCAGCGACTAAACTGAGAGTGACATATTTATGAGTCCAGTATCGGTTGCCTACACTGATAAGCCACGGTCATTAAAGGAAGGAAAAGTCACCTTTGTGTATATAAAATATACAAGATTCATAGCCTGAAAAGACTGGACAGGAAAGCATTAGGTAAATAAAGGATATCCCATAAAGCATAATGTGAATATTAAGTTACCTCATAAGGGAGGAAGGTTGTCTGTGTCTGCAGTAAGAATGAAGAAAAATTAAATTCCTTTATTTCATCCCAAGGTTAATTGGCCTTTTGTAGTTCAGCGGGAAGGCCGACCTTCTTGTTGTTTTTTGAAGAATATATTCAATGTCCATCCCATTTGAATGGAATCTCCCTGTGTCCCCTAAACTGTTCACCATAGGCCCACATGGGAGGCTCTGAATGAGCATCCCATCCATTGTTAGAGTGGATAGAAAAATGGAAACCCAATATCACAGAACTCTGACATTTCAAAGTTGTTTCTGTTTTGCAGGTTCACAGGGGAACCATTTTTTTTTAAAATTCTTGCAAAACAATTTGAAATTTCATTTTTCTCCTGTCTTCCCCTTTTTTGCCGCAGAGTGTAATAAAATGAACATCCAAGGTCTGTCTGTCTGTTTCATTTTTCCTTTTGCCACTCTAACTTTCCAAAGTTACACAAGTTTTGAAAATTTACAAAGCGGCCAAAAAAACAAACAAAAAAAGGAACGAAAGAAAGAAAAACTGGGGGAAACCTAGATAACATTCATTTTATTACAGTATCAAAAAGGAACAAAGGAAAAAGGGAAAGAGGGGGAGAAAGAAAAAAATATAAGCAATTCAACATTTTGAAAAATTTTGACAGATTCAGGTAGACAAACATTTTGTGAACTTGTGTTGATCTGGGTGAATTGTTTCAGATAAAATGAAAACATAAAAATGTTGTTTTGATATTATTAAAATGAAACTTTGATTTTTTTTTTTTAGCTAGACTCACAAGGGGACTTAGGCACTATTCACAAACTGAGGTGCCTCCACTTAGACTCAATAACTTAGTAGTTAGTGCAATTAACTGGCAGGAGGGAAATCTAGGTCAAAATCCCTACTTTCGACTTGAATCCAGGTCTGCCCATTGCTAGTCAGTGCCCTCATCACAAGGCTATAGGTTATTCTTATGAGTTAGGGGGTTGACCTCAATATCTCCTGTTCCATGTTGTATAAATTCTTAAATATTAATTGGAGCTGGGCCTGGAACTGAGCTGGTGTCCTATCTACAGGACTAATAAGTATAAGAGATGCACAAACCAACCAACACCGCCTCTGTTTTGTGGATCTAGATCCTTCATTTCCTTTGCTTTGACTAAAATGGTTAAAAATGCCCAAAACATTTAGTTGGACCAAAAACATTTTCCCAACTTTTTCAATTCACCAATTTTTTTTTTTTTAAAATCAGTTTTAGTTCAGGATGAATGGAAAAATCAATTATGTGCACAGCGCTATTTCAGACTGACAAAATAATACGGAAATAGTACGAGTGATGGTTTTCAGTAAGAAACAAGGAGCAAGGCATATTAGACCAGTGGTTCTCAAACTTTTGTACTGGTGGCCCCTTTCACATAGCAAGCCTCTGAATGCGACCCCCCCCTTATACATTAAAAACACATTTTTATATATTTAACACCATTATAAATGCGGGAGGAAAAGTGGGGTTTGGGGTGGAGGTGACAGCTCACGACCCCGCATGCAGGGCTGGCTCTAGGTTTTTTGCCACCCCAAACAAACCGCCCAAGCAAAAAAAAAAAAAGGGGTGGCCAGAACGCCGCCCCTGGGATTGTGCTGCCCCACCCATGTGTTTGCTTTGTTGGAGCCTAGAGCCCGTCCTGCCCCCATGTAATAACCTCCCAACCCCCTGAGGGGTCCCAACCCCCAGTTTGAGAACCCCTGTATTGGACCTTGCTCAGGCAAATTTTAACGGAATGACATGAATGACAGTGAATGTTACTTGGCTGGCTAGCTATTGACATTACTTTGGCATGTTAACATGTCACAGTGAACTAGAGCTCAAAAGAGAGGAAGCTAGTAAATATTTCCACCCCAGAATCACTTTATAGGCTCACTGCATTAAAGTATTTTCTTCTTTCAAGCACATGTATCCAAATAAATACACAGGGCTAATTCCTCAGCTGATGTAGATCAGGAGAGCTCCATTGACTTCAGTGGACCTATGCCAGTTTACACCAACTGAGGATCTGGTCCACATGAACCGCCTTTAAATTTATGGAAAGATGTTTATTTTTATCATACCTATTACACTTTAAAGATATCCTTTAGTCCTGCAATCAGTATGCAGCTAAGAAGCTGTGCGGGTTTAAGAAACAATCAAGCAGTGATCTGTCACCTCTGGAAGTACAGTCGAGTCCAGCGTGGGACTAACTCTCCCCTTTAACACAGCCCTCGGGGGGGGGGGTTCCTTTATTTTTTGTGGTTTGCTTTTAACATGTTGCACACGGTTCACTTTTAAATGCAATACTGTACAATTCAGAAGACAAGGGAAACAGAACATCATTTGCACAAGCCACATTCTAGGCAATGCAGCTTCACTTCCTTTGGATTTTTGACTCCCGCTTTTCTCCCTTTGCTAGTGTCCCAGCTCTGTGTCTAATAAATAACTAGTCCACATCACTAAACTACGGCACATAACTCAGAGCAATTTGTTACTGTTGGCAATGTCTGTATAGTAGAGGCCCAGGAATAGGCCGGCATGGAAGCAGCATTACCTCCCACTCTTAAAGAGCATGATTTCTGCCTGATTACAAAAGGGGTCATTGGTAGGACAATGTAGGGAAGGTCAGACATATTGACTTGCAGAGTAACTGCCTGGGCTGAATTCTCCTTTCCGTGAGGAGTTACTCCAGATTTACCCTGGAGTATCTGAGAGCAGAATTCGGTTCCACCTTTTCAGCACTGCAAGTATAATGGTACATTTTAAATCTTTTTTTTTAATTACTGATTTTTTTTAAATGTCTTAAGCAAATACAGCCTCATGCTCAGAAGTTCATTTAAAATATATAAATACTTCTAAAAGTAACGACACAACAACACCACCACTAAGCCTATGGCCTTTCCAAAGCACTACTCCTTGTGTGTGGTTAAAAAAAACAATGCGTTTGTATAATTTCAAAGGAAACTGGAAAGGAGAACGACCTCCTGAGGTCTCTTCCAACCCTAATCTTCTATGATTCTATGTTTTGCATTGATTCCTCCTTGGCTCATGTGATCTTCAACTCGGGGCATGTCCAGTGGGTGTCATGGGAGGAGACAGTAATGCCCCCGTGGAAGAGCCCATGGCAGGGTAAATATTTTCTTTGCATTTGTCCCATGAAATAACTAATTGGGAATCAGGGATGGAAGGAAACTGGAATTTTCAGGGTTCAGCATAGAAATTTGGCAGACATTAGCCCTCCTAATAATAAAAAATAAAGGTTTGATTGTTTTCTGTCTAAAAGGGGAGGAGAGGGAGCTAAGGGCTGCTGAAGATGGGAGCTTCCCTCGGGGAAATTTAGAAATGCATAGGGAGAAGGAGTAGTAGTTGCCATAGGCATCGACTTCCCCTCTGCCCGGTGGGTGCTCGACTCCCCTCCGCCGCTGCCCCCGCCTCTTCCTGCTCCTGCACCACCCTCGCCCCGCCCCCATTCCACCCCTTCCCACCCCCATTCCACCCTTTCCCCCAAGTCCCCGCCTCTTCTCCGCCTCCTCCTCTGAGTGCACTGCATCCCTGCTCCTCCCCCTCCCTCTTGGAAAGTCCTAAGCGCCACCAAATAGCTGTTAGGTGGTGGTGGGGGGGACGCAGAACACTCCGGGGGGAGAAGAAGGCAAGGAGTGGGAGCTTGGCTGCTGCTGAGTGCAGAGCACCCCCTAATTTTTCCCTGTGGGTGCTCCAGCCCCAGAACACCCACGGAGTCCGCACCTGTGGCAGTTGCTGCCTCCTATTCAAAGAAAGGTTGTTTTCTTGTGAGATACTTGGGTCATACTCAGAGGTGATGATCAGTCTCAGCTTTTCTTCTGTGTTTATTGGTAAACACTTGTCAACGTGTTCCTCCCATCTGCTCTTTTCCTTGTAGCCATCTTCCTTCAGACAGCTTGAGTACACCACCCTGGTAAGGTACAACATCCTCTGGATATAAACAAAGAGTATCTTATCTACAAGCCACATTTTTAGGAGTTGGTAAGTAACTGGTCTCATCAAGTGCCAGGATTCTTTGAGCGAGTCTGCAAAATATTGGGACCCATCAGAATATAGTCAGATGGCAGGTGAATCCTGGTACTGTAGCAGGTCAGGAGGAGCAGCAATGTGATGGACAGCCATAGTTACAAAAGCTGGCTTGTTATGGCTGTCACATCCAGAGCTCGGATATAGTTTGTGCTCTAGAGATGGTCAAAAAAAATTATTTGAAACTTTTTTTTGTGACAAAAATTGCTTTTTAAAATGGGAAACTTTCAGAAAAAGCTTTCTTAACATTTTCAATGTTTTCATCAAAACCAACATTTCTAAATTTTGCTATTTCAGAGTTTCAAAATGTTGGTTGTCAGGTTTTATGTTTCTTTTCCCTCTTTCTCTCTTTTTGCCATGGAATGCAACAGAATGAACAATGTCCAGGGTTTGGTTGGTTGGGTGCTGGGGTGGGGGATGCTGGAGGGATTTTTTTAGTTTTTGCCACTCTAACTTCTGAAAATGTCCTCAAATATGTAAAACTTATAGAGTGGCAAAAAAGAAACTTGAAAACAAAAAACGAAAAAGTGAAAAAAGCCAAAAAAACCCAAACCATAGATATCATCCATTCTACTGCATTCTTTGAGACAAAGGAAAAAGTGAAGTGGGGTGAGAAAGAAGGGAAGAGAAATTTTGGAGTTTTTCCAAAAAAAATGTTATGAAAAATTTCAAGGAAACAAAAAATTGTTTCATTTTGGAACAAAGATGACAAACGTTTTCATAATTTGTTTTATTTTTCTTCTGCCAAACTGTTCTTGTGTGTTGCAAACAGGATGCGACAAGAAAGAACCAGTCAGGCACCCACCAGCCTTAAGCAAAAAACCAAGATGATTATGCTTGCTCTGGTACTGGGTGTAGTACAGTGTAATGTTCATTTAACAGAGGGAATCCCAAGAGCTTTGTATAAAAGCCTCCAGAATCGTCCATGACATTCGCTTGGGTCCAGAGAGCTCTCTGTGAGAAGTGCCTCATTTCCAGGTAGACTAGTGAGATCTGAAGAGGCGGATAATATAGTCCAAGCAGTGGGTAAGGAAATTATTTTGGCTGCTGCATGCTGGATATACTGAAAAGGACCAAGATGGGGAAAGGCAGCCATTTTGAAGGAGGCTGCAGGAGTAAAGGGGAGATAAACAAGGCAGTAAGGAGAAAGCCAATGGGCACATGCTCCCCAGCCTCCTGAAGCCAGGCTGCCCAGAGAGAATAGCAGATTTTACCACTCAAAAAGCCACAGCTTAACTGGAGTTCCACAATAACAATAACATAAAAGGTAACCATGCTGATGACTAAAAATGTCTACCTCAGTAATCTAAGGAGGAGAACAATGGAAAGTGACCTATTATCTTCAACACCAAGCAGGAAGATAAACTTAATAGCCTAAAGGACCAGCAAATGATAGCCGCTTTCCCCATCTTCCTTAAGACTTATCTTGGTAGGCTGATGATTAATATCAACGTGCGGGTGCCCCAAAATATTCTATAAGCCCCACCACACTCTGCTGGTTACTAATTGATAGTCTTAAACCAACAACAAACTATTCCTAAAGGGAAACATTAAAATTCATTTACCAGTTCTAATTGCATCATCCACAATAGCTACATCTTATTGGAAAAGAGAGGATACAAATCTCTTACAGCTACAATTTGGGGGTTCACTTCAGTTTGGATGTTTCAGTTTCACAGAAGTAAGGGACTGACTCAGCAAGGTACTGAAATGTGTGTAATGTGAGCTCTAACTATGAGTCCATAAGTCGTCCTCTGGAAGTCAATGGAGCTACTCACACGCTCAGAGTTAAACACCAGCTTATGTACCTTGCTGAATCAGGACCTAAATTTCTGACGTCTCCAGAACTGGGCAAGAAATCTCTCAAGAATTTTCACATGACTTCCACTACTTACGGTTTCTGGCTGGACTGCAAATCTTGCAAGAACATTCCTCAATACTCCAACTTCATTTTGGGCACTGTAATTCTAGCCAGCACCAGGAAATGCAGAGTTTCATGAAAAATTAAAAATAGCTTAAGTTGTCCAAATGCATTCAAAACTCAAAAAGATTCAGTTTGGTTCAATTTTGGGCATACGGTTCAGCTCCACTTATTTAATCAGAATTAAATTTGCCTGTTAACATCTTTTCCATGATCTCTTTCCCTGACTCAGTCTTTTCCAACACTGCCAGAACTGCTAAATCTACACCCCTACCCCACTTAGTTAGCCCCTTATATCCCATTGTAACTAACATCCATCACTGTATCAGCACCTGTCTGAACAGCACTAGAGAAGGTTCAAAGTACTATTTCCTACTCTTCATAGGTGTTACAGCAGTGGTTCTCAAACTTTTTTTTTTACTGGTTACCCCTTTCACATAGCAAGCCTCTGAGTGCAACCCTCCCACCCCCTTATAAATTAAAACCACTTCTTAATATATTTAACACCATTATAAATGCTGGAGGTAAAGCGGGATTGGGGTGGAGATTGACAGCTCGCGAGCCCCCATGTAATGATCTCACGACCCCCTGAGGGGTCCCAATCCCCAGTTTGAGAACCCCTGTGTTATAGCAACACTAAACCATCCTAAACTTATAAAAGTTTCCATTTAAAACATTTGTAAACATACTTTTTCCTCCTGCTATTCCTTCTTCCCCATGGATGCCTCAGCTCCACTGGTGTGAAGGGTGAATGCCTTTTACACTTGCACAAAAGCAAAGGGAGGGACAGATTTTCCCTTTACTGTATAGCAAGACTCATTAATAAGAAACAGCAAATCTGTGCACTCAGTTGCACAACTGTCTGAACTGTACAGCACACTAAAAACAGGAACTGCCACTCCTAACATCAGTCACTGCCTAACACTCTGTGATGGGAAATCTGCTGCTTAGTATGGTCAGATTCAGACAAACTGTAGCACTAGCTAACCAAAATAATCCCTCATATAGAAAACACATAAATATAGGCATGAAACCAAACAGATATTAATGCTTAATTTTATAAAGATTTCTATATACACTTTATAAACTTTATTTATTATTTCTATTATAGTAGGGTATAAGAACCCCAATCAAGAATCAGGACCCAGTTGTGCTAGACATGGTAAAGACATGGTTTCTTACCCTAGAGAGTTTAAAATTTAGATGTCTGTGAGGATGCAGCTGTTGGACAAAACAGAGAAACAGGGTAGAGGTGTTTGGGAAGGATAAGATAAACAGTTTTAGAAGAGAAGTAGAAGTGTGTATATAACACTGATATATTATTAGATTCCCTTTTTTTCTCTGCATTTCTCAATTTTCATTTTTGCTCCCTGTACATATGTTTGTGTGTGCATATGTACACACACACACACACACACACACAAGTATTTGCTATAGTTCCATTATCTTGCAGCATTCTCTCTTTACCATGCTGTTGTTTTGTTCTGCATTTTATTTTCCAGTTTGTGATTTGCCATTTTATTGAGAAGAGTCCAATAGTGGTTTTTAAAAAGGACAGGTGGAACCTTTGTACCTAGGTTGGAGTAACAGCCACAGTGTGAAAAGTTTAAAAACAAAACTCACTGCCAACAATGTGAGAGAAGTGATAATATATGGGAGACTAGCTTATTCTCACACTGTTGAAAGATGTCATCTATCTTCACCCTACACATTTCTCATTTATTAGACGTTCATCAGACGATGCAACCAGTGTCTCATCCAAGGAAAAAGTCAAGGCCTTGGAGAGTTTGGCTTTTGGGACTCAAAACTCTGATTGTTCTAGACATCCTCTCCCCGCTGGGCCTAAGTTCATGCTAGTCAGCAAAGTGCCACAGAAAACAACAGTTTCCTGAACTCCAATGTTATAACTGTATTCTTCCCTGTGGCACTCCAGGAAATGTGAAGGGATTTGTATATCTGGATAATCGCGTGGGCTGGGGGGTTATTGCTATGGTTGTTAGAACATATTTAGAGCATCTGCCAACAAGAGAACATCTACCATTCTCAAATGTCATCCCCAGAAAAACAACAAGGAGTCTGGTGGAAGAAGTGGTGTTTTACCCATGAAAGCTTATTCCCAAATAAATCGGTTAGTCTTTAAAGTGCCACCAGACTCCTTGTTGTTTTTGTGGATACAGACTAACATGGCTACCCCATGATACTTGATCCCCAGAAAGTGTTTCTCTGGAGGAATAAGCATGACATGTGACTTTCACTTGCTGGTGATCACTGTTGAGAAGTCGCAAGTTTACTGCCTCGCAAGTATTTGACTAGTAGAAGGTTCACTGGATACTTTCAAAGGTGGGTTTAAGAAACCTTTACCTCTCTCCCCATCCTGGGGCATCCAGATCATAGCATGAAGTGGAGCAGGCTCAAGGCTACTTCTACTTTACAGTGGCTGCTCACAGTCCCAAGGTTGGGGAACGCTATAGGAGCCACTACGATGGCTCTATGCCACACAAGGAATACTCACAGGGCAGGCTTACCACCTAATTAGAGGATAAATAATAATCAAAGCTGAAGTATTTATTCACCAAAACCACGCAACTTCTGAACTAACATAACTGATCCAGAAGCTTTTAAATTATTTGCAAAAGTATATTCAAACTGTAGTGCTCTGAAGTCCAGAAAAACAAACTGCAAAAACAAATGAGGGTAATAAAATAATACACTATGTAAAGGATAAAGAAAAAGGTTAAAGTCAGCATTTTATCTGATAGGCCTTCTTCAGGAAATGCCTGTGAAAACAGCTTTGGAAAGTAATAATTCGCTTTATGGATTCCTCTGCAGATATTCCTTGAAGCAAATAAGGCACAAAGTTCTAGTGCTTTTTTTTCAAATTGAAAACAAAACAGCTTTCAGTGGAAGCAGAGAGGCATCTGCCACTGCTTGTAAAAGGCAGGCTGGGTTATTAAAAGTCAAAAATTAGAAGATACCAAACTGCTAGGAGACAGATTCAAATTTCTGAGATCAGAGCAAAAGAAAACACATCCATGCTGAAAAGAAACAAATAGAAAGTGATGGCCAAACACAAGGAGAGACCTATGGGGTGGTTACAAGTAGTTACCTAGCTAACTTCTCTCCAAGTCTGTGGGTGCTATCATCTTGCCTTTCCTGGAATGTTTGATGTTATTTTATTGACAGACAGTTATACAAGTGAAAACCATGGAATTTTCTAATTCACAGCACACATTTCCTTTAATCACAAGAGATGTATTCTTCCAAGTAAAAAGATAGATGAGAAAGATGATAGGGGCCATGTTACTATCAAAAATTACATAATACAATAAGGAAGACACTTTCATTATTATAACAGCATCGTAGCCAAAAAAGCACTATATCACATCTAAAAACCAGTGTATCTCTACTGATATCACTGGACTTACACCTGGTTTACATTGGTGTAAATGAAGAAGAATATGGCTCATTCTCTCACTTGCTTCAAAATCTTTTCATAAGGGCCGAACTTCACCAACACTCAACAGCTCATCCACTAACCAAGTTGTATCTTGAAGATACCGCAGAAAAGTTCATTGGGAATATATCTCATCCAGACAGCTCTTTCTTGGAAGTACCATCCTGAAATGCAATAGTTCTATGAATATTACTGGACACCAGTAACTAGATGACATCTCTAGGTTATCTCAGGAAGTATAGTCTTTGGGAGGTGATATTTTTGGGAGCATAACAAAATAGGCTGGCCACCTCCAAACTGAGGCATAAGCGGACATATGTCTATATTTTATACTCTCCGTTTCAAAGAGATTCTCTCTTTCTTTGAGGGTATTGGCCTACATGTAACTGGAGGGTTTGAGGATTGGAGCATGAGCAGCTCTGTGACTGCCCAGAGCTCCAGCAGTGTTGATGAGACATGTGTTCTGGTCTATTTGGCTAATGTGAGGGACAGGGTCCAAATGTCTTCCTCAGTTCTGGTATGTAGTTTGAGGAGAGGGACAGAGTTGACACTATAGAACAGGGAAAGGTCAAATGCCTGTTCTATTTACATGCTACAGCACTGACAGAATCAGAGTCCCAGCTGTTACCTGAATGAAAACGGAAAGCAACAGCACCAAACAATGGCAGCTATATGGATTTCTGTTTAGAAATTGCTAACACAAACTACATTACAACTCAGGACAGCAACCTAATCCATTTTTAAAAACATGATGCTCCAGCAACAGCAGCATATGGAAGACAATAACCATCCTTTTATACTAGCTGTAGTCCTCCAGGACTGGAGAGAAAAAAGCAAGTGAAGGATCAAATGGATTCCAAGTCAAGTAAAGCACTGTGCAGACTGAAGATGTTTGAAGCCAAACTACCGGACACATTTGTCAAACTCTTAAAAAAATAGCAATGTGGGATCAAAGCAGAAACACTTGACAAATATCAACATTTGTCACCTACTTTTACTTTTGATGTACTTCATTTTGAAGACTTTTTTTAAAAAAAACAGGACAGTCTAATCTTTCAGCACACATAGTTGGCTCCTTCAAAAAGAAATGCAAAGACAATATTGCTGAAACATGGAAGTTTTTAATGAGGGCAGATTAAAAGAATCAGTGCATGAAAAACAAGTAACCCGTGAAACTGTGTTAAGCAACAGTGAAGAGCTCATTTCTTGGAGATGTCATCAAGATGTATAAGTGTTTGGCTAGTTCTCCCCCAAAAAACCAAACATGAAACAATAACACATTGTCTTATTTCAAATTTAAGTAAGGGGTCGTGGAGCACTTGAGTCAACAAAAATAGAGAGTTATTTTATACCTGGACAGTGGGAAAGAGCCATCCTTGATAGATGTCCATTCATCTCAGGGGAGGTGTGGCAGTGATGAATCCAGATCAATAAATTTACTCTCTGATCCAATATGTGGACAGAAAAGAAAAAAGAGTTAGAAACCTTTGTCCTGACCACTTTCATTTGTGTGTTTTTCTCAAGCTTTGTGAACTGTGCAGTCCATATTCTTCAGACAGAAAGAGACAGAGAAAGTAAGTCAAGTCCTTGGGTTAGTCATGTTAACGTTTCTACAGGCCTGGGCGCCAGTTCTATTTTCCTCATCCCTTCCATCAGATGCTTTTCTTATCTGCACTGACATCTAGAGCAGCAAAATTCCAGTTTGAATCTGAGGACCTTTAACTTGTTTTATGAGTGACCTTCTCCATGCTGAAAGATTTACAATTCTGTGGTCAAGGTATTTCTCTGCATAATGTGAAATACATAATAACAATAATAATTTAGGAAATTCAGTAATTGTTAAGTGTGGTAAATCATCTTTAAAGCAAACACTCTTAAAGTCTTAGAGATAAAATTCATTCCCCCATGAAGAGGTGATAGCATGGAATGCCATGAGGTTCTGGGCAGGGTTTCAAAGCAGTTAAGTCACATTAGGTGAGATATAGTTGCCTATTGCTGCTGGGATTTCTGGGAATGCTGGCATCTGGGTAACATGCCGGATAATCTTTAACAGGGGAAGTCTGTCTGGTGCCTGTCTTTTGTTCCAACTTCACTTTCATAATTGAGAACCCTTATGATATACTTGCTGTTCACAGCAATGCTTTAGCCGATCACAAGTGTGGCCCTGGTGATTAGAGTTAGGCAAATAAGGAGAGAACCCACACATGTTTAAGTCCTTCAAAGTATCTTTTTTGTTCAGTTTCCATTTGTTAATATTTTACTGAGCCTGTGGTTTGAACAAGTACTTCCCAAATATATTTCAGCTTTTTTGAAAAAAAAATAATTATAAGGTGCTAAGAGCATTTATGGATAGAACTAGTTTTACAGGTTTAGCCATCTGTCCCTTCCTTGCACAGTGCTACTCTTGTAAAACTCTGTCATATAACTCGTGAACTCACAATGCCCCCATGGCATTACATTCATTTCCTGGATGTCTAATCAAGATAATTTCTTAGAGATTGTAAAGCAGGAGATCTAGGAAGAAGTGGCTCAAAATACTTACTGCTGCAATGGGGAAAGCTGGCATTCAAATGTTGAAGGAAATATTTGAAACTTTGCTTCACTTTGCAAATGATATTGTAATCAAAACTCCTCAGAAAGGTGCTCATGACCCTGGTTACACTAAAACAAACTGTTACCATAATGAAAATTATGACTGGAGCAAAATGATTATCACTAAGGTTATTAGTTACCTGGGGGCTAGACTAGATGACCCTTGAGGTCCCGTCTAACCCTATAATTCTGTGATTACAGTAGAACCTCAGAGTTACGAACACCAGAGTTATGAACCGACCAGTCAACCGCACACCTCATGTCATAAATATAAAGGGAAGGGTAAACACCTTTAAATCCCTCCTGGCCAGAGGAAAAACCCTTTCACCTGTAAAGGGTTAAGAAGCTAGGATAACCTCGCTGGCACCTGACCAAAATGACCAATGAGGAGACAAGATACTTTCAAAGCTGGAGGAGGGGAGAAAGAAAGGCCCTCTCTGTCTGTGTGATGCTTTTGCCGGGAACAGAAAAGGAATGGAGTCTTAGAACTTAATAAGTAATCTAGTTAGATATGCGTTTGATTCTTTTTTGTTCAAATGGCTGATAAAATAAGTTGTGCTGAATGGAATGTATATTCCTGTTTTGTGTCTTTTTGTAACTTAAGGTTTTGCCTAGAGGGATTCTCTATGTTTTGAATCTGATTACCCTGTAAGTTATTTACCATCCTGATTTTACAGAGGTGATTCTTTTATTTTTTCTTCAATTAAAATTCTTCTTTTAAGAACCTGATTGCTTTTTCCTTGTTCTTAAGATCCAAGGGTTTGGGTCTGTGTTCACCTATGCAAATTGGTGACAATTTTTATTAAGCCTTCACCAGGAAAGGGGGTGTAGGGTTTGGGGAGGATTTTGGGGGGGAAAGACGTTTCCAAGCGGGCTCTTTCCTGGTTATATATTTGTTAGACACTTGGTGGTGGCAGCAATAAAGTCCAAGGGCAAAAGGTAAAATATAGTTTGTACCTTGGGGAAGTTTTAACCTAAGCTGGTAAGAATAAGCTTAGGGGGGGTTTCATGCAGGTCCCCACATGTGTACCCTAGAGTTCAGAGTGGCGAAGGAACCTTGACACCTCATTTGGAACCAGAAATATGCAATCAGGCAGCAGCAGGCGCACGCGCACACACACACACACACACACACACACACAGAAAAAGCAAACCCAGTACAGTACTGTGTTAAACGTAAACTACTAAAGACACTAAAGGGAATGTTTAAAAAAAAGATTTGACAAGGTAAAGAAACTGTTTCTGTGCTTGTTTCATTTAAATTAAGATGGTTAAAAGCAGCATTTTTCTTCTGCATAGGGAAGTTTCCAAGCTGTTTTAAGTCAATGTTCAGTTGTAAACTTTTGAAAGAACCACCATAACATTTTGTTCAGAGTTCTGAACATTTCAGAGTTATGACCAACCTCCATTTCCGTAACTCATTCTTGTAACTCTGAGCTTCTATTGTATACCTGAATTCCGCTTCTGTTATGCACACAAGGAATTTCAAATATTTGTTCCATACATGTGGGCCACGCTCTGTCCTATCACTAAGGTTGCATGTATAAACGAGGGCAGAAATGTCCCATGATTGAGAAGATTTCTGCTCCCTCACTTTTTTTGTAAAGAACGCTCAGTTTTGGCTTTCGTGTACTGATATTATCAAATATTTATATGATGGTAGTGCCCAGAGGGCCTATCGTTATATTTATCATTAGCACACCGACTGTACATGATGCTTTACAAAAGTTGGAATAGAAGAGGTCCTATCCCTAAAGAGCTAGGAGCTGCTATTCCAAATATTTATTAGTGCTATGTAATCACAATACAGGCAGCCTGATTCTCATTTACACTAAATCCCCTTCACGCCACCACTGGCACAGTCAAAAGCCTCAAAGTGGGTATAAATTATATCAATTATATAGTATTTATGTAAAATTACATATTTACACTCACCTTAAATCCCCTGTACACTGCCAAGGTAATACAATGGAGTGTTACTGTAAATGAGAATCCGGCCCAGAATTTTTTCCTACAAAGCATGTATGAGAATTCTGATGTCTATTTTTGCAAGCACCAAAATGTTGTTTACACACTATATAAAGTGGTGAAAGGGGGAGGTTGTAATATTAACCAATGAAGGAATTTCAAAAAGAAATGTGAATGTTTCAGTTCAAGGCATCATGATAGAATTCAACACAGGGACAATGATGTTGTCTTAAAAAACAGTGGCATTTTACTAACTTTTTTATCAGATTGTATTGCATTATCACAGTAAAGTAAACATTAATAATGGATACGCCTCAAAGGTTGGCTTTGGACAGTGCTTAACACAATGGGGGCTCCACTCTTGGTTAGCTCTTAGCTGCCCCCAAAATAAACATGATTATTAATAAGAAGAAGAATTGTTCCCTGCCAAGCTCACCTCCTATTTCCCCACTGGAAGACCTTGGATAAACCAAATTTCTTCTAATTACTTACAATCTCCTACAAGCCCTAGTGGGAAAATAGACAACCTGCATGTTCTTGTTTGCAGAAGTTCAGAGCGCTGTTGAACAACTCCCCTTTAGCTTTGTAAACTAAGCCACTGAATAGTTCATGTTTTCAAAGCATAAATCAGGCTTGTATCTTGGATGCAACTGGTACAGTTACAACAGGGTCTGTTTAAATCAGCTCAGAAAGTGAAAACCAAATAATGAATGAGCACAGAATATTAGGTTGGCAAAACTCCATCATGATGATTTGTTTTAGAAGTTGTAGCTGATTTACAGGTTTGGGGCCTTCACTGGTGCTCTGTAGGTTTAAGGCAAAATAGTTCCATAAAAATTATAGCTAACCACAGTTCTGCTGATCCAGGAAATATTCTAAGGATGACAGTATATGACAGAGATACATGAAACAGCGTTATATTCTAGCCAGTTCCATTATACTTTTGAACAATACATTTTACTGGAATTCCTAAAGTTCTGGGACATATTCTTAGCCCCAATACAGGCCCTTTGCAGTGCTGTAGTGGCACAAAGGGGTCCTAAAGCAGGTTTAGCAAGATTTTTATGGATTCCCTGGTGGAATCCATACAGGGGCAATCTCTGGGTAGTGTCGACAGGGCCGGCTCCAGGCACCAGTGTTCCAAGCAGGTGCTTGGGGCGGCAGTCAGAAAGGGGAGGCAGAGTTTCCACGACGGTGGCAATTCGGCGGCAGCTTCCTCTCTCTCCTGCCATCCGCGGCAGCAATTCAGCAGCAACCGGTTTTTTCACTGCTTGGGGTGGCAAAAACGGTAGAGCCGGCCCTGGGTGTCAAGCTAGAGTTGTGGCTTTACATCCCACCAGCCCCTGAAAGAAAGGAAGAATGGCCAGGTCATCTCTACTTCCCAGCCATCCCCTACCACTGGAGTGGTCCTTGGTGACCAGACTTTATGCTGCTTTAAGTTGTGCAGGGTGCAAACCTGTCCGCCCCTCCCCCCACTCCAGCCCCAGGAATAAGGGTATTTAAGGTGGTATAAAATCACCTCTCTCCCACACACCCTGGTCTTGTACCAGCAAACTTAGGCCAGACCAGGAAATCTGAGCCTCTGATTTTAAACTGACCTCTCCCCCCAATGATTTTCCTTGGTGCGTCACCCCTTCCACATCAAGGAGAACAACATAAAGAGCCTTGAAAAGATAATATTGCAGAGAACATAGCCTTTGAAAAGTTGCTGTCTTGGGCCTAGTGTAATGTTTCTTTCATTGGGAATGAGAGGATCACTGCTTTCCCCTGCAGTATAATTGTAATATGTTTTATTTTTGTAGTATCACCTTTTAACATCAAACACGTATCCTTCAGAAATAGCTCCCATCCTCATCCCTGACATGAAGGACAGGCCATTTTCATATGATTAAAGGGACACAACCAAAGTATTTTTCAGCATTAGTAAAACCTTCCCCCCTCAGTGCTGATTATAATAAACTGGAATCTGTTTCTTATCCTTTTGTTAGAGATACTGATGGCTGGGATAGAAGTGATTCATACACCTGAATTCATCAGTTTCTTCTGTAGGGACACTGTCTACATGCATTAACAGGTTGTATCAAATAAAGCACATTTTTCTCTTGTACCTTGCTGTGAGACAATGGAAATAGAAACTTAAGCTATGTTAAGGCAAGACAATATGCCAAATTCAGAGCTGCTGTAAGCAGGTTGCAACTCCACTAAGTTCAGTGCTGGGAAACAGGGCTGTTTTTAGCCATTCCAATTTTTTTATTTTTTTAATGAAAACAAATACAAACTCAAGGGGCCAAATTTTGCCCTCAGTTAAACCCATGCCACAAAGCTCGAGTCAACTGCGCTTTACAGTGTGCCAAAGAGCAGAATTTGACCTACAAAGAACAAAATGTAATGGCCAGGAAGCCAATACCGAGCTTTGGCTAAGGTATTGGCTTAGCCAAAGCTAAGATTCTCCTGTAAAATCAAACAAAAAGAGAGGTCTCGTTAGGCCTGGCAAATCAAAAAGAGGCAACAACAGAACATTATTTCAACTAGTACATGAGAAACAAAGAGAGGGAGGATCTCAAAAGATCCAGGATAAAGGCTGATTTATTTTTCCCAACCACTGGAAACTAAACACATGAAACAATAAGCTAGAGGCAATAACATTTCAAGACTATTCTTCTCCCTTGGTGATCTGAAAAATGAAAATAAAATGCTGTCTCAAAATATGCACATTTTAGAAATACTATCAGCGACCAAATTATCCCGTAATGAAGGGATAGAGCTCTTGTGCCAACGGCTTTCTGGTTAAAATTAGGAGAGTGGATACACTTGACCTGGGGAACATGTATGGAGTTAGTCATACAAACAAGTAATGGGTTTAATCTGCAGCAAGGGAGAGTTAGGTTAGATATTAGGGAAAACTTTCTAACAAGAAGGATTGTTGAACTCTGGAATAGGCTTCCAAGGGAGGTTGTGGAATCCCCATCACTGGAGGTTTTTAAGAGCAGCTGACACCTGTCAGGGATGGTCTAGGTTTACTTGGTCCTACCTTAGCACAGGGGCCTGGACTTGACCTCTCGCGGTCCCTTCCAGCCCTACAGTTCTATGACTCTATAAAATTATAGGCAACAACTTAATACACAGTAAAATATCCAAGGTTGATATGAAAGCATCTTAAGGCTTAAGTAAATTTTAGTAGATTTTACAGAGCTTCATTGATTGGGACTGGAATACTCCAGATTTTGTTAGTATTGCTTGATGTCTGCTGGTTCCTGGATATTGTATGGCTGTTTTGGTCTAATGGGAAAACACCTTTGATTAAGAAAAATGTATACAAAAGTTGGTCATTAACAGAACAATACCATTCTGCAAGCATGGGGCCCAATTATTCAACAGCATCTCCTGTGATGCTCCATTGATTTCAAAGGAGACTATGGGTCCAGGGATCCATGCAGGAGATCCATCTGCAGGATCAGAGTAGAGCAGGTCACACTGTACTTGATCCTTTAATGTACCCTGCGTTTGGGCCCCAATCCAACAAAGTATTTAAGGAATGATTTTTCATTAGTTCAATATTTCATTAGTTTCAACATCTTGAAAGTTTTTATTGAAAATTTTTGGTTTTGAACATTTTCATTTTTGAATTTATTTATTTTTCTGTCATTTTCCTTTTTCCTTCTCCACTCTCCCCATTTTCCCTTATTATTCCCCTTTTCCATTCTGCCACCGAAAATGGAGGGGAGGAGAAAAAAGGTGGAGAGAGAAAAGGAAAAGGAAAAACAATAAAATCAGAAAGCCAAAACATCAAACTAGCTTTTTGTGTTGGGCTTTTTTTTTTTATACTTTCTGATTTTATTTTTTAAAAAATTGAAAAACAAGAGGATTTTTCAAGAAAACTTTGTATTTTGAAATATAGCACATTTTTGATAAAAACATTTTCATACAAAAAATGTCAACCAGCTTTACTCAATTTCTACATCTATGAAGTGGTTCTAATTAGGGCTGTCAAGCGACTAAAAAAATTAATCACGATTAATCACGCTTTTAAAAAAAATAATCATGATTAATCACACGATTAATCGCACTGTTGAACAATAATAGAATACCATTCATTTAAATATTTTGGATGTTTTCTACATTTTCAATATATTGATTTCAATTACAACACAAAATATAAAGTGTACAGTGCTCACTTTATATTTATTTTTTATGATAAGTATTTGCACTGTAAAAAAACAAAAGAATTAGTATTTTTCAATTCACCTAATTCAAGTACTGTAGTGCAATCTCTTTATTATGAAAGTTGAACTTAGAAATGTAGAATTATGTTAAAAAAAACTGCTTTCAAAAATAAAACAATGTAAAATTTTAGAGCCTGCAAGTCCACTCAGTCCTACTTCTTGTTCAGCCAATCTCTCAGACAAGTTTGTTTACATTTGCAGGAGATAATGCTGCCTGTTTCTGGTTTACAATGTCACCTGAAAGTGAGAACAGGCGTTCAAATGGCACTGTTGTAGCCAGCGTCGCAAGATATTTACATGCCAGATGCGCTAAAGATTTATATGTCCCTTCATGCTTCAACCACCATTCCAGGGGTCATGTGTCCATGCTGATTACAGGTTTTGCTCGATAACAATCCAAAGCCGTACAGACCGATGCATATTCATTTTTATTAACTGAGTCAGATACCACCAGCAGAAGGTTGATTTTCTTTTTTGGTGGTTCAGGTTCTGTAGTTTCCGCATTAGTGTGTTGCTCTTTTAAGACTTCTGAAAGCATGCTCCACACCTTGTCCCTCTCAGATTTTGGAAGGCACTTCAGATTCTTAAACCTTGGGTCGAGTGCTGTAGCTATCTTTAGAAATCTCACAGTGGTACCTTCTTTGCGTTTTGTCAAATCTGAAGTGTAAGTGTTCTTACAATGAACAACATGTGCTGGGTCATCATCCGAGACTGCTATAACATGAAATATATGGCAGAATGCAGGTAAAACAGAGCAGGGGACATACAATCTCCCACAAGGAGTTCAGTCACAAATTTAATTTACGCATTATTTTTCTAATGAGCATCATCAGCATGTCCTCTGGAATGGTGCCCAAAGCATGAAGGGGCATATGAATGTTTAGCATATCTGGCATGTAAATACCTTGCAATGCCAGCTACTAAAAAAGTGCCATGCAAATGCATGTTCTCACTTTCTGGTGACATTGTAAATAAGAAGCGGGAAGCACTATCTCCTGTAAATGTAAACAAACTTGTTTGTCTTAGCGATTGGCTGAGCAAGAAATAGGTCTGAGTGGACTTGTAGGCTCTGAAGTTTTACATTGTTTTGGCTTTGATTGAAGTTATGTAACGAAATAAATCTATGTTTGTAACTTGTACTTTCACGACAAAGAGATTGCTCTACAGTACTTGTATGAGGTGAATTGAAAAATAGTATTTCTTTTGTTTATCATTTTTACAGTACAAATATTTGTAATAAAATATATATACTTTGATTTCAACTACAACACAGAATACAATATATATGAAAATGTAGAAAACCATCCAAAATATTTAATACATTTCAATTGGTATTCTATGGTTTAACAGGGCAATCAAAACTGTGATTAATAGCAATTCATTTTTTTTGAGTTAATCACATGAGTTAACTGCGATTAATTGACAGCCCTAGTTATAATAAAAACTTACCTAGCTCACAGTGGGTTTGAGAATAAATTCACTGATGTTCATCATGTACTTTGAGATCCTCAAACAGAAGGCGTTAAAAGACATGCAAAGTATTATTGCTTCCTCTTATTCGGACATAAGCATCCAATTGAACATTCATTTGATTCAGAGTGCAGCATCTAGGAAAGAAGAAGACTGGGAGCTAAACTCGAAGCTGAATTCATGCTGGCTACCAGAGAAAAACGGTAATAATGCCCTTCTGTCTGCTGTGTGAGCTATTTAATATATTCTGGTACTATATATTAAAGGACAATTCAGTTTTATAATATGTCATTCATGTAGAGTGGAAATGATGTTGGCAGCTGCAGGATATTTTTCTGCACGTGTTTCACATTTTTCCGAGAAATATGGGACAAAGTTTTGTGTAATTTTCAAAGTGACCTTGATTATGCAATTCAGTATAACTGCAACTCCAGACTACCTCAAAGCCTCCAGTAATTTTGTCAGGCACTAAGGAGGAACTGAGAAGAAACATTCAGTGTGCATATGGCTATATACCATGTGCCTTGCTTCCCTATTCAATGGTCATATAAGAATGAGTGAATGCAGAGGAAGGAAAGATCTAAAAAGCTTCCACAGTTTGGGTTCCTTTGGGCGATATACCCGAAGAAGCAGCATGTAGATGATGATCTATTGCAAAGAATCCTAGCCTAAATTTATTTTTGTTAGAAAGATAAATATAGAGAGGTCCCAGTTCAACAAAGTACTTCAGTACATGCTTAACTTTAAGCAGAGGCTTACGTTCTATTAAAGGCAAAGGGTGAAATCCTGGCCCCATTGGAGTAAATGGCAAACCAGTGCTTTAATATAGAACTGAACTGCAAAATCGTTTCTTTCTTAGAGAAACTTTCATGTAGTCAGTGGCTTTAGTTTGTAATGCTTTCAAGTTTGAAGCCAATACAGGGTAGGGGCCAAACGTATTTACTCACATGAATAGTCATAGAAATGAATGGGAAATCTTGCATGGGTAAAGCCTTGTAAGGTCAAAACCCTGCTCCCCTCATCAAACTTGGTCAATCATCATAACATTTAATGTCACTGACCTGTGTTGAGGAGACAAGCAAAAGGAACGAGAAATAACTTTTCACAAAGTGCCCTTTGCCATCAGAGTAACTGATGTAGCTTAATAAAACTGCTCTCCTATCCTGTTACCACTGTATGTGAGCAACTCCCACTAACGTCAGTGGGAGATGTGCAGGCAACAGAACCAGATTAGGATACCTGGTGCCATTTTGCACTGAAAAATATCTAACAAGTTATCAGAAATGACAACGGGGTTATCTTTAGATTCGATCATGATTTAAACATACAAAGATATAAGCCGTCTACCCTCAACATCACAAATTCCCAACAGAACGACAAAAAAAGGAACCTAAAAGAGGCTTCTTCACCGGGCATTTCTCTCATTTCCTTGACATCTTTCTCTTCTGTCTTAAAACCTGGTGGTAGCTTTTCCCACCCAGGTGACATGCCTTCCAAGTCTTGTTGACTTGGTGAGGCAAAGGCGGCTAGAAGAAAGATTTTCCATTAATCACTGGTTTCCTAAAGACTGGGAGTGCCATGTTTCTTGCTAAATTGGACAAGAATTTCCCAGTCATTGCAGGTTCCTTCCTAAAGCATCTCCAAAAAGATCAACCCTGGTCAATCAAACCCCAGTTCTCTTGTCTCTAGCTTGTGATATGTTTTATGATCTGAGACGCAACAGATTGCTAGCCTGCAATGTTTGGAAATAGTAGATCATTAAACACTCTGGCCAGGTGTAAATGCAACCTTTGTCTTCTGAATGCTGTGTGAGAATTACCTTCCTGCTCGAAGTCCTCAGCTGGCACTGCTTGCATTCAGTATTATAAATGTTCCCTACTGCAGTTACAGCCAAGATGACCTCCCACTTTCTAATCTATGAATGAGGCAATGAAATATGTATCACTAGATTTTCCTGAGTTACTGCATAAATGCTGAGCAAGCGACAAAAAAATTTGAAAGAATGTGGTCTGGGAGTTGTGGGGGGGGCTTTTTCCCCCCTCCCTTCCCCTGGGGGATTTTGTACCAGGTAAATAATAAAAAATGTGTAATGATTTACTAGGCTTTTAAACCTGAACTGAAGGTAAGTTTGCATTGCTGTTCCAGATAAATATTCTCACTGGCTCCTTTTTTGCCTTTTCCATGATTGTCACACCACAGAGTCCCCCAATCCTGATTTATCCTTTAAAGGTCAGATCTGAATGTTGCCCAAACTGCTGAAGAATAGAGTCATAAACTGTTTCGCAATGAAATAACAAGAAACAATATTGAATAGCTAGGTTTCCATTGGGTTTCTGCTGAAAGGAAAAGACTCCACAGTATAGCGAGAGAGAGAGAAAGCATGCAAATAATGTGGATGTTTCACTGTGCAATTAAATTGCTAAGCTGAGGGGCAGACAGCCCTGTGTCCACACTAACCAGCATCAGCAGAGTAAGCCCTTTGAGAATCATTCTCCGAAGCCCTTTTATTTACTTTTTAAGATAGAGCTCTCACCAAGAGGCATATGCTGTAGCAAGATTATTACTGAACAAATACCAGGCAGTAAGAGCACTCTTGTATTTTCTCAATACACTGGGTCTGGCTACTGTTCAAGGTGAAATTAAAGGTAGCTAAATCAGTCTCCAAGTATCTTTATTTAACTAAAACCATTTCCCCCCTATGCTTTTTGTTTATTTGAACTTTGCCTGCCTATAATCCACACTACACACACACACACACAAAAACCCACCTCTGCTTTTGGTCCTGTTGACATGCTTTTGGTCCTGTTGAGGGGCAGGACTGCGTCACCTGCTATTGACTCCCCTGAACTGATCTTTGGAAGTGGAATGACTATACCAGAATCAAGTCATTTTTATTCTGGCATGGCATCCACGTGAGGTGGTAAAACACCATAATTATAACGACGTAATTATACCATTATAGTTCTGCCAGCCAATATCCTTGTGTAGACAAGCCCTTTTGAGTAAGATGCTGAGACTTCAGTAGCTTTACCACAGAAAATTGGAATGTAAAGGCTTTGGATCAGATGCCCAGCCCTCATAAGGTTGCTCAGTATCCTTAAAGCCATGGCGAAGTAACCAGGTGGGGATTCCCGGAATAGGGGAATCACCAGATGGCATAGAGCAAACTCTAGCTGCCACAACAGGCCCTTGGTGGTTAAAAGTTAAATCCCGAAAGTAAAGTTACCTTTGCCTTCAAGTTCTTCTCAAGTCCTGCTTGGGCAGATCAGAGGATTGTGGCCATTGTTCAACTACCACCATCACAACATCCTATCAAGGCTATGTAAAAGCAGAACCCACAGTTTGGCTCATAAAATATCAACTCCCCCTCATTACAAGGGAATCCCCTGATTTTAGATCCAAATTTCACTCCTGCTCATTACAAAGCTCTTTATAGTTTGTAAATGTTCTGTTTTGAGACTTTTAAATAAAAGAGCGACACAGACAAAGGAAACAAAATTGTGAAAACACCATGCTTTGCTTCTGACATGGAGTACAGTTAGCCACATCTGGAATACAGGGTCAGCAGAAACACGTTTGCAGATACAAAATGTGCAACTGCATGTATATCTGTCTATTTGTACAAGCTACCGTCCATTTCATATGTACTAATACCCACCAGCGCACAACAATATGCTGATTTGCAGGTGTCACCGTTGTGTGCACATTTTTGCAGATTCGTCAGTGTTTCATCTTTGAGAAATTTGGTCCAATACTTTGTTCTTATTAAAAATGCAAGTGTCATGTAATAGTCTGAGAAAGATTTGAAGGTCAAACTCAGTGGATTTTTATTTGGTGAGAAGGACACTATTAATGTATATGTATATGCTAGATGCAGGGCCTGATTTTCACACAGATGAGGCATGCAATTGTGAGCACACTAACACGTCTAATTTGTCTGCGCAGTTGTCGTGACCGAGTACACAAAGCAGCTAATTTCAAGCCCAATGCATCTAATTACCCATTTGCTCATGAAATTCACAATTACAGAAAGTCTTGGTTGCAAATTACAAATATTTGCCTTCTTAAATTAATTCAATTTTTAAATGAAAATCAGGCCTATAATCTAAACTTGTTTTATTTCCATAAATCCTTTTACATCAGAATTATGAAGCTATGAATCTTTCTAAATGTTTATACTACATTCATGAGCATGGTATCTGAGCACCTTAAAATCTATATATATATATATTCTGTATAATCCATTACTTACCTATTCCCTGTACCGTTTAAAAATGGAAATACACATCATTAAATCCTTCTCCCTGCCTAATTTTTGTTGTGCACTTTGGAATATCATTCCATAGTTTAAACATCAATCAAATGTACCCCTTTCTCACCCACTTATCTGTAACATCCTGGTTGTCCCACCTTCAGTGTAAATTCCACCAGTTTACCTCTCAACTTTGCAAGACATCATTGAGGTTAACAGGATACAAAATAGGTTTAGACATTTACATGGTTAATGTGAACATATAGAGTTACTGTAGCAATGATTAAAACACCAAAACTTACTACTGGGAATAAGGAACCAAAGTTTTATTTCTATCAGGTTATTCCATAATTTTCCACTACAGGGCTTTCATAGAAACATAAAACCATAGGCTTAGAAGGGACCACAAGGGTCATCTAGTCTAACCCCCTGCCAAGATGCAAATTTTGTTGTGTCTAAACCATCCAAGACAGATGGCAATCCAGCCTCCTTTTGAAAACCTCCTGTGAAGGAGATTCCACAACTTCCGTAGGCAGTCTGTTCCACTGTCCTACTGTTCTTACAGTTAGGAAGTTTCTGCAGCTTCCTATAAAGCATTTGTACTGCCTGTGGTTGGAGACAGGATACCAGACTACACGGGTGGACATCCAATGTGGCAGCTTCTAAATTCTGATAGCTCTGCTGAATTAGAACGATTCCTAGTCCTATCTGCACGCTCATCTGAACAATGGAGCTTAAGCCAGAGAGTTTTAGTGTAGGGGAGATGATAGTGCTAGAAAATGGCAGTAGCAGGAGTCCTCACAGCATCAGTAGGGACTAGAGGAGTGTGAAAATTCTAATCATTGGAAAACAATGATCCCAAATGATATTTTTTCACTATTTGTGAAAAATAATAATTTTGTGAATTTTGAAGAGGAGGGGGCCCTTATATGTAGCAAAAGCAATTTTCACAAGTAAAAACATTCTTCTGCTGAGGATCTTCTACCTTATTCTGTGGGAAAAGATTGTTGAGGCTGCGAACAGAACTGGTGGACGGTGGGAGCTCTAGTGCATTTGGATTAACAATATAAGCAAATAGACAGGGCTTTTTCCCCCTGCCAGAGTCCTGTTTCCCTTGATGTACACTGCTTACCCTGAACCCTCCTGAGACCCTCATTATGGCCACAGACCTCAGGGCCAGACACAGCTAAACAGGATTCCCTTCAGCATCCATCAGCACCACACCTCACTTTCCTGGCCCTCTCTTCCATCCCACAGAGCCAGAGAGAACTACCAAGACTTGAATCATGAGCTCATACATGGCAGCACAGACTAGATTACTACTGCTAGGCCCCTGAGCTAGTCTGAACGTAACTTTCTTGCATCTGCTTCTTAGCTAATAAAATGTACATTCAGGGGCACAGGGGAACATTCTCCTGCATCTATGCCAGACTTGAGTTTGCCATACCCAGTATTGAGCTGGCTTCCACAGTGAAGCCTGCTCACATGAAGTGGCACGGCCATGCCTTTCTATCTAGCTTACTCATCACAGCCTCATGTAAGCCCCTACCCTGTGTAAGAACAATTACAAGGATAGTTCTCTCTTCCTACCAGCAAGAATCAGGCTTGAGTTTTGATTTGGTTTATTAATATTTATGCTTTTGTTTTGTTTTCTGAGCACCCCAGATGGCTTTGTTGCCTTTTATTGTATCAGGAAGAGTGGTCAAAGCCTTTGGGGAGGCATTCATAGTACTGCAGGAGGGGAGTTATGAATGATAATCAGGTCCAGAAGTTCTGAGGCCAGAGACATCAGAGATGATTCAAACTAGCAGAGGGCTGAGGATGGGAAGCAGAGGCTGTAAGGAAACTACAATCCATCGGTGATCTTCCTGATAACACCATCCTGGCCACTATGGATGTAGAAGCCCTCTACACCAACATTCCACACAAAGATGGACTACGAGCCATCAAGAACACTATCCCCGATAACGTCACGGCTAACCTGGTGGCTAAACTTTGTGACTTTGTCCTTACGCATAACTATTTTACATTTGGGGACAATGTATACCTTCAAATCAGCGGCACCGCTATGGGTACCCGCATGGCCCCACAGTATGCCAACATTTTTATGGCTGACTTAGAACAACGCTTCCTCAGCTCTCGTCCCCTACACCCCTACTCTACTTGCGCTATATTGATGACATCATCATCTGGACCCATGGAAAAGAAGCCCTTGAGGAATTCCACCATGATTTCAACAATTTCCATCCCACCACCAACCTCAGCCTGGTCCAGTCCACACAAGAGATCCACTTCCAGGACACTACAGTGCTAATAAACGATGGTCACATAAACACCACCCTATACCGGAAACCTACTGACCGCTATTCCTACCTACACACCTCCAGCTTTCACCGTGACCACACCACACGATCCATTGTCTACAGCCAAGCTCTGCGATACAACCGCATTTTCTCCAACCCCTCAGACAGAGACAAACACCTACAAGATCTCTATCAAGCATTCTTACAACTACAATACCCACCTGCAGAAGTGCAGAAACAGACTGATAGAGCCAGAAGAGTTCCCAGAAGTCACCTACTACAGGACAGGCCTAACAAAGAAAATAACAGAACGCCACTAGCCGTCACCTTCAGTCCCCAACTAAAACCCCTCCAACACATTATTAAGGATCTATAACCTTTCCTGAAGGATGACCCAACACTCTCACAAATCTTGGGAGACAGGCTAGTCCTAGTCTACAGACAGCCCCCAACCTGAAGCAAATACTCACCAGCAACCACATACCACACAACAGAACCACTAACCCAGGAACCTATCCTTGCAACAAAGCCCGTTGCCAACTGTGCCCACATATCTATTCAGGGGACACCATCACAGGGCCTAATAACATCAGCCACACTATCAGAGGCTCGTTCACCTGCACATCTACCAATGTGATATATGCCATCATGTGCCAGCAATGCCCCTCTGCCATGTACATTGGTCAAACTGGACAGTCTCTACGTAAAAGAATAAATGGACACCAATCAGATGTCAAGAATTATAACACTCATAAACCAGTCGGAGAACACATCAATCTCTCTGGTCACGCGATTACAGACATGAAAGTTGCGATATTACAACAAAAAAAACTTCAAAACCAGACTCCAGCGAGAGACTGTTGAATTGGAATTCATTTGCAAATTGGATACAATTAAGTTAGGCTTGAATAGAGACTGGGAGTGGCTAAGTCATTATGCAAGGTAACCTATTTTCCCTTGTTTTTTCCTACCCCCTCCCCTCCCCCAGACGTTCTTGTTAAACCCTGGATTTGTGCTGGAAATGACCCATCTTGATTATCATACACATTGTAAGGAGAGTGATCACTTTAGATAAGCTATTACCAGCAGGAGAGTGGGATGGGGGGAGAGAAAACCTTTTGTAGTGGTAAACACCCATTTTTTCATGCTTTGTTTGTATAAAAAGATCTTCTATACTTTCCACAGTATGCATCCGATGAAGTGAGCTGTAGCTCATGAAAGCTTATGCTCAAATAAATTGGTTAGTCTCTAAGGTGCCCCAAGTACTCCTTTTCTTTTTGCGAATACAGACTAACACGGCTGTTACTCTGAAAGCTGTAAGGAAAGGGATGTTGTCGTCTCTGGATGTGATGGTAAAATGATCCTATGGGACAAGTAGCAGCAATTGGGGATAGATGACTTGTTTCAGGTGCATTCTCATGCTTACAAATGAATCACTGCTGGAAAATTTCCTCCGGATTATTCTCTGGTATATAATGGAAACTCTGATTACTATGGCAGCGCCTCATAAACTGTTTCATCCACCTTCTCTTACCCAGGTCTTTTGAAATTACTGCCAGATTATGCCTTCTTGCATTGTTAATTTCTTTTCCAGGGTGAAAATTCTTCCCAAATCACCCCCCCCCCCACACACACACACACACAAGCACACTTTTTAGAAAGTGTTTACTTATGTGGGGGCAATAGTTGAAAAGATAAATGGAAAAGAGGATGTAACCTGGATGGCTTAGCAACACAAACAGTGTCAGAGGGGAAAGAACCTGTGCCTGTTCTTTCCCAGCCCAGAATTGTTCTAACATGACACCCCTTATAATTAATTGTACAGCACATGATTAGTCTTTATTGACAGACCTAGAGCCAATTGACTTTTTTTATCTGGCTGAGGAGAAAACATGAAGTGTCTGCAGCCATGCATACAATATGCCTTCTCATGATTATACCAGCTAGCTGAGCAATTAGAATCAGGTGTACTAGCTCATATGTTAGAGGCAGGAGCAGCAGGATTACTGTCTAACTTTTGCCTTTAAGATGAAAATGAAGAAGGTAGCAACAAATTCAATAAACCATAAAAACCAAACAAAGTCCACTTGCCAATAAACTGAAAGGCTCAGAGGAAAAATGCAGTTGATGAAGGTGCTCATGGTTCTCCAGGGGCTGATAGGATCAAATACACAAGAGAAAACAGGCACCAATGGGGGGAAACCAAAAACAAAAACAAATGGCAGAAAAATGTGTCCCGTTCATTTTCAGGAGACCAAAGTTGAAATGGATTTGCTTATAGCACCTTTTACATTCCAGGCATCCAGGAGTGCTTTGCAAAGCAAATGAGCGTGCTGGTTGTGCAGTGACTAGACGGGCTGTTTTCCACATAGAGAGAGAAGAACAGGGACTTTCCGTTTAGAGGGTTTTATTTTAGATTAAGGAAAACAATAAGCAGAGACAACTAAAACAAAGTCTCCATGACAGAGAAAGCAGAGTGGCCCTTTCTCCCTGCAAGATCCTCTACCTTGAATCGCTAAGCAATTTGGCCCCTCAACAGACAGGCTGACTTCTTAGGCCTCATCTGCACAAGAAAATTGTATGAATTTAACTACATCATTTTGGAAGCCCTAGGTAATTACATTGGTGCAACCCACTTGCGTGGACGCTCTCATTTCAGTTTAAAACAGAGCACCTTATATCCACTTAGCTAATGTCTACACACAGAAGCTGCACCAGTTTCATTTCAATTGGTTTTAAAACAATGTTTAAAAAAAATGGGTTAAAACCCCTGCATGGGTTCCCTTAAACTTATTTAAATCAAGCTCATATCAGCTTAGCTTACACTTGAATTTACAAAGCCAGGTTTAAACCAATATAAAGGAGTTCACATAAGGGCTTGCACCAATTTCAATAGATCTGTTGTTTTTTTTTAAAAATCACATCTTTACCTAACCAGCACAATCTGTGTGTAGGCCAAGCCTTAGGAACTGATTTAAGCTAAATCAAGATAGAACATGCTTAAACCAAGATAAGTGCCTCTATGCAAGAGAGTTGCACTAGTTTAACTTAATCAGTTTAGAAGATGATTAAGTTGAATTAGTATAATTTTCTCGGTATAGGTAAGGCTTTACCTTAGCAGGAGCAGTACGTAGGAAAAAAGAATCATAGCTCCATACACACGTTACGAGTCCAGTTCTCCCTTCTACTCTATGGCTGCAGCCTCCCATTGAAGTCACGGGGACTTGTACCCTCCTCGTCTGAAAGCAGAACTGAGGTCTTCATGTCCAGCAGTTGCTCACATGCAGCCTTGGATATTTGGCTTTGTTTTACTGAGCAAAGAAATGTTGCCAGGGCGTTCGAAGAAATTAAATGAGGCCTCTCCTAAAACTCAAACCAAAACTTTGTTTTATAACCTAAAACCATAGTCATTTTAATGATTATGTTGTACTGTACTCAAAAGCATGCTAGGTGCTTTATATGATGTAGAGAAACAGGCCCACCCAAAGAGCTTACCATTTAAAGCCCAGTTCTTCCAAGAAATCCGATATGGGAGTAACTTTTTGCATGTGAGTAGCACCACAGAATTCACACCCCTGAGTACTTGCCTATACAGCAAGTTAATGTGCAGTAAGCTGAGGTGTAAATCCACAG
Organism: Lepidochelys olivacea; assembly: GCF_965140295.1. Lineage (NCBI taxonomy): Eukaryota > Metazoa > Chordata > Testudines > Cheloniidae > Lepidochelys > Lepidochelys olivacea. The sequence continues at coordinate 83,189,926 of NC_140412.1, forward strand.
CGCTCCAGTGTGCCACACACTAACTGTCCACATGGCCTTTGCTGCTGAACACTAAAAGTTCCCTAATGCACTTTGACCACGTATGCAAAGCGCACTAAGGAAATGTAGGTGTACAGCTGCAGGGACCACACAGATAGTTAAGAGCGTGGCACTCCGGAGAGTGGTAGGTTTACACCCCAGCTTGCCACACACTAACTTGGCGTATAGACATGTTTGCACAATTGGTGTCTTAATAGGGACGTGCCGTAGCAAATGGTTTCATGAAAACTAAAGGGAATGGAGAAAGTGAAAGGAGAACATGAAAGGAGAACAGGGATTATATTATTCAGAGTAATGCATGCAACTTGATTTTTGATTTTTTTCCTTTTGGCTCATTTTTGTAGGCAATCAGACATCTTTAGCTATTGTTTTATTTCTTAGTTTCAAGGGAGAATTTTTTATCTTATTTTTCATTATTTGTGGGTGCATCCTATCCAGAGGCTTTGTGATACCACAAGAAAGCCTGCTGTCTGTGTTTTCCATTACAGACAGCTGTTATTCAATTACTACTACAAAAATTATATCCAGAAATCACATTTTGGATTCGATTCTGCTCCCACTGAAGCCAATAGTAAAAATCTCATCCCAGAAAGGGGATTCATAATCTGCATATATTTTACATCATATTTTGAAACATGGGCACCTAAACTACATCTGCAAATAATGTGTGTATATTTTATGTACATAATAGAGGTACTACACTATGAATATTCAACAATTATTTTACTCATATTTAGCTGTGGTGATAAATGCACTGTCTAACGCTGGCTCTCAAGGAAAGAGACTCCAAAAGTTGTTTTAAAAACCCGTTCAACAGAACAATTTCCAAAACACGGAGGTTCAGAAATTTACAGCCAGTTTATTACTTCTTCTGACCCACTACCAGACTATTCAGTAATACTTAAGTTGCACTTATATCTCCAGAGGGAACTTCTAGAGCTCACTAAAGAACACAGTCCAGTCAACTCTTGCTTTTGGATGGCTTGCCTCAGCTCTGTCGAATGTTACCTCTTTGCTTTTCGTGAATGGTGTGCACCTTTGGCAGCAAAACAGCTTCCTAGTACCCCTAAACCCATACCACTGCCTGGATGCGGGCCCCTGGTGGCAGAACAGAATCTCCTCCAATGTTGAATTCTACTCAGACTGAGGTTGAAAAGAGAAGTAGAGGGACTCTGTCGGGTAATTTTTGTGACTGATTGCTGCTCTCTCACTAACACTATCTCCTGTATAATTTCAAAACCCTTATAATATATCGCCTAGCAATTTTCCTTCTCTATTTCTTTAGAGAAATGTAACTTAACACTCAAATGTTAACCTTCTGGCTTGAAATTAGTTCCCCAGCCATAGCCAAACTTCTTTTCCTCCTCCCTCATCCTTTTCCAGCGGCTTTTCTGTCAGATTCAAACAGCTGCTTCTCTTTTACTAGACCTGTCTTCCCACAGCTGCACTAACAAGCCTTTCCAGGATTCTGCCCAGTCTCCAAGGTTTTCTTTTGGCTCTCCATCTGGCCTATGTCGGTAGGTTAGTCCCAGCACACAAAGCAAGCAGCTCTCATGAAACTTCTTGATAGCCCCCTTAGCTGTATTTCATTCAGTCCTGGTCTTATGTATTGCTAGAAGAAGTGCAAGAATCTCTTAGGAAGGATCCAGTTTCTTCAGTGTCCTGCTGACCTTCCCCGAAGAGGGACTCACTGCTGAACCCTGTTCTCATAAGATTCCTGATGCTCCCCGCTCCCAATGAGTCTTCTTGTTCTTCTCACCTCTTCCACCTCCTTTCTATACGGCTGCAGTTCCAACTCCCAGCACTTTGGTTGCCGAGGGGGCAACAGCTGCAAGGGAAAGCTATGTGATCCAGGCCTAGGGCACCAGCTTGTAAATCAGGGAGCCTGGGTTCTATTTCTAGTTCTGACACTACTGTACCTTGAGCTCCTGTTTCCCATCCCTAAATAGGGACAATGATGTTTGCGCACCTCAGAGACACGTGACACAGATGAAAAGTGTTATATCAAGGGTTAAACGTTATTCCAAAGGGGATGCCAAATGCAGCCATGCTGTTTGCCCATCCCCAGAACTGGCTCCTGCGTCACTGGACTAAAGAATTAAGGATATTTTACTGTCAGACACAAAAATGTGAATAAGGCCTGGTCTACACTATGGGGTTAGGTCGAATTTAGGCACGTTAGATCAATTTAAAAATGACTGCGCCCACACAACCAACCCCATTCCATCAACCTAAAGGGTTCTTAAAATCAACTTCTGTACTCCTCCTTGACAAGGGGAGTAGCACTAAAATCGATCTTGCTGGGTCAAATTTGGGGTAGTGCAGATGCAAATCGACGGCATTGGCCTCCAGGAGCTATCCCAGAGTGCTCCAATGTGACCGCTCTGGACAACGCTTTGAACTCTGATGCACTAGCCAGGTACACAGGAAAAGTGCCGGGAACTTTTAAATTTCATTTCCTGTTTGGTCAGCATGGCGAACTCAGCAGCACAGGTGACCATGCAGTCCCCCCAGAATCGTAGAGCGTAGAATGTTTCTACACTCCCCTCCATCTCCGTCCCTGAAGTTATCGCAGATTAGAAGGCAAAACAACCGCACCGGGATGACATGTTTTCCAAGCTCATGCAGTCCTCCTGCACTGATAGGGCACAGCTTAATGCATGGAGGCATTCAATGGCAGAGGCTAGGAAAGAATTAAGTGAGCGTGAAGAGCGGAGGCAGGACGTGATGAAGTGTCTGTTGGGGGAGCAAATGGACATGATGAAGCATCTGTGGGAGCTGCAGGAAAGGCAGCAAGAGCACAGATCCATCCCCCTGCTGCATCCACTGTATAACCGTCTACCCTCCTCCCCATGTTCCATAGCCTCCTCACCCAGAAGCCCAAGAATGTGGGGGGGAGGCTCCGGGCACCCTGCCACTCCACTCCAGAGGATGGCCCAAGCAACGGAAGGCTGTCATTCAAAACACTTTGATTTGTAGTGTGGCTACAATAAGCAATGTGGCCTTTGTCCTTCCCTCCTCCCCCACCCCACCCGGGCTACCTTGTCCGTTATCTCATTTTTTTTTAATTAATAAAGAAAGAATGCATGGTTTCAAAACAACAGTTACTTAATTTCGAAAGGGGGATGGTGGCTGGCTTACAGGGAACAACAAAGGGGGTGGGCTTGCATCAAAGAGAAACACACACAACTGTTACACCGAAGCCTGGCCAGTCATGAAACTGATTTTCGAAGCCTCTCTGATGCGCAGCACACCTTGCTGTGCTCTTCTAATCGCCCTGGTGTCTGGCTGCTCAAAATTGGATGCCAGGCGATTTGCTTCAACCTCCTACCCCGCCATAAACGTTTCCCCCTTACTCTCACTGATATTGTGGAGCACACAGCAAGCAGCAATAACAATGGGAATGTTGGTTGCACTGAGGTCTGACTAACAGCGCCAGTGAGCTTTTAAACATCTAAAGGCACATTCTACCACCATTCTGCACTTGCTCAGCCTATAATTGTACTGCTCCTTACTACTGTCCAGGCTTCATGAGCCATTGGAGCAAGGGGTAGTCTGGGGTAGGTGCGACCGTGCGGTACTGCCAGCTGGGAGAGCAGCCTGAGGCAGAAGCCTCCAGCTCGCAGGAGAGTTGCAGTGGAAACGGTGGAGCCAGATGAGGATGGCTAGCAGCCCTACTGCACCATCTGCTGCAAAGGCACCCAGGAGCTGCTGCTGTGTAGCAATGCCAGAAGCTGCAGGTGCTTCTGTGTTGAATGTTTGGAGGTCCTGGTAGTGCACGGTACCTCAGCCAAGGCAAAAGAGCAAGAGCACTGGAGCTGTTACATGTGTCAACCACAGAAGTGCTTTGGGGTGTAACAGCACCGACCGGACTGGAACGTACAGCTGCAAGACTTCTTCACCAGCGACAAAGGACAGGAATATGATGCATCTCAAATCTAAAAAGGCCCGCACACATTTCCCAGAGTCACTACCCTTGATAACAGAACGGCAATGATTGCATGGGCTACTTGGATCAAAGCAGCCCCCACAGTAGACTTGCCCACAACAGCAACGGTGAAAATGAGCTGAGCGGGCTCCATGCTTTCCGTGCTATGGCATCTGCACAGGTAACCCAGGAAAAAAGGCACGAAATGATTGTCTGCCATTGCTTTCATGGAGGGAGGGGCGACTGACATGTACCCAAAACCACCCTCGACAATGTTTTTGCCCCATCATGCATTGGGAACTTAACCCAGAATTCCAATGGGCGGCGGAGACTGCGGAAACTGTGCGATAGCTACCCACAGTGCACCGTTCCGTAAGTCGATGCTAACCATGGTAGTGAGGACGTATGCCACCAATTTAATGCACTTAGCATGGACATATGCAATCGACTGTATAAAATTGAATTCTAAAAAATCAATTTCTATAAAATCAACCTAATTTCGTCATGTAGACATACCCTAAGAATCATAGCACACAAGTAATTAGAGAAGGAAAGACCTAGAAACCGGCCTGTCCATTCCCCTTCAGGATTCCACCCATCTCCACCCCCAATCATAGTTAAAGAGAATAAAGAGGAGGAATTAATAATTTCTTGGAGAGTGCACTCAGCAATTGCTGCATAGCTTTTATAATCATCTCTGATTGCTCCACAGCTCGATCCTGTGCTCCCACAATATGGACCAAACCCTGTTCTCAGTGTCCTGCTCAAGTAATTGGGTTATGCACAAAGAAGCTTCATATCAGACAGAATCTTTCCCCTCCATCTGGGAAGCAGCTGTTCCTGTAATCTCAGAGCTGTAGTAGACTCACCAGTCACTACAACCCCTTACCAAGGGGGTAATGAACTACATAATCAACAATATTTCTAAGCATGCTGTCATAAATATAAAGGGAAGGGTAAACTCCTTTAAATCCCTCCTGGGCAGAGGAAAAACCCTTTCACCTGTAAAGGGTTAAGAAGCTAAGATAACCTCGCTGGCACCTGACCAAAATGACCAATGAGGAGACAAGATACTTTCAAAGCTGGAGGGGGGAACAAAGGGTCTGTCTGTCTGTGTGTTGCTTTTGCCGGGACCAGAGCAGGAATGCAGGTCAGAACTCCTGTAAAGAGTTAATAAGCAATCTAGTTAGATACTCAATCCTTTTTTTGCCTCTGTCTTCACAAACAAGGTCAGCTCCCAGACTGCTGCACTGGGCAGCACAGCATGGGGAGGAGGTGACCAGCCCTCTGTGGAGAAAGAAGTGGTTTGGGACTATTTAGAAAAGCTGGACGTGCACAAGTCCATGGGGCTGGATGCGTTGCATCCAAGAGTGCTAAAGGAGTTCGCGGATGTGATTGCAGAGCCATTGGCCATTATCTTTGAAAACTCATGGCAATCAGGGGAAGTCCCGGACGACTGGAAAAAGGCTAATGTAGTGCCCATCTTTAAAAAAGGGAAGAAGGAGGATCCTGGGAACTACAGGCCAGTCAGCCTCACCTCAGTCCCTGGAAAAATCATGGAGCAGGTCCTCAAGGAATCAATTCTGAAGCACTTAGAGGAGAGGAAAGTGATCAGGAACAGTCAGCATGGATTCACCAAGGGCAAGTCATGCTTGACTAATCTAATTGCCTTCTGTGACGAGATAACTGGCTCTGTTGATGAAGGGAAAGCGGTGGACGTGTTGTTCCTTGACTTTAGCAAAGCTTTTGACACGGTCTCCCACAGTATTCTTGCCAGCAAGTTAAAGAAGTATGGGCTGGATGAATGGACTATAAGGTGGATAGAAAGCGGGCTAGATTGTTGGGCTCAACGGGTAGTGATCAATGGCTCCATGTCTAGTTGGCAGCCGGTATCAAGTGGAGTGCCCCAAGGGTCAGTCCTCGGGCCAGTTTTGTTCAGTATCTTCATAAATGACCTGGAGGATGGTGTGGACTGCACCCTCAGCAAGTTTGCAGATGACACTAAACTGGGAGGAGAGGTAGATACACTGGAGGGTAGGGATACGATACAGAGGGACCTAGACGGATTGGGTCAAAAGAAATCTGATGACGTTCAACAAGGACAAGTGCAGAGTCCTGCACTTAGGATGGAAGAATCCAATGCACCGCTACAGACTAGGGACCGAATGGCTCGGCAGTAGTTCTGCAGAAAAGGAACTAGGGGTTACAGTGGCGAGAAACTGGATAGGAGTCAACAGTGTGCCCTTGTTGCCAAGAAGGCCAATGGCATTTTGGGGTGTATAAGTAGGGGCATTGCCAGCAGATTAAGGGATGTGATCGTTCCCCTCTATTCGACACTGGTGAGGCCTCATCTGGAGTACTGTGTCCAGTTTTGGGCCCCACACTACAAGAAGGATGTGGATAAATTGTAAAGAGTCCAGCGGAGGGCAACAAAAATGATTAGGGGACTGGAACACATGAGGAGAGGCTGAGGAACTGGGATTGTTTAGTCTGCAGAAGAGAAGAATGAGGGGGGATTTGATAGATGCTTTCAACTACCTGAAAAGGGGTTCCAAAGAGGATGGCTCTAGACTGTTCTCAGTGGTAGCAGATGACAGAACAAGGAGTAATGGTTTCAAGTTGCGGTGGGGGAGATTTAGGTTGGATATTAGGAAAAACTTTTTCACTAGGAGGGTGGTGAAACACTGGAATGCGTTACCTAGGGAGGTAGTCGAATCTCCTTCCTTAGAAGTTTTTAAGGTCAGGCTTGACAAAGCCCTGGCTGGGATGATTTAATTGGGGATCGGTCCTGCTTTGAGCAGGGGGTTGGACTAGATGACCTCCTGAGGTCCCTTCCAACCCTGATATTCTATGATTCTATGATTCTGTTTTGTTCAAACGGCTGATAAAATAAATTGTGCTGAATGGAATGTATATTCCTGTTTTGTGTCTTTTTGTAATTAAGGTTTTGCCGAGAGGGATTCTCTATGTTTTGAATCTAATTAACCGGTAAGGTATTTACCATCCTGATTTTACAGAGGTGATTCTTTTACTTTTTCTTTAATTAAAATTCTTCTTTTAAGAACCTGATTGCTTTTTTCATTGTTCTTAAGATCCAAAGATTTGGGTCTGTGTTCACCTATGGAAATTGGTGAGAATTTTTATCAAGCCTTCCCCAGGAAAGGGGGTGTAGGGCTTGGGGGGATTTTGGGGGGAAAGACGTTTCCAAGTGGGCTCTTCCAAGTGGGTTATTTTTCTTAGACGCTTGGTGGTGGCAGCAATAAAGGTCCAGGGACAAAAGGTAAAATAGTTTGTACCTTGGGGAAGTTTTAACCTAAGCTGGTAAAAATAAGCTTAGGGGGTTTTTCATGCAGGTTCCCACATCTGTACCCTAGAATTCAGAGTGGGGAAGGAACCTTGACACATGCAAAAACTTTTAGGAGTTTACACACTAAATAATAATGTGCAGATTACATGATGGATATTATAACTAGGAAAGACCTATGGGGCCAAATTTCTAGCTATTTTGCTTTGCTTTGTGGGGGATATGTGGATAATGGGGTTCAAATGGAGGTTGTGAGGTTAGTGGAACGAGGAGGAAAGGGAGACTGAAAGATGGGGGACGTGGGACAATGGAGAGATGGAAAAGGACACAAGGGATTGTGACTGGAGGAAGGAGTGGTCCAGCTGTAGATGTCTAGGATGATGTTGGGAGTTGAAGGTCTGCAAGCTGCTGGATGGGGAAAACTACCAAGATCAGGTCTAAAACTTCTCCCATTGGTCAAAGCCGTATGGATGGGCTATGGAGATCAGTTGGGGGACTAGTGACGTCTCTGATGGCAGGAGAGGCATTTTGATCCAGAAGGCAGTGGCACTGGGAGTCTGGAAGCTTGGGCTCTGTTACCAGCTCTGCTGTGTGACCAGCATCTCTGAGGGATTGTCTCTTATTCTGTCTGTGTACAACACTAAAACAATGGGGCCCCAAATTGCAACTAGCACCTCTAGGCAACACTGCAATACAAATAACAAGAAGAAAAGTAGTGGCAGAGGCTGTGAAGCACAGGCATAGCTGTGATCCATTACAGACAGATGATGATGTTGATCATTTTGGTTACAAGGGGAAAAATGTGAGGAGGGCAGTGGATTCAGGCTGACAACTTTCAGCTAAATGCTGTTGGAATGGCTGAGGCAAATGAGAAACACTGGCAAACCCCAATGCTGCTATGAAAGCTCTAAGGACAGGAGGCACCATTTAAAATCTCCATCACAACCCTACCTTTATTCATCAGGAAAGACCCAACAGTAAATTTGTAAGGATGAGCTTGTTTTCACTTTACCCAGTTTCATGGTTTTCTTTAGAATGTATTTTTCTGGTTTTTGAATTAAGTGCCCTTTGATAAGAACGACTGAGCTACACAACTCGAAAGTAATGTTTTCCTGTCCTGGTCAGAATACTTCACAGACAGCAATTAGCTATCTTGGAGTTACTTGCAGCACATCTCTTGCTTCACTTGCAAACTTATGCTGGTAACTTTCCTGTTACTGTTATAAAACAACAATAATTTCTCTCCTCAACTGTCTATGGGCCTGATCCTGCAACACTTACAGAAATACTCCCAATGGGATTACAAGGATTCTCAAACTGAGTGTCATGACCGTTCAGGGGGTCATGAGGTTATTACTTGGGGGTTGCAAGCTTTCAGCCTCCACCCCCAAGCCCTGCTTTGCCTCCAACATTTATAATAGTGTTAAAGTTTTTAAAATGTGTTTTTAATTTATAAGAGTGGGTTGCACTCAGAGACTTGCTGTGTGAAAGGGGTCACCAATACAAAAGTTTGAGAACCATTGGGTTACTCACATGACAAGAACTGCACAGTCTGCCCCTAGGGATATCAGCGAGAATCCTATGCATAGAGGGCCTGTAGGATTGGACTCTTCATTTGTAGGAAGTGTGTAAGTGTTTGTCACACTTATGGTTATCATTCAGTTATGCATTTGACATACAGGCAAGCAGCTGATTATTCTTACCATAAAACATCTGAGAGTTGAATGACTGTTCACAGTTGGTCAGAAAATGTAATTTCCATTTTGAGGAAAATTGTGACATTTTAAAATTTGTTTGCAAAAAGGAATGAAGAACAAAAAAATAACTTCTCACAGAACAGAACTTTTGACACATTTTGTTTAGATAAAGGTTGAAACCTTTCATTTTGGTAATGTCAAACCAATATAAAATATTATAATATTTACATTTATATTTTAATATAAAAGTCCAAATGAAATCAATCAAAATGATAAAGCTGACATTATGAAAATGAAACAAGACAGTTGAAACAATTCCTTTTGTTTTTTCCAGTGACGATTTCATCAAAATCAACGTTGTCCCGTGAGAAATTTTGATTTCAACAAAAAACTGCATTTTCCGATGGAAAACAGTTTGGGGGGAAAAAAGGTTTTGACCAGCTATAATAGGTAACAATGAGGTTATTACATGTTGCTAGGTTGCATATTTCTTAATCTGTCTTCTTATTGTCCCCCTACAGGTGAGAGTCAGGTCACACAGTTATTATTTATCAAGAAATGCCCCAAGGAAAGCAACTTTAAAGACTCAGCAATATGGGGAAAATATATATATGGGTGGCTCCGCAAGAAAAAAGATAAGTTTTGCCATAAAGGATCAGGCTCTACCTGGGGAGATCCTGGAAAAACAGTGTTCCCAAGCATTCATTCGGATTGTAAATGACCATTCAGTTAACCACGTTTGTACTTGTTATTCACGATTCATGTGAATAGGTTTTTGTTCACATGGGTGTTTTAGGGAACAGATGTTCTTCATGTGAATATCCATATTTGCATATAACCAAGAGTGTATGCTATTCATGATTTGCAGTTCCTTATTCTCCTATTTAAAAGTCTGAGACATTAAATAAAGGCATAGGGACAGTACCATGTGATTTTAGGCAACCTGGCAGATACCACCAACAGCATGATTTAAGATGAACATTTCACAATATAACTAATATACTGTACATTACTTGTCACAAATACATGGTAAATATTTCAAAAGAGTACATACAGACATCAGGATTGGGTCACAAACAGAAAACACAACTTATTTCTACTGACTAATTTGACCAGCTTTAGAACAGCCATTAATTCATAAATTCTGCCTCCTCCAGCAGTGAGCAATAGCTGATGTTCAAGAGAAAGGTTTAAAATAAACATACTGTACCTAAGTAGTTGTGCTATCTTTCCACAATGAGCCAGATATATATTTATCTGCTCCCTGTTAGTTACAGATCAGCTGTGTGGTTGCATGAAACAGAGTGTAGTGACAAGGAAGATGATTTTTACCTCTGTATACAATTCTGGCGGTACCAATACTAGAATACAAGTGTCCCCATAACATTTAAAAAGGGATGCTGAAAATTGGAGCACATGCCGGAAAAGAGCCACAAAAATTATTCGAGGGCTGGAGAAAATACTTTGCAATGTTTAGCTTATCTGACAAAGTTCCTGCTCTACCTTGCGCTTATTGGCCGATTTGCTCACCTTGGAGCTTCACGGCAGCCCTCAGCTTGGCCGTTTTTCTGAACCCACAGTCCAGGTGGACTCCTCCTGTGTCTGACCAGGAGTTGGGAGGATTTGGGGGGAACCCGGGCCCACCCTCTACTCCGGGTTCCAGCCCAGGGCCCTGTGGAATGCAGCTGTCTAGAGTGCCTCCTGGAACAGCTGTGTCACAGCTACAACTCCCTGGGCTACTTCCCCATGGCCTCCTCCCAACACCTTCTTTATCCTCACCATAGGACCTTCCTCCCGGTGTCTGATAATGCTTGTACACCTCAGTCCTCCAACAGTCCGCGTTCTCACTCTCAGCTCCTAGTACCTCTTGCTCCCAGCTCCTCGCACACACACCACAAACTGAAGTGAGCTCCTTTTTAAAACCCAGGTGCCCTGATTAGCCTGCCTTAATTGATTCTAGCAGCTTTTTGATTGGCTACAGGTGTTCTAATCAGCCTGTCTTAATTGTCTCCAGAAGGTTCCTGATTGTTCTGGACCCTTCCCTGTTACCTTACCCAGGGAAAAGGGACCTACTTAGCATCTGGCTAATATATCTGCCTTCTATTACTCTCCTATAGCCATCTGGTCCGACCCTGACACACTTACGAAAAGGCTTATTGAGAGGTGACAACTATAGTATGAGTACCTTCATGAAGAGAAGATACCGGGTACTAAACGGCTCTTTAAAATAGCAGAGAATGGCATAACAAGAACCAATGTCTGGAAGTTAAAACCCGCCAAATTAAAGTTCGGAATAAGACCCAACTTTTTAACAGTGAAAGCGATTAGCCATTGGAACAGATTACCAGGGGAAGCAGTGGATTCTCCATCCCTTGATGTCTTCATATCAAGACTGGATGCCTTTCTAGAAGATCTGCTTTAGTCAAACACAAGTTATTGGGATCTATTTGGGGTAACTGGGGGACATTCTGTGGCTGTGCTATATGGGGGGTCAGACTAGCTGATCTAATACTCTCTTCTGGCCTTAAAAATTGATGAATCTATGAATAATGTGGCAATCAGAAGAGGCTTACCTTTATCAATAGTGACATTTAGTAAGGTTCCGTGGGACTCACATTTACTAGCTGCTGTCAGTGATTGTCTGTTAAACTGTTTCTCCTGCTGATTCTCATCTTTTGAACTCCTGGTTGATTCTTCTGTAGGAAGAACTCATGAAATTGTTAAACAGCTTTACCCATTTTTAATACACTCATTTTCATGTCACTGCCAGCCCATGGCCATATATTTGTTATCACACCAGCTTTCCCAGCTGCTGTATTTCTAGATGCAAAGAATTAGTCACCAGGCAGATAGGAATTTACATCCACCAGAAAGAAATCACACATATAGGTTATTTCATGACCTTAGCAAATGTTTTCAGGACAAATCTGGTGACAGGCACAGGTATATTTTACAGAAATTCAATATCAGCTGTTTAGGATGTCACAAAGTTGACCTGTCAGCTGCCATTTACAAAGATACTTGCAGTGGCCAGAACTGGGGGATAATGGTTCTACTTGTATGGTTCTATTCTCCCTGTAGAACATGAAATGTGGCCAGATACAAGGCCCTGATGGCTGAGGCTTGCAGTAGGCAAGGCATTCTATTGACAAACCTGTGGTATATAGTATAAAAAGGGCTGCTAGGTGGGGACACTTTTTAACCCATCCCCTCCATTTAAAAAAAAAAAATTCATCCTCAACCTACACCATCATTTTCAACTTATTTCTCCACAGCACTCCCAGTCTGCATAAAAGAGGGGAAGGTAAAAGAGTTGGCCCCAGCCTTTTGAGTTTAGCCAAGCGGGGAGATATTAGCCAACTGAAAAAGTCAGATGCAAATCTCGGTTCAGATTCCAATCCCTATACCCAAATCTGGTATTTTCTTTCTGGCCCATTTCCATCATTAACAGGGTAAATGTTAAGTGTAGCCTATGCTGATGGGCACTTTAGAAATTTGGTTTTTGTATTATTTTTATGTTAATGTTATTGTCTTGGTTGTGGGCCTGCAGAAGTTCTGTGGAGAGAAATGGAATTGCACCACTAACCCAGCTGGATTCAGTACCATAAATCTGTGCTCACCAGCCTCTCCTCTCAGGAAGTTAATCCTTACTGAACACTTTGCAGTTTGTTAGTCCAAGGCATGCTGACAGCAATAGGGTACCTGTTGCATTTACACAAAGCACTTCTTCCCTCCACTCAGTCTGGTTAGAGAACATCTTCCCTATCAAGAAGACCGCTATTATGACTAAGGCAGAAGGCCACAGATTTAGTCAGTTTGTATCATTTGCAATGATTCAACTGTTTTAATGAATAGAAAGGCCTTGACGCTTGTGATGTCACAGATAAGAAAGTGTGGAAAGCAGCAGATGTATGACCTTGCCTCTCTCATTACTGCTTTTTCCTTTGTACAGTACATTGTTGCTTTTCAAGGTTTTCATACCAGAAAAGGAGGAGAGGGAAAGAGACATTTATTAGCAAAATTAAAAAATCCAAACCATGGGAAATTGTCCTTTGGTACAAGCCATTAGCGTTAACAAAACTTAAAGCTTTAGCTAGAAGAAACAGAATGTCCGTCCTGTGGGAAATTCCAATCTTTTGAGATTTGTTTTTGTGCCAAATTGGGAAGAAAAGTCTCAATATTGAAACAGAAAAAACAACAGACCAGAAAAGTTCAGAAAAATTTCCATTAAAAAATATTCAAATGTTGCATTTTGACATTTTCAATCAAAACAGCCTTTAGACATTCCTGTATGAAAATGCCCTGGTTTGACTTGGTTTGACATAGTCTGTGCTCCCCGAGTTTCCTCAGTGAAGTTAGTTTCCATCCTGCACCATAGCCAGGAGCTCCCATGATGCATCAAGGGGAGAGCACATTGCATCATGAGAGATGTAGTCCAGCCACTAAGCCCAGCCCACAGCAGAAATGGTGGACATGAGGCATCCAAACGGTCTCCCATGAGACATGGTGGCAGCTGAGGCAAACATTGGATTTGAAACTGACCCAGAGTGAAATGTTTCAATTCAGTTTGACAAACTGAACTGTTTTGATTTGGGTTATCCTGACCTGAAATGAAATAATTTGTTTAGATTTTTCCCAATGTAAAATCAATGAAATTTCCCCACAAAAAATTAAATGTTGTGGACACTGTATTAGCCATTGAAATAATTTTTTTGACCAGCTCTACTTAAAAATAAGCTTCACCTTCATACCTGGAAGGAAAACAAGGGTCAGGAATTGTTAGATACAATAAGCATTTTACAGGGAAATATTGAAAGGCCCCTTTCTGAATGTGGCTTCACCATTTGGCAACTTGCCCATATGGCATAAATGAGTTAGAATCCACTAGATGCTATGGATTATTTTGTATTGCATGGCCCCGGCACACTGGTCCACAGATTCTTTTCAACAAGCTTTATGTGAGCGTTGAATGATTCTCCTCTGCTATAAATTAAAAGTTACAAAATTATTACACATTTTAATTACATTATTCTGTGAACTGATACATTAAACTCCAGACTCTCAAATTTATTATAGCATGTTATTACTTTCATGTATTTTATTTCAGTTCTGATAGGCTGATATTATGACCTCCTTCTTTGTAGGTATATGTATTTGTACATGTATTTTTAGCGGTTTAATTTGATTATATTTTTATTAAATGTTTGTATTTGACTTTTGATTATGTGCATCAAAAATTAATATGAAGACTTGGGGAAAAACCTGTGACACATTTTCTCCTTGGTAAGCCTGGGAACTTTTATTACACAGAGTTTCGCATATCCTATTCTGTTCTACAAGGAATCGAAATTACCTTGGAAAGTTGCTCTTCACTGCAATTAATTTATACGGTATTGACAACTGTCACAACGTTATCACTAATCTTGCTATATTTGGTATTTTTTCTTAAAGGTCCCAACTTCTGGAGTCATGTGATAATCTCAGCTTCCATTTACAAATAAAACAGCAAGTCTTTAGACCTCATGATTGCAGAGCAAAGTTTGAAAACATGGCCTGAGTGTACCCAAATGGTTCAAAAACTGAGAAAGAAAAAGAACCCAAAACATATTCTTTTGATAAAATCCGATGATTGCTCAGGACCTGACTTTTGAACTGGAGGTTCTATATTTTCAGAGAAATTTGTAGGGAAAAATATGTATTCAACAAAATTCAGAGTGACCCTGATCTATATTTTGAATGTTTTACTCCTAGGATAGTGTCTTAGGGCTAGTCTACACTGGCAATGTTAAAGTGGTTTGTGTAGTTGCAGCAAAGCGCTGGGAGAATCCCACCTCCACGAGGGGTATGGCTCCCAGAACTGGTGCACTGTCTCCACTGGCACTTTACAGAGCTGAAACTTGCTGTGCTAGGGGATGTTTTTTCACCCCCCTGCGCAAGAAAGGTGCAGCACTGTAAAGTGTCAGTGTAGACAAGCCCTTACTGATCTCAGCTGGAAATGAACATAGCATGGTGTCCCCAGGTGAAAGTGTTTTTCAGTAGCCAACAGCTCTAAGCAACCTTTGCCAGTTAGCAAAGCCCTCCCATGCCCTGTATGTGTGATGTTCACCACACCTCAGGAGCAGTTACTCCCTCTGGGATTGTACTAGTGCATAGGCTGAGCTACTAGGAGTTGCACTTGTCTTTGTCTTACCTAGAAGCAGTTACAGACATCACAATGATTGCTGGGACCAGTCAGTGCTTTTTAATTCATACTGTGCCCAGGAATATTATCAAGTACAGTAAAAAAAAAAATCAATAAACTTCCTATGAAGACAGTTCTCTATTTTTGTGGGTTCCCTGTGATTTGGGATTCACAGATTACCCTTTGTATAGCAGTGATCACACAGAAGTGCACGCAGGATGGAGGTGGGTTGATCAACCTGTTCTTTAAATGTTTTTTTAAGGTGCATTTAGTGTTGATGAAAGCTACTGGACTGACAGCTCTGAAGACTAGCATTGTCTGTTTATCCAGAGCCCAGGTACCACACAGGCGGTAGCTGCATGAGTGTCCCAGTCACAGCCCCAGAAAGAAACACATTGTAATTCTTATCAGGGTGATGCACATTTTTTGTTCAGGTGGCAAAATGCCCAGTAGCCACCCTGCTGCCAAGATTTTGACTAAAAATAAAAATACTAAAGGACAGATCTAAGCCTAGGTCCACTTAAAAAAAAAAAGAGAGAGAGTGAGAGAGAGAGAGAAGATAGCTCCAGCCACAATAATAATAAAGTGATCCAGGGACAGGGAACCAGAGAGACAGAATGAGACCGGGCAAAAGGAAAAGGCTAGAGATCTGAAATAGGCAAACACAAGTGGTCACCTTGGCTCAGGCTGAAAGCCTGGCTCGACTCTCTGTCCTGGTTCCAATGACTGTGATCCAAGGACAAAGTGAACTAAAGAGAACGTTCAGGCACTTAGGTATACAGCCAGGACATGGATTGTAACACAGTCCTGCAGAGTTAGCACTGTAATGTTTGGATCCTCCTGTCGCTTGGCTCACATGGCCAAATTGGGTACTTTCATTAGCTACAGCCTGCCTGGTGTAGCTTTGTCAGCAAAGAAAGGAAGAAATAAGTGCTAGACTGTTTAGAGGAATGAGGTAGAGTCCCCGATTAAATTTATAATTTTCTATCTTCTCTCCTATTCTGAAAATGTAATCCCCTTATGAGTTTGCTGCACAAAATGCTACTACCCCCCACCAATAATTTTAGAAATGCAAAGGGAACTCTGTGACCCTCTCTCCTCAGAAATTTCATCTTCTACAACCAGCAGGACTCTTGGAATGGACAATGGACAGAGACCTGGACTGAGTAAGAGAGAGGGGAAGCTTAGGTGAAGACAAGAGAGATAGCAAGATAGATGAAAGGCAGCCTGGAAAGGGTCAGAAGTAAAGAGGCCTGGCAAGGAAACAAATGAGGCTTGAAAAAGGAGGTCAAGAGAGGGACAGAAGCACACACATAAAGATGGGTGCAGAGCACAGTCAGGAGAGGGCTGGATGCAAAAGGAAGACTATTTTAGGCGGACAGGAGATAGCGGCATGAGAGAAAGTTAAATGAGAGACAGGAGCTAAGCAAACAAAAACGATAATAGAGAAAGGTGGGAAAGAAAAAAAACAAAACAAAGCAAACACCACAGGTAATTTGTATCTTTATTTGAAAATTATTATATGCAGTGTGGTTGTAGCCATGTTGGTCCCAGGATATTAAAGAACCAAGGTAGGTGACCTGAAAAAGAGCTCTGTGTAAGCTCAATAGCTTGTCTCTCTCTCACCAACAGAAGCTGGACCAATAAAAGATATTACCTCACCCACCTTATCCCTCATGAAAATTATAACAGCGTCCTCTTGCACCAGTAAAAGTTAGGCTCTATCCCAACTGCTCCCAGTACAGAACCCAATTTGGAGAGAGCTATAGTTCGGAATATATTTTGGAAGCCAAAAGGGATGCCAGCCTGCACTTTGAATTCCTTGGCTTTTGTCAGTCAGTGCCCCAAGGTTAACTTTAATTAGATGTAGCCTGTTTTGTGTTAGTAACGTACCAAACTTCAGGAGGAGTCCTGAGGGATTAGAAGGGGTTTCAGGCTGGGGCTAGTCCACATTTCAGAACTGACTAGTCTGTGTGTTTGTTTTTTTCACATTCTGGCTTTGTCTTAAGAACTAATGAGAACTTCAGAACTTTCACTGATACAAGGTGTACTACTTTTTGACCTTGCAGAGATAACCATGTGCCAAATTGTGCAGTGTTTAATTGTTGTCTCTGATGTGCATTCTCATTATCATTTAATGAGACGGAAGATGATGCTGAAACCTTTTTCCAAACATTTGTTTACTTACTACAGGTACAGGTACAATGAGGGTCAGGGTGTACCTTGAGCCAAAGGCAGTGAATGGACAGAAGACCTCAGGAGCTGAGAGATTGCATTTTATTGTACAGAGGTATTTGAGGTTTCAATTTGCGCACGTGTACACAAACACACACACGCAAACTGAAATGCAGCGTATTTTTCATATTTCATTGTTGACATTATCCATATCTAATGTGATGAATTTATGGTGCAGACTTACCAGTATCTATTTGTACATGCTGGAAGAGCATGAATTGTGTTCAAATTCCCTTCCTTATGATCAGGATTGTTCTATCAACATGATACTTCTTGTGGAACCACTCCAACTATAACAATTCTAGAAGCATTTTTTACACTTATATCTAAAGGATCCCAAAATGCTTCACAAGCTACATATATATGCCAGAGAAGCTTGCACCAGCTGCCAAAGTGAAACCACCTCTAAGGTGGCTCACAGCAGCTGCTTAACAAGGCACAGCTACCCAGGACAATCAGAACAGGAGGCAAAGAAGAGTGTCCTAGTCAAATGAAACTCCAGAAAATTTAGGGTGGCACTCTTACTTCTGAGCCAGAAGATGTAAAATTAACTCAAAGTCACTAGCACACTGAATGGCGGCTGCAGCGTGGACCTTGCCAGAAGAATGTGACACAAAATAAAAGCTGGAATAAGTCAAAAATATTGTGTTTAGACATTCATTTAATACATAAAAGCAACCGTAACAGATGTAGTTTAGTGAAGTAGATGAGGTAATTGGACTGGGAGTCAGAAGAGACCTGGAGTCTATTCCCAGCTCTGTCCTTTATCTGTCTGGTCTATTTAGATTGCGAGCTCTTCAGAGTAGGGACTGTTTCTCCCTTTTTTTTGTTTGTCGTTCCTAGCACAATGTGGCCCCATCTTGGTTGGGGCCTCTCGGTGCTACCATAATACAAACCAGAACAAAAAAATTAACCTTTACCAACACCTAGCTCTTATTCAGCATTTTTCATCAGTAGATCTCAACGTGCTTTACCAAGGAGGTCAGTGTCATGATTGGTTTCAGAGTAGCAGCCGTATTAGTCTGTATCCACAAAAAGAAAAGGAGGACTTGTGGCATCTTAGAGACTAACAAATTTATTTGAGCATAAGTTTTCATGAGCTACAGCTCACTTCATCGGATGCATTCAGTGGAAAATACAGTGGGGAGATTTATATACACAGAGAACATGAAACAATGGGTGTTACCATACACACTGTAAAGAGAGTGATCAGGTAAGGTGAGCTATTACCAGCAGGAGAGCGGGGGTGGGGGGGGCTGGGGGGAACCTTTTGCAGTGATAATCAAGGTGGGCCATTTCCAGCAGTTGACAAGAACGTCTGAGGAATAGTGGGGGGGGGGGAGTAAACATGGGGAAATAGTTTTACTTTGTGTAATGACCCATCCACTCCCAGTCTTTATTCAAGCCTAAGTTAATTGTATCCAGTCTGCAAATTAATTCCAATTCAGCAGTCTCTCAGAGTCTGTTTTTGAAGTTTTTTTGTTGAAGAATTGCCCTCCCCCCCGCTCTCCTGCTGATAATAGCTCACCTTACCTGATCACTCTCATTACAGTGTGTATGGTAACACCCATTGTTTCATGTTCTGTGTGTATATAAATCTCCCCACTGTATTTTCCACTGAATGCATCCAATGAAGTGAGCTGTAGCTCACGAAAGCTTATGCTCAAATAAATTGGTTAGTCTCTAAGGTGCCACAAGTACTCCTTTTCTTTTAGTGTCATGATTGTTAGGCAAAGTAAGTGTTGAAAAGTAAGGTTTCTAGCTGCGTGGGGGAGAGGAGTTAGTGCTGCGCTAAAAAAACAGGCTGTTATGTCTTTCTGAATTGCATTTTATTGTTTGGCTTTCTAAAAAGGAGAAATACATGACTACAAGGACAGAACAAGTGCCTATATCCCATTTACATATTTCAAAAAAACAGAGAGAACCATCTCTTTGCAGAGAAGGAAGACACTGTATATGCAGTATTAAAGGGAACATCTTATATTAATTCAGCTAAGCTATGGCAAGGAAAAGTAGAGAGAAAAAATAACAGCACTGAGAGAGGTGATGTAAAAAGCTACTGTTGATAAATCATCAGAGAACAACATGCGCAGAGACCTATCCATTTCTGAGTTGGAAAATACACTTTCATATTCTCTGTGTATATATAAAGCCTGCTGCAGTTTCCACGATATGCATCTGAGGAAGTGAGCTGTAGCTCACGAAAGCTTATGCTCTAATAAATTGGTTAGTCTCTAAGGTGCCACAAGTCCTCCTTTTCTTTTTGCGAATACAGACTAACACGGCTGCTACTCTGAACACTTTCTGCTGTAGCTCACGAAAGCTTATGCTCAAATAAATGTTAGTCTCTAAGGTGCCACAAGTCCTCCTTTTCTTTTTACTTTCCTCACAGCTGCTGGATCTTTAAAAAGCCAAATATCCAGTCAGATATGAGGACGGAGGAGGGGAAACAGGGATTTCTAAAGTACAAAAGAACCACATTTTTCATGAAGTGTTTTCCAAAGTGTGTGAGGAGAGTCCCTCTGGAAAGTGTGAAGACTAGCTGAGGGAACAGACACGGAAGATGTATAAATTCGTGTGGGAAAGCCTTTAATACCACACGGTGAGGTTGCAATCAGTTTCCTTTTCCTGAAGCGGGACTCATTTTTTAAAAGTTTAGAAAACGTTGACTTAGGCATATTAAACACCAAAGTGTCTTCAAATAAAATGTTTAAAATGGATTGTTAGCATTTAGGGTCAATTTAGTGGGCTGAATGACATTTTCTCAACCTCTTGGTGGTGCAAGACAATCCCATTTGTGACAGAAACTAGTGTAGGAGTGTGCCTAATATTTCATTACCCTTCCATTAAAGTCTGGAATCCCAGATACACGCAGTAGCCATTCATTCAGAAGGCTTGTCTACACAATGCAGCAAAGCGCGCCAGAGAGGTGTGATTTGTAAAGCACTCTTATGTGTTGCACTTTAACGGCTCCATGTAGACCCTGCTGGTATGCTCCACACGGTACCTAGTTTGCAGCATTAACAGACTACATTGACGTGTGCAGGGTACCTTTTAGAATGCACCAGCAGGATCTACATGGAGCAATTAGAACACAGTACCTTGGAGCACTTTACACATCAGATTCCTCTAGGGCACTTTGCAGGAGCTGGGTTGATAAGCCCAGAGTGAGCTGTACTCTGAATCAAATGTATAAGCTCTTTGAAGCAGGGTCCCTCTTTTTATTATGTGTGTATAGTGCCCCACCCAATGGACCCTGTTTGGGACTCCTAGATCCTACCACAAAACAATAAATACCAATAATAATAATTTAGGGAATAATATTGCACAGAGCATCAAAATGAATGGGTCTTTTCCATCTCTAATTTCTAGGATTGTGTATATAATGAAGTTTATAATCAGTGGGGCATCTCTTGGAATTTGTCTCTCTATTGGCTTAAGTTAGTTACAGTTTCTGTCACTGTTGGAATTCTGGTTGCTACCCAGGGTGTCTGTGCTGAAGGGTACTACAGACAGAGTATGACTAAATCAAAGGCTTTTATACCAGAAAATACAATTAAATACCTACATCAGTTGATCTCCTACTTAGTGTTGTCTATGCCAATTCCTTCCCCTCCAGCTCTCAGCCCTAAATTAAGAGCAACTAAGATTAAAATAATAATAAATCAACTGCATCCGATGAAGTGAGCTGTAGCTCACGAAAGCTTATGCTCAAATAAATTGGTTAGTCTCTAAGGTGCCACAAGTACTCCTTTTCTTTTTGCAAATACAGACTAACACAGCTGTTACTCTGAAACCTGCAAATGACACTGATTCATACCAGGAATCAGTTGGTTAATCATAATCTTTACATTTTCCTAACTGCACTGTTCCTTGGGACTTGAGTTAACAATTCAACAAGCATGTCCACATCTTAGCTTTGAGTGACTGCATTGAAACTAACACAAACTCAAACAGAAGCCTATAAAAAGCAAAGACTTATCATGTTTGGTGGTGGCGGAGAGAGAGAAAGAGAGGGAAGGAAACAATACACATCTGAGTGGAATGAGTGTTTATCTGCTTGCCATCAGAACAGGCTAGTCATGCTGTTTTTCTTTCTGTTCAACATGTGAGCAGGTTATGGTGTACAGTACCAGGCTGTACAAAAGCCTGTGGTTGTGTCCTTCTGTTTGTACGGTTTGTTGACATAAGGTGGAGTTCAGATTATTGTGATGTAGGCAGTTTCCTGCCCCTGTTTCTGATAGCCATATATCAGAACAGCATTACAGGCCTCTTTGTCTAGAGGTCCTGAGTCTGCACTATGTGCATTTTGTTAAAAACTATATGCCCAACGTGGAGCCAGCAGCACTTTCATCCACATTTCCTGATATGTTTTATTATATAGTAAACATCTCCCTACTCCGGCCTAGATTCTGGAGACCCTTCCTCACGTGGGTAATACTTACACGCTGTCCCATTGAATTCCTTGCCCTCACGAGCAAGGGGTTTGCAGGATCTGACGCTTAAATGTTACCTGTGGAGAACAATTGTTGACAAGAGATGTGCCGGAACGGGGGCCAACAGAAACCAGTACAGCTCCCTGACTTCAACAGGGCTATGCTCATTTACTCCAGCTGAAGATCTGGCCCTCACAATGAAAAGAGTAATAAATCACGTGCCACACCAACCCTGTGCTCGGACATGTGCTCTCTGTGAGGAGGACTTCAGACCGAGCCACGGCTAGGACTCCAGATTCCCAGGCCTGTTTTTTCTGTCTGCCTGTCACGTCAACCTGTTCACCAATATAATCAAACACAACTCCATGCTTCAGTGTGTGGCTCCTACAAGGATCTCATAAAGCAGAGTGGGCATACCACAGGACGTGACTTCACAAGGAGGTGCTGCGGGCGTGTGTAGGGGCAGGCAGGCAGGAGGGAATGAGGTGGGTTAGCTAACAGCAGGAACAAAGAGCTGATCAACAGCTCCACGGATGTAGGCAGCACAGAGGTGCTTTGGAAAGGGCTAAAGCAGAGTGAAGTGGGGCAGGCTGTTTCAGAAAGCTGGCACAGCTGCAAAGAGCTGACCTGGGACAGACAGAGGCCTGAGAAGAGAAGCTGAAGAGTGTACGGCACCAAAAATCCCTATGTGAAAATGGGAAATACGTATAGGCCTTGCTGATTCTAGGCCAAAAAGGTGAGCACTAGTCTCATTCCCAGCTCACTGTGAACTGCAGATGAGCTTATGTCCACATATGACATGCTTTTAGAAGCAGCTGGAAGCAAGATCAATCCAGATATTGAGCCTTGTTTAGTGGTGGTGAATGTGTGTACTAGCCACGGACAGGAAATGAGTCTCAGTATTGTATGAGACCAGAATAGGTCTTTCTAGAGTGCTTTCTCCATAGTGTGGATGGAAAAGTCTGCTCTCACCAACTGAAGTGGTTTTGACTGTTCTGTGTGTGTCTGGCAATCACACAATACAGCAAACCAACTGTTACAAAGAATACTCCGTGTCTCCTGCACTCACTGCCCCTCGTGTTATGTCTCCCATGATGCATGTGTAACCCATACACCTCCTGGGTGTGGTGTTCTGTCCCATCCAGTGGCACCAAGACCACTTAGAGAGAGATTAATGAGTCTGCTCTACAGCCTTAGCTAACAGCCACATGGCTTTTAGCTCATGGGTAGAGGCTCATGCACTAACCTCGAGACTGCGGGTTCAATCCCTCTAGCGGATGACCAGGGTCTGTCAGTGTTACAAGTGGGGGCTCATCTGGGATTTCAACTGGGAAGTCTCTGAAGTTCGGGACGTGCTTCCTCAGCTAGCGAAAGTATGTAACCCACACACCTCCTGGATGTGTTGTTCTGTCCCATCTAGTGGTACCAAGACCACTTAGAAAGAAATTAATGAGTCTGCTTTATAGCCTTAGCTAACAGCCATGTGGCTTTCGGCTCATGCAGTAGAAGTTTGTGCATTTAGCTCCAGAGGTCCCAGGTTCGATCCCTCCTGCCGACAACTGGGATCTGCCAGTGTAACACATGTGTAACCTAGAAGTCCTGTACTGGTATTTATACCCCAGCATCTAGTTTTAGCACACACCTCATTGGCAGCATCTAGATCTGATCTGTTGGATCACTGAACTCTCATGTTAGACTAGTCAGTGGGGATTTATCAGCCACTTGGGCAAAGGCGAGAATGATCTGAAGTTCCCCTCAATTCAGGTCAAGCTCAGCACCTTTGAGACAAATTTCCAAGAGGATTTTTGGCACATTTTCTAAATTGGGATTCCCAAGAAGTGCCAGGCAATGCTGGGAGAACTCCAGGACACCAACTGTTCAGAGTGAAGACAGAGATGGGGACAATAGTCAAGGTTCTTTTATATGTAGGATGGCCACATATTCTTGAAAACTGGGAATGTTCCTTCTTTCAGGATATGTGCTGGTGCCCCAGTTGATTTTACAGAAAAAACAGCATGTTGTTCTGTTTTGTGTAAACTCCCCCAGACAGACTGGCCACATGAATGAACCATCAGCCAACTAAGCTGGTCAAACTGATGACAGATTGTCTGAAGGCATGTAAGCTTCAAGGACCACCCTGTTGATAACCTGTTCTCCCTGCTCCAGCCCTGCTAGTGAGCTTCTCCCCTCCACTCAAAGCCATGAACCAGCTCTCTTCTACACAGAAGCAAATTCATAAGGTGACAGTCAAGACAACACCAGAAGTTGCTGCACTGAGGAGGGAGAGAAGTGCGTACTGCTGGCTCTGTCACCCTCCCATACACATCCTTATTCCCCTTCCCGCCCCCACCCCCCCGCTCCAGCATCCTGGTTTTTCACTTGGTCACCCTATTGCTTTATTCTGCAGCCATAAATGAGAGAGACAGTCACTGACCTGCAAGCAGAGCGATTACGGGAGGAGGGTCCTTAACACAAGGAGCTGTGCAGTTTCTTTTTCAAGTCAGTGTGTACCTTTGGTGGGGCAGAGAGCATTTAACTCAGAACTTGAGTGTCACCATGAAAGTTTTCAGAGTAACAGCCGTGTTAGTCTGTATTCGCAAAAAGAAAAGGAGGACTTGTGGCACCTTAGAGACTAACCAATTTATTTGATCACAAGCTTTCGTGAGCTACAGCTCACTTCATCCGATGAAGTGAGCTGTAGCTCACGAAAGCTTATGCTCAAATAAATTGGTTAGTCTCTAAGGTGCCACAAGCACTCCTTACCATGAAAGTTTTGTCCTGGCCGTTAATCCCATTCAGGCTGTGAAATATTAACCCCCTCCACCAGGAACTCAATTGCCTCTGCTTTTGTGAAGGCAGAAGTGACTTCCAGTGAATGCAGAAGTTACCTTACTCCCACAGTTAGGCAAAATGGTGGCAAGAGTACAGGGCATAGAGGCACTCCTGGTTTATTTAAAATCAGTGCTTCTTTCACGCCCCACCGCCAACCCCAGCCCCTCAAAGACCTGTTAAAGCAGCAAAAACAAAAGCTGCTGTCTCTCTAATAGAGTCTCTGCTTCCCCGGGAACTTGGGCAAGGGGTACTGCCATTGCTACAGCTATGATGTCAGAAAGCTAGAAGGTCCCTGATTACCCTAACAAATGCAAATGTGAGAAAAGTCTAAATATTTTAATCTGTTATCAGCCACAGAGGTCTACGTACTCACGAAGTTGACCTGTTCGTCGAAAGTACCCCAGCTAGCAAGTGTGATTGGACCAGATATTTAACGCAAATATGAATTTATCCTGGATTTCATCTCTCTCAGATCTTCCACTGTCACTTCAACCATTTTATGGAAAATCCACTCCACCAGTTTTGCAGATGAGTGCTTTCCACATTCATTCCATGAAACTTCACTCTCTTCTTCCATGGTGTGAAAGCATCAAGCCATGAGAATCCACCATTTAACAGTCTGATTGCAAATTTAACTTGATGGCCTTGGACTTGACCTTAAATGTCAAATGTAACATGGGAGGCTAACATTCGCAAGTGAAATGTCCACCATTGCTGTGTGCCCATATGCAACAGCATGGTTACAAGATGACCTGCAAAAAGATATACAGGTAAAATTTAGAAGGAATAAACTCACACAAAAACAGAATTAAATTTGGAACTGTGAATTAAATATAATATTTATTCTAAAGGACACTGTAAAGTACGTGGCAGCTAAGAAAGAAAAGGAGTACTTGTGGCACCTTAGAGACGAACCAATTTATTTGAGCATAAGCTTTCGTGAGCTACAGCTCACTTCATCGGATGCATAAGAATGGAATTCGATGGTACTTTAATTTAACTACTTCCAAATAATTTGACCCCTTTAATTGTATTGCTAAACCTTGTGCTCCCCCACCCATTTGTGGTATCCACCACACTCCTCTTTGACTATAAGTTCTTTGGGAGAGGGACTCTACTCTGTGTGGATGCATCATGCCTAGCACAATGAGGGCCTGGATCCGTGAATGGGCCTTTTTGGCACAACCACCACACAAATAATAAACAGCAACAACATATTAAACAGATCTCCAAAACTATCAGAGCAAGACAGGGAAGGAAGCTCTAACACATGGGGAACCAGGGAATTTACCATATAGTTATGGGATTCACTGAGCTCCCAGCACAATTCACTAGAATTCTGCCAGCTCTTCTTAGTCATTGAGAGTAAAATAGAGGAAGAGAGATGGTACCGAAGAGAGGGTAAGTTGAGGAGATGGGGAAAAAGCACAGACTGAGTTAATAAGAAGCCATTCAAGAATACACCCCTCACACCCTACGCCAACCCTACAAACTGAAGCATACATTTTCAAGGTACTAGTGATTTTGGGTGCCCAACTTGGCACCTTAAAGGGTCCTGATTTTCAAGCAGTGCTGCACACCCACTTTTTGAAAATCAGGCTCCTCCAGGTATCTCAAGTTGGGCATTTAAAAATGCAGGCAGGCAAATCACAAATCCCTTTGGAAAGTTTAGGCCTGATAAAGCTTCTACCATGTGCAATATTATATGTATTCCATTATGTTAAAAAGACATAAATGTTTATGACTGTCCTTCAGACGGACATTCCAATCAAGGAGGCAAACTACTCATCATTCTTACTCTTCAAATCATTACTGGGAATGCTTTCCTTGCATGAATGCCCTTCCCCCACTTTCCAAACCTCTCCTACTCAACACCAGGCATAATCACAATTATATTCAAGTTGTTTAAACTAACAGCAGCACAATTCACAGCTAGAGGCTTCAGCTACTTTGGATTCGTTTGCTTGATCAACACTCACCCACGTTTAGTAACTTTCAGAGAAAACTGTCACTAGGTAGACAATGGGCTTGCAGTTAACAGCAGTAGATTTGTGTGTCTAAATGTTTGCAGACACTTGGTAAAATGTCTCTGACCAAGTTTCTAAAGGACAATCCTCCTGCAGGGCTGTATGTGTTTAAAGGAAGCAATCTCTGAGATAAGAGGTGGCTCTCCTTCTGCTTATGTGCCAAGAATTTCTGCAGGGAACACAGCCAGGAGACAACTTTTGGGAATTATAACAGATATACGATCTCCTGCCTCTCTCTCTCCCATTCACGCAACACACACGTGATGTAGCGCTCTCTCTATAGAGGACCTAGCATGCCTTGAACCCCCTATATTGCAAGAATAATAGTAAAATATATGCTCAGTGATCTCCTGTGCTGGCAAGCCCCTGGGACTAGGCTGCAAATCCCTGAATATCATGAAAATAATTTGCCCACTCTTTGTGGCTCAATTAAAACATTTCTTTGAGTACATAAATATTCTTCCAAGAACAGATAAAATTCAGATCATTTCAAAAAAACCCACCAATTTATTTTTCTTGTAACTCCATTGCACTCCTCAAACGTGGATGGTAACTCACTGTTGGAGATACCAGCAAGCGATGTGATGTCTTGTCGACATAAGAAAGTTGTACTAATTAATAAACTGGGTAAGTTAACTCAGTGTAACACCCTTGTGAGGAGGCCTCTCTCTTTGATTAAGAAATAATGCCTTTCAGAATTGATTTAAACTAAATTCATGTGTCAGTCTAAATTGGTACAACTCTCTCACGTAGATAAGCCTAATGCTAATGGTACCTTCCAGTTTTGGTGATAATCCCATCATGTTACATGCACATTTACTTACAGATGAAGTTCCCTTTACACTCTTGCACAAACAGCTAAAATATAAAACATTACACAAAACATGTTATGAAAACTGTACACCACTCCATAAATCCAAATCTAACATAGGAGGCAAATTCATTTCTGTGCATACCAATTTTTAGGCCATTATTGAAAACTGGACTGTAAGCATTTCTGCGGCAGTAGTTTTTTGCTTTACTGAGAATAAAATTCATTAGTCAAAAATCTGATGATTTTCTTGTTACAAAAGGGTCACGGTGAAACCTTGGTAGCATAGAATGTATATGCCAAACAGCTCTTATGCCAAACATTCTTTCCTGGCCCAGGCGAGCAGGTGAAAAGAGGCAGGGTTGCCCAGGCCAGCCCTACGCTACAATAATTTTCAACAATGTTTTCAGCCCCCTGTAGCCATTAGGCAGCTATAACACAGCATGGGACAAAAGGCCACCCTTAGAGCATCAACAAAAGTAGAGCATTTATACTGGGTTATACTGGGGAGGGACTGTGGATAGAGCACTGGACTGGGAGTCAGGAGATCTGGGTTCTGTTCTCTACTCTGCCACTGACCTGCTGTGTAACCTTAGGTGAGTTAATTCATCTCTGTTTCCCTTCCCTCCCTCTTATCTATTTGGATTGCAAGATTTTCAAGACAGGGACTGTCTCATCCTGTGTCTTTGTACAATGCCTAGCACAATGGGGGCCTCTCCATGCTACCATACTAGGAACAAATGAAATAATAATAATGCCAGTACAAAAGAGTGAGTAGGCCACCTTAGCACAAGTCAGGGGGTGCTGTGCAGTGCCATCTTAGCTATAACCAAAATCTGGCCCTCTCCCTTTTTTCATTTGCTCACAAGGAAGCTTCACATTCCCCACGTCTAAATACATTAATTATCATAAAGTCAGATTTAAGACACAACTCACCTCCTCGTGTCTTGTTCTTTCAAAGTTTCTAGTTGCAGTTCTTTGCTGGGTCACACATTCACTCTTTTACTGCTATTATAGATGGGCCTACAAATGCTGTTGTGTTTCTGTAATGAGACTATCAATCTCATCGGGGGGGAGGGGAGGAATACAGTTGAAAATGTCTGTTTCTGTGTGTCATCAGAATTTAATTTGTGGTGAAATTCTCCACTCCTCTTTCCCAGATTGCAACTCTGCTCTAATTACAAGTAGAGTTTGGTTGTATCCATAGGAGAGCCTCTCTTTTTTTTAAACATTCCCAGGTTTGTACACCCACATTTACTACACTGACTAAACGTGGTACACCCAGTCATTCCCCGGAGAGCCGCAGGTGGATCCTTTCCTCTTCCTGTCTCCATATCAGCATTCACCTCTCCCCCTCTTTTCCTAGGACCCTGGGCGATGTGGGAGGGGTAGGTTGTCCATGGTCTGGGATCCATACAAGATGATGTGTCTTTGGCTGCCTCAGTTGCCAGCAATATATTCACCATATTATGTAGCAGCAGCCAATGTATAGAGCAACCATGTCACTAACTAGCTGATTAAAAGTGATAATGTAGACGGAGACCTATAGTTTAGACATTGGTATGGTAACTCTCCTAATTCACTTTAGAGCATAATTATCCTAGACTCAGTCTGAGGTCCATGGACTAATGGATTGTTACAAAGACTTTAAAGACAAACAAAAGACACCAGAAGCTAATGGAATAATGAATGCTGTTACAGATGTTTTGGATTTGGGTAATAATTTACTTGGAAAACAAAGTTAGAATGGAGTTCTATTATCAGCCTATAGGGGCGATTCTTCACCAAAAATATCTATGAGGGAAAAATGTTCTATTTCTGTCCTGCACATTTTCCTCAAATAAAGGCCATAATTAGATAAACTCAGGGTTAGAGCTGATGTGTTTGTTTGTAGCCCATCATAGACCAGGCTCATCAACACCATCACCTCCATAATGCTAAATGCTTCAGTTCAGAGGCCTAACCATTCGCAGTGTTGCCAACTCTTACACTTTATTTGCAAGTCTTATGATAATTGGTGCTTTTCTTAAAGTTCTAGCTCTTGGCTTCTTTAGATTACTGAGTGACTATCACAGTGGGTTTTGTTTGTTTAACTTCTTTCAGAGAAAAGTTGAAAACGCAAACCCCTGAAGGCTCAAAAAAAATAGAGAGGCAAATGAAAATAACCCAAAATGAATTATTTTTCAAAATCTCATTATTTTTAAGCCAATCTCATCATTTTTGAATGTTTGGTTTTGGCAATACTACAAGAGGGACAAATGGGGCAAACCCAGCTTTCAAATACCGCGAGAGTTGCACACCGAACCGCGTGTTTGTTTTTTAACATTAATCGCTCCTACTGTGACTGTTTTAAGCATACAACTAAAATAGACTTACAGAACTCACTTTAAGCTGCCTTCTACTTATTCATCCCTTCAGATAGTTCTGTGGAACTTGTCACCATAGCATGCGAGCACTTTCTATTCCTTAACTGTTTTCTCTTCCCTCCCCTGCCATCAAGAACTTTGCTCCTCTTGATCTGTTGGAGAGCTTTCCCATGACATTTTTTTCCCCTGGGCTGCCTGAGAGACAGTTTCAAATTCCCTGAACTGGATCCGGGAGTGTTCCAGCACCCCCTACTTTTTTCAGGGGGTAAACACACAACCAAAATATCCAGCTCCAGGACAGCTTGACCTTTCGGTGACCCTTACCCTGACCTAACACTGGTCACTCTCACCAGGAAATTTGTTTATCTTGGGACCTCAAGGCTCCAAACCCGAAGGAATCAGCTTTTGTCACCAAACTCCAAGGCCTACTGGAGCTAGTTGCCAGTCACAACTTGAATGCAGATTAGTCAGCTGTATGAAAAGCTTGGGTTTTATTTTCCAGTCCCTGACTTGATATTATGCTGACTGGTGACATGGAGAGTCCACAGACAGCTTATTTTAGCAACCCAAAAAACCCTCCAGCCCACCAGGAAAGAGATTCAACCTTAACGACAATGCTCTGTTATCAGTCTGCCTCTGATTAGGAGTCTCTTCCCTGCTCACTCAGTAAATTAAATATACATGCTACTTGCAGCACTCCATATGCAAGCATTTGCCTCTGTAGCCCCCTAAAGAAGAGTTTCAGAAAGTTCTTCCCTAGTTGCATGATTAATATACAATTGAATGATTAATATATAAACACTAAATCCCTAGTTACAGAGCACACAGATGAACCGAGGAGAAAAAAATCCCATCCATGTATTTTCGAATAAATCACATTTTTTTATAAAAAAATTATCTTTATGTTGATCTGCAAGGCCTCACTTCTGGTAACAGTGACCTTGACCCTGCAAACACTTGTACACATGCATAACTTGGTTCACATGAGCAGTCCCATTGAATGGGAATACTCACGAGTAGGCTTCAGTATATGCCTATGTGTTTGCAGGATCAGGATCAGAATTTGGATATTTCAGGGGTTAGAGTAGCTTTTATAGCAATGGATTCATTATTGGGTTTTATTAGTCGATGAACTCAGTCAGTTTAACTAGAAATGGGAAAAAAACAGACTTCAGTTTTGATATTGCAAAAACTCATCTGTCGGGTTTGGGCTTTGCAAAACTAAACGTAAGGAAGGTTCTGCTTGGATTCTATTTTATCCAAGCTCTCCCAAATACAAAATTCTGAGCCATCGCTAGTTTTAACCGGAATAATGAACACAGACATAAGCAGATTCCTGAGCAGATTCTTTTTCTTTAAACAAAACTGGGGAGGGGGAAGGCGTGTTTCAGACTTCCCTCCCCCCTTTTTAAATAGAGAAATGCATTGAAGGAGGCAAAGCAGTTGTGACAGCAGATGCAGAAATGCAGAGCAATTTTTCTCTTATCATACAGCTATGCATAAAGGGGGAGGGGGAAAACTGCAGCAGGATGCATCATTCCGGGAATGTCTGTTATCCCAGAAGTGACTGGAAACAACCCATCTGAAATATGCAGAGCCATTATCAGGCCTGGGCTTAAATAAACTTTACTGTCCATTCAGTGATCAACCTCCCTCAGAGTTGCTGGCTCCATTCATCACTGTCACCTTTTCAAAGTGACTGTGATGACAGTTCATGATCATTAACTAGTAATGGTGTGCTTTGCATTAAAGGGAAGGCACATCAAACAGATGGACCCACAATTCAAAAGTTAACTAAATTATATAATAGACATTCTCTGGCTAACTACATACAGATGGTGGCAAAGGTAGAGCAAAATGGTAAGCATGGAAAACAAGGGGGAGTTTACATTTTGTGCGGTATCTACTGGTTTCCCAATTGCCTTCTAAGTTGGGACTATTACTACTATCAAAAAGAAGCTGTTATAAAGATGGCTTTCTATGTCTGATATGAGCAGAAACACTGGCTGTAGTTGTAAGCCTGGTGTCAACAAAGTTGTGAGCATCAAAATGCCGTTGTTTTTGAAGATTTGCTGTATTTGGGGTATGTTTTTTCCCTGCAGTGTATCCCACGATGATATTCATTTCGAGCAGGGCTAGGAAGACCATTTTAATGAGGGAGATTTAAAAGCAAACAAGGTAAAATTTAAAATGTCTCACTGAAACACAACAAAATCCTTCGTCCACAAGGATCAAAGCCTAGCTCATTGTCACTTCCTTTACTCCTATAGGCAACGGGCATTCTCCAACAGACCTCCGCACACCCATACTCCACACTTGCAGGCAAAAACATTCACATTCTAGTGGACCTTACAGCTTTGTTTACACTGACAAGGAAAAAAGCATGGTTGGGCAGGGGCGGCCAACCTGCGGCTCCGGAGCCACATGCGGCTCTTCCGAAGTTAATATGCGGCTCCTTGTATAGGTATCGACGCCATTCCAAAGTGCTGGAGGATGCTCACTGCTCAACTCCTGGCTCTGCCGCAGGGCCTGCCCCTACTCCACCCCTTCCCGCACCCTCCCCTGAGCCTGCCCTGCCTTCACTTCCCCCCCCCCCGCCTCCTGCACGCCACAAAACAGCTGATCAGGAGGTGTGGGGAGGGAGGGGGAGGTGCTGATCGGCACCGGTGGGAGCAGGAAAAGGGGGGAGCGGATGGGGGGCTGCTGACGTATTACTGTGGCTCTTTGGCAATGTACATTGGTAAATTCTGGCTCTTCCTCAGGCTCAGGTTGGCCACCCCGGTTTTGGGGTTACGAAACTAAATGGGATTCAGAAGATCTGGAGTCAATTCCCAGCTCACTCAGGGAGACAGAACAATCCCTTGTGACTTACAAAGACGGTGTGAATTACAAATATCTCCATCGCTACCTGAGCACTCTGCTGCCCAAGAATCACTTAAAGAAGAAATTCGTGAATTTCAAATAGCTAATAACTCTGAATTCCACAGGCTGTTCATGAACAAATAAAAGCAATGATTGCTAGTATTTAGTTTATTATGGGCCAGGGTCTTTTTAGTTGACATTGATCAATCTCATATATTTGGGCCTTGTTTTTCAAACAAAACTGGGCACCTGGTAGGTTTTTAAACACATAGTTAGACACCTCTGTAAACAGCCTGACTTTAAAACATGCTGATTATGAAGTCAGTGGGGGCTGCTGGGTGCTCAGCAGTTTTGTGAATCACACCCTTAAGGGTCTGATTCAAACCCATCAAAACCAATTGGAATGTTTCCACTGACTTCAGTGAACTTTTTATGTCACAACCTATCTTTAGGCACCCATTTGTTAAAATCTTGGTCTTCTTGTTCTGAAATATTGCACAATAGCTTGTGCCAAGAGACCTTTGTATTCAGTGCACTTTATACATTAAAAAAAAAAAATCAAACAAACTGACACATCTCACACCAGTTCATCTTAGCCCCGCCTCCTCACATAGTAGCTCTTCAGTTGCCTGTCAGATGACATTACTTTGTTCCTTTAACATGTGTTTATTAAAAAAGGTTAATAGAAGCATGTCCCAGGAAGGGGAACATTGCTTAGGAGTCTACACACATTCATACTGTCGGCTTTTCAGAGCCGGGACTATCTTACGACCAGTGTGTGTTTGTGCATTGCCTAGCACAATGGTGCTCTGGTCTTCACTCGGGCCTTGGAGAGCTACTGTACAGATAAATAAATAGGGGAGATTTTCAGAGTCACAAATTGGAGGTAGGCACCCAACTCCCACTGATGTGCAATGGGAGTTGGATATCTAAACGCCCTTTGTGCCTTTGAAAATCTCCCTTTAAATGTCAAGAGAACAGGTCATTTCCCAGGTTTACTACTGACCTGCTGTGACTCTGGACAAGTCACTAGACCCAGATTTTCAGAGTGGCTTCTAATTTTCTAAGCTTAGGCTCAAATAAATTGGTGAGTCTCTAAGGTGCCACAAGTCCTCCTTTTCTTTTTTCTAATTTTGGGTGATACAGTATTTGGGTGCCCAACTTTAGACACATTTGAAGTAGGGTGACCAGACAGCAAGTGTGAAAAATTGGGACCAGATGTCCCTATAACATAGGGACATCTGGTCACCCTAATTATAAGACCTAATTTTCTGAGCGCATGCAGCTCCCAATGATCTCTGTTTTCATGTGTTAAATAGGGACAATATTTACCTCCCATGGAGGGGTGTTGTGAGAATTAAATCATTAGTGTTTGCCAAGATCTAAGAAATCCTCACGTATAAAGTGCTATAGATGTAAGGATCTGCAGGTCTAGAGCTTGGATCTGCCGGTCCCTAAGTGACTGCTACAGCCACACCACCCGGCAGCTCTGGCAGAGCAGCAATTGACAGGCTGTGAGGCTTGTGGTCTCAAGCAGGACAGGATGTGCCCCCCACAGAGGGACTGATTGGCAGTGCTGCCAGGGTCCCGGCTTGGTCAGGAGTACTACTTAAGCCTGGAGGGGATACCAGGAAGCTGTCTGTGCAAGGCAGATCCCCAGCTGGGTGCTATGCCAAGCCTTGCTCCCAGCCCCGCTCCAGCCTGGTTCTTTTCCTGGCTTCTGAGTCCAGCTCTGACCCCTGACCCTCAGCTCTGATTCCTGACTCTGATTCCACCCACTAGTCCTGGCTGCCCATGCCCAGGCCTTCACAATAGAAGTGCAAAGTATGATTGTTGTTGTTCCCAGAATACTGACTGGACAGAATGGGAAGAAAGGAATGCATTACACATCACTCCCTTCTTTACTGCTTCTCAGTTCAGCCGAGTGTTCCTGCAGCTATATTGGACTGTGAGCTACTGGGGTCCAAGACCGTATGTACTTTGTGTCTGGTACAGTGTGGCGTGCTTTGTCTGCGGTATACAATATTACTAATAAAGAAAGAAAGCTGAAAATAATTGGTGGTTAACACTGAAGTGGCACAGATGTTGAATTCAGCAATTACAAATAAGAACCAGGAAGTGCTGGTACAATACTCGCTTCAGCTGGTTAGAAAAAGTGGGAACTATCTAACTTTCCATTCAGTCTCATTTATCTGCTGTATGTAGTTTATACTGCAGTGAAATAAATGTAGTGGCAGGATGATTCTAAGCCATACAAGGCACCTGTCTATATCCTCGCACTCTCTCCCACCCCCAGGTTATGCCTATACTGCAAGCACGAAAGTAGCACACCATTGTAGTGATGTAGTGTAGAGCTTCCTACGTCGACAGAAGGGGTTTTTGTGTTGCAGTAGTAAATCCACCTCTCCAAGAAGCGGCAGGCAACTACGTTGACAGAATTCTTCCATTGACCTAGGTGTGTGGGTCTAGGTCGACCTAAGTACGGCACTGAGGGCACAAACTTTTTCACAGCCAGCCCTGCATGACATAGCTAGATGGATCTAAGTTTTCAGCACAGACCAGGCCTTAGTGTACCTGTCAGGATCACAACCAGGCTACTATCCTTCCCCAACATTGCTGCCTTTTAAGCATCTCTTCTTGGGAATGTATTGCAGCATCAGGAATGGTGACTGGAGGGTGAGGTGCCATCCTTCCAGAAAGTGGCCCTTTCAAGAACAGCAGCATACTGTATTTTGTTGAGGTAGTCACAGTCACGTAATTATTTTGTCTGGAGATACACTTTGGTGATGGGGAATTTGCTTAGAAGATCTCTGAAGTTAATGTACTTTAATATCTGTCCACACCTCAGCTCCTCGACTCTGCCCCTCACAGAGTGGAAGGGCTAAGAACTGGCTGGGTTGTAACAAGTTATTTTTAACATTCAGATTAAGAATTCACCCAAACATTTAAAATGACAACCAACAGCTAGGGACATAGGTGCTTAAGGCAGCATTGTCTAGTAAGCAGGGCACTGGGCTAAGATTTAGGAGATCTGGGTTCTATTCCTGGCTTTGCCATTGAGCTGCTATGTGACCTCAGGCAAGTCACTTCTCTTGTCACTCTATGCCTCTGTCCCCACCTTTTTTCTGTTTTGCCTATTTAGATTTTACGCTCCGAGTCAGGGACAGTCTCTTTCTATATTTGAACAGTGTCTAGTGCAATGGGTAACCAGCCAGGGTCAGAGCCTCTAGGTGCTACTGTCTGACAAATTAATAATAATAAATAATAGTAATAATGACGTTAAAACACAATATAATTCCTTAGCCAACCAAAAGCTGATGAACACATGAAAGACGATCAATTCAAACGCACTTGTAAATGAGACAGTGTCATATTAACATACGTCCTGTGCAGGATTGATACAGATTCTGCCCTTCTTACGGAAGGCTCGTGACTGAGCTCAAAGTTTCTCTATGCTTTAAGAATGCTTCACTCACCACTGACTGGCCATGGAAGTTGAGAAATTTAAGTGACTATACACTCAGACCCGCTTAATCCATGGTTGTGATATCTACACGCCTGGGTACCCAAAAAAATGCTACACAATGGTAACCTGGCCAATTATGTAATTCTTTATCAGCCGGACATACAGGTAAACCAATAAATTGGTTTAAGATCTGAAGTAATGAGAACAGTCATCCCTGACAGCATTTTTTACTTTACTTGCTAGATGAATGCAGTTGCTTATGTCAGACAGTACTTGCGTGGTGTATATGAAGTCTCCTTTTAAATCTTTCTGTACAGTCCGATGAAGTGAGCTGTAGCTCACGAAAGCTTATGCTCAAATAAATTTGTTAGTCTCTAAGGTGCCACAAGTACTCCTTTTCTTTTTTCTGTAGTGTGCATCTCCGTGATTTCCCACTGAGGTGAATGCCATAGTTTGTCTATACACTGCTTAAGTAAATGTTTCAAGTGTGCCAAGTTAATTTCATCAAGTAACTTAATGCCCTTGTGTTACAGGACTGGCTGAAATGGACTAGATCAATTTAATATCCATCAGTTTGTAAAACTTTATCACAACCCCCTGCCATCTCCTCCTCCTCCAAGCTACATCTGACTACATTTTAAAAAGGTCTCCTCAAAGGGAAGCTTCTTGCCATTTTTGTCCTTTTTCCCTGGACCATTTCACATTTCTTAGAGTTGTGTCATGCAAGGTGAACCCTTAGGATGGGAGCATATCACAGGAACATGCGTTAAAATACCAGTTCTGTTATTTCAGAAATGGAGACAATGTGGACGGGAAATGGGGGACTTCCCTACCCACTGAAAAGATGACTTCAGCTTTGCAGCTCACAGAGCTGGGGAATAAAACAAAACAAGAGACAAACTGGAGAGGAATTTACAAACTTCCAACAATCTGCATCTGGTACATTACCCTCCAGTTAGAAGCTGCCTATTCTTTATGTAACTAAAGAAAGAGAAAAGAGTTAAACTGAGGTTTTAAAATATTCCCAAGTGTTTACATATATTTAAATTCTTGCAAGTACCTTAAAAACAACAACTCTCCCGCACTCTCTCTCTCTCTTTGTTTTCCTTCTCAGTGAAGTTCCAATTTGGGGTGATGATCCAGAGGGGGTTCTTACTGCATGTGATCAAGGCACCTGCTTAACACCCCTTATTTCCCCAGTTCAAAGGTTTATATAGCCTTAGTCTCAAGAACACTGAGCAACTAATCTACTCAACTGTGTGTCCAAGTCAGGTAAATATAATACCTGTTGTCTCCCTTCAAGTATGATTAGGAAAGACTGTGTTGCCAGAAGCCTCAAGATTGTTATGACCTTGATAACCTGGATAGAAACATCAGCTGAACATTTTCAACTGGATCTAGTTAACTAATTTCCATAAAAGAGCAGTTGGGTCTACTGGTTCCTGGTGCTCCCACAGAAACCGAAGATCAATTGACAGATTCTATTGGAGTCTCACTAGACTTTCAACAAGGGAACCACAAGGAAAGCATGACTTGGTCTCTTTAGGGGCAAAAACATTTTGGGCTGAAGAGGAAAACCCAGGAAACTCCATATGCACTTTATTTTAATATTATTTCCCCTATTAGCATCCAGCATTAGTTTTGAATCAAGATGGTTACGTGGGGAGTTCAAATATATCCCTGGTACTCCTGCAGCATAGGCTATAAATAAATAAGGCCCTTCTGTAATGCCTTCTACCTTAAAGCACTTTACAAACACTAATGAATGAAGCCTCATCACCTCTGAGATAGAGGAGTTTTATCATCCCTGGTTTACAGATAGGGAAAACAATGCACAAAGAAGTTAAGGACTGCGATGGCGACCCTTTAAAAAGCACAAAATTGTTCCAGTCAAGCAAGCACTGAGTCACACACACAATCTATGTGGACGTGATTCTTGCTGGGTGTCATGCCTTTCACAACTGGCTACCACTGAATGAGTTTATGCCCTCCTAGGGGATTCATATGAATTATGGACCAATTTAGGAAGCTTTTCAGTCCTGAATCAAATGCCAGCTTTCTGGGTCATTAGGCTAATGACATAAATGAGTCAATGCAATATTTGCTGCTGCAGAAAGTTCTCTTCAGGTACCATATAACTTTTGCTCCGTATATACTTCAAATTGTATCGCCAGGATTTTCTCTTGCAACCAGATAAATACAGTAGCTCCACTGCCCTGAGAGCTAATATGGTCTAGCAGTGAGGGCACTCTCTGGGCCTGGCTCCCTTCTCACCCTTTTCTATCTGATCTATTTAGACTACAAACTCTTTGGGACAAGGACTGTCTCTCACTTTGTGTTTCTACCGTGCTTAGCACAATGGGGCCCCAGTGGAGCCTCTAAGTACCACTTCAATATAAATAATTAACAACGCCACTCAGTCATCCAGGATTGATTTCATCTTTCTCCCCACCCCAATTCTATTGGTGTAAGCTTTTCTGAGTTAATAGAGCTGACTCAGGGTGCCTGGATTTAGAGTTAAAGTTCAATTAATTCTTCATTTCCCAGGAAACTCTCTTCCTTTCTCGGCTCCCAGGATTGTTCCCATAGGTAAGGAGATTATTTCTGGTTCACTTTTGGCTGGCTTTGGCATTTTTTCAGTTCCCCTTTTAGTGAGAGCCTTGTGGATTTCAGATGGGACTTCCAAACTGCCCGAATCCAAATGGGTGACTTTGCCAATCAGCTGGATAGCTAGCTTCAGAGCTATTGGCGTAGAGACAGCAAAACAATAAAAACACTCCCTAGCCCCAAGCAGGCTTCTTGGTCAGCAAACCTCCTGCTTTCCTCCCAAACACACGGTAGTGACTTTGGAGAAGTGCATTCTGAAGCTTGGGAGCTCATCTGTGTTGATTTGGTGGGCTTACCTTGCAGGCATCACCGCAAGAAGCAATGGCTTTATGGAAGACTGTGTTCGTCACACATTAAAGCAGTGCTCCCCCGCCCCCGTTCAGGAAAAAGAAAGTAATCATGCCTCTCCCGCAACCCTGCTTTTTAAAGGCCTACGCTTCATAATTTATGTGTTGACTCGGCAGGACCCCTTCTGCTCCCTCATCACCACTAGTGCCTCACCACCCCTTTGGGAAACACACACATGTACATTTTGACAGTATGATATTTCCCTCTCCTTTCTTACATGCTTTGATGAGCAGTGACATAGTTGACAATTTTCAGAGTAGCAGCCGTGTTAGTCTGTATTCGCAAAAAGAAAAGGAGGACTTGTGGCACCTTAGAGACTAACCAATTTATTAGAGCATAAGCTTTCGTGAGCTACAGCTCACTTCCTCAGATGCATATCGTGGAAACTGCCTGCAGTTGATAGATTTCCACTCCATACGGCTAAATGTTGACATTTAAACTTTCATTACTGGCATTTGAGTTAGTATCCCTTGAAATGAATGAGACTCATCACACCTCAGAACTATTGTTTCAGTCTCTCTGCAAATTGAGGCCGACATTTCTGCACTGGTTATATTCACATTTGGAAGGTTTTCTTTTCTTCCCAACCGTAGCCGCTGGAGATTTACTAAAAAAGCTGAGACAACAGAGAATGATTGAGAAGTCAGTCCAGGCTTGCAGCCTAGTCCTACACACTCCCACTGGGAATGCATGCAACACTTTGGAAAATTACATTAAGTATTTAGGTTGAGGGAAACAAATATATAGGGGTTAAAATGCTGCTATGGGATATTGTCTCCTCAGAACATACAGAGATCTTTTTTCTTTGTGCCTAGAACAAGAAGTAGTCACCTAAATTCCTGCTTGACTGATAACAAGACCCCTTTTGTAATAGTGACAGCCATGCATACTTTGGACAATGAAGAGCTTCCTGGATAACCTGGTACGGTGGAGTAACAACCAGTCATCTGGTGCTCTCAGAGAAAAGTCCTAACAGCTGTGCTGGGTGTGAGGTGAGTGAAGTTGCCATAATGGTTTGCTCAGGAAGACCAGGACTAACTCATCCTAGCAAGGTGTACCCAAACCCTCGCGGGTTGGCACCCCCACAAAAGGGGACTCCAAACAACACACTTGCTGCTGCAAGCAATGAGGGATTCAGTTTTAAGAAACCCAATTTTTGACCTTCACCCCTTTATTACCAAAAAATAAAATAAACCAAACCTACTTTGTAAGCAAGGAACTGAATTCAAAGTGCAACTTAATTTAATACCCATTCTTTAAAAAACAATTTATCAAGGACACTTATCAGTAGTTAAAAAGCATTTTAGTTTAAATTGCCTGATGTTTCTGTAAAAGTTTCAAAGACACGTACAGTTAAAGGGACATGAACTA
The DNA here is from genome assembly GCF_965140295.1 of Lepidochelys olivacea. Classification (NCBI taxonomy): domain Eukaryota; kingdom Metazoa; phylum Chordata; order Testudines; family Cheloniidae; genus Lepidochelys; species Lepidochelys olivacea. The sequence goes on from NC_140412.1 coordinate 83,230,436, forward strand.
TGCTAATCATTTTTAAAGTGCAGTTCTACTCTGACATTGTGGAGTTCAAGGTTTATTACATTGCATTGATTCCAGATCAAATTCTCTCCATTTGTAGGTAAAAAGGGAAGGAGGATGGTCTCGTGCTTAAGGTACTGGACTGCATCACGGGAGGGGGAGGGTGTTCAGTTCCAAGTTTGGTCACAGACTTTGTGTTTTCTTGAATTAGTGCTTCATCTCCCTGTGTCTCAGTTCCTCCTTGATAAATTGGAGATAATTCTTAAGAAAAAGTGTCCTTAATTTGACTTAGCTAACACAAGTTAATTCAAGGTAATATCCTTGTGAAAACAAGGAAGCATGTAGTTTTCACACAAGTTAGCAGGTAAAGATAATTCTTATATTCCCCTTTAGTTTGTAACTTGACCTGATAACTCATGTGAAAACTACATGCCACTTTGTCTTCACTAGGATTTTACCTCAGGTTAGCTAACTTGAGTTAAGAATACACCATGTTCTGTAGTGAAGACAAGGCCCTAGACAGCAAGCTATTTTGAGTAGGGTCTGTCCCTTACTCTGTATGGTCACAGCACCAAGCGTGCCCTTAGATTTTTTTTAAAAAACTACAAGTATTTTGCAAGTTACACATTTCCTTTTAGCATTTCAGTCAGCTTGGACAATAAAACACTAGTCATCTTTGCTTGTGATTCTAGTCAGCTTCACTTTCTGGCTCTCATGCATTAAAATAATTCAAAATTGAATAAGCTGCAACCATTGCAGGGGACCTATTATCACCACAGGCACCAGCTGTTCTTTTTCTTTTTTCTGAGTGAGCTCCATCCCTCTACCACTCTCTCCTTTCTCCCAGATGTGTTTTACATGGATTATTGTGCCCTCTCACCCCCTTCCCCTCCCCCGCCCCCCAATAAGCAGCTAGGAATCAAGTCTCTTCTCCAATTGCATTGTGTAATTTCAGGATAAAGATAGAATTTTTCTCTGGCAGATTGATTTACAATAAAATGGTGGCTGTTTGAAGGTACTCAGAGGTTTGGAATGTTAGAATTAGTCCAAGGGATTTAGTAAGTACAGGGCAAATGAGCTGGTCAACATACATAATAAATTGCAGAACAATGTGATAAATACTATTTTATCACATGCATCTGCCAATTTTCACATGGATATCGCCACTGCATATGGTATATACATATTTATACACTAGAGATGGTCAAATATTTCCCATCAAAGAGTGGTTTTCTTTTAATAAAGACAATGACTTTTTTGTGTAAATGAACATTTTCATAATAAATTCCCATTTTCAGCAATTTTACAGATTTTTTGTTGTTAAGCTGAAAATCCAAACCCTAAAAATGCTTTCTCAAATAAAAACCTGAAAAATGTCAGAGAAAATGAGAAAAAAAAAATGTTTCGGTTTTGTCCATTTTTTTCCCCAACCAGTTCTAACACTCATACACGCACCCCTACCTACCTTACGTACACATACTCTAACAGTGTGTGTGTGTGCACAAGCACGCACACACACCCCTACCTCAAAGCATTTGAGAATTTTGCAATTTATTTTCTTCAAGTCTGCACACCTTCCACCACTTGGACATTTTACAGAAAATTTTTATGAAATGTACTATTGTCACACCAAACATGTGAAACACATGAATGTACATGTTTTCAATGCAAAGCCATCCTCCCTCCCCACATGAGAGATATTTGTAAAGAATATTTGTGTATCTTCATTATATTTATTGAAGATCATGAATATCCAATATTATGTTCCTCAAAAAGGTATGAAAAGATCAGGATTGTCAAGTGGGTTTGCATCTCAATAGATTAGACTGATGAAACAGTGAGGGGGAAATGAATCCCTAGCCCAGATTGGCTATATCATAGAATCATAGAATATCAGGGTTGGAAGGGACCTCAGGAGGTCATCCAGTCCAACCCCCTGCTCGAAGCAGGGCCAATCCCCAACTAAATCATCCCAGCCAGGGCTTTGTCAAGACTGACCTTAAACTTCTAAGGAAGGAGATTCTACCACCTCCCTAGGTAATGAATTCCAGTGTTTCACCACCCTCCTAGTGAAAAAGTTTTTTCTAATATCCAACCTAAATCTCCCCCACTGCAACTTGAGACCATTACTCCTTGTTCTGTCCTCTTCCACCACTGAGAATAGTCTAGAACCATCCTCTCTGGAACCACCTCTCAGGTAGTTGAAAGCAACTATCAAATCCCCCCTCATTCTTCTCTTCTGCAGACTAAACAATCCCAGTTCCCTCAGCCTCTCCTCATAACTCATGTGTTCCAGACCCCTAATCATTTTTGTTGCCCTTCGCTGGGCTCTCTCCAATTTATCCACATCCTTCTTGTAGTGTGGGGCCCAAAACTGGACACAGTACTCCAGATGAGGCCTCACCAATGTCGAATAGAGGGGGACAATCACGTCCCTCGATCTGCTCGCTATGCCCCTACCTATACATCCCAAAATGCCATTGGCCTTCTTGGCAACAAGGGCACACTGTTGACTCATATCCAGCTTCTCGTCCACTGTCACCCCTAGGTCCTTTTCCGCAGAACTGCTGCCTAGCCATTCGGTCCCTAGTCTGTAGCGGTGCATCGGGTTCTTCCATCCTAAGTGCAGCACCCTGCACTTATCCTTATTGAACCTCATCAGATTTCTTTTGGCCCAATCCTCCAATTTGTCTAGGTCCCTCTGTATCCTATCCCTGCCCTCCAGCGTATCTACCACTCCTCCTAGTTTAGTATCATCCGCAAATTTGCTGCGAGTGCAATCCACACCATCCTCCAGATCATTTATGAAGATATTGAACAAAACCGGCCCCAGGACCGACCCCTGGGGCACTCCACTTGACACCGGCTGCCAACTAGACATGGAGCCATTGATCACTACCCGTTGAGCCCGACAATCTAGCCAACTTTCAACCCACCTTATCGTGCATTCATCCAGCCCATACTTCTTTAACTTGCTGACAAGAATACTGTGGGAGACCGTGTCAAAAGCTTTGCTAAAGTCAAGAAACAATACATCCACTGCTTTCCCTTCATCCACAGAACCAGTAATCTCATCATAGAAGGCGATTAGATTAGTCAGGCATGACCTTCCCTTGGTGAATCCATGTGACTGTTCCTGATCACTTTCCTCTCATGTAAGTGCTTCAGGATTGATTCCCTGAGGACCTGCTCCACGATTTTTCTGGGGACTGAGGTGAGGCTGACTGGCCTATAGTTCCCAGGATCCTCCTTCTTCCCTTTTTTAAAGATTGGCACTACATTAGCCTTTTTCCAGCCATCTGGGACTTCCCCCGTTCGCCACAAGTTTTCAAAGATAATGGCCAATGGCTCTGCAATCACAGCCGCCAATTCCTTCAGCACTCTCGGATGCAATGCGTCCAGCCCCATGGACTTGTGCACGTCCAGCTTTTCTAAATAGTCCCTAACCACCTCTTTCTCCACAGAGGGCTGGCCATCTACTCCCCATGCTGTGATGCCCAGTGCAGCAGTCTGGGAGCTATATGTATCTATACTATATACTATATGTATCAAATATATTCTTAATAAAGATCCAAATGCACTCTATCGATTAGAAAATCATTCCAAACCAATCATTTCCGTTCAGTTGAAGTTATGCAATTCATCTGTAGTTTTAAAAATGCATAGTCATCCTCACTGGAACTGCACACTGACCTAACTCCCAGCTTTGGGAGGGGGGAAGTGGGGAGAGAGAGAGAGAGAGAACTATTTTATTTTCCACCTGCTGGGCTGGAATATATATTTTTAAGAACTGTCCTTTACTTGATTTACACACCTCCTGTTCATGATGAAGTATGTCTTTTAAACCTGGCAGTGGGTCCCTGTTCAGCATGCAGTCCTGTGACTTCTCTAATACCAACAGCATCCTTCATCCCTTCACTAACTCCATCACCCTCAGAGGCACTTGTATGATGTGAGCATTATTCTGTGCCTCATCATCATCATCATAACAAGTCTCAGTACTTTCTGAGCAGCATTCTATAGGCTGACAGATTTGTGGAGTGCAAGACTCACTGGCACTTGAGAAACAGAATATCCAGAATCTAAATCTGAAAAGGGAGTGATTGATGTCGGGAGGCTAAGATCAGACTCCCTCTGAGTCTGGTGAGGTAGCAGGATTGGGCTTAAATATTGTGACTTTCCACTCCCACCTGCACCCTCACATATAACTGGTGTTGGTTGCTTTGAAGAAGGAACTCTAAGAGTTTGGGGCATTGCAAAGTTCACCCCCCACAAGACTGGTGAAGTATTTGTGTGATGGGATTGATAATTAGACACTTCAATTTAAAACTCCCCTTGTTCATTTCTGAAATTGCCCTCCTGTAAAATGGCCCTAGCTGGAGAGCCCTGCAGTGGTACTTCCCATATTTAAGTTACTACTGCCAGGCACTTTGGGAAGCCTGGAAGAAGAGGCGCTATCCAAAACCACTATTCTACTTAAAAAAATACAACAAGAGAAAATTCATTTGATCTCATCTTGAATCTGGGCCATTGCTAGAATCCAAAGGGGAAGAGCAGTTTGAGAGGCTGGGTTCAGAACTCCAATCCAGGATTTACCCAAGATTTCCACAAGCTAACAAAATCTGCATGTGTCAGACAAGTCAAAGACTCCCACAGCCTGTCAATTAATTAGTCAACACTAATTCACCTGTATGACAGCCCTGTGTAAAATCCAGACTCTAGTCTCCTAGCTCTCCATGAGCAACAGTGCTCAGACCCCTTAACACCCCTGCTGAGCTTTAACAATGAAGCTGCCATCTGGGAATAAGCAGTTAAAGTTGCACTCTGGCATAGCTTTGCAGCTGACAATATTCATCACAAAGGGCATGTCACACTTTCAGAGGCAAGAAACTGCAGGGGAGGGAGGCACTGAAGTCAGTGGGAGCGCTGGGTGCTCAGCACCTCTGCAGATCAGGCCCTGGGTACAGAGTGTAAATTATGATATTGACTAGATCTCTCTCCCCCTCTCTTTTTACCAAAAACACTGGCTACATTGTTAAAGCCCACCTGAGTTAACTCTAACATGGCCACAACTTGGCAAACCAGCATGGGCCCTCTCCTCAGTGTGATCAGATGGCAGTATTGCTTATTGAATGTTCAGAGAATGAAAGGATTAGCAGCTCTCCCCCCACGAGGCAGGTGAGCCTAAACCCATTCAGACTCTCTTGCATGTCAGTTTACAAGTAAAACATAAGGTATAAATGCAGCTATTGTTTACATGAAGCAGCCATTGTGGCTGGGGAGTTAGATTAGCAATTTGCCCTTTGTAAAAGGATTAGCCGAGCCCTATTGTTTCAATGTTTATTTATCAATTTGCATTTTAAAAAGGGCGCATATCTGACTGGGGTCCATTTTCCCCATGTAATCTAGGCCTCGCCATTTACTTCCAGGCCCCGGTTGCCAAAGATCTGCCAGAGTGCCTGTAACAGACCAGAAATCACGCTGAACTAAATCCTTCCCATGACTACTTCTGCTTGCACTCTAATATTTTATACCAAACCAATGTGCTGTTCTGTTGCTGTGATGTATGCGTGAGAGAATTCCATCTGAGAGAAACCCTTCCGTCACTGCGGGTTGGACCAGAGAAATGCTAGCACTGGCTTTCTTCATTGTACATTTTGGGGCGGGGTGGGGGGAAGTCGCCGATCTTTTTTCCCCCTGTACTGTCTTTTCTAACAATTATTTGATTTACTTATAATTATTTCTATCGTACTCATTATAGCTTGAGCAGCTGGGCCATGGCATATAGTTCATGTCTCCTATTTGCAATATTTGAACAACAAATGCCAAAGCAATAAGCCAAAAGCCTTAGATATTATAATTAACACTTCTATCATATTTTTCATCTTCGAAGTACCTTACAAACACTGACTCATGATAACTACCACAGTGCCCATAGGACTTAGGTTATTACTATTCCCAGTTCACTGATGGGAAACCAAAAGAGAGAAATTAAGTGACTTGCCCAAAGCATCTGCTAGGGTCAGCATCGACAGTGCCAGGATTCCAATGTAACCATTTCTGCCTTTCGATTCTACGCTCGGGCTCTTTGATCGCTCTTCAGGTTAAACCATGTCAGTGGTCAAAGGCCTTTTGGAGCCTTATAAACAAATATTTATTATTATAGCTACCAATTCACTACCTGCAGATCACAGGGATCCTACCTGGAGGGAAAGATTTCACACGGAGCAATTTCAAGTATGGGAAGATGGAGAACTCCGTTACCAAGCTAACTTCACCAGGAGTGCAGTCTGGCCATTTGGCAGACAACAACTGTGAAGTTTGTTCAGGTGAAAAATCCTTCATAAGACAGAGCAAGGATTCACTGAGGGCCGGTGGGAAAGAAGGTTTAATTAAAGCGACACCAGTTTGCACAGATGATGGTATGATCACATACAGCCTGTGTCATACAATAATGACTTAGGAAGCTATTATCTTCAACCAGAGAGTTTAAAAGATGAACAAGGACTCACTCAGCTGTGCTGTTAGGATAGTCCATTAAAGTACCAGCTATCTCTCAGGAGGCACAGCCAAAAAATGTGGCATATATTGTGTGAAGGGATTACTGCTTATTTATACAGAGCCACTGACAGGTACTGGTTTTGTCCTGTAAAGCCCTACGGGCATGGGGCCTACAGAGCAGACAGATGTCTCACTGCCCATGCCACACTGCCACAGCTGGGCTCAATGGAGGTACCTGAGCAGAAGCCTCACTCATAAGAGGGTGGAGGAGCAGCAGCCAGGGTGTTCTCTGTGAGGGCTTCCCAGTTTTCCAACTGACTCCTCGGTCTGTAAAAGCCCAGTTTGTTGACCTTCAGGCATGCTGCGAGGCCTATTTGTTTTCCCTGGCCATGTGGGAATGGTAAGGCTCTGGTGGGAGATTGTAAAGATCTTAAACTATGTTCTTTGCTGCTGGGTTATTCCGGGCTGTGAATACACTGATTAATGGTTGAAGGAGGAGTTAGAGGAGTGGTTGGTATAAAGATTGTGAATTTAAGAATTACCAAGGAGTGCTTAGAGCCAGGGTTAGGTGTTCCTTTTTGATGGATGTGTGTTCATGTAATGAAATAAGTAATAAAAAGTAAGGGGCATGGTGTTTCACAGACAAGAGAGACAGACGCAGTCCCACAGAGCTTACTATTTACATGTAGACATAGTACAGTGAGTGACAGCAACAATGTGGGGAAGGGAGGACAAGGATTACAACAGTGAACCTCGTGGCTGTTCTGCACCGTATGCATTACACATTTTGGCTTTTTAAAACAATTACACATTTCTGGGTTATAAACTAGTGGTGCTATTGTAATTTGAGTACATTTGACGATGAAGGAGTTACAGTTACGGAATCAATCACCAAAATTAATTTAGGAAGAGTAAATTATACGCACATAATGCTCAAATAAATTGGTTAGTCTCTAAGGTGCCACAAGTACTCCTTTTCTTTTTGCGAATACAGACTAACACGGCTGTTACTCTGAAACCTATAAAAACATTTGTGATCAGCCATAGAAAGTGTTCCATACATACTCAATAGAGACAAAAGTTCAGGGCAGGGCCTCTATTCTCAGCCAGAGTCTGGCAACACTGAGAATCTAATAGAGTGTTAACCCCCATACAATTCACCTCAACAGGGTTGGGTAGTTTGGAGGGTCAGAGCTGATGAGGTTAGCTGGTGGCAACCCAAGAACACCCATAATTACCCTTCTATGCCTGAATGCAATAAGCTTACATCCCACGCTACAGAGAGGATTCCTCTCAGGACAGGCACAGTACAGCCTCTTCTGCCTTGTTTTTCATCACACTCAGTACGATCAACCACCCATGGTAAATATGTCTCTAATCATCCCTTAACACAGCAGTTCTGTCTTCCCATTTTCAAACATCCCCAGCCTTTGCTGCTATGATGCAAGACAGGTTCATGACACTTTAAGAACAACCCATTCCTGTATTCTTGTACATACTTCATTATGTCCCAAGCTGCCCTGTTTAATGGCAGAGAGGATGGTGTATAGCATTGGTTCTCAACCTTTTCCATACCAGGCATCTCTCCCACCAAGCCAGAACTCCCCTCCCATTTGCCAACATGGACAAGGCAGGGCGGTCATTACATCCCCAACACGTTTGTAGTTACCCCAAGGGCTTCACCATGTATAATGCTGCCAATGCTCTATATACAGTAGCACTGTTCAGTTTAAATATAACTGAAAATGTGCAGTTTAATAATGGTGGTGGGAAGGGTTGTAACAGGTAGGTCTCTTATCTTTAGATAAGCTATTACCAGCAGGAGAGTGGGGTGAGGGGAGGTATTTTTTCATGCTTTGTGTATATAAAAAGATCTTCTACACTTTCCACAGTATGCATCCGATGAAGTGAGCTGTAGCTCACGAAAGCTTATCCTCAGATAAAGTGGTTAGTCTCTAAGGTGCCACAAGTACTCCTTTTCTTTTTGTAACAGGTATTGATTGTTAAAATAAGGACAGACTGAACTGGTTAAAAGTATCACCTGTTCTACAGCAGGGAAAGAAGAGGGAGGAGAGGGGGAATTATCCAGAGTTCAGGATTTGTGGCCTTTTTTCATAAAGCTAGCTAGAAATAGTCTTGTGACCTCTAGAGCATGTTAATGTTTAAGCTCATTTATTTCCCTGTACTGTATTAGCACTAGATTTTAACCTAAATCAATACTCTGCTCACAGAGCCTCTCTCGCTGGATTTAAATGAGAAAACAGAAGTTAATCCATGCTCAATAAAGCCACATTAGCTAAAGACAGTGGTCATGGGTCATGTTCCAGCAAGTTAACAATGTTCCGTGCCTTGCACAAGCACACAGGTCTGCACTGTGACTACTACACTGAAACTGGAAATGATTCTGACAGTCACTTACCACCGTACCCCAGATTGTCTTTATGCAGCCTCTCCTCACGGCTTGTTTCTTCAAACGTGGCATTTTGAGCCCAGTGAGTCAGGAAACTTTTTATTTTGCATTCCAAAAATATCCACAGGTAAACCAGTAATAGTTAAACAAACAAACCAACCAACCAGCACACCACTAAAGCAGACAGCATTACGAACGGGAAGCCATTTGAAAAGTGTAAGGGAAGCAGAGAGGACCACCCAAAACCAACCCAGGGAAACCATCCACTGACACCATGAGCAAAGCTTAGCATCAGAGTAAAGTTCTCTTCAAACTGTTCATATCAGAAGATGATGGAGAGGCCCCAAATAAATATGCCATAAAAACGCATGGGCATAGGGGACCGTGCTGAGTGCGCTCTCTAGGGCAGGGACTGTATATGTGTTACTTGTTTGTACAATGGAACTCTAATCCCTGTTTGGGGTCCTTAGCTGCTACAGCAATAGCGATAAATAAGAGTAGCGCATATCAAAACATAACATTGTACTCCTAAAACTAACAAGCGTAGGCTCCAATAGATGGATTATATTCCACAATATAAAGGGAGCGCTGTCACACTCTAGAAATCCTGTTAGCATAATCGCAGTTTTAGGTCCACCTCTGGACCTGTACTGTAGTCGTACCAGAGGACTAGAGAGTGGAACATATGATGGACTAAGTGGGTACTAGGTAGGGTGACTAGACGGCAAGTGTGAAAAATCAGGATGGAATAGGGGTAATAGGTGCCTATGTAAGACATAGCCCCAGATATTGGGACTGTCCCTCTAAAATTGGGACCGCTTGTCACCCTAGTACTAGGAAGTCAGACCCTACGAGGTGGGAGGGTCCCAGAGCTCAAGCTGCAGCCCAAGTCTGGAAATCTACATGGCCATTAAACAGCCCCAGTCAGCTGGCATGGGCCATCCACAGGTTTTTAATTGCAACCTAGACATACCCTTAGTCTAGCTTCAGTGCAGGGTACAATTCTGAAGACCACCACAGGAAAACAGACAGACAGTTTGTGGATAAAAGTTTTCCCAAAATTGGAACCCATATAACATAGCTTAACAAAAACAAAACAAATCAGGTCAGACCACTCTACAGTAACTTTTAAGAGGTCAGTAAGCCAGTAAGGTTATTGACAAAGGAATTGTATCGTGTCTATTTAAACCATAGCAAAGTGTTTCACAGAACACCACATAAATGACTCATTCAGAGACTGGCCAAAGTGAAGACAAAATAGAAGCATATAACAAATCAGTCCATATAATAAGCACGAAGTCATTGTAAATGGCAGTGGGTCATAATGGAGAAAAATCATTTGCAGGATTATTTCTGAGGCTCCTGCTTTTCATGTTATTAATGACCTAACAGCAAGCCTGGCTGTCCTCATAGAATGGCAAATTTGATTATGAAACCAACATTTATAACATTAACACCTTAAGTGGCACATGAGCACATCATCACAAAACTGTAAACGGACTGGAGAAGTCATCTCAAAACTGGCTGATGGATTCTAATAGTAGCAAAGTATATAGAATACATGTATAGACATCTATATCCTGCAGTATAAAGAACAGGAATTTAATACTATTGGTTAAGGAAAGGGACTTGAGAAATTAAGTTAGCACTAGCATGAAGCTGAAACATACAGATTCTTTGAGGCAAGACAGCCTAATAGGATCTTACAGGCTGCACTGAAAGGACAAGGAGATGATGCCATGGACAAGCCCCACCTGGAGAGCTGCATCCACTTCTGGAGCCTCACTTCAATGGGGATATACTAATTCTGCAGAAAGTCCAGAGTAGAGCTGCTAAACTGATCAGAGATATGAAGGTCTTAGCTATTATGATAGATTGAAGTGTTTAAGTCTAAATGTTATGGAAAATGGGAGGCTTTGGGGGAAATGGGGAAATCTTCTTGTAGTATGTGAATATAAAACAGGATCACAGACTTAAGTAAAGATCTACTCCAATTAAGTATGAGAAGGAATATAGGCACACTGAAAAATTCAGAAACAAAATGTAGATTTCAGACCCTACATATAGCCTAAACAGAGGCTTTTTTGTTTTGTTTTGCCCTTTGGAGAATAATAATCAAGGTGTGGGGGAGGACAATTATTTAGACATCAAGGGTGTGTCAGGGTGCAAAACGGTATCAGATACTCAACTATCGTGATTGTTGCAAGGGATTCACAAGTGATCACGTCATTTGAACTTGGGAAGGATTTTTTCCTCAACTCATATTGGCAGGGGCCAGGGGAGGGTTACCCAACACTCAAGGTTTGAGCAGCAATCATCTGTTAGCCTCAAACTTTTATGACTAAAGTAGAAATGTTATTTATGTCCATTCTTTCATATTTTTGAAATTAAGTCTAGGTAGGTTGTTAACACAGGCATCAATAAGCAGAGGAGCAGAATTAGCTACATTAACATGCACTGTGGTATATCAAAGCACAAATAACAACAGCATAAGAGGGCAGAGCTGGCTGAATAATTTGTGCTTATAATAGGTATTGTGAATTTCGGCAACTTTTAAACTCAATGATTCACAAATACATTTTTTCATTGCCTTGCTCTATAGATGGACACAAATAGTGAATAAATATTTGTTATGAATGTTGGCTCTTTTTTTTTTCAATCAAATAATTACCTGTGAATAAACCTTTGCATTATTTGATCAGCTCAAAGAAGTTTTGCTCCACTGTTGCTGGATATCTCTTATGTAACGTACAGAACCTTTCACTGTATCATATGCTGCCTGTGTAGACAGATATATTTGTTTGCTTGATTTTTTTTTAAAGTCAGCTGAAGGGTTGCTGGGATACCTAGAAAAATTCTAACTCTGATAAGTTTGCTCTTTGAGGATTCTAGTTTTGTTGTTTCTGTCTGGTTTTTTGTTTGTTTGGGGTTGTTGGGAATTTTTTGTATTTTTTTTTAAATTATTTTACTAAAACTTGTCTTTGGTTAGGCTTCCCTCACCCCTATCTTGTCTCCATTATCTTATGATTTATGCCATGTGCACTCTGTCCTTTATTTTAGAGTTGGACTATGATAATATTAGGGTTAATGAGTCAAATTTTCAAAAGCACCAAGTGACTTAAGAGTCTAAGTCCTATTGATTTTCAGTGGGTAAGTCAGCAACTACATCAGTTAGAATTTTCAGCTGCCTAAGTCAGCGGGGCGTTTTTGAAAATTTTACATAATAGCTTGCTTGGTTTCCCTCCTTTGGCAATATGTCATGTACCTGTAATTATTATTTATTCCTCATGTTCTTGTATATCTACTTTGCCTTCCATTTAGTAAGGCTTAATTTAAAAAGAGGTAATATTTCCACTCAATGGAAGTGTGGGTCTTTCTGAATAAGAGCAGATCTGGAAGCAGAACAGATCAGCTGCCCTACTTGTCCATTCTTAACTGTAGCCAAGAGAAGGAGATAGGTAGGAAAAAGTTCTGAAACTGAGTGTACTTACAGAACAAGACAAGATTTTGGCCTCCTCCTCATAAATTTCATTTTTCATTACAGCGCCTTATAACCAGAAAACACTGGCCACGTTGTAAATTGGGGTTCCAGTTGTAAATAGTTTATAAAGGGTTAATACATGATCCATAGCTATTTTAATAAATGCTTAATAAATTCTTATAGATTGTTATAGATTTTAAAATGTCAATAGATTGCTTATAATCCTAGCTCGTAACATGCATAACACTTTCTATAAATGTGTTTATAAGCATCTATAACACATACCAATGTCTGCAAGATTGTGACATCTTTTATCATTTATGAACCCTTTACAAACCAGTTATAAATGGAATCGTAAAGTGTGATCAAAATCATAAGGCGGCAATAGGGAAAACAGCCATGTGGTTCAACCTGAGTAGATTGGAAGAAGGAAGACAGGAACCCTATCCAATATATTTGAATGGGTGCATCCTGTCCCAAGCAGAGGAAGTAGCAAAATTTTCCTAAGGCAGAGTCAGTGATGTTACAGTACCTGAGATTAAAACCACATACAAACCATTTTACTGCCAGGTAAGCTAAATGTAGGGAGGTTTACTGAATAAATTAAATAAGCAATTGTGATTACCTGTGATATTAAAGATAGATAAGGTTGTGTCAACTAAACTGGAATGTCCTGGTTTATTTTTTTTCAGCAGTTTGGAGGAGTACGAAAGTAAAAGTGTGACATCTCTCTGACACTAGGGATACATTTCCCCCATACAAGACGTATTCCCCATAAACATGTATGTAGAAAGAAAGAAAAAGAATAGGAATATATCTATGTCGTAGTGGGGAATAGAGTTTTAACGAACACACAAAGCAACTAGGTGACATCTTTATCAGCCCTCATAAACCTTGATTGAACACACAGTGATAAGGCCTGTTTAAACTGTCATCCTCATGATAACATAGACAGAGTCAGCTTGGGTCTTAGCAACGACCTGGGTAAGAGAGGCCTTTCCAAAAGTGCAGGCACCCTTAGGTAATGTATATCCTGTAAACAGTTCAAAGCTTCTGCAGCTGGTTTATTTGTGCGATTGTGGGTGGGTGAGTGTGTATATGCACAATTTCTTGTGGCACCAGCTTTAAGGGCATTTTCTTCAGAGCTAATCTGTTTTTGGCGATGGTGAATAGTCTGGGATGGATGGGTGCTTTGAGCTAGGATGACCTTTAGCACTTAGATCTGCAAATACAGAGAACTTGGTATGAGTGGTTTTAAAGGATTTAAGAGAAGCCTGCTCTGGTTTTCTACCAACATCATAAATGAGGTGAGTAACACACGGCACTTAGAAGTGAATGGACTTGTGGGGCCAAAGTCTCCGTTGCAGTCAGTGGAGATATAACGTTTTGCAACAGTTGAGCTTCTGGCCTGGAATATTTGGAATGATGAAATGCCTTCATAGTTGTAATTTTCTTCAGCATCTTTTCTTGGCCAGTTTTCAAACATCTTCTAGAACTGTCATGGCAAAATACGTGGCTAGTAAGTAAGATTTTAATTTTTTATCCATTCTTTTTCTTTTCTTTATTTGCTGCTTTTGACCAGTTTTGAACTTTTATCCTTTCCTCAGATGTTTTCCCTTCACTCTCATGCCCACAGTGACACCCACAGGCCGTTTCACAGAAAAGTTACTATATGCTCTAGCTGCGCTTTGCAATGAGTCACCATAAACCAGACACAAAGTACTGGCCTACTGTCAGCTAGGGTGGGAGATGAGATGGCACAAAGGGTCAGATTTTCACCTCTGAAGATTTATTTTGACAGAGATCAGAAAGGAGTATGTGGCCTCACTCTAGTGTACAGCACACAGCAACATCTACCACACAAATGAAAACAATGTTGAGACGCTCAGTACTAAAATACTGTACTGCTGCAGGACAAGGAGGGACTATCAGAGGAGAGCAAGCTGAGAAAGCTCACACGCCCACCTGTCAACATTCTGCATGGTGTTAGCCAGGGTTATGACACTAGAGCTGACGAATTATATAATTTATTAGATTTGTAGCAATGTTGAAAAGGATGCCTGTGTTCCTTTGACGGAACTAAAAAATCCATCCTAAGTGTAGCACTAGAGGTTAAGATAACCCATCACTGATAAAGCAGGCAATTTAACTCTATTTTCAAATTCCTGGGGAAACAAGGATGAAGTGCACAGCACTCTCTGAAAGTCATCAGATGTGGCTATTTCAAACCAATGTGGGGGCGTGTATTCCAAAGCTGCTGGCTTGGCATTCATTCTCTGTGAGAGCTCACAGCTCTTTTATATTTATACCAGTGAAACCCTGGCTTGAGCACCTCTGCTGGTCACTCAAGTGGCAGTATGGCACAACGAATGAGGTGGTCTCTCAGGTAGGTAAGCCATTTAGGGCTTTAGAAGTCAAAACCAAAACTTAAACCAGAAGGGCTCTGGCAGCAAAATCCAATACAAAATTCTGCACATGGCCATCTATGGATTTTTGGTAAAGTATCCAATGTTTCGGTTAGAGCTTCCAAATTGTTCACACAAGTTCCTAATGGGTCAAAGTCACATAATGCCACACTGAACACCTGTATGTGACTAAATTCTTCAGAAGAGACTCAAAGTCTCAGACGCTCAAGACCACAGATACAATCAAACCAAAATATTTACAGCTCCCAAGACTTGAACAGCTCTAGTCTAAGCTAAAATGTGGGTCTCAGTTACTGCATGGGCCACACAAACTGGGGGCCTGATCTGAATCTTTCCATTGACTTCAATGAGCTTTGGATCATTGGAACTTTACAAACTGTGGAAGATTTTTAAAGGCACAGGTCTTAGGCACCTAAATCCCTTTGAAAGTCAATGGCAGTTAAGCCCTTAACTGCCATTTGTGCCTTTAAAACGTCCATCAGCCCCAAATTTATAAGGACTAAATACATTTACTATCTCTTCCCCAGCTCTACGGGTGAACATCATTATTTGTTTCCTTTAATTCATTAATGAACAAAGTAGCCATCTTTGCCAACAACCCTTTACCATCATTTGTCCACAGGAATTTCTCAGCGCTTTGCCACTTTGTATAACAACTTGCTGTAGTGGAAAATAATAATCCACCAAATTACACTATTTTCTTACCTCGGTGTTTAACTCAGCTATTAAAACCTCCTCAAACTAGTTATTCCTACATAATTCTTACAGGAGCATTCTTGTATTGTTACTAAATTCAATTTCACACTTAGCTAATTTCCCCCCCTAATTTGCTAAAAATCTGCAAGAATAAGTGAATTTAATGTCCACCAAATTGAGAGCCTATAAAAGGAAATCCTCTACTGGGCCTGATCCAATACTTCCTGAAGTCAATGGGAGTCTTTCCACTGACATTTGATTGAACCCTTTTATCCACAGAACACAACAGAACAGCACTGGCAGCAGCAAGTACAAGCTTCCCTATAAAGCTCTGTGAATACAGCTCATCCTTCCCTTGGAATGAGATGAGAGTAGTTAACTCTCCATGTCCATTCAGTTGTTGGAGACTCTGCTGAGATCAGTGCCAATTGTGGCAGTAGTTTCTGTGACAGGGAATTCTTTTATTTAGGAAGGGGCCAGAGACCACTAAGCTCATTTCATATATGCCCGTTAACAGCTGCCAAGATGGTTGCAAATTTCAATAATTACTGACAATGTTTATTCTAGTTGTAGACTCTAATATGGCACTCTCACTTCCCGTACACTAACAGATCTATTCTCCCTTCCCTCCAGTGACGTATTATTTTGATGTGTCTCCCCCAAGGTCCCACAGGAAATCTGTGGAAGAGCCAAGAACAGAATCTAGATATCCTGGGTCCCAGTCCAGTGGTATTACTCCAAAACCATACTTCCTTGGGCTTGATAAGAAATGGTGACTTTGATGGGAAAGGCTGCATATCCCAAGTTAGCTAAGGAAAAAAAAAGTGACTTATGTGGCTATTCACACTTGGATTTAAACTAGTACAAATGAAAACAATTTGTCTTATTATCCATAAAATGTCCTTAAGAAAAAAAAGAGAGTTAGTTTGATTTTATTTTGAATGCAGCATGTTGGCTTGAAAGAGTGCAGTAAAGACTTAAGACATGCAAAGCATATGAAATTGGGGAAAAAAATTGGATCGTGTCCACACTCATTATGGGATAAAGTAAAAAGCAAATGTATCCTGTCCATGAACATGCAAGGTACCTTTGCTGATTCTTTTATACGAAGGAATTTTAGGCAACTTTGTATTATTTCCCACACCTAGCTGCATTAATATTCTTTCTGGAAGAGGGGAAGAGATTATTATATTCATGGAAAACTTTTATTTACACAGGACTTTCCTTAGAACTGAAAAAAGTTACCCAGTGCGCTCCCAGCCAAACTCCCTAGTGAAGTGAAAAATTCTTCCTTCTGATAAGAAACTTGTCTTGGGGCAGGGTTTGCTTTTGTTCCTAACAAAGGAACCACTCTCTTTTGCAGTGGTGAGATTTCACTCCCTGAGTTTGCTTTGATTTCGACAGCTCTACTCAGCAGAGACCCACTGTAATCCCTGATAGCCGATATTCACAGCTATTCACAGCACACAAGGAGTGCCATCAGCCCACCTTCTCTCAAATCTGATCTGTGTGCTGTCCCCATACCTTGCTGAATAAGAAGACTGGATGTTCCACCTTTAAAACTTTATTAAAATAAAAACTATAATTGCATGGGCAAGTTATCCCTGAATAATGTTACCAGGGGACATCTGAATTCTCCATGTTGGAAATTTCACCAAGAATCTAATTAAGGGTCATTAGGGACCTCCATTTTCTACATAAAGTCAAGCTCACCAATTTCTGTAGGTGCCTCTGATGTATCTGAAATGAAGTTAAGTCTCCAGCTTTGTACTGCACAGCAGGATAAGCCATACCTGCCAGGGCACCCCTCAGACATTTTCTCATTTCCGGTATTTAAAAAAAAAATGTTTCCCCTTACACCCCCATGTAGTTGCTTCATTTCTAGTCAGGGGATAAGCAATACAATAATGTGTACACTTGGGTTGGACATCTTGTCATTACTCCAGTGAAGCCTTTGTTTTGTCTTAATTTATTACTTAAGGAGCCGCCACCCTGTTTGATTATTAGGATAGGTGGGTGGAGCCAGACTGACAGCTCTGGAGAAGGAAGTACCCTGAAGATATACACCGTTCCCATTGCCCTGCTAGCGGGCCTCAACCCTGACCTGGAGGAAACCCCTGTGGGGGGGTGGGGAGAGAGTTTGGTAGCTTTGATCCATCTGCCAATCCACTGCTAATTGGGACAGTGGTTTTGTGATGTAGAAATCTGTCAACGGGAAACTGGACTGAGTCCACCTAAATAATAATCTTCTTTTGTTAACTTCCCCACACCCAGCAGCTTTTCTCCCACTGTTTATTAGATCACCTGCTGGACGCGTGACCATCCCCTGCAAAATAAAGCTCTGATGCAAACTGTTGATTAAGCTTATGAGGAGCTACAACTCCATGTTCCACCCAGATTTTGGCTCATTTGGCTCATTCTGTCGAGGACCACAGTATTTCATTTTTGTTCCTTGCAGATATATTTCTAATATATCTAAAATATCTATTAAAATTCATTTTCAAGCCCTTTGCACTGGAGGGATGTCACTGCAGAACAGGTGATAGACCCTCATTCTCTCTCCCATCATTGCTGATGCTGATTCACCTGCACTAGAATAAGAGAAGAATTTCAGCAAGACCTAAGTGCAGATAAACCCCCTCTGCACTACGCTCTCACCTGCGCAGGGCCACTGCACACCATTCCCATGTGGACATGTAACTACACCTTGCACCTGCACATTTGCAGCCAGTTTTCCCAGACAAGTCCTGCAATGCTTTTCCCCACCTTTCAGTGACCACTCTATACCTACTAATCACCTGCCCTCTTCAATCCCATGGCGTATTGAGTTCAGCTGGTCCAAGACCACTGAGGTGATTTCAGGTCTGCCCATAATCCTCCCATCCCATTATACTAGCACACCTATCTATCATAAGTACTTATGTGGCCTCACAATCTTTAATGCATCTATTCTCCTAAATCCCTGTGAGGAAGGGAAATGTGATTATACCCATTTTACAGGAAGTAAGATGGGACATATGGAATTTAAGTGACTTGCCCAAGGTCAGACAGCAAACCTATGGTTATCTGGGAATTGAACCCAGATCTCCTAAGTCCTGGGCTAGCACACTAACCTCTGGACCTTCCTACACCACCTGATAGCAGCTGATGCAGATTTTGGGTGATCTCCACCAGTTCCCCACTTAAGTCAAATATGCAATCAATGACATGTTAAGAGGAATAAAACTAAAATATTGTGGAGGGGGCTTGGGTTTTTTTGCATTAAAAGTTTTATTAAAATATACATTTTTATATTTACAGCATACTTATCTTTAAAATACGATGTTTTAAAAGATGGCAGCTATAATTTAACAATATTTTTATTTTAGAGGTATAATTTTTAAATTTGGCTTGTGTGTTCTCCTGCCTTCTATATTTAAAAACAAAAAAGAGAAACAGAGAGAAAATTAGTATAACATTTAAAGAGAGTCAGTAAGATAAATGCTTTTATATTTACCCTTACTGCAGCTCATAATCTAGGCACTGCCAGAGCAGTGTGTCTCAGACACCTTGAAAAGAAAAAAACGAACAAAGAATATTAGTATAAATTACACATTCAGGGTCTAAGCCAAAACCCACTGTTAGTGAAAACACTCCCATCAACTTCTATGGGAGATGGACCTGGCTCTTGGTCACTATGCAGCAGCCTATCATCCCGCAAATAAAACTCAAACTATCAAATTGGTCTGAGCTACCATTTCTCTCCCCCTATCTCCAAGAGGACCTGTATAAACCCCAGAGGGACCACAGGCAACAGGTGGTCTGTGGTGGGGAGAACATGATATGGCAGATCTCTTTCCCTTTGCCCCTAGCCTGAAAAATGTCCATCTCGGGATCTTGGAGAAGAAATGGGAAGAGAGAAAATAGTTAAAATTCACTATCAGACATCCAAAGAGTTACGCAAAAATGTTACAAACAATTAGCTTCCCTCCATCCACATGGGCCAGTGCTCATTACAGTAGACCCTTAGTATAAAGAGAAGAAAGAGCAGCATCCTCTTCCCCATCTGTCATGCCACCTGGCTGGAGCAGTGTGAGAGCTTAGCTTCTCAGAACACCAGTGATTGATTCTGTTACAGCTGGACTGAACCAAGAGAAATATGGAACAAGTACTTCAGTTTCCTGTGCAATGGATTGGGCAAATTCCGTGTGGGAATACTTTTCATTAGTTCTGTAGAGTGGATACTTCCAACCAGTGCAAGGCCCTTTGTGCTTGGAACAGCACATTGTCTAAATAGGCAAATGGATCAGAGATGTTTTTATTTCAGTTGTCACATCACGGAGAGGTGAGAGAAAGGGAAGAGTGATGGTTTTATTGTGCCAAGGAGCCAGCACACAGTTTAGCATGCACATTAAGAAATGCACTCAGCATAATTGCTATTTATTTTATACAGCTTTCATACAGACTATCACAAAACACCTTACAATCATTGACAGTGTGAGGATTATGAAAGCTTAGTGGGGAGAGTATTACAGGGAAAGCAGTTTCAAATGTACTTCCATACAAAGAGCCAGCACACTACACTGTGAAAGGGGTAGAGGCCAAATCCCACCACCCATAACCATGCAAACAATGCTTGCTCACACAAATAGTCCTACTGAACTAAATGGGATTACTCTAAGAACTACTCACATAAGTAACGTTTGCAAGACTGGGGCCAGCATTCACTTCTATACAATGCAACCCTTTCAGAGTAAAATTCCTCAGGTTATCACCAAGAGAATGTCATTATAAGAGGAGGTACAGTGGGAAGTGGGAACTGCAGCCAGCCTATGGAAAGTCAGTCATTCCTACCTGATCCTCTTCATATCCCTCTGGAAGCAGCTATAGCAAAACTCAGTGGGATCTAGGTTTAGCCCTCTCTCAGGGGGCAGCGTTAACTTCTCTTCTACATACCACTGCCATTGAGATGGAGGGGGCAATGACAATCGTCATATTCTCAGGGGACTAAAAGTAGAATGAGTTCATAGTGGAGGGAAATCTCACTATATGCAATTCAGGAATTTCACATTTCACTATATGCAGTTTTAGAGTGAACTAATATGTAGAAAGAGGGTCCTACTCGCCCATACCAAGACACCTGGTCAGTCACACTCTGAGGCAGCTGGAAGCTGAAGATGCAAGGAAATGACTTTGAGAGGAAAGGAGTGAAAAATTCTGCTACCCACAGTGAACAGGTTGACAGAAGGAGGCAGAAATTGAGGAGTCTGGAGAAGGAGTTTAGAAGAACTGAAATGGGAGGATGGAGAGAAGGCAAGGTATAGAAAAGAAAATGGTGTAGCTCCCAGAGTTCTGAAGATCAGGAGGCCCTCTCTCAACTCACTGCACACAAAGAAGTATCTGAAGTAGATGCCTGTGCCAAACTGAAAACCTCTCACAATTAAACAGACTCAAGCACCTTTTTGAGAAATGACTTTGGTGTAAATTTTGGGAAATTCTCCTGGTAGCCTTGTCGTCTGGTCTGCTTGACTTCTTTCCATGGGATAGAGTGGTGCAAATGATAAGAGCATTCACTGTCTCCAGGTGCCTTGCACGCCCAGAGAGACCTAGAGAATTTGGACATTCCTTCCACTGACTAGGCTGATATGGTTCAAAGCATGTTTAACCGTTAGTGGTGTCACTATAGAATTGGAGGGGTGGAGGGAAATATTAATCAGGTCTAAGCCTCTATGAAGTTTTGGGATACTCTTTGGATCATACAGGACACAAATGCAGGAGAAACCAAAATCAAGTGTTCCCTTCTCCTGTCCACTGGACAGTCTTGTTTGAATCTTATCTGCTCCAACTTCTTGCTTTTGAAAAAATATGTGCTAGACTAAATGAATATTTTAAGCTACAGCTAAAGGTAAACACTCCATTGGAACTTTGCCCTAATCAATAGTAACAATGTGCATGTCACATGGGAGTCAGAGGATAGACTATGGCTGCTTACTAGTCAGCAAATAAGTTAATTATACTTGCTCCTGCTTGGAGAATGGGACATGTGAAGGTCCAGTCCACCCATATTAATGCAATCATCATTACCCTTATACTTTGTTTGCTTTGTGATTATGACACAAAGATCTAAGGTTCTTGTCACAGTGGAGTGATGTTACTGACCCCTGGTGGAAAAAACACATTAGTACAGTCCAAATGTGTGCAATTTCCACCTAGAAAGTAAGTTCAGGTTTTAATTCAAGTTCACGGTTATCTCTTGCAGAATATTCGGCTTTTATTAAAAAAGGAAATCCTCCAAAACAGGCAATTTCAATTTCTTGTGATGTCCAAGGAGATGTTACATCCTCATAAGTGGATTTCCCAGTTTTGGACAGATTAGCACAAATTAAATGTCACACTAATCTGTGCATGGCAGGAGCAGCAAATTAAGTTTAAATTAATTCACATCACTATAAGTAGTTGCATTAAGTATGCAGTGGTAGAACAGTGAAAATTTTTGTAGCAATTCTGAACTGTTACTTTCTCAGTTGGCATTGCTCTTGATTTTTAAAGCACCATAAAACATTTCAGAGGGGTAGCCATGTTAGTCTGTATCAGCAAAAAGAATGAGGAGTACTTGTGGCATCTTAGAGACTAAAATTTATTTGAGCATAAGCTTTCGTGGGCTAAAACCCACTTTATCGGATGCATGTAATGGAAAATACAGTAGAAGGTACACACACACACACACACACACACACACACACAGAGAGAGAGAGAGAGAGAACATGAAAAAATGGGTGTTGCCACACACTATAATGAGAGTGATCAATTAAGGTGAGCTATTATCAGCAGGAGAAAAAAACCTTTTGTAGTGATAATCAGGATGGCCCATTTCCAACAGCTGACAAGAAGGTGAGAGTAGCAGTGGGGGGGGGGGGGAGAGGGGGAATAAACATGGGGAAATAGTTTTACTTTGTGTAATGACCCATCCACCCCCAGTCTTTATTCAAGCCTAATTTAATGGTGTCCAGTTTACAAATTAATTCCAATTCAGGGAGTCTCATTGGAGTCTGTTTTTGAAGTTTTTTGTTGTAATACTGTGACTTTTAGGTCTGTAATCAAGTGACCAGGGAGATTGAAGTGTTCTCCGACTGGTTTTTGAAAGTTATAATTCTTGACGTCTGATTTGTGTCCATTTATTCTTTTACGTAGAGACTGTCCAGTTTGGCCAATGTACATGGCAGTGGGGCATTGCTGGCACATGATGGCAAATATCACATTGGTAGATGTGCAGGTGAACAAGCCTCTGATAATGTGGCTGATGTGATTAGGTCCTATGATGGTGTACCCTGAATAGATATGTGGACAGAGTTGGAAATGGGCTTTGTTGCAAGGATAGATTCCTGGTTAGTGTTTTTGTTGTGAGGTTGCTGGTGAGTACTTGCTTCAGGTTGGGGGGCTGTCTGCAAGCAAGGACTGGCCTGTCTCCCAAGATCTGTGAGAGTGATGGGTCGTCCTTCAGGATAAGTTGTAGATCCTTGATGATGCGTTGGAGAGGTTTTAGTTGGGGGCTGAAGGTGACAGCTAGTGGCGTTCTGGTCCTTTTTTTTGTTGGGCCTGTCCTGTAGTAGGTGACTTCTGGGTACTCTTCTGGCTCTGTCAATCGGTTTCTTCACTTCAGCAGGTGGATACTGTAGTAGTAAGAACACTTCAGTAAACGACAGTGGTTTCAGAACTAAAAAACCCCTGCTCTTCTAAAAATTAAGAACAAATTTAGGATTAAAGACAGATTTTTTTTCAAAGCCACTTGGAACCTTTGGACACATACTGCATCTAAATCCCCTGCACAGCTTTGAAAATCTCAGCCAAAATCTTTTAACATTAGCAAAACTACAAAGATGCTTTATTCTTAGAACAAACAAGAATCCCCAAGTCTAAGCTACCTCACTGGCTTGAACAGAGCGTGATGACAAGATCTGTTTTCCCCACCTCCCCCAATGTATTCTTCAGAACCTGTTGAATCTTTTTATAATGTAAGGAGCACTGTCCAAAAGGAAGTTCTTTCTGTTTTGCTCTTCTAATCCTGGAGACCTTTCATTCTTACTTTTAAGGAAGATCTTTCAGTTTATGCCCAGGTATGACTGTGAACTGAGTGACTGTGATCTTTTTCTTAAAAGGATTTTTAAAAACCCTTCGTTCCCAAAAGATAACAAAATATGTACCCCATCTTCAATTCTAATACAAAAATTTAACAGTGACCTCACATGCTTTTATATCAGTTATATCAATAGTTTAGTACATCTGACTGTCACATACTCCATGACGCTCCTGAGGTCACTGTTAAAAGTTCTCCATTAGAGTGCAAATTTTAGGTACATACTGCTTTTTGTATCTGCTGGCAGAAAAAACCTTCTGGAATGTGTTATCAACAGTGTTGTACACAACATGGAGGGTGAATTGTCGTGACAAATCCCAAAGGGACCTAGTCTCTTTGCGGATAGAGCACTTTCCAGATTGATCTCACAGGACACCAGAATAGCCTTTTGCAAGGTTTCATTGGTCATTTTCACCTCAGCAGCTGAGACTCTTGACCATGTTGGCTACAAGGACAACTGACCAGATTGTCACAGGTGGTCAGCTAATATGAAGGTGCAAAGGAATGCACAAATCTTTTCCCTGATTTCCAGTCTTTTAAGGTTTTGAGTTGACAGGTGTTTATTGTCGCAACTTTAACTGCCATTAAACTGGTTTTTGGTTGCCAACTACCTATGGATTTGTTTCGTTTGTTTTCTAATATGGCTTAGGTGTACCTCAGCGAATAGCTTCCCAGAGGCAGGAAGAAGGGGAGCTATACTGTGCTGCTGACGCTGATCCTATTTCAACCTCATGAAGAGCACGATGCAAGGACATGCCACTGTAAACTCTGTATAACTTTTAAACAGGGATAAAATGTTATTGAAAGTGCACCAAGATCAACCCTCCACGTTTGCTAACCTGTTCGCTGGAAGCAACTGCCGTGAAGGATTTTGTCTCATTATTTACCTCCCAAAATACCCAGTAGCCTCTCAAACTTCCAGAAATTTGATATAGACAGAAGTGTCTGCATTACATAGGCAGGTCTGTAACATGGGCACAGGTCTGAGTTGATCACTTGGCAAAAGTATGAAAATGATCACCCTTAAAAGTGCTAAAACTGTGTAAGCTCATCTATGACAAACAAATGGGAGAACATATGAAAATTCTACTGCCTCTGTGCGTAGTGTGCAAAGAGCTACAGAAAATGTGCATTTACACACAGATTTAAAATATGAAGAACATGATCAAGCCTTTTATTTCTCATGCATATGGCACACTCTAAAGAAACTCAGGAGAAGATATAACAAACCAGATGGTTACTTATATGAATGTTATTCTAGTGCATTCCAAGTCAATTTCAGTCACTCCATGTTTTTCATGTTGCTGTAAATGCACTGTTCAGTGGTATATTTAAACAACTCTGGTTCTTTAAAACACAGTCTGGACAAGGAGCTTTCTTCCTATTATAGAGCCATAGTGCCTAGCCTGCTTTATTATGTGAAATTCTAAAGCCCAGAAAAGATACCAAACATTTGCTTAGATTACATTCTCAAAGTATTTTAAAATTTTAACTTTTTGTTGGGGTCTAATGCCAATAAGATTTCTGATTTTCAAGAACGCTGTAATCAAATGAGCAGAAATGAGCTGCCTCTCCCTTTCTCATAACCTCTAACAACCTCTAATAGGTGTTAGTTCAGTGCAACAAGTGTAAGTCAAAGCTTGTTTAAAAAAAGTCAGAATGAGACTCATTATATCATAAGTTTTATTAACAATACGGTACAATAGCATTTGTTTTGAAAAGCTTAGGTCTTGCTAAGCAGTTTTAATCAATGCAATTATGTAAAGCTATTTGCAGTACAGAAATCAACTACATTCACACACACACAACTTGAATTTAATCCAGTCAACAGTCATATCAAATCTACAATTTACCAAAAATACAAAGTTGATTTTCTAATAAGAGCAAAAAATGTTGTTGTGGTTCAGTAAAACCCATTTCTACTACAGAATAAGTTGCATCCATCACTAAGCTTGGGACAAAGAAAATACTTTCTAGGAGCCCAGAGTAAGACTTACACTTTCGTAACTATGAAATGTCATGCAAACTTGTTTATAAAAAGATTTGCTAGGTCTGAATTATTAAGCTAATTTTTGCGAGAAGTTGGTTTATAAAATGATTCTCCTTTCATACTAAAAATGTTATTATGTAGAATTTTCTATCCACCCTCTCCCCCAACAGCTATTTGTCTGATTTGGAATACCATCCTCAGGCCCTATCACAATTGCTCTATTGGTGTAGTTATCATAAACAAGACTTAACAAAAGCATAACAAAAGTTAAATCTGCTAACTTTCCTTTACAGAAAGACAAATAAATGGCATAAATGCAACACGTATGCTACATATACATTTATGCTGCATAAACCCAGTTTGTAGATTCATATGTACTTCCATTCTGTAAAGGATCTATGGCTGCTGCCAATTCAATTGTTCTATCAAGGCCACTATACAACCATTAAACCTCTAATATTCTCCAAGATGCACTGAAGAACATTTATGAATGTGTTTAAGTTGTTAAAAAGCCCTCATACTTACTGCAGCTATAGCTATAAAAATGGCACACAATAGAACTTTATAGACAACAGTATTTTACTCAGTGAACAAAACACATTCTGCATTGTAAAAGGAAAATAGTATATGAATTCCAGCAACTTAGGGAAGGGAAACAGGAATGTACAGTACTATGGGGAATGATACATTCCTCCTGTACATTATTTATACAGTCAGCAATAATCCTTTATGTCACATCTAGTCAGGCACCAAAACTGATGTATCAAAACTAAATTGTAGTGTTTAAGAAAACTCCCACTCCTTTCTAAAGGTAAAGAACAATTACTGTAGAACTGAACACTTTGACAGAAAAAAGGCAGAGTTACTAAAAGTAACATTGTAGTGGTCTGTAAGAACTTCATAACACAAGTTATGGTCCAGGCTCTACACAATTCACCAGCAACTACTAACAAAGCAAAATGTAACTTTTGACATTTGCAATATTGTAGAGAAGCTCAGCAAAACCAACAACTCAAAGTAACTTTCTCAAACAATTTAGTGTTTACACTAGCCATAAATTGTAAGTAATACTGTTATAAATAAGTAGGGCATACCTTAGTAAAACTCCATCTCTAGGTAATATCTACACAGTATCAGTGAATATTCTTATCACAACATAAAGGCAATATCAAATCAGATTCTTTTTAAAAAGCTAGTTTCACAAATCTTTAGAACAAGATTAAAAACATTTTAAAGACTATGTTAACAAGGCACACAATTTTTCTATATTCCAATTTGGCCAAAGTTTATAGTTAAACTAGTTTTTGAAGGAATTTTCACATTTACAAAGTAACTTGTGTTTATTACCTTTCCAATTTATTTTTTTTTGGGGGGGGGGGATACCTATTCTTTCTTAAATGGGATTTTGTCCTCATCTAGAACTACTTAACTAGTATTTTAACAAAACATGAAAGTATGTAGCAGTGACTCAGATCCTGCAAAGTGCCAAATGCCTTGAATGTAGAGCAGGAGATATTCAATATATTTAAGCAATGGGCCTGAAAAGTCATGGTACATAATTGGGGGGAAAAAGCTGGAAAGTTAAGTGATTAAGTTCTGACATCTTTAAGCTATTTAGCTTATTGTACAGACCCCTCAAATTTAAAATTAAGGTCTCTTCATAGTTCCTTTACAATACTATTGTGTATAGCAGCCATCTCTAATTTAATCTGATTACCATACAGAAAGGAAAGCTGTTCAAGCAAACTTTTGAACACCCAAATAATAAAAAACTTTTGCACTCAAATAATAAACTATAATGTAGATATCTTCTTGACTGTGTAACAAGAATACATTGAAGTTCCTCCAACCAATTGCATTTCCCAAACAACTCTTAATATTGGGGCATTGTTCTAAGAATAAGAAAAGTGATATCTGAAATTCTCAAACACGTACATTAAATCCAATTGTCTGTTTACTGATTCTTTTTTCTTTTATCGAGTACTTGTTCCCGGTTTCAGTAAAATCTGTACAGTGATTCACTCACAGACATACACTGACCCATCCTCATCTTTCCCTACTTGCCATGACCCCCACCTATCTTCTGAGCCTATGATTGTTTTAAAACAGGAAAAAAAATAAAAGGTATCATATAGAAGTATGCAAGCCTTTCAGACAATATCAGGCTGCAGACATACTGTTGCTAAGTAATGTGAATATACTGTATAAATATGGTCTGATACAGCTGGTTTCTTCAAAGCTACCTAAATCTTTAGCTTTAACATACATCACAATCTGAAGAGATAGTGTACAAGTCTAAACATCTATTTACATATGCTACAATGTTTTGGCAAACATTTCTTAAAATCAATTAAAAATCATATTGAAAGTACGATATCTGACTTCATAATGTCAATTGGGATAAACTCTCACCTGTAAACAGAATGCCAATACTAGCACCTTAAACAATAAGTGCTACAAAGTTAAACTGCTTAATTACTTATTTTAAAAAAGCAGTTGTCTAATTAAACTATTTGGCTTGACTTTGTGATAATATCCAGTTAAATTTTTGACATGGAATCATGCATGCAACACTGCTCAACCAAGTTGAATACAAAAAAAGAAATATATAGTGAGAGGTCTGAATGTGTTGATGGGGACAAACCAGGGACCATGGTGTGGAAAGGACAGCTCTTGGAGCAGCACCTTTATTCACTTTATTTATATACATAGCCATAGATTTTATATATTTATGTCTTACAGCAGCTATAGTTTTGTAGCTGAGGAACTGTTGAAAAATATAAAGCCCACTGTGAACTGAACTCCTCTATCACCTACACACCTGACATCCGACTGAACTCCTCTATCACCTGACATCTGTGCTCTCCACAGATGAAGTACGCTCAGCATTTTTCTACCGGTTTTCTCCCCTGGATGCCTTGATTTAGTCCTTTAGGAAAATACTTAATGCCCAGTTAAATTCGGTTCAAGTATTAGTTGCATCATCAGATGGTAACACAGGATCAAATTAATTCAGACAACCTGAAAAGATCAGACACAAAAGACATGATCGAGGGTGAAATCCTGGTTCCAATGAAATGAGAACACCCACTACTGTAGTAGAGACAAGATTTAATTCAGACTATTTAAACAGCTGAACATTGCATGAAAAAATAGGATCTTACCACTGGCTTGTTCCAATGCTGAATGCAAACAAAACCCCAGCACAATTTACTTAAGTATTATAAAAATATCGACTGCTATGTAGTAAGTAGTGCACTGAGCTACCATAATGGGGTTTTGAGTGAGAACTGCATTTACCAAGAGATCGTGCAGAAGTGGTGATTAACTGTTAATTAAGTACTTTGTACTGAGCCTTTATGGAGAGGCCTTTCTGAATAATTTAAGTACGAAACAGTGCTCAAAATGATTCTGCCCCGGGTTAAAGAAAACCATGTCAGAGACCTAAAACAAGAGAATGAAATTCATAGCAAGGGGTTCAGTGTTGCTCTGTATTAGACAGAACCAGTTCTTCTGGAGAAGGGCCAACAGGGGGACAAGAAGCCAAAGGGTCCTGCTGTGCAACACCAACCACAGAAGCCAGGTGACCCTTATGTCAAGGGAGAAAAAAATCTGCAATGTATGCAGCATGGGCTACCACACCATTTCCCCAAAAACGTTGGAAAAATCATACCAGAATTATTCTGATTACACAAGAACACAGAATGTAAGAATTCTCTCAGACTGGAATTCAGAAACCTCAGCTAACCAGGCTGCAACTCCAAAAGTATATAAAATTCCTAGAGCTAAAGCAATTAAACCAGTTGTGGGACTGCTAAACTGAGGACAAGATTTACTGACAACCAAAGATTTTATTTAGAAGCTACTGGGATCTGCCTATTTTAGAATAGGGACTCAAAGCACCAGGCAAAGCAGAAAGCTTTGTAGATGACCAAACACAGAGTGAGATATGATATATATATATGACTGCTGGAACATCAGAACAAAGAATACTGGATTGGATTGAGTTAAAAAGAGCAAGAAACATCTCTACCTGTTGGATCAGAAATTTTGGGGCATGGACTGTTTTGTCAGCTAATGCATTATGTATTGATTTTCTAAGAAACCACTGTAGAGTTTCCTTCTACCATACAGGTGTTCTAACTACATGATCAACACTTAAAAAGCATTGATAAATTCTTCTGAGATTTTGGCTGAAGTGTGCAGAATTCCAAAGATCAACACAAGCTTATCACACACTTCAGAAGATCATGCATTGTGTAAGCACGTGATTTTCCAGGTGAAGAATGCTGACTATGAATCACTTCATTCTCACCTGGATCTTCCCCAGACCAATTCCCACTTTCATGTCCCTGCCATGTGTAACAGGAGTTAAATGAAGGAGACCAGTGTTAGCTGCAAGTAAGGCACCTAACTGAATCCACTGTGTATTTCACAATCCTTGAAAGAAATTGTCCAAATCAAGGCTAAAAGACAACAAGCACTGATTTCATATTCTATTCAATCAGTAATTCAGGTAACTGCTGAATTGCTTTTATATGCCATCATTTGGCTGTAAGAGCTCCAAATTTAACTCCTTTCCTGAAATCCTGACTGCAGTCCCACCATCAAAGCCTGAAGAACATTTGGATTGTGCTCTTACTCATGTTTTGGAGCTGCTGGTAGTAGTCAAAAAGCCAAGAGCATCTATAAGTGCAATACAAATCCTAGCTAACTCCGACAACCAGTTTCAAGTAACCTATCCATGTGTCAGGAAACCCACTGACTTATCACCACTCCCTTGCTTAATATTAGCTATTAAATGGTCACTGCTGGGATTTGAAATTAATACTCCATTGAGATGAATGGGCAATATATAGTTTACCTCCTTTGCTGTTACTATTGTTTCCCTATATTTATTCTGTAAGACTGGTTTAATAGAAGACCATACTGATTTATGTAAAAAATGCATAGTCCGCAACAGAAAAGATGATTTAAAGAACAGTTGATTTCTACAGAATCCAAAGGAAAAATATATCACCCAGTTTCCTTAGATCATGAGACCCATAATTTCCCTACTCTCTGGTTATACACTTGTTCCCCAAATATTTTAATCAACTACACTCTTTAGGTGTGAAATTGATAACTGATCTACACTTATTTTTCAAATACCTTGTAAAGAAAAACAATCAGTACTCTCCACTCACAATTCTATATATTAGTTTTTTTTGTTGACAGGATTAAGAAGTTCCTTATTTAGTTTAATTTGATTCTGTCAGACTGAAGTACAGGTTTGGGGGCATAACATTCCTAAAGCAAACTTGTGTTTCTTTCCACTGACATTCTCCTCTAAACCCACACTGAGCACGTAGGGCACATTACAGTCAAAGTTATCCACGTGGTTATATTTTGATGTCATCTTATAGGAATGGTATGGTCCTGAATACTACTTGGATATATTGTGCTGATTTTGCATTACTGTACCTTTCAAGACAATAGTACTATGAGGCATAACTTTCTCTGTCATTTGACAATTAAGCAGACGCTAAAGAGGTGTCAAACTTGAGCTAAAAAAATAAATATGTGAAAGCAACTGGCAGTACAAAATCTACATTACTTGATGGCTGATATTAAAGTCCATACATACATATAAAAACTTTAAAGATACCAAAACAGAAAATCAGGATTGTCCCTTTACACTTGGTGCTTTAATGGGGTGGGGAGGGGAAAGACTTGCTTTATTAAGTTAGCCTTATCTTAGCTGTCTCTTGATAGTACAACTAAAAGTTGACTGTTCAAATACTGTTTTCTTTTCTGGTGTGTTTAGTCTTTAAGCAATTACAACATAGCACATATGTATTGCAGTATTAGAAATGTTTTCATTAGAACCTTAAACTGCCTTTCAAACTTACAGAGATTTGATGACCAAAATGTACTGACAATTTGATAAGCTACAGATGATACTTGGTTTTATTGTTTAATACAAAAGGATTCTTCGTTCTATAGCCTTGCGGCATATAGGGCATTCACTCATTCGGTCTCCACAAAGCTGACATGTTCCGTGGCCACAGAGAAAGATCATATTCTTCAGACGATCCAAACAAACCGGGCACATGGTCTGTAAAAGATTTTGACAAGTTAGGTAGGGGAGAGCAATGGTGAGAAAAAAGTATCAAGTATGCATTCTATTAATTGTAGAAAATTTAATATATGCAACTGTTGAGTGAACAGAGATCACTGCGATAGAGAAACCAAGCCACAGAATGACAACAGATTCAATAACCTGCCTTTTGACATTAAATACAAAATAGAAAATTCACTATTTAATTTAATCCTCAGTTTAAAATATGTTTCATGAAGGGATAACAAGTGAATTTTTTCAACTCCTCCACCACAAAATGAGAAAACCAACCCCACAGTAGCTTTCTACACAAATCTGATGGCATCATTTAAATTCACAGCAGAGTAAATAAGCAATTTTCAGCTGCATCCCCCTTTGGTTTCCTTTATACAATATTAAGGAAACAGGGAAATCTACCAAGCACAGACATTTATGTATGTAATTCAATGAACAAATTATTTACCACCCATGCCTCAAATTTCTACCTACTCATTTACCTCTCTCTCTCTCTCTCTCTCTCACACACACACACACACACACACACGCACCCCAAACACCTCTTGGACCCAGAAATAGTATGAATATGGTTTAAACACCATAGATGTGAACTGACTTTCAATTTTCTTCTTGGAAGTAATTTGCTCACTGATTTGGAATCTTAAGTAACTCAATATTTTCAGAAGCTTTACCAACAACAGGTAAGGTACCAGCTTTTTGAAGAAAAGGAACTGGTGTACTCCAATGTATGCTTTAATTCTGTACTTTCAATGTTACTTGTAAAGGAATAATCATTACTTGCATAGGACCATATCCTGCATGTGTTCTGTTTTTTAGAAATACAGATAACATCTGTGAAAATGTAATGTTTCAATGGAGGGCTGCTCAACTTATCTGAGCTTTTTACCCCTAACTCAGATCCACACAGCAACCCTTTAAAACCAGTTTTTACTATTGAACATAAAGTGAGACCAATACCCAAAAGGATCTCTTACAACTGTTCACCATGAAAGTTTGTCCCTTAGAGAACCATCCTTGACTGTGCCTGCAGTGTCCTCCACCTATATCATATGCAAAAATTCAACTACAAGGCACGTTTGTTCCTTCACCATAATCACATTAAAGTTTAATTTATAAATGGTTTATAAAGGGGTAATATATAAATAGATTTTTAATAAATAATCGATCGTTACAGATTGTTAGATCAACAGGTTGCTTATAACCACAACTTGTGTCTACTGAGGAGTTTCTACTCATGTTCTTAAACTGACATCTATAGTGTACTTATAACCACCTGAGACACATACTAATGTCTGTAACATGCTTATAACTGAACAGATGTTGTAAACCCTTTATAAACCATGTATAATTGGACCCTTATTAACTGTGGCCCACATTTCAAATACAAATTTATTTCACCATCACCTTGCACTTGTGCACTGTTTTTTCTGATCTACTCTTTAAATCACTGCAGGTTTACCAAAGTAGTGTTACACCAGGGAAAGGTGTACATATCCAGAGTAGTGTCCACACAATGAAATGTAAAATTTAAGGCATGCCTTCTATGCAATCAACTAAATGCAGGGACAAACATTGTTTAGTAAACTCCTGGTTATCACGGCTCATGACTTCAACATGTTTACACAGAGTTTAAAATCAGAATTTGGCCAATTATCTCTTATTTCAATCCGTGTGAAATCACCGTATCTAAGGAGCTGCCAGAAGGTATCTTCTGGGTAGAGCTACAATGAAGTAAGAAACCTGTGGCATAGCCAGGACTGGCCTGGGTCAGTGAATTCAGACTCGCTGGGCTAAAAATTACAGTGTAGGGCTCAGACTGGAACCCAGGCTCTGAAACCCTCTGGTAGGTCTCAGTGTCCAGGTCCCAGCCCAAACCCAAACACCTAACTGCAGTTTTTTAGCCCTGCAGCCCCAGCCTAATGAGCAATGAGACCTGAGCTCTGAGATTCATGCCAGAGGTTTTTTATTGCAGTGTTGACACATCCTCTGCCAGATAAGACCTTGAACTTTTTGAATGAATTTGCAATTATAAAAAATTATACATTCTCAACAAGCATATTTCATATTCAAATGTTGTCAGGGATAGTATGGCATCACCATATCTATTCATGATTTTCAATAATTCAAAATGTATGTAATTTTCTTCCACTAAAGCACGGCAAGGGACTGATTGTAAATCAGTCCATCCACCCTCTTCCTCACCCAAGCCAAATCCTCACCTGGTACAACTAAGTATCATTCTTATAATTAATAGTATTGTAAAATCCGAAGTATGGGGAAATTCTTCATTAATTACTTATTAACATGAAATAGCTTTCCTGTGGTGACGGTACATAATTTAATAGTCCTAAAGTATCCCTTTTAGAAGGGATACAGGGTGTAAACCCTAAATTTCATCTTGCAAGAACAGAATTCAAGTCCTTCTCACTGTATGTTCTTTACCCCTATAGTTTGCTTTGGGGTCTGACTATATATCTTACAATTAGAACAAAAAATCTGTTTCTCTCCAATATACTACAGAGTAATTTGCAAATATATATGCACATCATAGGACTCTATAAAAGTGCATTCAGCCTAAGCAATGGGGGTAAAAATTTTGTTTTATTTTGTTTACTCATTTCATTGCCGCACACAATTTAGAAGAAATTCCCTGGTGGTATCTCAAATCAGAAAATAGGTCTTTCTTCAATTGTATGGCAGCACGAGCAGATCATCCAGATTCTTCCTGCTTATCATAAAAACGGTGAATATTTATTGTAGAGACCAGTTTCGTTTCAGTGTCATACATGGTTTAGTTTATTTACCTTTACATGGCAGCAGCTTTAAGTAACTTTGCACAGAACAATCAACCTACCTGCCTGCTCTCCAACTGTACTCTAGTTACATGACTATCGGTGACTTACACCCTGCTTTGTAACAAGAACAACAGCAAACAAATGGCAGATATTTTGACTATACTTTTAATTTGGCCTCATGCTTTGGCACCAAAATTCGATGTCTATCACCTCAACCCTATATGAATAAATTAGCTGGAGATCTTTTGGGGGAAACAAATGAAAATTCTGTGCCTGGAGAAAGTATTTGATTTCTTTTTATATATTATGTATTCTTGCTTCTGAAATACCACCATAAAGGCACCCAGTCAGTTCTAATCAGGTGTAATCCAGAGACAGAGTTAAGATAGTATGGAAAGGTCTTAGCAATAACATGAGATTGTCACTCAGGTATGATATTGCAAATAAGTCAATTTTAGCAGAAGATTTTAGTTTTTGTCTGATATGGGTGTCATATTAGAACCTATAACAATCTTTTATTACTGATGACAGTATGTTTCCAGGCACAAGATACAGGTGCACAGTGACATTACAAAACTTTAATTTTAAATAAAAAGAAATGACATACGTATGGTGAAGGAACATATATAAGGTATTTATTACAGACAGATGAGGGTGATTACGTATGAAATGTGGTGGCGGGAACTGCAATCACAGTCAAAGATGGTTCACATTCAGGGAATCCCTGAAGAATGATGTGGTCATCGTGTGTGGACTTTGCTGACATCAGGCCTCGCTTCTGCTTGGCACCAGAAATTGTTTTAAAAGGTTGCTGCACTAATGTATTAGATTATCATTGAAGACATGAGTTGAAACGTAGGTATACCTGCTGAAAAGAACAAATAAGAAGTTTTAAGAACACACGAATACTGAATGTCACATTAGGAGTGCAGCTTTAAAGCAGAAAATGAAAAAAAATGTTTAAAATGGAACTCTGGGTATAACTTTAGGCACATATTTAAGGTACAACTGAAGAATCTTTTTTTATGAAAAATAGCAATTAACTAGAATCCGCCACCCATTAGCCCCTCTCACAACAGTATACAGAAAAGTCACCTAGAAGACAAATTAAAAGATTCCAAACAAGACAGGTTCAGCCAGTTCCCTAAGAAACAAATTACAATTTCAGACAAGCTAGATTTCAAGCAGAATCATTTCAACAAAGTAACTACTTGACATGGCAGTCAATTAGGATACGGTCAAAAACATCCTGCTGAGGAGCAAAGAGAATAGTTAAGTGACCATATTTTAATATCAGCCTAAAAATAGAGTACTGGGCAGTAAATGTACTGCAAAAATCCAGGCAACAGAGAATATTAAAAATTAAGAAGATTTTATTTTTGTTAAACACTGTCAACTTTTTGATGACCAGAAAAGTAGAAAATCAACCCAACAAAATAAGACACTGTTCTACTCTCACTGATAAATGCATCTGAACTTCCTGTTGATGTAAAATCTTTTCTCAAGATGTGTGAAAAGAAATACAGAGGATGGTAGGGACTAATGTGTGTTTTGGAATACCGCTTCTGAATACAATATTTGAAGTAAAAAACTGAGATATAATCACCGAAGGGGAAATTTTTAAAAAAAATTGAACAGTTGTGCTCACACCAGTACACACATCTATTCATTGCTGGAATCAACTCACATTAGTTTAAATAAAGCATTTAAATTTCTGCAGAAATATTTTTATAACCTTAAGCTCTGTAGAAGAGTTTTCATGGTTTTTTGTTTTTTTTTTACACTTCCAATTAAACAGATTTTTGAATTTAAACTTCACATTTGTAATTTGGAACACTTTACTGCTCAAGAACCAGAAAGTAAAAACAAACTAAATGTATTCTTACTGTCCAAAATGAATGAAATTAAAAAGAAAAATAATCAGCAGATTTTTGAAAACATTTTCAGAGTTAATAGCCTCAAATGTTATTGGTGAGAAAGAAGTATAGTTTTTTAGTCTACCTGTCCTTATACAGACAGAGATTAGGTTGGAAACTGCTTTGAGTTGAACAAAGATTTTCAATAATGAGGGTCTCAGCCAGTTGCCAGGGTGAGGGTAACAATTATTGATAGGTTTGTCTCTGAGGTTAACTGTGGTGGGATGGTGTCCCACCCCCATGCCAGATTGGGCTTCAACAGGCCAGAGCGGCTGCGCAAGGCGGCAGCCGATCAGGGAGGGCCTGTTAAAGAGCTAATCAGGGGTAGGCTAGGCCCTATATAAAGGCTGCCCAGGAAGGGAGCAGGTGGTCTCTCCCAGGCCTTCAGAGGGTGAAGGTCTCTCTCCTGCGCGAGGAGACTAGCACCAGGGACAGTGCAGTGCTGGGCAGGCAGGGGGAGCAGAAGGGAACTCCCGCCCGGTACCTGCCGGGCTGTGGGCCCTGAGAAAAAGGGCCTAGTCAGTGCAAAGGGGCCGAAGGGGAAACGGCCCAGGAAGAGAGACGGACAAAGGGAGAGAAGGAGGGCAGGCAGGAAGGCTGCCACCAAATGGTCCCTGGGTTGGGACCCAGAGTAGAGGGCAGGCCTGGGTCCCCCCTTCCCCCTTGCACTTCCACCTGGCTGTTAGGAGTGGCCATCACAGATTGCACTGGACCCCTGCCAAAAGGGGTCAGACTTTGGGGTGTGGTTGGCCATTGTGGCTGGGGTGAAGAGAAGGACTGCTGATAACACCAAACCCCCGGAAGGGAGTGAGACCAGAGCAGTGGGCACTGCCAGAGGGGAGCGTCCTGAAGAGGACGCCGCAAGCTGGGAGCAACGTGGGTCGAGACTCCAATCTAGGGTCAGAGACAGACAGGACACCACCAGCAGAGGGTGCTCCGCATGAACTGAGCTAATTTCCAGAGTGAACAGCAGGAGGCGCTGTGGTGGTGAGTCCCAACCCCGTCACATTAACATATGACAGTACATCAGGTCTCAAATTTTCAAAGGCATTTACAGATGTGGCCCAGAACTAGGTGATTCAAAATCTTCTCTCTGAACTTTCAGGTAGGGCTGTCTGGATTAGCTCAGATACCAGCCATCTTTGAAGCATTATACACTACTCTAAATCCACAAGAGATAAAAAGACAATTTAAATGTGAATTAAGTTCTCATCAGTCTCTTCTATTCACCAAAACATTTCAACTGTGACAAATGTAGGACAGTACATCTTTAAAGGTAAATCTCCACTGCTGCTGAGCATGCTTCCCAGCAAAGGTATATAGACATACAAAAATTGCAGTGTAGCTGAAGGCGGGCAATGGTTCAGGACACATAATGTTGCATGATCCCAACAGACAGGAAGAAAAACAATTTTTGGGAGGGACTTTAAAGGGAGAGAAGGGGGAAAAATTTAATAATTCACCACACAAAATATTTGTTCTCCATGTTAATAAATATTTAATCTATTCTGTACAAAATATTAACACCTGGAGTTAAGAGATTTTTGGCTTTTGCATATTACAGAAGACAAAGAGAATAGTTGTTGCTTGTCTGAATCATTTCACATTAAGTAATTTAAAAAACAAGATTGGGGTTGTAGGTCACTATTTTAGCACTATTTAACACTTGCAAAGACATCCATATTTAATTTTTCTTTTGAAAGGCTAAATCTATCCAAGATTTTTATAATTTTCCTCCTTTTCCAAGCACAGAATTTAAAAAGCCTTATATTTAAGATATTGTAAAATCTATGTAATAAAAGATTTATAATTACTGCATCTCAAAATTATGTATGCAATGTTTTACACCTATCAATATTTCATATTGTAGCCATATATAAATATAATTCTCATTTGAGCATGCTAATGCATTGGGACTGCACATCCCCCCTAACTGCCAACTTGTGTTCAAAAGTGGTTTGTTACTGAATAGGCAGGCTCACAACTCCTGCATCAGCTCAGTGCGTACAGTTTTGTGAAGAAAAATGCCCATATTTAATGAAGTTCTTTGAAAAAAATATCTTCACTGTACATCGTTATGAGATCAAAAGATAGAGTTAATATTCCTTGCCTCCCTTCATTCCTATATTTATTGTTTGGGTCACATATGCCCGTTCAGTTACACTAAAATAGGTGGGTCAAGAAATGAAATGTCATTAAGAACACTGTATGCATAAAGTCAGATAAGTCACAAAAAACCTTTAGCCACACTAGAGCTCATCTTTACTTCATAGAACAAAAATGACTTTGATTTGAATTTGATTTGAATTGATTTGAATCAAAAAATAAGAACTGAAGAGTTTAAACAGATTTCCCTTATTTTGTTTTGGTGTTCAATATAAAGGAACATGTGGCACTTTTACCTGTTCCTTTATGTCTTGTAACTGCTGCTGCAGCTTCTGTACATCTGCATTGACATTGGTGTTGTCCTTGTCTTTCTGTAAAACTGGAATGTTTCCACTTGCTAAAATGCAGAGGAGAGTAATATTAAAAGCCTAGAACACGTTATGCAGCACTTACAACATAAAGAATAATTACTTTTGTCTGCTAATCACAAAAATACTATTTCCATTTATCTGAATTATTGAAGCATTATTTCTAACAAATATATTTTGATAATCAAATTATATTTATTATGACTCACTAGAATTCCATTCCTGAACTAAAAGAATTTACTGGGAAGCTTTAATTACAGTTTTTGACAAATATTTCCCTCACTGTGGCAGTTAAAATGCTAGCAACTACCTGGAGCCCCGTCTATATGAATGCCTTCATGGTTGCTAACCACAAGTGATGCTCCACTGGTGAAAATTCTTGGGCAAAAAATCCTAGTGTCTATTGCTACATTGTTTGGTAATTCCAGACTGGGACTGAATCAATACTGCTAAAAATATCATGCAAATATTTGTCCAAATTGTTGAAAAAACTTGGTTTGGCTATGTTTCCACTTATTTCATATTCACTTTGTGAATGTTCAGGAATC
Source organism: Lepidochelys olivacea (assembly GCF_965140295.1). Taxonomy (NCBI): domain Eukaryota; kingdom Metazoa; phylum Chordata; order Testudines; family Cheloniidae; genus Lepidochelys; species Lepidochelys olivacea. The sequence goes on from NC_140412.1 coordinate 83,269,901, forward strand.
AAGTTTACTGACAGAAACAGCAAGTTTAAAGTGGAAAGTTTCAAAAGGCAAATTTTGAATTTTTAAACTTGAATGTTCACATTGGAAATGTGATTCTGAGTTATACTCATCCCGTCAGGGATCAAATATATCATGTAGCTATTCCAATTTAAATTAACCAACAGCTCAAATTTCAAGTATAAAATGAACCACACACAGACACACACTACAAAAAATTATTCATGTAACTTGAAATAACTCAGAACAATTTAATAAATTCAAGAAAATTATAAACTGTTTAAGAATTAGTCAAACAGAAAAAGGCAGAACTCACTGAATAATTCTGACATCACAAATTATTTGGCCAGTTTTATTCTAGACAAAATGTTCTATTTCCCACTTCTACTGGGACTCCTCTAATTAGTCAAAGAGGCCAAGAAGTCAAGCTAAAATTTGTAATTCGTGTGGGGCCATGTGCGTAAGTTTATTTGTGTATTTCAATTATATTCACTGGCAATTCTTAGACTTTGCTCCATGTGTCACATGGCTATAATGCCATGAAGTTCTGGAAGTTAAAGAGAAGGGTTCAAATCATCACTGACATATATACACACTTACAATGTTTCAGCTTCTGGTATCATGCTTGTTGGATATTGAAACAGCCCTTTTCAGACATGGTCTATGCTACAACAGCATCTACCACTATCCCATATAGTGAGTACAAACAGTAGGTGGAAGGCTGACACAAAACTACTTTCTTTAAAACTTTTCTTCAAACGGATGATGTGAGGGATATATGGTCAATCCCCCTTTTTTTTTTTTCCCAATGAAAGGAGAATGGAAGTATTAGAGAAAAAAGAAAAACACTCACAAATGTCATCAGTGGTATCTTCTGTACCTTTCCCTCCGCAACACATAATGAAAGGCACTCTCCGCTCAACCACTGCCCGGCACTGCACACACTTCTTCATCAGGCTTGCACAGTCTGGGAAAAGCAGACAATTTACTCTCAGTAGCCTGCTAGTCTCTTTATTCTTGTTTCTGCGATTCTATCCATGAGTTTAATCAGTTCGTTTCATTCTATCCACAAATATACTACAAAAAATGACAATGTGTAGTTACAACACCAATAGCTGTGTTTGCAAAAAAATAATGTAAAAATAAGCACAAAGCCTATTCAAAAGTTAGTTAGGACCCAAAGAATCTATAAACAATACACTGCATGTGACCTACAAAAATTCATATTGTTTGTCTTTTTTTATTTTAGTGCATTTTGAAAGAATAGATTTTTTTTCTGCAAGCAAACTTACTCTTTCAAGAGCAAGAAATCCACAATTTGGAATAAATACCACCTCATCTTTAATTACCTCTATTTTACAATGGTACTGCAGAATTTAAATGTAAGATCATGTGCATTTCTGAGATTTTTGATAATCATGGTGAAAATTAATGACAGACTGGCAGTTTTTACTTCAGCTGCTTTCGTGACCTTATTAACAGTACTGGAATATTTTTTCTATTTTCCACTTAACCTTTTTAAAAAGCTATACCAAAGAAAGTGTATGAATGGGAAAACACCTACTTTCTCCCTCTATCTAAAAATATCCCTTGATTCACTTACATCCAATGGGCAAATGGGTATCAGTAATTACTACAAAAAAGATCAAACCCTTTGAAGGGTAAATCTGTATCTTTTGCTTACATTACAGGAGAAAGGCTGGAATTCTATAAGAAGAGAATGATGTCACATGATTGCAGCAACACTGTACTGGGACCCAATGTAAGAGTTGTAAACAGTTCTCAGTGAGTGCTGGGGCACACATTAACCCTCTCGCTCAGCAGACTTACTTTCCTTCCTCAAATGCGACAGGAAATAATCTGAAAAAACTTTTCCATGTTTAGAACCTTCACTTCCTAATACAAAGCAGATATTGGCAATATGCACTTCAATGATCACACCTTTCACCATGGTAATCTATCTTCTTGCTATTCACCTCCTGGGGAATTAACCGAAAAGCTCTCTTCCCCCACCCATGCTCTCTCCACTGCACACATTGCAAAGAGTCTGGAGCTGGATGCCTGTGAAGGTAGTGAATATGTCAGACCTGAGTCACATCAATGCAGTAGAGATAATGCCAGATTTCCTGAGCAAGATCAATTAAGCCACTGTTTATGGGGAGGACTAACTTCCCTCTCTTATGTAACTCCATAATGTCAACAAATAAATATTCTATAGACAACTGACCATCAGCAAAGCCACAGCAAGATGTCCCAAAAATTCTTGAAAGTTCTGGTGACAAAATGATCACTACATCCTCATCTTATTAAACAAAGGGGGGAAAGTTTCTGGAGGCTCCTTAAGTGTTTTCTTTCTCCTCATCAGTTTCTGTACCATACACATCACATCAGAGTGATCTGTGTGGCAGCAGATTCTCTTTGCAAACATGCTCCATTCTAAATCTTTGGGGGAAAGACAGGTCTTGCTGGAATCTTTGTATGTGGTGTTAATGGAAGGTTTAGTCATAAATGTCTTTTAAAAAATTGTTTGGTTTCTATACCAATTAAAGTTTAATTATATTTACACCGCTAGATGCCCTCACAAAACTGTCAAAGGAATCACATGTGTTCTAAAGATCTCAAAAAAAAAAAAAAATGAATGCTAATTTATTTACAGAAATGTACAACAGGACTGACTACCACAACTCAGTCAGAATAAAATAATGCAGGTAGGTGAAATAAATCTCCTCTCTCAATTTTCCAGTTAAACAGCTACAGTTCTGTTATCTGTCCTCCAAATAATTAAACTTTATTACAGGCAGGTGGTTTTACTGCATTCCAAGTAACGTCAAAGCTCTGATTACCAGACCAAAGTCAATTTACTTGAATAGCCTGCAATTAAGTCAACGTTTTAAAAGAATTTTTAGTGACTATTTTTAACAGACATCTTTTGTTGCATGATCATTATTTTGAAAGGTATTACCTGCCAAGGCTACTTACTCTCACAAGCACACATGTGACCACAAGGCTGGAAGAGTACTGCTGCTTTCTTGTCTGAACATACCACGCATTCTTCAATCTGCAGAAAAGAACAGTAAGGAATAACACGGGAAAGATTCCTTTCCTTTTTGTATCTATTCAATTTATATCTATTTGCTTACTTCCACCCCTTAGCAGGGCAAAGGGAATTTAACAAGCTATGCTTAGTGCCATGTTAGCTACAACAAAACTATTTAGGAAGAAAAAACAGAGTTGATTCGCCACCTAAAAGTGGGATTTAAATGGGAGATTACCATATCTGTATCCAGAAGTCCTAGCTGGCAATATTTATGCTCTTTGCATTACTGGTTATCTAGGAATTATAAATCATACCAGCTAGGAGAATAAGGCCACCAGGCTGGTACACACATTTTTCTTGGCTGTACGGTGCTCAATTAGTTTAGAAGGACTTTCTGCTGTAATCCAACAAAGTGGTATAGGACAGGATTTCTCAACTTTTCTCAAGGGTGAACCACATCTTAGAGAAATGGTCACACGGACCACCCATCTACTGATTCATGAATGCCCAGACCACCACTCCTCCCATTCATACAACATCCTTGTGACAACTAGAGCAACTACTTATGCAGAAAAGTAAAGTAATTGGTGTACTTTTTGCTTTCGTAACACACGTTAGCAACTGGAAACCTCCTTTGATCAACTCCCAGTGTGACAAGTGGTGGGGCTGTCTGGCTGATGGGGGAAGGGCACCCACAGAGACAACAGGAGGTGGAGGTAAGCTTTTCTGAACCACTCTCCACCATTTTAAAGCCCCTCCTCTCCTCCCTTCCCCCCCCCTTCAGGCTTACTAGTGGCATATGTTATCAGTTTGACACTCTGTATGCATGAGGTAGCTTGCTATATGTCATATTAAGGGAGGGGGGGTGATAGTTACAGCTATCGGGGGCACACCTGGGCTTTGAAGCAACTGCATGGTTTGCACTGTGCAGGTACCTTTGGATTTTGAAGTGACTGCATAAGCACGTAATATAACTGTTTTGTCTTCAATTCACAGGATTACACGTCCGGTGGCTGATCCTGGTACCATGGGCTACATTTCTCTCAACAGAAAGAAAATTAGGGGGTGGCGGGGGGATTTGGTTGATGCTCCCAGCACCACAGAAATCATGCACCTTTAATGTAAATATAGTGTAAGCCACACTTTGCTGGAAAAGGAGATTCGATTTACATGGAGGCCAAGGCATTTGTATGAGGCCTGATAGATCAGGCAGTGGTCTCCATGGAGTTGGGGCCATGGTACAAGACATTCTTGGTAGGCCTGGATGTGTCAGGATGCTCTGAATTTGAGCACTGAAAAGGTGGAAGACTGCTGACTAGTTTGGGTGGCTGTGGCTCCCCCCCTTAAGATTACTACCTTTCGGAATTCTTATAATAAAGTTGCTGCCACTTCCCTAAGACAGATAATTCTTGTCTCTGTCCTCATTAACCCTTTGTCATTTGCAATGTGCAACAAGAAGCGATATCAGAGAAATGCTGCACTCTGCTCTAACCACTGACAAACTAGACATGTGAGAGAAACCATGGCAGCTGAGACAGTGTAGTTTGTTAGTACAGTCAGTCTCTTCTTTTCACAAAAAAATCACAACTGCAGGAAGAATACAACGGGAATATTAAAAATTGTGTTAAGTACCTTTGTTCTGGACTGGACTTGCTCTTTACAGATGAGGCATTTCTTGACCCGTGGTGAGCAGAGGGAACAAGTAGCAATATGTCCACATGGGCCAAATAACGTATCTCTCTTCATGTCTGAACACACCATACATTCTTCTAAAGTTTCTGAGTCATTGCTGATCATAGACGGACTTCGAGAGCCAACCTGTCCACTAAAAAAAAAACACCTCATAGTCAGGCTTAAGTCAGCATTACAACTTTGTGCATATTCTGAAAACACTTTTGTAAATCATACTGTACTTCAAACCCCGAGTCATTTTCTTATGTGTATTACTCAGTCTAGTTTGTGCACAGATTGTATCACCCCTTCTGTTAACTTGTATGTAAAGCTGCTGAGGCATTTGGGGGTCAGTGTCATCAGTATGGAGATTACAGTTCTAATTTTACATGAGGTACAAGCAACGTAATTTTCTGGCTGACAGGAGCATAGCTACGTGCTTGGATAAATCAATCTGCAGAAAAAGTTGATAACAGTGGGTTGGAGACGCATCTAGAGAGTGTATGAGGAGAGAACACTTCTACTCCCATCTTTATGTCAATATTTATCTAGGCCTGGGGGCCCGATTGACAGCACCCGGGGTGGCGTGGCCAAAGCCAAAGCCTGATCCCCACTGCCCGGGGCAGGCAGGCCAAAGCCCAAGCCCAAGGGCTTCAGCCCCAGCAGGGAGCCTGCAACCTAAGCCCTGATGCCCTAAGGCTTTGGTCCCGGGTGGTGGGTCTCTGGCCCCAGCAAATCTAAGCCAGCCCTGGCAACTCCCTTAAAATGGGGTTGCGACGACCAGTGTTCCCTCTAATTTTTTACATCCATGTGCGGAATGAATTTTGTTATGTGAATCCATATGGAGGTATGTGACACACGTAACCTTCATATTGGTGCACATAACAAAATTCATGTGGTAGGGGTGGGGCCAAGGGATTCGGAGTGTGGGAAGGGGCTCAAGGCTGGGGCAGAGGGTTGGAGTCGGGTGAGGGCTCTGGCTGGGAGTGCAGACTCTGGGGTGGGGCTGAGGATGAGGGGTTCTGGAGGTGGTTCAGGGCTGGGCAGAGGGTTGAGTGCAGGGGATGAGGACTCCAGCTAGGGGTGAAGGCTCTGGAGTGGGGCCGGGGATGAGGTGTGTGGGGTGCAGGCTGCCCATTGGCTATGGTGGGGAGAGAGAACTCCCTCCAGCCCTCTCTCAGTGCAGTAGCTCAGGCCAAGGGACAGGTGCCTCTCCCTGGCTGCGGCAGTTCCGGTGAGGGTGGGCTGGGCTGAGGGAGGGGCTCCTCTCCTCGGCAGCTCCAGCAGACCTGGGCTGGGCTGAGGGAGGGGCACCTTTCCCCCAGCCACTGCAATTCTGGGACACCTCGGCACTGGGGCTGGCCCGAGGGAGGAGCACCTCTCCCCCAGCCGCAGCAAATCCAAAGCAGCTTGGTGCTGGGGCCAGGCTGAGGGAGAGGCCCCTCTCCCCCAGCTGGGGCAACTCGGCGCTGGGGTCAGCAGGGAGGGGTGACTCTCCCCAAGCAGCGGCACCTCGGTGCTGGGGCCGAAGGGGCGGGGCGCCTCTCCCACAGCAGCGGCAGTTGGGGCTGGTGGAGAGGGGAGCCTGAACCCCTGCGCTGGGCTTAATAGGCAGCTGCGTGGCTGAACAGCTTAGAGGGAACATAGGTTGCAACCCACTTTGGGTTCCTGTCCCACAGTTTGAGAACAGCTGAACTAGGACTTTTTTTTTTTTCTATGCTGCTGCACACCCAGCAGAGGGAGCACATGTTAAACAAAACTTTACTTCCAGCGGGCTAACTACACCAATAAAGGTGCTTGTGCACAAACAAAACAGCCAAATGACTCATGTTCCACGCAGACAGGAAGGCTGAGAAGAAAATACCTGCCAAACCCGGGCAGACAATTTATAAGAAATTTCCTTTTTATTTTATTTAGAAATTTAAAAATCAGAATATGGAGATAAAAAATGTACAACTCAACAGAGATGGCTATATGGATCTGAGAATTAATGAAAGGAGCCTTTGACCTCTAAATCACTAATGTGAATCTAACCTGGACAAGCAGGAACTGGAAACTTACTATTTAATGGGTGGCTGATGGCATACATAAAATATTGAAGCCAGTCTACTTCCTAGAAGATAGCCTACTTCCATGCCCCACTATTTTTAAGTATCAGTACTTGATACAGAGAAAGAACACTGAAAGGGCATGGATATAGAATTACTCTATAAGATGAGGAGGGACATGCTGCGCATGCCTCAAGCAGAACAGGGAAGCTTGCTCTGTACTGATGCTCATTCTGTACTTAATTCGTTGACCTCAGTTTCAACTAATTATTTTGTAAATAACATTCAAGACATATGCAGCAGAATATAACTACTTACCTTTATCTTGATTTTCAGTAGTCTATTATGACTAATAATTGAAAAAGAGACTTGTGTTTTTTTTTTAATTCTACTTCAATTGATCTATCCCAAGGAAATGAAGACCTGTAAACAGGATGCTCAGAAATTCCATATTGTATTTATATACAAACCTGACTTTTTCTTTGTGACATTTAGCCAATGCTTTGCAGAGGCTAGGATCAGGGCAGAGGTCAAGAGGAGACTGACCCTTCTTATTACGAATACTGAGGTCAGCTCCGTTTGCTGCCAGAAAGCAGGCAATAGATGCTGCACTCTTCTTCTCTGCTCCCTGGGTACCAAGTCCCATTATTAACTGAAAGAAAGTAAATAGACAACTGACTTGAGATTCTCTATTTAAATACTTGAGAATATAGTCTTACTACTCAAGGAAAACAGACCATTTAACATGTGCACATATATAAGAATATATTTTCTAAATAGTAGTTTGATTCTATCTGAGCATGCATTTTTAGCTTATCTGGAGTTCTAAGATGAAAATCATTGTACAATTACCCAATTTTCAACCAGATAAGTTCCCTGCACAGACTAATTCATTAAAGGCAACAACATCTAAGTCTTCAAAACACAATGTAATCTCTGTGCACCTGTATTCTGGGGTTACAGAACCAGTGCTCTCCAAATCTAACCCTAACTCCGTCGCAAAGCTTAATGGTAGCACATAATTCCCGTCAGTTTTCTTTATACCAGTTTTTCTAATTATCCTGCTTTGACCAAACAGTTAAGGGAAAGAATGTAAGGCCGTTTATCTAATGTGAGTGTGGATCCATTATGCCACCTTCAGCAAACTTCAGCCTTTCAATAATAAAGATCTTCTATAGATTTAAAACCTGCAGAGTAGGAACTAGGACAACACACAACTTAACATTGAAAATATGTCTATCCTGGAAGACTATGGACAGGTGGAGAACTAGAAGGATAACATCACAAGTACCAAGGAAGAAAAACAGAAGAAATGAAAGAGGAAGTGATTTCCCTTTCTACTGTGACACTTATTTTGAATTGAATAAAACATCAGTAAATTGGGAACTGAGTAAAACATGAAGGTCGCTATTATAACAAATACAATAACAGAACAATATTATATTATAAAACAGCCAGCTATGGAACACTTAATTTTAGTAAAATAAACTTTTCACATTAACAACTTCCACTATGAGCAATGGGAAAAGAAATAGGTGAATGTGCTCCATGAACATCAAGAGGGTTTTTGTTTGTTTTTTTGAGAACCTGCTAGCCACCGCATCATGTGGGGAAAACAAACCAAGACCCTTTACCTCAAAGTAGACTTACAGCATCCAGTGTAACTGTAGTCTTGCTTCTGCAATAGCTTAGTCAGTTGTAACATTTCATATCTTGATCACCATTTTACAGACACTGAAGTCTCAAAGGACTGACAGCTTTAAAACTTTAATTTAACCTCAGTGCTACAGTGGAGCAAGAAATCATCTTTTCATTCTAAATATTTCAAAGATCTTTTAAATCTTAGATTCACTGTGTAGTATGGGCTACAGAAGTCTCTGATGGCCCACATTCAAAAAAAAAAAAAAAGCAGCTATTGGATGATTTTAACAATGAAGTTACTAAAAATCAGATTTCTCAGATAAAAATCAAGAAATACAGATCTACTTTATGCAACTTAATGTTGTCTGTTAGCATTTAGTGGTCATTGTCCTAATGTGAGGGAGGATGTAATAATGTTGCAAACACTACTACTTAAAAGGCCAAATTCTGGGATTACAATTAATCTTCTTTCAAAGGTTTTAATCCAACTTCGGTATTCATATTACTATCCTACTTAAAGATATAATACAAATTCTTCATGAGATGGCCTTAAAACTCCAGTAAATACAATACAATAAAATTTGCATATATTTTACATGCGTGCACATAACTCCAACGGACTTGAATGGGAGCAATATACACTCATGAGGGTAGACTGTGAACCTAAAAAGGCTTGTTATTGAAACAATAATTTACAGTTAAATTTGGTTTTTAATAGTAGAGGAAATAAGAAAACACCAGCCTTCTGCTGTACCTAAACTATTTGATATTGTAACGTACATTAATTATTGTATATTAGCCTTATTTAGGCAATAACAGATGGGCATTGAGATGGCCTCCTTAGATTTGATACATTTCTGCAGGATTAACAATATCAAACAATATTTGGAGAATGATTCAAGATAGTTTCCAGGCATGCATTAGCTAGACTTCTCAAATGGGTACTGCTCTCATTATATGAAGTGGACAATTCAAGCAAGATTACAAAATCCTTGCATGTAAGCACCAGTCTCCTCCACATCCTGCATGCTTCCCAAATATTTCCTTTAGTTATGCAAAAGTTCTTCTTGTGACAAAGGATACATGTAAATATAAGTGGGAAAAGCCCAGACCCATGACTGACCTCAGTGGGAGCTGCTGCTGGTTGCTCACCACTTATTTAGGTGTTTAAATATGTATTTATGAGCTTAACTTTCAACCAAGATTTAAAAAAAAAAAACAAAAAAAAAACTTAAGTTCTGTTCTGACAATATATTACTTCCAAGTGAAGTACACACCTGAAAGAAATTGGAAGACTACGGAATACAATAGTTTGGCAACCCAACCTCTCTTAAGAATGTCTTAACCAGGCACTCTTAAGATGAGGAGAAGACTGGTAAGAAAGAAAGAGAAAGAGAAAGAGAAAGAAAGAAAGAAGGGGGGAAAAAAGCTTCAATTTCATGCAGATGCTGCCAGTGAAAAGGGGTGGTCACTGAAAAAACAATTCAATGCAGCGCTGAATCTGAGAAAGAACATTCATGTGTGTCACGCTTACTGTATGCTTACTTCAGATGTAACTTCTCAAACACAAAGCATTTTTAGTAACTTGTCACAAAGTTCATTTCAGACCACAGAACTGAAACTGACCCTTTATTGTTCTTTTATCCCACTTATTTAAGAGGAGTTCTGTGTAATACTGCTACAACTTTTCCTTACATATGCCAATCACTTAGGAGGAACAGTAAATATTCATTAAAAAATAGTATTTCAAATCCTTCTATAGAACACTCAGGCAAGTATACTTCAACTGAGTTAAGAATGTGTATTTTTTCCTAATAGCCCTATTCATAACTTTTTGATCTTGACAGGTATGCCTGCTTGATACATCCAATTTTGCTTCCTTTTATTACTTGTACAGTGGTTACTATTAAAAAGTTATTAAGTATCACACAGATGATTTTCAGAGTTAACAGTTACATCCCTATCTTATTTATATAGGTTGGTACATTAGTAAATGTTGACTTTTTAATGATGTACAGTGAATTTACAGTTTTGAATAGCTGCCTTTTTTCCTATAAAACTTTTGTTTAAATGAAACTGTCTCTGGAATATTATGTACAATTACAATAAAAAATGACTACGTAAAATAGGCACTTTGTTACTCAGCAAATCTGACCCTTTGGTATATTCTGAATCAAATATTTTAGCGACAGAAAATAGTTTTTACTTCTGTTTACATCTGTTAGCCCTGCAGAGTCAACACAGACATGAATGTGATGTATGAATTCTACTCCTGGTTTCTGCAGCAACAAAAAATTTTACTTCCAATTGCAAGGTAAAATTCAATCTTATACCAACAAAACCCTACTGTTTTAGCAGGGTTTACAGAAGTAACTGAGGGAGGAAATTCTGCTTTAATCAATCAAGAGAGGGAGTCGCAATTGGTGTACGTTTGGTCCCACAGATTCTTTATTAATAGAGGTGAAGTTGCATGATCAAGAAAGAATTCCACCCGACTTTCAGATCCCAGGTGAGTTAGCAGAACTGGCCATGGTGAAAAAAGCCAACTATTTTTAACTTTAAATTGAGCAAGTTTGAGCTAGAGTCACTGAGAAAAACATTGTTCTACTATACTGTCTAGAATGCTTTTCAAAGCTAAACTGAATTGTAATGTTATGATTTAAAACAAGAGTCAAGAATTTTGACTGAGGCACCCTATAATTACACTATGGCATGTTTACACATCACTCAGTGATGTATTAAGCAGTATCTCTACAGATATGTGGATGTGTAGAAATATTTTATGCATCAAGTGCAATAAAAGCAAAAATTTCTGAAATGTAATGTACACACAATGACAAATATACACACACAATAGCAAACCAATGGTAACAAAATGATCATTTTAAAATGTGATTTGTTTTTAAAATCACCAAAGCACTTAACATTCAAAAAGGACTAGTCTATAAAATTTTTCTAAAATGAGGCAATATAGCAGTCAAGAGCATTTGACTTTTTAAAAGATGTGTCTAAGAAATAACTTTAAAAAATTCATCTCTAGACAGAAGCATTGTGCGTCATTTTTTTAATTAGGAAGAAGTGTAAGTCTCTCAATTAGAAGTTTAATTTAAATAACCTCCTTTGCCTTAATTATAACATCACTAGTAGGCGTAGTTATTATTCTTTGTACTAAGGTATGCCAGTTCAGTCTAAGAGGTGTGAAAAAACACCCCCCTGAGCGTTGCAAGTTTTAGCGCTGTAAAGTGCCAGCGTAGACAGCGCTCCCAGCGCTGGTACCTATTCCCCTTGTGGAGATAGCATTTTTAGAGCGTTGTGAGAGCTCTCCCAGCACTATGCTGCGACTACACGCGACAGTGCTTTAACATTGCCAGTGAAGACGTGCCTTTAGAAAGATCTCTCCTATTTCTCCATTTACTGTATATGGATTTACATCCTTGTAATAATATTTAAACTGCAATTTTATCACAATAAGATAGTTGCCTTATTTATCTCTTTCCCCTTCTCCCCAACATCAATGACCATCCTTAGTTTTCTGGGCATTAACAATTTAACTTTGATCCTTGTTTTTCATAGTTGGTGAGACACCAGCCGCATCAGAATGGACTTCTGAAATGAATTTGTCAGGACACAAATATAACTTACTAGGTAACATGATTAAGCTACAGCTAAATGCAAATAACCCGCATAATTTCTCTAAGTTTTAGAGCTAAAACACAAAACATAAAACATAATACATGAAAGCTACAAACAAAGCCATGCAAGATGTTAAATCAAAGCATATTTTATTCTTAATCTCTGTACTATATTACTGCTCATTTGTTTCTATTAAAATAATTTCTTCCAAATTCCTGGAACTCATACAAGTTCACTACCAAAGACAAGTCTATGATAATATTTTGGGCACACACACCTTTTTCTTTAAAACAGATGAGTTAATGAAATAATAATAATAAGCATAAAAAAGTGCATATGTAACAATTTGATTTTAATATGGCCCCGCAATTTGGTGAAGAATGTCTCTAAATAAATCTGTGCTGACAACAAGCAGTTCAACAGTACAGAGTCTTCAGACTAGACTACAGAAAGAGGTGTACGGGAAAGAAAGTAATAAACAAATTTTATTTACTGTGTTCTTTGATGGCTCCCAAGCAGTATCTACCTTGCCCACATCTTGCATGTCTTGGAGCTGGCGAAGCTGTGACAAAGTATGATGCCTCAGGGCTTCATGTAGGGGAGTATCCCCATCTTTATCCTGAATATCCAGTTTAGCACCTGCACGGACTAAGAGCTGAAAGAGAAAGAATCTTATTTAGATAACACAAAGAAAACTACCAATATTGTTTTAAGGAAAAAAATGCAATGGAAAATCAGTTCTTTTAATTACCCTAAAAGGCCTGAAAATGATAAAGAAATTCTGATTATTTACCTTACAGTAATTGATCGAGACATGTTGTCCCTATGTGTATTCCACTTCAGGTGCAAACGCACTCAATACACCTGAGTACGGAAGACTTTACATTAGTAGTGTCTGATGGTCTGTGCTTGTGCCCTCTACCTCTGAACTGAGGGGCAGCAAGGACCAACCGCCTCTCCAGTTCCTTCTCTACCACAAATCACTTTAGGAAAGAATCTGAAGTGGACAGAAAGGAGAGTGGGTAATGGAATACACGTAGGGATTACACATCTCAAACTCCAGTTACCATAAGATAAGTAACCAGAATTTCTCTTCTATGTGATGGGCCCCAGGGTATACTCCACGTGAGGTGACTCTCGAACAGTATTCATTGAAGAGGACACAGGACCCCTGCTGTATCACAGACTGCAGGACTACTGTGCCAAAGGATGTGTCTGCTGACGAAGCTTGTATCAGGGCACAATGCGTAGTAAAGGTACAAGAGAGGCCCATATTGCCACACTACAGATACCCAGAAGGGGAACATCCAAAAGAGAATCTAGCCTGGGCTCTCACTGTCAGCTTATAGCAAAAGCAAGCTGCAATCTGAAATCCACTTAGAATGTCTTTGTGAGGAGATTGCTTCCCATTTAATCTGTTTAATAAAGGAGATAAAAAGCTTCAGAGATTTCCTGAAGGGTTTGTCCTCTATATGAGGAGCATCCAAAGAATGAGACTTCCTGTCTTCTCCAGTTGCATGAAGTTTTGGGCAGAAACCAGGTAGGCTATGATCTGATTTAATGGAATTTAGAGAGTCTTTCTAATGAATACAGGGTGCAGCCTGAAAAAGCCTTCTCCTTACAGAAAACTGTGTAGGGTGGGTCTGCCATAAGGGCCCCCAAGATCACCTACTCTTCTAGTGGACCGCAGTCACAAAGGCCATCTTTACAGACAGATGAAGAAAGGGGCAGGAGGCTAAAGATTCCAATGGAAGATTCATGAGCGCTGACAATATGAGATCAAGATCCTAAGTCAGCATAAGTTTCAATACCCAAGGAGAGGTTCTGGCAAGGCCTTCTACCAGAGGACGGAAAACATTAATCACTGCCAAGTGCATTCGCAGCAAGCTGTGAGACAGACCCAGTCATTTTAAAGAGGAGATAGTACAGAATGATAGGAATCTGTGAGACCTTTGGAAATATCAGATGATGCGGGGACCAGATAAAATTTTATTCCATTTTGCAGCGTACCACTTTCTTGTAGAGACTTTCTGCTATTATTGATGATGGATTGTACCACCTCTGAACATGACCTCTCTAAGCTTACTGTTCATCCAAATACTGGGCTTTTAGATTGAGGGATGCTGGGATTGGGATGGGAGATATTTTTTTTTGTCCTAAGTCAGCAGGTCCAACACAAATGGATTCATATGCACAGATAAGAAGCCATCTGAAAGGATGCTGCTGAAACAAAATTGCCTCAGAAAACAGGGTGCCACTTGGCCTACCGATGCTTTACCCTGCTTGATTTTCCTCAGAAATCAAGGTAAGACAGAAATGGATGAGGAAATCATACATGAGCAGGTCTGAACACTGCACTAGGAAAAATGTCCCCCCAGGAGTTGTGCCCCAGAACTGCTCACAACCAGTAGGCCGGGTATTTCTTATTCTCTCGGGACACAAAGAGGTCCCATGATGGGAATCCCCGCTGACAGAATATGCTCTGTACAACTGAGTCATGAAGTTTACACTTGTGGTCTCTGTGGAAGTGCCAACTGAGGCTGTCCACAGAAGTGTATATTATTACTGATAGGTGCACTGCCAAAAATGGTGATCTGGAGTCAGCTACACCTATTCCAGAGCTTGATCACTTCTATGCAAAGAGGAGTGGATCTTGCTTCTTCCTGTATGTTATATAATATACTGTAGTCACACCGTCCAACATGACCTGAATGTATAGGGCATGGATGAAGAGCAGGAACCTTTTGCAGGCTTTGTGTAGTGCTTGCAATTTGAGGAGATTGATGTGAAGCTTAGATTCTTACTGGTACCAAGCGTCTTGAGCCACAGTTTGTCCAGATGCATTTTCAATTCAGTAGGGAGGCATCCATAATTAGCTTCTTTGTAGTTGGAACGGGGTACAAAGGAAACCGCTATCCATACAGTTTCTCTGTCTTCCTACCAGGTAAAGGATGTCAGAACACTGGGAAATTGAGCAGAGACAGCCTGGGCAACAGAGTCTCAGAGAGTAAACTGTCCATAAGCATGCCTGAAAACACCAAAGATGAAGCCCTGAAAAGGGGATTATTCTCCCATTTTTGAAAGGGAAAGGCAATGCCCTAGTGTGCCAATTGCCACAGCATCACTTTGCTTTCCATTCCAAGCAAACTGTTCATGCTGGTTCTTCTTGAGCATGTTAAGTCTGGTATAAGGAATCGACACCACCTACAGCAAGCTGCGTTTATGCCCGGCCAATCATCCACAGAACAGATTTTTACCATTAGACAAACTGTTGAAAAAGCCTAAGAATTTTGGCCCAGGAAAGAGAAGGCATGCATATAGCCTTTATTGATTGAAAAGCTGCCTGACTGTTGATCATTGCTCCCTTGGGCTCTGCCTGCAAGCTGCTGGTGTGCCTGGCTAGCTCCTCAACCTTCTCATAGAGATGTACCATGAAAGTGAGAGCTGTGTTCACTGAGATGTCCAACTGCTTTGAATACAACAAACAACAACATCCATCAAGGGTGCATGGCTGTACCGATCTGTTCAACACAGTTATTGACCAAATGAGGGAAACCGTCACTAATTGCATATCAGAGTTGATATTGCATGACTTCTGCATAACAGACCTGGAATACACAGATGACTCAGCTATATTTACATCCCCACAAACTAATCTCATCAATGCCCTGAATATATTTATAGAAGACGCAAGTAGGCTTGGTCTACTTGGAAGAAGACTGAACTGACAAAAGTGGCTGATAGACTTCTACCCCTACCCATAATAATCAATGGACAAGAAGTTGATTTCATTGAGTATCTTAGCTCTGTTGTCACCAAGGGAGGTTGCCTTGCTGACATGAAATATCAAATCAGCAAGCCTGTGGGTGTTATGCAGACTCTTTGGAAGCCTCCATGGCGTCAATGCCACATATCAACTCAGACTAAGATAGCATCTATCAAGCAGCAGTGGCTTCTGTCCTTTTATAAAGCTCTGAAATCCAGGCCACCACAGACACAAAAATGTGCCAGCTAGATGCTTTCAACATGAAACAGCAATGATGTATTGAAGGCACATGGTGATTTCATCATGTTACACAAAAGGATGTCAGGTGTTGGACCAACCACCCTCCAAGTGTTTTCCCAAGTGACTCAAAGCTGGCTCAGGTGGCTTGGCCAGAGTCTATATCCATGCCAGCTTGATATGTTTGATCCAACAAAAGCTGGAGGGACAAGACCTCACAGGCTACCTCAGACACACTGAAGTGATGTCATGGCTTCCAACCTCATCCACATTATAGTCTTAATACGGAGCAGGCTACAACATTGGCAGGAGACCAGGCTCTCTGGACACGGGTGATCCAAAGGATTCTATGCTCCATGAGTGGGAAAATTAATGAACGGTGTCATATAGGTACAGGAGGCCACATGACGTAAGAGGGGAAGGCAGCATCAGCATCACTGTCATCTGAGAGCTGAGTCGAAGCTGGATGATGAGGTCCCTCCCAGCTTGGAATCTGTCCTGGTCTAACTATGCTGTGGCTGTAATCAAATCCAAAGTTGCTTCAATAAAGTCTATCGTTTGTGTGGCAATTAAAAGGGACTTTTCTTGTTTTACCTGGAGCCCTGAGGATTGAAGGAGGCTGAGAAGTGATAGGGTTGTTCATCATATATCTCAGTATGATCAACTTGTAACCAGCCAATCATCAAGGTAGGGAAATACTGGCAATGCAGGTAAGCTGTCACCACGGATAGCACCTTCTTGAAAACTCTAGGGCCTGTCAAAAAATGGAAGGGAAGAACTCTGCACTGGTAATGGTCTAGGCCCACTGTAAATCTCCTGTGTGCTGGGTGAATGTCTATCTGAAAATAGGAGTCCTTCAATCAAGAGCTGCAAGCCAGTCACCTTTGCTCTGAGAGGGGATTATAGAGATGATCATTCTGAATCTTGAAAAGCAAATGAACATACGCACTTCAGTCTCTAGAATGGGGTCTCCAGTCTCCAATCCTTTTGGGGATGAGGAAATACCTTGAATAAAAAAACCTTCCCACTATGCTGAGGAAGCTCTAGAGTTCCTAGCTGAAACAGGGAGTCTACCTCCTGTCTGAGCATCCTCTCTTGAGACGAGTTCATGAAGAGGGATGAGAGGAAGGGGGTTTTTATGGTAGGAATAGAGAGAAATTCTACTGTATAGCTGATGACAATGATTTCTAGGACTCGTCACCAGGGAGAAACAGGCCAGACAGTCACTGAATGGAGAGTGGATGCTGGGTGATATGGGAACTTTGTTTGTAGCTCTTGAGGGTCCCATCAACAGGGTTTCTTGGCAGAAGACTGGGGAGAGAACAATGGAAGGATCTTCTCTCAGCTGCACTGCCCACTCTGGCACTTTCTGGGAGGCTTGTAAGGCTTTGGTGGTAAAAAGGCAGAGGACCAGGGTACTGTTTAAATGGTGGTGATTTGGAGCATTTTCTCTGAGGTGCTGTCACATGTATACCCAAGAAGCAAAGGGTAGCATGAGAATCCTTAAGGATATGCAGTGACTTATTCGTTTTGTCACTGAGCAGACCGTCACTCCTGAAGGGGAAATGCTCTGCCATAGCTTGAATTTTCTTGGAAAACCCCAAGGACTGGACCCATGAAGTCTGAAGTAGTGTCCACTGCAACTACTGAACCTGCAAGAGTGAGAGGATGCCCAAGACACTGTGGAACCTTTTTCAGGGCTAATCTTGCATCACAATACGGCCAGTGTAGCCAATGTCTTCGTTTCAAGCTCACCAGAGAAGTGCGAGTTCTCAGAATTCCACACGGGGAGCCAATGGTACCGGATGCCTAGTAACGCCTCAAATGGCCAACAATACTGGAGAATGACAGCCCAATGATGTGGGTACATCCCTAGTGATTACCAGTTCTGAGTGTATTGGTGAATCCAGGTCAGCATACACAGCCAGGTCATCGAGGATATGATATCCAACCCCTAATGATGGGGAGTGGCAGGGAAGGTGGAGCCACTGTGCAATCACTAACTAGGAAGACCCAAGCAGGCCATGCAGCACTTGAAGGCGAGATCTAGGGCATGCTAAGTATTCCAAATGGTGGAGCTATTGAGGGAAATCCCCCAGAACCCTACTAATAATATCTAACTCACTAAAAACTATCTAAAAGTGTTTATTTACAGAAAAATAAGTCAGAGCAGGATTGCTCGTAAAGCTGCAGACACTGAAGAGGTTCCTTCTCGTACCATGGGCAATACCAAGGAACTGGACAAGTGATTGGTCTGTGCCACCCATTGTGATCTCAATTCAGAGGACAGGGAAGCAGGGGGCACAGGCATGGGCCGATGTATAATGCTGATGAAAAATCTCCCAGTCTCAGGCTATATCTATGCTACAAACTACAGATGTGATTCACAGATCGCGCACACATGCTAGCTTGATGAGAGCTAATGCGAGAATGTGTATGTGAACTGGGAATCACACCTCTAGTTTGTAGTGTAGATGTAGTCTCACACACATGAAGTGCACATGTGCCTCGAGTGGAATATGCGTAAGGACAACCACTTGAAGGAGGACTTTATTTTACTGTAATTTAAATAGAATATTCACATTTTATTCTGTATTTTCCAGGCTTTGTACTCCAATTCCAATTAGGATTTTAGTTATATTCAATTGCTCTATGTTTTATTTCAGCATGAACTTGATTTCAAGCTGTATTTTGATGGGGAGCTAGGATAAAAACCATGCCAGAAGACCCACACCATGCTTTTTAAGACTTGAGAGATATCCTACATGTAAACAGTGCAACACTACAGAAGCAATATATCAGAAATAAAGGAAGGCTAACAAGGTGAATCTCCAAATGGTTTCCATAAAATTGTTCAGAATTATTACATTTTTACATGATATGTATCTTTACACCATAAGAAAGTTACGATAGCCTCAAAATCAACAGAGCAATTAAATGTGTGCATACGTCTATCATTATTCAGCAAAGCACTTAAGTACCTGCTTAAAGTTAAGGATACGCTTAAACCCCATTGAAGGCAGTGAGATTTAAGTATCTTCTTTAAGTTAAACAGGTGCTTAAGTGTTTTGCTGAACAGAAATGGACTGCTGAATCAGCCCCTCTATGATTAAGGAGTACAATTATATCCTGCACTGAGGCTTGAAAAGTGGAAAGTGCAAGTGGAAAGTTTCCTTAGTGAGCGTGTAGCCTAAAGCCATCACTCTACACAGAACGCAAGGTTTCGTTTAAATTTTTTTCTTCGTAACAGTTTTCTAGTGAAGTCATAAGCATACATGTGATACATATCAGTCTAACACACATTTCCAAAGTAAATCCAAATAAAGTCAAACTCTAAGAAAAGAAATGATAAAAATAACGAAGATATCCCATATCATTAGCAACTTATACTGGCATTGTACATTATAAAACAACCAACTGCTGAAGAACTGAAAAATTCACCATTATATCTCCTGACAATACTTACAAATTCTTTACTCTTAAAGAAATTAAGTTGCTAGCCAATATGCTTGTGAAGATAACTGTCAAATATGAGTTGAAGCAGCACTACTTTCCCTAGTCCACAGATAGATCACAACAGCAGTGTGAAAAACAAGATGGTCAGTTTCATCGCTGCTATTAAAAAAAAACTGTTAGCAGTTAAAATGTCAAAATATCAACTTCAGACTTCTAAGAACCGGCAAAAACCATGAGTAGCAGCAGAGGCAAAAAGACCCCAGAAAGCAGAGATATGAGGAGGAGCAAGAGGAACAACCCTCCCCTCCAGCAGCCACGATACTCTTTGAGAGGAGTCTGGTAGCAGACAATCCCCCACCATAAAACACAAGAGCCAGAAGGGTCTAGAGCAGGGGCGGCCAACCTGTGGCTCCAGAGCCACATGCGGCTCTTCCGAAGTTAACACGCGGCTCCGTGTCTAGGCACCAACTCCAGGGCTGGAGCTACAGGCACCAACTTTCCAACATGCCAGGGGGTGCTCACTGCTCAACTCCTGGCTCTGCCGCAGGCCCTGTCCCCACTCCACCCCTTCCCGCACCCTCCCCGAGCCTGCCGTGCCCTCACTCCTCCCCCTCTGAGCCTCTGCAAGCCACAAAACAGCTGACTGGGAGGTGTGGAGAGGGAGAGGGAGGCACTGATCAGCGGGGCTGCCAGTGGGCAGCAGGTGCTGGGAGCAGAGGAGGGGGGCTGTTGACCTATTACTGATGGGGGGCTGTTGACTTATTACTCTGGCTCTTTGGCAATGTACATTGGTAAATTCTGGCTCCTTCTGAGGCTCAGGTTGGTCACCCCGGTCTAGAGGAAAAGAGACACCAAACAAATAAAGCTCCTTTCTCCCTTCCAGACCCCGGAGCAATTTGGAACTTAAATTTCCTCAGGACCTAATAGCCAGAAAATGATGTACAAGACTGCCCTTCCTATCCGCAAAGCAAGGTCCAGGGACAGCAGCCAGGTAAAAAACCCTAGCACCTTCCCCTTTATTCAGCAAATGGTGTTACCTCTGGACCTCACAAGTGGGTCCCATTCCTCCTTTCCTTGTATTCCTTCCCAGTAGCCAGTGACTGGTATGTTTTTCTCAAGCTATTGTTCCCAAATGAGGGGGACAACCTGCAAGTTCCACTTGTAGAAGTTTCTCTTTAGTAACTGTTGGGTTCTGCTCTCCTTCCTTGCAGAACGGGTAGAAGTAAGCCCTCTATGACACCAAACATCCTGAAAACTGCATGGATCTCGGGGCAACAATGGAAACCCAAATCTCTGCACAACAGCCTGACCTACCCTTTCCCATGACAACAGGGCTCTTAAAAGAACTATACTACCCTTAACTTCTACTTCATAGATGCATAAGGCTACAACTTTGGAAGGAACCCAATAGGAATTAATAATTTTGATTCATGGGAGCCAATATATTCTTTGCATGGCTGCGTAAGTTATTTTAGGATTTTTAGTTAATCCAGCTTTGAGGTGTGGATGCTCTGCTAGGGTTCCATTTCAACATTCTTGGACATAAGCACTCCAATCTGATACACCACATACTACTAGTTCTTCAACATGCCTATTCTCCTGCTCATCTTTTAGATTAGCATTGTGCCCACAAAGTATCATGCCAGCTCTAAAAGGGCACACAGGCTCACCAAATATAAATTTAGAATAGCCTGAAGAATGCAAGTGACATTGATTCTATGAAAAATATTCTTCTGGGGGCAAGAAGTTCCAGATATAGGGCCATATCATATGCTTCACTGCAATGGGATCACATCTGTCAACACTTATGGGTAAGAAAAACCATTTTCTAATAATGATAAATACAAGTACAAAGAAGACAGACAATATTTACCACTCATCACAAGATATTTTTAAGAAAAAAGAAAGAAAGAAAAGAAAGCTAGTTACGTAGGTTAGGTTATACGAATAATGGAGAAGCTCACATGCATCAAGTGTTCTCTGCATTGCCTGTGTCCATCTTATTGATGTACTATGGATTTTTATGGTCCAAAAAATGGTGTCCAGATATCTCATTTATACAGGTTATCTACTCAGTCTTCAGTTTGGTCCAGTAGATGATCTGCCCAACTAAAATTTCCACTGCAGTTTCAACAAAAAAGTATTCTTCCTACCTGTCCTAAATTAGTATTGCATTTCTCCCTGGAAGTGACAGCATTTCAGTAAAGTGTGAAAAGTACTATATAAAATTGAAGTAATTACCCTATATGCTAAATATCATTGTTCTAACTGGATTTTAATAATGATGGAAGCTCTGCATCATTCACCCTTGGGAGCGATGAAGTTTTCCTAAACGGGTGCCATCAACTCTCAACTTTCATTTCAACAAGCAGTTTTGGGCACACATGATTTAAAAGGTAATCTTCCAAATATGACCTGAGTCTGAACAGGTGCAGTATTATTTTATTAAATCAAAACAGCTGGGAATAGCTCCAGCGCCTCTGTTGCTGCTCATGGCTTTACCCAGGTGCAGAGTGAAAACTGCACCTATTCAGAACACTAAACAGCTGTGAAATGGACAAGAATCAGGTCACAGCCTTCGGGAAAAGTGGCAATACAGGTATTTTTCATCCTGGTCAATAGGCTTAGCTCTCTAGCCTAGTAGGTGTTGGGTGAATTTTCATAATCCTGGTTATTGCGACCCTATTTTGGGAAACATGAATATTACTGTTTACTGCCAAGGCCTGATTTTCAAATTAGGCCTCTGTTTGTGGTTATAACTGTGTTTGCACTGCATTATCAGAAAAAAGTATTTACAAATGGCAAGCACAAAATGGTAGATATTCACAACGCACACAAAATTGTGCCCCAAGAGGATATTCAATATGAAAAAAATAAATCTTTAACTTGTTTCTTTGGCTATTAGGAGACAAACTTTTATCATGAGTGTTAACCTGAATAATTTCACTATCCATCTATTGGCTCTGTGAAGTCTGAACAAGCTGTGACAATAAGTATTCCAGTCTTTTTTGTTTTAGTTTTATCTAGCAAAGAAATGCTACTTGTGAAAAATCACAGATTGGAAATCTGACATCTGTAGTAGTTTCTCCTTCACAACCTTCATCTCTCATTCTCCCTTTCCTCCCCGATTCTTGTCACATTGTGGGTTTGTATCCTCCGCAAACTGCAGACTACAGGTCCCCGCAGAGGACATAACCACAGAACTTAAGGTCTCAAAGTGACATTCCACCTAGCAGAGATTACTGTTTAAGAGGTCAGAGACACAAATTTAGCACCTTATATATAAGCTAACGTTAAACATACTTAGTTACTTTTAATTTTAAATGGCTTTACAAAAATCATTTGTAATGCATATACTAGTAGTGCCAAGAGACCACAGTATGGACTGGACTCCCACTGTGGAAGGTATTCTATAAAACACACAAGCCCTGCCCTGAGGGAGCTAGCATCTAAGACAACCAGAGACATATGAAGAGATGGGGACGAGGAAGGATGTGACAAATGAGATGGTAGTGGCCTGATGGATTTGAAGGAGGTGTTGTGTTTTTAAGGAACAGAATGGAAGAAAGCACTGAGACTGTTGTGGGAGAAGAATGAAGAGACCTCTTTGAACAGTAAGATTATCCAATTAACTCAAAGGGTAGCAAACAGCATGATAGAGAAAACGTGTGTGTTCATTAATATAAAATTATTTAATTAATAAGTTGGCAGTAATAATCTGTGAACTAGCTCAGGAACAGTGTTTCGGAGGAGGGTGGGGGGTTGCCAGCATGCATACATGGAACATGGAAGTAAAAATGGTTATGGAAGAAGTAAACAAATGGCATCTCTAGCAGAGCAGAAGTGGAGGGAACATAACCACCACCAAGGTGAATAAGTACACAGAGGAAAAATTACATAAGGCCCTGAAGGCCATCATAATAAGCTTGAACTTGATGCAGTGAATAAGGGGAGTCACTGGGATTTTGAAAGAGAAGATGGTAAAAAAAACCTGTAAGAAGGTATTTTTAGCAACTGCATTTTGAGTGAACTGGAGAAAGATGATGCAAATGTCAGAGAGGCCAAAGAAATGGCGGTTACCATAATCAAGGTGGGAGATAAAGACACGGATGAAAGAGTTTCAGCTGTGTGGACAGAAAGAAGAGTCTGGATCTGTTATGCTAGTTATGTAAAGAAATTAATGCTTTTCTGCATCCAAGCATGCACTTCTAAACCTTAAGTGGTAGACAAATACATGATTGATACTAAATGTATCTTTCAACCTTGCTGCCTCACAAAACATGTTTCTTGATTGGTTGATACTAGAAATTATTTCTTCTATAGAAAGCCCAATGAAAGTAAGACACAATTAAAGTATCTGTCACCATAAGAGCATAAGTGGATGGGGTATTTCCTTTGTCACTAAGTATGCCAAGAAGGTTTAAATAAAGTTGATCTAAATTCAGGATACATCTTAATTATTCTTAAAGGCTAAAACAAGTGGTTATACTAGTATAAATAAGGCTCTTGAATTCCACCTTCTGTTAATGACTAAAGTCACATTGAACAGAATAAAGCTAACCCACATAGCTTATTACAGATATCTTACCCTAACTATTTGTGTGTGCTGTCGTTCAACGGCAAGGTGCAATGCAGTCTGCTGGTTTACATTCTGGATATCCAGGTTAGCATTGCCCTGAAAAAGACGTTAAGAATGTCAGATTTCAACAGTAAATCTAGAAGTAAGGTAGCTAATTAAAGCAAATAACAGAGAAGTAAGAAATAGAGTAATAGAAAATAGAAAAGTAATAGAAAATAGAGAAGTAAGGTAGCTAATTAGAGCAAATTCTGAATGTGACACCTCCTTGATTTGGGAGATTAGAAAAAATTACCAGGGTCAATTTTTCTAGTGCACTAAGCTTCCATCTAGGCATTGATATGAAGTAGCTAGCTTTCAGAGGTGTTTAGCACCCAACAGCAACTCCAGATCCCTAAATGGGAGATGCCCTTTTTTGAAAATACAGTCTCAATTTTAAGTACAGAGAATTTTTGAAAATTTGTCCCTACATGTTTAATTTATGGGATTAAGTTAAGGAATGTAAAACCATTCTCTAAATTGAAAACCAAGAACCTCACAATTATAAGTAGAATAAAGGGGAGAAGGTTGAAGGCTTCGATTAATAGCTTTTAAACTTTAACTGAAAAAACTATAATTAGTGAATCCTTAAATTATAAATAAATGATTCATCCTCAGTCACCTCATTTAATAGGCTCAACATTCTTAACCCTACAATTGTACATTCAGGATGCTGTTGAACTGCCTGCTGGATTGTCCAACTGGACTGTGAAAGAGGGAAGAGAAAACATTGATGATCATTGTTAAATTAATTATAATGATTTTTTAAATTACTCACTGCACAATTTCCAAGTTGCTGACTCTAAAGGGTTAAATTTGTTTAGGAAAGTACTGGAGCAATTTCATCTCTCTGCACCTCTTACAACTAAGCCAATATAATAATGATCCCAGGGGCAAACTTGGCACATAGCGAAGGGAATGCAGCCCAATGCTATCTCAGCTGCTTTGGCAAGGCATCTGCTTCAATAAGGTTAATCAAAGACATGTGACATATTTCAATCCTCCTGAGAGGAAAGCCTTACCTGATGCACCAAGAGTTCAGCCACTTCCACGTGATTATTGAGTGCTGCCAAATGTAAGGCAGTATAGCCGTCATCCTTCTTCTCATCCACAATCCATGGCCGTGGTAGCTTGGACAGCAATACACGCATTGCACTGAAATAATTATAGAAGGGTGTTACAGGAACATGGGCAGAGATATCTGTTGAATAATAACTGGACTACAACACAGAATCACAAATATATTATTCGTATATCAGAACTATAAACAAGTCACTAAGTTCAACTAGCAAATTTTAGAAGTGTATAAAAAAAAGTATACTGAAGAGCTTTAAACATAAAAATCCCGAATTAAGCTGCTTGACTTAAAAGGCAAACACCAATAGCAAGAAAATGTATTCTGTAAAACATCTGAAGAGTTATGGAGCCAGCTTAAATTTTTCTTCTGAAAGATCTAAGAGCAACTGCAATTACATGAAGCTAAAATACTTATTTTCTTTGATAGACATACATAAACCTTCCCCTTTCCAAAAATTTAATGTAATTCTATTTGAAAATATCAGTATCTTCTTTCATTTAATTACAAATAAGCGAGTTTTGTTGCATTATGCCACTTTAAAATTTCAGATTTTAAGACTTGACTAGGCTCATTATGACTCAGAAGGGAACGATGACAGCCTCTCACTGAGAAAGATCCTAAGTGCTGAGGTAAAATGGGGAATAATTCAGACAAATAAAAACAAATGAAATTATAGGTTGAGTATTAATGCAATATACGTATTGTCATAATAATCAGGACCAGCGGTCGAACTACCTTAATATCCTATCTTACAGTAGCCAGTACTAAATGTGTGAGACGGTTGTGAAGAAGCTCGTGATAGTTTAATGAGGTTTTGATAACATTTTCAAGTTTGTGAGAATATAGCAGTTGCCTTTTTAAAATAGTTTCTATTTGACACTATTTGTGACTAGACTCCAGGCAATTCTTCAAAGTAACCCCAACCTGTATCATACATGAATACCATTACTGGATTGACTAGCTTTTGAAACATACTAGATATGTACTTTTGAAACTATACACAGATATCACAACACACTGAACTCATAAGGCTCATACCTGAAGCTGACATTTTTTACTGTGATTATTCTAACCCTAATAATAGTATTTTAAACTAACATAACTATGTTAATTATAGTAATGTTATTCCATAACAAGTGTTTTTAGAGCCAGTGTATCTAGAAGTGATGACACTGAAACTGAAGCTGCATTGCTGGGGGGGAGGGAACAATTCACCAGTATAGAATATCATTTGTTCTCTCTATCAAATTTCTGTCCCATGTCAACCTCTTATAGAATCACAGAATTGTAAGACTGGAAGGGACCTTGAGGTCATCTAGTCCAGTCCCCTGCACTCATGCCAGGACTAAGCATTATCTATCTAGGCCATCCCTGACAGGTCTAACCTGCCCTTAAAAATCTCCAATGATAGAGATTCCACAACCTCCCGAGGCAATTTATTTCAGTGCTTAACCACCCTGACAATTAGGAAGTTTTTCCTAATGTCCAGCTTAAACTGCCCTTGCTGCAATTTAAGCCCATTGCTTCTTTTCCTATCCTCAGAGGTTAAGGAGAACAATTTTTCTCCCTCCTCCTTGCAACAACCTTTTATGTACTTGAAAACTGTTATCGTGTCCCTGTTATTATGGTTAGAACATTCATGCTGCTCACATACCACCCAGTCTGCTCCACTCCACCAGATTGACATTGCATATCTTTCCCCTCTTAACACACAGGATTCAGTGGTAGCACAACGTGATGCAGCCAAATGTCAACACTTTTTGCTGACTCGTTCTTTAAAATAAAGGTAGTGAGTAAAACTGATCTTGATTTTAATTTTTTATTTTTAAAGTTAGCTGTGTTGGGCTCCACCTAAAGGAAACCCCACCCCTCTTTTTAGGGATAAACATCAATCTCTACTGATATTTGCTTACTATGTCATCACCAGATAGACTGGATTAGCAGAAGACCCAAGATCTGAGTTTGGGAGCTGGATGGGGTGCACACTTCTCCCTCCCTCTAGCATGGGCTAGCCAAAGGGGGGTGTGTGTGAGAGAATCACTCCTGCCCCCAAAATAGGGTGGGGAGACTGTTCAAGAAGGCCAAGTAGAATTAGGGAAGCTCTGCTGCCTGGGAATTCAGAGCCAGCAGCAATGAAGCCACATAGCTTAATGAGCTTCCTCACTCTTCTCCCTGTATGGCTACGTGTAGTAGCCTGCAGCATTAGCCTCAATTCTGCTTCCACTTCTCTCCTTACCCAGGCCCAGGGGACTCATCATCCTCCACCTGAAGCAAGAAATTGGGGAGGAAGGACCACTTGGATTCCTTGTAGTGACAAATCAGACACCTACAGAACAAATTAACTCAAAATCGGTAGAATGGAGTATGTCAGTAGAACAGGCAAAACTTGCCACACTGGACTCACTTTGAGCTCCAAAGCAGCACTCTCCCCATTGTCCACTTTACTGATTTAGTTCTAGGGTGGAGTAGGAATAAATTGCCCCATATCCTCTCGCTGTCTTGTCTTTGGGAATGGTATCTGGAGAACTGCCCCTATAGACACCAAAGATCATCTAACAGCTGTGGCTTCTAGAAGCAGCAGTAACTGCTAAAATCTTGTGTTCAGGCAGTCTCTGCTGACGTTGCCCCATTCCCTCCCACCTGTTGAGACTGTATGCATCTCGTAGGCTGCCATGCAAAGTAGACATTGGTTGCCACACTCTGAAATTCAAATAGCTTTCTTAACCCTGCAAAATGGAGATCTAGGCTCTTCTAGATGTTTCATATAATGGACCCTTCCACAATGAACCTCCTGGCCTTTTGTATTTAAACAAACAGCACTCCTGTAAGGAATTCTAGCTGAGAGGCACAGTGGAAAGCAATGCTCAGACGCTTAACCACATCACATACTCACGGATTTACTTCAGACAGAAAACAACAACAAACGTAAGTTTCTTGATGAAACTGGAAAAATGTCAGTACCAATGATACCAAACAATCTTTTTTGTCTTGGTCGGGGCTCACTGTGGCTCTCTTCTTAGAAGCCTTGCGAGGAGGCTCATGGTTGTCTTCCTAGGCCCGGGCATGTCTTCACTGGCAACGTTAAAGCACTGCCATGGCTTGTGTAGTCGCAGCATAGCGTTGGAAAAGAGCCAACACACTTACAGTGGAGCACCCACAGGGACACTACTCGAAGAAGAATGTATGTTTCCTGTAGCATTTAACTATGTGTTTAAAGTCCATTTAAGTGGAGATGTCCACAGACATGAGAAATTTTAGTTGTCAAAATTACACTTAAGGCTTTAATAGATTACATTTTTCAGTCTCTGTCAATTTATGAGATACCAATTGTTGTGGGAACACGGGATTTGAGGGATGTGCCATTTTATTAGAATACAAAATTAAAATAGGAGCATAGTGTGATACTCAACCATCTATTGTGGGAACTGTATTTCTTTTGGCTAGGTTAATCCTGGATTTCATGTCAAAGATACAAGCAATCCAGTGTTGTTGTAGCCGTGTTAGTCCCAGGATATTAGAGAAACTAGAAGAAGTAAGAGACAAGGTGGGTGGGACCTGAAGAATAGCCCTATGTAAGCTCAAAAGCTTGTCTCTCTCACCAATAGAAGTTGGTCCAATACAAGATATTACCTCACCCACCTTGTATTTCGAAGATATGCACAGTCAGCTAAAAAAATAAGCAAAAAGCAAAAATAAATTGATGAGCTACCTCTCCTGCTAAACACATACTAAGAGAAACCCAAGTAATTGCTATGTAAGCCTAGTCTAGATACTGGTACTACTTACTAGCTCATGCTGAGCATTCTTTAGTTTGGATGGACAATGGGCCCCCCAAATACAATTTTTAAGAATTCTTATTTTTCCTCAATGTTCAGCTACACTCTAGTTCTAATTTTAACTGTTATACTATTTAACTACCAAAATAAAGACACTGACAGAAAATGGGGGTTTTCACAAAATCGAGTTTTTCCACAAAAGTTAAAAATAAATGTCTCCACGGATTTTCCGTTTTTTGATGAAAAGTTAAGGGATTTTTTTGCTAGGAAGAAAACATTTTCTGGATCAGTTCTACTAAGAGCCTTATCAGATTTCCTGAGCCTTGGCAAACAGATATCCCGGAAGTAGATTTTTAATATGGGAATATTAGTGTTCAACATTCAAGTCACAAGCTCATTTTCACA
The DNA here is from genome assembly GCF_965140295.1 of Lepidochelys olivacea. Taxonomy (NCBI): domain Eukaryota; kingdom Metazoa; phylum Chordata; order Testudines; family Cheloniidae; genus Lepidochelys; species Lepidochelys olivacea. The sequence continues at coordinate 83,299,261 of NC_140412.1, forward strand.
AACAGGAAGCAATGAAGGAATTCCTATCTCCCTGTGGCTCAATCATTTTTAGGGAGCAGAAAAACGAAGGACTGCTGCAAACAGATCCAGATAAGCAATCACAGTTGGAGTACCAAATACAAATAGCTTGATCAGGAAAGATCATTTTTTATTTAAGCTCCATACCTCACAAACCACGCAAGCACCACCTTTTCAGCTGCCAACTATGAACTCAGGCTGTTTGGATCCCTTCCCCTCCTCTTGTCAGTCAGCTCAACACATCAACTCTTTATACAAGTGGCCAGTAAGGAATGTTGCAAAGATTTTTTCTTTTTCCTCCATGACATTGAAATCCATCCATTTCCGAGTCCTCAGAACACTTATTTTTTCAATTAGAGTTAACTACCACATTCATTTCAAGGGCAATGAAAAGACAGTTTTCTTAGACTACTTGTAGAAAGAAAAGGAGTACTTGTGGCACCTTAGAGACTAACCAATTTATTAGAGCATAAGCTTTCGTGAGCTACAGCTCACTTCCTCAGATGCATATCGTGGAAACTGCAGCAGGCTTTATATATACACAGAGAATATGAAACAATACCTCCTCCCACCCCACTGTCCTGCTGGTAATAGCTTATCTAAAGTGATCATCAGGTGGGCCATTTCCAGCACCAATCCAGGTTTTCTCACCCTCCACCCCCCCACACAAACTCACTCTCCTGCTGGTAATAGCTCATCCAAACTGACCACTCTTCAAGTTTAAATCCAAGGTTGTACATGAAGAATTCAACTTCAAGCACGGAATTATATTTATAAGCACAATTCTGTATGAGAAAGCCTGGCTGAGGTGCAGGCAGGAGCAAATACTGGGACAGAGTAGTGGACAAACATATATATCAATCTTTCCTTCACATTATATTTGACAGTTTCACAATTATTTAGTTTAAGAAAAAACTAAGTTAGTTTAAGTTTTTAACTAATCTTTAAGTGAATTAGGGAAAAATCCAACTATGCAATATTGTGGGTGGGGACTGAAGAACTCCAAAATCAGGAAATTCCAAGTTACAGTTCTCACAACCGTAACTTGGCGAGATAGTGCACTCAGCCCACAAATGAAATCAACTGTCACTTCACAAAGACCCTGGCTACTGAGTAATGAGCAGCTCTGACTGGCTCAGAAGGGATTCTATTCCAGCCCTTTTTGTCCGTAGGAATGGCAAATGTAAGGTGTGTGATTTGAGAGATTGAAGGGTGGTTGGATAAAAGCAGAAAAAAATTGAGGGGTACATTCTTAATCTTCAACAGGGGCACTGAGGAACCCTCAATACACCACTTTCGGAAAAGTAGGAACAAAGTTTTGGAACAAAGTGATTATGCCTACAAGAAGCGAACAAACAATACATACATGTTTTACATTTATTTTATTCATATAAAAAAAGATTTTTATATACACCATGCTGTGCGTTAGCTGTTAAGTAACAATCTTACTGTTGTTACTCCTCTCACTCCTCCTTCAGCCCATCCCCACTGTTTTGTTGCCCCAAACCTCCAAAGTATCATATCTGAAGTTAGACTAAGCTCCTTGGTGACTATGTCACTATGTAGGAATGATATCAGGAGGGCCAAATCGCACCTGGAGCTGCAGCTAGCCAGAGATGTCAAGAGTAACAAGAAGGGTTTCTTCAGGTATGTTGGCAACAAGAAGAAAGCCAAGGAAAGTGTGGGCCCCTTACTGAATGAGGGAGGCAACCTAGTGACAGAGGATGTGGAAAAAGCTAATGTACTCAATGCTTTTTTTGCCTCTGTCTTCACTAACAAGGTCAGCTCCCAGACTGCTGCGCTGGGCATCACAAAATGGGGAAGAGATGGCCAGCCCTCTGTGGAGATAGAGGTGGTTAGGGACTATTTAGAAAAGCTGGACGTGCACAAGTCCATGGGGCCAGACGAGTTGCATCCGAGAGTGCTGAAGGAATTGGCGGCTGTGATTGCAGAGCCATTGGCCATTATCTTTGAAAACTCGTGGCGAACCGGGGAAGTCCCGGATGACTGGAAAAAGGCTAATGTAGTGCCAATCTTTAAAAAAGGGAAGAAGGAGGATCCTGGGAACTACAGGCCAGTCAGCCTCACCTCAGTCCTTGGAAAAATCATGGAGCAGGTCCTCAAAGAATCAATCCTGAAGCACTTACATGAGAGGAAAGTGATCAGGAACAGCCAGCATGGATTCACCAAGGGAAGGTCATGCCTGACTAATCTAATCGCCTTTTATGATGAGATTACTGGTTCTGTGGATGAAGGGAAAGCAGTGGATGTATTGTTTCTTGACTTTAGCAAAGCTTTTGACACCGTCTCCCACAGTATTCTTGTCAGCAAGTTAAGGAAGTATGGGCTGGATGAATGCACTATAAGGTGGGTAGAAAGCTGGCTAGATTGTCGGGCTCAATGGGTAGTGATCAATGGCTCCGTGTCTAGTTGGCAGCCGGTATCAAGTGGAGTGCCCCAAGGGTCGGTCCTGGGGCCGGTTTTGTTCAATATCTTCATAAATGATCTGGAGGATGGTGTACATTGCACTCTCAGCAAATTTGCGGATGATACTAAACTGGGAGGAGTGGTAGATACGCTGGAGGGGAGGGATAGGATACAGAAGGACCTAGACAAATTGGAGGATTGGGCCAAAAGAAATCTGATGAGGTTCAATAAGGATAAGTGCAGGGTCCTGCACTTAGGACGGAAGAACCCAATGCACAGCTACAGACTAGGGACCGAATGGCTAGGCAGCAGTTCTACGGAAAAGGATCTAGGGGTGACAGTGGACGAGAAGCTGGATAGGAGTCAGCAGTGTGCCCTTGTTGCCAAGAAGGCCAATGGCATTTTGGGATGTATAAGTAGGGGCATAGCGAGCAGATCGAGGGACGTGATCGTTCCTCTCTATTCGACATTGGTGAGGCCTCATCTGGAGTACTGTGTCCAGTTTTGGGCCCCACACTACAAGAAGGATGTGGATAAATTGGAGAGAGTCCAGCGAAGGGCAACAAAAATGATTAGGGGTCTGGAACACATGACTTATGAGGAGAGGCTGAGGGAGCTGGGATTGTTTAGCCTGCAGAAGAGAAGAATGAGGGGGGATTTGATAGCTGCTTTCAACTACCTGAAAGGGGGTTCCAAAGAGGATGGCTCTAGGCTGTTCTCAATGGTAGCAGATGACAGAACAAGGAGTAATGGTCTCAAGTTGCAGTGGGGGAGGTTTAGATTGGATATTAGGAAAAACTTTTTCACTAAGAGGGTGGTGAAACACTGGAATGCGTTACCTAGGGAGGTGGTAGAATCTCCTTCCTTAGAGGTTTTTAAGGTCAGGCTTGACAAAGCCCTGGCTGGGATGATTTAACTGGGAATTGGTCCTGCTTCGAGCAGGGGGTTGGACTAGATGACCTTCTGGGGTCCCTTCCAACCCTGATATTCTATGATTCTATGTCTTACTATCTTGTGAACTGCCTAACACACCTGTGTGCTGTAAAATACATACTGAATAGGTTTCTATTGTGTAATGAAAATTATAGCATCCAACATTTATGGTTAATAGCGGCGAGATACTTCTACTTTGCTACTCTTAGTGAACAACTTGCAGGTGCAGCTGTACCTCTAGGTGGATTCCATCCCTGCAGGGACAGGTTGGAGGATAGCATCTCAGGATTTCTTTCAGCCAGCACTAAGCAGTTGGGTGAGAGGATGGAGTTAAGAAGGATGTATGACAAAACCCCTTGAATCTTGCAAATATTTCAGCCAGAATGGCAAATTCTATCGTATTTCCAGTGGTTCTATTACCTTTCCTAATCACAATTTAATGTAGCTCCCCTTGTCCCATAAGTCCCCTTGTCCCATAAATCATACTACTTTAGCTTGTTGGACTTTATAGCGCTCCTACCAAAATTCTTACCAGTAGCTGGTCACCATTCAGAACAGTATTAACTTGGACAGCCATGTGTTATACTAGAAGGCAACGTAATTTCGATGAATAAATGTTACTTTCCTTTTACGCAACAGTTGTTTCAGCATTCAATTTTCAAAGTAGTAATGAAAACAGCCAACTTTTATTACTGCATTTACCAGGAACATAATCCTTACGTATATAAAACCTTGTTTTCATATCTCACGCTTGCAAAACACACAAAGTATTCCCCTAAATACTGTTTTATAGAGCAATAAATCTAGTAATAACCATAAACAAAGTTAGCTTGTGAAGTATTTTATACAGCCTTCAGTATTTTCAACCTGTGTACATTATACTGCTCATGTAAAATTTTTGAAGATTCTAGATAAGATTTTTCAATGCCTTAAAATACTAAATTCATATCATCCTCAACTAAAATTGCATTTAAAGATTATTACAGCACTAACGTACATTAAGAACATAAGACCTGCCATACTAGATCAGATCATGGCCCATCTTGGGTAGTATCCTGTCTTTGACAGCAGCCAGTACCAGAGCGTCCAGTGGAGTGTAGAGAACAGGGCAATTATGGAGTGATCCACACTATCTTCCACTCCAAACTTCTGTTAATGAGAGGTTTAGGGTCACCCCAACCGTGGGGTTGCATTCCCGACCATCTTGACTATTAATCACTGATGGACCTATCCTCCATGAATGTATGGAGTGTGGCTGTAGCTATGTCGGTCCCAGGATATGAGAGAGACAAAATGGGTGAGGTAATATCTTTTATTAGACCAACTTCTGTTGGTAAGAGAGACACGCTTTCAAGCTACAAAGAGTTCCATGTGATTAGTTGTGCCTTGTGTGAAAAAAGTACTTCCTCTTGTTTGTATTAAACTTGCTGTCTGTTAATTTCATTGGGTGACCCATGGTTTTTTATTTTCTCTTTCACACTTCTCTATTCACTTTTTCCACACCATTTGTGATTTTATAGACCTGTATCATATTACTCCCTCCCCAGTTGTTTCTTTTTTAAACTGAACAGCCCTATTGTTTTTAGTCTGTCCTCATATGGAAGCCGTTCTATATTCTTAATTATCTTTATCACTCTCCTCTTAACCTTTTCCAGGTCCACTATATCTTTTTTGAGAAGGGGCGACCTAATACTTCCTAACATACTGTTAGCCTTTTTTACCCCTTCTGCACACTGTGGAAATTTTCAGAGAACTATCCACGGTGACTCCAAGATCTCTTACTTGAGTGGTAATAGCTAATTTAAAACCCATAACTGTATATGTGGTATTATTTTTTCCAATGTGCATTACTTTACACCTATCAAGGTTGCATTTTACCTGCCATTTTCTTCCCAGTCATATAACACAGTTATGCTTTAGTGTATAAAAACATCCTCACTTTTTTTCACGGTCTGTGTGTATAAAAACATCCTCACTGTATTTTCCACTTTATGCATCCGATGAAGTGAGCTGTAGCTCACGAAAGCTTATGCTTAAATAAATTGGTTAGTCTCTAAGGTGCCACACGTACTCCTTTTCTTTTTGCAAATACAGACTAACACAGCTGTTACTCTGAAACCTGGCTTTAGTGTTTGTCAGCAGGGACCCTATTTATAATTAAGGTTGAGTTGAAGTTTCCATTGTAAGCCTCCTTTTTCAGTTGGCTCAACTTTCTAAAATTCTTTCTAGTCTGAAATTTTCCAGACTTGATTACAATATGGTTATTTTAAATGAAATCTTTAGCAAAATTAGATCAGCCACTTTTGAGTAACAAAAACATGAAGAAAACCTACCATGATTTTCTCACATGTTCCAAACACAGACAGCTCAATTGGACAACTCAAAATTGGCCAAAGCTAGAAACCTCAAACATGGCCTGTTTTACAGTCCACACTGAGAAAGAGCGAGCTACTTAATATTTTTCAATTTTCTGGTGTATAAAATATTCATTTGTACAAATTTTTCTTAGAAGTCTTTTTGATCTCCTTCCTCTGAAGGATCAGCGATGGCCACAGATGGAGATGAAACATTGGATGGTTATGGCCAGGGCTCTGAGAGGGCACCAAGCTTCCTCTCTCAGATGCTTGGCTGGCTGGTTCTTGCTGACATTCACAGGGTTTAACTGATCACCATATGCAGGTCAGGAAGAAATCTGGCAGTGCCATTAGAACAGTTTCACCATCCTCTGCAGTGTGTGGGTACGTGTCACTTGCCAAGATTATCTGGATATATCCGATTTAATCATTTCTCTGCCATTATGGGGGCCTTGGTGATCCTTCCTTTTATTTGCCTGTGGCACATAATAGTCTAGTTTCCTGTGGGCTGTAAAACACTGGTCTAATTTTAGTTGTTCGGTTGAGTATGCAGGTGCTGGGCAATGCTAGTGGCCTTCAATATACAAGAGGGTAGACTAGATGATTTGGTGGTCCCTTCTGGACTTAAACTCTATGATTTAGACCATGTCTACAAGTTACAAGCTTACAGGGGCACAGCTGTATCAATACAGCTGTGTTGTTGTAAGAGCGCTCATGTACTGTGTAGCCAAGTTATACCGATAGGAGAGAGCTTTTCCATCGACATAACAAAACCAGTTCAACAAGCAGCGGTAGCTATGTCAGCAGGAGAGCGTCTCCTGTCCACACAGCACACGAGCACTTATGCCGACAAAACTTATGTTGCTCAGGAGGGTGTTTTTTCCACACCTGAGCAGCAGAAGTTTTGACAAGGTAAGTGATAGTGTAGACATGGGTTTAGTCATTTTTCCAATTTAACCTCGTGCTATCTACTATAACTCGTTAATATTTTCTGAATTTTGGATTAAAATTCAAATATCCAATTCCAAAAAAGGAATGAATGTTTGCAGAAATTTCATTTCTTTTTTAACCAACTATACAGCGCGGGCCAAAGCTTTCAGAATTTCCAAGTTTCGGTGAGAAAGATCGTGATTTGGAGGGAGTGAGAAAACTAGTTAACTTTTCGTAAGGGCAAGAACCTCATGAAAATGAAACCTACTCCCCACCTGTTTAGCATGGCTCTAACAATTTCAACATATTGCATCTTCTGCAGTATCAATCAACAGATAAATATTGCTTAAACACAGTTTTTAGCTACAGACTTTTTGGTAGTGTTTATCAACTGTATATGAGCATGTCACAAACAGTAATGAATTCATTATTCACACCCTCTGAGGTAAGGAAGTATCTCCACTTTCTAGATGGAGAACTAAGGCAGAGATATTAAGTGTTTTACCCAGTGTCGTACAGGAAGTCTGTGACAGGGTATGCATACCCCACACTGAGCCGGAAGGGATTAACCCCACACTATGGGTGGAGGAAGTCCCACCCCTCGGCCTGTACTGGGCATGCTCCAAATGCTATGCTAGTATAAAAGGGGGCAGCCCTGCTCAGTCTGGTCTGACCATCAGAGAGGAAGGACCTTTGGCTGAAGCTCCAGCTGAGGAGCCGTCACAGCCCTTGCCTGCGGGAGCCGGAGATCTGAAGATCCGGACCGGAGATCTGTGGCCATTGGAGTCCCAGGGAGTTACCTGCGCCGAGGTGCCAGGAGACTCCGCTGCCCCATGGACTGCAGCTTCAGGAAGAGCAGTAGGATGTGACCCAGGAAGGTTGAGCGAGGAAGGGTATCTCGTACCCGTGCAAGGTCAGAATGTTTCGGTGGGATTCCCTGCTGACCCAGTGGCAGACCATTCCGCCACTGTTAAGGCCCTGGGTCGGGGCCCAGTGGAGTCGGGTGGTCCCAGACTACCACTCTCCTGGTGATGGTCCCCCAGGTATTGGCCACTAGGCCACACTGCCCCATATCTGAGGGCTGCCATATTGACTCTGGCCACTAGGCCATCCTGCTCTATACCCGAGGGCTGCTGCTTAGACCCTAATCATAGAATCACAGAATATCAGGGTTGGAAGGGACCTCAGGAGGTCATCTACTCCAACCCCCTGCTCGAAGCAGGACCATCCCCAACTAAATCATCCCAGCCAGGGCTTTGTCAAGACTGACCTTAAAAACTTCTAAGGAAGGAGATTCCACCACCTCCCTAGGTAATGCATTCCACTGTTTCACCACCCTCCTAGTGAAAAAGTTTTTCCTAATATCCAGCCTAAACCTTCCCAACTGCAACTTGAGACCATCACTCCTTGTTCTGTCATCTGCTACCACTGAGAACAGTCTAGAGCCATCCTCTTTGGAACCCCCTTTCAGGTAGTTGAAAGCAGCTATCAAATCCCCCCTCATTCTTCTCTTCCGCAGACTAAACAATCCCAGTTCCCTCAGCCTCTCCTCATAACTCATGTGTTCCAGACCCCTAATCATTTTTGTTGCCCTCCGCTGGACTCTTTCCAATTTTTCCACATCCTTCTTGTAGTGTGGGGCTCAAAACTGGACACAGTACTCCAGATGAGGCCTCACCAATGTTGAATAGAGGGGAACGATCACGTCCCTCGATCTGCTGGCAATGCCTACTCATACAGCCCAAAATGCCATTGGCCTTCTTGGCAACAAGGGCACACTGTTGACTCATATCCAGCGTCTCGTCCACTGTAACCCCTAGGTCCTTTTCTGCAGAACTGCTGCCGAGCCATTTGGTCCCTAGCCTGTAGCGGTGCATGGGATTCTTCCGTCCTAAGTGCAGGACTCTGCACTGTCCTTGTTGAACCTCATCAGATTTCTTTTGGCCCAATCCTCTAATTTGTCTAGGGCCCTCTGTATCCTATCCCTACCCTCCATATCTACCTCTCCTCCCAGTTTCATGTCATCTGCAAACTTGCTGAGGGTGCAATCCACACCATCCTCCAGATCATTTATGAAGATATTGAACAAAACCGGCCCCAGGACCAACCCTTGGGGCACTCCACTTGATACCGGCTGCCAACTAGACTTGGAGCCATTGATCACTACCCGTTGAGCCCGACAATCTAGCCAGCTTTCTATCCACCTTATAGTCCATTCATCCAGCCCAAACTTCTTTAACTTGCTGGCAAGAATACTGTGGGAGACCGTGTCAAAAGCTTTGCTAAAGTCAAGCAACACCACGTCCACTGCTTTCCCCTCATCCACAGAGCCAGTTATCTCGTCACAGACGGCAATTAGATTAGTCAGGCAAGACTTGCCCTTGGTGAATCCATGCTGACTGTTCCTGATCACTTTCCTCTCCTCTAAGTGCTTCAGAATTGATTCCTTGAGGACCTACCTGCTCCATGATTTTTCCAAGGACTGAGGTGAGGCTGACTGGCCTGTAGTTCCCAGGATCCTTCTTCCCTTTTTTAAAGATGGGTACTACATTAGCCTTTTTCCAGTCGTCCAGGACTTCGCCCGATCGCCTTGAATCTCATTGTGGCAAGACCCAAGGTAGTCTGGTAGGCTGTAACCACAGTATCAGCACACACCCTGCCCACCCCAACAAGGGACAGGGCATGCATACATCACCACAAAATCTGACTGACATTGGAAGAGACCCCAGATCTCCTGATTCAAAGTCACGTACTTTACCAAAGGCATCCTTCCTCTCTGGTTAAGGTTCTAAAATAAGATGGAGAGTAGGGGAATATTCTCTTTAACAAATGACAAAACCTCCCAATAATTTATTTACATTTTGAGGTCTATCATAAGGAAAAGGACTAAAGTCTTGTATGAATGAAAGATTAGATCTCCAATCATTTTACACTCCGTATTAAACTTGCCGGAATGATGAGTCACAGCAATGTTCCTATTTAAAATGTTAATAACTTTTCAGCTTTGATTAATCAAGTAATCTTTGGTATCATGCACTGGATCTCTGAGAACTGAAAACTAAAATCTAGGTTCTTTTTTTTATTTATGTGAAAGTTCTTAAAAAAATTTTAGGATACACTTGTTTAGGGTGTTATCTTTCAAGAACCCCTTGTACAATTTTGTTCAAATTTGGTAGAAATATATATTCGCCCTAGGCCTAATCTACTAATTTGGAGGCCTCTGTGACATGTGGATTTTGAAAGAGGTGAGGGGAAAGACACTGGGTTTATAATGAAAAGCTCAGATGAAGCCTCAGCTACGGAATAGGATGTTGCTGCACAATGTGATTAATTCAAGTTACACTCCAAGGAGCAAAGAAAGGGGAGGGCCTCAGGAAATATTGGTCTCTTCCAGTCAATCTTTTGCATCTCAACCCTTCTATCTTGAAAATACTGTAACTCAATTTATTAAAAGCAACACTTATGTATATCAGGATGAGGTAATGATGGAGTGGTTTCTTATATTTATGGAGCTAGGTTTAATCCTAAACATTGAATTGTTTGGTTATATTTGGCATTTACTCTTTTCTTCCTGCTGGCAAAAGTATTCATGCTGCACCTGAGTGCATATAACGGTTTCCCAAAGAACCATAAAGCATATTCTTCCAAAGCGATTTTTGTCTAGAAAGACACAGGAAGTCTTAACTGAGTTATTTTGGTTTTACTTACTACTGTCTGTGGTACTTAAATGAAGATGGTCAGCAGTTATTCCTAGTTATTCTCTTCTGGAGCAAATAACTGTTCCATACTAAAATTCAAAAATTAGTTTTCAGATTCTGAAAGTATAGCAACTGTATTTGTTAAAAGAGAGGTTTATATGAATGGAAATGAAATCTGCAGAATGAATATTTTTTAAATTTCTTCACCAAGAAACATTTTAAGTTTTTCCAAAATACAGACACTCTGCTTGTTAGTAGTTTTTTAAAAAGCAAATTTATGCAGATTAGTATTATAAACACATTACATAATGATCATTTGTTTATTAATAAAGCACAAATATTTTCCATTTGCCAAACCATTTCTTATTTTGCTCGGAACAGGCAAAGAGCACAAAACTTATCTGTCAAATAAAATGTAAGGTTTCTAGAAAAAAACTTAAAACTAGTTATATAATTAAACTACAAGGCCACTTAGGCCTGAGGCTAAAAAGCCTATTGTTATTCACAGCACTTTTGACCAAGGAATCAGGTTACACAATCTTTTTGTGGCAGCAGAGTGATATTTATGATTTCATATCTGCCTAAAGACCCTATCTTGCTACTACCAGAGCTTTTTCTTTTTGCTCCGCAGCGTTTCTAAGTATAGTGACAGCCACATCAGGCTTTACTAGTAGCAGTGCATGCTCAGTGAAAATCTGGGAAATATAAGTGGAAACATGAGAGACGGCTTTATTTGGCAGTGCTAAAAAAATATCAGGACAAATGGCTAAACAGTGTTGGGACAGCAGGATGAATAATCAATGAGCAGAGAGCAAGATAGAGGCTCCCTCAGAGTCTGGATCGACAATCGACAGCTGAGAGATTATTTTTTGCAATGGTTGACTAAATATGGTCAGGGAAGAGAGAGGCACAAGAGAGCCTGTTTGCCTGGGAGTGCATGTTTCAAATGCTTAGCTGCCTATAAAGCTGTAACAGTTTTGCTCATGCCCGCTGAGTGGGAAATACAGTTAGTTTCTTCTACCGTGTGCATGTGGGAGCCCTGACCTCACAAACAGACTTGACCTCTGGAGATGGAAAGTAGCTTCAACACAGATCTGCCTATAGTTAAGCCTGGAAACTTAACCTCAAGCAAGAACACATGCAGTGCAATATCTAAGGAGCTGGAAGAAATCTCTCTTTTTTTTGGTCACTCCAACTTTTTCTCTGATTATTTTTATCTGCCAATGGGCTGAGTTCACCATCCCAGGGCTTCCTAGCATCTTTCCTTGGACACTTAATTCTTAGCCCAGCAGCCACAAGGTATTCATTTCTATGCAACATCATCCATATTTTATCAACCCAAGAAAGGTAGCAGCACCAAGTAAGCTTCTCTGTTCACACTATTTTGCTTTGAAGTTTTATCTATTTAAGGTGGTAAGGTACTGTATTCACTGACACTTCCCCCCTACTCCCCCTCGCATATAATGAAGAGCTGAATCAGACGGAACACTCAGGATGAGATGGCTGCTGCTGATGTATCTCTCTAGGTCATTACCTCTCTTCCAGCTGTATGATACTAAGCTTACAGGTAATGGAACAACAGGAGGCCTGTGTTATTCTGCACATTTAAAGGATACCTATGACTTTCTGCATGTTTAACTATTATTTACTAGATTGTTTATATTGTTATACTCGTACCTCTATGCTGGGCACAGCTTAATTTCAGTGTGTTAAAGTATCAAACATTTGTAGTGTAAAGAGCAGGCTTAGCGAAAACTCTAGTCCAAATTTCACAGCAGATACAGGACAGATCTTTTATCAGATATGCTCTGGTAGTGTACTGCCATGCAATGATTTCAAAAAATCAAAATGACTTAATTTTAGTGAAAAGCATCACCTTACCTTACAAATCACAACTAACTCAAACATTTTAAAACTGTATTTAAAAAAGTCAATAGTACAGTAATTCACTGCTTAGCTCCAAAATATATTTGTTGGATTTTTACTGATCTACCTTAGATGTACAAGAAAACAACCCATTTTAAACCTAGAATGTGCGTGCTGTAATTCTAATGCTGCATTGCTGTTTCTCCTTGTAGTTCTGTGCTAGCTACTGCCACACTCTGATTTGCTCTCTATCAGCTGCACTAGCTTTTTGTCATGGGCTGCAGAAATTTTTACTTCCACTGCTCTCCCCTTTTCTCAGGACTATTAAATTTACTAATTTTTAAGCTTATTTCAAATTAGCGTTTCTAACACGGGAAAGACAAAGGTTACTCTTACTATAACGGACACCAACTTTTTTTTTTTTTTAAAAACACCTAACTATAAATTAGGTACTCAATCTACTTCTGGCAGCTCTTTAAAGGTCACACCCTGCCAGCACACTGCATGTTTACTGGTCATTAAAAGCTGATCATGTACCTCTGAACCACAGAATGTGATGAAAGGGGATAAAATTCAATTTAAAGAGGTGAACATTTATCATTTATGTAAACTGGCATTGATATTGCAAGCCTGAAAAAGATTCTGCGACTGAAGCAGGTGGGCGACTACACAAACTCAAAAAAACTATTCCAGAAGTGCTGAATAAGCACTAGCTATCACATATGACCTATGGCCCGCTAAAAGCCCAAATCCTGCCACAATAGTTTTTTTAAAAATTCAATGTCATCATCTTTTCAATTAGCAGGATCATCAGCATTGTGGGAGGGTTTTTTTGTTTTTGGTTGTTTTTTTTTTTGTTTTGTTTTAAGTCTGGATCTGCAGTAGAGATACTAGACCTGGGGGGAAGGATTTTTTGAGTGGGGGGAAAGGGGTGAAGGTTATTTCCTTCCATCATATTAGATGAGTTTATACTTCCCTTCAGGATACTAAATGCAATCTGTATACCACCATGGAAATCTGGCAGAAGACTCAAAGAAAACTGAAGTTCTTATGGTGGACTACAATTATCCATTCCAGGAAAGTACTTTGCAAAGCCACCCATCAATGACAGCTCTACCTTCAAAACTGGCCAGCCAGAATGAACACCAAGAGACAACAAAAATCTGGATAAGTGCTTCAAATGTCCATGTCATCACGGAACATGGAACTGTAATACACTTTAAGTCACTTTGCAGGTAAATTGCATTGTAAAGTTCAGTCTTAGTAAAAAAGTTAGCTTATAACAAGTTTATTACAAGATTGTTCTTTTAAAGAAATGACAACAGGCATTCTGCATCTTCTAACAAGGAAAGGAACGAAAAAGCAAAATACTTTCAGATTCATTTGACAGATAGCTGAGCAACTATATGTATTCCTGCCCAGAGTACATACTTCTTTATGTACCCATATGAACATACAATGCTATGGAATGTAAAGAAGTATGTATTTTTGGCAGGCACTGAACAACCAGTAAGAGGAAACTAAACTGCAGCTGGAAGAAACAGGTCTCCTATTGTTTGAATGACTTTCATGTGGCAAATTAACTTGGTATGGGTCAGATGACACTTGCTACTGCCAAAGTAAAATCACTTATTGCTTATGAATCATGAAACATTATCCCAAGACACTTATTTAGAGGGTGGGTAGAGAAAGTTCTGTTATTGGTTGTAGATAAGTTATGAACAAAAACTTCAGGGTTTTTGTTTATAAATTCAAAATATAAGTTTGGAAATGCAAACAATCACACCAGAACACTCTGGATAAAATATATAATCTATCTGCAAAACTGATTGTCAATCTTATTCAGGATAATCTTTTGTACCCTAACTTTATTCAACTAAAACAGACTTTTTTAAAGATTATCTGAAGAAATGAGGCATGTGATTTTTAAAAAAAAATCTTAAGTCTGCAGACCATGCTCTGATTCCAAAATTAAGTTTACCTAATAATTCATAGACACTGAGTCTATGGAGTCTACCGAGTAATTAACACCGTTGTAAGAAACTGCTTGGCAGTTCGTCTTTGATTTAGCAAACACAAGAGAAAAATGTTTTCAAAATAATTTTAAATTACCATATACAAATTCTAATACTTTAGACACACAAGTCTGGTGTTTCTCCAAATCAACCCTTATTAAACTCACTGAGAGCTTGGATGGAATAAACTGCAGTGTCAGGTTCATGCATGTAAAGTGACAATGCAGAGATTTCTAGGCCACAGCTGCCAGTCAGCGGATTAAGGCTAATGACAGATTACAAAACAAAAACACAGGAATGACAGAACACAGGATTCCTATATTTTTCTGAAAATTGTAGTCTAATTTTAACAAAATTGGTTAAGCAATTCTGAATTACATATTAAATTATCCAATTTATACTTCTGCTCCTTCAACTCTTCACCTAAAATTTCAGTTTTAAATTATGAAACCCTTAATTTGGTAAGATGTAATTGTAAAAACTATATGAAAAATAAGAAAGGTGAAGCTGTCAACAGAAGCATGCCATTTATTTATTTCTAAAATTAATGTTAACTAAAACACACGAACATATTCAGGCTCTGACTAAAATCACTCAACACGAAGAAATTTTTAAGTAACGAATGACTTATGCTGCACCTAATCATGTATAGATATTACACGAGAATCCGAACAGTAATCCTTGCATATCATATATGCTTGTCGTAACAGGCACAATTGGCCCAGATTAAAGAATAAAGATTCTGAGTCCACTCGGTTTTTTATTTTAATATTTTAAAATTCTGGGATAATTTTTTGTGTCAGGAAAGGAAAATCTCAAATGTAAGAGATCCAATGGATAATTATGCCTTCAAAAATATTAATTTATTGGATACGTGTGCCATTTTTCAAATGAAATGTTTTTTAATCACTACGAAATACCAAAAATTATTAGGTATCACCAGATATTTTTTACAAACAAGTATTGAGCTGGAACTGTAGAATTACACTTATATAAAAAGGAATCAAAGTAATGTAACTGTAGTCATAAGGTAATTTTTAATAAATTGGTCTGAAAGTTATTTTCCACATGATCAAATATCTTGGAATGCAGCCTGTATAGAACTCCAACCTCCAAATTACAAGCTGTTTTATAATGGAAAAAAGCTGAACTATCAGCAACTCTACTGGGTTTCGTAATGCTGTTTAGCTTCTAGGCTCGTAACTGACAGATTTACAGACAGAGCCAAATTCACTATTGGAGTAAGTGGACACAACTTCATTTACTTCTCTGAAGCTTTCCTTCTTATGTCAGCAATTGATATGTAGGTTTCAGTCTACATATCTGACTATCTTTACTAAAGATCAAACTTATTGTGACAGGCTCTTTATAGCGAGCCACTGATGCTGAATCCTCTCTTGCTAGGCCATAATAAGACAGCAATTCTACTATGAAACAAAATGACAGTTCTCAGAGAGATATAAAAGTTAAAATTATATATTGACATGGCTTCTTGCTAGCTCATGTTAACATATCTCTAAGAATATACTCAGTCACTCTAAAATGTCACATCCATCACTTAGGTCAGCTGTTCAATTTTAACTGAGCACATGCTGAACTCTGGGCATCTGCTGACACTGTTGTAACTCAAATATTTCAACTGTGTGACTGACAGGGATAACAGATGCTGACATTATCAAATGCTACACTGCTGTTTTCCATGGCCATTTTTTTGCCCCGATATGGCCAGTACATGAAACTGTATTGCCATCCAAAAGCACACTTGAGCAGCTGGATCTGTAACACAGCTCCTGTATAACCGGTAAAAATAGAAGCCACTTTTATAGCTGTCTTTAATGCTTAAGTTCAAATGACGCACCTGCTAGGTTTCTATTAGGATAGATGGTGTAAAAAATATATTTACATAAATTTCATCACTAGATTTCACAACAAACAGATGAAGACTACACTTGACAGGAGCATTATTAGTGCATGGTTTGAACTAATGTCTCCCTGGCAAAGCTTAAAAAACCCCCACAGGTCTTCAAATGCAATATTTGTCTGTTTAGTGTATCTATTGCAGTTTACCAGCACAAATTACCTTTAAGAAAATGCATGAAATAGAAGCACGTTTAACTCTA
Organism: Lepidochelys olivacea; assembly: GCF_965140295.1. Classification (NCBI taxonomy): domain Eukaryota; kingdom Metazoa; phylum Chordata; order Testudines; family Cheloniidae; genus Lepidochelys; species Lepidochelys olivacea. The sequence continues at coordinate 83,315,622 of NC_140412.1, forward strand.
CTTATAAAAGATATGTAGTGTGTTAAGGAACCTTTCACCTAAAAGGGCTTTAGATAAAGAAAATTCCAGATTGATAACATCAGGTGTTTGTACAGAAAGAGAAAGGAAGTGTCAACAGAAAAAAATTCCAGTCTACTATAGTGTATATATGGGAATTCCTAAAGTGAACGCTAAGCAGAAATGTACCAAAATGAATTAAAAGCACTTGACATTTATAAGAGAGAGGCTACAATACTCCTCTTTCCACAACCTAATCTGTTACTTGTGCTAATCAACTATTGTACTAAAGCAGCAGCAAGATATAACGCGGGGGCGGGGGAGCGTGGCGAGACAGGAAGAGTGTTGCCTTCTCCAGTGCAATTTAATTTAATGAGTAAAAGGAATAAATATAAGTGGCGCTATACATAAATCCAAACACGACTCCAAAATTAATCAAAAGAAAAAACTTTTAACACTGCAACTGTACTTTAACATGAGGCTAACCCATAGTTACAAATTGTGCCTACAAAGGTGCTAGAAGACAGAACAGATTGGTAAATTGTATAAGGCATTCTGGGGTAAATGTTTCCTTCCTGCCCTCCCTCCAAAAATGACTTAAGTTAAATCTTCAATTACTTTAAAAATCAAAAGCAAAGTGTCAATAAGTATAACATTTATAGCTGAAAAATGTGTGTACTTTTAAAATTATACATGTACAGTTAAAAAACCCAGCTGTGTTGTTATAAAAAGTTACAGCCTTCCTGCACTCCAATGCTTTGCTAAAGCTGGTAAAATGGAACCAAATCACCTCTTCAATGGATTTGGTCCCCTTCAACCAGCTGTAGCTATGCATTGATCACGACAGGATATCAACTATTTTCAATAATGGACTTAACACTTGTATAATGGCAACTTTGAACATGCTTCAACTATTCTGGACAGATTAAATGCACACTGTCAACAGAAAGAAACAAATGTGAAAGTATGGTATTCAGTTATACTTCAGGATGTCCCAAAGGCTGTATTTCTAGATAAACATTTAATTGTGGAATTACTTGTGTTTCGCTTTCTGTTCTTATTTAGTAAAAAAATGGTACCAATGGTAATTTCTATAAGAAAAGAATTAGGCATTCAAATAAATTGATTGTTCAGTCATGTATTGCTTCCTGGTTTTTCTAAAGGTTTCTCCCTCCTGCTTTAAAAACACATACAAAGGGAGGGGGGAGAGGGGGAAATGTACTCTATCATCATATTTATTCTGCTTCACAGATAATCTTTTTCTAACAATACTGTACTAGAGAGGAAATTCCTAAGGGTAGCAAGTGTATTTGCATTTTGTACATGTTGAGAATATTATTTACAATTAACAGCTAATAAATTTGTCACTGACCTTGATGCTACACTCTAATTCGCTACCTAATCGCAGGTCTAACCCTGAGAGATTATATTCCCTCCCCACTCACATTTAGAAAAGTCTTCTGTGAAAGCATTTTTAGAACTTATTTCTATACTTTAATACCTTCTTTAAGCGAATGTCTTTTATGTTCAGCTTCCCAAATTGGATCACATGCACTTACTGAATTAAGTGCAAATACCAAGTCAAGATAATTTTCATCCTTTTAGAAAAATTACTAAAATATTAGCACTTCCCCTACACCCAACTTATTGCCCTGGCAACTTAGTCATCCAAATATGTCTGAGAATAACACCCCCTCCCCCGCGAAGTACTCCTGTAATTCTTACGCTAAACATACTTTTGACAAATCCCATTTCTCTATTCCACCACCAACAACCAGTTCAGTACCTCACCCATATATAACATGAATTCACCCAATACAAATACCAAAACAGATAATAGCAAAAGGATTTCCAACACCATTTTAAAGACATGTATAATCTCCCAAATTGTAATTACTAGTTTGTGAACAAATTAGTCTCTGCAGCAAAACATATGGCATACAATACTAAAGAAAAGTATTTGAAAAGTGCATCTAACTGTGAGACATTCAGCTTCTGTTCCCACTTAAAGCTAAACTATACTAAAATTATAACTTTGAATTATTCCTTTGATGAACTGGTAATATGGATGCCCAACAAAGGATGGTAATCTGTACAGCCATTACTTAAGAAGTTCTTTTGTGCAAAAAGACTATTCAATTTAAGATGTTAATTCCACTATTCTTTAAGTTTTATTCCCAAGACAGAATGCAGAATCAAGACGGTTGCGGCTATGGGGACAAGTGCACTCACTCACTCTTCACAGCTACATTCTTTAGCTCAAAATATTTGAAGCAACAGAAGATTTCTGGACAAGTTAAATATAACCATGATTATGGTAATTTGGAAAATATATGATTGACCCGTAATATATACTCAAGTCCTATTTTTGTTTCTATTTGGTTCTTGTAAAAGCTGGTTAATGTAAGAAATGGACATATCTCAAAATTAGAGAAATGTCTTTACAACTTTGATCAATGGGGTTCATTATCTTTAGGGTTAAAAGGCTGAAGCTAATGAGTTTGTAACAATGTGGTCTATTTAGGTGGACTCAAAAATTGTAACAAGGTTCTCTGTTAAATAAAAATGAAATTTCTACACACTTCCTCCATCTATCTTGAACATAATTGATTCTTCTTACTCAGCAATTCCTTTAAGCATCAAGTATATCTATGGCACATACGAAATAAGGTCTACTGTATTGTATACATTTTACATTCTACTATAAAAGCCAAGAAAACTGTTATTCTACACTGATTGTTCTTTCATACATGTACACACATAGGGGTAAAATATCCTACTTGTTACAATAATTAAAACTCAAGCATTAGGATTCTGATTATTGACCGTAATCAACATATGATCATTAAGACACACTTACTGTATCCGCACAAGCACACTTTCATAGAAGGACAAATGCGGAGAAAAAAATTCTGAATTATCTAAAACTATAAACCAGTTAACTATTTACTGCCTTGTTTTAATTTAATATTTTCTACTTAATATCCAAAAATCAATTAAACATTTAGTGATTTTTCAGATTGTCAATTAAAACAAAACATTAGAAAGAAGGCATTGGGAAATAAGCAATGATCAAATTAAAAACTGAAATGGCAATATATTAAAACTTTGCAATTCAACATAATTCAATGTGCTAGATATAATAGCCTAATAATATCAACAAAGTTGAACCACGTTTACCTCAATGATTTATCTCCAGTGACCAAATTTGCACGAGGTTTTGTGAGAGCTAGGCTAAAGGTAAAGCATCTGGAAGTGTATTGCTCTGTTAACTTAATGGTCTCTAGAGTCGTAGCATAAAACAGCTTGTTAGTTGATTGGTTTATTTTGGGGGGAGAGGGGTTATCTTTGCTTGAGTTTCAGCCACGATGCTCACTGGCACTCTTGGTGTGCTAGAATGTATGAGCCACAATGTGCATTAGTTCCAGGCCTCTACTTGCAGGTGAATGCCAAAAGAGAGGTGCTAAGGCCATTGCTGGAGACCAACTTTTAAAAAAGGCCGTTAAACCTTTATTCAAACAAACAACATTGCTTTACTGATACATCAACTATCACAAATCTCCTGTGGGGGGAGAGAAGAGACTGAGTCATGACAGAACTCTTCCAGAAACTTCTAAGAGTCCTTAGCTGTCTGACCCCATCTCCATACCATCCTGGAGTCTCCCCATATGAGAGAAAAACACAATAGTTGTGGTTGGGAACAATCTTGGAGTCAAATGTCTATGACAAGTCTTTTAGAACAACTGCCTTCAATACTACTGACAAGGTGTTGACACACTTGAAGATTCTAGTAGAGTTTACACAGTTACTCTTAACGAGGTCTGCCTGCTGTTTATTAGTAGGACTAGCAACCTCTCAAAGTGGAATGTAGGGGGGTAGTAGACGCACAGCTGCTTCTGGATGCTTCTGGATGTCTAGGGATCTCTTGCCATCATCCATCTAATCTTAATAGTAAGCGTTGCTGTATAATCCAAGCACTTCTGAAGTAAATTAAATCTATCTAAATTTGGCAAGAGGTTTGGGTCCTTTTGTGATGTGGTCTTCACACTTACTCATGAGACCTTGTCACCTTGAGACTGGATTACTGCAGTATTCTCCACACAAGTCTATGGCTTCAAGATATGTGAAAATTACAGATAATCTAGTAAAACACCAAGATCTCACACGACACCACGGGAACTCATCAGGTGCAAAGACGGCACTACCTTTAAATTTACTTCCAGTTAATGTGCTGGTTTTGACTTATAAAGCCTTAAATAGTTTATGTTCCTTCTATTTAACAAAGTGCCACTCTATATATGATACAACACAACAGTTAAGAACGAAGTATCCGAGCTAACAGGTCCCTAGTTTTAACTGGAAGGAGACTAGCAGGAGGGGCAATGAAACGGACAACCAATAGTGGAAGTTTGCGACTGCTGCAGACAAAACTGCACCTGGGACTACACAAACCACTCTGGCAAGAGATGAGGGGCCATGAAAATTTCATAACAAAATGCAAACCTCATGAGATTTTCTCTTAATTTCTTCTCGTATCAGTGTGGAAAATACTCACCCACTCATACATTTTTGTATGAAATAATCAAACTATTTCTTCGATACGTTAAGAAAGAAGGAAAAAAGAAAAAGATTAAAACGAAAACCACTTAGGAGGTATTCAGTTATATAAATATATGAGAGCCATACAAGCACCTCAGTTACCTACATAAATCTACCCTTTCCTTTTCAGTCACAATAGTATCTAGGTACCACCGCAGGGTTCAATCAATCACTTATACCTGGAATATGTTCCCACCTCTCAATCACTGTTCTTAAGCTTGTTACTGCAGGAATGTTTCTATGAAATGTGGGTTTGCACCGCACTCTGAGAACTGTCAGAGTAGAGCTCATTTGGATCTACTGTGGGGTGATGACACACTGGGTTCCATCATGGAAGAGAAGGATTCCAACTCCTAAAATTTCCCCCCTGGGATCAGACAGCTTCAGTGGCCCAATAAGCAGTTAGTCTCAATGAGTAAGAGTGGTCTTGACCCCAAATACAGGGAATCTAATCTTGAGGTGAATAACACATGGACCACAGTCACTAGACAGGGTCCTCAGAGCAAGACCCATTGAATCCTGGCAAGCTGGAGACAGAAGTTGGTATTTTTGGCTACTGCTGCTACCTAGATAACAAGGAGCACTGATTAATCTAGTAAAATAACACGGCTTCAGACTCTGTCTGAAAGGCAAGTGCCTTCAAATGAGTGCAGCTATTGTGTTGTCTAGTGTCTTGATTAGCTCCTTGAAGCGTTTCCTATTTTAGATACTATGGTGATGAGTGCTGTAGAAAAAAATTGAGTGTAATTTTTCCTATTCTTCATAACATCATTTCCACTGGATTAAAGTGTAGTTGCATTCAACACAACTAAAAATGTTACTATGTGCTTCTGTGTTTATTATGTGTGTCTGATTCCATATGGACACTACAAATTACAAGTAAATATTTTCCTAACCGCCAGTCATGAAAATGTAAGAGTTAAAAGTCAGTCGTGGTTCTCTTCCCATGTATTAGCCACAAAAATTAGTAAAGATTCTACAGGCCAAGCAATACCCACAATTCCACGTGCAACTCCATTAGCTTTTCTGTTACTAAACAATCCATTACCTTTCAGCTCAAACAAGCAATGAAATAAAAATATTAACACTTCATTTATTCATAAAATGCTGCTTTAGTTGCATGCAAATGACATCACATTTTCCATTATATTTGCACTTAATGCTAATGAAAGTGCTGGACTGAAACTCTGGACAATGTAATTTATCCATAAATAAATCTTCACAAGCAGTGACAGTGAAAGCTTTCCAAACAGCTTAAATCATGCAAAAAAGCCAACTACTAAAATTATATACAAATGAAGATTTTATAAAAAATGTGTAGTTACTGAACACAACAAAATATGGTTACAAGTCAACAATTAAAGAATGAACTGTTACGCATAGGTCAAAAAAATTATAAACCTATATTACATTATTACTTGAAAAATAGTAACTTAAGATCAAAGACTCAAGACAGGAATGTGATAATCACACAAGGGGACAGAGTTACGGTTACACATGGAACCACAACCATGGCATTCTCATATCTGAAAGCCTAATATTCCCTCAAAGTACTTTTTATGAAATTTCCTAGGCGAAATATTTTAATTAATTTAATTAATTTTTAATTAAATTAATTTAATTAATTAATTAGGCCAGGACAGCCTTTGATTCACTCTGAGCATACCTTGAACTATATGAGAACACAATTAACCATGCAAATCACTGTGCTCCTATGGAGCCCTTGCTCACTGCACAATTTCAGAAATACCCACATTCCCAAGTATATTTATCTACCATACATGCAGGCACAACCCAACCAATAAAAATATCTCTATCTCAGTTACTGTGCATGTGCAAAATGCAGTTTTCAAAGCCTCTTAACTCCCAAATCTCAAATTTTCACTGAAATACTCAATGGCTCTTCTTCATAAAGGTTCGTTCCATTCAAAATTTCAACTTTCTACCCTCAGGTTAATGGTTGTATACAAAAAAAAAGTTTTTTAAAATGATTGGCAGAGCATCTGCTTCCCCTCACCACATAGCCAACCATCTCACTCTTCCTTTTCATACTCAATAGCTGAACCATTTTAACAAAGTCTCTCTCCAAAATTTCATTTTTGGATAAAAATCTGGCTTGCAACATTTCAGTGTAATAAATCTACTATAAAAGTTACAGCAATACCAGAATGTTTTTCTTATTTTTCCTCCTTTAATCAAATATCATGAACTAAACACTAAAGATAACAAGACTTTACCTGGGATTCCCTCTTAGTGCAGCATGATGGAGAGCATTAAATCCATTATTGTTTGTAATAGTAACATCTGCCCCAGCTTCTAACAGTACAGCCAGGATGTCATCACGCTTTTTACTTATCGCATCATGAAGCGGAGTATCTCCTTCAGAATCCTAAAAATAGAAATTATTTTCTTCAGCTTCCACATTTACCTATTTAAAAAGGAAATTTATGGGAAAAGAAGGTCTCACATGTCACTATAGGAACTAATGAGATGCAAATACAAGATAATTTTTAATACCATTTTCCAGCACTTACAATTATAACTTCAGTCCAGGCTGCACACTTATACTGCTTTTTGGTCAAAATAGTTTTTGGTGAAGTTTAATCACAGAATAAGGACAGTCTGAAGGAGAAGTTAATATATATGTATTTATTTATTAATTGTATTACCATAGCATCAGGGACCAGGACACCACACTACTAAACACTACACAAACATAAAACAACAAAATACAGAACAGACTGTCACTACCTCAATGAGCCCACAATCTAAATGTAAGACAGGAAGGGAAGTAGAAGGAAACAATGACACAATATTAATCAGCATGATAGGTAACTGTCTCAGCATATCAGTGGCCCACTTCACAAGCTTTAAGTAGGTAACATGGCAGAATACAGTTTTAGGGAGGAATTTGGAGGAGGTAGCTTTGCAGCTGTTTATGGGGAGCTCCTGCCCCAATAGCAAGGGCACCACATGAGAAAGCATGGAGGTGCTTTTTTGAAAAATTAACAAGGCTGGAATTATTGGCCTAGCAGAGGCGGGAGCTGACATCTCAATAGTGAATGAGAGATGATAGGTAGGAAGAGGGTAGGACATCAAGGGCCTTGAAAATGAAGACATGTTGTTTATGTTTGATACAATAGAGAGGAGGGAGCCAGTGGAGGGATGCAAAGACAGGCAACATCTCAAAGCAACACATTAGGAGAAAGACTTTTGAAGCGGCATTCTGAGTAGATATGATTGGGGCAAGAATGCAACATCAACACCAGGGAAAAGAACGCTGCAATGATTGAGACATGCGTTTATCAGAGTCAGCTCAAAAGTTTTTACTGTGTGGATGGGTAGGAAAGGCTGTATCTGAGAGATGTTATGCAGAAAAAAAAAAAATCAAGATTTACACATAGGCTGAATGTGAGGACATAGAGAAAGGTCTGAATCAAAGAGGACTCCCAGGTTACAGGCCTGAGCAATAGGATGGTTGTGTTGACCACTGAGTGAAAGAAAGAAGTAGGGAGAAAGGAAATTAAGAGCTCTGTTATAGTCATGTTGAGCTTTAGCTGTCTGCTGAATATCCATGAAGAGATGTCAGAGAGACGCACAGATCTCAGTCTAGACAGACTCAGATCTGGAGTAGAGGTAGATCTGTGTAATCTGCACACAACGAAGAGCTATGCACATTTTTCAAGTATGTAGGCAATTTGTAGTTCAGTATCACCTACAAAGGTCATTAACTGCCATTTTTTCTGCATGCATTTGCTATAAAAAGTGTCATGCATCACAAAAAAGTTAGACATTAAAGCAATTCTTTAAATTCAAGATTTATAAAAATTCAAGATTTATAAAAATTCAAATGTCTACTAGCATAAATTTCAAATATATACATAAGTTTAGTCACGTTTGAGACATAATTGCCATACAAAAATTCAAGCTAAAACCTCCTCTAATAAAAATAATATGAACAAAGCAGATCAATGAAAAACGTGCACCCCTCAGGATAGTTAAACTTGTACAAGGTTGTCTTCTTAATGAAGCAAAAGGACAGATTTCATAGGGCAACATTAAATTTTGTAAATAATTTATGGCTAGTACCAACCAGACAATACATGGTTCAAAGGTGCCAGAAATTTTTCAGCACACACCTGACCAAAGAATTTATATTCACTTTTTAGCTTGCCAGGGTTTTAGTTTTGAAAAGTCCAAATTAAAGAAAAAATATACCATTACTCCAAAAGCGAAACAACTTGTGCATAATTTGTTCAAAAACCCAACAATTCAAATTAAAAATAAGTGTTCTATAATGTCTGAAGTAGGAAAATGTGTTTAGTTGAGTTCACTGTGCTGCTGCACAGACCCATTCTCAGGATTCATGCTTCTGGGTGAAATCTTGCCCCTACTGAAGTCATCAGGAGTTTTGCAATTGACTTCAGATGGGCCAGGATTTCATCACTAGTGCTTATCAATTAGCAGCACACGTCAGCATAGTGTAAAAAGGATCCCTTAGAACTTTTACTGTGGGAATAGCAGACACCAAAATTGAAATATCTGCCAAATTTGGCAGACATCCTGCACTGGCCCACCAAAATGAAATGATATAGTTTACTCATTCCAACTAATCAGATTTCTTGAGCTTATTGTAGGTAGACTAAATTGTTTTCCTTTGTGCAGTGGGTTGGCTTGAGAGTTAAAGAACATGCCAGTTAGCTACAGCCAAGTCCTAACCCCAAATGCCTCCTGCATTCTCATCCATCTCAGTGAAATCAATTGCTTAACTGAATCTGCATTAGATGTCTCTTCAGATGTGCAGAATCTGACAATGTATTACTGTCACAGGGATTTTCTGATTTTCATTGGCTCTGGCTGGTATAATTTCATAGATTCATTGAGTTTGTGGCCAGAAGGGATCAGTAGATATAGTCCAGCCTCCTTTATATCACAGGCCATTTGAATTTCACTGAATTGTCCCTATGACTGAACCAAATAGAACAGGCTGGTTGTTATATCCAACACTTATAGAAACTGGGGTCTGGATTAAAGTTAGCTACCTGAGACTCTACTTCAGTAAGATGGAAGTAATACTTGTAAATAATACCTCAGCCCTTGTAAGATGGAAGTAGGCAGCCAGGAGGAAATAAACTGAGAAAATAGCAATTGCTACATTATCTGCTTTAAGAAAGTTCTCAACTCTTCTTTCCCAGGTGCACAAATAGGAAAAACGGGTGGAGTTTGAAGCACAAGGATATCCAGATGGCAACAGTAAGTGTGTGTTGTATCATTCATATTTGCCTAAGGCTTTACAACCCTTTCTTTCAGATGTTGACCTCAGCACATTTATCCATCTTTTTTCATCTTTAGCTTTACATGTGCAATGCACTGTGCATGCAGCTATGCTGAAGCTTCAGCTCAGACAGAATGTAGCTGCCTGCTTATTTAGAAGTGTGGTTTTATTTGTTCATTTTTGAGGCAGTATTTCTCCCTTTTGCAGCACCGTTTCCACTAGTTTCCAATTAGTTTACAGAGGCAGTTTTTCCTCCTTGTGTAATATCATAGCAGCAGAGGCTCTCAGTAACACACATCATGTTTGAATGGAAGTCTGGTGGCAGACATACTGTCTGATGGATTCAACTCTGGACGTTGTTTTCTACCTTTTTCTGACAGTCTAAATCTGATGGCCTTCAGGTCATGCTGCAAAGCCTCTCTTACCAGATTACATATGTGGGGAAAGATAAGGGGTGCTGACTGGATGAAGAGAGTTAATCTGCATGTTAAACAAACATATTTGTACATTGACCCAATCTATATAGGCTTAAAATATTATACACATGCCTAGAGCAAGAGAGGTGCATTTTAAATCTCAATATGAAATACAGAAAACAATTCAATGCATCAGCCTTAAAAGGAAGATTTATACATCTACATGCAGCTTGCATATACCATACTTGCATAAATCTTACAGTCTGAAGACAAAAAATGAAAGTCAAAATTTGTTTTACCTGGAGACTAGGATGACAGCCAAAGTCCAGCAAGGTCTTTACAACTTGTAAATGACCTTTGTTAACAGCAATATGAAGTGGAGTCTGTCTGCGTTTGTTGCGAGCATTCAAATCTGCACTGCCTCTGTGCAAAACCTCTATCACAGCACCTTCATCTCCAAAAGCTGCATGGTGAACAGCCCTGTCTCCATCTTTGTCCTAAAGTGTAAACATTGATTTAAAACAAATTCCTTTTGTACTACAAAATTATAAAAGGCTTACTTTAAAATGACCAATTAAGGGATCTTTATTGCATTTCCACCATTAGAGAAAAACCAGTCCATATTTTAAATTAAATTACCTCCGCTTCCACATCCACATTCTGTTTCAGAAGTAATTTCAAAATGTCAACATGTCCATTCTGACTGGCTGCTTGCATAGCTGTGTGTCCAGCACACTGCCCATTCACCTGAAAGTATATTAAGAATGAGAAGTTAACTTACAGTGTACATCAATACATACACATGAACATCAGATATTTACTACCAGTAATATCAGCAAATATCCGTGTTATAAAAACTGTTTATTGTGAAACTTTCATTTCACCTGCACTCTGCCTAAATCATCTCCATCAGGGCTAACATACCAAACATCAGAGCAGCTTTCAAATAATGGAAAACGAAAAGTCAAGACCATATTTGGGGACAGTACAATCTATTAGGCCTTTTCCATCTCTACACTTCTTATTCATTAGCAAGAATGAAGAAATAACATTATTCTGATTTTTACTTATGCCAAAGTTTAATATTAAATTGCTAGCTTGAAGATTTTAGTCAGGCTGCTGCAAAAGTGGACTCTTAAAGAGAATCAGGTTTCTTGGAAGGGAATCAGTTGTATTCTGCAGAATTTATTTTTCCCCTAATTTATGGTAGGGGACTTATAGCCATGCATGTAGACTCCTTTTTATTGCTTGTACAAATCTGAACTAATTTAAAATTCAAATTAACATTTAAGGCCAGTGATGACCAACCTCTGGACCTCAAAAGCAAATGCATTAAAAAGAAAATATGTATTTGATTGGGAACTGAAACACATTCTAAATCAAGCTGAGCCCTATGATTCTTAAGTGTTTTGACTATAGGAAGGAGGAAGAAGCTTCTTCACTGTCCTGCAAGAACATCAGGAAGAACAAGCTAGCAGCTTGATTGGCTCAGCAGTCTAGGGAAGTGCCTGATGAGGATGGTTCTCCCTACCCCACAAAGCCACCCAGGAGATAAGAGAAGTTAAGGACAGCCACCATTTACGACTACTCAATTCTCTACTTCAACCCTACTTAGAGTAGCTTGAAGGCTGCTCTAATTCATGCCAGGTGGCATATGGCACAAAAAAATATGTTCACTGTGGATGGCTGCAACACAGTGGTTTCTAGCCCCTTCCCTACCTCCAGAGGCTATGGAGCAGAGGGACAGGAACCAGGTATGCCAGCTCTCTGTACACGGGGGATTCATCCATGCAAGGGGAATCCCTAGCAGAGGATTTGGGATTTCTTGCGTTTCCTGTGCGTTAGAAATCACACACAAAAGACACTCACATCCACATCCGGTCTCTTTAGCAAATCTTCCACTTTAGCTACATCTCCATTAGCAGCAGCTTTAACAAGTTCTTCATTGAGGTCCCCAGATTCTTGTGTTTCGAACAGTTTCTTCAAAAGTTGAGACAATCTCTCTACAGATATCAAACAAAGCATGTAAGATCACAACTCCAAACAGAGAACAACAAATTTGGCTGTTTTTCCTATCTGAAGAGACTTACACAAGTAGCTGTTCAATTTATGACTTAGTATAGCACTTCAGCACTACAAAGCTCTAACTCACTGACATCAGTTTCTCATCAGTTCAGAAACTTCAAATTTACTCAAAGATGATCAGTTTCACTCTACAGTTAGGATTCCTGTCTGATTGGCTTTGACAACACAAATAGATGGGACTAGGACTTAGAGGAAAAATGTTAATGATTTACAGGCCGGTGTATTGGATTTCTGCTTTTTTAGAGGAAGTTAACTAAAAATACAGACTTTCCCCCAGGGCTTTACGCACAAAGTGACATGCCAGCTGTACAGTTCATCTTACAGCTACTGCAGCCCTACTGGACAGGCCCAACAAAGAAAATAACACAACACTACTAGCTGTCACCTTCAGCCCCCAACTAAAACCTCTCCAGCACACCATCAAAGATCTACGACCTATCCTGAAAAATGATCCCTCACTCTCACAGATCTTGGGAGACAGACCAGTCCTCGCTTACAGACAGCCCCCCAACCTGAAGCAAATACTCACCAGCAACCACACACCACGCAACAAAAACACTAACCCAGGAACCTATCCTTGCAACAAAGCCCATTGCCAACTCTGTCCGCATATTTATTCAAGTGACACTATTATAGGACCTAATCACATTAGCCATGCCGTCAGGGGCTCGTTCACCTGCACATCTACCACTGTGATATATGCCATCATGTGCCAGCAATGCCCCTCTGCCATGTACACTGGCCAAACCGGACAGTCTCTATGCAAAAGAATAAATAGACAAATCTGACATCAGGAATCATAACATTCAAAAACCAGTAGGAGAAGACTTCAACCTCTCTGGCCACTCAGTAAAAGACTTAAGGGTGGCCATTTTACAACAGAAAAGCTTCAAAAACAGACTCCAACGAGAAACTGCTGAGCTTGAATTAATATGCAAACTAGATACCAGTAACTTGGGTCTGAATAGAGAGTGGGAGTGGCTGGGTCATTACACATATTGAATCTATTTCCCATGTTAGCTATCCTCACACCTTCTTGTCAACTGTCTAAATGGGCCATCTTGATTATCACTACAGAAGTTTTTTTGTCCTGATAATAGCTCATCTTAATTAATTAGCCTCTTACAGTTTGTATGGTGTGTGTGTGTGTGTGTGTGTGTGTGTGTGTGTGTGTGTGTGTGTGTGTGTGTGTGTGTGTGTGTGTGTGTGTGTGTGTGTGTGTGTGTGTGTGTGTGTGTGTGTGTGTGTGTGTGTGTGTGTGTGTGTGTGTGTGTGTGTGTGTGTGTCCCCGCTTACTATATGTTCCATTCTATGCATCCAATGAAGTGGGCTGTAACCCCCGAAAGCTTATGCTCTAATAAATCTGTTAGTCTCTAAGGTGCCACAAGTACTCCTGTTCTTTTTGCAGCCCTACTGTATCTCTCGCAGGAAATTTTTATGTATTAGGGGAACGGGACTTAGCATTCATCTATAGGAGGCAATGGGAGAAAGTATGAGAACTACCCAGAATGTTTTTGAGGCATCAAAGCCAAATATGGCTAGGAGAGGAGACTCAAGGCATGGCCAAAGCAGAAAGCACAGGTTTAATAATAAAGAAGTTTCTCAGAAGTCCATCTCGAAATAAAGAACAGTATGGAGAAGATAGATTGGGTACTTCTATTCTTCCTGCCTCATAATGAAGGTTAAAATTTTGTCACTGTTATTTTTAGTAAAAGTAATGGACAGGTCATGGACAATAAACAAAAATTCACAGAAGCCCGTGACCTGGCTGTGACTTTTACTTTAAAAAAAAGGGGGGGCACCCCTATCTGTGAGGGAAGGGGGACTAACAGCTCCAGAACACCCACTGCCCCAGGGCACCAGGCTGAAGATGAAGCAGAAAATATCATGGAGGTCTCTGAAAGTCACGGAATCCATTTTACATCTTTACCTCACTCCCACCTATCATCTCTTGATTGTAAGCTTTCGGAGCAGACACTATTATATATTTTTGCAGTGCTTAGCACAATAGGACTCCAATCCTGACTCAGGGCCTTTAGGCACTATTTCTTTGTATTCTGATAAACAGTGCTTTAGATTTTTAGCTAATAGAGGTGAAGATTACTTTTTTGAGAAGTGGATTATCCCACATCTGCCTACTACAGGGTTTCTTGTACTTTCCTCTAAAGCAAGATACTGGACTAGATGGACAATAGGTACAATCCAGCATGGAAATTCTTTTGCAATAGGAGTATTCCCCAGCCCTCAGTAGGAACTACTTTCCTGGAGATTATTATTCTTGCTTCATATAGGCGCCATACCAATATTTATCATCAATTTTTTTTAAGTTTACACAATTTTATTTATCAAAACCACACATTCCTAAATAGTACACAAACTTACCACCAGATGCATTGCTTATAGCCGATCCTGCTGATGCTACCTTTGAGACAGCTGCTGGATTGTATGTCCAAGAGGTTCCACAAACCTCTACCTTTAAGTCACTGTCTGAATAAATCTGCTGGACACGGCCAACTTTACCTAAAGTCTATATAAAGGAAGAGACCAAGTAAAGATATTTAGATGTTAACATATTACAGCATATGGGCAGTTTTATAAAGTAAAAGGGTTTCTGAAACCCCACTTTAACATCAGTAACATCTTCACCTTAATTCTAACAGGCTGAGTTATAGGCTAGACAGATTGTTAAACTGAGTCTACGCTGCCAAGTGGGGCTTTCCACAGAATTATACTAGCTCAATTTACCTAATTCAACTGAAAAAAGTACATTTTTTTCCTAGTCTAGACAAGGCCTAAATGTCTCCCCAACTCCAATAATTTGAAGGTTTAACCATTTCCAAGTGTAATTAAAAATACCATAGCAACATATAGGGCCAGCCCACATTTTGGTATCTGAGGCGAGGAGCTCAAATGACGCTCCCATGCCCCCCTCACTTGGGCCAAAACTCTGAAAGGTCTCAATTCTGCCTTCTTCCTGTTCTACTCCCTCTCATGGTACTGCTTTGCTACCTACCCCAATAAAGGAGAACTAACAACTTAAAATGCCTTGTTCAAAAATTTTAAGTAACACTTAACTTTCAAAAGCCTGAACAGCAAATGTAACTTTTCTTGTCTGCATAGTAAACACTGGCATTTTTATCTGTTTGAATAATCAAAGTGGTCCTTCCCGTGCCTTCTTGGTCGCAAAGATTTGAACTGCTTCCTGAAGGTCCACAGTCTGGGCCAGCTCATGCTCTGCTGAGATGGCTGCAAGGCTGACCAGCCTCTTCTGTGTCATTGTGGAGCGTAGATATGTTTTTATTAACTTCAGCTTGAAGAAGCTGCGTTCTCCACTGGCAACGGTTACAGGAAGCGTTAGAATTATACGAAAAGCAACAAAAGCATTTGGAAAGAGGGTGGTCATCTTATTTGTGAACATATATTCCAGAACAGCCTTTAGAGTTGATCCTGCTGAAATCTATCTTGAAAAGGCTTTCAGTTCATCACCTAAATCACTCACATCAATATCGCACATGTCATCCATCATGTGTCAACACTGTCTAGTGCCCTGCATTGCTGGTGTAGGTCTTCTTCAGATACAGTGAGGAGTTTGGGAATATCATACAACATCCCAAATATACTGCTGTGTTCCTTGAGCTGCATGAAACGTTCCTGAACTGGTGGTACTGCAAAATCTAGCACCTGGTTAAAGAATTTAACTTTGAATTGTTGTTTCGGGTCTCTTATGGGATTATCCCACGCCTCATAATCAAAATGTCGTCTTCTTCGGTGACTCTTGTATTCTTGAATGGGTGGGAAAATAGCTTCAGTGTGAAGTTCCTCTGCCAACTTCTGTGCACTCTTCAGAACATTTTGAAATCCCTCATCTGACCGGTAAGACTGTAGGTATGACTTTGCTTTGTCCAGTTGTTCCATTGCTCCAGATATATCAAGGTCAACACCTTGGAGTCTCTTGCTTACAACATTTATTTCAAATAGTACGTCATGCCACAACACTAAGCCACACAGAAATTTGAAGTTATGTATGTTTCTGGTGATTCCATTTCTCTCTGCCACTGTTCTCCCACAACAGTTCCTGTCATAGCATTAGCCTCCATAATGGCAACTATGGCATCATCTATCTTCCCAATTTGGTGTTTGATAGGTTTTATCGCCTCCACTCAACTTTCCCATTGTGTGGCACTCAGTGGTTTCCGTGTCAGAGAGGATGTTCCCAGATGTTGCTTCAAAATTTGTCATCAATGAGTTGAGGCAGAGAAAAATACACAGATGATTTGAATTACATTAAAAAATTCAGCAGCCTCGCTAGAGGCTGATGCTGCATCACTGACCACCAACTTCAATGAATGAGAACTGCCTGGGACAAAAAAAAACTTGCAGGTTTAACTCTCAGATCCGTTTCTGCACTCCTCTGTTCTTTCCTCTCATGTTGGCACCATTACCGTAGCCCTGAGCTCTCATGTCAGCTATCGCAATTCCTGTATCTTCCAACTTTTTAAGAAGCACATTTGATGATACTATGCAAGCTGGTATGACAATGTCAATAAATTCTAGAAAATGCTCTCTGACAGTCACCATTGCAGGGACATTTTCACTAGGTTTTGTTGCTGTTACAAAAGGCACCATTAAAATCATTTGTTCCGTATGGCTGATGTCAGGCGTGCAGTCCAGAATAACAGAGTAATATCTTGCTGACTTCAGATCTGCCACAATCTTCAGTTCGACTTTTGTTGCCAGTAACTGTATGATGTCATTTTGAATTGTTTTTCCAAGGTAGTGGTGTGTCTACATTTCTTGGGTGGTGACTCTTCTTAGATGCTCCTGGAGTACAGCATCAAACCTCAGCCATCAGCTCCACAATTTTAAGGATGTTTGGCACATACAGCTGATCTGAAGTCCCACGCAGTGCTAGGTTTGGGGTAGCAAGCATGCTCACAATGGCAATGAGCCTTTTCAGAACATTTTGCTAGTAAAGAGACTCTGATGCAATCTTCTCTTGATGCTGATCATCTATGGTGGCCTTTAACCTTAGTCTCATCTCAAGCTCTTTCCACCTATGGAATGCTCTCTGGTGATTTGCTGCCTTCTCACGGCATGCCAGATTTCTAGCCAGATTTTTCCAGTCCTTTGTTCCTGTAGAACCCAATGTGGCTGGAACATTAGACTGGAAGAGTTTGCAACAAAAACAATATGCAGCATTCTGGGTTTTTGAGTACATAAGCCATGGCCTCTCCACATTGTCACCATTGGGGATTTCACACCAGTAATGTGTTGCATGGAAACTTCTATTTTCATTGTCTTTGGGGAACACAAAGTCCCTCAGGCTACTGCTCAAGTGGGTCCACAGTCCTGGATCATCCAGACTTAAGGAACTAAACTCAGCAACAGCTGTTTCTTGCGCCTCCACCACACTCTTCTCTGATCTACACTTTTCTTCAGGAATGTGTATGGTTACATCCATTTGAGATGGAGATATGGATGTTGCAGTAGCTGCCAGGTGACCTGCACTCTGACTAACTGGAAGATCAGGCATCTCCTCACATCCTCACTGGCGCCAGAAGACTCACCGTGAACATTTGTGTTTATGTATCTCAGGAGAGCTCCTTCCTGCTTAGATAGAAAAGTTTCCTTTACTTTCTTTCTTTTTCTGAATGCTGCCCCAGAGGGGCGTTTTCTTCTTTCACTCATGACTGCTGTTCTGTGCCAGCTATAGGGGCTCTCAACATTCAACTGAAGGGGACAAATACGCAGGCTGGTAACAGGGCCTGAGCAAGGGAAGATATCAGCCTCTTAAGGGCCTAACTGGCTCCTACTACTTCAGTTGACTGCCTTTTCTCCTCAAGTGGGTTTAGGGAAAGAGCAAGAAACAGGAAGCTCCCTGAGAAGCTAATCAGTCCAGGCTCCTGGGGGTACTAGAGACATACAGAGGAGGAGGAGCCTCTTATCTTTCCCTGCAGCTCCTGCTGCTTTCTGTTATTCCCTCTCACCTTTTCTCCTGCCTGCCTGTTATGTCTCTTGTGCCCTCCTTCCTCCAGCACTGCACTCCACCTTCTCTCTGCATCTACAGCAGAGAGAATACATATGCACCAGCAGCAGACAAAATTTTCTACACTCTGGGCCCTAGCGGCACCCCACCCAAACCCAGTCTGGCACCTGAGGCGGCCACCTCAGTTCACCTCATGGTAAGGCCAGCCCTGCCAACATACCATTGTATGTACACACATACTTACAGGGAGCATTGCTTCAGCCCATTCTCCATGACCTCTCTGAAGAAGCTTGATTCGTTCTAAATCATAACAAACTTGAACGAGGTCACCCACTTGAAACTGTGAGGTACCTCCTTCTGCACCTTGAGCAGTATCTCCACTTCGGACAACATTGGCTTTGGTGAGAACAGCTGGATTAAATGTCCACCTAGAAAATAATATATTTCAAATTAATGATCTTTTCTTTTTTAATATAAAAAGTGGGGGCTATATTTTAAAAGGTTACTTGTTGCCTTAAATTGTGCTTTTGTGCCCAGAAATTTTTGTGATTGGACACTATGGCTTAGCTGCTTTTAATCCCTTCCACTTAGTTTACCAGCTGGTGGTTGCAAGGATAATCTTCTGAGAGGTGCACCTGAAGCAGTCAGAACATTCCCATGGTTGGTTCTTGCAGCCTAAGGGAAAAAGCTGCCAGCCATAAAATGGCAGCTGTGTTGTGACTGTGTTTTGGTTTGTTTGTTTGGGGAGGGGTGTGTGTGGACTTATTACCTAGGGCAGGGATTAGTGGCCTGAGAGTCTGGCATTCCTCTCAAAATACAGGATAACTGATAAGGATGGATTGCTCTGACAAGAATTGATAGGGAAAGGAGAGGGCTTGGAATCTAAATACAGGGTTTTCTTCTTTCCTCAGAGACGGGGTTGGACAGATAGGAATATGCTATTTCAACCAGATGTACGGCCTGCAGCCCGACATTTGGTTAAACTATTTTGATTTGTACCATGCAATGTATTGGTTTGTGTGCACCTAGTTCGTGTTATGCTAGTTTACATTCACTTAAAAAAGCAGCACATGACAGACAAACATGTGCGTCCAGAGCTATTTTTCTGCAGCTGGTCCATGTGTGTCTAGTACCACAACCCCAGAAAACCAAAAGCAGATTTTGTAATCAAACTGTTGCTTAAAAGGTTACTATGGTAGGAAATGCATTTGTTCTCATCAAGTGCCTAACACTTTTGAGCACTATACAATTCTCTTTCCGTTCACTTTTGTTTTAGAAATATGGGAGGTTTCTTATTTTGGAGAAATATAAAGATTATAAATATATACGTTTGTGTAAGAAACCTCTATATTTCAATGAACAAGTTACAGGTTGGCTTTTAATATCATCACACAAAGTATATTGTCTAAAAAATCATGAGACTAGAGGATTTACACCATTTCTCCCTTCAACTAAATGGTTTGCTGAAAGGCGGCTGCCTAAAAGTTAAGAAAACTTATTGAAAACAAAACCCAAATAACTAGCTATTGTAACTTAATGTAACTGCACAAACATATTCAGGTTGAGAAAAGTAAGTGATCACTTTCAGCTACGCATGTTTTTCCTTATGCTTTTTACTACATTAACAAACTAGGAAGGCAATGCATGCTCACATAGCAGAAAAGCAATATCCTCTAGAGCTTAGTCATTCATGATCAGAACCACTTACGCCTCACTCTCCTTTGTAAAAGCAGCATCTTCAGAAAGCAAGAACCTGTTCAAACCCAAGAGGCGATAAAATTTGCAGCTTGGATTAACAATTTGGAAGAGAAACAAGGATACAACACTGAGTAGATGGGCTCTGCTGTGAAATCTCATAACAATAAATTTAAGCATCTCGGAGTATATTTATTCTGCAAGGCTATTTATCTTTACTGTTTTGTTCCAAACATAAAACTAAGTATACTTTTATAGTATAGATCTGTTGAAATTACTGGGAGTCTTAATTTGTTCTCCAGTGGTCACATTTGGCAATACATATTATATATGAAACAAGGGATTGTCTGCCTTCATGCTGGACATAACTATCACATTAGCCTCTACTGTATGGTAGTACACTAGTTCTCAAAAAATGCTCCCTAAGGACACAGCCAAAAGAAATAAACACTACTGAGAGCTATATGCAATCATGTTTTCATGGTTAGTGCATGGAGCTGTGAAATATTCATATTGTGAAATTTTTGGAAGTAACCATTTTAATTACTTAGAGAATTAATAACTTTAATAAATACAATTATCTGACAGACAACATACATTAAAATAAAACTCAAAGTGACATTTTAGAAAAAAAGACCTCATATCATAAACACCATGAATATTTAACTGAAGGCAGGTTAAAGGTGAGAAAATTGCAAATAATCTCTTTCCCATCAAAACCTCTCACACATGCTATAAAGATTATCATCATTGGGATGTGGCAGATGGGAACCCCTTATTACACAAGCCAGGAAGAAGACAGAAACTCTTATTTGGATGGTGGGATGTCGTGAGAACCAAAGAAGGGTAAAAAAAAAAATTTTCAAGCCCTGCAACTTGTGAAGTTAAAGGAAGTCTGTCATAGGAAAGGTTTGAGAATATGTAACAAACCTGTTGCCGCTTGGATACTGTACTACTATGTCATGATCTTCATCAATGCCACAAACTGTGCCAGTGGTGGTTAAGGTCTCAAACATGCCATCGGTCCATCCCCCATGACCATGCTGCAAAGACTGTACAATTTCTAAATCAAGGTCAATGTTTACCAGATCACCAATCTGCAGCCCACCAGGATTCCTGTTACCATTTTGCTCACCTGAAATTGAATGAAAAACAAGAACACGAAATATACAAATCAACATCGGTAAGTGCAATAAAGGTAACTTCAAGAAGATATCTAACACCTGCCAAGTGCCTAGTTTTAAAGATCTGCTGCTTGGCACATTCCCTTCCCTCTTAAGTCAAGGTTTACATATGTTGTCTACTATATATACTAAGGAACTTCTGCACCAAACCTCACTAGACCTTATCTTTTAACTCACCTACACCTCAAAAACCAAACTACTCAAAAACAAAACTGCAGCTACTTTTGTAATAAAGTACAACCATATACCACCACGCAGCTTAGATACTAGAGTGGTGAGTTCAATGTATAGAATATGTATAGAACCTATATAGAATAGCTCACAACCTATGTAACAAAATAAGCCAGTACGACTAATTATAGATATTTAGTTAGAAACTTAAATGCTGATGACTTCATGTTTACAAATCTGCAATACTGCATTAAAATGATGTTTAAACCATTCTACAAAACTGTGCAATTATCTTTAGCTATTAAGAGAAACATGTAAAAGCTGAGCACATGTAAGCCAGAAACATTAACTAGACAGCCAACTTTAACAACTTACCAGCTACATATTTGGTATACTGTTTGACAAACATATCTACAGACAGTTGAAACATATCAGTTAAGATACCAGTTATCATTGCAGCATTTAACCATGGTAATGCACAGAAATGCCACCATTCAAATCTCAATTATTTGGTGCATCCCACTAAGGAACGTTGATTAACTTTGGTTCAGTTCTCAAACTTAAATACTGACTTGGGACACTGAAATGTTTCTGTTTACTTAAAACTAGCTATTTCTTTCCTTCTCCAACTCACCTAGCACAGGACAATGGTCCCTGTAGAAAGAGCCTCCTTTGGCATCCTGAACACATTTCAGGTCAGACTAAAGAAAGATATTTAGACAATTTTAGTTTTAACAGAGTGAACTTGCAGGTTGACATAAATCTGTGAAATCAGAACAGAAATACACTGAAATATTAGAGGTTGAAAAGCTCATGCATACAAAAATAAATGCATTACTCCAATTCTGAATGCAAAGAAAATTTCAAATATTTTCCAAAATTGTAACCCATCTATTTCTACTACCTATTCCTTTAAGGTAGGGCTGGGCATTGATAGGATTTGATAAATGTTACCAGTATTATCAAATGCTTTAAATTTAAGGCTCAAATTAACGCTTTTAGAATCTAATAAACTACACTGACCAAGAAACCTCATATTCATAATTGCTATTAGAATTGCACAGAGACGCTTTAAACTGTTTCACATTACCTTTCTTTAAAAAAAAAAAAAAAAAGGCAATCAATACATGCAGAGGAAGAACACAAAATTAACACTACAGAATTCAGGAATGTCTGAATACCATACTGGACATGATAGCCTTGCCTGTGCAGCATCAGCTTGGGTAAGGATGTGTCAGTGTTGCCATTATAAAGCCTATACATTTTTTGTTTAAGATGTTTATGACATTCATTTTAACTTATTATAGAGTCAAACCTGACTTCTAACTTCTGGGCCCTGGAGAATATCAGAAAAAGCAGAATAAAAGGGTATTTTGGTTGCTTTCAGAATTCTGTGTTTAACTAAAATCAGATTTTTTTTCTTTAAAAAGTTCTACTGGCTATTTCTCCAAAAGGGCCTCTTCCATAACATGAAAAAAATTAAATGTGAAGAACAGCTACTGTATAAACCCAATTAAAAGTTCTCATAATTTCCCCTTCATTTAGCTTCTGCATATCCCCTAATCCAAATTGCTGCCATCTGGTGTTACTCTTTATGGAACACAATTCCCATCAGGCAAAGGTCATTCTATGTTTATGGGGATGGGAAGAGAAAACTGATTGGGCAATGCAATTCAGACTATAGTAATGGGAGAAAGACAACAAAAGAACAGGTGGTGGAAGATATATAAGCTAAACGTGCTTTCATAAAGGCTGTATCTCATTCTCTCGCTTCCCCAGGCCTCTTGCAATGAGACTATTCTCTAGCAAGAGAGATGAACTGAAATCCATTCATGCCTCTCCTGATCCTTAAGTTAGTGACAAATATAATGCTTACAACCCTTTAAACACACAATACCACCTCCTAGCCACTACTATCTCTAGGTGCTAGAAACAGTATGATTTGAATCCTTCTCTCGAATAAATTCTCAGCTTCCTAAAGCTATATGCCACTATTTAATAATGATACTATATATACATCCACGAGAACAGATGCCAGTATAAGCATATATTCATTTTTAAAACTGCACCAAATTTTGTACTCCTACAGCTCCTCTGATACAATGGTCAGTACAGAATATCTGTACTACAGAGTCCACAAAAAGATTTGATTTCAAGATTTCATGCACTTTACTAGGATTTTATATGGTAAATATATACATATAATAGTCTGTTTTATATACTTGCGTTCACTGCACACTACAGTGCGTAACTTGGTCAGTATTTTAGAGAATCTGGTATTGTACTTGCAGAAGCAAGCCAGCTTTCCAATATGTATGGCTTATTCTTGGATAGATAACCTTTAATACATATGTATTCTAAGTAAGCAAAATTTCAGATTGTATCAGACTACAGCAATTCTCTCAATGTTCTGTCAACATAACAAGGAATATTCAAGTCAAAACCAATAGAACGATCATCTTCCCTCTTCTTTATATTATGCTTAACCAATGCTGTTCAAAATTCCACTCCTCCTTTCGCTCAAGGATTTTTCCTGATTACCAGGATAATAAAAATATTGATACTTCGTGCACCAAAGGACAGGTAGTAGATTTTTTTTTCTTGAAGTAGTAACTAACAATTTTCTACCACTGATTTAAAGGGCAGCCTATTAAAACTAATTCTATTTTTAACTTAATCCTAAAAGACACACAACTTGAATGAAGCAGTAACAATGGTCAACCCACCAGTACCTCACTACAGTTGTTCATGCCACGGAATCATGCCAAAACTTAGTACTGACACTAAACTTTAGAAAGATGGCTATTTAAAAACAAGAAATGAGGCTGATCACCCCATGTCAAAAATGACAGCAGAAACAAGTGTTCAGAGATAACTGTCAAAAATAATTAGAATCAATAAGTGTCTGCTGTATCAGGAAAGACTGAAAATATTGGGACCGTTTAGAGAAAAGATGGAGGTACACCAAGTAAGGAATGATATGGAGAAGGTGTATCAGACACTCCAAGCTACTCTCTTCTCTCTCTACAAGAACAAGGAGCTTTTCAATGAAACTGAAAGACAGCAAATTTAAAACAGATAAAAGGAAATATATTTACCAGAATGCATAATTAATATATAGAATTCATTGCCACTTGATGTTGAAGCCAAGAGTTTAGCAGGTTTCAAAAAAAGGATTTATATGGCAAAAGAAGCCAAGAACATTAGATAGGATTAAAAACCCGTATGCTTCAGGCAGTATGCCAACCGCAACTGTTAAGATGAAAACACCCCTATGAAAAGTTTCCATAATTGTACACTGCATGGTTTCTTGCAACTCCCCTCTTAAAGGATCAGGTTTGATCAGTGCCAGGGACAAGTTACTGGAGTGGACAGGCCACTGGTCTGATCCATGAAGCGGTTTCCTCTACTATAGTGTACTACCCTAATTCTGTGCATGAAATTCTCCAGCAATGTCCTAGATGTAATGACAGATTTCTCTTATTCAAAAAATTAACTGTGTCAAAAAGCTTTGTTTTTAATCCTCTTAGAGAATTCTGATCTACTACTTTAAGGTAACCCACAATGTGTCTGGATGAACAGGCCTCAAATGGCAGTCAGGAAGAGAAAAAGTACAAAATAATGCCCAAAGGAAAACAAGGGCAATGGATCCTTTCAGTTTCCTTCACCCTCTCAGCACTGTAACTATTCAAATCTTGCTGAAAATACCCCACATAGAGATAACTTAAAGAGAACTCTGACATTAATGGATGTTAAACCTAAGTTATTTCTTCCAAACTCTCCACAGTTGAGGGGAAGGCCCTTCGTAATGAAAAGAAAGAAAAGGGGGAAGCTAGAACAAACACTGAAGAAATGCAAACAATCTTTAAAGTTATTTAGCAAAGGAAATTTGGTAGCTGAGTGAATAAGTGAATTCCCAAGGCATAAGATCTATTTTAGAAATGTGTAGGTTTAAAGCACCCCATAGCGGTAACATGTTTGTAACATGTTACAGGCTCTAACTTGCTTTTGGATCCAAACAAAATGTTTAAAATCTTTTAGCAACCATGGTCAGTTAACCACATTTCACCTCTGCCAGTGAGCTAAGATGGCAGATGGCTGTGTTCCTTTAACCAGCACCATATTGTCTGAGTGCAGGCCTTCTTCTCCCCAGTTGCATGCAGCAGAGTCCACCACACTGTGCTGCACCCAGTGCTGTTAATGCTTTTCTGAACACATCCTTTTAGCAGTCGATCACTTCCCTAGGCACCATCGGATAACTGCCCTAATTATCCCAAAATTAACATATAAATATGCAAAAATAACAGGAGGACTAGCGGCACCTTAGAGACTAACCAATTTATTTGAGCATCAACTTTCGTGAGCTACAGAATTCAGAATGCATCCGATGAAGTGAGCTGTAGCTCACGAAAGCTGATGCTCAAATAAATTGGTTAGTCTCTAAGGTGCCACAAGTACTCCTTTTCTTTTTGCGAATACAGACTAACACGGCTGCTACTCTGAAACCTATCATATAAATATGGTGTAGCTGGTAGGTGTGGATACACAAAGGTGGCTGTGATGGCAGCATTAAACCATATTTCTTAGTATCTTAAGTGATCATGTCCACTTTCTGGTCACAAAATTATAATTTAAACTTGTAACGTGGACAGTGCCCGTTTGCTGCAGACAATGTTGAAGCCTCAGTTCTGTTTCCATCCACAATTATGTCTGATAAACACAAACACTTTGAAACAAATAGTAAGTTACTGAAGAAACTGATTTACAGCAAGTTTTAAATGTAGTGTCAAAAATAAACTGTCAATATGGAAAATTAAAGCACATTTGATATAAAAATGCCAATGCACAGGTTTTTTTTAATCGAAGGTTCTTTGTAAAAATGGGTTACTATTCTTTATTAAA
The DNA here is from genome assembly GCF_965140295.1 of Lepidochelys olivacea. Classification (NCBI taxonomy): domain Eukaryota; kingdom Metazoa; phylum Chordata; order Testudines; family Cheloniidae; genus Lepidochelys; species Lepidochelys olivacea. Next base: position 83,341,932 of record NC_140412.1, read on the forward strand.
TGGCTGATCAAACATCTCTGGTTTGTATAAGATAGTATCTATCAAAGAGGCTTCCACGTACTAAACCATTCTATTTATGGTTGGGTTATTAAGAGCTCTAATATCCATTTAGCTGATATTCTACGAATATTGATAATTCCCCCAATTATAAATATTCCCCTTTGAGATTATGAACCTGTTCAGTCAAGTAAGAGGTATAATCAGATTAAAATCAGATGGAGAAGTAACAAAGTGCTATATTTTGATTTTGTCCTAAATTAAACTAGACTTTATCCTGTAAGTGCTGATATGGTGCAAAATTTACTATTTTTACAAAAGCTGCTTTGTCATCCTGTTAAATGTAATTCTTGTTGCAGGAATATGATAGAAGGACATTCTAATGTAAGTTAGTATATCTCCTCTCTGCAATATATAACCAAGAAAAAAAAATTAACAGAAATAATGCAATGATAATGCTCATTAATATGTCTCAGCAGTTGACAATCAAGTAAACTTTGTTGGCTCACACTAGGGTAAGACCACATAAAAAGGAAACAAAGATATCAACAGAAGTCTCATGACCAAACCTGACCCACTTTTTGTGGTCTTGTTATACTCTAAAAGTTGTAAAATCAAAATGAGAAACTTCATGCTAAAGTCTGAAACACAATAACTCCAAAGTAGGAAAAAAATACTCAAACTATCTGAAAATGTTTTGAGTGTTCTTCACAGTGAAAATTAAATGACAACTGAAAGACTTGCAGTGTTCTAGTCTCGACACTTGGCATTGAGGAGATTTTCAAAAAAAGTTCTGAGGCATTAAAGAAAAAGTAAGGGCCTTTTAAGGAAGTTTATAAATAAATATTTCTATTTTTTACCAATTCTAATTGAAGTAAAACATTAATGCTAGGAGGCAAACTACATTTGCACATGTAAATATCTGTTATATTCAGGCAGAAGCTAGCTCTGTTTAAATGTTTAAATGATTTGCACCGATGTTTAATAAAGTCTCAGATCAGACTTCCTTCCTAATGCATATTCATGATCCATCCAGCTGTATTCACAATAAACTGATTAACAGCATGCAAACAGACAGAAGGATATCACAAAAGGAGAATAAAAGCACAGCATAAGCTATTCTTACTACCCTCTCCCCCCCTCCAAGTATTTTACCCTTTGTGTTGCTTTACTCCTTACCATGCCCTCAAAGCCAACTCTATAAAGATTTTTAGCGCCATTGTCCCATAAAACATATGCTGCACTGTGTGGGCTTGATGCACTCCAGTCCTGGATTTCAGTTACCTATTGAATTTAAAAATAGATAAATGGGTTACAAGAGTTTAGCAACATATTTTGAACTTTAAACTTCCTCTACCATTTCTACCTATAGTTAAAAGCATGATATAGCAGAGTTTACTTAAGCTTTTTTTTTTAAAACCAGAACTCCAGGTCCCCCAACTCCATTTTATCATTTTCTACCGAAACCAACGTTCATACACCTTAATTAATGCTATCCCTAGGAAATAAACATCCAGATTGCCAGTTCCATAAGATACATATTTTTCAAGTAAACTGGTTTAAAAATGGTAGAGAAGTACAAAATGAAATTTACTGGTTTACAACGCTTTTACAAGTCCTTACTAGAAAAAACAACTCACTGAAAATACCAAAAATGGCAACAACTTATTCTCAGCACTTGTTTTTGTTTTAAGCTACTTTGGTTACATCAGGCTGGTGGCCCGCAGGTAGCAGTCTGTATTATATGACCCAATTTTAATTCTAATCCCAGTCTTTAAATACTAGGATAGAAGGGGAGTGAAGATGAAAAGATTGGGTCTTTGTATTTTTTCTTTGCATTTCTGAAATACTGATGTCATGTAACAAATGCAACCCTGAAGAGGCATCCATAACACACAAGCATCTTTTTGAATGTATTGTCTTCATTGTCTTTCTCCTAACACTTATCCAAACACCTCTCTCACTATTTGCTGTCTCCCTCTTTTCTTAGACCCCATCCTGAAAATATTTGTTCCTGTGCTTTTCTTTAAGCATGAAAATAGTCCCACTAGTTAAAGTTAAGTGAACAAGTGTTTGCAGGAGAAGGACCTAAAGTGTGTGAGCTCTTCAGAGCAGTAATGCCACCTTTGCTTTGTAACATGCCATAGTCAGATATGGTGTTATGTAATTAAGCCACTCATCTCCAGATGCGTTACCATGGCTACAACACCCATAATTACTACCAATGGAAAAAGGAGAAATATTTCTATTTTTCAGGTTTCATGGGGAAAATGACCATTCAATATTTAATTAAGTTCCCATTTATTGCTTGTAACTTCCTCTGTGTAGATCTTTCATATATCAATTATTTATTTTAAATCGTTTTAAAAAATAGGAAAATGTAATAGGAAAAAACACAAAAATTGTCAGGGAGATCTAGTCTGAAGGTGCAGTATCTGAAACTCCTTTTAACTTATGTTTTAAAAATTGGATTTCAAGTTTGTTGTTTCCCTTTAGTAATCACCAGATCCCCAAATAGCTAATTCCAGATTGTATATAGATTTTTCATAATACAAGAATACACAGTAACTATGCTTGCACAGCAAAATATTTTATTTAAATTATGTTTAGACAGCAAAATAAATTTGATTCAATGCATCATTTCACTAAAATAATAAAAGTTACTCATTTTCTATAATCTCTCTGAAAGAAATTGTATTATGCCTTACTTCCCGTTTAAAATCCACATTTATATCAAGTTCTTCTGGGCACATAATTAATTCTCCTGCATATGTTCTACGGTTTCTGTTTCCTAGAGCCATGATTTGTCAATTAACAGAACTGCATCTGATTTTATATTAAGTTCTAACATGCTGAAGAGGTCTTTATTCCAAGACATCAGGCTAGCACATAAAGCTATTTCATGAACAAGTCAGTAATGTAGTACCTCCAACTAAAGAACTTCCAGAATTGTCTAAACTCCAAAAAAGCCAAAATCTAATAAAACTGGAAGATCCCCCAAAACAACAGATTACAAAGTAGAAACCTGTTAAGTAAGCACTTAAATTTTAAAATAACCTGCTGAGCCAGTGATATACAGGACAACTTGGTTTGTCTGATAGCAGTGAAGAGAAAGCAAAATTCCGTGTTGTAAAGGCTCATTGAGTGGGTATGTCTGAGAATGTTTAGTTTTTACATGAACTCCTGAATGATCCTAAAGCTCACCCATAATCTTTATTTTTATGAACATTCCAAAAACAAGGAATTCAGGTAATCTGCAAGTCTCATATTTTCAATTTTGATCATTTAAGCTTAAGACTACATTCTATAAGAGTGGTTCTCAAACTTTTGTACTGGTGACCCCTTCACACAGCAAGCCTCTAAGTGTGACACCCTCCCCCCCGCCCCCCCGTAAATTAAAACACTTTTAAAAAATATTTAACACCATTATAAATGCTGGAGGTGAAGTGGGATTTGGAATGGAGGCTGCAGCTCACAACCCCCCATGTAATAACTTCAGAACCCCCTCAGGGATCATGACCCCCAGTTTGAGAACGCCTGTTCTAGAATAACTTACAGCAGTATAAGTGGTACCCCTTTAAAACAAACGCTTTAATGGTAAACAACATTAAGTTTCAGAAGTTTACAGCAACGTAATCTAAACAGCTGTTACCCATAAGTAATATGTGATGTATTTTCTTAAGCCATTTTCATTTTTACCTTCCCCCTACGTCCATTGCCACCATCTTGATCTTCCCATTGCCAATCAACTCCTCGTACCACCCTGGCACCTGCAAAGATTCCTCTTGCTGTAATTTTCTTTGATTTACGACGAGACTCTAACAGCACCCTAAAGTTAAAAATCAAATGACACGTTAATAAAAGCAACTCACAAGAGGTCCTGAAATGGAGCATTTAACCAACACTTAACATTACTGAACATTAAAAGATCCTTCAAAATGAAAAGAACTAGGAAATGCAGGGTTGAGTGAGTAAGTTCATCTTTATGAGAAATCTCAGCACATTGTATTGAAAATTCAGCATTCTGAAAAATCACATGGTGAAAAGCTCTTCTTTCCATGTCTAAATTTTACTTTTTTGCCATTAATATTTTAAGTAATATTAAGATTATTGGTTTGTATCTCCAGGGTTCCTGGTAGCATCATATTGCCAAAACACTAAAATGTATTAACACCTACATATGGGTATTATCAGAATTGTTAAAGTCAGTAAAGCAGAATGCAAACTCATTTATAAACAATGTATTTTTTTCCCCTGTCAGGGCCAGCTCTAAGCAAATTTCAACATCTACGTAAATCTATATTTTCCCCTAATTCTGTATCCTCTTTATTCTGATAGTTATTGTGACACCCTGGCACCCCCCATATTCATCATTGTCATATAATTATGGTATGTTTTGTACAAAGTATGCGTTGTGAGGTATCATTCTAAAAGTCTTGATCTGTTAAATGTTAATATCCTGTTGGATTGTATGTGCTATCGTATGTGAAGTTATGAAGTTTTGCTACGTGTCTGTTAAAGATGTTGTGAAGTTGGAAGCACCCACAGCAAGCCTTTCAGGTACCACAATGAAGAAGCTAGACAATGCTAATAGCACATCAACAAAGACAATGGCCACGGAAAAGGCTTGCCCTCACCAGGGGATGCTTCAGACAGCCTCTGGATAATGGCTGCCATGACTCATCAAGCATGCACGGGCATGCGACCAGACCACATGATTACTGAACTCCATTTGATACATGTATTTTTCCAAAAACTGGGCTGGGAACTTGGCTTGGAACAAAAAGAGTTCCCGCCATATGGAGGAAACTATAAAAGGAGGAAGTGACATCACCAAGAGGCCTCACTCCCTCTACAACGCAACACCTGGACACACCTACTTTGATCTGTCTGCGGTCACTTACAATCACTCAAAAGCTGTATTTCTGTAGTTAATAAATCTATTTTATATATATATATATATATATATATATATATTTTTTTTTTCTTTTTTTACCTAAAACAGCGTAGTGTGAGTGAAGTGTTTGGGGAAAAATCTCAGCTCAGTTAACAAAGGCTTTGTGCTTATTCCTCTCCACATCGATGGAAGGGACGGACTGGGTAATAACTCTCATATACTGGTCACGTTCTTGACCAGGGCAGGACAATATAGCTCTGGCATCCTAGGCTGGGGATATTTTGGCTGAAGCCTCTCTATTGTTAGTTCATGCATTCATATACACAGCTGGGTGTGGCCCCTGCCTGTGGATGATGGTGTGAGTGCAAGCTTGGAAGGCTTTGCACTTTGTCACAACATCAGAGTGTGAGGAGGGAACCCAGACTGGTAAAACAGAGGGCTCAGTTGTACTCCAGTTCCAGATGGCACCCCAGGTGGCAGGACCCATCACAGTTATATTTTGGTATCAGGCTATTATTCCCCCTTGCTTTCATATTGGAGGTCATTTGACAATTTTTTTTCTTCCTATTGCACATTTTGGAATCTTTCACTCAATATTTCAACTTGTCTTCCATCACTCTTATTTGTCTGTAGTGCACTTCTCAAAATCTCGTCTCCAGCCCACCCTCAATTTTCTGCAGAATGTAAGTTATATGTCCCCAGTGGATCTGCCTGAACAGGGTACTTCCTTGACTGCAAGTGGAGGTAGGTGTTGGATCATATTAAAGAAGTTCTGTATTAAAATCACAAATGAGTTTGATTCCCCATAGTTTAAATTCCAGGATATCACTAATTAAGAGGTCTCTTGGTTTTTGGTACTGTTCCTCTCCCTCTATGTGTGAAAATTGCAAGCTGCTAATTGTGTTAGTACATTCTAAGACAGAGTCTGTTCTCAAAGCAATTCACACAGAGAGAGACTCAAAGCAATACTCTGTAACAGAAACAGCACCCAGAGACTCCCCACCCTTTTGTTGTATTAACAATTGTGATTAAAATAGAGATAGAGGATGTATGTGGATGGATGCTTGGTGTGGATAATAACTGAATGATCAGGGAGGTGCCAGCCTAAGAATCCAGTGTCCATCGCCTGAAGAAGGCGTCAAGTGGAAATAACCACCCAACAGCCTCAAGAATGAGAGAACCAAAGAACAAGATAACATCTAGCAGCACGGAGCCGTCAGGAATGTCTCATCTGCTGATTGATTCAGCAACAGCATGATGAAGCAATTCCCATAGACTGGCATAGGAAGAAATTCCTATAAAAATGGACTCTAGAAAGTGAGAACTTTGGGGTCTGATTCTACAAACCAACTTCCAGGAGCATCAGATTAGCATCTGACAAGGCCCTGCTCCCTCCTCATATCCAGGCCACCTGGCCAGTGGCTTGGCCTGAGCAACTCTAAGGCTGGTAACTATGATAACAACCTTGCAGAACGTGTGTGTGTGTAAATATGAGATTGAATGGAATGTTACAACAATAACTAACTGCTTACTATGATTCTTTCTGTATTCACAATGAATGTGGTATTTTGCCTTTTCCCCTTTAATAAGATCCTGCTGGTTTTTAATTTATTGGTATAACATAGGGACAGACCTGAATAGGTAAAATTAAAATTTTCTCTGAAGAGTCACTATTCTGAATGCCCATACTCCCGTACTCTGTTCCCTAAAAGTCACGATGGCATGAAGCCCGAGATTTTTTGGCAGACAAAACATATCTTTAATCTAAGCAGAACTGTAGATTTCTCCTATCCACCCCCAATGTCCCGCAACCATTTTAGGAAGAGAATAAAATTCTTCTGCTGAATTTATCACAGTCAGCAGATGAGGAGCCACAGAAGGAATAAGCTGCTATTGCAAACTACGCAAACAGCAGATCAAGTGATTAGTGATTTCTTCTACTTTTTCTGTCCAGCGAATGAATGAGAGTGACGGACTCCATAAAGAGATGTTTTGTTTGGAACAGGATTTTAGCCTTCTGTCAAAAAATTTTTAAAATGTCTACAAAACTGAGAGATTTATCAATAGTAGATTTGACATCAGCATGCAGTTCATCATACTATTCTGGACTCATGAATTAAATTGGCTGAGCTCTCAGCTTACCTTCACCCACTAATGGAATATCTCTAAACACTTACCTCTTTCGAACCTTCCTTCAAATTCCACGGCAAAAAAAAGTTACATATTTTCAGTTTATTTTTCACAGCTAAAGTGGCTCCAACAGCAACAGGTTTCTTGAAGCTAACACATCCTTTCTGTGTATATGAGCGGCATCAAGGCAGAAGTCAAACTGGGCTACAGGAAGAAGCTAAGGGGATGAGCACTAAGAGCGCATAAGTATATGGTGAGCCTATGGATTGCTATCACTGCTTACCTCGGAAAACAAGACGAAAAGGGCATGTGCTGGAACAGACTAACTCATAGAAACATTTTGGCTACATCAAATACCTCTTTTTAAAAGGGACTCGGAAGTTCAACTATCAAGCAATATAAAAACAACAAGGAGTACTTGTGGCACCTTAGAGACTAACAAATTTATCTGGGCATAAGATTTTGTGGGCTAATAAATAAATAAATTTGTTAGTCTCTAATCTGCCACAGATACTCCTCGTTGTTTTTGCTGATACAGACTAACACGGCTACCACTCTGAAGTAATATAAAGAAGACCATTCTGCCTATCAATGCAATGGGATTTTAAACAGAAGCAGATTTGAAAAAAAAATATTTGTATAGAAATCAATTTCTCTTCCAGGTCACTTTCTGTGTTCTATTAAATATTATTAAAGACCTGTGTTTGAAAAAGACATCTTCCCCTCCCTGACCCAACTTATCCTTTATGCCTCATATTCCAGCGAAGTCATAATTCTAATTCAGCTATCCTGTTGACATTATGTATTTTGGTGCCTATATACTACAGTGGTACAAACATCAGAAATGCACAGATAGGTGAATTGTTAATAAAGCAATTACTTTTGGCATTTAAGTGGTCATGGTTAGGCTTCAAAGATAAGTGAACAGAAAAGTACACTGTGAACTCTACTGGACAGTTTGGAAGCTCAAATTTCATGTCTCTCCAAATGTATACCTGCTATGTAAAAGCTCAGGTATGAAAACACTATACTTAATGTGTATTTGTTTCAGAAAAATATATGAAAAACAGTCTCAGTCTTTCACAGAAAGAATGACGACTTTTCATGGACATTACTTGTATATGAAACTTTTTCTTTCACGAAGAAATACACTGTTCTGCCTTCTTTCCTTATCACAACCAGAAGTACAGCTAGTGAATTAGGACTCTGACACAGTAATAATACAGAATGCTGTAAGAAAAAAAAGAAATACTGAGTTTGAGACACCATAATACTCAGCACCTACATAATGATTTTAATCGTAATTCTCAAAGCATTTAACAAAGGGAAAGTACCATATTCCCATTTTACAGAAAGAAAGCATGACAGAGAGGTTAAGTGACTTGTCTAAGGCTGCAAAATAAATCAGTGGCAGAATCAGGAACAGAATCTGTGTCTTGAGCAAATATGTTATATCGCTTAACTTACAGTAACCAAATGAGCAGTTAGACAAAGTATGTATCTACAATAAATTATTTCCTGTATTTAAACTCAGGAAAAAAAACACACATTTTACCTTTCACTTCCTGGTGTGGTTATTCTATAAAAACGATGCCTCAAGTGATGTTTGTCCCCATGATAACAGACTGTGCATAGGTCATAATTTGTGCATTCAGCACATTTCCATCTGATGCCAATGATTGGTTGCTGTCGACAAGTATCACACATAGTCCCATCATGCTTGATACCTATGAAAACAAGAATGTAACACCAGTATGATTTTTAAAAATACTACTTAGATCTTTATTGCCATTAAAAATTAAATTAAATGTGTTATCAAAGAATACTTGAGCAAGCAGGTTCACTAGGGGCAACCATATTAGCCCATGCCAATCAAGGAATTATGGATGGGGGAAGAGGTTTGGGGACTATCCTTCATCTTTCTGGTTGCTAGTCCATGGCTGAAAGGTCCTTCCCTTCTCAACAATATATATTACTGACCACATTTCTTTTTTTCCCAGCTACATACTCAATACAGATATTCTAAGAGGAAAGATAATGAAGTTTCCCTTAACTTCTAGAGATTAAATTGTCAGAAATCCCCATCAAAAATACTAATCTCTTGGGGAGTTTTAACTGTCAGGCTAATTCTCTACTAATGGCTCAATAAGGAACTGTAACAACTACTGTGCAGTGACACAGTTTATGTTAAGGATCTAACAGTTGATGTTTTAGTCTGATTTATATTTAACAGCTGCAGGACAACAAAGGACCTTAAATTCTGTCCATCTATATTTTTAACCACAGTTTGAAAAATGTACTTGCCTGTGATCAGTAGGAAGCTCTCATGGACAACTGCTATTATTCAATAGAATCTATGCTTTGATTTTTAAAAAATTAAGTTGCTAGCTCTTTTGGTTATTAAGGTAACTTGCAAACCTGAACCACGTGCAAACCGCTGGAGCGTTGTTTCCTAAGTCTGCCAAAAGAGAGCTCCAAAGCCTCTCCATATGCTCATAGCTTTTCCAAGCTATAGCAGAGTAAGAACCAAGCAGGCCTAAAAGTTTTCACTGCTGCTGTTCAGAACCCTGTGAACAGCAGTGAAATGCAGAAGAATCTAGTCAGCTTCATTCTACTGCTGTTAGGAAAGTTATGAGCACCAGAAGCGATAAGCAGTGGTGCTATTCAGTAGTCAGGACAACGCAAAAATGGATGCTAGACAAGGGTTATAGTAGCAGAGAATCCGCCCCAGCTACCCAGCCTTGAGACAACTAGGCATCTCTGACATTAGAGAGGAAACAGACAAAAAAATAAAAGGTTCCTTCTCTTGTCCAGAAGGAACAGTGGTTTGGGAGTGAGGGCTTCAAATTTATCAGCTACCTACTAGCTAGATGCTGATTTGAAAGATGGAACCCTCGTGCAAAGTGGCCACAGTGGTAGGAACCAGTACTCCTTTTCCAACAGCTTGAGGGAAAGGGACCGCGAAAGGGAGGAAGAGAACTGCCTTCCCACCTGGCCACTGCTCCGAAACAAATATCCTCTCACCCCATCTTTTGTCATTCTTTGCCTATAAAGATATATGGCAAACATCTAAGCTTGCGTGTGAAGATTCCCCCAGACCAGGAACAGTGGAAAACAGTCATAAGGCTGCCTTCTGAGGACCCCCTTGTACACCCAGGTATAGTAGGCATGTCATTTTTAACCACACTAAATGGTAAAAATGACTCAAAGGCACCAAACTCCTTATTTCCTACTTTGAGGTCTTAATGGAGTGACGCGGCCAATTGGACAAGTGAATAAAAGTGAATCCTTTTTGCGCGTAGAGTCTGCAAAATCTCTAACCACTTCCTATTCTGCCTCTTATGTCATCCCAGGGCCGACCTCAAAGGGACTTAAAGGAAAATAACTTATTTTTTTCTCTCCTCATTGTTTAAATTCCTTGACTGATCTAAAATCATCCTCTTCCTTTTTACATCCCTGACTCAGTAACCCCCTCCACATTCAAGATTGCATTTTGTTTAGTGCAATACAGAAAGTTAAAATAATGATCACCAAGAGGCTACCAATTTATACTCCTTGAGAAAATGGGAAAGGGAAAGTGGGGGGGTGCAAAGGGATTTGTCATTTTTAATTGAAGTTGGGCTACAATTGACTACTCTAAAAAAGTAATATGCACCCCACCTTCACATCATGCAAGATACTGGCAGCCCTATCAAGGAGAAAGGATACAGACAGGGAGGTAAAGAGACAGGACTTTTTTTTTTTAAAAAAAAAAAATCAAGGTGATTCTGCAGCAAATGGGGGAATTAGCTTTAAAAAAACCCACTGTTTTAATATAATTCCATACTGGTTTATTTACTATCAGCAGCATTCATCTGATCAAAATTAATACAGAAGAAATATAACCAAAACACATGGTGTTATGATGAATCTCAAATATCTTGGCAATCCACAATTTCTCTCTTTGGTTGAATCAAGCTGTCTGTTGCTACATCAACATAAAACATTTTATTGTTCACTTAAATGAAAATAAAGTTTCAACAACTGAAATTATAAAATATTTAAGGCAGGACTTAACCATTAAGACAGGTGTAAATAAATGTGGAACGTGACTCTTCAAGTTAGATTTTTTAATGAAGAGTCTGACATTTTAATCCAATAAATTATTTATACTAACCATGTGCATATTCACAATAGAGAAGCAGAAACTCACTTTACAACTTTGACAGATCACAGATTAGTCAGTGATATTTTTTGATAAATCTTGCCTTATATTAGCACTAAAAAAGTTCTGAAAATGGTTTTGAGATTTTTGTAGTTGAGATTTATGTATGTTTCCTGTTCCTTTTTTGTTTAACACAAACATATTTGTGGAAGAAAACCGTGATAAATAGCAAACCTGTAAAAACTGAACAAGTATACAATATCATAGTGAAATATCACCATGATCGGAAATACAGCTAACACAAAAATGCTTCCTATGAGACAAAGTCAAGGCGCAGATTTGTTCTTTGCCATTTGAACACTGAATGGTTACAATCAGACATTATACCAGCACACAAGACCCACTGGGTCTCCATGATGGCATAAAGTCTATCCATACAGATGTCATGACTGAGGCCTCCATCTCTATTTATCCATAAAACAAAGAAGAAAAGGAGTACTTGTGGCACCATAGAGACTAACAAATTTATTAGAGGATAAGCTTTCATGAGCTGTAGCCTTTTCTTTTTGCGGACACTGACTAACACGGCTGCTACTCTAAAACGAAGAAGTACACACATACAGCAAGAGCACGTTTCCCAAAACTGCCTCACTAATGTAGCTTGTCCCTGAAATGGAGGTGTCTAGCCGATACCTCTAGACACGGACTAAGAACTTCATTTCAGAAGTCACTGAACAATCTTCAGACAACACTGAGTTTTAGTAAGCAATGTTACTCTGGTCTGGAGTAAGATTGCTGATTAAGCAATAAAAGCTTCATTTTCCCCCATGATCCAGCAGGACAATTTTCATTTTAACCAAGACAGAAATTGCAGAAATGCTAGGGAATTGCAAGATTTGATACTTATGAAGCATTAATATAGCCTTGCAGTAGTGATTAAAATATATAACTACTGTCAAACATTTAAAATAAGTAATTTTTAAATACATAGAGCATCTGTCAATTACTATGTGCCTACAAAATGCTGTATTCTGACAAGTGCACAGGCCTGTGAGTAGTGAAATCAAATGGTTAAATTCAGCGTTTTATATATAACTCAAACATTTTTGGAAAATAAACTCAATTATGTTTGAAGTCTAAATCTGTTTACAGGGCTCAAGTTTCTTTATGATTGACAGTAGGAACAGATTTTGGCTTCAAGAACTTCAATCAACAGAATTGATTATACAAAGTCCATAGATTTTGTGGCAATCTGGTAGAAAAACTAGAAAGTTCCAACAGTGGAAACAAATCCACAGTGTGTATTATACTGAGAATTCCTTTTATTAGGTATTCAGAATGAGGAATGAATATAAAATTGAGCTAGCATGCTTGTAGTTATTTGAAAACCAACTGAATTTTTATTTTATAAATAGTATTTTAACAGTATATCTCAAAGAATTACAAGACAAGCAATTTCATTTCAAGGTCCCTATGCATTAATCAAGATGAATATCAATATTTTAAGATAATGAAAAATCATGGAATTATATTTTTATTCATCTGTCTAGACGCTGTAATGCACTTATTTCAGTGGTTTATTATCCTGGTAGTAATGTTGGAGTGTAAAATCGGTTAATTTTATTATATATTATAATAAAACATCAGAGTTATTTGTATATCTCCAGAAACATATAAAACATATTTTGGGCTTGCTTTACTGCAGAATTAACTTGAACCCTATCTATACACAAAAACCCTTAACTCAAGTATGGCAGTGCTCTTAACCTTAGTTGGCTGGCCCGTAGAGGGGTACAGGTTAAAGCTCAAGTTAGTACAATTCATCAGGTGCTAACACAACTACTTTGTGTAGTTCAACTTATTTCAAAGTATGGTGCTCTCACTGGAAGTAGGCTAACCTGCGAGGAGTTAACTCAAATTATCTACACTTGATTGAATTCTGCAGTGAAGACATAACCTCAGACACACTGTCAACTCAAATTTTCTTAAAATTTAAAAAATATCCAGTTTCTGATACAGCCCCATTCAAACAATATGTCCCACTTGGGCTTTTCCCCCCCCTTCTTTTCCATCCCTTCCCTCTACCCCCGCCCCACCCCACACTTTTTTCTTTTTTTCTCTCTCTCTTAAAAAGGAAGGTTTTTCTGTTCCTTTGCTGATGTTTATAGTGGTCTTTTCAGTAAGGAACTTTAGATAAGCTATTACCAGCAGGAGAGTGGGTTTGTGGGTGGGGGGGGGGGTGAGAAAACCTGGATTTGAGCTGGAAATGGCCCAACTTGATTATCATACACATTGTAAGGAGAGGTTTCAGAGTGACAGCCGTGTTAGTCTGTATTCGCAAAAAGAAAAGGAGTACTTGTGGCACCTTAGAGACTAACCAATTTATTAGAGCATAAGCTTTCGTGAGCTACAGCTCACTTCCTCAGATGCATATCGCTGCAGTTTCCACGATATGCATCTGAGGAAGTGAGCTGTAGCTCACAAAAGCTTATGCTCTAATAAATTGGTTAGTCTCTAAGGTGCCACAAGTACTCCTTTTCTTATTGTAAGGAGAGTGATCACTTTAGATAAGCTATTAGCAGCAGGAGAGTGGGGTGGGAGGAGGTATTTTTTCATGCTTTGTGTGTATATAAAAAGATCTTCTACACTTTCCGCAGTATGCATCCGATGAAGTGAGCTGTAGCTCACAAAAGCTTATGCTCAAATAAATTGGTTAGTCTCTAAGGTGCCACAAGTACTCCTTTTCTTTTTGTGAATACAGACTAACATGGCTGTTACTCTGAAACCTCCCTTTGTGGATTCCTTCTCACTTGCCACTCTAACAGTACTAAAGTGCTGATTCCCAAATTCTAACACCCCCCTCCCCAATTTCTTGCTATTGTTTGTATTACAATAGTACTTAAACATCACAACTGAGATCAAGGCCCCCTTGTGCTAGACAGACAATTACACAGTGAGAAAGAGTTTCATCTACATAAGACAAGAAGCCAGCATAGAGGTGACATGACTTACCCAAGCAAGGTCACACAGCAGGACAGTGACAAAACACATTAGAACCTAAAGGTCCAGAGTCCTAATGCTGTGTCCTCTCTATTAGACTATACTACCTCCCCGCTGCATCCCCTTCTTTCCAAATTTCTATCGCTTCCACAAAAGGAACTGTGACATGAAGAAGAGATTTACCACTCAATCCCAACTCCAGCTACCCCCGGCTCCATACAGGTGTTCTATGAAGAAGAGACATCCATTAGCCTAAAACTCAGAAACAACAACTCCCCTAACTCCTCTTTTATTGCAAACACCCTCATGTGGAGCCTGACATGAAGCAAAAATATGAGCTTATCCCAAACAAGTGCAGAAGAATGCTGTCATCAGGCTAATACATGAGACAGAAATAAATACTATCTACAAGTCAAAAATACAAAAACTGAAAAATAGCAAAAAAAAAATGGTGAAAACCTCCACAGTCACTTGCAACTACAGTAGCTAAGAACTTTCAGATACATTTCAAGTTGACAATACTCCTTTGAAGTCTATACACTGGATCAAGAACAGCAGGCATTTAAGGTACCAACCCTGCAGACACATGCATATACTTAATTTTAAGCAGGAGCAGGCCCACGGGTTTCAGTAGGATCATTCATGTGAATGAAGTTAACCACAAGCATAAACATTTGCAAAATCAGTCAAGACTGAAACACACACACACTCTCTTTCCTTATTGTTTCTGTAACAATTCAAAAAAAATTTCAGCTTACGTTTCTAAACCATATCCCTACTGAATACTTAGTCCAATCCTACCACAGCAAAAGGATATGTAGAGAAGAACAGTGCCACATTTAGAATCATGGGTATCCATCTCAAGTGTTCAATATGACTAAAGTTTTTTCTCTATTGCACATTTGTATTAACAATTTTAATAAGTTCTGTGTTTCTGTATCTTATGAAGTCTGCTAAAGAAATTAACAAACATCATAAGCTTTCTACATCATTTTTCTTTGTATCTATAATTTGGACCAGTGGCCTTCTCCTCCTCCCATTCATTTTCTCTTCTCAAGGCAAAATGCAAATATGAGACATGAAATGAAAACACTAGAAATTCCAATAAATCTGACCAATTATCCTTCCTCTGAACCAATCCTGTCAGGTAAGCTTATGCCCAAATTTTAATTTAAAAAAGAAGGGAAAAAAAAGAAAAGAAGAGCCCACTAGAATTTTTCTTTTTCTGAAAGTTTAAATGAAAACACAGGGTTTGGCTTTTGTTAGCCTGAACATTCCCTGTAGTATTTACACCACCAAATTTGCCGCATAGTGTCAGTGCAGGAGAACATGAGAGTTAAACAGCTCTAGACTCATTGTCCAAGTTGAGTAAATTCAAAGCATAAACAGATAAGCAAATTTTAAAAACTTAATTATTTTAACTGAGTGTTAACATTCTCTGGCTGTTTCCAAAGTAGAAATAAAGTGTAATGTAAGTAAGGTATGTTTTAAATTAGCTGATGAGTTTAGCTCTAACAAAGGGCTGCTGCCAGACATCTTGCTGCCCTCAATACAAAGTGACTGAACCAGTTTGAGAGAGATTTTTAGAATAAAAAGTAAAGATGAAAGAAATCTTGGGTCCCACCGCCTCCCTCCAACCCCACCCATTCCTGCAGAAGAACTGTTCCCTATTGTACATTTACTAACGCTTTATCTAATCACGATTTAAAAGTCCACAACAGAGACGTCCAGGCTACTTCCCCTACAGCCTACAACGCCCCGCGGCTGAAGTTCATCCCATCAGTTCCAGCGGGAGGATTTCGGACCCTGGAGAGGAAAAGAGAAAGAAACCACTGGTCCAGTCCACAGCACCCCCGCTCTGACCGAGCACCCCAGCCCCTCCTGCCCCTTGCCCAAACGGGGCGAGAAAGAAGGGAGCGCCCTGCCCCGCTCCGCGGCCGGGCGCCCTTACCGGTGGGGGCGCTGTCCAGGATGCGCAGGTCGTAGGCCCCCGAGCAGCGGTAATTGGCCGCGGTGCCGTTGTCCCAAACCACCACCACCTCCTCGGGGCTCTCGAAGCTGCGCACGGTGCCCACGTGGCCCTCGCCGCCGTCCTGCTTCCCCCACTTCCAGTCCGGGCCCCGCACCACCCGGGCCCCGACCCCCTCCACCATCACGCGGTTGTTCCGGGCGCTGCTCATGCCGGGGCCGCTCCTCGCGCACGGTGGAAGGAGGCGGGGGCCCGGCGGGAGGCCCGGCGGGAGGCCCGGCCACGGGGAGCGTCTCCGCGGGGGCTGCACTGGGGGAGGGGAGCGGGGCCTCTCCGCTTGGCCGGGGCAGCCGGCCGGTCGCTCTGCAGGGCGGCGGGGGCAGGATGTGGGTCGGCGCAGGCTCTGGCTCTCCCCCCGGGTCCCCGCGCTGGGCGCTCCTGGCTCGAGCCGCGCGCCACTCGTCTACACGTCCCAGGGGCAGGAGCGAGCCTGACGCTGCCTCATCCACTACATCCGGGCACCTCGGCGACCGGGAGCCGGGGGGCGGGGAAATAGCGAGACCACCATCGCCGCCTCATCCTCTGGCCAGGAACACACACGGCGCATGCGCGGCCGCCTGGCCCGGCCTGCCTGCCCCTCGCGGCGCATGCGCGTCTGAGGCCCCTGTGCCTGAAAGGAGAACGGTGCCACGCAGGAGCGGGACGCTCATCAGCGCCACCTAGGGAGAGGAGTCGAGCGTTGCACACGGCGTGGGGGCGGGGCGCGTGGACCGCCCTGGCTTCAGTCTATTGGCAGGGTGGGCACCACCCCAACCTCTTTGATGTAGTATCATGCACATCCACTGCTCTCTGTGGAGCTTTACATTTGCTGCGGGTAGTAAAAGTCCTCGTTCCCAAAGCGGGGCCTCTAGCCAGTACACATACGTAATAAAATAGTGGTGCCTTGCACCCCCCTGCAGCTGGATATTTTTAAGTTTCCCCTCATTTTCTTAGAAGAGGATTCACATGGTTTTGGGACCATGGCAGTCGGCTTCGCCCTGCCAGCATCTGCCTCTACAGCTATACTGATTTCAGCCAGGACAGGATGGAGCTGCTACCAGGCAGTTATGGGCATTGGAGGGAGGAGCAGGGGAAGAGGGTAGGGCACAGTCAAGAGGAAAGCATATACTGTCCCTGCAAGTAAATGTCACTGTAGTGGGAGGAAAGGGAAACCATGGGGGATGGGGGGGGAGGAGAATGGTGAGCTGTGGGAAGGAACATTGTTTTCAAGGGATGATTTTTCAAATCAGCCAACTGTCTGGGGCATTTTGATTCTCACCTTCTAAAAATAAAATAACCTAAAATTCCTCAACATGCCCATCAACCTATCCACTGACTGCGGGGAGGGTTGTCTAATGGCAGCAGGACCCTGCTTATTAGGAGGACTGTTCCTGGCAAAAATGGTCACATGTTGTCAACTATGCTTTGGGAGAGAGAGAAAGCAGAGTGAAACCGGGAAAAAGAAATAAGGGGAGAGATCAGAGGCAAATGGAGGAGAGAAAGAAGGTGAAAGAGAACAGAGAGGGAGCTTGGAAAAAAATACGGTGAAAGAACTGCAAAGACAGCGAGAGAAGGAGAAATAATAGCTTTGAGAGAGAGGCAGAGAAAAGGAGAAGACACCTGTGCAAGATGTAATGTAAGGAGTGCTGGGGATAGAGAGACTCAAGTGTAGATACTGTACATCGGAAATGGGGGCTTGAGAACAACAGATTTAATTGGATGAGGTTGACAAACTCCATTAAGGAAATGTAGAAGGCTATGAGGACCCACTCTCCTTTACTATCACAGCATGCAAATATAGGAATTGCCTTTTGTGTAGTTATTTGTATCAGAATATTGGGATCAGGAATACAAAACATATTGATTCCCCCTTGCGAGGGTTTCTTCCAGATCTTTAATGGCTTTGAACTCACATTTGCCCTCATACTATGAAACTCGTGTTCAAAGCAAGATTAAAATAGAGAAAAGATGAAGATTATATGAGATCATCACTGTGAGAAGATTATTTTTTTCACAGCTGCTTGATTACAGGCTCAGGAAATATCCTTTTTTTTTCTTTTTACTCACATTTTATGACAAGTCTAATAGGCAACGAAGAGCATGACAATCCACTAAATAAAAAGTTCACTAGCTTTTTTGGCATAGGACCCTGTGCAGGGGATACCAAATAGAAGGAATACTTCACCACAGCCTTAATGTTGAACATCTATCAGAATTTCCATGCATATTTAGGGCCAAATCTCTAAAGGCAATGGAACCCTGCCCTTCCATTATGCAGTTAAAGTAGACTGAGGTGTGGTCTGACAGGATTCTATGTATTCCATGCTCACTTTGGAGCTCTAGCTCTGCAGCAGTGCAGAAGGTGGAGTTGTGTGTGTGTTGGAGGAGTGGCAGGACAGAGAAGGCAATGGAGCTAGTGCCTTTGTAAACCCCAAGGTAGGTGGGGATGCAGCAGGCACAACAGCCCAGAAGCTATCATAGTAGCTATGCTAATGGTTCAGACACTGAGGGGGAAAGGAGTATGCACCCTCACCCAACTCTGGCCCACCATGAAGTTCCCCTGCACAAAACCCCGACTTTGCGCAAAGATCTAGAATATGGCTCTTAATAAATCTACACACACACATATTTCACTCTAAAGATTATTCTTGGGTTTCCTTTAATTCCACACATGCCATGTTGATGTTTATCCATCTTAAAAAATGTTTTCCCCTTCAATTCTAATAAGAAACCAAATTGTGATTGACAGAAGATATAACTAAAAGAAGACTGACTGATGTTATCTCATTGTTCTTGTCTGTCCTTACAAGGATTTGCTATGCTGAGTATTAAGCATCCTAGGCAGGATTAAGTGATTAGGCAGAAGAGAAAAATAACTGCTAAAAGGTAGCTGTGCTTGCCTCATAACTAGGTTATTATTTCCCTTTCTGTACTTCCTTTACACACCAGCGGTAGAAGAGCTTATGAAAGCATTTCCTGACTTTTCTTGCAAACAGCTTTCTCACAGTATAGCACAGTAGTGACACAAAACTTCTAAACAACTATAGCACTGATCCCATTAGTCACTGTTTCCTCCACCATACTAAGACCCCAAAGTATTTGCTCATAAGGAATATCTTCTTTAATATGAAAATGTATCCTCTGTACATCCATTCCCTATCACAGAGTTTGATTTCCACTTCTTCAGTGGAAGTTTTAAAAGATTAACATGTATCATGCCAGGAAGGTGTGTCATTCTTAAACTGCTTGGATGTCTTTATGCTGAGAGTGAATTTTGCTTGTACCAAGCTTATTACGTTAGTATATGGCGTTTTGCAGCCATTCAGCCAGAACGGTACATAAATTCATAAGAGTTGTGAATGGCAAATTACCAGAACATTTTCTCTTTCCAACTGTGGGTCTTTGATGTACTGAGGATCCATTGATGGCCCTAGGATCATAATTTTCTCATTTGATTCATTCTACTTTTTAGATATTGATTATCAGCAAGCGTAGAGCTGGTGTTCCTTGCTGAGGATGATCTAAAACACATACTTTTTATTACCCTTTGGCTAAAATTGTTGAGGAGGTCTTCCTTGTGCCTGAGTGAGAGGAGTTCAGTGCTTTTAAATAATAGTGTCCCTTCCAAATCTTGGTCCTGAAAAGATGAGTACTCATGTTAACAAAAGAACTGATGTGGTGGGATATTTTGTTTTTAATACAATTCTTGGGTTAACAAGATTAAGCTGCAAAAAGTATGGACAAATTCTGGTTTCAAGGAATGAGCTATCCATAGCACATAATTAGATATGACAGGTGTAGAGGCTGTGTGAGGAAAGACCCCTGGGAGGTAACAAGTATGATGATGTCTCAACGATCCTTAGGACAAGAGAACACACCTAGATAGAGACCAGTCATAGGGAAGTGGCTTACAGGGTACCCCCTTGTGGCCTCAGGGTGACCACACCAGCAGCCCCGACATCTATTTCCCTCTTCCAGAGTCCCCAGTAACTCCACACAAGCTTTCTAAACATAAATAACCCATTGATAGGTTAATTACAAGAGTCCCACAACCATAGTCCACAATTTCCCAGCAAAACCCAAACACTACTTTCAAGGTCCAACAGTCTATAAAAAGCAAATACAGCTCTGCCATTTCTCACCATGTCCCAGCTCTCTGGTACAGTTCCAGTATCTCACCCCACCTAGACTCTCAGATACAGTGCTGCATCTCTCACCACCTCTCACCCCAGCCCCTCTAGCTGGGGTGCATCTCTGCCCTGCTTCATTCTCAGGGTTGGTTCTAGCTCTTGCCAGGAGACATTAGCAGGCTCACCCCTGATCTCATCATTATCCCCTAGCCTTCAGCCCCTTGGGATCTCCAGCTTCATCTCGCTGGCTGAGAGAGCTAGCAGACATCTCCCTCTTCTGCTATCAGCCTTCTGCCCTCTCTGGCCATGGCTCTCTGGCCTGGGGAAATTTGTAGGTGACCCCTTGACTGCCTTCTCCTTTCATCAGCCTGATTTGGCTCCACTCCGGAGCTCTCACCACTCCCTTCTTCAGCTCTCAGCCCAGCTCTGTTTCTGAACTCTGACCCTCTCTCTAGACTCTAAGTTCTGGCCTTTCCTTTGCCTTTAGGCTCGCTCTCATTTGTAAGTCCCAAGTGCAGCCCTGCCCTCCCCATTTCACCAATCGACCATGCACTTGGACTGGGATAGGAGAGCTGGGCTCAGTTTCATTTAAGGGGCCAGATACCCTGTTAAGAGAGAACTGAAACTATGCCAAATGTGCTTATCCTGTGAAAAGCAGAAGTCAATACTTTTAACTGGAATCACAATAAGGACCTTTTCAACCTTCTCCCTTATGGCTTCATTGCCTCTCTTCCCACACTAAACAAAATGCAGATTCTCAAATATCTATGAAAATGTCACTTTAGTCACTTTCTGTTTCTTGTTGCATTGAATTCAGATTTTTCATCTTTATACTCAAGGTCCTATGTACACCTCCACCCACTCACCTCTTTGCTCTTGTTCTCTTTTACTTACTTTTTCATGTCCGGCTGTGCCCCTACCTTTCCCTCTTTCTTTCCAAGTCAGGTCCTTGAATAGCCCCCATCTCTCTGTGAGCCAATTAACCTTCAAATTCCTCTCAAAATTCACTTCTTTTGGTTAACGTTCTATTACTAATCTCTACTCTAATGATCTCTCCTCTGGCTGGTATCAAAGAAAGAAAAATATGAAACAGAACTACTAAGTGATCAGTTAAAAAAAAAGTTCTCCCAAAAACTATTCCCTTCCCCTCCCTCTGTTGAGTCTTCTTAAAGCTACACCAAACACGTTCCTCACATGTTCTTGTCAACTGCTGGAAATGGTCCATCTTGATTATCACTACAAAAAGATTTTTTTCTCTCCTGCTGGTAATAGTTCACCTTAACTGATCACTGTCATTATAGTGTGTATGGTAACACCCATTGTTTCATGTTCTCTGTGTATATAAAATCTTCCTGCTGTATTTTCCACTGCATGCATCCAATGAAGTGGGCTGTAGCTCACGAAAGCTTATGCTCAAATAACTTTCTTAGTCTCTAAGGTGCCACAAGTACTCCTGTTCTTTTTGCAGATACAGACTAACAGGGCTGCTACTCTGAAACCTGTCATTGGACAGTTCAGATTCCATCCAGTAGATGGCACAGACTAGTCACTGTTATGTGGGGAGAAAAAACACTTCTGGAAAAACTACAGGGGACAAGCTCTCCAGGGTTCCTCCTGTGGAGGCAGGTTCAGTGGCAGCCCCCAAATCTCACTGATTCCCCAGGATCTGCAAGAAGCACAGGACCTCCCTCTTTGGATCCCAAATCTCCTCTCCTCCCCCAGGTCTCCTTAGCAACACAACCATTGTAAAGTGGCTGCAGTGCAAACGTGAATTCCCCCACTTAGTGAAAGATTTGGCTGAGTTTGCTGAAAGATTTATAAATGTACATGCAATCGGACAAAGACTAACATCTGGGGAAGCTCCCAAATATAATTTATACCATCCAGTGTATGAAATACTCTCCTGGTATGCTGATTTTGGGATAGGATTACATGACTAACTGAAAGGCTAAAACTTCTGATTCTTTTGTCAAATCAAGACTTCGTTTTGTGGCCTATCTTATCCAGTGAACCTTCCGTAGAAAAGCAGTGCCCTTTAAAAGGCACCGTTTAATCCAGACATTGCTATTAGTTTTTATTATTCTGTTTTCTGGGGTTATGTATGTGTGGATTGTAGGTGAGACTCTAGCCTTGTGTGTTACACTTTACAAAGAAAGGGTATTTAGTCTCCCAATTAAGTTCTGGACACACTTCGGTTTTAAAGAACTCCTATAAAAACAGTTATTACCTTTTTAGAAGCACTGAGCCTGATCCTTCAAACACATTTACTTGAGTAGTCATTGGTTACATGACTAGTATCATTGCAGTCAGTTACGACTATCTGTTTAAAGCAGAAATGCCCCAACTTGTTCCACTGAAGGCTGCAGACACAACTATTCAAGAGCTGAGGACATAAAATGGAATAGATGGTAGCTGTCCTGTCTTAAATACACAGATGCAGCCTATAGAAATGTTATGAGCTGGATGAAACCTCAGTTGAGTCACTGAGATTGAAGGATGTAACTGGACTTTGTCCGATTGCATGTACATTTATAAATCTTTCAGCAAACTCAGCCAAATGCAAGATCTTTCACTAAGTGGGGGAATTCACGGTTGCACTGCAGCCACTTTACCAGCACAGGACCTCCCTCTTCGGATCCCAGATCTCCTCTCCTCCCCCGGGGCTCCTTAGCAACCATTGCCAACTGGGACCTGCAGTCTTCTCAGGCCCCATCTCTATTTTAAGAATTATGGGGAGCCTAGAGCTGGTTAGGAGAAATAAATTCCCATGACAACAATTGATACAAAACAAAATTGTTTTAGCCAAAGACTCTCTACCAATTCTTTTGTTTGAGGGCAAGGGTTGAAATGTCAAAAACAAACAAACAAAAAACAAACACTGAAAGTTTTTGATGCTTCAGGTGGAAAATTTTGCCCAGCTAAAATTTAGTTTTTTTGATCAACTAAAAATTTTTTAATCAGAAATGGACATTAAAAATTGCAACCAGCTGTAGGGCAGTCATGGCTTCCTCTGTAGGCCACATTTAATCTATCTGTGGTTTAAAATACAGCAGAGCCTTATTATTCCTCAGGCTTTGCTGCCTTCCTGTGGCCATATATAGTCATTCATTAAAGCCATGATATGTATATATTTGACTAAAAGAAAAGGAGTACTAGTGGCACCTTAGAGACTAACCAATTTATTTGAGCATAAGCTTTCGTGAGCTACAGCTCACTTCATCGGATGCATTCAGTGGAAAATACAGTGAGGAGATTTATATACACACAGAACATGAAAAAATGGGTGTTATCATACACACTGTAAGGAGAGTGATCACTTAAGATGAGCTATAACTAGCAGGAGAGCTGGGCGGGTGGGGGGGAAGGGAAGAAAACCTTTTGTAGTGATAATCAAGGTGGGCCATTTCCAGCAGTTAACAGGAACATCTGAGGAGCAGTAGGGGGGAGGGGGAATAAACATGGGGAAATAGTTTTACTTTGTGTAATGACACACCCACTCCCAGTCTCTATTCAAGCCTAAGTTAATTGTATCCAGTTTGCAAATTAATTCCAATTCAGCAGTCTCTTGTTGGAGTCTGTTTTTGAAGTCTTTTTGTTGTAATATTGCAACCGTTAGGTCTGTAATTGAGTGACCAGAGAAATTGAAGTGTTCTCCGACTGATTTATGAATGTAATAATTCTTGACATCTGATTTGTGTCCATTTATTCTTTTACGTAGAGACTGTCCAGTTTGACCAATGTACATGGCAGAGGGGCATTGCTGGCACATGATGGCATATATCACATTGGTAGATGTGCAGGTGAACGAGCCTCTGATAGTGTGGCTGATGTGATTAGGCCCTATGATGGTGTCCCCTGAATAGATATGTGGACACAGTTGGCAATGGACTTTGTTGCAAGGATAGGTTCCTGGGTTAGTGGTTCTGTTGTGTGGTATGTGGTTGCTGGTGAGTATTTGCTTCAGGTTGCGGGGCTGTCTTGAGGCAAGGACTGGCCTGTCTCCCAAGATTTGTGAGAGTGATGGGTCATCCTTCAGGATAGGTTGTAGATCCTTGATGATGCGTTGGAGAGGTTTTAGTTGGGGGCTGAAAGTGATGGCTAGTGGCATTCTGTTATTTTCTTTGTTGGACCTGTCCTGTAGCAGGTGACTTCTGGGTACTCTTCTGGCTCTGTCAATTTGTTTCTTCACTTCAGCAGATGGGTATTGTAGTTGTAAGAATGCTTGATAGAGATCTTGTAGGTGTTTGTCTCTGTCTGAGGGATTGGAGCAAATGCGGTTGTATCGTAGAGCTTGGCTGTAGACAATGGATCATGTGGTGTGGTCTGGGTAAAAGCTGGAGGCATATAGGTCGGAATAGCGGTCAGTAGGTTTCCGGTATAGGGTGGTGTTTATGTGACCATCGTTTATTAGCACCGTAGTATCCAGGAAGTGGATCTCTTGTGTGGACTGGTCCAGGCTGAGGTTGACGGTGGGATGGAAATTGTTGAAATCATGGTGGAATTCCTCAAGGGCTTCTTTTCCATGGGTCCAGATGATGAAGATGTCATCAATATGCGCAAGTAGAGTAGGGGCATTAGAGGATGAGAGCTGAGGAAGCGTTGTTCTAAGTCAGCCATAAAAATGTTGGCATACTGTGGGGCCATGCGGGTACCCATAGCAGTGCCGCTGACTTGAAGGTATACATTGTCCCCAAATGTGAAATAGTTATGGGTGAGGACAAAGTCACAAAGTTCAGCCACCAGGTTTGCCGTGACATTATCAGGGATACTGTTCCTGACTGCTTGTAATCCATCTTTGTGTGGAATGTTGGTGTAGAGGGCTTCTACATCCATAGTGGCCAGGATGGTGTTTTCAGGAAGATCACCGATGAATTGTAGTTTCCTCAGGAAGTCAGTGGTGTCTCGAAGATAGCTGGGAGTGCTGGTAGCTTAGGGCCTGAGGAGGGAGTCTACATAGACAGCCAATCCTGCTGTCAGGGTGCCAATGCCTGAGATGATGGGGCATCCAGGATTTCCAGGTTTATGGATCTTGGGTAGCAGATAGAATACCCCCGGTCGGAGTTCCAGGGGTGTGTCTGTGCAGATTTGTTCTTGTGCTTTTTCAGGGAGTTTCTTGAGCAAATGCTGTAGTTTCTTTTGGTAACCCTCAGTGGGATCAGAGGGTAATGGCTTGTAGAAAGTGATGTTGGAGAGCTGACTTTTGCACTTTGTTTCAGTTTCACCCTCTTCATTACAAGTCATGTAGACACTGTCTGCCTCAGCTTCCCCATGAAATGTGGGCTAAAAATGCTTTTCTATCTTTGTGAAGTACTTTAAAATCTATTAGTTAAAAGCACTACATAAGTGCTAAATGATATGGTAAATTTCATTTATCGAACTATAAAGGAACACTATCTCAGTCAGTGGCAAGGATAAACTATTATTACACCTTTTCAAACCTCAGCATAAGAATACCAATACTCTGCCCGGCTAATCCTGTTCTTTCCCACACAAACTAAAGTCACAATCACTTACAGTACAGTCAGTTGATAATGGCCATAAAGGAGCTGCTATTTTTCTGGCCATAACAGGTGGCCACAAAATGCAATGTAATTAATATGGACAAATTCTGAGTCCTTATCTACATGATCATTTTTCTTAAATCTCTCACTTTTGCACTTCCAGAAGTGGGAGTGGGAGTGTAGACAGGCTCTCAGCATT
This sequence comes from Lepidochelys olivacea, assembly GCF_965140295.1. Lineage (NCBI taxonomy): Eukaryota > Metazoa > Chordata > Testudines > Cheloniidae > Lepidochelys > Lepidochelys olivacea. Next base: position 83,367,938 of record NC_140412.1, read on the forward strand.
TTAACCACCAAGTCATCTAATCTTATCTCAATGAAAAAGTGGCTAGGATCCCAGTTTAGCAGGGTGTTTAAGCATGTGCTTAGTACCACTGATGTTTTTAAAGTTACACAGTTAATTCAGGCCTAAAACACCAGCCTGTCTACACAAGTGTTCCCACCTTTGCCATTCCAGTGGAACTGCAATAGTGGGAGATTGTACAAAAAATGCTAGTGAAGACAAGGTCACAGGGACCATTAAGGCAGGTAACCGTGGCTCATGAGACTCTTAGAATGGTTTTCTTTCTTATTTGCTTTGAAACTCTACCTCTAGAGAGCTATTGATCTACTTCTAGAGAGCTATGCCTCCTGCAAACCCATCTCTCTCTCTCTCACACACACACACACACACAAACAGAAACAAGATGGCAGCTGCAGCTGTGCTCTTTAAATAGGCAACAGAAAATGATGCAAAGTGGGCCAGATTGAGGGGAAGAATAATGAATTCTTAGATCCTATTCTGGAGTAGACTTTGGAGTTTGGGCTCCCACCTCAGGCAGGCACATCTTTAGAATCCAAAAATTGGGATCCTCTCACAGGTCAAGTGGATTTTATAACCATTTACTAGGCTGATCTATATTATATGCTGAGGAGAAAAATCTTAATGAAGTGTGAAGGCTGAAATTTTAAGTCACAAGACAGACAAAAAGTCAGAGTTAAGAGTCCTCTAATAATCTAGTGCAACGCAATAGGGTCAGCTGCCTGAGTGTGACCAGATTGCAGGTGTGAAAAATCAGGACGGGGGGAGAGGGGAGAATATGAGTCCATATTAAAAAAAAGCCCCAAATATCGTGACTGTCCCTATAAAATCAGCACATCTGGTCACCCTAGCTGCCCCCCAGCACCTCCTCATAGCCAGGGGTGGCTCTGCCATACTCTGCATCAGCTATCCCCTTTTTCATGGCTCCTTAAATAAACTCTGCCAGTCCAGAGTCTGTAGAACATTCCCTTTGGGCCTAATTTATTTATAACCAATTCCACACATTCAATCCTGGGGCTTCTCCCAGGAGAGAAGCCTTCTCTCCTGTGCACCTCTGCCAGGCCTTCCCGCCTTTTGGTAGTCTTCCCTTGCTTTTGGTAGGTGACTCCCAGCCCTCTATGGCTAGAGTCTTTTTGCCCTGACATCTCAACCTCAGTCCTGGGGCTTTTCCCAGGAGAGAATCTAACTCAAGTTCCAGCTTCACTCTGGTTCTTCCCTTCTTTTGGCAGGCCTAGACCTCCCAGACCTACCTGGTGAGAATTTTTTGGTCCCTGAAGTCTGAGACTCTCATGAAACGTTCTATGCAATGCAGCCTGGAGGAGCCTTCTAACTCTCGATAGCTTCACTCTGCTACAACTTCTTCTTCCTGGTTCCCGTTCCCCTCTGGCTCTTTACAGAGACCAGCTGCCCTCTCCAGAGTCTATTAATGAGGTTCAAGTGGCCTGAACCAGTTTCCTCTTGGATCCCAGTCCACCCAGTGACGTACATATACACAATAGCACATACACCAGCTTTCTCTATTTGTAAATTACTTTATTCTCTGTGCTGCCGTACAAGTTCTTCGTGCAGCCTAGTAGTCCAATGTATTTTAGTAGAGTTCAAAGTTATGTACCAATTAAATGCTTTCAAATATTATGCAGTAGGGTTTTGTTACATTTTCATACAACACGTGCATCTATGCTTATACAGGAAAAAGTGCACTTCCTTAAATTAGAGAGAAGCATGGTCCAATCAGGGGACTGGCATCCAGGAACTCAGTTCTTCTCTGTATCTGTTTCCCCATCTCTAAAAGTGATAGTAATTTGTACCTACATAACTCACAGGGGTAAAGTCAGAATCTATTAGTTCGTGTTCCTGAAGTGCTTTGAAGAGCTAAGATCAGTGGCCGGCTACAGCAAGGTATTCAAGCATGTACTTAAAAGTGCCTGAGGACTGCCATTGCCATGTGCTCAAAGTTAAGCATGTCCATATGGGCTTTCCTGGATCAGGCCCCATATAAGTACTAAATAATATCTGACAAACAATGGCTTAGTTGCTATGAAATCATCTGTTAAAGTAATGATGAACTTTGAGGAAGCCAAGCATACACAATAATCTTAATTTTTTTAATGTTTTAACATAAACAATTGAAGTCTCAACCTTGACATTACATTAATGTAAGTTTTAATAGATTAGTATCTTAGATTTCACACATACCAGGTGTGGTTATTTGGATATGCATTTATGAACAAATGCTCCTACAAATTCCCTAAAACACACACCTTAATGCATGTTGCTGCATTTTTATGCGTTATACACTGTGCATACTCTTAACATATATATGTGTGTATACACACACACACACCTCATTCAAGATTACACAAAAAGTTTTATAAGTAGTTTTCATAGCTATCATGCAAAAGGAAATCTAGACCATTTTTTCGGTGGAAAAAATCTCCTTGTGTGAAATCCTGACTCCACTGATGTCAATGGCCAAGCTACCATTGACTTTAATGAAGCCAGAATTTCACTGTTTGCTTTGAGATGTTTTTTAAATAACTAAAAGTTTTATAAAACAGTATAATATGTTCTGTTTCTGTGCTTAATTTAAGCATGCAACTTTTCAGACAAAAAATTGAGATATTTATAAGGGACTAAAAATAGGGGAGTTTAAATGGGAGTGTTACATCAACTGTAGCTATAGACAAGGGTCTATGTACTCCACAGCAAACTTAACCCACATTCTATGGGAAAGTCCCTAGATTCTGTGGCAGTCTGGTAAAAATTGTCAAAGTTCTGTGGCAGTTTCAGATAATTTTTTTAAATGGTTGTTTTAATTGGATTAGAGATGAATATGAGAAATATAGCCAATGCAGTAGTTCATTTTTATACTAATTTAGTTTAGTTTATGCTGTCTCACATTGTCAGTAGGCCACAAATTGTCATCTTTAGGTTTCAGAATTATCAAATTCATGGGGGAGTTCCTCCATCTCTGAATTATTGTTTCATGCTGTCTTTAAATTCAGGAAGGCACCGCTGAATTGGTTTGTACTCAGGTCACCTTTTGGAGGTAATCTTCAGAACTATAAGGGCTAGAAATGACATTTTGATCATATTCCTGTGGCAAGAAGTGGATTTTACAGCAAGTTCCACAGTACTGAGGAATATTCTAGCATTTCTGCAGCTTAGCATTTGCTCAGGAAGTAGCAAACACAAACCTTCTCAGAAAGATCAACATTTACTAATAGAGTGGGGGCACTTCAAACAAACATGGCTGATATCAGCCTGGTATATGCCACAGAATTTTACCATTTTAACATGATTGTGAACAGTTACGTTAGATGACACGATGCAGAGACCAGACACGATGCAAAAACCAGTACAAATAGAGTTCGGCATCATGTCACCTAAAATGATTAAACAGTGGCCTAAGCTAGGTTTAATGACAATTAGCTCACATGATGCTGAATGTAATTTATCCTCTATCCTCCCAGGGTCCCAGAGGTCAGGCTCCAGCACAAGCCCAAACATCGACACAGCAATTTTTCAGCCCCAGAGCCTGAGCGTTACAAGCCCAAGACAGCTGACCCAGGCCAACCATGTGCACAGGTGCCGACTTTCCAAAGTGCCAGAAGGTGCTCAATCCCTGGCTCTGCCCCACGCCCCATCGGCCCCTACCCCGCCCCTTCCCACAAGGCCCCACCCCTGCCCCACCTCTTCCCGCCCCACCCGCACCCCACTTCTTTTCGCACAGTTCCTCCCCCTCCCCTGAACGCGCCACATCCTCGCTCCTCCCCTCCAGAGCCTTCTGCGTGCCACGAAACAGCTGATTGCAACGGGTGGGAGGCACTAGGAGGAAGTGGGAGGTGCTGATCTGCCTGGCTGCCAGCTGGTGGGAGGCACTGGAGGGAGGGAGCTGCCGGTGGGTGCTCAGCACCCACCATTTTTTCCACGTGGGTGCTTCAGCCCCTGAGTGTCTTCCAGGGTAAACAAGACTTGAATGATAAGCAGAAAAGCACCCTCTTTTAATTTAATGTTAAAAACTTTCAGAACTTCCTCACAAAGAAACAGAGTGCATAAGCCTAATTTTCCCTTTAAGCATTTCATACTTTTGCAGCAATTTAGTGGCCCATTCAGAATCACAGTGAGAGCAAAGAACTTGCAAAATTCCTGTCATGCTACAAACGATTTGCTCTCAGATGCTTTTTTTGGGCAGTCTCTTGCTGTTCTTCCTCAGTCCCTCTTCCTCACTAGACTCTTCTCACTTCTTCATTTTGCAAGTAATTCTTCCCACAAGCCTCTTCAACTATCCACTATGGCCAGCTGGCCTGTCCATTGGTGGCCATGACAACAGATCATGCCAAAGCTGCCTCTCAAATTTCCTCCCCTACTCAGGCTGTTGCTTCAACTCCTCCTTTTCCAGACACCCTGATTCTCCTGTCACTGTTCCAGTTCTCCCCTCAGACTGCTACTCCCCACCAGCCTCTTCCTTCAAGATGGTTTCTCAGCTCCAATAGCCACCTGATTTTCCTCTGAAAAAAGAAACTAGTACAAAAGGAATTAGCTAGGCTCCCTCCACCCACAAGATCATTATTTCTGTAATTGGAGACCATCTCTAATCCAAAAACCCAATAATTCTCCCCAAAGCCCCCCATCATCACATAACCACTTTGCAGCAAAAATAGCAGAGCACCGAAGTGAGGTCTTTTTAAATTACTTTTACAAAACAACTAGTTACAGAGGAGACTAGACAAACAATAGGTTGAGTAAGCTGTTTGAATAACGTGGTTTAGAGACAAGCATACAAAATCAAAGAAAAATCTGTGGCTTCCCTCTAAATCTGTTAAAGCTAGGTTGATCCAATAGGTATCTAAGGAATGGAGGGCAAAGAGCATTGTAAATGTAGCAAGTATCTTTGGAATTTTGGACTCTGTTCCTTTGAAAAAGCTATAAACAAAGTTCACACCGGGTTCCCCTCTCTCCCTCCCTCCCCTCCCCCAACTCTAGTGTCTCTTGGAATTGGGTACTTAGGAACAAGAAGTGGTCTGTTCTCTTGTATCTCCGAGAAGATATCAGAGGATTACTAGAAGACTTAAACGGGCTATGTACAAAGAAACATTGTATGGAAGAACAGTTACTGGCACACCTACTACTGTCACTTCACAGGGTCTTAGAGTCCAAGCCCAAATATCTGTACTTCAATTAAACAGTCCCTTAGCCTGAGCCCCACAAGTCCAAATCAGCTGGCACAGGCCAGCCACAGGGTTTTAATTGCAGTGTGATCATACCCAGTGTGTCACAACTAAAAAGAAGACGGAACAGATTGTTTAGCATAAGTAGTTAATACACATTTTGAGGGACCATTCAACATGACGTGGCCCATGAAGATTCATGTTTTTAAATCTTACAAAATCAGTTCAGCCCTCTTGCCAATGTGTGGCCCTGTATAAGTGAGAGATTACTAGTTACTATTACTGTCTGAATATACACATGCTTAAATAATAAATATGTTTTTTTTTCTATTTTGACAACTGACACGTTAGTTTTAAATTCCAACCTTGCCTTGGACTCTGTTCTCACTGAAAGTGAGGAGCTTTAGGTCTGTCTGAAGAATTGGGGTTCACAAAGTGACTGAATGGAAATGACACATTGGCCATGAAAGCGAGAAGGTGAAAGCCTTGGCCTAGAATGGACTTGTTCTGCCAGAGCAGTGATTCCTGAACTATATTCTGTAGAGAGCTGGCTGGGTATGTGTGATGCTTGAATATGACCATTATTATCATTGTTTCTACAACTGTTATGCAGTTGCAACAAATCTTGTACAAAGTATGTCACAAGGTGTAGACGGAAAAGTTATGATTTGCTAAGTATGATTACCCTGTTTATATGCATGTATCATTTTTTGAATCTGAAGTTATGAATATTGGCTATGTACAGGTATCTTATACATGTGTTGTATTCCTGGGTAACATCCAGCAGCAGACAGAATTTACATTGGTGCAAGACAGCTGTGGTATTGATGGCCCATCATGGACACTAAACTCTCACAATGGGGCATAGAAGAAACTCATCCTGCCCAGATAGTTCTTCCTGTCCACACCTCAGTCTCGGAGAGGCCCATGGCCACTCCTTGTGAGTTATCAAACCACGATGTAAGGACATGTGATATGCAGGGAAGCCCTTTCTACACCATCGCTCCCACCTGCTAGTGAGTCAAAGCGCTTTGGAAGCATGGCCTTGAGCCCACCCTGCAACAAGCCTGATTCCTGCGCCCCCATCACCAGCTAGAGGGCGGCAGGATCCTCCTGAATGCAGATCTCCCCACCCCCACCCCACCGCCACATCCCTGCCTCTCTAGCCCCCTGCCCGGGTGCGGCTCTTGCCCGCTGTCACAGCTGTCTCGCCCCGTCCCCCACTGCAGTAATCTCCGCCCGAGCGCACGGCCCCGGCCTTGGACCACCGGAGGGGAGGGCAGGGGCGGAGCAGTCTGGGCAGCCGCAAGGAGAGGAAGCTTCGCGGCAGCTGGGGCTGCCCCGGAGCGTTCCGCTGGCTGCGGCATCGGCACCGTCTGGATCTTGGGGAAGCGGCAGGAACGGGGTCAGCTGCCGGACTCCTTCCCCCCCTGCTTCCCTAGGGTGTATGCGCCGGTCCCCAGCCCTGCATCGCCGGGCGCTTCACACCCCCCCCCGCCCCAGTGTGTGTGTGTGTGTGTGTGTGTGTGTTTGTTGCATCCCGCCGACCAGTGCTGCCTTTGCTGCTATGAGGCTGCTGGAGACCGATCTGCAGGTGCTGACCCGGGAGCTGTCCCTGTACCTGGAGATCCAGGTGCCGGTGGGGCTCTTCGGTTCCGGTGTGGGCTTGTCCCTGGTGCTGGGCTTCACCGCCGCCTTCGCCTGCTATTACCTCAATAGCATCGCCAAGGTGAGTGGAGACAGGCGCGGTAGGATGGTTCTGGGGGTAGAGGACAGATAATGCTCTGACAGCTTTACAGTAGGGTCACCGTCAGGTTAAAACGCTTTTTTAAAAAGGCAAATGTCCTCGGCTCTGATACAAATCGCCGCTCTCTCGCTAAAGCCAAGAGGAGTTTGCAAAGCGCAGGGCACTTCAGCACTCGCCCCCTTTCTTCTGGTCTGAAGTTTCTTTCACCTTTGGACAAGTAAAAGCAAAGCCGCGTTGATTCCGCTTTCTAGGCGGCTTCCAGTCAATGTCACTGTCGCCTGCCCTAGAAGGGTGCTCCTTTGTTTGGGTTGCACACACTGCCGGGGAAATGCTCATTTGCTTACACAAACTGATTTACGGGATTTTTAGGTTTATTAAGTCTATCTTTTCGTATCCAATTTTTTGGGAGGGTGGGCAGGGGGATGGTGAGAAAATTGCCCTGACAGCATCCTTTTGTCAGTTTCAGTAGACAGACCATGGGTACAAGGAGTGCTGGAAGGAGAAATTAAGAAAATTCTCCCCCTTCTAAACCATCTATTCTCTGGCTCTAAGCATTTACTAACATTGCAGCCAAAGAAAGTAGTTTATCTTTCTCCTCTGTACAATTTTTCTGTTCCCTGCATTGTCATTAGTTAGATATACATACTTTGATATGCAGCTCAGACACTTCTATATTTCCTTCCCTGTATTTCACAAATAATTGACTCTGAAAGGGTTCACTCACCACAGGTGCACCTCCTTGTGGCTGGGTTATTATTTTTTTACCCCATCTGGCACTTCTGTTGGTCACCCCTGTGTCTGAATTGGATGCTCCCTTTTAACTCAGCCTTCTGACCAATCCCTAACCCCACTTCCAGGGTAATCCAGTCACACCAGACAAGCTGTCAGACACCACCTCAGTGGGTCTTCCGTTGCACCTCTAGGTCCTGCACCACTTCCCAGAGGCTGGTAGGGGAAGCCAGGCCCTCCTGCTAATCCAGGGACAAGTCTGACTAGCAATCCAGACCTGCTCAGTCTCAGTTGTTGTTTCCCTGCTCTTTCCTACCCCACCGCTTATCCCCTGCCTGTCTCTGTGTTTATCAGCAGAGTTTCCTCGGCTCCCTGTGGCTACATCACCCCCTCTAGACCTCTTGTGAGACTGCCTAGTCCAGGACAGGACCCCAGGTCTTACTCTCCCCCCAGCTCTCCTCCTTGCCCCTGACTAACTCCCTTTCCCTCTAGAGCAGTGATTCCCAAACTGAGGTTCGTGAACCCTTGGGGGTTTGCAAAATGTATCAGGGGGTTCTCAGAAAAAAATTCTGTAATAGTGGACAGAGCCATCCCTAGGGACCCTGGCCGCCGGGGCAGCCCGAGCCCTGTGACCATGACTTCCTGGAAGAACAAGTTTAAGCTTTGTTGTAGTCGTGCGTTGTTTGGCTGAACTGCTCAAGACCCGAATCCTTGTGGGAGGAACTCTTTATCTGAGCTGGCTTCTTAAATACCTACATGCTGTTTCACATCTGGTACTCTTTGATGAAACATGTAGGAGGCTTAATCGAAGTGATATGAGCTACAAAAGTGGAATCTTGGAAGAGTGTTGCCATTTTCATAATGTAATAAAATTAATAATGTAATGATAAATAATAATGTAATAATAAAGTGTGTAATAAGCATGTCATAAAAAAACTAATTATTTCCAAGATCACTGCTTCTATAATTTATGCTCAGATAAGGGAGAAAATTCCTGGAAATATTCATTTTTAGGAGGTTCACGAGATTTGATATTTTCGTGAAAGGGGTGTGGTGTTTAGATGCTGCTTGTAATTATTAGAACTGGGAGCACTGGCTGTTGGGAGTCTGAAAGGACAGGAAACAGGAAGTGGGGGGAAGATGAGGAGGCAGAGTGAGAGCTACCAAGGGTGCAGCAACAGCTTGGTAAAGAGGTTTCCACTTTAAAAATAAAGTCCTGTTGAAGTTTGTTAGTACCTTGCTTGGTTGCTACAACATTTTGGCAATGAGGATGGATCTTCTGCCTCTGAACCCACCTGCACCCTTTCTGCAAAGCCCAGGTGAGCCTCCAATTGCTTTTACTGCCTGGATCCGTATGTTTGAGACTTATCTGCTTGCAATCGCTGCTACAGAGATTTCTGAAGTAAGACAGCGTGCTGTGCTAATCCACTGCCTTGGAGCAGAAGGGCAGTGTATATTTTACACTTTTCCCATTGCAGATGGTAAATATGAGACTGCACTCACTGCATTAAATAACATTTTTGTGCCAAGAGTGAATGTAGTAGCTAATCGCTACAGATTTCGCCAGTGTGAGCAGAAAACAGGGGAGACTATAATGCAGTATATTGCTTCCCTGAGGAGTCTGATTGTAACTTGTGACTTTGGGAATATGGCAGATGAGATGATTAGAGACCAGCTCATTGTGAAAACAACCATGCTTCATGTAAGAGAACGTTTACTTCTAGAACCACAACTTACACTAGAAAAAGCAATAACCATTGCTACCCAGATTGAGTCAGCTACAGCTGAGCAGGGATACAGGAGGCACAGTCCAGGCTGTGACTCCTTTGCAGAAAAGTTCACTATCGCTGCAGACAAATGATTACAAGGAGAAAACTAATGGAAAACCACCGAATCAGCAAATTCAGAATACAGTAAAAGAATGCTTTCACTGTGGATCCCCACAACACCTTGAAAGCTACACAGGATGTCCGGCAAAAGTAGCTCAGTGCAATGATTGCAAAAAGATTGGGCATTTTGCTAAAGTATGTCGCAGCAGCCAGTTCAATCAACAGGTGCATTCCGTTACAATACCAGATGTTACTGTGCTGAGCGTGGACAAAATCACTACTGCACGTATTCCAGAACAAATAAAGTGCACAGTAAACATTTCCGCCATACCCTCAGGCAAATCACACTCTATTAAGCTAATGTTGGACACTGGCTCAGCAGTATCTATACTACCTGATTCCATCTATTTGCATTACTTTAAAGATGTGCCTCTTACTGAACCCAAACTTCACTTGGTGTGCTATTTGAAAAACCATATTCCAGTACATAGCTGCCTGCCAGCAATTGTTACTTTTGGTGATTGCTGTGTAACTGCAGAGTTCTACATTGTCCACAAAGGCACTCCTATCCTTGGCAGAGATTTATTGGCTGCTTTAAATCTCAGGGTAGTTAATGGACGCATTGATCTTCCTCAGCAAAACACTCTTGTGGTACACACACCAGTTTCAGCTGGGCCCAACACCAGGTTGAGGAGAAACTCGGCTGTGCATATGGGTTTCTACATAAAGTTAAAATGCGGAATAATGTGATGCCTGTATGACAGAAATTACGGTGCTTACCATTTTCAGTCAGGGAAGCTGTTTCAGAGGAACTTAGAAAACTTGTTCAAGAGGACCATTCAAGAATTGTTCAAAAGAACATTATTGAAGAGATTAACTCCTCGGAATGGGTTTCACCTTTAGTAGTGATGCAGAAGAAGGATGGAGGCATTCGCCTTTGTGTGGACTTAAGGGAGCCAAATAAAGCTATTGTGATTGACAGCCATCCTCTTCCTCACATAGAAGAAGTATTTGCAGAACTCTGTGGAGCAAAGATGTTTTCTACTCTTGATTTGCAGACCGCATACTACCAGGTTATGTTGCATGAAGATAGCAGAGACCTCACAGCATTTATTACCCATGAGGGACTATTCCGTTTTAAACGTGTCCCATACGGTCTTGCATCAGCCCCAAGTGCCTTCCAAAAAATGATGTAATTGATTCTGAAGAATCAACATGGAGTTCAGTGCTATTTGGATGATATTATCGTGTTTGGAAATACTTTGGAGGAGCATGACAATAACTTGCAGTCGGTACTAAACTGCATCAGCAAAGCAGGCCTCAACCTCAATAGGTCCAAATGCAAATTTAGACAAACTGAACTCTCCTTTTTGGGGCATACAATTTCACAGGCTGGACTAAAACCTGATCCAGATCATATCCTGGCAATTTCAAATGCTCCTCCTCCAACAGATTTGCAAACCTTACGTTCCTTCTTGGGTCTTACCTCCTGACATGCAAAATTCATTCCCAGTTATGCTTCTGTCATTGAATTGTTATGAGAATTACTACAGAGAAGTTCAACTTTAGTGTGGACAACGGATGCACCAGCTAGTTTCGAAACGGTGAAAGACTTGATTATACATAGTCCAGTATTTGCACTATTCACTCCTGCATTGCCCACAATTGTAACTACTGATCCTTCTGATTATGGACTTGGGGCTGTCCTCACACAACTTCATGAGGACAACACAGAGAGGACTGTTGCATTTGCTTCAAGGACACTAAGTAATGCTGAGAGAAAATATTCTACAGTCGAAAAAGAAGCACTTGCTTGTGTTTGGGCTACTGAAAAATGGAGAACTTACCTGTGGGGCCGCATGTTCAAGTTGCGCACAGACCGCAGCCTTTTGACAACGTTGCTCACCACAAAAGGACTGGGAAGAGCAGGATATCATATTGATAGATGGTCTGCAAGACTACTCGCTTTCAATTATGAACCGGAATGTAAGCCTGGAAACCAAAATGTGGTAGCTTATTGCCTTTCTCACCTGCCTTTGCCTTCACCAGATGGTCTACTGGAGGATGAGGATGTAGTAGTTACGCTTATTATAAGCACTCTTACTGCAGTTACAAAAGTACAATTTCAAGCTGCTTGTTCAGCGTGTCCAATTCAACAAAAACTATGGGAATTTCTGATAAAGAGATGGCCCAGTAACCCTAAAAACCTTGACCCAGTTTTGCTGCCTTATTTTAGAGTTTGGGATGAACTTTCTTTGCTTGATGGCTGTGTGCTACGAGGTACACACCAGCTACTTGTGCCAGAAGAATTACAGTCAAAACCCATACACCTGGCACACGATACTCATCAAGGAATTGTCAGAACCAAACAATGACTACGGGATCTGTATTGGTGGCCAGAGATGGACTCTCAAACTGAAGCACTCATACAATCCTGTGTCACTTGCCAAATGCATGATAAGGCAGCAGTGACATGTACCCCTCCATTACAGCCTGTTCCTCTTCCTGAATCTGCCTGGGCAAAAGTGGCAATTGACATTGTAGGACCCTTTGATACTGCTCCAAAAGCCATCACCTTAATAGACTATTTCAGTAAATGGCCTGAGGTAGCGTTTACATCGCAAATCTCTTCTGCTACAGTAATTAAGTTCCTCTCTTCAGTTTTTAGCAGGGAAGGTAACCCCAAAGGACTGGTTTCAGATAATGGTAGTCAATTTACTTCCCTGGAGTTTGAAACTTTTCTAGCAGAGAGGAACATTTTACACAGAAGGTCATCCCTATATTACCCTCAAGCCGATGGGGAAATCGGTTTAACAGAAGTTTGAAAAAGAGTTTGCAAAAGGCTAAACTGGACAGGCGATTGTGGATAACCTTCAGTACTGATTTCTTGCAAGCACCCGGGCTACACAACATGCCACAACGCAAAGATCACCCGCAGAGTTACTGCATGGGAAACAGATGAACATCTACCTGCACATCTACCAATGTGATATATGCCATCATGTGCAAGCAATGCCCTCTGCCATGTACATTGGTCAAACTGGACAGTCTCTATGTAAAAGAATAAATGGACACAAATCAGATGTCAAGAATTATAACATTCATAAACCAGTCGGAGAACACTTCAATCTCTCTGGTCACGCGATTACAGGCATGAAAGTTGGATATTACAACAGAAAAACTTCAAAACCAGACTCCAGCGAGAGACTGCTGAATTGGAATTCATTTGCAAATTGGATACAATTAACTTAGGCTTGAATAGAGACTGGGAGTGGCTAAGTCATTATGCAAGGTAACCTATTTCCCCTTGTTCCCCCCAACCCCCTATCGCTCAGACGTTCTTGTTAAACCCTGGATTTGTGCTGGAAATGGCCCACCTTGATTATCATACACATTGTAAGGAGAGTGATCACTTTAGATAGGCTATTACCAGCAGGAGAGTGGGGTGGGGGGAGAGAAAACCTTTTGAAGTGATAAACACCCATTTTTTCATGATCTGTGTGTATAAAAACATCCTCACTGCATTTTCCACTTTTATGCATCCGATGAAGTGAGCTGTAGCTCACGAAAGCTTATGCTCAAATAAATTGGTTAGTCTCTAAGGTGCCACAAGTACTCCTTTTCTTTTTGCGAATACAGACTAACACGGCTGCAACTCTGAAAACTGAACATTGCTGGACTGTAAAAGGCACGACCTGATGCCCCAGCCAAGGATGATGTGAGAAAAACAGTTGAACAGAACCCAGCAAAGTATAAGGCTTTCACAGACAAGCGGCGGGGTGCTAAGGAACCAAAGTTTGAGTGTGGTTCCTTCGTTAGAATACGAAAACCTGGAATTTTACACAAAGGGGACCATAAATTCACAGCTCCTCTTAAAATTATAGAGAAGAAGGGACCTTATACCTATCTACTTTCTGATGGGCGGGTATGGAATGCTTCTTATCTTGCACCTGCCTATGCACCAAGAGGAGATTATGCTAACACCCAGTCTGCATTGGATGACTTCACTGTAGTATCAACACAACAAGACGTTGCACTGGAACAGGGGCTTGAGAGACGGCCTGTCAGACCAGATGACCACCTGTCTGGACTAGAGACAATGTTATGTAGTATCTAGTGTTTTCAGTGTAATATTTCTGCCAACAGTATAGTGTCTTGTTTCATATTTGTTCCTGTGGTTAGAACAACAATGTTTATTTTAATTGGGAGAGTGTCTTAAGGGAGGAGGGAATGTGGTGTTTAGATGCTGCTTGTAATTATTAGAACTCGGAGCACTGGTTGTTTGGAGTCTGAAAGGACAGGAAACAGGAAGGGGGGGAAAAGTTGAGGAGGCGGAATGAGAGCTACCGAGGGTGCAGCAGCAGCTTGGTAAAGAGGTTTCCACTTTAAAAATAAAGTTCTGTTGAAGTTTGTTAGTACCTTGCCTGGTTGCTACAACAAGGGGTTAACGAGTTGTTAAAGTTTGGGGACCACTGCGCTAGAGAGTGACTACAGACCTCCTCCTTACAACCCCTTCCTGCTCGCACTTCCTGGCTTTATACTATTAGCCCAGCTCTGCTCCCAGCTGGGCTTTGTCTGCTATTAGGCCCTATCAAGCCCCAGTTCTCCAGGTACAGCATCTAAGGTTAATTGACCTCACCAGTCCCACCTTAACACAGTCAGGGCTTGTGTGGGGTGGACCCCACTTCACAGACTCAAATAATTTGGATGCAATGAGCCAGATCTTCATCTGGTGTAATTTACACCAGATAAGGATTTGGCCTGATGTTTCATTTCTTGAGAAAGTACAGGAGACACTGTATGTGATTACTGGGAATATACCCAGAGGCTTTTCCACCAAAGGAAGGATGGCCTTGTGGTTAAGGCAAAAGACTGGGTGCTGGGAGAATTTGGTCCTGTTGCTGGCTGGGCTTTAGGCGGTGTCTAGCACTTTCTTCAAATTTCCCACTGTTGCACTACTGCTGAGAAGCTAGAGAGGACTAAGTAACATCTTGTTTAAAATACTAGCAGCTTGTCAGCACTAGCATTCCCACAGACCTCAAACTTCCTGTACAAAGAGTGTGTTTGTGTTTCTTTATTTCCCCATCTGTGAAATGCGGGTAATAATATTTGCCTGTTACACAAGCTTTTTTGGGACATAAGTCATATTTGCAAAGTGCTTTCCATCCTTTGATGGAAGGCATTATGCCAGCATAAACTATTTTTCATGAGAGTATAAGTACTTTAATAACCTGTTTTAGAACCATCTCATGAATCCATAATGTTTAGAATCAATAGTGTTGTTCTTTGCTTTTTGCTGGTGCTTTTTGATGTACTTATGTTTTTAAAATGAAAGCAAAAATTAATTACGAAAATAAATGAGCTCGCTGGTAGAGAATGAAACAGCCTTGCCTGAGTTTTGTTAATGGATGCTGCATACCTGACTGTGGTCTCTCTTCCTAGAAACCTCAGTTGGTGACTGGCAGTGAGAGCTTCAGCCGCTTTCTCCAAGAACATTGTCCTGTAGTGACAGAAACTTACTGCCCCACAGTATGGTGCTGGGAGGGCCGGGTGCAGACCCTCTTGCGTCCCTTCATCACCTCAAGACCCCCAGTGGAGTATAGGAAGTGAGTGCCTCTTTCTTGCAAGTTACTAATTTTTCTGCAGCCACATTATCATCAATGCTGATAGTATTTCATGTAACTAGTAATTTAGGAACCACCAGAACTCAGATACCACAGTAATGCTTGTGGTATAATAACCTAGATAGATGTATATGTCTTAGGTAGTGTATACCATACCTTGGGGGGAGAGGGAAGCATACTGTTACTCTTTTTCCCAGCTTAAAAACTGCTCCTTTAGTATTCCTTTTAACTCCCCACCAGAGCCAAATTCAGCTCTTTGGTAAGTAGGCACAACTCTTCTGAGTGCCAGGGATAAATCTTGCCCCCAGGTTTATCCTTTGTTCTTGGATGCTTGAGTTAGGACATGAATAGGTATTTATATTTATTGCTCTTTCTCTAATAATCTCCCTTACACACACATGGGGCTCAGTCTTCAGGTCCTTCAAAGCTGCATTTGGCACAGGCCCCGAGGGTGAGGGAAAAGTGGTTTTATGTCACCTTTACAACTTCCCTGAACCTGGGCCCAGGCAGATGCTACTTCAGCCCCTTGTGCAATGTTGAGTAGCTTCAGCTTGCACCAGCTCCCAAAGGGATATTCTAAAGGACAACTAGGATGGCTGGAGCACAGAACTGCTTTGGCCAGACCCTGTTTTCCTGCTCCACAACATTTCCTTTATTCCCGGGTCTGTGAGGAAGGTGGATAGATCTGGGAACACAGACTTTGTGCCACTCAAGCTTTGCCTCATGCAAGAAGAATCCTCAACTGGCCATGTAAAGCAGCTTTAAGTCTGCTTCTTGTTGCTGAAGCAGTGCAAAGCAGACTTAGCAGGGCCCAGGATTTGGCTTATTCACTTTAAAATATGTGATTCATATATGTGATTCATATGTGATTCATATTCACTAGTGCTACTAGTGTTGTATTGCTGAGGAAAGAAAAGTTATACGTAAGGAAGACCTCATTATGGTAATTTGTAGAGCATTTGAGTGTTTGTTCACTTTCTTCATCAGAAAGTTGCTAGATGACAGGGAAAATACAGTATGCTTATAAAACTGACTCAAAACTTCATCTGATGGTTTAAGCCTTGCTTGGTTTCTTGGCATATTATCAAGTTTGTTGCAGTCTTAACACAGATGAGTTTTAAAAGTACTAACTAGCAAAATTTGTAGACATAGGGCAGGGGTTCTCAACCTGTGGCCCGTGTGCCACTTACAGTCCAATCAACGCAGAGCTGTGGCCCATGTGATATCCTCAGGGCCATACAGGTAGCATTGGATGCAGCCCACATAACATGTTGTGGGCCGCATATGTGGCCCAGAATGGTAAATAGGTTGAGAACCACTGACATAGGGTGACATCCTGGCCTCATTTAAACAATGTGTGTTTCTGTCAATAAAACATACACACGCACAGAACCCCCTTAACTTACCAAAACAAAACCCACTACACACATTTCTCCCCCAAGGAGATGATGAGAGAAAAAAACGTGTGACAGAAGTTAGTCACATTGCTTAATTTCCTACTAGATGACATTCATACTACAGTGACGAGCATGTTATTAGAATCTCTATAGAAGGCAATGGCAAAACTCCCATTGACTTCAATGGGACCAGGATTTCACCAGTAATTCACAAAGGACTAGATCCTGAGCTGGTGGAAATCAGCATAGCTCCGCAGAGGAAATATACTGACTTACACTAGCTGAAGGTCTGGCCCTTAATGAATTACAATTACACACAAATTTTGCTAGCTAATACTTTTAATACTAAAATAAGATTAAGGATATAAATTCCACAACTAATATTTTCTGAACTGTAAATACCTTTCATGGTACATTTAAAAAAAACCCTAATCAATATTGTCTCTTGAACTGTTCCTTTCAGTGAGCTTATTAAAACAACAGATGGAGGACAGATTTCACTGGATTGGTTTGATAATAATGACAGCATATGTTTTCCGGATGCCAGCACAAGACCCACTATCCTATTACTGCCTGGCCTCACAGGAACAAGCAAGGAATCCTACATTCTTCACATGATCCAACAGAGTGAAATGCTGGGATATAGGTACTCCTAGCTTCACTGGCTAGCGTTTTGCTTGTTCAACTAAAATTGTTTGTATGTGTGTGTGTATAAGATGTCTACTAGAGCAAATTATATCTACAGAAATAAATTACATAGGATAATATTTGATAATAATAAATAAGAATTGTATAGAGCACTGTATGGGCCTATTTCTCTACTGCCCTCCACCTCATGCAAAGTGTGTGCAAAATGCAAGATGTCAGAGCAGCAGCTTTCAGACATACTTTGCTCAGGTGTAAATTACCACACAAGGTGTAAGGGAATGGAAAATGATTCCCTTAATTATTTATAAACGTGTCTTATTCATTCTTTTTGTAAGCTTTCCTTTGTTCCTTCAAGAGGAGGGCTGTTGTGTTGAGCTCCAAACAGGCGAATGTGGAGGGGACTGTTGGGGTTGCCAGCTCAGGCAAGGGCTACTGGATCCATACTTACTCAGATCCAGTGACCACAAGCCCCTATCTACTGTGTGTAGAGTGGCAGCATTCCAGCCCTATAACTGATGGTTAAGGGGTAGATTTTGTCATGCAAGAACTGTTCTGCCCATAGCCCACTTATTCAGGCTTATTCAGGCATAAAGTCCATCTTTTTTGCATGTAATCAACTTTTTGAAAAACTAAAAGTTTTTAGAGTAGACAGGAAAAATAAAACAATAAGATTTATCAAGAAAACTAAAGATCTTTAAATCAAGGTAATTCTTACTACCAGAAAGCTTTGCCACTATCACTAGGATCAAATAGAGAGAGGTCCATGCTGCACCGATTGAAAACTCCCCTCCGCAACAACCCATACAAAACTCTGGGGTGTTTAGATCTGTGGTTTTGGTTCTGGCTCATGTCTACTACCAAATAAACATAATATAGGCTGACTCTGATTCTGCAATTTGATCTTCATGGGCAGATACATGTCCATATAGAGCCCAATTGACTTCAGTGAATCTCTGTGCAGGCGTAAGAGTCCATCCACGCAGGTAGGATTGCAGGATAAGAACTTTACATATTGAGTAAATAAATTTAGACTTCTTATTGGAACACATTTCTTTATGTATTTCCAGTACATTTTTTTATTTTTAAATGACCTTTAAAAATAAAAGTGTAATCCTAAAATGATTCTTGTACACGTCTATACAATAAACAATGTATATATTCAGATTTACCTTCTCAATTTTTAGATGTGTGGTTTTTAACAACCGAGGAACTGCTGGTGAGACTCTCTTGGTAAGGATCAATTTTTTAAAAAATAAGAACTTTCATTGTGTAGACAGCATGTATTGAAGTCATCAGTGTTAATTCTTAGGGCTGGATTCTAATCTAAGATGACCACGCTTGATGTGGCTAACTAATAAATGACTAGTATAGAATCTAATCTGTAGTTGACAGAGTGCATATCTCTAATTATATTTATTCAGATTAGGATAGCACCCATCTTCAATTTTTAACCTCAGTTCTTATAGTGGAATATGCTAAAATGTGGTTGGTCAGTTAGGGCCAGATCAAAAGCCCTGGAAATCAATGGAAAGATTCCCATTGACTTCTATGAGTTTTGGGTCAGGCCCTTAGTTCTTGATTTTATAACTGGCATATATTCACCTTTTAAAAAGGCTAATCATTTCTTATATGGCATCTACTTTACTTATAGGGGCTCCATGTTCCTTGATAAAGAGCAAACCATAGACGTTTAAAGTTCAGAAATCATACTGTCGTTTTCTGAATTTTGGATGGTTGGATGTCATCAATAAAAATGCTTTGTGATAGCTGCTTTTCTGGAGGATAACATGACTTTTGCAGCAATAAATAAATGTACTATAATCTGCACAATACAGATGGAGTGTATTCCATTGATGTATTTCATTTTATAAAGATTTGAATAATTTAATATCTCTACCAGCAAAATTAATATCTTTTGTATTTTCTTCTCCAAAAATACTATATTATCTAAATGTACATTTGTAATTTATCCATTGCAATATTTTCTAATGTTTTAACACATAAATCAGAAATAAGCAGTGGCAGTTACTTTAAACTGAATTGTCTGTATGAATTTTAACTGGACCTGGATAAAATTTTTAAAAACTTTGCCGTTATTAACTGACCCACCATTATGCATTATTGTATGAATGAACCAGTTTTATCTGAAACATTTTGTTTTTTGATATAAGCCTACTTTTATTTTTTTCCCAACAATTACAATACAAGATGAGCTACTAGCAGAAGTTGTTTTCAGGATTTACACAGCATATTATTTTAGAAACTAGTGATAAATTACTGAAAACTTAAAGCTAAGAACTTTTTGCAGCTAGGCTCAAGATGTGCTGAAATATTGCTGAATAAGCTTTGTTTCTTCATATATATTTTGTTGGCAAGTTCTGCAGCTGTTATGAGTGTGCACAATACTGTGTATTGTTTGCATTTTTTTAATCCACTGATTTTTAAAACAACTTAAAATGCCCATTGTGCTTTCTCTTAACCCATTAAAATGTTTCAGTGAAAACACTGCCATGTTACTTTTCTGCATACTTTTGGAGATGTATATACAAAGCTGTTTTGTGACACACAAAGTCCTTGTTGATGAATTTCAGATTCAGTAAGTGAAAAGATCTCTTGTTTCAATGCTTTGTGTTTATTTCAGTGTAATCGGCTTAACATATTTTATAAGATCTTACTATGGACTAAAACGGCTGAAGTTATAACATTTTTTCTGCAGGTTTTTTCCCCCCACATATTTATATAAAATCCCCAAGTAATGAGTCTGAAGCATAGTCAGGCAACATAATAAAACGTAGTCATGACAATAATTCTTGTTCTTGTCTTTAGAGAGTGATTTAACTTTAAATTTCCATTATACAATGCCTATTTAAAGGATCAGGACTTAAAAAATACTGTACTATCATTGGTGTTCTGTTGAACGTTAGTTTGTTAGAATGAATTACTGTTTTTAAATGATCATATGTTAGATGAGCACAGGCATTTCAGTTGAAAAAGCAACAGATACGTTTATTTTATTGTTTTAAAATATCCTCATACAGCACATAGAAATGCACTTGGGTTTCAGAAATTAAATGTCATATAAGCCCAGTATCTCTCTGTTTTTACAGGATTTAAGTCAAGCATACTTTCTTATGAAAAACATTGTAATCTCCTTAATGAAAATAATTTACTTTTCTTTCTGCAGACTTGCCTATTTAATTGAAATAAAATACATTCACACTCAGTTTATAATTAATTAGCTATAATAAAGTAAGTGGTAACTCATGTCGTTTTAATTATCCCAATCCCAGCTTTTTTCCTCCTTTTGTATTTTATTTTTAACTTCAGTATTTTTATATTCTTGTTAGGTAAATTGAAATTAATTAATTTTGTCTAATTAAATGTATTAAAACCAGCCACAAATTTCCAGGCTGTTTAATTGCAAGCAGTTAGAAAAAAAAAAAGCTGAAAATACATTGTTGCCTCAGGTTCATGAGATTCTGAATGAACAAAACTAAAACATCTTGTATGATATTTTAAATACCTGAGGTGAAATCTTTATCCTGTTGAAGTCAAGGGGAGTTTTGTCACTGGCCTCAGTAGGGATAGGATTTTTCCTTGGCATCTTTAATAACAAATATACAGTTAAAAATCTTTGTTTTGGCATATATGAAATCCACAGGTTACTGGGTATGTGTGGGTGTGGGTGTGGGTGTGTGTGTTATGGGGGGGTGGGAGCTATTTTATGGATTCTTATTGTGCCTGAGGGTAGATGCCTCCACTTGTACTGCCTTCCACAACCTGAGCAGGTAAAACTATAAAGTCTTGTTTATTCTTTGGGTAAGTGGAGGAGAGATGGGACAATAAGGACCAGGTGAAACTCTCATTGAACGCAGTGGGAGTCTCTCCAGGCTCCAGATCGGGAAAGGATTCCTATTCAGAACTTGAAAAGACGCTTAAAGTTAGCTTGTGCTTAAGTGTTGTCCTGAACAGGAATGGAGAACACACACCCTGAAGTGCTTTCCTAAATCAGAGCTTTAATGAACAGATCTCTTGTTTGGATGCCTTTCAGTGTAACCAGCTTCAAATATTTTTGTATTTTAAACTTCTGCAACAAACTAAGATATCAGAAGTTATAATGCTTTCTTCAGGGTATTCTGCCTGTATTAGAATTGGAAAATGCTCAAAGGGACCGCCTAGTTTAAAAGAGGTTTTAATAGCATTAGTACTAAAGCTATTTTAAACAAGACTTTTTGTAGTACCTAAATATTGACTAGTTTTTTAAAAGTTTCTATATGTAAATTTAATTTTACTGAATATTTACTAGCACATTTAAATGTGGATTAAGATGAAGAAATGGGCATCACACACACTTTAGAAAGTTCTTGTAGGCCACTCTCCTTTCTACATGTTGCAGTCTTCATGATGTGCTTTACTTCCTCATAGATTTTTAACTAGCAATGATGCCTATCAATTTTCGAACAAATTTCAGCTACAGACTCTATGTCCAGAATTTGTCCAGTTAATTTTTGGAAAGTTGCAGATATTGAGCATACCTCTCAGCTGTTAGTTATTGTGCTCAAAAATATGACTCCTACTGCCACTTCTTTCCCAAAATTATGTAGGTTCATCTTACTGTAGTTTGATGGGAAATGTTAAGTGTGTCATGTTATGTAAACCATCCAGCTTCCACTTTGGTTTGTCCTTAAGGATGATGCAAATACTTATGCTAGTGTTTTTCCTTGTCGCTCCTTACAGACACCAAGGACTTACTGTGCTGCTAACACAGAGGATTTGGAAGCTGTTATTCATCATTTACACAACATGCATGCCTCAGCTCCATTTATGGCAGCAGGTGTTTCTATGGGCGGGTAAGAATTTATATAACAGAAATCACTTTAATTTAGTTTACCAATCATGAGCTAAGAGTGCTGCTGTTTGGCTGTAGTTTAGTGCAGTGTAATGTTTTATGGAGTGAAATGGAGTAAAAATAGTTAATACAGTTATAAAAATCAACAAAGATCCTAATTAAGGGTTCTGTTTAGCAGGATGCAGTGGGATGGGTGCTCATCTACATGGCTGAATTTCATTTCTCAGCCCCCACAAACAGATTTTGCAAATGCATTAAATCTTATTTGAAACCCATGGGTGTAAAATGGAACTTTTATCCATATAGGCAGGTCTCCATTAATTGTTTCATGATTGTGGAATTTGCCATGGAATTCACCCAGGTTGTAAATTGTGCTCTAAAATCCATTATTTCACTTTTTTAAAAAAAGTAGTGTCCCTATACTTCCTGAGGCTTGTCTAGAATCAGATAAAAGGTTTGTTTTGAAAACCATCTTTAGCTAATACATTTTAAAACCTCAGTATAGACAGGGCAAGTTGCAGTCGGAATTCTCATTGCTAGTAGAGATCAAACCTTGAGGGGAGCCTAGAGTTCACTTTGACTGGCTAAGATGTTAACAATGATTTGACCTGTCTACACCATGATTTTCAAATGTGCTAGCACATTAACTAGCACCTTGAAAAAAACTTTTGTATTTGTCTAGACAAGCCCATGATTGCACTGAAAATCCT
Organism: Lepidochelys olivacea; assembly: GCF_965140295.1. NCBI lineage: Eukaryota > Metazoa > Chordata > Testudines > Cheloniidae > Lepidochelys > Lepidochelys olivacea. The sequence continues at coordinate 83,390,657 of NC_140412.1, forward strand.
AAAAATGTGAATTGAATATAACCAATTTAGTGATGTCTTTCTGTGTTGGCAGACAGCCTGAAACAATAGCTCTGAGAGGTGTGAACTGTTCATTCATCACACTGGATTCTTAATTATGAAACCTAAACAGGACAATACAAAGAGTCTTAGTGTTAACTATTTCATTGCTGATTATTTTAGCAGAAACAGCCAACTTGTAGGCCTGATCCAAAGCCTGTTGAAATCAAAGGAAATCTTTCCATTTACTTCAGTGGATTGTGGATTAGGCCCAATGTGCTTATTGCACAATCCCAAAGTGGGGCTGCACCTTTCCAGGTGCCGAAAAGTACTGGGCTGTCAAAACTCCAGCTTCTCCTTGACAGCTGCCACCCTGCAGTTAGACATTGGTCTGTAGAAAAACTGAAAGTGTGGGGCAATGTAAAATAAACAGAAGGTAATATGAAAATAAATAACAGTGGGGCTCCCATGCTGATTTCATTATTCAGCATCAGATCTAATTAAATAAAGCCTCTTGTTTAAAAGTTTGTTGTAAAGTTCTGCCAATTTTCTCTCTGTGTGCCCCAGAAGCTGGGGGCCTGGTTGTAGAACGTTGGTCCATCTTGTTGCAGAGTACACAGGCACTTATTAAAATGTCACAAATCAGTATTTCACAACTTCCTCATTACAGCAACTCTACTTCTATCTGCTCTAAAGGATACAGGAAAGCAGATAAAAAATAAAATAGAGCCAAAAAATAGAGGAAGTGGAGCCAATGTATTATGCTCCTTTCCCTGCCTAGCAGCCTGTGGAAGCCCTAAGAGTTAACTCCACGCTAGCAGGGCTTCTCACTTTATAGTTAGGGTTTGTTAGAGGAAGGGTGGGCTTCAGAGAGCATCTGTTTTGTATGATTCAGAAGGAGGAAGTAATACTGTCAACAAAACCAGCGAGTTAATGCGGCTAAAAGCAGTATTATTAACACTCACTCAGTGCTGGCCCCTATCCAGAGAAGGGAAGTACAGCACAGTTAGAATGGACAATGTCCAGTGCCAGCACAACTTCTTGGAAAATTGTGCTGCAAGGTAGGAAGGGAATTCTGTGAGTTCAGGAATGAACTTCCGGCACCCTCTGTTCCTTTCTTATGGGATGTGCTGAGGATGGGTACAAGGTGGCTCTCTTTACTGGCATTTACCTACTAAGCCATCCTGACCTTTGCAAGTTATTGGATAATTACAAAAAGAAAAGAAAAGGAGTACTAGTGGCACCTTAGAGACTAACCAATTTATTTGAGCATAAGCTTTCGTGAGCTACAGCTCACTTCATTGGATGCATCTGATGAAGTGAGCTGTAGCTCATGAAAGCTGATGCTCAAATAAATTGGTTAGTCTCTAAGGTGCCACAAGTACTCCTTTTCTTTTTGCGAATACAGACTAACACAGCTGCTACTCTGAAACCTGGATAATTACAGATTTGTTCAGTGGATACAGTTATTGATAATCAGGTAAATAAGTAACTTTGAAGCTTTTAAACCCTATTGGGCCAAATCTTGGTCCCACTGAGTTTTGCTATTGCCGTCGATGGCACCAAGATTTGGACCATTGCAGGGTTTTTGCTGTTATTGTTATAAATACCAAATAAGAAATATCACAAAAAACTATGACAGATTTTTCTGCACTCCCCTTTCCATAGTGTAGCTCATAATGAATAATTCTGTGGAATGGACTCACCTGTTTCAATGTGCCTGTGAGACTAATCTTTATTTCCTTCCAGTTCTGGATTTTTAATCTGGCACTGTTCCTCTTTAGAAACCGTAACCAGTTATGCAAACATGTTTGTTTTTAATATTCAAATGGTGAACTATTTTGCTATGTGTAATTTTGTTGTACCACTAAATTTGTTTGGGAATGTATCATTTGCTTGGGTATTGGATTTGTATTGTTGAGTATGTAGGAGACATACATTTTTTCCCCATAAATTATGGCAAATGGCAGAATCGAGGTGGGTGGGTATAACCTGGTAGATTGTGGTTGAATAGGCTTGATTTGGAAGGGGAACCAACAATCTGTGTTTGTGACTGTCTGTTGCTTTGCATATGTTAGAAGGTGATGAATGTATGGAAATGGATTTACGCTGCATTCCCTCGGGTTGTTGTGGTTTTAAACTTGCCATTGTTCCTTTGTAATCTTAGCTGGTTTTCACTGTGTCTTTGATGTTTGCATCATATAATAGATTCATGATCTATTTCTTTGTCTTGTCACCTTCTCCTCTAGGCTCTGATCTTGCAAAGATTTATGCACATGCTTAATTTTCAGCAATTGAGTAGTCCCAAATCGACTACATTGGGATTACTCACATGCTTAAAATTAAGCATCTTTGTTGTGAATTGGATTACTCATCTGCTTAAAGCTAAACACATGTGTAGGTCTTTGCAGGATCAGGACCTTATAAGAAGCAGCTATTCAAAATCTTCATCTCAAAGTACTTTTAAAATTATTTCTTCAATAATTTTAAAAACTTTCTAAATTGAAAACAAAATACAAGTAGACTCCTGACAGACGTTTAAAAAAATGCAACACGACCCACAACATTTCATAAGGAGATTGCAGAGCGAGAAGAAACTTAAATTTGGCTGATTAAGAAGGAAATAAAACATTGACTTTACTTCCCTGTGATGTACATTTAAATTAAAGTACACTTCTCTTTGACTTCCAGTCTGTATTGTTTTGGAAGGCGCACTGCTCCTCTAGCATGAAGCTTCTCAATATCTTTCCCACCACATATATTCTCCACCTTCCATTTGTGGCTTGTTCTACCACATCAGCATTTTTACTGGCTTAGAAATCAATTGTGGGTTTTTCCACAAGCTCTGTGTATGGGGCAGCAGGTAGCTGTGTTGCCTCCCAGTGTGTGTCCCACGCACACACACACACACACCCCCGCTTCAAGGATGTGGGGATACAAACCTTGTATCAGCTCGATCCCAGACACAGTTTACAACCCCTGGTATGCTGGAATGTACAGCTGTGCCAGCATGTTGCTTGTTACTCATTCTTTCCTGTTTGCTCCCTGCAAATGTTTATAGGGTTGGGATGTACCAGCCCCTGGAGACTGTTCTTCCTTCTGCACTGGTACCCATCACTAGCTGGTGCAGGGGAGGAAGGGGATGGCTTATACTCCAATAGTACCCCGTGAAAGTAGGCAGGATGGGCCACAATCTGCCCTTACATAATGACAGTTTTCAGAGTAGCAGCCATGTTAGTCTGTATCCGCAAAAAGAAAAGGAGTACTTGGGGCACCTTAGAGACTAACAAATTTATTTGAGCATAAGCTTTCGTGAGCTACACCTCAACAATACATTTGTTAGTCCCTAAGGTGCCACAAGTCCTCCTTTTCCAATCTGCCCTTAGACAGCAAACCTTCTAGTTTTCAGGCCATCTTCTGTTTTTCTCCTGCACTATCCTACCCATCCTCCTGATTTATTTTTAATCTTTCTGCATCTGGAGTGGCAAGTACCTGTGAGCTTTCCTTCATCTCAGGCATACAGCAGCTATGGAGACTATTATGTAAGTGGAGGAATAGTGCGGAACTTTCCTGGCTTCTGCACTACCCCAGTGAAATGAGCTAGCGAAAGGATCTGAGTCCTCGCTCCCACTTCCTTTACCCAGTGGCCTCCCTGCCCTTGAGGACTCCCCTTCCACTCTCCTGTCTGGCAGAGTCCTCGTAACCCCAACAAGGCTGGGCCCAGGATTCCTGGGGGGCTTGACCCCCAACCCTGCTGTGGTCACCTAGGACAGGGGCTAGGGTGTCCCCATTCCGGGGTACTCTCTCTGTCCTGGGCACTTCTCTGACCCACTGACCATTACATACAATTTAAAGCAAATGCAAGTTATTTAATCAACAATTAATTTTAAAAAGAATAAGGAAAAATGGGAAAGGTTAAAGGAAACACATCAATCTGCTCTGTGGCAGGAAACATCACAAACAGTGTCTCTGGAATGTCAGGGCAGTTCACAGTCTGTTCCTTGTAAGTCCCAGGCCTTCTTCTCAGGCCCTGGCTGTGCTGCAGGGATACTGTGTGTCGGACACTTGCTCTGATGGTGGCCACACGCTCTCAGGCCCTAAGTGGTAGGACCCTTCTTCCCAATGTCACCCCCGCCCTGTCGGGGTTACGATCCAAGCCTGGCCTGCAGAGCGTCTTGGCTGAGGTGTCTCCCTGTACTGGGCCTGCTGCCCAGGGTCCCCCTCGCTCTCCCCAGCTGCTCACCGCACCCAGCTCCGGACTGCTCCAGCCCCAGCTTCACCACTCTGTCTCTGCCCTGCTGCTGCTGCTCTGCCTCCAGCTCCCTGGGCTGCTTCTTTGGCCCCTCTGGCTCTGGTTGCTGCAGTTCTGCTCCCAGGCCAGGTCTGCTCTGCAGGCTGCTTCTGTGACTCTGCTCCCAGCACTGACCTGCTTCCTGGGCTGCTTTTCTGGCCCCTCTGGCTCTCGTTGCTGCAGCTCCGCTCTCAGGGCAAGTCTGCTCTCTCTGGGCTATGCCTCTGGCTTTGGGGCTGTAGCTCTGCTCCCAGGACAGGGTCTGCTCTCTCTGAATCTGGCACAGCTCTGCTCCCCAGCTCAGCTTGCACCCCTGCTTTCTCTTTAGCTGGGCCCCACTCTGTCTGACCCAGGCAATTCCAGCTCACATGGAGGACGAGACTTCCCTGGCCTCCTGACTCTCTGATTAGCCTGCCCGCCCTATCATTCAGGCTGACCTGGAGCATTGGCCTCTCCCCATTGTTCCTGGGGACTGTCAGTTTCAGGGTCCTGATTTCCCATAGACCCTTTTCCTTTTAGTACTGGGAGCTAGCCAACCAAAACACCCCCACTGAATGTTAATAAGGGGGCAACAGTCCCCTTACATTAAGTAGCAGTACTCAGGAAGGCAAGACTTTAATTAGGCCAGGGGTTCTCGGCCATATTTTTTTCCTAATTTTAAATAACTCTTCATATTCTTTGCATTCAAGATCTGTGCCCACCATACACGCTCCCAAGTGTGATGCGATGGTGGAGGCTAAAATTCCCAAATACTGTCGCCAGCCCACACATGTCTCACTGGGTAGATTGCAATTTTCAAAAGTTTTAAGAAAAATGAAATTTTGTAAGACCTACCCCTTTCTGTTCCAAGAGCAAGGCACACTTAATTGACCTTGCCTTCTCTAATGTAAACAATTAGCAGTGTGTACATATTAAAAATACACCCCCGCCAAAAAACAAAACCAAACCCAAACACAACACTGCATACCCTCATCCTCTTGGGGACAGGATGCGAGAGAAAATGAAACATGACAGATGTTAGTAACATCACTTAAGGCACTATTGGAAGGGAAATACCATGGTGATAAGGGTGGTGCAAGAACCCATTTAGAACAGAATAGGTGTAAAGTTGGCAGATTGTTAAACATGTGATTATATTTCAGTGAGTGATCTGACAGTTTGATTTGTTTTATTTTTATTCTTCTTTGTAGCATGCTTCTTTTAAATTACCTGGGCCAAACTGGCCGAGAAACCCCTTTGATGGCAGCTGCAATTTTCTCTGCTGGTTGGAATGTTTTTGAGTCTGCAGAATCATTGGAGAAACCACTAAATTGGCTTCTCTTTAACTACTACTTGACTACTTGTTTACAGTCCTCTATTAATAGGTGAGTCACCTTCTGAACTATTCAGAAAGGTTGAAAATATTAGTATGGAATATAAGCCAGATACATGGGCGTCCTGGGAAAGGAATGCTATTACTGCATTTCACATAATGCTTTTCTTTGTGTGTGTAATCTCAGGAAATTCTGAAACTGAAATGTTTCCTTGCTTGAAAGATTTTCCTCATAGGTAGAATTCACTCTTGTACAGAGAACCAGCTTATGTACCATTGCAGTCTTCAAAATAAATCTGAAGTGGGACTTAAATGGTGTATAGGCTTTGTGCTGGCCCTATCTACGGGACTGAATTTCACCTCATGCACACAATGATTATTGTAAGGTTAGTCATGATTTGGATGTATGGCACCAATTTGATTTTCTTTATAAACTAACCAATATTAACACATTTAGTTTAAGGGCTACATATTTGTTATAAAATCAACTCTGAAAACAAAAAGGAGGGGAAAGGGTAGCTCATATGTAGTCTTAAAGAATTAATGTTTTTGTTCCTAAAATCAAAGTTCTCCTTTTTATCCTTGTCAGCTTTCTAATGACGAATGCAGATTTCACTCATGTTTCTGGTAGTGCTGTCAAGCGATTAAAAAAATTAATCGAGATTAATTGTGCGATTAAATAAATAATCCTGATTAATCGTGCAATTAATCGCTCTGTTTAAACAATAATAGAATACCATTTATTTAAATATTTTTGGATGTTTTCTACATTTTCAAATATATTGATTTCAATTAGAACACAGAATACGAAGTGTACAGTTCTCACTTTATATGTATTTTTATTACAAATATTTGCCCTGTAAAAGAAAACAAAAGAAATTGTATTTTTCAATTCACCTAATCCAAGTACTGTAGTGCAATCTCTTTATCATGAAAATTGAACTTACAGTTATAGAGTTATGTACAAAAAATAATTGCACTCAAAAATAAAACAATGTAAAACTTTAGAACCTACAAGTTAACTCAGTCCGACTTCTTGTTCAGCCAATTGCTCAGACAAACAATTTTGTTTACATTTGCAGGAGATAATACTGCCCGCTTCTTGTTTACAGTGTCACCTGAAAGTGAGAACAGGCGTTTGCATGGCACTGTTGTAGCTGTTGTTGCAAAATATTTACATGCCGGATGCACGAAAGTTTCATATGTCCCTTCATGCTTTGCCCATCATTCCAGAGGACATGCTTCCATGCTGATGACAGGCTCTGCTCGATAACGATCCAAAGCAGTGCAGACTGACGCATGTTCATTTTCATCACCTGAGTCAGATGCCACCAAGAAGGTTGATTTTATTTTTTGGTGGTTTGGGTTCTGTAGTTTCCACATTGGACTGTTGCTCTTTTAAGACTTCTGAAAGCATGCTCTACTCCTCGTCCCTTTCAGATTTTGGAAGGCACTTCAGATTCTTAAACCTTGGGTCATGTGCTGTAGCTACTTTTAGAAATCTCACATTGGTACTTTCTTTGTTTTGTCAAAACTGCAGTGAAAGTGTTCTTAAAATGAACAACATGTGCTGGGTCATCATTTGAGATTGCCATAACATGAAAGATATGGCAGAATGCAGGTAAAACAGAGCAGGAGGCATACAATTCTCCCCCAAGGAGTTCAGTCACAAATTCAGTTAATGCATTTTTTTTTTTAACGAGCATCATTGGCATGGAAGCATGTTCTCTGGAATGGTGGCCAAAGCATGATGGGGCATATGAATGTTTAGTATACCTGGCACATAAATACATAGCAATGCTGGGGTGCCATGCGAACACCTGTTCTTATTTTCAGGTGACATTGTAAATAAGAAGCAGACAGCATTATCTCCCATAAAGGTAAACAAACTTGTTTGTCTTAGTGATTGGCTGAACAAGAAGTCAGACTAAGTGGACTTGTAGGCTCTGAAGTTTTATATTTTGTTTTTGAGTGCAGTTATGTAACAAAAAAATCTACATTTGTAAATTGCACTTTCCTGATAAAGAGATTGCACTACTCTACTTGTATGAGATGAACTGAAAAATATTATTTCTTTTGTTTATCATTTTTACAATGCAAATATTTGTAATAAAAATAATATAAAGTGAGCACTATACACTTTGTATTCTGTGTTGTAAATGAAATAAAATATTTGAAAATGTAGAAAAACATCAGAAATATTTAATACATTTCAATTGGTATTCTATTATTTAACAATGCGATTAAAACTGCGATTAATCACGATTAATTTTTTTAATCACAATTACCTTTTTTTAGTTAATTGCGTAAATTAACTGCGATTAATTGACAGCCCTAGTTTCTGGTTGTATTTGGAAGTAAGTGCACATTGATTAGTGTCCAGGACAGAAGGATTTATAATTCTGAGAAATAAAACAAATGTTCTTACTCTATGATTATATTTATTTCTGAGTATGTATTTGTAAGGCGGATGACTTCTACATCTGTAAAATCATTTTTTCTTCCCCCTCCCCTCATTTTTTTCCAGACATCGACAAATGTTAGAGAAATTATTTGATATGAATCTTGTCATGAAGGTAGATGGATAGATCTTTTCTCTTTTGATTTCATGTTTTGGTTTCCAAATACTGATGTTGTTCCTGATTTTGAATTCTGTACTTTCAGGCTAAAACCATTAGGGAGTTTGATAAGCAATTCACCTCAGTCATGTTTGGCTACTGTACAGTTGATGATTACTATGTAGATGCTAGTCCATATCGCAAGCTGAAGTCAATAGGAATTCCCGTGTTATGTCTAAACTCTCTGGATGATGTTTTTTCACCAGGTCATGGTAAGTTGTGGCTTTTTTATGTTTCTCTTTATACCTGTATGTATGTACGTATGCAATCAGTAAGATGGAAAACTGCATAGATCTAAGAACAGGCTATATATGAATGAGATGTGTTTAATACTACTACTGTACATCACTACTGGTATTTTAGTTCCCATTTTCCACTCTGATAAACTTTGAAGTTATTGGAGAGGCCTAACTAATACAAGGTGAAAAATGCTTAGTTCTTTTGTTGATCAGCATTCTTGTAAGCCAGCCCCTATAAAACATGTCATATTGTGATTTGCTCATGTTTCAGGATATTTGAACTCCTCTATAGCCATCGCTGGCAATGACCTCAGAGACATAAAAGTCCAATGCCTAATGCAAAAATCATTTGGTTCCCTTTGATGATTAAAGATAGGAAGGAAGTTTAGAATCCTTCAATCTCAGATGGCACATGGGCCAAAGTGCTGACATGGCTGTGTTGTTGGTCCAGGACAGCAGAAGGGATACATATGATATGATCTTATACAGGAAATCCCATATCAATATTAGTAGAAATCTGATTGGAGGATGAAGCTGCCCAACAGGCAGCAATGCCAGCTAATAACAGTTAAGCTGGAAAAACACAATAGATTTTTTAAAATAGTTTATCCTGATCACCTGACAGAGCAATCAGGCTTTTACTGTTGACCCTCTTAAGTCAGTTAACAACATGGTTAAAGATTTTTTTGGTCCTGTGGTCTGCATGATGGCTATATTTTCCTCGGAGTGATATGACAGTGAATAAAAGTAAAGTTGTAAAAGAGGAACTAGCCAGGCTAAGAGCTAGTTAACGACACAATCTTCTGCAGTAGACCGCTGACAGTTGGAAGTACAAAATGTTGGTTTGATGCAGGGAAACTTGCTATTGCCATTGTAAATTGACCCAGATCTTCATAAGAAAATCTAGGACACCACGGAGATTGTGCAAATAGGTTAGAGTACTGAACTGAAGTTTAAAGAAACTGAAGGAAGATTATATGTGTCATGAATATGTTAAAAGTTACACAAATCTAATGTCAAGTAGGATTACACAAAAAGTTGTTGGAAATCAGCTATGCCTGCTTCAGTGAAGGTACACTGAGGAAGGAGAGACCTCTTATGTCCCTCTTAGGACTCCTGCACTGATAGTGTAAAGAAGTGGAGACCAGGCAGCTGCCACTTTTGGCAAACAACACACACCACTCTTGATTGGGAGTATCTTGGTGTGACCATAGACCTGAAACCCATGCACTGCCTATTGATTGTGGAGCTGTGTGGTTTGAAGCACAGGCTACATTTGTAAAATGGGTATTGGTGGAACCACCAGTGAGATCACTTTTTCCCCATGCTCCTGGATGTAGTATGATCCATTCATTACTCCTCCTGGTTCCTGCCAGCATAATGCTTCCAAGGGCCTCTAGTGAGGGCTATACAACCTCCTTTCTCCTCACACCTCAGTTAAAGACGAGGTCTCAGACTCAAGAATCATCTTGGAACTGAACCCAGGACCCCCCGAATTAAAATACAAACTTCTACAGCGTAAGCTAAAACTGACAGTTGTAGCAGGTTCATATCCTCTATGAATCTGGCACGGAGGGGGACACAATGCACACTGAACAGTGGGCTGCAGAAGGACTGTTTTTTTTAATTCATCATGTGCCCATTGTTGGTGCTAAACAAACAATAATAGAGACAAACATATCCTGGTGTGGGGGTATTGTATAGAACCGAAAGATAGAACATTATAATTTTTTGTAGTGATTGTGTTTTCCCCTTAAAATCTGATTCTATCCTGCATTTCTCCATTAAATTCTTGTATGTTCAGGCATTTGTTTGGTCCTTGCTCCTCCTACTGTCAAAGGTAGGTAATGTTTCATACAGCATAGAAAATAGAGAAATATTATTGGAGGGGATTAAACCAAGGGCAAGAAATCTGTTCAGCCACTCATTTTGATTAATTTAGTAACTTAGCTGTCACTTACTTGACTACTAGAAAGTGATGATGTATTGGATAGCAGAAGTTTTTCAAGGCAGAGATAAAAAAACTATTTACCCCTGTTCCCTTTCTGAGGTTTAATCCTCTACTAGACTTTGGGGACCTGTGCTGAGCTGGGAATGACTCTGATCCGGAGGACCCCAGGCTTCCACTGATTGCAGGAATTGGCTACTTTTGCATGCCTCCTCATACTTCTTCCAGTAAATCTGAGGTTTCCTCTCAACCTTCTATGCATGCTTCAGTTCCCCATTAGTAGCAGAAAATTGGAATTCCACAGTTCCAGACTGGATCAAACTTAGAATGCTGCCACTTGGAAACACAACCTCAGCCTAGCAGAGAAGGTTCTCTAAGGAGAGCTACTCCAGGATTGCTCTGTATTCAGACAACTCCCTGTATGAAGCTGGCTACACCTGTCTGCAAAGTTGTCTGTTAGATGAGGTGCAAATCCACCAGATGTGTGTCACTTAACATTCTAATTACAGTTTAGAAGCTTTTATCCCCATTTTAAATTGTTCAAGGCTGATTGACCATAAGAAATGCAGACACTGCATCTGCTTCCTTTAATTGCAGTCATTTGCTCTCACATCATCTGTAAATGCAGTTTTTGATATCTTTTGCACTTGTAAACATAATGGTGGAAGACATCATGGACTCGACCCATAATCAGAAAAATGTCCACAGGGGTCTTGATCCAACATGAAGAAGCTGTATCTCTTATTTCCAGGCATGCCTCTGTGATGGCAGTTTCAGTTTAAATTACCTAGTGCACGCATGGCTGATGCAGCTGTATGAACATACAGCTGTATATATACAAATCTTGACTGTTCTCAAAGTATATAACTAATAAAAGCAAGTGTCATTTGCATCAAGTATTTTTAACTCCAAGCCATTTTTCTCACCCAGAGTAATCCAGACAATTCATTGTATGAGGTAAGGCATGATATAGCCAATTTCAGCTTTTATTTTGAATTGCCTAAAAACCCTCACCTGTCCAAAAACAAAACAAAACAGGCACCAGTAGTGCCAGTTATCATAGTGTCATATTTGACTCTATAGTTGAATTATCATTTTCTTTGATCACTACCTTTCAGAGGCATATTATGCAGTGTGACTTAAATTTCCTCATTCTAATGGTCTGCCAGGTGCTGGTAGAGACAATGCTATATCACATCTGAGACTCTGACCTTGCAGTTTAGTGCCCTGTCAGCATGTTTGTACCACTCCACTCCATTAATATCTGTGCTCTTTTCAGACCACAGTGTAAATTTTACTAAACTATCTTTCTCTCTTCACTCTGTTTCTTTTGGGTTTAAATTTACAATACATCATTGTTAAGTTTCACTCTGCATCCCTTTCTGCAGACAATTCAATGGAATGAAGCAGTCAGGAGAGACCAAAGAAAAAAAGAGAGGATAAAAAGATTAGGGAGAGGGGTAAGAGTCAGAAAATGGGAGTAAGGGATTCATGGATAGATGATAGAGAAATGAGTCAAAAGAAGGGGATGGAAAACATGAGAGTAGAAGATTAGCAAAATTCATGCTGCTCTATCCTTTGGTGGGGGGGGTGTTTGGTTTGTTTTTTTAATTCGGCAGAGATGGAAAACATAAAGAATAGACTAGCTTTTGAACAAAGGTAGCATTGTGATGCTCCCCCATGGTACTCAGGGTTGTGAGGCACCTCACCACCACTACCTGGCCTTAGTGTGAAGCTGTCTTGCCTGATGCCTGCTGTAGCTCAGCCCCCTGAAACCAACAGCCTCTCGAAACAGACAAGCACTGACTTCCAGGTCTCCACAGACCTCTCCCTCTCTTGTTCAGGCTAGTGACAGACATACACCAACTCTCAAGCCCCTCCCTCTGTCAGAGTCCCACTACATCCCCTGTCACTGGACACTCCCACAAATATATTGTCACACAGGTTGACTGACACAACTAAGGATCAGGTCCCTTACAAAAACACAGCACTGGAATCTACTTATAGTGAAACAAATATGTTTATTTACAAAGACTAAGATGTAAGACACAGTGAGCAAAGTCAACAAGTTACATGTAAAGCAAAAGGAATAACATGTTTCTTAGAGTCCAAAGTTAACTCTAACAGTCTAAAATCCTTGTCTAAAGCAATTTCTCACCTAAAGCAACCTCCCAGCATCACTAGTCCACATGGCCAGCATCCAATTTTCATGAATGTGAAAAGCAATATCTTTTTTGCTCCCTCAGTGAAGGATTGGAAAAGGGGCCTTTTTCCTTCCTTGAATAGTGCAGTAAATCTTTGACATGCCCCTTTGGAAGTGCATCCCCAGATAAGACTCTTCTCCCCTGTTGCTTGTTCTCCAGTGTGCTCCCCGACGCAGTTGGTTTCACATCCCCCAATCAACCTGTTTTTCCTGTTAGCTCTACATGCAGATGGGGCTTCCATTGTTTTACAATGCTTAATTTACATCAGAGACAGGGATAGGTGAAGAGACATGCTTTTTCTGGCAGAAGACCTGTTTGTCTGCTCTGCCTTGTTACAGACTTTAAAAATAATTTCAGTATATATACACAATTCCTTATATAGTGTCAGTACATACATTTCACAATGAATTAATGGCCAGTGTGTTATCAGCTTTTATTTGAGACTTTGTAAGACACATTTTGGTGTCTTATATGAAAGTAGTGTGTTGGGTGTAGTGAGTTTACTAGGCCTGATAGGATTTGCTGACACAGAGTAGTGACCCTTTTGCACTCTGGCATCAATAGGCCTTTGTGTCACAAAAGAGTAGTTAACCCTTCAATAGCAGGCATCAGTGGCCCTGTGTGTCAGACTATTGCATTATGTGAATTTATTATTGAATTTAGTTTAATTCTACTTACTTATTTCCGTCAAAACATAATGCAAATTGTTTTTTTGTAGAACCTAATCACAATTTTTTTTAGTTTTATTTTTTCCATTCCTGCAAAAAAAGCATATTTGAAAACTGCAGTTTTTTAAGGCTTCTGCCCTTAGCGTATATCAGGGCCTTTTGCTATGTAAAAAATAAACACATTTAACACACATTAAACCTCTGTTACTCATTTTTCAATGGCAACTCCTTTAAATAACTAATCACTCCACCCTGAGTATGAAGAATTCCATTAAGTTGCAGTAACGACATGTCATGTCAGATAGTTATTCCGTATGAGAATAGTCAGACAGTTGCATTTATCTGTCATTTTGTGAATACATGTGCTTTCTATATTGTTAATCTGATTTTAATTTACCTTTATTTTTCTTTTATCAAGGGTTCTGCAATAGGTGACCCAGTGGATCAATGTACTAGCCATTCACCTCTGAATACTTTTGACTATCTGAATTCACTGAAATCAAAAATCATTCATTGTAATCTCTATATATGCATATGCCCAAATCATTGCACAGTTTAGAGTCTAATTTTAGACAGCTGATCTAATTCTGAGTAACTCATTTACTAGCATTCGCTAACTTAGAGAGGGCCACTAACCTGGTGTGTGACCTTGGGGAAGTCACTGTGTGTGCCTCTTTCCCGTCCCACTCTTTGCCTGTCTACATTGTAAGCTTTTTTGTGCAGGCACTGTCTCTTGCTAGAGCCCAGATCCTCAAAAATATTTAGGCACCTAACTCCCATTGAGATCAAAGTACAATGGAACCCAAATCTTGGCTGGGGCCCAAATCTTGGTTGAGGCCTTTAGGTGCTACTGTAATACAAATAATACATAATAATGATGGTATTAATAACCCTGTACTGATGCTGAGCATTGACGTAGCTGTATAAGTACATTGAACATCTCGCTATCTATAGCTGTTGGCCTTTCACTCTGATAAGCACTGAACTCAGATTCCCAAAGTAAACAAATTCTTACAATACTATTTACAGAAATATATTAAATACAAAATGTTAAAATGACTTCAGGGTTCATACCTAATCTAACAAGAACGAGGACTATTCATTGTTAATCCATCATTTTCTGTTGCCAAGTATTGAAGCACATATGTAAAGCTATGGACCTGATTCTCCTCTCACTTACACTGTTTTTACACCATTGTAAATCTGCATTGACTTCAGTTACATTTATTTTGCATCAGTGTGAGTGAGAAGAGGATCAATCAGTGCATCATCTAGAAATTTGCACAAATGATGTGAGTAATGATTCAAAGTGAGGTATCTTTTGACATCTTAACATCCCAATCCTGCAATACCCTTTTCTGTATTTCTGTTGTATGATTAGAATGCATGGTATTTACTAGAGATAAATAATAAGATGGGGGACTTACTATACTTTTCTTTTCTTTTAGCTATACCCATAGAAACTGCCAAACAAAATCCGAATGTTGCTTTGGTTCTTACTTCTTATGGAGGCCATATTGGTTTTCTAGAAGGAATGTGGCCAAGGAAATGCACTTACATGGACAGAGTCTTCAAGCAGTTTGTGCAGGCTGTGTTTGAGCATGGAAACAAAATATGCAGCATGTAGCTCTTCTGAGGCATCTTGGCCAGCCCACTGTTTCAGCACAGTGGCATGGTCTGACAAGAGCAGCTCAGCTTAGTGCACAAATTTTAATTACTGTGTATACAGCAAATAAGCCAGCAATTGGATGAAATCCATTACTATGTGAAAAAAATACTTTTTGCCTAAAATTTTGTAGCAAGAAATAAATATTACGTTGTCACTTTTGTAGTTTTTTAATATGCCTTATCAAGAATGACCTTAAATAAAACAGCACTCTATTGCACTTAACCAAAACCATTAAGCAAACAGGTTATAATTCCTCAGGAGTTTAATTTAAGACAGTTCATTTTTAGGAGATTCAATTTAGATGACTTGCAATATAACAGTTTTAGTAACTAACTCTCAAAAATCACATTTATGATATTTTAAAGTATGTTACAAGTTGACCCATTTCTAAGGGCATTGATGAGAAAAATACTGAAATATGAAAATAGAAGCAATACAAAACAGGCCTGATTCGTCAAAGTAATCTTTAGGTTTAAGCATGGACTGCAGCAGTATTAGACTGATAATTTCATTTGCTGTTTTACCCTGTGAAAAAATATTCAGATTTAGGGCCGGTTTTTAATTAATTAATTAATGTTGTTGTTTATTTATAATGCCAATACCATATTTGTCTTACATGTTTATTTTTAACATTGTTACCTAATTTGTAGTATTTATGTATTACCAAAGGTTCTGTTGAAATGTAATAAACTATGTAATTTTAAACCAACACATTTTGTATTTCCTAATTTATGTAATCCTGTGTAGTGTTATATATGTAATACATATTCCATGTAAAGGTGGCAAATAACAAATTGCATAATTCTATAATTTATGTGTATATTACCTACAAGAATATATGAGTTTTAAAAAAATATACATTAGAAAGTCAGGAGATTATGACACTGTCAACTTTAAAACCACATTTCCATCTAAAACTTTGTCTCTGCTATTGTCCCAAGTAATACCTAAAATGAGTAACTGAAAGAGATGGTGGCAGAGGGAAATCTATTTTTTTTCAGTTTTCTTGCTTTGTGCACGTGACAGCACTTTGTATATAGTCAGTTTCCTTGTTTTGTTGATGCTCTGACAAATCCTTGGAGCTACTATGGTCCTCTTGCACAATTCTTCTGGCACAAGGGCTATAAAGCTGGCTTCACCACCTGCTTGTGGCTCTATACCATCTCCTTCCCAGTTTCTGGCATAGTTTTTGGGCAGGAGGGAAAAGGCAGCTGCGCATAATTTAGAGCAGCCCTGAGACTGCTGCAAGGTCCGAATCTAGTGCTTACTGAAGATTATGAGCCTATTCATTAACTTCTTTTGTTATACCAATAAAATAAAAACCAGCAGGCTCTTATTAAAGGGGAAAAGGCAAAATACCACATTTATTGTGAATACAGAAAGAATCATAGTAAGCAGTTGGTTATAGCTATAACATTCCATTCAATCTCATATTTATTCACACATTCATTCATACAAACACACATACACAGGTTCTGCAAGGTTGCTATCATAGTTACCAGCCTTAGAGTTGATCATGCCAAGCCACTGGCCAGGTGGCCTGGACATGAGGAGGAAGCAAGGCCTTGTCAGATGCACATCTGATGCTCCTGGAAGTTGGTTTGCAGAATCAGACCCCGAAGTTCTCACTTTCTAGAGTCCATTTTTATAGGAATTTCTTCCTATGCCAGTCTATGGGAATTGCTTCATCATGCTGTTGCTGAATCAATCAGCAGATAGCACGTTCCTGACGGCTCCGTGCTGCTAGATGTTATCTTGTTCTTTGGTTCTCCCATTCTTGAGGCTGTTGGGTAGATTCCAGGCTACCCTCCAAGGGTCCTCTGGTTATTTCCACTTGACGCCTTCTTCAGCCGATGGACACTGGATTCTTAGGCTGGCACCTCCCTGATCATTCAGTTATTATCCACACCAAGCATCCATCCACATACATCCTCTATCTCTATTTTAATCACAATTGTTAATACAACAAAAGGGCAGAGAGTCTCTGAGTGCTGTTTCTGTTGTTACAGAGTATTGCTTTGAGTCTCTCTCTGTGTGAATTGCTTTGAGAACAGACTCTGTCTTAGAATGTACTAACACAATTAACAGCTTGCAAGTTTCACACATAGAGGGAGAGAAACAGTACCAAAAACCAAGAGACCTCTTAATTAGTAATCAAACTCATTTGTGATTTTAATACAGAACTTCTTTAATATGATCCAACACCCTTATAGCGCCAACACAAGAAAAATGAAATGTAGAAGCCAAATGAAAGTGCACATGTTACTATATGAATGATTTTTAGAAGCCTTATGTGTGCTCATATCGATTTTCAGAACACAAGGTTTGTGCACATACAAACACGGCTCCAACATGTTACTTAACCAATAAGTAAATTATGGAATCAACGCTCTTCATGTTATATTTGCATAATTGTGTTGTACGTAGCTCTGTGTTAAACCTTTTTAAAAGACATTTACTAAGGAAATTTCTTATAGTGCAACTGTAAATCACATAATCAATGGGAGATTGATCAATGGCAGATCCTTCCTTTCTTTGCCTCATATCACTTAGGCCCTGATCCTGTAGTTGTTTGAAATCAGTGTGACAACTCACATGTTTAAAGCTGAACATGTGTGTAAGCATGTGCAGGAATTAAACCTTAACCTAAATATATCGACATTGACACATTTCCTGAAGACCCTTCCATACCTTTATAAATACTGAACTTTTGTGCAGTCATTTCTTTTTCATAATGAATAATAATAATAATGAAGGATAATGAAATTGATTGGAGCAGACTAGTGCCAATCAGCTTTAACAACCTAATCTGTATCACTATCCTGAACCTTTCCCAAAGTCAAATGGCATGAGAATCGCTATAGTAGCACTGATGGATGATGTGGTTATGAATAGAAGCCTAATATCAGCACTTAACCTCACTGTAGCCTTCCATATAGTCAATTAAAAAGTACCACTGACCTGCGTAACACTTCCACAAGCTCCCCAGACACTGACCTCTTGTATCTGCCCTCCACTTATCAAAGCAGTATGAACTTTCAGGTTCTTATTTTATGCTTCGCTAAATTTAGATTGACACAGTGGTGAGACATTTTGGAGGTACAGGTTTGCCAGGAATCTGTTCTCTTTCTCCTTCATCAAGGACCTAAGCACAATTTATGGATTTATCACCTACAGATTAGATTGTGGTAAATCTATGTGGGGTTGATTGTAGGGCAACATGGAAATTCTTGATTGTATGCTTGCAACCTCTTAAACAAAACTATCCTCTCAAACACATCACACAAGTGAGCTGCAACTTCTACTCGTTTATAGTTTGTTTCTAGGATCAATGCAAATTTCTATTTTTAACATCTATAAGGCCTTTGCTAACTCAGAGACCATTCTCTGGTCTAGATAATACTTTGTCCTGCCATGAGTATAGGGGATTGGCCTACATGACCTCTGGCGGTCCCTTCCAGTCCTACAATTCTATGATTCATGACCCATCCTGTCTCAGTGAAGGACAACATAATGAGCTCAAGCCTAGCCATCTTAAGAACATAATGCAAAGCTCACTTCTGAGCCAAAGCAGTCCGACACTAACTGTATATGTAGAATTAATAAGAAACCAAAAATCGATAAACAAACAAAAATAGCAAAGCACAGAATCCAGCCCAGAATGTACAAACTTTACACCAAGCCAGGGCAAGAAGGGATTAATGATCTTTTCTGAAACAGTGACTTAAATTGGCCCTGCACCCCTAACACCAGCAAGCAGGGTCAAGCCCAGAGAGATAGCCCTCCAGCTATAGCTAATAATTAGGAAGGAACAGGATATAAAAGAGGAGACCACTTATCCTTAGCGGGGGTTGGAGTTATGAAGCTGGTACTTTGCATGGGAGACTCAGTCACAGGGAGAGCTCCTTGAGGAAAGTAGAGATCTACATATGAATTATATTGTTTGTTAATTCTTCTGGTTTTTTGAGTGAAGAGGGGCTTCCCCCCTCCCCTTTTTGGCTCAGCTGTGGACAGTGGGCACTCTACCAATGTGACAGCTACCTGAATAGATTGATATGCAGGTAAAGTGACATATAACTCTTCATAGTATTGCTGGTCTAAATCACCACACTTCTCTGTGTTAACAAATTCCTGAACACCATGTATTCCTGAATACAAACCAGACCTGCAAACTGAACTGAAAAACTCTAGTATTTTTACACATCTTCAGAATGCTGTTGCCTTACACACAAGTTGCAAATATGTTAATATTTTTTCCAATAAGTGTTTTATTCAAACTTTTGGATTTAATATATAACAGCAATGGTATATTCTGTAGCGGTTCCCATTATATCGTAAAAGAAATTATTTTCTTACATTCACCATGATGATGTTATCGTCTCCGCATACTTCATGTTAACAATAAAATGAAGGGAAAATATATCTGTGAATTTACATTCTTAACATGAAGTATGCAGAGATGCTTCTAATATTTTCCAGGAGGTTTACAAGCTCCCAAATGATTACAGTATCCTGCTTTTGGAAGCTATCTTCTAGGTTATTGTAACACTGAAGCAGAGCACATGTTGGTACATGTACTTTAGTTGTAAAGTCACATTGGATTATGGTGAGTTAAAGGAGAACCTCTATAGGATAGAATCTCTATACCTTCATCCGATGAAGTGAGCTGTAGCTCATGAAAACTTATGCTCAAGTAAATTGGTTAGTCTCTAAGGTTCCACAAGTACTCCTTTTCTTTTTGCGAATACAGACAAACACGGCTGTTACTCTGAAACCTCTATAGGGAGTTATAAATAACATTTCCTGCTATCAGCTATTTTAAAAAACTGCAGCTACTGAAAATATCCATCAGTCCAGGACAAATTGTGCTTCACTGAAGCGTACATGGAAAGAGGATCTTACAAAATAAGGTAGAATCTTCATTTCAATGTCACTAAAATGACAAATTAGGATTTACAGAGTAAAACACCACTATACTGCTAACTCTATTCAGCAATTTTCTTCCCAAACAGTATACTGTACAAATGTGATAGCTGAGGAATATAGATAAACTATAGAATATCCTGAGTTTGAAATATTATAGAAAGCCATTTGTTAGAGGGGTTAAACACATTAATAAAAATATACTCAAAATGCCCATTTAAAAATATTACTAATAAACGCACAGATTTATATGGAAATTCTTAGAAATTCCATTCTATACCCAGAGAATAAGTGCTGAAAGTCTGGGAAAGATACATGAAATCACTAGTTTAGTCTCCATTACAGTGTCCAAAACAAGATACTTCAACAGAAGGTGGCAGAAAGTCTGAAATGAACAACTTCTATCATAGCCTGCCCTTAAGAGAAGATATAGGTTGGCACAAGTCCTGGAACATGAGGTTTTATCTCTCTTCTAACTTTTTAATTTCCTTCTAATGCAGGTTGTAGATGTTCTCATTATATATTTATACAGATAATCTTTATTTTCTCCTAGGAAGCTCTTGACCTCAGTGATATCACATTTATGAACTCCAGATGTTAATCATGTGCTGTATGTATATTTAAGAAAAAGTTTCCTTTGATTCATTTTCTTCTTATTACTTTGCTGATAGAAAATTTGCTGAATGGCAATGACAAACTGGAATAGTAATTTGGGAATAATTTACATGTCATATATAGTACATATAATTGAAATGAATATCATTTAATTGTGTGTATGTTGTCCCTTTTCCTCCCTACCCACCTTTTTTGACTGTCTTTAGATTATAAACTCCTTGGGGCAAGACTTGTACCATCTCTTCTGTTTGGAAAGTACTTTATTACGAGAAATAAATGTAAACAAAATGTTACTGTTGCCTAATTGTTGAGTCTTATAGAGATGGAAGAAAAGGAGAAATAGGTGGAAGAAAGTAACACACTAAGGAGAATGGCAGGCAAGCGGAGGGGAGACACAGTGCATATGTAATATATTAGGGGGAAGATGAATGTGAGGCTCTCAGTGATAGACTGCAGATGGCATGTTTGAGGCAGGCTGCCCATGTGATAAGAACTGGAGAACACCCAGCACAGAAAGCACAGGAGGAAGAGGACTAGAATTGCCAACCCTTCAGGACCAGCCTGGAGTTCTATGTCATGTGATCAGGGCCGTCCTTACCCATACGAAAATTAAGCAGTTGCATAGGGCACCAGGAAATTCGGGACACCAAATTTCCTGGTGCCCTGCAGAGCTGCGTACTACTCCAGCCCCTGCCCCACACACCCCGCCTCTTTCCGCCCCTGCTCCACCTCAGCCCCGCCCCCACTCCACCCCTTCCCCAAAGCCCCCATCCTGCTCTGCCCCTGCCCCGCCTCTTCCCACCCCAAGGACTGCTGCAGGGCTGGGCCTGCACTCACCAGTGGTGGGAAGTGCAGCAAACTGGCCGCAGCCGTGCCTCCGGTGACTGCTGGGGGGCAGTTCCCCCAGGCCCCCCAAGGCAGCCCTGCCCCCCCCCCCCACAGAGGTCTGGGGCCCCACCAACCCCCTGTGTGTGGGGAGGGGGCTGCATAGGGCCCCAGAATAGTTAGGGGTGGCCCTACATGTGACGAAATCTCCAGGAATATATCCAACAAAAATTGGCAAGAGGACAGCAAAAAAGGGCGCCGGGGACCGAGGTTAGGCTAGAAAGGCTCTTCCAAAAGAAGTGTAAAGAGGACAGGACTGGAAGTCCCAGAGCTACAAGTGGGTGCCATTGACTGGAAGGCATGGCCACGAATCATGGGGGAGGCTTCTGCCAGTGTAAAGGGGAAAAGGAGTTGCGAAGTGAATTAGTATTGCTGCCTTTTAACATCCTTGGATGTGTCCGTTTCTGTTATGAGAAGGGCAGTTGGCACTAGGGTGACCAGACAGCAAGTGTGAAAAATCGGGACAAGGGGTGGGAGTAATAGCTGCCTCTGTCAGACAAAACCCTCCCTCAGACAGCCCCAAAGCAGACAGGGAACTGGGTCGGTCCCCGTTCCGGCCGCCAGGGGCCGCTCTGACTACACCCAGCCCTCCCTTCCCGCCTTCCAGTTCCGGAGCCGTCTCGTTAGCAGTAGTAGGACTCGCATCTAACAGCCACCGACGGAAGTTACGTTGTGCCGGGAAGCGGTTTCCGGATTCGGGATCAGAGAGAAACAACAACAAAGCGTCGCAGACTGGGAACCGTCATAAATCGGGGCGGGGCAGTGGCAGCGTTGTCTCGGTGCCCGGATGTGAAGAGATTCCATCCACTTGCTTCTGCTCTCCAGAGAGGCTGCAGGCTTCTGGGTGATATGGGAAAGGTGCGCGAGCGACAGTGACCTCGCGCCACTCGCCCAGCCTGCGCGAGCTTCTCTGTCCCCGTCCCCCCATCGAGCTCGCGCCCCCCTGCCCCCGCTCCGCAGAACAGCCAGGAGAGAGCGGCTCGTGCCGCGAGCGCGCACCGGAGGAGACTCGCTGAGGTAAGTGACCGCGGGGCGCCAGCCCGGCCTCCCCGCCAGAGGCTGGGCGGCCGCGGTCCCTTCCTTCGTGATCGCGCCACTTCCCCCAGCGCCTACGTCCCGGCTGCTGCTGCTGCCTCCTCTGGTTCCCAGGCGCAGTGACTGTGGTGGGGGAAGGAAGATGCCCCTGGCGCGCGACCCCCTCGGCCCCAAACGGCCGCTCCCCCGCGGCGCGTCTGCGGAGTATGAGGAGACGCCCCGGCTGTTACTGGGAGTCGCTGAGGCTCGGGGCCCTGGACCGGGCTTTGCGCCCTCCGCCGTGGGGTGTCCCCCTGGGGGCGGGGTGCAAAGTCTGCAGGCCGCGAATGATTTCCGTGTCAGCGGCGGGTGACTCCAGTCCCTTGTCCCGTAGCTTGGGCCCCGACCCCGCTGAATCCGACCCACAGCCCGCAGCCAGCTGTGAGGGAGGCGGGTGTTTTCCCTCACTGTCCTGAGCCAGGACCGTTGATCAACCTACAGCTGTCAGCCCTTATCCACTCTCCCGCTTCCTCCAACGTCTGCAAGGTCTTAGACTGCCAACTCCTTGGGGCAGAGACTGGGCCCTGTCTGCATGTCCAGAAAGCTCCTCGTGCTGCTCGACTGAAATCAGACCGAAGGGAGGAGTTAAACCGCAGCAGCTGTGTGTGGAGGAGGGTGGCACTTGAATTGGATGCTCTTTGTCTCCACTGATAAATCTCTCCTCCATGTAACTCATCTGGGGAACAGAAGTGGCAGTGGACTTCTCTCTGCTCTATGTATTGCTGGGAAAAAAATCAAGCCCACTATGACTAGCCTTTAAAAATGCCACAGACAGTGCAAAGGGCATACTGCTTACCTTATGCAGATCAACATTTGAACACCTTGCGATGGTGTAACAGGCCTGTAGGTTACATTTATTAGCAAACAAAATAGTTTTTTACAAGCTAATGCAAGGATCTATACATAAGCTTGTGTGGTATGGCACTTGATAGTCAAATTTCTTACTAGCAGGAATCATAGCTTCCCTACTGGTTAGTGTAAGGAAAGATGAAAGTCTTGGAGGTAAATCTTGTCCACATAGCTGCTTCTGTCATCTGTGTCGTCAGAAACTACTTGATTTTTTTTTTTTTTAAATTATGGAGTTAATTGGGAGAAGTGCTAACAATCTTATAAATAATTATATTCACAATCTGGATTCTAAATTCTGTTCCAGAGGTTGGGGACCCAATCCTGCAACTTGTGTGTGGAGGCAGATTCCATCAAAGTCAGTGGGCAATATAGAGCCAACGAATTGCTGGATTAAAGTAGAGAAGCTAGAATTTGCTTAAATAGAGATCAGTTGGTTAGCCTGACGGACTGACTTTTTAATAAATCATTTTTAAACTTGATAGAGTGGGAAGCTTGTTTTCACAGTCTGAAAAATTCTAACTTAATTAGAAAACGTAAATTGGGACCTGACACAAACTTTTATATTTTCTAATAAACTGGAAGATATGCTTTAGCCAAACAAACAGTTATTTGTCTCAATAAATGAAGGAAATTCCAATGGCCTATATTATATGGAAGGTAAAACTAGATGATCTAATGTTCCTTTCTGGCCTTAACTTGTTTTAGTTTTATAGATCTTTGAGGTTGCAGTGACAGTTTTGTCATGGGGCTATAGAAATACTTTGCTGTCAGCTTGTTGATGCAAAAAAAACTTGAACTGTTATAGCAGTCTGATATTGGAAACCAATGGTAGTTGAATATTTATTTAAAATTTAAAAATTTTAAGTTGACTGAAGACCTAAAAGTATCTTTCAGTGCCCAGAATTGTTACCCAGAACAATACTGTAAAATTATCTGAGATTGTTCTGCCTTAACTAACTGAAAAAACACTTTTTCCTGAGTGATCGTTACTTAAGTGGATGTAGAAAAAAATATATCTTTGCATAATAAGACTGTGCCTAAAGAGTAACAGAAGCCTGCTTGTTGGAGAACTTAAACATACTAGTCAGATGTAGATTTGAAAATCAATGGTGAGAGGCTGTACTAACATGGCTCAGGAGCAACTTCCTGGTGAGAGGCCCCATTACTGCTAGTTCCAGGTTTTCTGTCCAGGTGTTGTCCCTGTCATCTTCTCAGAAGCTCCATGTTTCATATTGGGCTTGGGTTAGTAAGTGTCTCAGGTTGGACCTTAACCTCTCTCCCCCTGGAGGAGGGTTTTGGTATCCACTTTTCTTCCATGGTTTTCTGGTTGGTACTTATAGGTTTCCTGAGCAGCATGAGTAGTAACAATTCTTGACAACTTGGGGACTCTTAATAGCAGCAGTGGAACTAACCAGAATTTTGTTAATTTGTCTACTATTGCTGACAATGCTATGAGGTGCAGGAAAAGCAGCAGACCCCTTTGTTTGAAGGCTGTGATAGAATATTTCCTTCCAGTTTGCCTTCTGTTTGCTTTTGGAAGAATGCATAAGGGCTAGAAACTTTTTCTTAAATAACCATATAGGTTCTTAAACAACTACATTCATTTTTGCACCATTGGAAATACAAGAGAAAGTGTTAAATAGGAAAATGGCAAAAAAATATTAAAAGCTTGAAAATATAAGATGTATTCTTTGGTGGCTGTTAGAGTAACTAGAAAAATAAAGGGACTGTTTTCAGCTTCTAATATAAAAGTACTGTTCATCACTGTCTTTTTGTTAGAGGGCTTGTCTGATGCTATAACATTTCGGAGGTTGGGAGTACAAAGAAGTGCATCATTAGCCTCTGGGAGCGATACATATGAGAGCATATAGTGTTGCTTAACAGTGGCATCTGACTATGGTACTAATGGGGCTCCAAAAAGGGCCCTGTCCAGTCCTCTGCTCCTTAGGGCTTTGGCTAATGTAATGCAGAGCTACAACTGTAACTGAAGGGTCCTGATATAAAATTCTGTCATAAAGACAGAATAGGGAGGGTTGCATAAAGTTCACGTCACTTTTGCCTGAGACTCTCATACTTTAAAGCTAAGTATTATTATTTGAAAGAATGAAAAAATGTAATATAGGTGGTCAGGAGCTGTATGCCTGAATTCAGAGTTCGAGAAATAGAAGGTAAAAATTAACAGAATAAACATACTGGATCTAAATATCTCCATAAATGTTTTATTCTTTATAGGTGATATGTAAAGCCTTGACTACAACCAAATTTATAAGGAATGCTTTTGGCACAGCTTGATAAGTTACTTTTTTCTGAAACATCGATCGCTTCTTATAAAATACCTGTAAGTAAAATACATGTAGTATATTAAACTTAAAATGGCTTAACAGATTTTGCTTTCTGATCATGACTAGTACACACTGGTAGTAAATAGACAAAATTAATAATCCAGTATGTCTCCTTTTGTATAATATGACTAATAATGTACATTAGCAATAGAAGTAGCTGAAAAAGTTTGTAGAAATTTGGTTCAATTATTGTTTTGCAGAAATGGCAGCCCAAAAAAGGAAGCCTGCAATAGCAGAACCTTCTGCTAAACGTCGGAAGCTAGATAAGAACAGCAAATCATCAACAAAGAAAGAAAGAGAGGTGTCAGCCACAAAACATGTCTTAAATAAATCCAAGCCAAATAAAAGTGCAATGCAGAAGAAAGCAGTGCTTAAAAACTCGGTCAAACCTAACAGGTCAGTGATAAATAAAGCCATCAATAATTGTGCTAGGCGGTCCTCCCATTCTAAACTAGTGCAGAAACATTCCAAGCAGAGTGAACTTCAGTTAAAGAAAAGATCTAGTAAAACAGTATCTATGAAAAAATCGTCCCTAAAATCATTAAGTAGGGTACCTACTACAAAAACACCCTCCAGATCTTCAAAAATAAACCATACTAACTTCTTGAAATCGGCAAAGACTTCCTCCAAAAGAGGTCCTGAAGGGAAGGACAGATGTGCTTTACAAACCAAAGTTTCAGTTGAAAGCAAGAGACAACAGCAATTAAAGTCAACTTCAGATATTAAAAAGAATTCATCAAAACCTCAAAGTATTAGGCAGTCTGTAAAAACTTTAAATGAAACTACACTTAGGAACATACATGTGGATAGGAAATCTGTTAATGGAAATTCTACAGAAAGTAATTCTTCTACAAGTACTAAAGTTGTAAAAATTACTGATAAAAATTTAGGGATACAAGTTCAGAGTCCTAAAAAGAATCTTGCAAAAAAGTCAACTTCTCAAGATGCTGAACAGCAATTGATTAAATCTTTCAGTGACAACAAACGTGAACCTGAATTAGGAACGCGCATGATGACAAGATCATCAGGCACAAACAATAAAATAACTGTCAAAGACACACAACAGCAGCCAAAAGCCACAAAAAATAAGGAAGTGTGCCAGAAAAAGTCAGCACAAGACATTCCTAAGCCAAGACACCTCATTATCCCAGATGAGCAACTAACCAGGCGATCACGTAGATTGCAGCAGTTATCAGATACGTCAGCAAGATCCCTTTGTAATAGTGAAATTAAAGGAGGAAAGGCTTCAGAAGTGCAACAGGGCACTCAGACAAAAGGATGTATTCAGGGTACTAGAGTTGAAACAGTCAAACCTCTTAAACAGAAAACTGAACAGAAAAATAAGAAAACAAAATCAAATTTTATAAGTGGAGATGAAGAAATAACTGTAGGAATAACCAGCTCTCTACCAGAGAAAAAATGTAAAATGGATCATAAAACTAATGATTCGAACAGTTCTCAACATAGCCTGCAAGGCTCAGGATTATTTCTTGGTTGTAAAAAAGTAGAAATGGTAAGTCCTCTTCAACCAACTTCTGTGACAATAAATAAGGAAAAACAACCAGTGCATCAGAATGTGAAAAGCAGTGGAAAAGCAAAGAGAGTTTCACAGCCACCTGTAAATGAAATAGATCTAGCCAATCATCCAGAGAATGTTGTGAAGTCCAAACGGGTAAGCATTCTTGAACTCTGTGAGGAAATTGCAGGTGAAATTGAGTCAGATACAGTAGAGGTGAAAAGAGATTCTCCCAACACTGAATATAAAAAAGGAGAAGAGAAACATGCAGACACACAGCTGTCACAGACTGTAATGCTTACTCAGAAGGAATCAAATGAGAGCACTCAGTGCAAGCGTTTTTTCCCCAGCAAAAAAGGAATACCTGTCAAATGTGTTCTGAATGGCAGAAATACTCCTTCAAACAAAAACTCTAAGTGGACCAAAATTAAACTAACGAAAGCTAATAATATACATCAAAATAAATTAAACTCTGCAAGTGTTCCAAAGCTGGATTTGTTAGAAACGAAAACTAAAGTTCCAGAGTCAAGTCAAGCAATGGGTGCAGAAATACAGCTTTCAAAGGCCCAAGATAAATTGTCTGTGTCAAAGCCATGTGAGACTAAAAGTGCAACTCATATACAGGAGAAATTGGGAGCAGTTTCTTCTGAAACGGTCAGAGCTAAAGATGTGACACCAGAAACAAAGCAATCAACAAAAAAAGTTGCTGAAAATGGTTTGTTGGATAATCGGACAAAACATGTTCCTGAGCCAAGGCTAGATGAGGTAATTCTTTTTATTTATGGAATGTGGTGGGAGGATACTTTTCTAAATTTGTTCTAGTACCTGAGGGTGCTATCTGTGCTCGTGTAACTAGCTTTGTCAGTAACATTTTGTGCAACTAAAACATTTCAGTATAGGAACCTTAATCTGCTTTTGAGTTGACTTGTTCTTCTCCTATTAAAACAAATCTATTTAAAAAATAAAATTCTCCTCCAATAACTCAAGTGCATAGCACAACAAATCAAAATGTCATGGTTAATTAATTAAAATACCATAACTATCTTGTGTTGAAAGTGTACATTAAGGGAAATGGGAGAACAAAATACTACTTATGATCAGGTTTGTTTAAATGTAATGTTCTAGGAACATAGGAGTACATGTAATAACCGTATTCTTTCCAAATAAGCATCCATATGCACTGAATATGTAATGTAGCAAAATTTTGCTGCGTCAGATAGTGCCACAAATATATACATGGGGTTGCTTATCCGTTCACTAAGCAAAGTCTTAAAGAGAACTGGAAAAAGTGCTAAACTGATCTTGTAGGAACTCAATAATGGTTTTTACTCATAAGATAATGAAATGGGGACAGAACTTGGAGAGAGAGATGGAGCTGTTTGACTTTGATCTATCATCTGTTCTATTGTGTTGTTCAGAGTTTTAACTTGCATTTGGATACAAGTCCAGAAAGCACTCCAGTGAAAAGTACTACAGCAGCACCACCACCACCTAAGCAAGCCAAAAAGGAGATAGAGAGTGAATCTCAAGGTAAAAAATCTAAACTGTAAATTCTGTGCACTCTGAGAGGTCTGTTAAGGGTGGGGATGAAGGAATCCTCTTCTTCCTTTTCAATTGGGAAGGTTTTACAAAATTTATTGGTGTCAGCAGGGCATGAAAACTTACCTGGTAGTCCTAGAACTAAGCCTAATCAAGGTGAAAAATGTGGTATCTGGCAACCATGCCCTCCAGAGCCACATCCCCAGTAATGTAAAAGAATAAAAGTTATGTACTTGGTTTAAATGTAATACACCCACAGCACTTGTTGATACCTAATGTTTTTGGCTATATTACATTATTACTGGTGGAATTAATCAAATATATTAGAATAGTATTTGGCCAGTTACAAGAACCAGTTGAATACCGAAAAATATTAATCAGATATAATATGATTGTCAGTAAAATCAGATGTTAATTGAGTACTAGTCTACCAGCTTGACTTATTTCATCGTTTTTGCTTTTACCACCTTTTCCTTCCTGTCTTCTCAACTTTGTCCAGTAACTGATCATGGCTTGTGAGTTGTTATTGGTGTCTGTTTTCTCTTGTGGCGTGCCCCCTCCCCCCCGCCCCACCCAAATATTCTCTACTTTCTTCTCCATCCACAAACTCTCTCAACACTATTCTCCTTATTTATCTCATCACCCATTCTTTCTCTCCCACCTTCCTACATCTACACGCAGGACTTGGAATTTTTACCAGGTACCTAATAGTAAGGAGACTTATTCATCTGATTGTGGAATGATACAAAAAGTGGGGCAATGCTCAGGTGAAAAGCCTTGCTCCCCTGCAGCAGCTGATAAAAGGAAGTATGCTTGAATTTCTTCTAGGATGTTGATCCCTGGACTCTATTCAATGGTTCTGTCTTTCCTGTCAGCTTCTGGCTGGTAGATGTCTGATAAACTTGAAACTCTGCCTTCTCTGGCTGCTGGAAGAGGAGCTGCATACTCTGTGTTCTCCTTTTGTATCAGAGTCTTCTGGCTGCTAAAAGGGTGAGGGTTCTCATTAGTGTACACCCTCCCTTCCTCTGGACTGATGTGCTGAGGGGAGGGACTGTCTGCTATTCAACCCCATGCTCAGCTTTTTGGCTGATGCAAGGGAGTGTTTATGCTGCTCTGCCCTTCCTCTAGACTCCATATTTAGACTCCCCTTCCTTAGTGCCTGTCTCCCTCATAGCTTTCCCACGTTGTAGTAGAATGAAACTGACCTGACTTCTTCATTTTGCTTCCATTTTCTGGGAACTGAAAAATGGCAATGACAACTTTCTGCCAAAAGTAGTGGTGTGAAAGGTGGTTATCTGGCAACGTTTAAAAAAAATAATAAATAACCGGACAGCTCAGAGCAGGCGACCCTCTTCAACGTGGGAGGGCAGCCTAACTAGAAGGAAAACTGTCTTGAAACCTCTGTTCATGGATTAAATGAAGCTTTGTGTTGGGCAATGGCAACACGATTGCCATCTGTTCGCAGTCCACCAAGTCTGTGGCAACAACGTGGGAAGAGAATGGGCATGCACTGAGTTAAACTAGGGAAAGGCCCTCTCTCTGTTTGTATCGGTTGGCATCCCTGACGTACACTGCAAAGTGACTACATGGATGCAGGCAGTTTCTGCAGATCATGGATGCTTGCACAGTGACTCTTCTCCAGATCAGGAGAACAAGAAGACAAAGAAAACAATACTTTGGTCAGTCTTTCCTTTGCCGCCTCTTGTGGAAGAGCTGAGCAGCAGCAGAGGTGTGGCGTTGTCCTTCTGCCCTCTTAAGAAACCAATGCAGTGCATCTTCCTATTAGTTTGATCTTGGAACCATCTTCAAAAACATTAGGGTTAGAAACTTTCTAAATTTGTGTGGATTTTCTAGCGGTTGATGGCACTTGCCCAGGAAAGCTTCCTTTACACTCTGGGCTAGTAAGTGTTTTCCAGTCTGGAGCATGGAGTTGAGTAAACTTTGGATGATCCATCTGACTAGAAATATTAATTGAATTGGCAACTTGTACAGTTCTCCTTACTACTTTCTTCTTGACAAATTAAACAATGATTCTTCTGTTTTCTCACATTTGCTTTTTTTTTTTCTGGGTTCCCTTACTCTCAAAGACATTTATCCATGTCTTTTGTTTACCACCACCTTATTTCTAACAGTATACATCTCCTCTTCTCGCTTTCACGCTCTTCATTTATTTGTATGCATCCCATCTCAAAAAGGAACTAGAGTTCCTCCTTTTTATCTCCCCCTTCTGCACCAAATTCCCACAAACTTGTAACCATTCATCTGTCTGAAGAGGGCTGACCGCACCTCTCTCAGAAACCTGTCAGCACTGTTCCAGTTGTCAAGCCTTGGTCAGTGTAATGTGAACCTTCGCTTCTTGAACCATGAGAGGCGAGGGGGAAAAGAACCAAACTCTGTCCTAAACTAATAAGTATCCTTACTAGATCACTGCTACATCTCTTACTCCTCTCTGATGGCATGCCATGCTCTTGCCTTCTATCCATCTTGTTGTGATAGTGCCTGGCCTTGTGGTGCCCTATGCAATGTTTCATCAGCAGGACTCACCGTTTACTAAAAGATGACACTTGTGCAATTCTTCATTTCAATGCAGCTCCAGCTTTTTGAAGTGCCACATGCAGTAAGAGTATGCAGTAGGAGCCTTTACTGTTGCTGGGAGTTTAAAAAAAAAAAAAAGTCCGTCCGTCGTTCCCCACCCCTTTTGCCCCCCAATTGCATTTCCTAACTGTGTCTATTTCCCCTACCCTACTACTGAGCAAGTTAAGGATCGTATTTATGGCTCTGCTGCTGTACATAGCAGTACCCAATTGATGTCAACTTGAGCAGGTTGAGCAGCAGAATTAATCTGATTTTTAGTTTCCTCCTTGGCTATTGAGAGAGAACCATGTTCAGCAACAGTGGATATGTATAATTTTTAATGTAAGGTAAGTTT
Source organism: Lepidochelys olivacea (assembly GCF_965140295.1). Lineage (NCBI taxonomy): Eukaryota > Metazoa > Chordata > Testudines > Cheloniidae > Lepidochelys > Lepidochelys olivacea. The sequence continues at coordinate 83,422,275 of NC_140412.1, forward strand.
AAAAAATTTGGTGTGGAGAAATATCAGAATCCTGCACTAAATTTGCACCATTTCATTACAGGGTTTTTTTTTTCTGTACAGATAAAGTACAGCTTGTATAACATGGTCTTCAATATCTCTTTTTGCTGTAGTGAAGTTAACCTGTTTTGCCATTTGTTTAGCTAAGTTTGCTTTTTCTATTAAGAGAAATTTTATAATTAAATGACCATCCTTGATTAACTGCAGGTTCGGCTCCCAAGCAGTTGGTGCGCACTTTATTCACAAATCAGACATCTGAGACTAGTGAGAAGAGGTATAGTACCTTTTTATTCTTTAATATACTTATGGAATGACAGTAGCCCCTCCTTAGGTAAAGTTGCCATTATAAGACCAATTTTTTTGTCCCTCTTTTCCACTGCCATCCTAAACTTCCATGTAAAAACAAAAATTGGTGTCTCATCCTTTCTATAAGAGACCAACTTCTGTGTTATCCAGTTTACCAAACAAGGTTGTCAGTGGAAAAAGCACTAACTTCAGCTTTGGTAAAAATAAATTATCATACAGCCTGGCTGCAATGTGAGTCGCACCTTTTTCTGAAAAAGTGGTAATTAGCAGAGCTAAAAAATACTTAACATTTTGCTTTGCTTTTTGCCCGATCCTAACCTGAGACTCGAAAATAGATGATGACTAAAATGAAGTTTATTATTCAGAGGAGGATGAGGAGGAAGGTTCCTGTAATCTTTCAGTTACAAAAATTTTGTAATAGTACACATTTTTTAATGGAAATGTTTAGGTTTTTTGTGCCCCAATCTAGCTGCACAGTGGGGCCCTGAGAAAATCAGAAATTCAGGCTGCCTTATCCATAATTTTTTTTTCCTCATTTGCAACAACACAAAGTAGAATGCTTCACTTTTAATGACATAGCGGCTGTGCCAATTCTGGCCATTCTGTCATACACTCTCTCCTGATTGCCATTCGACACTCTTAATGAGGTCTGATTAGACAAATAACACATTGAAAACAATGTACAGAGATGCTTAACAGGTCAAAGTAATTGACACTATTATTCCACATCCTAATCAGTGATCTTAGTGTCATTAGACATAAAGTATCATGTTCATAATGAAGACATGAAACCAATTATAAAGCACTGCTCTGTAGTTCAAATTTTCAGTCTTCACCTACAAGCTGGACAAATACAGTGGCTTTTCAAAATTAACCCAGAGGTTGAGGACTTCTTAACCTTTAGAAAATTTTCTTGATCCAAAAATAACACCACTGTCAAAAAAGCCATAAAAAGAACAAAGAAGTGAGGTTGGGACTGATAAGTGGGCAGATATAAGTTCTAAATGTTTGAGTTCCTTGCAAATTTAATCTTGAACTTTTTTTGCCTTAGTTTCGAGAGTTTTATAAAGATTGTTGCTCTTAGTTGCTGATGTGAGTGTGGTCTTATATTCAATTTTACCTAAGCTAAGTTTTCTGTCTGGAAATAGAGGATGTTCATATTGTTGCAAGCTTGAAAAAAGATTTCTCGGCTAATAAATCTGTGCTCCCTTTGCTATTTTAGATACTTTTGTTTACATAAGTGCTTTCTTAACATATGTCCCAGATACTGCTCCTATAATCCTATTAGAGACATGATTGACATAAAAATGTCACGTGGTATAATTTCACTTTAGGCCCAAGAAGAAAAGATGTAGTAGGAAAGATCACTCTTTAAACATAATTATTTCCAGTAATTAACGTGTCAGAAGAAATGGTGAATCAAGTGAAAGACATGAATTGATGTCTTAAGTCTGGCATGCCAACACTTCTTTAGATACAACTTGTAGAGCAAAAATTTCAATGTATGTAAAAGCTTATAATTCATCTACTGCAATAGACTGTGGCAACTATTAGCATCTTCTTAATAAGAATATGTTGCTCTGTCTGATCTCTGCTTTGCAAAAAAGTTAGGATTAGTAATTGCCAAATAGAGGTGCTTGTGGTGGTGTTAAAATAAATTATTTTATTTTTATTGTGCGAGAGAGTTTTTAATGACCTCTAGGAGCCTCTCATTCTAAATTCTACTGCTGTCTCCTTTTGGAAAAAGTTCCCTAGAGCTCTGTGGGGAAGTGTTAGTTGGTAACAATCCCTTTTCTATTTCCTGTTGGCTGTATTGTTTGAGGGAAAGTGGAAGCAGGAAGAACTTTGATCTGCCTCTGAGGTTGGCAGTACCAAGTTGGCTTCTCTTCTCCATGCAGTGGGAAAGTGCCTTTTAAAAACATTTTGAGAAAAGTAGAGCCACAGGATGTGTATACATAGCCTGTGCACAGGTCCTTTTCAAAGGTGTGGGGGAAGGAATTCTCTTCCTTAAGGGACTGGAATGGTGTGGTCTAGACAGACACTGTTCTGCTCCTCTCCTGGTGATATTGGGCCACTGCTAACTCTGACCATAATTTGTTTGTAAAGTGAAAGTCAGAGGGAAGATTACAGTAACTGCCTTCATTATTTATTTTTAAGAAAAGAATCTGACATGCCTCCAACTCTATGTATACAAGACACACAGTAGCATCATTTAAAAATCATGTATCTACGTTACCAGAAGTCAATGAAAATACTGAGGAATCGTAGCTGAGCAAACAAGAAAACGATCTTGAGAGAGATGTAAATAAACCACTGTGTCTATACTAGTTGAATGGTTATGTTATGTGATAAGTAAATTGCCCAGTCATTCATTATTTCTTCCCACTAGCTATATAGTTTATAATTTATGATAATCACAAATGATGCACTTTTTTGTTCATCTTGGCTATAGTTTTGAATGTATCAAAATTGTAAACTAAAACACATATGCTTTTAGTTCTTACTTTGGGATTTAAATTTATTTAAAATGGATTTACATTTATAGATGCATTTTTGAAAATATCTAGTCAGAAGGGCCTTATTAAATTGTATAAACTGAGCAGGATTTGTCAGCCTCTTCTGACAGGAAATATGTTTGTTTAAAGGGTCCCTTTGCCAAACCATTCATTAGCACCAAGGTGCAGTAGCTTCCTGTCATCAGAGCAGCATATTCAAAAACTAAGAGAAGCAGGAAAAGATGACAAACAGCTGATCATAGTAAGTACTTTCCTTTTAATGTTGTCAAATTTGTGTTTCCTAACACTGTATCTTGAAATGTTAACACAACCTTTACAATAAATATTTTTGAATGAGCTGTCCCACCTCTTAAATGTTATGAGCTTGTCTTAAATGTAGTTATCCTTACATAGTGTTATTTCTGTAACTTTTTGTAATCACTAACCATTTCACACTTTCATTGAATTGTTGGCATTGAAAAGTGGTGCTGGACTGATTATTCTGTAATCCATGTTGTTTAAACTGAGTCTTCCAAAATTCGTGGTGTATGGGTTTTTTTTATTTTTTTAAATAGGCAGTATTTGCTTTCTCAAATACAAAGGAGGAGCTTTATTTATGAAGGAAAGTGGGAAAAGAAGAGAAATAAATTTGTCTTTGCATATAAACTAGTCCTTAGTTTATGCAAATTATAGAATCTCACTAGTGGGGATAAGCAAGTATATCTGGCAGATTTTTCTGTGTGAGGTTACATATGAATGCATTACACTTATGTAATGATATATGGATATTTTTTGTAAGGCACTGACTAAAACTAAAGATAGGGAAAGAACTTTTCCACAAATCATTGATGAGCTAGCTTCATCAATAACTGATACAGTGAGAGGCATAAATAAATTGGTAAACTAAAATACAAATAGCTATTTCTACTAAAGGAAAAGTAGAGCAAAAACTATTCAACCAAAGAATTTCAAAATGGTAAGGGAGCAAAAGCACACACATTGTCCTAGTTTGAAGGACCACACAACGCTGCAGCAGAAACAATTAAAAAATTGAACTCATTAAGGCAGACATTATGACTATCCACACTTTTGTAATATTAAAGTCCTTAATCTGCTAAAAATAAAACAGTCTCCAAAATATTAATTGTATACATCTCTTAACATTTGCATTTTAACCCAATCCCTGTTTATCAATGAAGGATATACACCGGACCCTTGGTAGAATGCACATCTATATAGCGCGAATTCACATATAACACGGTCGCGGCCATGGATCCCAAATTTAATCGCAATTCATTTTAATGCGGTACCACGCATGGATCCCAAATCCCGCGTTCTAGCGGGGGTCCGGTGTAGTTGTTATGCCTGTAGTTCACTTTAATCAAATAATAGTATATATGGCACAGTGATTTATAGGCTTATGTCGTATCTGCAAAAACTGACTAAAGCCTTCAATCTAGGTGCACAGAAGATTACACCTCCAAGTTAACTTTTTTTGTAAAATGTTAAACTAGAACCAGATAAAGGTATATGTATAGATAAGATGTCATAGTTTGATGTGTGGTTTTTAAAAATGTTTGTACTTGCATCTGTAGGAAAGCACCTGACTCTTAAAACTTTGCATATACAGTGGTTGAAAGAGTGGCAATTTAAATTTAAAAAAAAATCTTTTTTTGAAGTTCATAATTGTCAGTATTATTTTTTGACCAACTCTATTTCCAGATATTTAGTCTTTACTTTTTAAAGAAATGTGTAAATGAGCTTTTGCTGTATACCATGTGTACAGCCCATTTAAAACTGTTTGCAAACATGTAATATATAGTAATTATCTTGCATATATTGGCTGAAAAACATTTTACATCTCTTAAAATTTCTGGCATGCTGTTAGGAGCAGCAGTTTATTATACTCTTATTTTAAACAAAATAGTTCAAATTGCTGTCCTATCTCAGACCCATTCACTACTTAGTTAAAACATTAAACATCCAATTTTTTAGGAGTTTTGTTCTTATCTGTGGTAAGAAAGTTGTTCCGATCGTGGCTCCTATGGTTTGAGATGTAATCCTCTTGGACATCTGTCTATCCCTATCTCTCTACCCCAGCTCGTCTAACTTACCAAAAAACCCCCTCGTCTTTTGGAGGTGTTCTCTGTTGTAAGATGTTAGGACCTTAAGCCCAACATTAATTACTACTACTTTACTGTAGCCATGATCATGTTAGTATTTTGGCTTTATATTGTGCATTTTTTGCCCCTTTTTTATTCTAACTGTTTGTACAATGCCAGAGTCCTTGGAACTGAGGTATGATATAAATCTTGTCAAATATTCTTATAAATTCTACCATTCTGTTTGGTATTTGGAGGGAATGTTATGGGTAAAACAATTTTCCCCCATATGCAGTTTTATATTATCTGTTAACAAGAATTTAGTCCATAAAATCGCATATTATCTCCTTTGTGTAGTGCATCCGTACTGAATACCTTTTTGTATTACCTGTGAGTATAAAATCTATAACAAGCTCAATTTGTCTGCAAAAGGTATTAAAAATTCTTGCTGTTTGCTTTTAAATGATTTTTTTTTTTTAATATTGAGAGAGGACAATCTTCTAGAACTTGAAGTTGTTCTAATACTCAATACTTGTACTGATTTTCAATCCTTTTTTTTTTTTTTTATGGTGCATGTCATTAGTGTCTGAGCTTGCCTAACCATTAATCCTCGCATCACAACTATTATTCTCATTTTACTGATGTAAAACTGAGACACAGAAAATTACACGGGAAGTCTGGCAGAGCCTAGATCTTCTGAGTGCCTTAACAAGATCATCTTTCCTCTTTTTTATGAAGGTTACAAAACAAAAGCGCAGTGAAAACCTCATTATGTGTGCATGCACACATAGTGAAATATACTTTGGAGGAGGAATATTTTTATGTTAAAAGCCACTGTGATACAGGAGGGCCAGGGAGAAGTGGTAGAGGGGAAATATATAAGCCCTACGCTAAGTAAGGCTTGGTTCCCTGTAGACTAGGGAGGGTTGCTACAGGTTAATTAGGGCCTTAATTGACTATAGGTGCTCTATCAGGAACCTAATAAAACTCCTTACTTCAGGCAGTTGGGAAGAGGAGGAAGGAGAGAGGACTGGAGCTTGGAGGTGTGTTGTAAAATTTGAAAGACCAGAGAACCGAAGTAAGGCGAGACCCTGCCCCAACAGGGGAGGGAGTCTAAGGACCAAAGGTTCCTCACCCAAGGAGGAAGAGGGTAAGAACCCACAGGGGTTGAGAGGGGCTGGGGCTGGGGCTCAGAGTGAGGAGCAAACCCAGACCCCTCTCCCGCTTCCCTCCTCTACCACCTTCCTGGGCCACTAGTAGGGACCTCAGCGGCCCAAGACCAGGGGTAAGGAGTGGCATCTAGGCACCCCTGCCAAGAAAAGTGCAGGACCCACCATACTAACGTTGGCCATCTTGTCATACATTGTGTGAGGGGTGGGATTTCTGCACTGGGAACATAATCCAGGGAGGGTCACTACCACCTTGCCCCAAGATGGAGGATGTGGTTGAAGCACTGGTGCAAGCCACTGCCGCCCAGCAGGAGGCTACCCGGTTCCAGGCAGCTGCCCAACAGGAGGCCGATCACCTGCTGATGACCTAGGCCACCCAAGATCGGGCCATGCTGCAGGAACTAATGAACCAGGTGAAGGCCCTTATGGAGCTGAGCCACGGGTATGATGGGATGTGGACCATACAAGCCAGCAACTTTCTGCAGGAAATGACCCGGGAGGATGTGGAGGCATACCTCCTGGCCTTTGAGAGGACAGCTCTGCAGGAGGCCTGGCCCCAAGACAAGTGGTCAGGCATCCTTGCCCCATTTTTTGTGTGGGGAGGCCCAGAAGGCCTACTATGATATGACTGCAGAGGAGGTAGCAGATTGCCTTCAGTTGAGGGTAGAGATCCTGGCTAGGGCAGGGATAACAACGGCCTTCTGAGCCCAGAGGTTCCATGAATGACAGTACTGCGAAGACCAGACATAGCGTTTACATCCGTTTGACCGAATCCACCTAGCCCAGAAGTGGTTATGTCCAGAGGCTCTCAGCTTGGAGAAAATGATGGAGCTCCTGGTGCTGGACCGCTATAGGAGGGGACTATCCTCAGGCCTCCAAGCCTTGGTAAGCCAGAATGATCCCTCCACCTATGACTACAAGGGTGACCAGTTCGAGAGACAGCTGGCAGCCAGTGAGCTGTTTGAAACCCTGGGAGGTGAAACACAGCATTTCAAGAAATCAGTCCCAACCCCGAGACCTCCAGGAAAGACATGACGGGAAGAACAGGCACCAAGAAGCGGCCTGAGGCCCCCAAAGGAACCTAGGAGTCTGGGGGGAGAGGGCTGAGGAAGCACGTTAGAGTGCTCAAGACAGAGGGCAACTTTCGGGATATGAGATCGCTGTTATGAGGTGTGGGGAATTGGGGCATATAGCAGCCCAGTGCCCCAACAGGGAGGAGTCCATGCAGTGCAATCTGGGGGATCCCGGGGACCAATGTGGCCTAATCAGCCTGGTGGGGGTCACAAAGGCCCCACATCTTTACACCAGACCAGTAAAGATGAACAGCATCCAGACCATAGCTTTGGTGGACTCTGGGAGTGCTGTCACATTGGTCTCAGGGAAATTAGTGGGCCAAAACCAACTGAGCCAGGCCAAGAGCACCGGAGTGACGTGTGTCCACGGCACAGTAAATTTCTACCCCACAATTCCTATATGGATTGAGATCCAGGGAAACACTACTAAGATGACTGCAAGGGTGGTCCGTAAGCCTCCCTACTCAGTCTTAATTGACAGGGACTTTCCTGGGTTTGAGAGCCTACTCTTCCCCACCTCCCCATCAAGTTAGGGGAGGGAAGTAAACCACAAGCAGAGTTCAAGGCGCCTATGGATGGCCCTACCACAATTTTTGCTGGGTTTCCCCCAGAGGTATTTTCACCCCCCGGGAAGTCTCGGAAATCCAGACTGGGAAAGGAGGGCAGGCAAAAGATTAAGAACCAGGATTTTGGTGGCAAACCAAAGAGCTGCCCTGGTTGGAAGGAGGCCCCGTGGAGACCCAGAGATGGCCCCCAGCATGAGCGGAAGCACCCCCAAGAGAAGGAGGGGAGCCCAATCCAATAGAATCAGGCCAGATCGGTCCCACATGCAAATATTTTGGGCAGGACGAAGCTGATGACTCACTATATGTGAACTTGAGGGAGGAGGTAGTAAAGGTGAATGGCGTGCCAGTAGAAGGGAAAACTAAAGGCCCAGGGCCACACTATATAATCAAGCAGGATCTGTTGTACTGGCTAGTACCAATATGGGGTGGGGGGGAGTAGTAGAACAGCTCTTGGTGCCAAGGAAGCACACAAGGGCGGTATTAGAGTTAGCTCATAGTCATCTGTTTGGTGGACGCTTAGGAGCAGACAAGACCCTGGATAGAGTCCTAAGTAGGTTCTACTGGCCATGGGTATGGGCAGAAGTCCAGCGCTATTGCACCTCCTGCCCAGAGAGTCAGTGGCATAGCCCCTGACCTCAGTTAAGGGCCCCACTGGTATCCTTGCCTATAATTGAAGTTCCTTTTGAAAGCATAACAATGGATCTAGTGGGCCCACTAGAAAGAATAGCCTCGGACCACTGAAGCATACTTGTCATCCTGCATTACGCTACACGGTACCCCGAAGCCATTCCTTTAAGAAACCACACGTCCAAGGCACTCGCAAAAGAACTGGTGCAAGTTTTTGCTAGGGTAGGCATCCCTAAGGAGATCCTGACCAAGGGACTCCCTTCATGTCGAGAATAATGAAAGACTTATGTACCCTGCTCCGCATCTGAGCCTTGCGGACCTTAGTCTACCATCCCCAAACAGATGGTCTGGTTGAGCGATTTAACCAAACTCTCAAGAGCATGATCCAAAAGGTGGTGGGCCAAAGTGGAAAAGCCTGGGATACCCTCCTCCCATACCTGATGTTTGCAATATGAGAACTTCCCCAAGTATCTACTGGATTCTCCCCCTTCGAGCTACTGTATGGATGCCACCCATGTGGCATATTAGACATGGCGAAGGAGGAATGAGAGGAACAACCCAACCCATGGAAGAACGTCTTTGCACATGTAGCCTACATGAGAGAACGAATAGCTCAAGTGACCCCCATAGTACGAGAGCATTTGGAGAAAGGACAAGAGGCCCAACGAACCTACTACAATCATTGGGCAAAAACATGGAAATTTCAACCAGGAGAACAGGTGCTGGTTCTGGTACCAATCACAGAAAGTAAGCTCCTGGCCAGTTGGCATGGACCCTATGAGATCATGCAAGCTGTTGGGAAGGTGAATTATAAGGTGAAGCAGCCAGACCGCCGAAGGTCAGAGCAGATATACCACGTCAACTTACTGAAACCCTAGCTTGATCGGGAGATGTACCTGGTTGTCCTGCCGGCTCCATCCTAGGCAGATGGCCCACAAGGGCAGGTAAAGATATCCGCCAAATTAGCCCCCAGAACAATGAACAGAGGTTGTCGATATGATCCAGCGGAACCCAGACGTATTCTCCACACAACCAGGCCATACGACACTGATCCAACACCACATCGTCACCTGTCCCGGAGCAAGGGTGACGATAAAACCATATCGCATACCAGAGGCAAAAAGAGAAGAAATTACGACAGAAGTAAGGAAGACGCTGGAACTTGGGTGATTGAGGAATCACACAGCCAGTGGTCCAGCCCTATTGTCTTGGTCCCCAAGCTTGATGGCAGCCTGAGATTTTGTAATGACTTCCGAAAGTTAAACAAGGTCTCTCAATTCGATGCCTACCCAATACCACGTATTGATGAGCTGGTGGATCAGTTAGGCAAGGCCCGATAATTGACCACCTTGGACTTGACAAAAGGTTACTGGCAGATCCCCCCTGGATGAGGACGCCAAGGAAACAAACGGCTTTCTCTACTCCCGACGTCCGTTTCCAATATACTGTCCTCTCTTTTGGGCTCCATGGGGCCCCCGTGACTTTCTAACAATTGATGGACAGATTACTTCGACCCCATGCCAAGTATGCTGCTGACTATTTAGATGTGGTAATCCATAGCCCTGACTGGGAGACGCACCTGGGAAAAGTGGAAGTGGTACTAGATGCTCTTAGACAGGCTGGCCTCACTGCTAACCCATCCAAATGTGCAATGGTGTTAGCCAAGGCCAGATACCTCGGGTATGTAGTCGGAAGGGGCCTGGTGAAGCCCCAGTGAAACAAAGTGAAGGCAATACAGGAATGGCCCTGCCTGATCCGCAAGAAGCAAGTCGGCACATTCTTAGGGATAGTGGGGTACTATTGCTGGTTCATCCCTCACTTCGCCACAAAGGCAGCGCCTCTGACGGACCTGATAAGAGCTTGGAGCCCGGAGATAGTTAAGTGGACCGAAGCAGCAGAAGAAGCTTTCACAGACCTAAGGACAGCCCTCTGCAGCCATCCAGTGCTCATAGCCCCAGATTTCAAAAAGGAATTCATCCTACAAACAGATGCCTCGGAGGTAGGACTAGGGGCCATCCTTTCACAGATGGCGGGGGATGAGGAGCACTCAATCCTTTACCTTCGCTGAAAGCTCCTGCCCAGGGAGCAATGGTACGCCATAGTAGAAAAGGAATGCCTAGCAGTTAAATGGACCACAGAAATTCTATGATACTATCCGCTTGGGTGGCGGTTCACCCTTGTGACAGACCACACCCCACTCCAATGGATGCACACAAACAAGGAGAGGAATGCATGAGTGACTAGATGGCTTCTATCCTGACAAACTTTCCACTTCTGGATACAGCATAGAGCTGGAAGCCAACATGGCAACGTGGACAGCCTGTCCTGACAACATGTCTCTTGTCTCAAGTAGTCCAACCCTGTGGTGTCGGGGGGGGGGGCAGAATATGTGGTACAGGAGGGCCAGGGAGCAGTGGTAGAGGGGAAATATATAAGTCCTAGGCTAATTAAGGTGTGGTTCCCTGTAGACTAGGAAGGGTTGCTACAGGTTAATTGGAGCACCTGTAGTCAATCAAGGCCCTGTCAGGAATCTAATAAACCCCCCTGCTTCAGGCAGTCAGGGGGGAGGAGGAGGAAGGAGAGAGGACTGGAGCTTGGAGGTGTGTTGTAAGATTTGAAAGACCAAAGAACCAAAGTAAGGGATACTCCCTCTCCCAGCATCTAAGGACCGAAGGTTCCCCACCAAGGAGGAAGAGGGTAAGAACCCGCAGGGGTTGAGAGGTGCTGGGCCTCAAAGTGAGGAGCAAACCCAGACTCCTCCCCTGTGTCCCTCCTCTACCACCTTCCTGGGCCACTAGCGGGGACCTCGGCAGCCCAAAAGCAGGGGTAAGGAGTGGCGTCTTAGCACCCCTGCCAAGAAAAGTGCAGGATCCACCATACTAACATCAGCCGTCTTGCCACAGCCACTTACAAACATTAAATCCTTGTAGCAACTTTCAGGTCAGTATGATCTCTGTTTTACAGACCATGGAAAGTGAGGTAGCAAGATTCAGTGACTTGCTGAAGGTTGTATAGTCTATCAAAGATTGGGTTAGAATTTAAGTCCCTGATTATTGTTGTGTTCAGACTAATATAACAATCCAGTCTGAGATATTATGAACTATGATATAGGAAGACCGACCTTAAATAACTTCTAAAATCTTACATATTCAGTGGACATGTTGTTGGTTAAATGAGCTCCCACATTTATGCAAAATTAAGTTGTTTCTTTTTATTAAATTTAAGATGAGTAGAAATGTTCCATCCCCTGCCTTAGAAAATTTTAAACAAATACTCCCTTGCTGTATTTGCATCCTAGATTTTTAATGGAGTTCAAAAAAAGAATTAGGTAGGTTCATGAAGGATAAGTCCATCAGTGGTTATTAGCCAAGATGGTCATGGATGGAACCCCATGCTCTGAGTATCCCTAGCATCTGATTGCCAGAAGCTGGGAGTGGATGACACAGGATAGATCACTGCATGATTGCCTGTTCTGTATGTTTCCTCTGAAGCATCTGGAAGATAGGATACTGGGCTAGATGGACCATTGGTCTGACACGCTATGGCCATTCTAAATGCAAGTACATGAGAACCTGAAAATAAAATTGATGTCCAGTTAATTCTTTTTCCATGTTGACAGGACTGCAAAATTTTAAAAAAAGCTCCCTATGCTGTTTAGTCTTCAATTTTATTAAAATTAGGTGTTTTTGTGATATAAGGAAATTTGCTTTTAAGATTTTTATATTGACATCTCTTCAAGGGGAGAGACTATTTATTCTGAGTATCACTAATTTAAAAAAAAACCTATATTCTGAATTTACGAAATAGCATTTCACAGCAAACACTGTTCTCAGTGATGTGCAGGACATAGAGGATGACAAGGTAGTGATAAATTGGATAATTCACCTTAATTTTAAAATGTCTCCTAACTTTTATCAGAGAGACGAGGTAGGTGAGGTAATATCTTTTAATGGGCCAATTTCCGTTGGTGGAAGGTACAAGCTGCTGAAATACACAGGGTGGTTTTTCAGGCCTGGGGAAAGAAATTGTAAATAATGCTGCTAGACACTAAAAAACATGGATTCAACAGGGACACTGGTTTCATGGCTTATTACAACCATCTGTAACGCACCTGCCTGCTAACCCGTAATGGCCCACTTCAAACTCCTTTTACATAACAATCTAACCCTTATTATCCACCCCATTTCAAATTACCTCCTATAACATGTTACCCCTTATGCTTAACTATCTGTCCCATTTTTAGCTCAGGCCTGGTCTACACAAGCCTCTGTGCATCAATCTAGTTGTGCATGTATCTATACTTAAATTTGTTTCCCACCAATGTAAACTCTCCTCAATGCCAGCATAGTAACACCACCTCCCCAAGCAGCACTGAGCCATGGTCGATGTGTTTGAGGTTGACGCAGCGCAAACGTAGATACTGTGCTACCTGTGTCAAATCTAACAGTCCTCCAGCAGCTATCCCACAATGCCTGACACTGACTGCTCGGGTCACAGTTGTGAACTCCTGTCCTGGGGTCTTGGAGACCAGAAGGCTCACTGACCCCACGCCCCAAGTCCTGCAAATTTTTGAAATGCCATTTCCTGATTGTCCAACTTGGCGAGAACACCTAGCAGCTCTCCATTCTTGTGTGCAACTGCCTAGCTGGCCATGTTGGCTGCATGCTCCAGACAAACTGCAGCCTGGAGTAGACAGGAGATATTGGATTTCCTGGGCCTGTGGGGAGAAGAGGCTGTGAAAGCACAGCTATAGATCAGCCATAGAAATGTGGACATCTGCAGATTTCACAGGTGATTCAGGAGAAGAGGTACAACAGGGATCAGCAGCAGCACTGTGTGAAAGCGAAGGAACTGTGGCAGGCATAGCAGAAGGCCTGGGAGGCAAACAATCTGATGCCGAGCTGCAGACCTGCCACTTTTTACAAAGAGCTGCATGCCATACTTGGTGGAGACCCAACCACCACCGTGGATATCTCCAAGGATCCTGAGGCACAGGCCCCGGGCATGAACAGCAAGGATGAGGGGAAGGTGGAGGAGAATGGAGGACATGCAACTGAGGGGTCCAACTATGCCATGAGCTTTTTGGGACTCCAGCACAGCTCAGTCAATTTCAGGAGTTGAGCACATGCAAGCCCAATGCAGAGGAAAGAACCTTGGGTAAGTGTGTCCATTTATTTTCCATTACAGTTATGGTGCTCCTAGCTTAACAGGACACAACTATTGATTTTCATTAATTTACTTGTACTAGAAGAAGTATTGGTACAACAAAGAAAAGTAGAGTTTATATGCTTTTCATTCCACTGTAGAGTTAGGTAGGGGGGCTGCGCAGAGCAGTTTGTTTATATTCACAGAGATGTCCCTTGAATCCTCTTGAGAGCTCTCAATGAAATTTTCCTGGAGGTGCTCAGCAATCCTCTCCCAAAGTTTTTTAGGGATGGCAGCCTTATTTACTTTATTTACTTCATGGTAGGATAGTTTCCCACACCAGTCGGCAACAATCTTGGCAGTCTCCATTGCAGTAAACAAGCTAGCGGTGGACAACTCCAGGTGGCTTCGGGTTGCCAACAGCAGCTGTGCTCTTTGTGCCTTTGTGTTACCCTCAGGAGTGAGATCTGCTGAAATCACCACTGCCTGTGGAAAATGGTGCCAATTTTCAGTGCCATTGCCCATCACACGTAGTTTCATGCAACTGAGCAATCCCTTCTTCATTTCTCTCACCCTTGGCAGGCCATACACACCATGGCTGGAGCTGAGAATGGTATTGTGCACAAGCTCTCTGAAGCAAAAGTGTCAGTAAGCATGTATTGCTTAAAACTTTCGGGGAGCAAGGGAAGGGAGTTCTGAATTTTAACTTTGCTTTCCATTGTGAGTATACTGACAATGGTACCTCTGTTTTGTCTGTAGCTGCTGCCATTGCAGCCTTGAGAGGTTCCTCCTCCACACCTGCATAATGCTTGAGCCAGATAAGGAAGAGAAAGAGAATTTGGGATGATGTGTTCAGCAAGATCATGCAAGCCAGTGCTGCATCAGATCATGAACAGAGGGCCTGGAGGATGAGTATGGCAGACTGTCTGTAGCAGGGATCTCAAACTCAAATCACCATGAGGGCCACATGAGGATTCGTACATTGGCCCGAGGGCTGAATCACTGAAATCTTTTCATACAACGGTACAAAAGTATAGTCAAAAATGGGGGAAAAAAAAGTAATATGCTATTAAAAGTCAATTTATTAACTTTTTAAAAACTGTAATCCAAAAAGTCAGTGCTAATTTTGACCGTCATTTCATTTTTGGCCACTTAGCTGGCAGCGTTTTGCATCAATATTTGGTTTTGTCTCAGTCCTATCAAACCTGTCTCAGTGTTGCTTTCAGATGTTAATCAGTGAGCCTTGACCTTAACACAGATTTGTTAATCTTCATGGAACAGGAAAAACTGTTCATACATATATGATATATTTACTTCCAAACATTGCCATTATCCTTGCGGAAGCAGAGAATAACATGGGAAATCTTTCTTGCGAAAGAAACAGGTAGAATTCTGGAATTCCAACATCTGTATACTTCTGCTTCAAAATGGTATCACACTGAAGCTCCACTAACTCCATCTGCATTTCCTCTGCAACATTATCCATTTCCACAGCAAAGGGTGTGGGAAAAAAGTTGAAAATGTGGTTCAAGTGTCTTGAAATCTTTAAACTGCACATCAAACTGTTCGTGTAAGCTAGAAATGATATCTGCATATGCTTCCAAGGATTTGGGTTCAACTTTTCCTAAGGAAAATTCAGACTTTGACTTTGAAGGACTTAACACAGACGTATGACAGTGTTATCACCTGTTTTCTACCCTGAAGCTTCAAGTTCAGTGCATTCAGGTGATAAGTTACATCTGTTAGAAAAGTAAGGTTGCAGATAAAAGTGGAATCAGCAAGCTGTGGAACCTCCTTGTTTTTCATTTTCGTGAAGGAATCCATCTCCTCTCTAAGTGTAAAAAAACACTTCAAAACATTTCCACGATTCAGCCATCTAACTTGAGTGTGATACAGAAGTGCCCCATATTCGCTGTCCATACTTGCTAAAAAAGAAGTGAACTGTCTGTGATTCAGCCCTCGTGCATGTATAAAATTAATGGTTTTGACAACTACATCCATAACTTCCTTCATTTGTAGACTTTCACTACGCAGGGCTTCTTGGTGCAAAATGCAATGTATACTGGTGAAGCTAATTCCTGGTATATTGAGGCTGTTCAGTTTTGGTCTTCAATAATCCAACCACACCAATGTTTTCAGAGCACCTAGATGGTGCACCGACCATAGCCAAAGATACGAGTTTGTTCCATGGCAGCACAGCTCTTTCAGTGCACTCTTCCAGTCCTTGAAATATGTCACGTCCCATTGTGGTACCCTTCAGTGGCATTAAGTCTAGCAATTCTTCAGTTATATTCCAATTGCAATCCACACCTCTAATGAACACCGCACAGTGTGCGGTATCTGATACATCTGTACTCTCATCAAGAGCAATTGACAATGCTTCAAAGTCTTTTTTGCCATTTTGAATCAATTATTTTTGCACATTATCTGCTAAATCAGTTATCCTGCAGGCAACTGTACTGGCAGACAACCTTATGCCTTCAAAATCTTTCTACCTATCGGGACATAAAATTTCGCTGGCCTTCGCAAGACATTCTTTTATGAATAAGCCTTCTGTAAAAGGTCACGATGATTTAGCTATCATTTCACGTATTACAAAACTTGCTCTTATTGAATCTTCATTAGACTTGTTAATCTCCAAAAAGAAATTTCTTTGCTTAGCAAATGCTGCTTTAAGTTGCCGAACTTTTTCCTCTCGGATTTTTCCAGTGAATGCATCATATTTTTCATGGTGCATTGTGTCGTAGTGCTGACGCACATTATACTCCTTGGGAACAGCAATCATTTGCTGACAAATAAGGCATTGAATTTTTATCTTTTACCTCTGTGGAAAAAATATAAATTCTCCCATTTGTCTTGGAAAACTCTCTTCTTCCATGAGTGTTCTTTTTTTCGACTAAGTTATTTCCAAGCGGTTTTAATAAAATATATACACTCTCAGTAATGCACCTCACTCAAAGGACAAAACCCTCACTTAGTTTTAGAATTACTTCTGTTTAAGCCCCGCCCTCATTCCATCCCCTTCCACAAATCCCCGCCTCTTCTCCCCGCCTCCCCTGAGTGCATGGCTTCCCGCTCCTCCCCTCTTCCCCTGGAAAGTGCTAAGCACCGCCAAACAATTCGGTGGTAGGAAGAACCTGGAGGTAGGCAGAGGAGCGGGGAGGGGCCGGGGTGAGGGGAGCATAGCGGCCACAGGAAGTAACTGGGGGCGGGGGAATAGCGGGGAGCTTGGCGGGCTGCAACAAAGAACTCCACGGGCCGCATGTTTGAGACCCCTGGCCTATAGAGAAGGAGAGACCAGACAGGCGCCAGGCCCAGAAGTCCCAGGGAGATGCCCAAAGATTTAATGGGGCTTTTTGGGCCACAAACACAGATGCAGCACGCTCTTGTGGATCTATAGGCTCAACAATCCTGAGGTTGCTTCCCTTTGCAGTCTGTGGAGAAATGCAATGTAGCACCTGCCTACCTGCCCTCTCTACGTTCCATGTGGCATCAGGGGCCACATCAGTAATTCTACCACTCCCCACCGGGGGCCATTAAGGACAACCACACCTTCACATACGCTGACCTGTGAGAGGCACAGTTGATGTTTATATTGCTAAAATGGACATGAATGTTCCTTCCCCTTCATTAAGCTCTGTTCCATAAACTTCTTATGGTTTTAATGTATTTGCTTTTAACTTGCACAGGATTTTTTGGAAGTGTTTTTGTTACTCTTTGTTTGGAAAATAATTCGTCATTAGTTCCCAGAAAATGCTGCAAAATGGCTGGTGATACTGAAAGCACCCACCTTCTCATGATTGTATGCGTTTACACAACTAATAAGATCAGTGATAAACAGTGTAATAATCATAAATGTACAGCAAGCACCACAAAACTAGTAGGCATCTGTGTCACATTCATCGATGTGCACCACGCAATTCCTAACAGCCCCCAGACTGCAGGGCCAGGTAGAACACATCACAGTGCATTACTGTGGCTTGCTGTTAAAGTGCTCTTTCAAAACCTCCATATAGCTCCACATTAAGCTCGTCTGATAGCTCTGGTGTCTGACTGTTGAAACTCAGCCAAAAGCTGCAACACCTGTGCTGTCCACTCCAGGGGAAACTTTTTCCTCTTTGCTTCACAGATGGACACAGCAGGTGGCTAGAGCCATTTGGATATTTTTCTTACTGAGATCCAGACTTGTGAGTAAACAATGCCAGCCCCCCGTCAATCTACCAAAAGAACATTCAGTTGTCATCCTGCATCTGCTGAGCCACCGGTAATTGAATCTTCCCTTTGTGCTGTTGGAGTGGCCAGTGTACATCTTCATGAGCCAGAGGAGCAAGGGGTAGGCTGGGTCCCCAGGATCAGTACTGGCATTTCAACATCACTGTTCATAGTAGCAAAGTACAAACTATTCAAGTTTATACACTAAAATATGTTTCATTTTCCTTCTTATTTTTTCATTACACTTCCTTATAATTTCCCATTTAACTGTTTTGTGACATAGGTACTTCATGAGAGAGGTGAAATGCTTCGGCCTCAAAAAATTCACAGGTTTAATTGATGAAAGTGAAGATGCTATCCATAATGAAGTTGATTAAAAACCAATGGGCTTGAAGCAGTGAAGTATAAAACTAAAGAAAACAGTTACTGGTTAATTTTAATTACTGGCTCTTACATTACATTATAAACCTTCATGCTCCATCAAGTTTATATTCCTATCGTTTACAGAATCAATCTTTGACAAATAAGAAAAAATCAATATTGTAAATACTATCCATGCAGCATAATGTTCAAACTTAGACTTAGCACCTTTTTTATTTTACATGTTTGTTGCTACCGTTTATAATGACCAATGAAATCAGCTTTTCATAATAGGAAATGGCCCCATATTTTTACTTTTTTTTTTTTTTTTTTTTTAAATTCTTAGAAGGTAAACTCTCTAGAAAAAGATTACTTTTTTTTCTTTTTACTTTAAAAAGGACATGTTGAGCTGCCATATGTATTGCCTGAAGCCGCAGAAGCTTCTGGGAGGAAGTTGGTGGGCAGGCTTTCCTACTTGTCAAGGCATGACCCAATCAAAAAGGAGATGTACAGATTTTAAAAGAAGAATTTTATTCTGTGGAATTTAGTAAAATGATTGGGAAAACATGACTCCAAATTTCATAAATTGTTACTGCTTCAGTCAGAGGGCTAAAGTTTTGGTGTTGTGCTTTTTGTTTTTTTTTTTAATTCTTTGTGAAGAGCCCAAGAAGAAATATTTTCTTCTCTGGACCTTCTTCCTGCTTTTCTCCATTTTTCTCCCTGTTCCTTACAGCCTGCATGTTTTCTGGCTGTTTCTGCTCTCTGAGCAAAGTATTGCTCTATCTGCCTGGAGCAGCTGTACCAAGGGTAATCAAGAGGGGAAGTGCTTCACCCTACGCCTAAGACAAGGGGCCCCTACCATCTCCTATAAAGGCACCAAATGCCTATTTTGCAGGCGGAGCTCCTTAACTCACAAATGGAGGATAAGGCAGAGATGCACCTTTTCAGAGAAGAGAAATTGGTAAGACATTTTTATATGTCCAATATCTAGAGAGAATTATTAAAGCCTTTCTAGTTGTGAAGACAGCCTTGATGTAATGTGATGGCTGGTTGTCTTGAAATTACAAAGGGACTGAAACAGTGGGTTTCAGAAGTATAAACTTCTCACATTCTTCCAAATGAGGTTTGCCTGACTTAGGGTCTTTATCCCCTTTGCAGTTGTATGAATGCAATTTGCATCAAGTCAGTGTAGGTTTGCAGGTGCCTAGAAGAATGACTTTAGATCAGGTAACCCAATTTCTGCTGCGGCTTTGTCTTGAACCACGTTGCTCTGTCAGATTGCTGAGAACTAATCTTCATGCTCCCTGTGACTGGCTCTCTCCTAAGTCTCAACAGCTCATGCTTCACTTCACCCAACAGAGGCTTTTGGAGAAGACTAAAGGGACACTGTCAATTTAAGGAATGAGTTAAAGGGATAATGTCAGGTAAAATTTTTAAACTAATTTCAGAAACCTTTGTTTTGAAAATTTTTTAAAAAAAATCTTTTGAAATGTTTTAAAAATGGAATTTCTTCTCTTCTGCTGATGTTTGAGTGTATTTCAGGGGGGCAGACTAGGCAATCTTAAGAATAATAAAACAATGTTAAGGCACTCACCTATCTTTCTTAGCTCTGGACACATGCCTCCTTCCCTGCTGTTTCAGCAATAACATTGGTCAGCATTATGCCTCAACGTCCAAATTCCTCCCTGTAACCTATTGAAAAGTGCCAGGATGACTCTCGTATTGCCCACAAGGTCCATGCACAGATCTGGGAGAAAAAAGGATCGGTTTCTTCCAGGTCTCAAGGTTTCAGTCACTCCTCAGCTTTGTGTAGGAGTTGAGTGGTGGATGCTCACCAACCAGCTCTGCCAGTCTGTCCTGGGGAAAGGAGACACCATCCTGTTCCAAAACCAGAAACTGTAGCAACTCTGCGGCTGTTACTGGCAAACTCCGTATTTGGAGGGAAGAGCGGGTATGTGAGTTCCCTTCAGAGCACTGCATTAGAGTAATGTCATGCTAGTGCATGGGAATAGGAAGTACTGCTGAGTAACAGAAGTGAAAGAGTTTTATGTGCAAGGTTCTCTCAAATGTGTAAATAAACTGAAAACCATTTTTCCTGTCACTTTCAGTAATAGTAGTTTGTTTTTCTTATTATGCTATTGTCAGATAGGCAGTTCTCTCCCCTGCTGTTGTGTGAGACGCATGCAACCAAGGAAAACTATACATAGGAAATGGCCTATTCACGACATGCAGTCAAATGCTTAAAAAAAGGAAGAATTTTTTTTTGCTCTATTCTTTCATTTGTAGTAATGTTAGGTGATAACTTGTAATAATAGGTTAAAAATAATTGGCAGATTTATTGTCTCTCAAATAGATTTAATTCCTACTGCTGTATTGCTCCTTCTGATTTTATCCTGCACATCCTGATTCTGCATTGCAGAGTCTATACCGTCTCACACAGCAATTTTTTGTCTGAAGCATGGTCTGCTGCAATTCTTGGATTTGGAACAGTACTTCAGTTATGCTGGCAGGCTAATATCTTTATGGGCTGTATAAGGTCATCGGATATGTTTTTAAAAAAATAATAAAATAAAAACCTTTGCCACGCTCTGCAGCCTTAAAGAAGGCTTGGTGCACTTTCTAGTAGTTAATGCATTCCTCTAGTATTCATGTACTAGTAGCTTTTTAAATATTTAACATCTCCGTATGTATGCCCATCCACACACTTGAACACATATAATACAGTAACATCAATGAAATCCTAAAAAATTGTCTGCCAGATACAGCAATGTTCTAGTATTTCAGTCCTAGTGTAAAATGTAATTGGGCTGTATTATGTTCTTGCTTATAGAGACTATGATAGAAGACAACATGCATCAGGCAAGATAGGATGAATTAAGAATGCTAGCAACTTTGAGGATTTCTTTGCCATTAATGTTTTAGTGACTTCCTTGTGGTGTTAATTTGTTAGTGTACCACCATTCATTTTTTGAATAAATTTTTAACTTCCCAATCATTTGAATAGGATTTTGTTTCACAAGGCTTGTTGCAGTACTGTTTATACATTTAAATATAAGAATTGCTTTATATTTAGCTGACTTTCAAATGTACATGTCTTATCTTTTTGAAGTGTACTCCAAGCATCAAAGCAGACTTCCCCCTCACCTATCCTACCCTGAGCATCGGGGACATGTTCTCCATCCTCGAGATAGCAAAAATTAGGTTCGGTTCAAGTGGGGTCGTAAGGTAATCACATGCATCCTTCCTCCTGAACTGCCTTTTTTCCTTCCTTGTGTGTAAATAGTTGAAATTCAGCACACTCCTGTGGCCAAAAGGGCAGTTTCTTCTGAACTAAACCTTTTTAAAGGAGGCCTGGAGATAAGGGACAAAATGCATCAGTCTCAACTTTCACACCCTTGGAACCCAAGTCTCTCCCTGATGCTCCAGCCCAAAGCCAACACATGGAGCAGCGTTTGTTTCCTTTTCTTCCTTTGAAGAATTCTTCCTTTTTCCCTCTATTACATGCCATAGGAATGTAAGAACTGCCATGCTGAGGATAGACCAATGGATCTTCAGGTCCCAGTTTCCTGCTTCCTGCAATGGTCCACACATATGCCTTCAAAGAGAGGCTTAAAAATCTTATTATGCACCTCACTAGCACAGTGATGTACCTTGTCATGTTATCTCCTTCCCCTCTCCTATTGTCTTTCTCCAGTACTCTTGTGTGTATTGTGAGCTACAGAGTGAATCTTGTGAAAAATTACTAGAATTAATAGAGCATGGTTATAGTGGGTAACTTACAGGGTATACTAAGATGTGTCTTGTCCTTAGAAAAGAAACTATATTCTTACAGTTCAGACTTTACTAGTAGATTTGCTTGAGGTTACAACCATTTCTCTGATAGTTGATCTAATTCTCTTCAGACCAGTTAAACCAAATATTGCTCAAAGTTGAAGAGGGAGTGGGAAACAGGCTGAAAAAATCCAGTCATACTGCAAAAAGACCTTCCTAGTAATATAGTGTAAAAAGTCTGTAAATATATCTGCTTTTTTAAAAGATAAAATTAAATTCACAGTAAATATTCATGCAATATTATATTTTGAGATTAACACACACATCACTAAAAATTTTCCCTAGAAAATTCCCTTTTACTTATGTAGTATTGTTTACTATATACTATGGTAATTGGATTCCATATTGTGTGTAATGTCTACCTAGCTAAACTCCATTTTTAAGCTTGTGTGTTTTATAATCCATTACCTTTCTCATACACACTTTAAACAAAGTCCAAATACAGGTTTGATTCTTTTTAAACCAAAACATATATATTAGCCAAAGATAAGTTTCCAACCTTATCAATATATACATCTGTTCTTTGGAACAGCCTTCGTCCATGTGAATTACTTTGTTTATTTGAACTAAGACCCTGTACTTAAGGTCTTATTCCCTGTTAGGCATTAATTGTGTTGATTCCTAGTTCTTTGTACTCTTCATAATGAATAATACTTGTTTAATCAGCAAATTGCAAAACAAATACTGAATTGTCTGTGTGCTAAATGAATTTTGTAATAGATTACAAAATAGTAATAAGATTAAATGTCAGAACAAAATTACTGAGTGTTCCTTTTTATATGGGACTTTTTTACAGTATTAGGGAAAACAAGACAATACAAAGATACAAATACAAATGATAAAGTTAAGAATCTTTAGATTTCTGGGCAAGGGGTATATTCTTAACTGGTGCATATGATTTGTTATATATAAAATGCTACTTTGGGAGAAGGGAAGAGGAAGGGAAATGGAAAAACACAGTACCAGATACATTAATTTGTTAAATATTTTGAAATTAAATTATCACCGTAGAAATTTGAAATACAATGCCAAGACATAATGTGTACTACTGTTCCTCTAATGCTTATTTCCATAACCGTTAGGTGTTTTTGTTGTGTGTTGTAGTGTGTGTTGGGTTTTTTGTGTTTTGTTTTTTTTAATGGTAGTGCCTACAGTTTGCTAGATGCTTTTCAGGCACTCAGGACATGATGGTCCATGCTCAAGAAGCTCGCTATCTAAGGTCAGACAGGAGTTAAAGCATAGGGAACAACAGAGTAATTATTATTATTATTTTAATACATGATAGCTAAACTCTCTGTAGGCAGCAAAGTAGGTAAAGAGGTCATTGTCTTAATTTTTTTTGAAAGAAAAGGTGAGCAGTCAATGTTTCTTCATGTGGTCCTGCTACTGTGTCTTAACTCTAACCTGGAAGAGCTACAATTAACACTTTTTTTGGGTGGGGGAGAAGTTGTCTTAATGTGTCTTTAGTCTATGGCCTCTGCTGTAACTCTGCTTGTGTGCTGGCCATTGGAGGGTAGACTTCCGGTCACTATATATTTAGTATACTACTTTTTTTTTTCCTTCTTCCCCACTTCCTTTTAGCCTCAGGGAAGAATATACATGTGCATATGTTTGTGAATTACATATCTAGCTATGAAACATTTCTGCTGTTAACTGTATATTGAGCAGTATATATAATTTTTTTTAAATAGGATGCAGGACAGAAAAGATTTGGCGCTATTTCCTGTAATATTTGTGGAATGCTTTACACGGCATCAAATCCAGAGGATGAAACTCAACATCTGCTCTTCCACAACCAATTCATAAGTGCTGTAAAATATGTGGTAAGAGAACTTCATGTCTTTTTAAACAGTAATAAGCTTTGTTTTCCTTGCTGTACGTCAAATGCAATTCAGATTACTTTTAATAAACTCGTAAAATATCACAGTAAATGATAAATTCATCTGTGGTAAACATTATTTTTGTTAAGGGAGCCTCGCTCATGGTAAAAAGTCACCTATAAAAATTGATTATCATGGTAGCAACGTTCCCGTTCAGTTTTATCCCTTCCTTGTATTTCTGTATTGTTTTGTAGGGAAAATAAAGTCATGTATCACTATTTTTAAAGTTTTGTTAAATTTAGCTTTTGGTATAATTGATATTGCTACAACATTTGGCATAAGAACTAGTTGGGGAGATCATTGTCTTTAGAATGCCATCCAGATGACTTCTAATTCACTTTTTTTTATATTGGCTATGTTAAATTAATATCAGTGATTCAGAGTTGGAATATCTTGGAACTTTGAGCATAGCATTACAGTGTATTAAAACTTTAGAGAATAGACTACTATTTTTAACAGGATAATTAAAATTATAACTGCACATTTCATACTCTACTTACGCATAATAGGTATGGTTGAGTCAACTCATGTTTAAAACACAAGCTTGAAGTGTTGTACAATTTCAGATAAATATTTTGTAAAATCAGCTACTTTCAAAACTTGTTCAAGTATCTGAAATCAGGACAGAATCTATAAAGTCTGTTTTTTGTTTTTTTGTTTTTGTTTATCACGCATGTTACCTTCAGTACTCTACACGCAAGTAGATAAGACCTCCAGGATAATTGAACTGAGGCCCCCAATTCATTTTATATAGGTACTAAACAGCAATTAGACTACTATTAAATCCTGATCTGAGTTTGAATCAGTGGTCTAAAAAAGATCCATTACTAATCCTTTGAAGCCATCTAGTCACTTTAAACAATTATTGCCAAATATTGAGGACTTGTTTCATTCTTTTCTTAGTTGGCTGGCTGAATCCCAAACATCTTAGAAAATCTTTTCTGAAAAGCATTAGGCAAATTGAAGGGGATGGATAGGTAGAGACTGTGATAGAAGGCAACCTAATACCTGTTTTCCTGCTTATTCCAATTTGTCCATAGTAAATCCGTCAATTAGTCATCTTAAAGAATTTTTGGGTCTCGGATATTTCCCAGGATTCTTTGTCTTGTCTGGTGTAGTAGTATAGATACTGTAGCAAACAGCACAAAGGCTACTGAGGCACATCTGGTTTTGAAATGCTTTGATTGCCTTGGTGGAAGAGCATTTTTATGGACAAATGGAAACAGGTGTGGGAATGAAACTGATAAGAACAAATGAGGAAAGACTAAATTAAATCCTTTGAACAGCAGTTTATAGACTAGTCCTGTAGCCATTCACAGCCGCTAGCGCATTGGTGATGTATAGCTTCAGGTGGTATTGGGGGACTTGGTAGGAATTTCTGAGGAAGTGAACAAATAATTTAAAATGCTTTAAGAATGATGAGAGTTGGAACAGCTTATACCTTCCTTTCCTTGCTATCACAGATGTCTCTAGGATAAGACTGGTATGCATGTAAGTGGTTTTTAAGGCAGTTTCTTCTCCCTTTCAGAATAACTTTGTAATTTACAATGAAAAAGTTCAAAAGCTAGAGTTTATTTAAAAAAAAATGGAAAGAAAAGGGCTAGAATTTTTAAATATGCTGCAGACAAGGTGTTTAGAAAGGTGGCTTATGGCTGTGTAAAAGCTTTACATAAATTGCACCCAAGCATGCTATTTTTGCCTGCACCTCCTAGTGAGTGAGAACAACATCTTATCTCTCTGAAACTGAGAGACTCCGGTTGTGGCTCCTCAAGTCATTTCTAAAGATGAATATAGAATAACGGATACTATGGCAACTGGGATGATGATTTTATGTAATACATTAATATAATATAGAGTTGAAAACAAGGGAAATAGTTTTGTGAATGTCTGACATTTCCTCCCTTATTTTTAGTTGAAAAATGCTTAACCAAATCTATAGTTGGCCAAACAATGGGAAATTTAATTTAGAACTGAATGAATACATGCTCTTCATTGTAGTTGTTATAACCCACACTTGCATTTTACTGGCCATTCTATTTCTTCTCTTCCAGGCTTCATGTGGGCTTGGTGTTCTGGGTAGATTCAGTATACTATAATGATGGCTGTGATAGAAACATCTATGAAGGTGTCTTGAAAGGATTTTTTTCAAAATTGGCCTTTTTGACTTTTTTTTTATTCTGCTTTGATGTCTAAAGAAAGCCTGAAATGTTGACATTTCTGATTTTAGAAATATCAGAAAAGTCAACTTTTGCTCATCTTAGTTTTTCTAGATAACTTCTGGAGAGAGTGACAACTCAGGGTATATATTGTCAACTGCTGCATGTTAATGTAAGTTGTCAGCATTGAAACTAACTTTCTCCAAAAGTTAATCATTTAAATTAAATAGGCAGTAACAAAATCAGAGTTTTAAACATTGATTAAAGATCTCTTCACCCTTTAAATTGCTAATCTTTCACTCTCTTGAAAACGGTGATGACATTTCATTAGTTCTTCAGTCATTTTGCACGTGATCCTTAAGCAGCGTTATCCTTGCTCATGTTGGAGCCTGATTTTACTTTTAAGGGTAGTATCTCAAGTATTCCTCCATTCCTCCACTGCGCAGATCCTTCACCCTGTGATGACTCAGTGGGAGACATGAGAAAATTTATCAGGCTGATTGTTAGGGAGAAAAGTAAAGCTACACTTTCTCTCTTCCTTCCCTATCTACCTTGAGATGATACTGAACATCTTTCTCAATAAAATCTCAAACAGATAGGAAAGAAAAAATGTGCAAACTAGCATGCTAGCACCTGCTGCTACGATGATGTGACCATGAAAGTAGACAGTCTCTCTTTTTTTTTTTCTTTTTAAAGAAAATTTTGTCTTCCACGTACTTTTGGCCAATCAGCAGATGAATAAGAGAATAAATTAAGCCCCTTGCTATCATCAGCTAAACTCTGAAACATGATTCTTCTCCTAAAATTGCTTCCTGGCTGCTGTTCATCTAGTTTCCTTTGACAGATCTGTCCTATTCAGGACACAGTGTACAATTCCCAAGAGTACTTTAAAATCGCTCAGAACAGGCCACAGTTGAGCTACCACATGGCCACAGATGTCCTCTTATTTCCCCATGTGGTGGCTGGTTCCTTTTTATGATTAAAGATTTTTTTAAAAATTTTATTATAGAACCTCTTCTTGCAGTTAACTGAGACCATTTTCATTCTGATGCTTTCTTTAGTTTGTATGAAAAGTTGTCCTCATTAAAAGAATCTAAACTATGTTTAAAGCAAATATTTTAGTCCATCTCAAGCCTATTTGAAGAGGCAAATATTATGATGAAACACTCTCTCCCAGAAGCTTGTCCTGGGTGCCTGCACACATGCACACACTTGGTCGCTCACTCATGTATTTTTTTTTCCCCTCTATCTTCCGAAGGAGTTAGGCCAAGATTTGACCAAAATTACCAGATTTCTCCTAGTCACAGGGCTAATTCTACTAGCCAGATTGGAAAAAGGGAGAGGGAAAGCAAACAACAAGGTCCACGTAATAGTCTTGATGAGAAATCCACCCCTGATAAGAAAGGCAAGGTGCTGGAAGCCAGTCTCTGATGCCTGTTTACAGTCTCCATCTTTGTATCAGTCCCCTGTTAATTGTCTAATACGGTGGTTCTCAACTTTATTTTTCCATCTAACATTATGGGGAGGGCAGTATCTCAAGACACCTGCTTCCACTCCACCACCACTCACAAGTTTTACCCTGTGATGTCTCACTGTGAGATATTAGAAAATTTGTCAGATTGATAACCTCTTGAGAACCCAGGATCTAATACATTGGGAGAACCAAAAGCTGCACAACTCACAGAAGGAGAAAGAAGGTCTCGCTTCTGCTTTCCCACCCTAAAGCTTCCTGCCTATTGTTGGGGCAGGAGGTGTCTTTGCTGCTCTAAGCCTCATGGCCTTTTGACTGCTGCAAAAGGTGGTTTGTCTGTTCATCTATCCTCCATAGGTCAGTCCCTCTTTATTTTTTGTGTGGTGTATGGTTTTTTGTTTTTTGTTTTTTTTTAATTTTATTTAAGGGTCATCCTCCCGTGACTAACTGCATTGCTACTGTTCATAGTTTCTCAAGTAGTAGCAGAGGGATATTTTTTTTTTTTTTCCCCCAGTTTCATGGCTGCCTTCAAGGTTCTGAATAACAGCTGTGGCACTGATTAGTATCTTGCCAATTTCACTTGGCTACTACTTGGAGAAAACTGAACAGTAGAGACAGTGGTACCATTTGTCTGCAGAGTAAAGAAGCTAACATTGCTTTGGTTCATATTTTAAAGATTGTTTTTTGCACCCAGAAGTGCTGAAAGTATTTTTCCAGGAGACCCTGAATTCTGTAAATATTGATGGCTTTAGGTGCATTCTCTCTCCAGTTCCCAAGGAAGGCTTTTACTCACTACTGGCATATGGATTTTTCAAGTCCAGGTTAAATCTTATTTTATGCAAGACAAGAATACTTGCTTTTTGCCTTAAATATAACTCTTTCATTTCAAAAGGCAAATATGAAGTTTTTTGTTGTAGTCGTTGACACAACTTTCATTTTAATGAGGTAAACGAAACATTTACTTTTTTTTTTAGTTCCTTTCAACTCTGTGTCGTCTTGACTTTTAGGAAGAGATTTAAGTCTTGTGTATTCTCCAAAGACTTCACAACTTTAGAATAATATTGATCAGAGTTCCAGTTATTGTGTTCAAAATTACTGATCATTATAGGCAATGCTACTAGCCCCTGTTATAAAGCTCTGTTTTCAGTTGCTTTTAACTTGCCAAACTAACAAATTGGGCTGAAATTTTTCCAGGCTGGGTGTCTGCCTCAGACTGAAAATTTTTTGGAGAACTTCAGCCAAAATGGTTCAGCAATTTCTGAGAACAAGGCTAGGGAAAAATAAGTTGTTTTGCCCATGCTAAATTCTAATGACCTTTTTCGAAAAGCTCTAGTGCCATTATTCTTTTGAATATAGATTCAGAATTTGGCACAGTGTGTGGCCTTTGTGTGAGGGTGTACTTTTTGCCATCCCCATGAAAATCTGCCCAAACTTGCCAAGTTATAAGCGTTTGAAAAATGGCAGCGCACACATGCTCACTATGAGGTTCCTTAAATTTTAGTAGCTAAATTCTCAAGATTCTGTCAGCACTGGTTTTTGTGTTCAAGCACTGAGCAGTCTTTTCCCTGTAGCTCTAGGCTACTTGAGGCTGTGCTGGCTCTGGGTCCAGGTACCTGAACTGAGACATGTTCTCCTGTGGTCTCAGTGATACTCCCTCCTCCCCCAACTTGACCCAGGCAGCGTGGAGGAGGAAACTGCCTGATGCAAAAGCACAGTGGCCAAGAGTTGGGCTGTGGGAAAGGCAGAGGTAGTAGATTTTGGGGGGGTGAGGGGGGAAGAGGTTTTCTTTTCTTTTTTTTTTGAGGAGAGGGAAACAGGGATGATGAATTGGGAGTGGGAGACAGGAACAGGAAGCCAGGTGAGGAGACTGAGAACCAGTGGAAGAAGATACAGAGGTGACAAAGAGCCAGGGTGTGGAGGGGAGAACTGGAACTGTCTGGACAAAGATTGGGATAAGGAACCAAGTGTGGTGGTGGGATACTGGGCACTGAGGCAGTAGGGATGGGAAATGTGGGCAGGAAGCAGGGAAGTGACTGGCTGTGGAGCTGCAACACAGGAAACGGAGACTTAAAGTGCAGGGGGGGAGGTTTGGTCTTGGGCATTGAGTTTGGAGGGGTGAACCTAGAATGTGCTGGGTATTGGGATGAGAAGTCTGAGGAATGAAGACTAGAATTATAGAGGTGAGGAGAATGGAACTGAGACAAGGAGCCATGGATGGGGGAAGACAAGACTGGAATGGGGACTGGGTAGCTAAGATGATAGAGGAGTCTGCTCCCACTAAAGCACAGAGTCTGGAATGGAACTCTGGATTCTAGAGACTTACCATTCTTCTGCTGTCAACACATATCTGTGAAACCCACTTGTAAAGTGTCTCTTGCAGTGCTTGTCAACATAGAGGATGTCAACGTACTACTGCTATCAGTTACTCCGTTAGCTCAAATGGCACAGGTCTGTGTGATGAATTTAAAGGTTCTGGCTCTCTCAATGATCAGTGGAGATGTTGATATGCCACAGGATGGAATTTCTGTTTTTTTTTTTTCTTTCTTTCAGTTTTCTTAAACTAGGAAATTACACACGCGTGCGCACACACACACACTCTTCTGTGTTTAAAATAACATTATTAAGGTAGCAAAGTCAAGCACTCAGAAGTTAGGAGATGGCAGAATTAAAGTTGCACAGACAACCTGAATTCAGTGCTCTGTGATACCATCTCTAATTACATGATCACAATATTTTTTCACATGAAGTCCATCTCTAGTTGCAGTAGGACTATGACTCAGGCATGACTGTGTAGGGAGAAGGTGTCTTGGATCACGTCTAGTCTGAATAGTAAGTGTAAATCACTGTTTACTGCTGGGAATATATCTCAGAATCCATGCTCATATTTCTTAGGGTAACCAGACCCCAAGGACAAGACTTAAGACTGTTTGTAATGGCTATTGGCTTAAAGCATTTTTAATATCTCTTTTGGAATTTGGGAATTTAATAGGATATTGTTACTGAAGATAAAACTGAACATTTATCTTCATAAGATGGAGGTAAACAGCAGACTTACGTTTTCTCTTAACCATGCTGAATCCTTGAGTATGAGGATAGACACTCAGCGGAGAATAAGACTTGCTGATATTTCAAATAGGATAGCTCATGCTATTTGATATCACCTTTCTTTTACTGTTCTAAAAATGTCTTAATTTTATTTTAACCTCTGATATACTGTGTACTTACGATTCTTGGATGAAGGGTGATGAAGTATTCTACAATCAAAATCTCAACATCCCTTAAGAGGTAACACCTCATTTTACAGGTGAGGGTATGAAGGCAAAGAAGTTGTGACTTGGCCAAGGTCACTCAATCAGTGGCAGAGCTGGAAATAGAAATCCAGGTCACCTTATTTCAGTTCTGCACTCTAAGCAATAGACGCTGTTACTTTGCCATCTTCACAAAGTGTCAAAGATGCAATGTACAAAGGTTCACTGTTAGAATTTAATTTCAGAAAGACATTCCTGTTAAAGGCATAATCAAGAAAAGAACTTGTGAAGTTCCTTACCAGAATTGAACAGTATCGAGTGACTTCTTTCATCCATAACTAAATATTTTCAAGAAGAATCTGAGTACATCATCTGCTTTTCAGGGCAAATTTTTTTGGGAACCTATTTTTGTAGACAAGTCAAGATCATGTGCATGGACACTTTACAAAGACATCATAGTAGAGGCTCAACGTAAATGTATAACCCAAATTAAACAACACAGTAAAAGAACTAAAAAAGAGCCACCGTGGCTTAACAACCATGTAAAAGAAGCAGTGAGAAATAAAAAGGCATCTTTGAAAAAGTGGAAGTTAAATCCTAGTGAGGTAAATAGAAAGCAGCATAAACACTGCCAAATTAAATGTAAAAATGTAATAAGAAAAGCCAAAAAGGAGTTTTAAGAACAGCTAGCCAAAAACTTAAAAGGTAATAACAAAATGTTTAAGTATATCAGAAGCAGGAAGCTTGCTAAACAACCAGGAGGGCCCCTGGACAATCACAATACAAAAGGAGCACTTAAAGACGATAGTCATCTCAGAGAATCTAAATTAATTCTTTGCTTCAGTCTTCACAGCTGAGGATGTTAGGGAGATTCCCAAACCTGAGCCATCTTCTATAGGTGACAAATCTGAGGAACTGTCACAGATTGAAGTGTCACTAGAGGAGGTTTTGGAATTAATTGAGAAACTTAACAGTAACAAGTCACAGGGACTAGAGGGCATTCACCCAAGAGTACTGAAAGAACTCAAATGTGAAATTGCAGAACTGTTAACTATGGTTTGTAACCTGTCCTTTAAATCAGCTACTGTACCCAATAACTGGAAGATAGCTAATGTAACGCCAATATTTAAGAAGAGCTCTAAAGGTGATCCTGGCAATTAGAGTGGTAAGTCTAACATCAGTACTGGGCAAATTCCTTGAAACCATAGGAAAGAATAAAATTGTCAGACACGTAGAAGAACATAAATTGTTGCGCAAAAGTCAACATGGTTTCTGTAAAGGGAGATCATGTCTTGCTAATCTATTAGAGCTCTTTGAGGGGGTCAACAAACATGTGGACAAGGGGGATCCAGTAGACATAGTGTACTTAGATTTCCAGAAAGCCTTTGACAAGGTCCCTCACCAGAGGTAAATTAAGTTGTCATGGGATAAGAGGGAAGATCCTTTCATGGATTGAGAACTGGTTAAAAGACAGGGAACAAAGGGTAGAAATAAATAGTAAATTTTCAGAATGGAGAGGGGTAACTAGTGGTGTTCCCCAAGGGTCAGTCCTAGGGCCAATCCTATTCAACTTTATTCATAAATGATCTGGAGAAAGGAGTAAACAGTGAGGTGGCAAAGCTTGCAGATGATACTAAACTGCTCAACATAGTTAAGACCAAAGCAGTCTGTGAAGAACTTCAAAAAGATCTCACCAAACTAAGTGATTGGGCAACAAAATGGCAAATGAAATTTAATGTAGATAAATGTAAAGCAATGTACATTGGAAAAAATAACCCCAACTACAATATTCATGGTAAATAGGCCCAATGGCCTGTGCTGGGATGTTAGATGGGGTGGGATCTGAGTTACTACAGAGAATTCTTTCCTGGGTATCGGGCTGGTGAATCTTGCCCATATGCTCATAATCGCCATATTTTGGGTCGGGAAGGAATTTTCCTCCAGGGCAGATTGGAAGAGGCCCTGGAGGTTTTTTGCCTTCCTTTGTAGCATGGGGCACGGGTCACTTGCTGGAGGATTCTCTGTTTCTTGAAGTCTTTGAACCACGATTTGAGGACTTCAGTAGCTCAGACATAAGTGAAAGGTTTTTCGCAGGAGTGGGTGGATGAGATTCTGTGGCCTGCATTGTGCAGGAGGTCAGACTAGATGATCATAATGGTCCCTTTTGACCTTAATATCTATGAATCTATACATACAATATGATAGGGGCTAATTTAGCTACAACTAATCTGGAAAAAGATCTTGGAGTTATCGTTGATAGTTCTCTGAAGATGTCCACACTGTGTGCAGGGGCAGTCAAAAAAGCAAACGGGATGTTCGGAATCATTAAAAAAGGGATAGAGAGTAAGATGGAGAATGTCTTATTGCCCTTATATAAATCCATGGTACGCCCACATCTTGAATACTTGCATACAGATGATGAGGTCCCCTCAAATCAAAAAAGGTATACTGGCATTAGAAAAGGTTCAGGAAAGGCAACTAAAATGATTAGGGGGTTGGAAGGGGTCCGATATGAGGAGAGATTAAAGAGGCTAGGACTTTTCAGCTTGGAGAAGAGGAGACTAAGGGGAGATATGATAGAGGTATATAAAATCAGAGTGGTGTGGAGAAAGTGAATAAGGAAGTTATTTACTTGTTCCTATAATATAAGAACTAGGGGCCGCTAAATGAAATTAATGGGCAGCAGATTTAAAACAAATAAAAGGAAGTTCTTCTTCACTCAGCGCACAGTCAGCCTGTGGAACTCCTTGCCTGAGGAGGTTGTGAAGGCTAGGACTATATCAGGGTTTAAAAGAGAACTGGATAAATTCATGGAGGTTAAGTCCACTAATGGCTATTAGCCAGGATGGGTAAGGAATGGTGGCCCTAGCCTCTGTTTGTCAGAGGGTAGAGATGGATGGCAGGAGAGACATCACTTGATCATTACCTGTTAGGTTCACTCTCTCTGGTATTGGCCACTGTCGGTAGACAGGATACTTTGGACCTTTGGTCTGATCCAGTATGGCCATTCTTACATGGCACAAACAATTTTTGGAATCTTATTGCATTTTTCAATTTATATGAACTTGGGAAATTCAGAGTTAATGCATTCTACTGTGTTCTTAGCTTACATGCTTTAAAGGCAAGTCTATATTAGAGAATTTTGGCATTGCAGACTGTGACTGGTTTCCCCCAGGATGCCACCTGGTACTATGCTACCACTGAGCCCACCTGGCCGACCAACCTGGGCTCCCTTCACTGTTCTGCTGTGACAGGCCCTCAAGCTCCCTCTAGCACACATACAGGTAGGGACCCACCCAGCTGCAGCTACATACAGATGCTGAGATCAGCTCTGTATGGGAAGGCTTCAGCTAAGGAACTGCCCAGCTACTCAAGTGCACACCCCTCTTTGGAGGGTAAACCCAAAATTACACTGTCTTGTGCTGCACGGAGGAACTGTACAAAATAAGCTCATTTGTCCCCTCCTTCAATGTGGAGAGGAATATACACAGTTTTTTGCTCCAAGTTATGACTCCCACATACATTTGTTTTTGCCTTGTCTAAAACCAGTATATTAACTACAAAAGATATATTTTAAGTGATTAAAAGGGATAACAAGCAGATTACTGAGCAAATAAACAAAAATGCAATCTAAGCTTAATATATTAAGAGATTGGATATGAGTAGCAATTTCTCACCCTACAAGATGATTTAAGCTGGTTGTAGAGATTTTTTTAATGGGTCAGCTGCCCTTGCTTGCAGCTTAAAAGGTATTCCTTTCACAGGCTAGAAACCCCTCTAGCCTGGCTCTAGCAGTCCCTCCCCCCAGTTCAGTCCTTGTTCCTCAGGTGTTTCCAAGAGTCTCTTTAGGGTGGGGGGTCAGTGAAGAACCTCAATGTCACTCCCCTGCCTTAAATAGCTTTTGCATAGGGCGGGAACCCTTTGTGTCCAAGCTTGGTTCCCACGTCTGGTCAGTGGAAAAGCACTGGTATTCCAAGATGGAGTCCAGTATCAGGTGACTTGGTCACATGTCCCTGTAGGGTCACAGCAGCCATGACTCAGAGGCTGTTTGTAGTGTTCTCAGGAAGGCTCCCTGGTGGGAGATTAGATTCTTCTAAGAGCTATTGTTCTCCCTACTAGCCCTTCCCAGCCAGCCATCTAGACTGACAATCTTTTCCCCAGGTGTAAACACATTTGTAATAGAGGCATAGAAAGTTATCCTAACTTCAGATACCAAAATGATACATGCATACAAGTAGGATAATCCTATTCGGTAAATAATAACCTTTTCAGTGATATCTCACATGCCTCTATCTTGTACAAAATACATCACAACTATGCCATACTCATATAATATTGTTAAGTATATGGGGCGTAATGCCACAGTAGACACTTGCTATGCTAGTAACGCCATTCATGTTATGACCGGAGTCCCAGGGGAGCCAACTGAGGTCACTTAATAAGGGTGAACTGCAAAGAACGGGGCAGACAATCCCCAAAACTGGTGGATAATCCAATATTTAGATTTACCAAACCAGCACAAAACAGCTTCTGTAATACCCCACTGGTTACCCAGAAGCCAACAACACAGTTCCCTTAAAGTAACCCAGCCTCATGCCTCCACCCAGACACCCAAGTCAAATATGATGAGGATTACTGAAAATCTTATTCATCATATAAAAAAGTTCTACTAGTCCCAAAGGATCGGACACATTACCTCCCAGGTTAATGAATATTCAGGTCATATCCAAATATTCACTGACAGCCAATTTTTATTAACTAAACTAAAATTTATTAGAAAAGAGAGAGTATTGGTTAAAAGATCAGTGTACATACAGACATGAGTACAATTCTTGAGGTTCAAAGTCATAGCAGAAATGGTGAGCTTTGTAGATGCAAAGAGTTCTTTCAGAATTAGTCCATAGGTTATAGTGCAATGTTTATATTCCGGGTGGTCCAGTCAGGACTGGGATCTCAGCCTTGTAGCTTACGCTTCCCCTTCATGAAGCCTCAAGCGGATCTGAGATAAAAAGGATTAGGAGCCAAGCCCTTTTTATACAGTTGACAGGTTGGAGTACTTCGAACAATAGGCAATTATGGAGGCTTATTTCCTAAGCACCACCAGTAATTAGTTACACAAGTTAACATAGAGCAATTTATCCATCAGGCAGTCTATCACAAACTTCAAAAAGACGTATAGACAATGACATTATTGCACCCAAGATTCATCTTAATATTTATTCTCTTTTGATCTCTGAATTAATAGCTATAGTGACAGACAGGAACGGTCTGTTTACTTGTATCTGGTTTAATGTTAACCATGTACACACACACAATTAGTATTACCTCTAATTCTGTAACAATACAGGTTTTCACTTCAAAGTTCTAGCCTATCTAGCATGGAATGGCCCTAATGACCACTTGCATACTTTCTAACATCTCTAAAGGTTGGCTCTGGGTTATTTAGCCTGCAAGCTGCTTAACCCTTTCTGGCCATGTGTCATACTATGTGTAAGATTCGCTGCAATTATATAACAGTGGTAGCAGCAATGGTTTGCATGGTCATAGTTTAATCGGATAACATCACACATGTACTCACAAGTGCTTACAAAGCACGCACAAGTTGCTAGCACCATCGAAACTGCACTTGCTTTGAGCAGAGCTCACAATTGTATTTTATATTGTCACTGTGCACCTAGTGTAAATAAAATGATGCCCTAAAGCCACAACATTACAACTAGTGTTCCCTGCACAGTACCATAATGCTGCAATTTGCAATATTTCCTGTAGTTCTGAACAATTTCTTGTTTTGAATATTTGGGTCTATAATTCTGTGTACAAATTTTCTGTTTTATTAAGATGCAGACCATTTTCAGTCTATATTAAAAAATTAGAATTTTAGTGCAATAATGATTCCATTTTAAATTACAAAACACATATTAAATGAAAAATAATTTGTATGGTTCAAACTGAAAAATCTTTTGTCCGCCACCTCTCCACCTGTGGACTGCTACTGTCTCTCAAACCCCTTCTTTGAGGATCTGTGCTGAGAACTACAGGATAGATACCCATCAGGCACTAGTGTTGCAGCAGTTGGAAGAAGTGCTGGTTTGGGCACTGCAAACAGGTTTATATTTGCACCTTTACAACTTTATAGTTGTGATTTCTAATGGTGCAGTTTTGAATCACTGGAGTTTTCACATGTGGTATAATATGCTGTGATCATGCCCTTTTCCCTGACTATGCAGAACGAATGCTTGTTGATAGGCATATAGGAAGAAGTTTCTATTTCTTACAGACATTAATATTAAATTTAGATTTGTTTGTTCATTCTAAACACCTTGTACTACTATAAAATTAAGTAAAATTTGGGCTTGACAAAATGGATGCCTTAAAAGGAATGTAAATAAAAATGAGAGAAGAAAAGCCAACTTCCTAATGTCTCTACAATAGCATATTACAAAATGTGTTTACATCTGCAGATATGTTACCTTTGCCCTTTTTGTAGAAGAGCACAAGTACTTTAATTTTAATATGTTATTCTGTGTGTTCTATCTTTAGTTCAAGGACTCCTCCCTTCAGCTGCTTGTGATGCAAATGCATTGCAATTTGATCTTTGAAGCCACATTTTCACTTAATTGTATTTTAATATGGGTGTAGGTAGGTGTGTTTTCTTTAAAGGAAAATATGCCCTCAAAATGCATACAAGATACCGTCATTAAAATTGTATTGGATATATTTTCAGATATTTAATTTGATAAATTATTACTGATTGGAAGCTTTAATCTGAGAATAATACCAGCACCTTGACCTCTTTTGGTGTGTTTCTGTCAACACTATATAATGAAAAAATGTGGCTTGTTCCTTACAATAGCATGAACAACAATAGGAATGTTGACAAAAGATATTTGTTTAAACCTATTAACTTTTGGAAAAGCCCACAGCTAACTCCAAAAATCAAAATGTGGAAACATTTTAAAACTTGACAGGTTTCAGAGTAGCAGCCGTGTTAGTCTGTATTCACAAAAAGAAAAGGTGTACTTGTGGTACCTTAGAGACTAACCAATTTATTTGAGCATAAGCTTTCGGAACATGAATGCATCCGATGAAGTGAGCAGTAGCTCACGAAAACTTATGCTCAAATAAATTGGTTAGTCTCTAAGGTGCCACAAGTACTCCTTTTATTTTTAAACTTGCTTTCTACCCTCTGCTATAAAATTGTATTAATTATAAATCTTTCTTTGAACACTCATAAGGTGTTGGCATGGTAAGACTTTAAAATACAAGTTTTCAGCCCTAATTGTACCTTTGTGGCTGAATTATAAGCCTCTGGAATTTGGAAATGAATAGTGGCAGTGCTGAAAACAGAGTGACTATTTTGTACTAAAATATATTCAGTTCCTTTTTTAAAAAAATCAGAAAATAAGAGAAACAGTAAAATCAATTTAAAAAAGAATCCTGAAAATATTTAGAGAGAGCTTCATTTGTCCTTCATGATTTAATTCCTGCTGATTTTATTGAATTCTCCACTGTAGATGAGTCATGCTATTAAAATATTACTTGTCCTGAAAGCAGTGGCAGCAGAATGAGGCAACATGAAATGTACATTTCCCTCTGCCCCCTCCTCATAGTTAGACGGTACTCATTTGAAAGAGCTGTTCTGAAAATATAATTTTCATATTTTTTTTCTACTTATGTCAAACTTTCATTTTGATGGAAAATAGCTGACCGACTCTAGTTAGAATGCCCTCTGTGACTTTACCAAAAATATAAGGCTGCATCTTTGTGTTTGGATAACAGCACTCTGGATGCTGTTTTGGTAGGATTCTTGTTATGTTACTTACACCTTCTGAGTGACATTCTCAGTTGGTCAGGAGTAGGTGATGGAAGCTGTGGGAGATTGAAGTGAGACACCAAAAAACAGATGATGGCTTAATCCCTGCTTCATCTAGGAGACTTTATATTTGCTCTAACTGGAGATCAAGTTCTCACAAGTGCTGCTGTTCCACTACCCTAGTGCCATAATAATGCTGTTTACTGTGCCCCAGCAGCAGAATTTTACCATCATTCAACTGGCCTGCCCCTTTCTGTTGGTATTCAGTGCTATCATTGAGGGGGGAAGGTGGCAGGATTGAAACTAAACTTGTGCATGACATCCCTGTGATACTAGTTTTCAGCAGTAGCATCATTTGGGAACCGCATATGTTCTAACGAGCCCTCTTGTGCCAGTTTTCACTGTTGGCATCAAGTGAAAATCTGTGATACCAGTTGTTTCTAAAAGTGTCATCTTGCATCTTGTTTGGGAAAGAGGGGTTGAAAGTATCAAGATAATTAAAAAATGAAGTAGAAATAACCCTTCTGAAACTTGTCCTGTTTTGGCAGTACATGTGGCATTGTTAGTGCCAAATCCAGTTGTTTGCTTTTTAGTCAGGTAAAATTTTACTTAAGCCGGATGGTACATGTCACTGAGAAAATCGTTCCATCTGTATTGGTTCTTCAAAGGCTTTTTACATAAAGGTGCTTTGTGTGAGACTTACAGGTCAGCTAGTTAAGTGTTCCTCATTTCTTTTGTATTCAATATTTTCAGAATCCCGTCAAAGCAACTCGATTTCTAATTTCTGGATCTGTCCCATCTTACTAGATTTAAGTGGCTTTTTTGTTTGTTTTTTTCCATGCAGGTTCTGCTCATTAATCATCATGAGTGTGGATCTGAAGAAGAATTAATTACCTCTATTTTTTTGAGTATGTTTAACTTCAGATACACACAACGTAGCCTCCTTCCCCATTAGATTCTTAGAAGGTAGTTATAATACTTTTTATAGTCTCCTTCTTGTGGCTTTGATAGTTTATGATCATAACATCAAAAAACCCTGTTCCTTAAGTTTTGGGCAACTGCATGCCAATCAGTTCATTTAAAACCTCCTGGAGGTCTTTCGCATGCCAGAACTTTAAAACTGAGTGTGTATTTGTGGAGGTAACCGTGTTAAAGAATTTTTAAAAATAAAAACTTAATTTATTTCCATTTCTGGACTCTGGAAAATATATTTCTTGTCGGTTGGGAAATCAGTTATATCAGTTGAGTGAGTTTGTTAATCCTGAAAATTTAGTTTGAACTACAGTCTTGCAAAAAAAAAAAAAAATCACCCATTTGGAAATTTTAAAATAAAAGTTTCATGAGATGTGTCTGGATATGGTTGGTATACAGAATGTTGCATTGAGTGATACTGCATTATGCCTATTGTGTGGATAAATAAGGCTGACTGATCAGGTTGTTCACCAGTAAACTATCACTAATTAGTTATTGCATAGGTTTGCACAGGCTAGATATATTGATATGTATGTCACTTTTCTGGTTGTAAAAGAATTATACACAGTATAGATAAATGTTTGTTTTACTTAGGGATGGAAGAAAGAGAGAATTTTGGCTGAATATCCTGATGGGAAGATAATAATGGTTCTTCCTGATGATCCAAAGTATGCACTTAAAAAGGTACATTGAAGTTATTTAATTTCTTACAAAGTATACTCTGTCCTGCACAATATTTTTTTTGTAAGGAGAACAATGGTGTTAAACTTACTTACTTTATTATGAAGTCTTTTCTTTGATGCCAAAACTATCAGAACACTTCAGTGCAGGTTTAGGGTTACCACCTTCCCTCATTCCCCAACTGCACCAAGTCCAAATGTGGCACATCAAATAATTCAGCTCTATGTATTCACCCTATCCTACATGAAGCCCTTTGATCATGACACTAAGGGTAGTCTGT
The DNA here is from genome assembly GCF_965140295.1 of Lepidochelys olivacea. Lineage (NCBI taxonomy): Eukaryota > Metazoa > Chordata > Testudines > Cheloniidae > Lepidochelys > Lepidochelys olivacea. Next base: position 83,462,680 of record NC_140412.1, read on the forward strand.
AGTTGATTAATAGAGTTACGAGAAGGGGGGAGTTATGAGAAATTGCATTATTTTACTTCCAAGAAATTATCATAGGGGCTTGATCTGCAATTGATATATATTACAGACTCTTTGTTGGTTTCAACTAGAGTTTTGCATGTGGAACAACTGACCAATCCAGCCTTTGAGATTAGCAGCTGGTTCCGAAATACCAGAAGAGAAAAACAACGCTTTTGTAAAATGTCATTGAAGTTTTAAGCCTGCTAAACTGAAATACCACATTTAAATATAAATCTAACCTTTTTAATACTAGGTTTAAAAACTTTTGAAATACATATTCTAAGAATGAAGACTGACATGCACATAGTGAATTTAATTGTAGTTCAGATCATGCAATCTAAATTTAGATGAATCTCTCTTGGATTTAAGACTGAAATTAATTGTAACATAGTATCAAAAATCTTTTAGTATCAAAATCTGTTACCTTTTTTCTTTATCATGTTCTACAAAATTTTCTAATACCTGTAAACTTGCAGTTGGACAAATTGTCATAATGAGTATTCAAGTATCTGATTTGGGCAATGATTAGAAGTAATTTTATTTCATTGTGATTTTACATTTCTAGTAGTAGCAAAATATTCAAGAAGTTGTGACTTGGTTAGGTTGAAGGAATAGCTTTTGACTTGTGAAGTAGATCTTTAACAAATTTTTAATTCATGTTTAAACTGATAAAAATATTACAAGCAAGGAATTATTACAATTTATGACTTGCCTTTTGGCATAGCAGTAGTGCTCCACAATATTAAGCGTAAGACCTGTGATTACTGCTTCTGTTAGCTCATTTCCAAGGACTTCAGAGAATACTACAACAAAAAAAGAGGGTGCTTGCTCAAATTTCATGAACTTGAGCTGGTTTTATCCCGTTCAGTGTATCAATGGGAGACCTTTAGGGATATTAGTGATGGAACATATGTATGTTTTTTGTGCTCTAGATAGCATTTTCTATGGCACCTTTTCCTGCAGCTTTGGTTACACTTCTCCCCCACTTACTAATTTTTAATGAATTGTGTTGATGACTGATCGTCCTGAAAGAAAAATATGTAAGGTTGAGAATTTAATTGCACAAGTCAGGAAATTAGAGTCCCATGATAACCGTAGCTCTCCACTCTAGTGTGTCAAAACTATTAGTATGATCCTAATGAAAAACTGAGACAGAATTTTCTAAATTAGTATGTCTCATCTACAGTAAATGTACATATGCACTACTCTTACTGCTTACATTGTCATCACATGAAATGCTGTACTTTACACTGAACTACCTGGTTTCTTTGAGATTAAAATCTCAGTTTTAGTATAACATTAAGGTAAGACTTTTGCATATTGCCTGCTTGTTTATCAGTTGCTTTTTAGCCTCTAGAGGTGTCCCTACACTGCAAAGAAAAACCTGCGACAGTCTTGTGTCAGCTGACTCAGGCTGCAGGTCTAGTTCATTCCTGTGTAGGCTTCTAGGCTTGGGCTCTAGCCCAGGCCCTGGGACTTTGCAGGGTGGGAGGGTCTCAGAGCTCAGGCTCCAATCCAAGCCTAGAAGTCTATACATTAATGAAATGGCCCCGCAGCCCAAGCTCTACGAGCCTGAGTCAGCTGGCATGGGCCAGCTGTGGGTTTTTCTTTGCTGTGTAGATGTATTCTAACAGAGAGGGACAGTCAGTCATTTCAAACTCCTGATTAGTTTGCTAGAGTATCTTTTAAGACCCAACAAACTTTTGTGCAAAGTACAAGAAGTCTTAAAGCTGAGAGAGAAGTCTAAAATTCTTATCACTCATTACTGGTGACTTCAAATATTTTGTACATTTAATACTGGAAATCAGATTGTTTGGCAGTAGTTCAGGTCTGGTTTATAAAACTGCAACTTCTACTTATCTTGGATTAGGAGATGGAACCAATAATATCATCTTTGTGAAAGTTATTCTTGAATTCTAGTCTTGACAGATAATGTCTTAGGTTAGCTTAAAATTAAATGTGTATAGATAGTATTGGAATTTTTGATGTTACTAATATTCTTATCTGAAGTATGCAGTCAACTCAAAATTGCCAGCTTTGTGTTCATATCTTGTCTGCTAATCCATTCCTGCTCTTCACATTCAGACTTAGAGGGAGAGTTGTCTGATTTTTCTGAGATTAAAAAATGTCTTTCATCTAAAATTAGGATCTGAGAGTTGTAATGGCGCTTGATTAGGACATTTACTGGCCTAATCCAGCAAAGTTTGCACTTAATTTTAGGAATCCTGTTTCCCGGCCTAAAAGACATTCATGATAATGGACAAGACTTAACACCAAAAGAAGTCTAATTTAATATTTGCAATTAAACATTCTTTAAATAGATTCATATAGCTATCTTTCATATATTACTTCTAGAGTAATTCTTCAAACTTCTGGAAAAATAACACTTCCAATCTGTTTAATATGTTTAGAACCTTTCCATAAACATGTAGCAGTTCTTGTTGGGTGGTATATCTATATGTAGCTCTTCTACTGTGTGTTAATTTTAATTTATTATTTTGACAGGTTGAAGAGATTAGAGAGATGGTAGACAATGACCTGGGATTCCAACAGGCTCCGCTCATGTGCTATTCTAGAACAAAGACCCTTCTCTTTATTTCTAATGACAAAAAAGTGACTGGTTGTTTAATTGCAGAACATATCCAGTCGGTAAGTGATCAAATTCTAGAGGTGCAAACTAGGGATTCAGTGTTGAATGACCAATTATAGTTTTTAGACACTCTAGAGCAACAGAGGTAGTTAAAATTCAGGTCTGGCCATTAATGTCTAATATGATCCCATTTTAAGGTGTTCAGGATTTTATTTGTGACAGCTAAACTCAGGGATTCTACCATCTACTGGAAATCCCAGCATTTAGCAGTCTCTATCCTACACCATGTGGTCCTGTACAAAGGTACTCCTCTAGGGACAGAAAATACTCACAACTCTGTTATTAAAAGAGATCTTACTAAGGTAATTTTTATCAGACAGACAAAGACTTTTCCATCATAAGCATTTTCAAAATGTAATTATTCATGTCTCCATGTACTTAAGCCCTGATCTTACAGACTTGTGGTAATAGGGACACCCTAACCCTCCCAAAAAGTACTCCAGGATTGTGGCCAGGGAACAAAAAAAAAAAACCCCAAAATCTAAAAAATAAAAGTTTAATGCAATTTAATGGCTACCTTACTATTAATAAATTTTGTTCACTGCTATCACATTCAATTGGGGAGCTAAACCAAAGAAACTCCATACATGAAATCTCCCTGATACTTTTATTCTTCTATCCTAGTTTTGAAATTAAGGGGACAGAATTGAAACTAAAGTTGTGAAATGTAATAATGGCGATACTGCCTCAGACCAGTGGTCCATTTAGCTCAGTATTCTGTCTTCTGACAGTGGCTGGTGCCAGGTGTGCCAGAGGGAATTAACAGAACAAGGCTATTATGAAGTGATCTGTCCCCTGTCATCCCATCCCAGGTTCTGGCAGTTAGAGGCTTAGGGACACTCGGAGGATGGGGTTGTCCCTGGCCATCTTGGCTTATAGTCATTGATGGACCTATCCTCCATGAAATTATCTAATTCTTTTTTTTAACCCAGTTATACTTTCACAACATCCCCTGGCAGTGAGTTCCACAGTTTGACTGTGCATTGAGACTGTGAGATAACATGTATTAACATGCTATGCCCCGTCATGAAAGAAGATATGTGTAACTGAAGTGTTTGTTTACAGCAGAATGGATTATCTTACACAAGCATTACTAATACATTTGGAGTTATGAATCGTGCTGTTAAAGTTTGACATTATCTGCAGGGCTATAGAGTTATAGAAGAGAAGATTCCAGAAGTTAGTTCAGAAAATGAGAAAATCATATTTGAGCGACAAAAAGCCTGGTGCTGCTCGACTTCTCCTGAGCCTGCTATCTGTGGGATTAGTCGAATCTGGGTGTTCAGTATGATGCGTCGGAAGAAAATCGCTTCTCGGATGATAGAGTCTCTTAGGTAATATTAAAAAAAACCCATAATTTAAGTGATTTGGGGCTCAATATTAGACTTAAAGTTGAGGCTTTTTGTCTGACAATCTTTTGTGTTTTTTTATGAAGACCTTTTCAGTGAATTTGTGGATATAAACCTAAAACTGAAAGTTGTGTTCAGTTTTACACAGACTTTGCACAGTTTTAACAATTTGAGTATTCTCATAGGGCTTGCCTAACCTAAAAAACTTAGCTAATTTGACTCTTTACAATTGTATTCAAGCAGACAGGATGTTGTCCACAATGGATTAGTCAAAGTAAGCTAGGGACAAAATCTTCAAGAGTGCTTAAGTGATTTATGAAAATGGGAGTTAAGCACTCTTACCCTAAGACAAATTGTATTCTTCATTATGTTACCTAATCTATTAGTTACATCTCCTGGATTTTTGGGAACAGGAAAAGGGGACATTAACAGGCACAAAACCACAGGGCTACCTATTGTATTCTTCTTACCTGCCTATACCTCTCCTTAAGTAGTGTTCTTCAACATTAGTCTGAATCTGACTTTTTTTTCACCCCATTCAGGTCCAGTGAGCCTTACAGTAGATTTTAGTTTCTATGGAGTTTAGGTGTGTTCAACTGCCAGTCTATCAGGAAGGAAGGCCACCTCTCCCCATCATCCCCAGCAAAGAACCAATCAGTTTGTTCACTCCCCCCCCCACCCCTGCCCCTTTCGCCCCACAGTGGGCTCTGAGCTCCCTTTGTAGAACATTTGTTTTCAGAACTTCTGTATTAATTTTTTTTCTAAAGCTGGAAATTGCTTTAAAGTTGATGTCTTCAAGCTAACACCTAAATTTGATGATTTGTTTTTTATGCTATTTTTAGAGACCCTTTGAGTTCAAATCCTTCTGCAGTAGGCTCTTCTGTTTGAGGTAAACATCAGAGAAATCTAAAAGAATCAGAAAATGCTGCTTGCAATTTCTTGTCCAGATCTTCATTGAAAGGGAGCTTTTACATTTTCTGCTTTCAGGTAGAAAGCTCTGACAGGCAGAAAGCAGAAGTCTCTAACTGGGTCCAGGGTGAGTGGAGAGTTGAGCTCAACAGCCATTCTCACAGCAACCTGACAAAATAATTGTGGAGTGTAATGCTTTGTTGCTGACTGCACCAGCATTTCCAGTAGTAAGCTTTCTTATGTATGGGGCTCCCACAACTTTGTGTAGCACGGTCCCCATAGACATTGACAGTTGCAATGTCCCCTTTGATTGGAAGACCAGTTTACTGCCATGGACACCAGTTCCTCCCTTTTTTAATTTAGGGATGCATTCTCTGTTGAACCTAGGGATCTTCCTCCTTGGGCCAAGCACCTGAACTCCTTGCCCCTCCTTAACTTAAAAAAAAAAAAAAAAAGTCTCTTTGGAGCAGAGGTCTCTTTTAAAAAACAAACTAACAACAATTTCTGAATTGCAACATGAGGAAGTAAAAATCTAAAAATAGTTGCTTTTCAGAATTGCTCGAGACCATCCTTCCTCTTGAGTGACACGTGATAAGCAAAATGCAGGAGATGCTAGAGAGAGAAAGCAGCAAAAAAAACCCTGTAAATGATTTTCATCAGTCCACCAAGGAATTTTTCCTCACTTTACGTAGCAGCTCACTAAAAATCTAAATGTTCCTTAATTAAAGACAGTTATCTTGCTGTAAAAGGCCCTTTTGACAGCTGAATAGATCCTGATCTAAAATAATGGAAGTATCCTCAGCAGGGCTTGAATTTAGCATTGGTTACCTGTTTCACTAGAGTCATTCTAGCTTCAACAGACTCCCCAGCAGATATGTGCTCTTAAAACAAGAAGATGAAAATCTGCGTAAGATCTCTAGGAGCCTCCCTCCATTCCTAGCTAGAAAACATGGTCTTAAATGCAGTAGTGAGAAAGTAACTGCTAGCCTTCCTTCAGAGTAAAATATTATTAGCAGCATTTTTGGGCAGTTTTGTGTGGGGTTTTTTTTTTTTTTTTTTACACACATACTCTCTCTCTCCCCCTTCCCTCCCCCCCCCCCACTCAAAAGGTTCTTCATCCACAGCCACAAGTCTATTTGGTTGAAATATAATTTTTGATAAACAGACCCTGTCCAGATCGGCAAACATCCATCAGATTCTGGAATTCTTGCAGGCTAGCCCCTTGATGTTTCTTTTTTACAAAAGAGAGTGGGGTTTTGTTTTGTGGGTTTAACTGTTTCAGGTCCTACCTTTCAGTTAAGGTCTTTGAGAGCTCCAAATCTAGAATCCTGGGCCCTACAAGGAGACCCCAAGCAAAGCAGGAGTGAAAACCTGATACTTATGGTAAAAGTCAAGGAGAGTATAATCCTTTTGACCCACTTTTATACTTCATATATGAACAAAAGGAGACAGACCCAATTTTTCTCCCTTCATATTGCCTTTAATGGTAAACATCTTGAACGTATGTTGCTCAGCCATGTTGTTTGTAAAGCAGGCAAGATCTACTTTTATCCTGATGTCTGTTTCTCAGAGCATCATCTCTACCTAACAGCCAAAGACCTCCATTGTAGGATTACATGATAGTTTGACCCTCTTATCAAACACCTTCTTAAGGACTCACTGACTTGCATGTAAAGTTATAGGTCATATTTCTGAAAGCTGTACTGGTACAGAAGACAATGCTAGGATTCTGCAGTTAAAGTAGTACTTGACCCAGATTTGGTTTTTATTCAGAAATTAAACACTACCTTTTTACACATCGTAAGAAACTGCCTTGGCTTCATTCTTTTCCTAACAGAGTGCCTTCTGTGAAAACCTGGTAGCACCATCTATGTCCACAGACCCCTCAAGACATATATGAAGTCAGACTATCTTCCTCCTACAAACAAAAATCCTCTCACTAGGCTTGGAAGGATTCGATTTTTATTGGTAAATGTCAGTAAACGTAGATTTTTTTTACTGTGCATAGACTGACAAAATTGTACTGATAATCAAAAATTACAGATAGGAAAAGTTTAAAAAAAAAAAAGTGGCATGACCATTTAGAATTTAAGGATATTTACTTTGTATATTTTTGTCAATTGATGCTTTAATGGTTATAAAGCTTTAACTTTTTGAATTTCAGCATCTACTGTAACTAAATAATTGTCTGACTCCACTCAATTTCTGTTTTAGATATTATCCATCAAAATGATAGACTTGGCAGAATTTGATTTTTATTTTTATCTAGCTGCTGGGGGGAAAAAAGATGGCTGTAGGGAATATTAGAACTCCTCTGTCCTCTGAGAGCTCCACTGAATTAATAGCTTTGTGGCCCAAGTGGTAATTTAAGAGGAAATATGCAAGGCAGGCACCTGGTCAGGGCCGGCTTTCGGTCCCCCCCCCCCCTTTTTTTTTTTTTTGCACCCACCCCTGGCCCCACATTCAGAGGAACCGCTCCCCACCCCAGCAAACCTCTGCTCCGCCACCTCCTCCCCCTGGCACGCTGCATTTCCCCTCCTACCCCTCCCTCCCAGGCTTGCTGCACCTGGGAGGGATGGGGGAGAAGAGGATCGGCAGCAGCGGCCTTGGAGGAGGTGGCGGAGCAGAGGTTTGCTGAGGCGGGGAGCAGTTCCTCTGAATGTGTCGTCCCCCCCCCGTTACTTCCTGCAGTCCCCTCGCACTAGCTCACCTCTGCTCTGCCTGCTCCCTTGAGCACACCGCCACTTCACTTCTCCCCCCTCCCTCCCAGGTTTGCTAGCAAGCCTGGGAGGGGAGAAGTGGAGCGGTGGCAGCACACTCATGGGAGGAGACGGAGTGGAGGCGGAGGCGAGTGGGGGCGTGGGGAGCTGCTGGTGGGTGCCAGCCCTGCACCTGGTAATCAGTACTACTACTTCAAGTAATGTCTTTATGTGTGCCCCTGCACCTCTAATTGGAGATTTTTGGTAGCAGTGTCTCATGGAGCCCCCGCATGTGCTCTTCCTCCCTCATGGTCTGCCTGAGGCTATTTAGCACTGCATGGGCGAACCCCCACCTTGTTTTGTCACCTTTGTTCTCCCTAAAAGTACTCAGGCTAGTGTTTAGTTGTGTTTTTAATTTTATTTTATTTTAGTCCTTTGGTTTTAAAAAGAAAAGAGAATAGGGAAAAGAACTTAACTTTCCTTCCCTGTCTGGGGGCATTCCCTCCCCCCCCGCATCTAGTAGACTCATAATTATTTCTTTTTCAGTTTAAAAAAAAAAAAAGTAAAGACTATGTTCTTCTGCATATTCCTCCCTGCTAGAGGATGACAGCCCCCTGCCCAGGGGCTTGCCTGGCTCTCTCCGCTCCAAGCAGTGCCTCTCTTGCCAGGAGTCAATTCCTGTAAGGGCCAGACACTCTCGGTGCTTGGGAGACCCTCTCAGAAGTGCTTTACCTGACACACCTAAAACTGCAGCCTCACAGGAGCTGGGAACTGAAGTAAAAATTCCTCCCTGTAGAGAAAACACTTCAGTCTGCAGGGGACTCTGGTGGGTGTTGACCCCGGATCATCCCTGGAGCCTTCACTTCAAAAGGGGTCCAGTGGTGAAGAGGAGGGACGAGAGAGAGAGAAGAAGCCACCAGCAGACTCCCCCTGGAAAGGCTCCTCCGAGCAACTGGCCAGCCAGAGGAGTGTTCCCCAGTGCGGCCATCTCGGCACTGACCCCTGAGCAACTGGCCAGCCAGAGGAGTGTTCCCCAGTGCGCCAGGCCATCTCAGTAGGACAATACCAGCAGAGGAACCTCCTGCTGTGAGCTCAGCCCTGGAAACTGAAACCTGAGAAGGGGCTTCCTGCTCTGAGCTCTGCTCTCCCATTGACAAGGGGCTTCTGCGCTGCTCTGGGCAACTACTGCAACGAGAGGGCACAGTTACCGTACCATCTCTATAGGAGTGACACACAGAAGCCCTGCTGTCAGCTCTGCTTCGCACTGAGACACTAGAGGCTTCCACCGTACTGTCCCCTAAGTGTTTCCTAAAGAGAGGGGACAGGTACCTCATGGTGGCCCACCACCACACTACAAGGGTCATCCCCAATTCCATCACGCCAACCACCCATGCCTGCCTTCCTGCGTCTCCCTCCCAAGCAATATATACACACACACCACCAATATATACACACACATGGCACAACCGTCTCTGGTGGACTCTCCCTGAGAGACATCAGATGGTTTGCTACAGCCTGGCACCTGAGCCAGGACAGGAGAAAGCTTTTTCAGAACAGGAAAGAAGGAGGAAGGAGAAAAATAAACAAACCCCACACCTGAAGAGGAAGCTATCTCTTCAGCACACTTCTCCTCATCTCTCCCAGATGAGACTGTGCTGCCCACCCTTCATCACTAGGTGAAGATTTAAGAACTTTCTGGATCTTACCAAGAGAGTGGCAGACGAGCTGCAGATTCCCTTACAGGAGATGGGGGATACACATCACAAGTTGGTGGAAATTCTGCCCACTACCTTCTCATCTAGAACTGTCCTCCCAATTAATGAGCTGATTCTAGATCCTACCAAAATCATCTGGCAGAGCCAGCTTCCATCACACCAACCAGCAACAGAGTGTAAACAAAAACAACCCTACACCTCTACCCAAAGAGGCAGACTTTGTTTTCAACATCCGCAACCCAACTCCATCATAGTGGATGTGGTTAATGCGTGAAGCAAGCAACATAATGCCAAGTCAACTCCATATGATCAGGCTTCGCAAGATGGCATATTCATCAACAATGCTGTTTAGAGTCCTAAATTACCATACTGTCATGGCCAAAACAATTTTGTTAATCTTGGGAAACCCAGAATGTTTCTGAAACATTACTGGAAACACAAAAAGAAGATTCAGACCATTCTTAGAGAAGGTCAGTTAATAGCCAGACCGGTCCTAGAGACACCACTGGATGTAGCTGTTACAGCTGCCTGCCCAGTCTCCATGACCATGGTACTGAGGTGTGCTGTGGGTTCGTTATACCTCTCTAGATTGCCCAGAGAGCTACAGACTTCCAATTTGAAGGGCCAAACTCTTTGCGGAGAAGACAGATTTTCTCTCCACATCCTGAAGGATTCTTGGACTACACTACACTCCTTAGGAATCCACACTGTGGAACAGAAGAGATGTACCTCTCAACCACACCATAGATCACAATCTTCTCAATAATCACCATCTCTGTGCTGTTATGAGCCACCGTGTAAGAGGCCCAGGGCTCAAAACTGAGAACAGTCTGCACCCCAGTCCATGACCTCTCAAATTGCCTCTTATAAGCACTTTGAGCTGGTTGGGGGCCTGAACAATACCTTACAGCATCAGCTGCCATCTATACACCTGTCACACCACTCAGAAGTCACCTTACCTTACTTCACAGCAGTTAGGACCAGCTCTAGAGCAAAGAGATTGATTTCTAGCCCTGAACTTACAGGGTGCCTACTTTCATATTTCAATACAACCATCGTACAGGAGATTTCCTACTGCTTACCTTTGGGGCAGGATCATTATAGGTACAGACTGCTCCATGCATGGTCGTCTCCAAGATACACTTCATTGTAGTGGCATACTAACTCCAGTACAGTGACTGGACTTGATCAGCACCAACCTGATGCAGTACAAGCGAGAGCGCTCCCCTCACTACCCACATTCACCACCCTGGGACACAACAGCAAGGTTCAGGACAAATGGCCTTCCACAGAATGACCTTCCATATCACTCCTTTTGGGGTTAGGGGCTGTCAGGAGTGCCTGTGAACAAACTCTGCCTTTTATCAAAAACAACACCCACAAAGGTTACGGTGGACTTAATGTGACCTGTATGTTTTGTATAAACTGCAAAGGAGCTGCCAGATCTCCCTCCCTCTGCAAGACCGCATTCAAACTTTGGAACTGATGCACCAAGCACAATGTGCTCATCTCAGCTGTCTGTCTACAAGGGATATAGAATGGGATAATGAACAGTCTCAGTTGGAATTTTCTCACGACAATGAGTGTATACTGAATTCACAGGTGCTTGAAGATATAGCCACCCTTTGGGGAAACATTCACTGGCAGTTGCCCTCATCTTCCCAGCGGCCAGGGCCCACTTGTATGTCTTCTCCCAGTTTCCTACCCTATCCAAGATTCTGTTGAAAATTCAACAAAACAAAGCAAGAGTTATTGTGATTGCCCCTCTTGACTATGACAAGTCTGGCTCCCTTTCCTGATGCAGATGGCAGTATGCCCTCCTGTTCCTCTGACGTCAGCCCATTCCTCACCTGCTCTCTCAAAACAATGGGCTGACCCTTCACCCCAACCCATGGGTCCTCCGCCTCCAGGCTTGGATCTTTCTTTTTTCCAAAGCTTAGAAGCAGAATGCTCTGACAAGCTGAAACACATGTTGCAACACAAGTTGACAACTCCACATACATATCTACAAAATGGAAATGACCCCAAGTTTGTACCCTTCCAAACGGACAGACCCAACTTCATCTTTCCTCCCTCCGATTTTGCACTACATTTTAAACTCTCACTCAGCTCCCTTTAAGGTACAGCTCATGGTGAAAATGGCTTCCCACTTGGAGTTTGCTCAACCACTAATGTATTGACTCTTTAAGGGCATTGGGACTTATGTGACACCTCATGTGACACCTCATTGGGACTTATGTGACACCTCATATTCCCTCATGTGACACCACCTGCTCTAGCCTGGGACTTTAATCTAGTTCTCAGGGCTTGGACTAGACCTCCCTCCGAGTCCAGGGCAACTTGTTCTCTCTTTTACCTGTCCATGATGACAACATTCTAATTGCCATCATCTCAGCTAGGTACATAGGAGAAATAGCAGCCCTGATGGCACACCCATCATTCACGGCCTTTGTCTTTAAAATAAATAAATAAAAATAACTCTAAGGCCATATCCCAAGTTTCTCCTTACTTTTTCTGCACTTTCCATATGAATCAACAGATCCATCTACCTATTTTTTCCCAAAACCACATTGTGACAACTGGGAGACAATTGTGCATATGCTAGATATTAGAAGGACATTAGCATCCTACTTAGACAGGACTAAGGACTTCAGAAAATCCCCTAAACTCTTCCCTTTGTCCACAGAAAGATCCAAGAGCTCTGTGATATCTCCTCAAAGACTATCCAAATGGGTCTCTAGTTGCATCAATCACTTAGCAAAGGTGCAACTTGCTTTTGTCCATACGCACTCCATGAGATCAGTTCCTACCTCAGTCACATTCCATAGGGATACCCCTATCTCCCGAATCTATAGAGCAATGATTGGGGCCTCTGTCCATACGATCGCAGAACATTATGCGATCACTGAAGAGTTGGCTGCTGACACAATCTTCGACTCCACAGTACTCTCTGTAGTGAAAGACTCCGCTCCGAAGTCCCAGCCTCCAGTGGTGGGTACTGCTCCGGAGTCACCTAAAGTGGAGCACCCACAGGGACACTACTCAAAGAAGAAGAGGAAGTTACTCATCTTGTGCAGTAACGATGGTTCTTCGAGATGTGTGTCCCTGTTGGTGCTCCACAATCCGCCCTCCTCCCCTCTACTTCGGAGTTCTCTATAGGGCTCTGTGGTAGAGAAGGAAGTGAGGGGAGTTGGCCCGTGCAGTGCTAAATAGCCTTGTGGGAGGGAGAGCACATGAGCGGGCTCAACAGGACACTGCTACCAAAAATCTCTGATTAGAGGTGCCGGGGCACACAGACACCTAAAGTGGAGCACCCATAGGGACACGCATCTCGAAGAACCATCGTTACTGAACAAGGTGAGTAGAATCATAGAATATCAGGGTTGGAACGGACCTCAGGAGGTCATCTAGTCCAACCCCCTGCTCAAAGAATGCCAATCCCCAACTAAATCATCCCAGCCAGGGCTTTGTCAAGCCTGACCTTAAAAACTTCTAAGGAAGGAGATTCCACCACCTCCCTAGGTAACATATTCCAGTGATTCACCACCCTCCTAGTGAAAAAGTTTTTCCTAATATCCAACCTAAACCTCCCCCACTGCAACTTGAGACCATTGCTCCTTATTCTGTCATCTGCTACCACTGAGAACAGTCTAGAACCATCCTCTTTGGAACCCCCTTTCAGGTAGGTGAAAGCAGCTATCAAATCCCCCCTCATTCTTCTCTCCTGTAGACTAAACATCCCCAGTTCCCTCAGCCTCTTGTCATAACTCATGTGTTCCAGTCCCCTAATCATTTTTGTTGCCCTCCGGTGGACTCTTTCCAATTTTTCCACATTCTTCTTGTAGTGTGGGGCCCAAAACAGGACACAGTACTCCAGATGAGGCCTCACCAGTGTCGAATAGAGGGGAACGATCTCGTCCCTTGATCTGCTGGCAATGCCCCTACTTATACATCCCAAAATGCCATTGGCCTTCTTGGGAACAAGGGCACACTGCTGACTCATATCCAGCTTCTCGTCCACTGTAATCCCTGGGTCCTTTTCTGCAGAACTGCTGCCTTGCCATTTGGTCCCTAGTCTGTAGCGGTACATGGGATTCTTCCGTCCTAAGTGCAGGACTCTGCACTTGTCCTTGTTGAACCTCATCAGATTTCTTTTGGCCCAATCCTCCAATTTGTCTAGGTCCCTCTGTATCCTATCCCTACCCTCCAGCGTATCTACCTCTCCTCCCAGTTTAGTATCATCTGCAACTTCCTCATTTGCTGTACATTTAAAAAGTAGACATCCAAGACTCTCACAATACCTTTAGCGGAAGGTACTTCATGCTGTGCCATTATATTGAACTCCGACTGCTCTTCTACATATCTCACGTTGAAATCATTTTTTGAGCTCCAAATTAATTCCCTCTGTGTAAAGGACTGTGAGGATCAATATGAAGAATGGGAGAACTTGGTTTCTTACCTGAAAGAAAGCTTTCTTCTTTTGTTCTGTGCAACTGATCCTGCCTATTTTTTTTGGTAAATTGGAATCTCAATGGCTGTTTACTCAGATTATGCAGATGGGCCAAGGGGAGAGAAGAGGCTTTAGCTATAAAATACAGAATTTATACTGTAGCACACGTGCATATATTGCATACAACATAGAGGATGAATTCTCTATTTGATGGCTATAGCCATCCTCCCATAAATACTTTAAAACATATTAGGAAAGTTTGGCTGACTGTTCAGGGAAAGAGGTTTAACACCCACCCAGTGACAGACAGGTCTGATTTTGCCCCTAAAGCTCCATGGAGAGTGAAGACCCATTATAAGGATCAGCTCACCTGAAAAATAATTGAAGAAAGGGATCTTTCAAGATACAAAAATATACTTTCGCATTATCACTTCATGGAAATTAACCAATTTTACTTTTTTTTAAACAGGAGTAATTTTATATATGGCTCATACTTGAAGAAAGAAGAAATTGCTTTTTCTGATCCCACTCCTGATGGAAAACTCTTTGCAACGCAGTACTGTGGCACTGGCCAGTTCCTGGTATATAACTTTCTCAATGGACAGTATCATACTTAGTGGAATTCTTTCAGCACAAGTAGTGGGAGACTTCTGCTAACAAGTACTGATTGAGTTCAGCCCTGACCAGGAGCTAGGGCCATATATATATATATATATATTTTATTATTATTACAATGAACTCAGGACTGGTAACAACTAAAAAAGGTTGTACTATTTTATTAAAATTGTAAATTGTGCAGTAATAGTCTAACTCTTTTTTAAAGAAGATATTTTGTTATCTTTTACAGAAGTTTATGATGTATTTTTATCTCTAATTAGTCATGTTTACATGCAGAGATATTGTTCATAGTGGACTGTAAACTAATTCAAGGACTATGGTCTCGCTGAGTACATACTGAAGTTCTTAATGTGGTGATATACCAGTGTTGCTTGGCACTGTAATCTTTAGTACTTTACCAGTTCTAGATGTTTAGTAAGGTATATAAAAGATCATTTCTCAAACTTTAAAACTCTGCTCAATTAGAACTTAAATAACAAATACTACAGTGCACTATTTATAGGTGATAGACTTGACAAATTAATTACATGGTTGTTCTACTATGCATTAATATGATTAACAAAGATTAATTAACCTGATTTCTCAATTATATGAAGAATAAGGAAGTTACACATTTTGCAAAGGGGATATTTAGCAGTAGTTTGTGAAAGATGAATTTGCAAAATATAAACAGGTATATGCTTCACCTTTTTTCCCAAAAATGCTGAACTGGGTATATGCCTTTATTAGTGAACTTCACTTTGTATCTCCTTCATAAAGCCCTTCACTTTAAAAGGGTTTATATGGTGAAAAACTGCTGTGGCCTTTCTCTATCTGTATATAATGTAGATTAAAAAATAAAGTACTTGATAGCTTTTTTTCTTAAGTGACGCTAACAGAGTGAAAAAGTAGTCTTTGTTCCTGCAAAGGAAATGTTCAATGGTGAAACATTAATCAGATTAACATCCAAAAGAAAAGTCCTGATTTAAAACAATCTTCAGTACAACAAAGCCTCACACTTCCTAAGGAATAGTTCCCGATGCCATAATTCATTTTTGGAGCATATACTGTAGTAGTAGCTGTGGTGGTCTAATGTCTGTGTCATAAAAGTGGGCAGTTATTAATTTTATCTCTTTAAGTCCTCTTTAGAAAACCTAAACTTTTCCAGCAAATAAATTCTTTATTTTATTGTATGCTCTTATCCAGAGGTGGTCAACAGGATAAGCTTCCCAGCACTGTGGCTTCAGCTCATTTGAATGCAGTCTCAGCTAGCAGCTGAGAAAAGCTGTTTTCTTTACCAGTAGTGAGACTAGAGTTGGGTGAATTTTATTTATTTTTTTTTTTTTTTTGCTGAATAGTGTATTGGCCAAAAAAAATCAGTTTTGGAATATCAAACTATTTGAGTTTAATACCTCTTCGTAAACGAAATGATCAGATAAGGATTTTCCATTCTGCAGTTTGTATCCCACAATTTTGCTACACATAAGATGTAGGGAAAGATAAGAGAACAGACAGAAGGAAAAAGGGAAAAACCCTCCCTTTTACAGAATTGCTCAAAAGGCAAGGTGGTATTACTGGATAATCTCATACAGCAGCTTTCTGTGGAAGGAGACCTCTGTGGAAGACAAAGTCCAATAAAGTGTCTGATAAAGGTTTTAGCCAGTGATCATGTTGCTACTTTGCAGATCTCTGTGGTGGAAGTACATATTCTTTTGACCCACAAGGTCACCATGGATCTTGTGGAGTGTGCCTTGATTCCTTCTGGGACAGGAGTGTGCCCTCAACCATAGTCTGATCTATATAGCAAAAAAGAGCTTGGAGATGGAGTCCTTGACACTTCAGATGGAAGAAGACAAAGAGGGCACCTGACCTCCTTGTAGATCCTGTGTGCTTGATGTAAATCTTCAGTGTTCTTCTGACATCTAGTGTGTGCCACACTTTCTTGATCAGGTGCTGTGGCTTTGGATAGAATGAAGAGAGGACTGTCTCTTGCGAGACATGGAAAGGAGAATTCACCATTGGCAACAATGTTCTGGAGTCCTTAGCACTACCGTGTCAACCGAAACTGGGAGTAAGGTTCCTGCAGAGAGAACTCTGACAGTTCTAAAACTCATCTGGCAGATGTAATGGCCACCAGAAAACAGGTTGGATGGAGTGGTAAAATGGTGATACAGAAGTCAGGCTTTCTAATAAAGGATTAGTGCTTAGGGCTTTCAGCATGAGTGGTAGATCCTATTTAGGGAAGATGACTACTGATCGGGCCAGTCTGACTTCTCTGAGGCATCTGGATACCAGAAGGTTCTCAACCAGGACCTCACCAGTAGCTGCAAAGGTGGTTTCAGCTATAGTTCTGTCAGGTAAGAGAGACTGTCTTTTTGGCCGGTGCAGAGTTAACACTATCACTTTTTTTGCTTCCTCTCACCCTTTTTTGGATCATTTTCCTTCCGAGGAAAGGGTGGCAATGCATATAGCAGGACTTCTGACCATCTGTTTGACAAAACATTTGCCCCCATAACTTGTGGTCTGCTTCCCTGGTGAAGTATTTTGATGGCTTTGTATTCTTGTGATTGGGAAATGGATGGACTGATAGAGGACTGAACATCTGCAAGATCAGGTTGAAGACTTTCTGGTTTAGGTACTATGCTGAGTTGCTGATGTTGCACTGGCTAAGCCAGTCTGCCTTTTGGTTCAGTTCTCCTTTTATGTGGATTGCCTTTGGGGAGAGTTGTTTCTGCCTATTACATTATTTCCATTGTTCCTCCATGTAGAGCTGTGCTCCTTATCCCTCCATGGTTGTTTATGTATGCAGCCATTGTCCTGACATTTTCTTTTAGGGGGCTCTGGAATCTTGGAAGAGCTTGTTTGGCTGCCCTAAGTTCCAAGAGATCAATGCTGTGGTCCCTTTTCCCCCGGGCTCCAGATGCCCTGTACCGTTTTGGGATCCAGGTATGCTTCCCATCAGGCTGGAATCGGTGAGAACCCTGAGTTCCAGAAAGCATATAGAAAGACCCCTATGGCTAATTTTCCAGACTGTCCACTATCTCAGTGAGTTAAGAACCTGTTTCGGGATATGTACCTGAAGTTGCCTGCACTCCAGGGAGTGGTCCCATATTTTCACAAGAAAAACCTAAAGGCACCTGATGTGGAATCTCACCCTTGGAGTGACCCCTGTGCATGAGACCAGGAGGCCCAGCAATGAGCAATGGTTGGGATCCTGCGCTTGACCAGCATGGATATCAAATTCTGAATCTTCTGGAAGCTGTCTACTGAGGGATCGATATGTCTCTCTAAACCCAGGTGCATGATCCTTGTCGAGGGGTTCAAGGAACTATTCTTTGTGTTTATTATGAATTGTGCATTTACAGGAGCTCCACATTCCAAGTCTTGGGGCCATGCCCTACAGCCTGGGATAAGGCTCTGATTAAGGTGTTGTCCAAAAAAGGATACAGGTAAATGCCCTGGGACCGGAGTCTGGCTGGGATCATCACCAGCATTTTCAGAATGAGAGGCGAGGGCGATGAGACAGAATGGGAGAGTTGAGTACTGATAGCGATTCATGCTGTAAACTAATCTCAGAAGCTTGCGGTAGCAGGCGAACACTGGAATGTGACAAATGTCTCTTCCAAGATCACTGAGGTAAGGAAGTCCCCTTGAGACTGGGATGTCATTACTGAACGTAGGATATCCAACCGGAACTTTGTTTTCTTCATCCATTTGTTCAACCCTTGGAGGTGGAGAACTTCTCCAGTGCACTTCTGAACAATGAAGATGGAGTAAAACACTGAAAAATTCTCTTCTGGGGGAACTCCTGTTGTTCCCATGTGGGAGATCTCGTCCTGGAATAGCTTGTACTTGGTGAGATCGGTGGTGACTGAAGATGACTGGATGGAGGAGGAGCGTGGTGAAGCCCTTGGATCGAGAGTATCCCTGACATGCTGACTCTCGCACCCACCCTATCTGTGGTTGAAGCAAACCATTCATCCAGAAAAAAAGAAATCCTGCCTCCCAGGCTCTGGTCCTGGCGAAAGCATATTCATTCATCATAAAGAGCTTTTGGAAGTTGCATGATCTTCTAGGTTTTCTAATTGCTGCTCGCTTCCAAGGTTTTTCCTTGACATGTGATCTTTCCTCTAGAACTTCGGTGGGGAAAATAGTTGAAAGGAGCATCTCTGTCAAAGTGAGTTTGTATTCCCTTCTTAGCTCGCTAAGTGGATCAGGGAGGGATTGTTTGGTTTAAGCCTAACTTTCAGCCACAATCTTATCCAGTTTTTCTCCGAAGAGGAGAGATCCTGTTAATTTAGAGGAGCACAGGACCTCTTTGAAGTGAGTATCAACTTTATAGGGATTAAGCCATGTGTGTCTCCTGGCAACGGAGCTGGATGCCCTTGAAGCATTTGCCATGAATGCTGTTGCTAGGGTGATTTTCTTAAACATAGACTTAATTGGTTTGGTTTCTACCTTAAGGGCTTTAAGGTTCTCCACCCATGTCATTGGGCTCAAACAAGGCAAGTGGCTGCCATGACTTGATGCTGTCTCAGCCACTCTGAGCAAAGTCCCTTCTGAGGGTGTCTTCCACCTTCCTATCTGATGGACACTTGGGAAAGAAGTCTCCTTTGGGTGGAATAACCATATCCCTTGCTAGAGATGCTACTGCAGCATTGACCGTAGCCACATCAGTGATGGCATTTCTTGTCTTCTGGAGTTTGTAGAATTTGAGCGTGCTTGTTACTGTATTTGCCTTTTTCAGGAGGTTCCCTCTTCTCCCGATTATCTCAGAGGATAGGTGAAGGGGAATTGCTGCCTCAAAGGTATTTGCTTTGAGGGTTGTCCTCAGGGGCCTGCTCAGGTTGGAGCTGTATAAGGGATAGTCTTTTTTCAAGTGGTTTCAAACATCTCAGGGGGCATTTTGTCTGTGTCCTGCTCAGAATCAGAGTCTAATTACACTCCTGGAGGGGGAGGGGTCGATCAAAGGATGAACCCTTTTGGACCCTTTTTTTTTGGGGGGGGGGAAGACACTTTGCAGGTGTGGCTACCTAGCTATGCTCTGGGTGGTGTCTTTTGCAGTTTGCCTTGTGCAGGGCTTTGAGCCCTAGGTACATTTTCCTCAAGGTCATCCCTTATAGACTCCCACTCCCCAGCTCAGGGTATGGGAACTCACCGCCAGAGTTGCATGACTCAAGCTTGGAGAAAGGGGGGTTCATTGTGAGCCCTGCTGCTTTCCCCAGAGACCCTAAGTCCTCAAATGAAGTCCCTAGGAATGATCCTTCCCTCAGCCCGTGAGTGGCCTGAGGAATTACCTCTTGGGTCAACTGAATGAAGTCGTCCTCACGCTTAGAGCCGCTCCCGGTTCTGTTCTGTCTCCTTGTTAAGCTTTTCGGTGGTAGAGTCACAGCTTCTTGAGGGGCGGGGGGTGGTATATGAGACCCAGCATGCCTGTCTGTTTCAGTGCTCTGTGCCCTAAGCAGTGCTAGGGTCAGGCTGGCTGAGAACAGGCAGAGCATAATTTCCCCTCTGTGGAGCCTGTTTAAAGTTGCCTTGCAGCCGGTGCACTGTTTGGGCTTAGCCCTGTGCTCGTGTGGCTGCTCTGCCATCCTGAAAGGAGACTGAAGAGCTCAGTGGGGAGGAAGTGGAGTGGGGAAGCTGTGGCATCAGCCTCTGTAGTGCTGAATACTCGGTCCCAGAGAAGAAAAGGGAAGCTGCTTGCTACTATCCCCCCATGAGCAAAACAAAAAAGGCAAAGGAAAGGGCGTGAGAAAAGAGAACCACAACTGACTACTGTCACAGAAGCTGGCGACCCAGAGGTAAGCTGGAGAAAAGGGGCCTTGCCAGTGTGAGCCGTGTGTCAGCTTTGATCCACCTCTGGAACTGCGTGAACACGATTGTGGGTGACACTGGGCTTCAGAAAAAGCTCTGCTTCATCAGAAACCGAGTCTGTGTGGTTCTCAGAGTCCCCAGTAAGGAACTAGGACATGTAAGATGCCTTCTCATACCCAGATTAGTGACCTGGTTATGAGGATAAATTATTCACTGAGCTCCTGGTAACTGACCTCAGCAGAAACAATCACTGACATTTTTAGCTACATAATACATGGACTGTGATGGTATGGTGGGTGAGCAAAAGGGAAGAGCTGGGATAAAGGTTAATGTGTAATTCATATGGGAACAACACAAGACAATGTGGGAGAGGTGGTAATATAAGGTACAAAAGCTGAGAGCATAAGGATTAGTTTAAAAAACCAATCCTTTCTTTACTTCCCCTTCTGAGCATGTTTGAGATTGTAAATTCTTGGGAGGTGGCAGTTCACTGTGGGTGACGATAGCAGTGTTTTCCTGCACTGGAAATGTAGCCAGCGTGAGCTGGGTAAAAAAAGCCCTATGCCCAAATGGGGATAGTGACAGTTGGTACTTTAAAGAGTTTCTAATGTTTGGGGGGGAGGTTAAACTGTAACTGTTTTACAGAGTGATATATTCTTAGTTTTAAGCTGTTTTAATGGTGCTTGCTTTCCAAAGGAATATCTGAGTGTGTAAAACTAGCTACTAGCAAGTATAAATTGGGCAACTTGTCCCACCCCATTTGGAAAATTCATCTTGCAACTCTATGTGGTAGTAATGACCACAAAACTTTTCTGGTGTGATTTTATGTAGAACACTGTCCTCCTGAGGACTAACTTGAGACTCACCCTGAATAAATTAAAAATATAGTGACCCACTGCTTTCAATTGTAAAAATTAATGGAACTGTAACTACTTGAAAGTCCAAGCAAAGAATTCCTGTCTGGCACTAAGCTACATTACCCCTGTCAGAAGGAATAGTCAGTCTTCTGAAACAGGTCCTGTCCCGGCCCACAGCAAACTTTTACTCCTCCATGCTGAAGGTGCTGGTTAACGCTGTTTAGATTTTCAAAGAAGGTAATTTTAGAGTACAGGAACTACAACAAATGGCTTAACTGAATCAACGTCCCCATATCCTACCAGTTTTAGCACTATGCAACACAATCACTACCAAGCCTGAAAGATTATGGCATTTTTGGAAGAGAGTGCTCTGCTCAGATACTGTAAGTTATTGACGGCACAACAGCTCAATAGCCGTGAATTTAAGATTATATTAAAAAGGTAGTCTAACAGGGACATCTTGTAGTCAAAATTTAAATACCCATCCTGTTACACAACAAATCTAAAGAAAATGCAGTCTCTTGAATGGCAATTTAATATGTTCATCAAATTTAATGAAAGCACATCATAAACATATTGTAACCACAACTGCAGACAAGTTCAGTTAATAAACAATAAAATGTGAGGTAGACGGACTAGTGAAGCTAAATTCACCATGTTTTGGTTAAGAAAATTTTACACTAAGAAAGCAACATTTTAACCCCCTTCCAAAAGTCACAAAAAGCAATTGCATAAATTACAGCAAGATGCATCTGAATATGATTTTCATTCAAATCTTAGTTTACATTCAGTATTAACCTGTGAACTGTCAATCATGTCCAGATTTCACATTTCAACAGGTAAAATATTATGCTGGCCTATTTAATACATTCATAAGAATGGCCTTGATGATGAGGCTTAAAACCAAAACAGAACAGTTGTACTCTTGATGTCGAAGTATGGTCTCCTTCTCATCTCTTCAAGGACTATGAGCTATAGTTTACTTAAAAGAATCCAGGGTCAGTCTGCTTGAAAAGATTTATAGTGATAGAGTCTTCAAAAGAAAGTGTTGCCAAAAACCTTCCCTCTCCCCTGGAGAATAAAGTGTTATAGAAACCAATTGCTTGTTTGATAATGGAAGGCAGATACACTAGCTTTCTGATTTAGTTCTCAACCATCAGGACAATTTCGCACCACTTTACCACAGGGCTAAATAATCATCAAAATAGTCTTAGCACCTGGAATTTTAAGAACTTAGTGCAAACATCAAGTACACAAACATAAAGGAACCCACTTGTGAACATTTTAAATCCTCTGACTTACAGAATACCGGTAACGTTTCTAAAATTTTGACCCCAAACTAAAATTCAAAAGTTATTCCAGCAGCCTTGAGCCCATCAAACCAGAAGTATTGAAATGCATTCAGGTGTAACAAAAAGCTTCAGAGTATACCTGCATAGCCCCACACCTGCTAAATTAAAATGAAGATATATTTTAAAACATAAGGCTGTATGAAGGACAATTAAACAATTTAAATCTAGAGAAAAAGAAAAGGGTTGTTCATTTGAAATATGTTACATTGACATCCTCACAGTTGAGCTACATTAAAATCAACAGATCTGCAAACCATTATTTTCCTTTTTAGCTTCAGTCTAATATATTATGTTTTTCATTATCTGTAAACATTCGTCTTTTCACAAGGTAAAAAAGCTGCTTGATTAACACTTTGTTCAAAATGCAGTTTTGGCAGGCCCTTCTCAGGTGACTTGCAGGTCACATATAAAGGATGTGTTAAGAACTTCATAAAAACACAATGCAGGGAATATTATTGATTTTTACCAGCTTGCAAAGGAGGTTGCATTTTTTTTTTTTCAACGAAGGAGGTGGAGAGAGGAGAATGTGTGGGGGAAGGGTCTCTTTTATAAAATACGGAAATCTCAATTGAGTAACCAATATAAAACCGTGAATACTTCTAAAAATGTTAACTGCACTAGTAAGACTGGTGAACACCTCTAACCCTGAAACCAAGTGCTTGTGCACCAGGTTAATTCTATAACAGAACAGCAATTATTTTAAGAGAACACAGTAATGTGTTTTAAACCAGAACAACGCATAATCACTACAGCCCGTATTTACAAAAGTTTAATATTCAAAATGAAAGGACCAACCTGTTCTAGGTACTGTATTTAAACAGACCTTTTTGATTATGGGCAGATTCTCTTGGGATTGATTCAAGCTCACTTGTGAAGTGATTTTCAGTGGGCTACGGAAAAGCCCCAAACCATTGTGCCTCACCCCATTTTAGCTCACTTTAGATATATCAAATTCAGTTCATAGCGGCTGCCACATTCTTGAACGTTGTCTTTCTACTTTATGATTCACTTCTGGGCAGGGTACCTAAGTTTTCAAAAGCAGCAGCAACAACAAAAATCTCACCTCAGGACTCTACGCACTATTGCAGGTGAATGAGGAAGGATACTTGGAGCAAACTGCATTCAATCAAACCTACACTTAAAGTTTTTGATGTACAAGTAAATTGTACCCGCTAAAAGGTGATGTTTCACAATTTTTAAAACCTTTGACGGCTATAACAATCTGAAGTCATTTTGCTGGTGGTTAACTGCTCTAACTGAAGGGACAGTGTGCATAAGAAATCTTTTTCTCTTCTTTATGCTGGCCAGCCAGTTACTCTTTAATTGCGGAGCAGAATTTTTGTTAAAGAGAGTGAAAGAATGTTACTAGGAGAACCTGCGTGCTCCATGCCTGCCAAGCATTTACTGATTTGTTCAGGTTTAAGTAGTAAACTTCTAACTCCTGTGGAAATTTTGCCAAAGACACAGTTTCAATACATATACAATTACAAGTTTTAAAGTAACACTGCACAGAGAGAGAACAAGACTACTTTTAATACAAATATCTAAGTTACTTTGTAATTTCAAACCCCTGAGTATTACTGTACCAAAGTACAGATCTGAAGAGAAACGGAGGAGTTTCCTCAGCATATTATCTTCAATGGTGTGAGTCTGGTGTTATGCATTCAGGCTAGTGGATGCTGAAGTTAGTTTCGTCCCCTAGCTTAGCATAGTACAAAAAAACCCAAGAGAACTCTTCATCAACCAAAATATGTCCTCCTCCCACTTCACAGGAGACAGGTGGTAGGCTGTGGTGTTAGTTTCATTTACTGTGACTAACGTGGAATTCACTTGAATCCAAGCTCCTGTAATCATAACTGAAGTGATAAACATATGCCTAAAAACAAAGCCTACTTCAGAATTTTGGGGAATCCTTTAGAGTAGACTAGATAAATATTGGTTGCACTTTGCTCCACAGTGATTGTACTTTGGTTGTTTCTTCTCTTCATTCCCCCCCCCCCCTTCCCCCAAAAGCCAACCAAACAAAAAAACCTCTCAAGTTCTCTTCTTTTCCTTTGTTATTTGATCTCCTATTAAGTTTATATGTGGCGTCCAGTGAGAAAATAGAGTGGTTTGTCGTCAATGCAGTTGGCAGTCTGAAACTCATCTCGGAGACGAAACTGCCACTCGTCTTCCAGCTCTAAACGGACTATTGTTTGACGTAAAGAGCTTCTGTCTTGGCAGATGACACACAAGGTGGCACCTTAAATTAAAAACAAGATACAGCTTTAGATAACATGTAAGACTTCAATTTTTTGCCTCATTTCCAAAAAGACAAAAACAATAAAAACTACTACTTAGAGGCCTTCCCCACACAAAACCGTCATAAGCTCCCAAGTGTCCGTTAAGGTGTCTGACATGAACAGAGTACCCAGTATGATCAGTCTCAGATATGGAAAGTAAGCCCTGAGAGAGTGGACAAACATCTCTACAAAAATGACTGAAAAGAATACAGGTGTGTGTGAACAGTGGGAAGAAACTATTGCAAAATGTGTTTGACATTCAGCAGTCTCAAGTGAAATAGGGATTTGGGAGGAGGGGGGAAAGAAGTCTCTCTCTCTCTACAGTCCAAGCCTGAAATCATGCACAAGATGTCTGACAAAGCCACTTCAAATGAATGAGGATTCATGGCAGGACTAAGGGGGCATTATTTATTTATTTATATTGCAGATGCTCCTAGGGCACTAGACAGGGCTCAGAGCCCCACTGTGCATATATCTACACTGCAGAAAATGGTAACTAGGTTATCTAACTTGGGTTAAAATAGCAGTGAAGACATGGCAATTTGGCATTTAACCTGTTAGCAGTTAAAGCCTACAAGGGAACCTGGGGTTGAACTTGAGTTGCTGTGTTGGGGTGTCTTCACTGCTATTTTAACTCAAGTTAAGAACTTTTTTTTCTTTTGCAATGTAACTATATACCCTGTGCTAGGCCCCTTACAAACGTGAGTCCATGACTCAGCAAAGGTTTCCACTCATGCAAGTGTGGGTCACCCATTCATCCACTCCATAGTCAGAACTCCTGGGATTTGCTTCCTCCCTCACCCCACTCAAAAAATTAAAGTATGCCCTTTTCTAAGTGGCTGGGCCTGTATACAACCTGGCAATGATTTTAGAATAGTGGACAATTTGCTGATGTAAATATGGGTTATGATGATTAACCTGGACTTTCAAAAAGCCTTTCCTAAAGTCCCACACAAAAGGCTGTTAAGGAAACTAAATATTCATGTGCTGAGAGGCAAAGTACTGTCACGGATTAAGTAATGACTAAGAGAAAGACAATAGATTAGGAACAAATGTTTTATTTTTGAAATAGCAAGAGGCTAACAAGGGGATGCCCCAAGATTGGTGCTGTTTGATATTGTTTCTTGTCATGCCCATGACATGGTAGATGCTATCCAGCCTTAGCAAAAACAAACACACACCACATGACTGCCACTCTTAAAGAAAAGTCACAAAATGTGCAGACGATGCAAAATTACTGAGGTGAATCAACAATAGAGAAACCTGTTAGGAACTTCAGAGGAGACTAAACAAAGCTAGGTGCAGTGGCAGCATGATGAGAGAGGAAATTCAATGCTGACAAAAGCAAATTTAACCTACTTATACACATTACTGGGTTCTGAGTTAAACTGTGATCACTCAGGAAGAGAGACCTGCATGTCATTGTGGACAGGTCAATAAAGATCACTGCTTAAAAATACAAAAAAAAAAAAAAAAAATCAGGATATAAAAGAACGGGACAGGAAATAATACTTTGAGGGGTAAAGCTGCATGCTAAGTATCCTTTTTGTGCTCAAATCTAGGAGGCACAATCCAGCCACTGAAAATATACCATATGAATTGATGGTACACCTCACCTGTAATCCTGTGGTTCAGTTCTGGTCTCACAGGAATATAGCAGAAATAGAAGGTATGCAGAGAGTAGGCAATGAAAATGTTTAAAGGCATGGAAAGACATCCAAATGAGGAGAGACTGAAAAGAGTAGGACTGTTTAGAAATGAATAAAATGAGGTACTTAAAATAATGAATTTTATTGGGGGGGGAGGAGTCAAACCCTCCTTGTCACTCTCTCTCATAACCCAAGAACAAGTGCACATTCAATGAAACTGAAAGGCAATACATTAATAACTGATGAAAGGAAATACTTTTCTACATAATGCACATTTAGCCCTCAGAACTCATTGCTGCAAGATATCACTGAGGCCAACAGGTTAGAAAAGTGAGACTTTCTATGGACATCATCATCATCCACAATTGCATTAGACCAGGTTTTTTTCCCCCCTCTTTTACACAAAATTAGTAGTAAAACCCCTCAGTATTGGGGCATAAGACAACCACTAACAGAGGGAGGAAGAAACTTCCTCAATGAGCAGGTTACTCTGTTATTGTTCACTGCAGGATTTCTTGCACCTTATTCAGAGCACTGGATATTCACTATCATCAAAGACAGTTTTGGAATGGATGAACTGCTTGTCCCATCCATTATGGCAATGTCTATGTTCTGAACTCTATTTCCAAATCATATGTTAGTGCTGCATGCTGCACTGACTGAATTCCACATATACCATACCTATTTCCATTTGATGCCACTGTTAATGCTATTTATCAAGGCTTTTCTTCACTATAGCCTTGCTATTAAGATGGTGGGAGCTCTACACAAATCGAAAGAGCAAACAGAACGCATTCCTTGTTGGAGCAACACGAGCACCGATTATGAAGATGGAGAAATGTAGGGATTCATTTCTTCCTCTATATTTCATTTTGCTTGTGAGCCATTACTTTGTACTGAATGCAACAGGAGAAATTATTACCTTTCAGGAATTTGAACTTCTTAAGAAGGTCTGCACCTACGAAAGAGTCACAGAGATACAACAGGAGTCCACTGAAATACACCCCCTCACAGTTGACATTGATGGAGTGTGGGCGGGAGCTGACATAGCAGATCGCCACCTGAAACCAAAAAGCAAAACAGAAAATATGTTTTGTTTTAAGAAAACATCCCAGAGGGACCTAATATGGAGGTTGAACATAAAATAACTACAAGAGGCCAGAGTTATTTGATGTGAGTTTAAAAAAACAAAAATATCCACAAACTTGGATACAGTTTGCACATTTGGGGGTTCTATTAGGCAATCTTCCTGACTGAAGTCTAATTACAGTCACAGAAAGTCCTTAGCTCATTTGTTACCTTTTCAAGTTCCTAGCCAGAAAATCTCTGCTGTGAATCTTACTCATTCTCTCCTTTTAATCCCTTCCCTTTACTAAAAAAGCTTTATACGGTAATAGGATTTTTCTGTATTTTAATTCAAAAGATTCATCTGCAATGCAAATAAAATGGTGCATAGACTAGCACTGGCATTCAATCCTAGGTGGGATGATCTTCTGATACTAAATCTTCTGATGGGATGATTTCCAGAAGAAAAGTGATGCCTGCAGCTAAGGTGAGATTAAAAACTATTGCATCAGACTCATCTGAACACTAGCAAATAGATTCACCCTCCTGAATGGGCCCACTGTAGTCTAATTTAACCCCATGCTTCTCCATTACTTTGTTGACTTGATCTAAACCTCTGTGGTCTGTGCTTGTGTAATAATCATACAGTGACTGTAATATCATTTCATTTGTTCCAATGACATGGCATTTGAAGTATATCCTATTAAGAAGGAAAATGCAAAGGTGGTGTAGAGAGGGGTACATTAAAGAGGAGGATAATTACACCGTGCTTTGTTGGAGTGAGCAATCAGGCTAGTGCAGCAGTGTAATATCAGAAACTAGCTAAGCAAGAACAAAGTTGCAACAAATGTGAATCAGAAACACATGACAAAAAGTAGTAAAGATTTGGGGGATGCATGTCTTAAAAAGTATATGGATGAATATCAGGGTCTGTATAGATAGCTAAATGGCAAACAGGCACCCAAGAATAAGGGCTTTCACTACAGACAAATTCTTACATTATTATATGTGATAGATTACAAAAAGATTAAGGATGACTATCTTAACCTAATAACAAAAGCTGGGGGAGGGAGGGAGGGAGAGAAGAGGGATGACATGAACACTCAGTGAGCACAAAATCCAGATACTGAGAACAAAAATCAATCAATCAACGAAAGGACACGAAGAGAAGAAACACTTCGATAGCCTCTACACCAGGGATTCTCAAACTTTTGTACTGGTGACCCCTTTCACATAGCAAGCCTCTGCGTGCAACCCCCCCACCTATAAATTAAAAACACTTTTTAATATTTTAACACCATTATAGATGCTGGAGGCAAAGTGGGGTTTAGGGTGGAGGCTGATAGCTTGCGACCCCCCATGACCCCCTGAGGGGTCCCCACCCCCAGTTTGAGAACCCCTGCGCTACATCAATGCTAGGAGCCAGGGTAATAAACAAAAGGAGCTGGAATTGCTCACTTATTAGCATAAATTCAATCTAGTTGGTATTATTTAAACTTGGTGGGATGATTCCTATGATTGGAATGTTAAAATCAATGGTTCTAACCTATTTAGGGAGTATCAAGTGGGCAAATGGGAATACAGTGTGGCACTATCAAAAATGGTATTACCTGTTTCCAAGTCACTGATAACTTGGAAGAACATGATCTTGAATGCTTATGGATCAATATCCTAACAGGCAAAGCATAAGACGGGACATTAGTTGCCTCAAACCACCAAATCACACTAGGGAACAGGATGTCTGCTCCATTACACACCTATCTATAATGTGTATGGACAAAAACTGTGTGATCATGGGAACTTCAATTTGAGTATTATATGCTGGACTTTCTAAACATTATGGATGAGAATCTCATAACTCAAAAAGTGTTGCATCCAACACGAGGAAATTCTATATTAGGCCTTGTCTTGACAGATGAAGAGGATCTGATCACAGAACTAAAAATTAATGGCAGCTTAGGTACAAGTGATCATGACTTAATCACATTTATATTGTGCAAACAGAATAAAGTCCAGACCAGTGATCTATATATACTTGGTACTTTGAAAGGGCCAGTTTCACAAAGCTGAACACAATTATGAGCCAAATCAGCTGAGAGAAAGAATTTATTCAGAAAAATGTGAAATGATAATTGGGACTTGTTTAAGAACAAGTTACTAGAAGCCCAAAAAGCCACAATCCCACAATTGAGGAGAAACAGCTGTACTGTTTAAAAAACAGACCTAGCTTACGGGGGAAGTGAAGGCCGCTGTTAAAAATAAATATATATATATATATGAAAGAAAGGGAAAGTTGATAGTAATGAATATAAACCAGAATCTAGGAATTGTAGAAAATTGATAGGGGAAGCAAACAGACATAAGCAGAAATCTATGGCCAGCAGAATTATGGACAATAAGATTGTTTAAAGTATATCAGGAACATAAAGAATCTTAACAATGGTATGAGTCTACTACTAGATGGGAATGGTAAAATCATCAATAATAATGCAGAAAAGGCAGAAGTGTTCAATAAATACTTCTATTCTGTCTTTGGGATAAAAGAGATGATGTAGTCATATCATATAACAACACTCTTCCCATTTCACTAGTATCTCAGGAAGATGCTAAACAGTATCTACTAAAGTTAAACATTGTTAAATCATGAGATCAAGATAACTTGCATCCAAAAGTTTTACAAAATCTGTCTGAGGAGCTTGCTGGACTGCTAATAATGGTTTTCAATGAGTCTTGGAACATCAGGGAAATTCCAGAAGACTAGAAGAAAGTTAATGTTGTGCCAATATGTAAAGAGGGTAAATGGGATGACTCAGATAATTATAGAACTGTCAGACTGACATCATTCACAGGCAAGATAACAGAGTGGCTCATATGGGACTTGATTAATAAAGAATTAAAGGAGAGTAATCCAATTAATGCCAATCAACATGGGTTTATGGAAAATATATCCTGTCAAATTAACTTGATTTTTTTTTATGAGATCACAGGTTTGTTGATAAAGGTAATAGTGTTAATGTAATATATTTAGAGTTCTGTAAGTCATTTGACTTGGTACTACATGACATTTTGGAAAAAAAATTATAATATAAAATTATAGTGGCGCACATTAAATGAATTAAAAACTGGATAACTGATAGGTCTCAAATGTATTGTACATGTAAACAGGGAATCATCATTGACCGGGTGTGTTTCTAGTGGGGTCCTGGAGGGATTGGTTCTTGGCCCTAAACCAGCGTTTCTCAAACCGGGGTCCACAGATTGCTGGGGGTCTGTGAGAGTACTCCAGGAAGTCCGTGGGCCCCACTGATCAACTCCTCCCCCTCTCTCCCAGCACCTCCTGCACGCAGGGGAAAAAATGGTTACTTACCATCTTGTAACTCTTGTTCTTCGACATGTGTCACTCATGTCAATTCCAATAGGTGTGTGTGCGCGCGTGCCACGTGCACGGTCGTTGGAAGGTTCTACCCTCGCGGTACCCATCGGGTCAGCTATGGAGCCCCCTGGAGTGGCACCTTCATGGCCGTGTATATGGTCCCCTGCCGACTCGCCACCTGCTCAGTTCCTTCTTGTCGGAATACTCCGACATAGGGGAGGCGGGCGGGATTTGGAATGGATATGAGCAACACATCTCGAAGAACAACAGTAATGAGATAGTAACCATTTTTTCGTCTTCAAATGCTTGCTCATGTCCATTCCAAGAGGTGACTCCCAAGCAGTTTCTATGGAGGAAGGGTCGGAGTTCACCAAGTTGCTGACTGAGGTACTGCCCTGCTGAAGGCCACATCGTCTCTCGCTTGTTGAGTGATGGCATAGTGCAGCATGAAGGTGTGGATGGAAGACCATGTTGTTGCCTTGCATATGTCCTGAATAGGGACTGGCGTGAGGAATGCGGGGAAGAAGCCTGCACTCTTGTGGAGTGCGCCATCAGTGTCAGGGCTGGAATCTTAGCCAAGTCATAGCACGTTCTGATTCAGGATGCGATCCACAACGAAATGCATGGAGATGAGATGGAAAGCCCTTTCATCCTTTCAGCGATTGCAATAAAGAGTTGTGGTGACTTACGAAATGGCTGTGTGCGTTCAATGGAGAAGGCTAGGGCATGCCTGACATCCAGAGAATGGAGTACTTGCTATCTGTTGCTGGCATGAGGTTTAGGAAAGAATACCACTAGAAATAATGGAAGTGGGAGACTTTACATGGAAGTGGGAGACTACCTTGGGTAGGAACTCTGGGTGAGGGCATAGCTGCACCTTGTCTTTATAAAGACCCATGTAGGGGGGCTCGGAAGTCAGCGCTCTGAGTTCAGAGACTCATCTGGCTGAGGTTATGGCCACCGGAAAAAAACACCTTCTAGAACAGGTAGCATATGGGGCAGGTTGCCATGGGCTCAAAGGGGGACCGCATAAGTCTGGAGAGAACCAGGTTGAGATCCCACTGGGGAACGGGCTGCCACACCTGCGGATAAAGCCTATCCAAGCCCTTGAGAAAATGACCAACCATGGGATGTCCAAAGACCGACCTACCCACCACAGCTAGGTGGAAGGCCAAGATGGCAGCCAGGTGCACCTTAAAAGATGATACTGCCAACCCCTGTTGTTTCAGGTAGAGAAGGTAGTCTAGCACAACGGGAATAGGGGCTTGCTGAAATATGTTTCTGTAGGGACCAAATGAAGAAATGCTTCCACTTTGCCAGGTATGTTGTGCGAGTGGAGGGTTTCCTGCTCCCCAGTAGGACTTCCCTAACAGGTCCCGAGCACTGCAGTTCAAGCTAGTTGAGCCATGGAGTTTCCACACCATGAGGTGGAGGGACTCCAGGTTGGGGTGCTGTAGTTGACTGTGGTCCTGTGTGATGAGGTCCGGGAGCATAGGAAGGGCTACTGGCCTGTCCACTGATAGGTTCAGCAGCGTGGTGAACCAGTGCTGTTGGGGCGACGCTGGTGCTATGAGGATCACTGAAGCCCTGTCCTGCCGAACCTTGAGGAGGACCTTGTGTATGAGGGGGAAAGGCGGGAACGCATATAGCAGGTGACCCGTCCACAGTAGGTGAAAAGCATCCGCTCTGGAGCCTTGGCTGTGGTTCTGAAAGGAGCTGAACAGCTGACACTTTCTGTTGCTCTGTGTCATGAACAGGTCCACGTAGGGATAGCCCCACCTCTGGAAGATCGAAAGGGCAATGCCCGCTCTGAGTGACCACTCGTGAGTACTGAACGAGTGGCTGAGGTGGTCCGCTAGTTAGTTCTCTGCTCCCAGCAGATATGAGGCCTGTAGCTGGATGGAGTGTGCGACGCAGAAGTCCCACAGTTGGAGAGCTTCCAGGCACAGGGGAGAGGAGCGAGCACCACCCTGTTTGTTTATATAGAACATCACTGTGGTGTTGTCCATCATCACTGAGACACACTTGCCCTGAAGATGGGCCTGGAACGTCTGGCAAGCCAGTCAAATGGCTCTCAGCTCCCTGACGTTGATATGCAACGATAGTTCTAGTGACCACAGGCCTTGAGTTCTGATACTGCCCAAGTGTATTCCCCAGCCCATCTCCGATGTGTCCATGACCAGCAACAGTGAGGGCTGAGGCTTAGCAAAGGGTACTCCAGCACAGACCACCCAAGGTTGTAGCCACCAGCTTAGGGGACTTGAGAATCGGGGTGGGAGGGTAACGAGTCTGTCCAGAGGGTCCCGGCTGGGTCTGTATACCCTCGCCAACCAAGCCTGGAGGGGGCAAAGGAGCAATCTGGTGTGTTGTACTATGTACGTGCAGGCCACCATATGTCCCAGAGCTTCATGCAGTTTCTGGCTGTAATTTTAAGGAAACTGGCAGAGGCTCTCTGATGCTTTGGAACCGGGACTTCGGCAGGGAAGCTCTCGCTCGAGTGGAGTCCAGGAGAGCCCCAATAAATTCTATTTTTTGGGTTGGGGCTAGGGTAGACTTGGGCCTGTTCAGAATGAGCCCTAGCCTCCTGAAAGTGGCATGTGCCAATGCCACGTGCTCTTGCAATTGTACTCAAGAATTGCCCCTGATGAGCCAGTCATCCAGGTACGGAAAAACCTGTACCCTGCCTTCGCAGAGGAAGGCTGCTACAACTGCTATGCACTTTGTGAACACACAAGGGGCCATTGAAAGCCCGAACGGGAGCACAGTGAACTGACAGTGTTGGCTGCTGACCACAACACTCAGGAATCATCTGTGCACTGGAATAATTCATAATGGAAGTACACATCCTTGAGGTCAAGGGCAGCATACCAGTCCCCCAGATCCAGAGAAGGAATGACAGTGGCCAGAGAGATCATATGAAACTTCAATTTTCTTATAAATATGTTGAGGTTTCGCAGATCCAGGATAGGCCTGAGCCCCTCTTTGGCCTTAGGGATGAGGAAATATTGGGAACAGAATCCCCTGCCCCTGAAGTCCTGAGGAACCTCCTATATCACCCCTGTAGAAAGAGTTGCTCGTGAGGGGTCTCTGAATAGGGACAGGGAAGGTGCGTGGTAGAGCACAGAACTGGATAGAATATCCCACCCCCACCATGCTCAGGACCCAGCGATCTGAAGTAATCTGGGCCTAGGCATGGGAGAAGTGGGACAGACGATTCACAAAGGGAGGGAAAGGATCTGAGACTTGGGCTGGTGCTCCGTCCTTGGGCGCACTTTCAAAAGTTTGGCTTTGAGCCGAGGGACTGCTTGGAGGAGCCCTGGCCGGAGAAGGACTGTAGAGGACGCTTTCTGTTGTTTCTGCCCCTCCGTTGACTATTGGGTCTTAGTCCTCCACAACCTCCACAGTTTACATGTTGAGGTTCTGGGCCACCCTCCTAAGAAGGCCCTGGTGGGCTTTTACGTCCATTGCCGGGAGGGATGTAGTAGTGCCAGCTACTGCCTCGTCTGTTGAGGAAGAAGATGAGGCTCAAGGTGGGACAGGGTCTTTCTGCTCCTCTGGTTCCCTGGTGACATGCTCAGGGACATCCACCACTGCTGCGACTGGGAGCTGCGGGCGTTAGTGGCTCTGACAATGCACCCGATCCGGGATGCCCAGGGTGTGGACCCCGAGGTGGGTCCTCAGGAGCCCTGGAAGTGTCGGGGGCGACCAACATTGCGGGGCGGGGGGAGAGGGGCACCACAGGCAACGGAAACTACTGATGCCGCCCTGGAACTATGCCCTTGAGCCTGGTGATAGGTCCAAGGTGTCCAAAAGGGCCATTGTGCTTGGCCCTGCCACTGGGGTGGCCAGGATACCATTGGTACTGAGGGATTCTCCGCTCTATGGTGCGAAGACCAGTGCCGGGATCTTGAGTGGTACTGGCTGTGTCAGGACACAAATGACTCCACCTCTGACTCAGAGGAATAGTCCAAGCCCGACCAGGGAGGAGTGGACCCCGAGAATGCTGGGAAGCGGTACCGAGGCGATGGGGAACGGCGCCGCATCATGGTGCTCTTGCCCTTGTGCCACATAGGTGGTGCCGCCGTCGGTGCCCCACGTGGTGTCTGCACCTGAACCAGTGCCTGGGAATGCAAAGTGGAGGACTGTGCCATCATGGCCATCAAGTTCCATGCTGCCTCAGAAGCATCTGGTGTGGAGGGAAGGTCCAGGTCCTCCTCCAACACCTTCCGGACTGGGGAGTCCACCGACACCAGACTCGATGGACCTCCTCTCGAGGCCGGAGTCGACCGTGTCAGGACTGATTTGGTGTCCCAGCATGGGACGCACCATACTGGTGTCCTGTGTGCTTTTCTTGGTGGAGGAACGGTCCCCTCTCTGCCTTTTTCTTTTTATGCAGCCCCAGGGATTGTGATGGGTGTTGCACTGATAAGCCTGCCTTCTGCACCAGGGACCAGTGCCCATGCTCCTTATGCAAGTCCTTCCTTGGTGCCCCTCACCGAGGCTGGTGCTGCCTCTTGTGCCAGTTGAGGCAGGAGAGCGGACTCCATTAAAAGGAATTTCAAATGATAGTCTCTCTGTCTTTTGGTTCTGGGCTTGAAGCCTCTGCAAATACTACATCTGTCCTGCAAATATCCCTCTCCCAGGCACTTCAGACAAGCAGCGTGTGGATCCCCTTTGGGCATAGGCTTACCAGACCTATCACATGGCTTGAACCCCTGAGGCTGCAGCATGCCCCAGGTGGGGAAAATCTTAGCTGAGGGAGGGGGAACCTCCCAACTTAAACTTACTCACTCACTAACTACTATGAGAACGATTAACAACTATGTACAGGAAAAAACCACTAGGAAAGCACTTGCTAAAGCAAGAGACAAGTTGTTCCAATGACGATCACTGGCGGTAACAAGGAATTGAGCAGGCGGTGGGTCAGCAGGGGACTATCTACATCGCCATGAGGGCGCCACTTCAGAGGGCTCCACAGCCGACCCAATGGGTACTGCTAGGATAAAACCTTCTGACGATCATGCACGTGGCATGCGCACACACCTACTGGAATATACATGAGCAAGCACTCGAAGAAGAACAGCTGTTCAGCGACATGCAGGAGGCACTGGGAGGGAGGGGGAGAAGCGGGGATGGGATGCACTCGGGGGAGGGAGTGGAAAGAGGCAGGGAAGAGGAGGGGCAGGAATAGAGTGGGGGCAGGAAGGGGGGACGGGGCCTGGGGTTGAACTGGGGGTCTGCAAAAAATTTTAAATCAAAATGGGGGTCCTTGGGTTGTTAAAGTTTGAGAACCACTGCCCTAAACTATTTACATTTTTATCAATGACCTGGAAAAAAAAGTCATCACTGATAATGTTTGCAGTTGACATAAAAACTGGGGGAGTGGTAAATAATAAAGAGAGTTGATACAGAGCAATTTGGATTATTTGGTCAGCTGGGCACAAGCAAACAATGTGTGTTTTAATGTGGCTAAATGTATATATCTAGGAACAGGGAATGTAGGCCATACTTACATGATGGGGGGGCGGGGGGGAGAGGGACTCTATCCTGGGAAGCAGTGACTGAAAAAGATTTGGGGTCATAGTGGATAATCAGCTGTACATGAGCTCCCAGCGTGATGCTCTGGTCAAAAAGGCTAATACAATCCTTGGATGCATTAACAGGGGAATCTCGAATAGAAGTAGAGAGGTTATTTCACCTCTGTATTTGGCATTGTCGTGACCATTGCTGGAATACTGTGTCTACTTCTGGTGCCCACAATTCAAGAAAGACGTTGATAAACTGGAGAGGGTTCAGAGAAGAGCCACAAGAACGATTAATGGATTAGAAATCCTCCCTTATAGTGGTAGACTCAAGGAACTCCATCTATTTTGCTCAACAACGAGAAGGTTAAGGGATATCTTGATTACAGTCTCTAAGTACCTACATGGGAAACACATATTTAAAAATGGACTCTTCAGTCTAGCAGAGAAAGGTACATGTTCCAATGGCTGGAAGCTGAAGCTAGACAAATTCGGACTGTAAATGAGGCATACATTTTTAATAGTGAGAGTAATTAACCACTGGAACAATTTGCCAAAGGCTGCAGTGGATTCTCCATCACTGAAAACTTTTAAATCAAGGCTGGACTTTAAAAAATAAAATAAAATAAATAATGCTCTAGGAATTATTTTGGGGAAATTCTATGGCCTCTCTTATACAGGAGGTCACTCTAGATTATCACAACGGTCCCTTCTGGCCTTGAAATTTCTTAATCTATTAGCACAGTATGGATCTTCGGACCCCACACTCCCAATTTTCCAGGCAACATAAGAGGTTTGCTGCTACTCCTTCTAAGCTAATAGAATTAGCCCTTTAGTTTGAGTAATAGAGAGTCATGGTTTTAAATCAAAGTCCTGGGTTCAATACCCACCCCGATGATTGTAAGGAGTCATCATACAAAAAGAAAGTTTTAAAAAATTAGAAGTAAGAAATACAACAATTTGTATTTGCTAGAGAGCCCATTTCCCCCTAGAATTATTTTGTACCTCAGGTCCAATGTTCAGGTAGCAGTCAATGGCCAGTACAGGGTTCTTGAAGTTATGGATGGCCTTTGGAAAGAGTTTGTATGTTGCATGCTGAAGGAATTTCTCCAGAAGGAACTGAGCTGGGGCTGCCAGCAGTGTGTGTTCACTGTCTGGGGCACAGACATACTGAAGAGGTATTATTGGGGCCACGCTCTCTGATACCTACAATGAAAATGATGGAACCTCTTTCAGTCAACACTCTGTAGGTTGTATCTTCACTGAATGTACAGTTTGCCTTCTTGTGGCTATGTTACTGTAATTCCCACTTGGTAAATAAGCTGCAAAACCCTAGAACATGCAACCCAGTGGTACCACATGGAAATAGCAGAAACTGTGATTTTTTTGTTCTTTGATTGTTAAGCACGTTTGTGAATATCTCAATGCATAAGGACAGAAAATAAAAATACAAATAATTTAAATTCAAAAGCAACACTATTTACTACAATGCCCCTCATTCACCCTACACCACCCACACAACCTCATAGATTCAACTCTCCCCTTATGGCCCATTAGGCAAAAGACTTTATATACAGAATGTCACACAGTACAATTAGTCAACTAGTTCCAACTCTGTTGGATGCACAGAGAATAATTAGCCACTACCCCCTAAGCATTCAAATCTGGGGGGAGTTAGCGTCAGTGTCCCATCTGATCTGAACTACAGGACTAGGTATGAACAGTAGCAAGAGAGAGTTTAAAGGAGTCAGGAAACCAGACCAAGATAGGATTTCAAGATTCAAACCAAACACCTTGAATTATACCTCATCTGAAAGCTGATACAGTTCATCGAGCACAGGTAAAACGAACTGTGCATGAAACACCATTTAGTAGCAAGCAGCACATTCTGCAATAGCCAGAGTCTGCAGGTGGATTTCCAGAGTACTTTGAAATTTCAAAGCCTGTGTAATATGTTTCTTCTTATCAACAACAGCAATGACTGAAGATCACCATAAACCACTAGAGACTGGAAATGACTACATATATTTATCTATCCCACATGAATTTAGAAAACCTTTAATCTTGAGTTTAGAAAAATTTATCCACTTCGGATTAGAATTTAGATTTGAGAGTTCCTAATTCAAGCCTTACTCAGCCAAAGAAATCCGTGAATTAACTAGTAATTATTTAATCAGCTTTCAAATCCCAGTTTGTTCTTGGTGTCTCCATTATAATGGAGGAGTTGTGACAGACTCCCAGGATTACTGCTAGTGATAGAGAAATTATTAATATTTATTACTACTTGCATTGAGATAGTACATAGCAGGTCCAGCCATAGCACTAGACGCTGTTCAAACACAGAACAGACTTTCTCTGACACACTAAGTAAACATCCAAATCTTGACCTTCATGGAAACAATGGCAAAGTACCAGTTTTGTCTCCTGCACATAGCTCGTTTTCAAACATGCAAAACTCACCATGATTTTTGGTTTAATGGCAAAGTCCTTTTGCCCTCCCACCTGGATGTGTTTCTTCATGAGACTGAAGTTGTTAAAGCGGCAGATGAGAAGGCCACTGCTATTTGTTCTCAGGTTAAAATCTACATCTTCACAGAAGTACCTAGATATTAAACACAGATTCACTAAAATGATTGTAAAAAGAAAAGGAGTACTTGTGGCACCTTAGAGACTAACCAATTTATTTGAGCATAAGCTTTCGTGAGCTACAGCTCACTTGACTGTGAGGTTAGGAATAAGGGAAGTGTTGGTCACTATGGCATTAGGAAACTTCACAGTCTTTCACTGGATCACATAATTCCATTGTATAATTTCAGTATGGGACATTTCCTCTAGCATTATACCTGTAGGGGTGATTTAACTTTCTAATTCCAATCTCTTCATGGAGTGCTGAGTGAAAAAATGTCCTGCAATGAAACATACCTAACAAATTACAGCACGACAGTTTGTGTATAACACGACAGGCCCCTGTATTTCATAGCTGTGTGCTGCTTGCTGTAACAGCAAGGGAACATACTGTATATTTTAAAAGCCAAATAAATCTTAGGCACAGGGTTACTTGGACAAAAATCAGGAAAGGGACTCTTCCTGTTAAGATTGGTTATTTCTTTGCCAATCAGTTAGCAACCAAGATTTTCCAGTATTATGAAGCATGGCTAGTGTAGCTCTCAGATCACTGGGAAATCCTGATTGGCCAGTGAGGTTTGTTTTCATACAGGTTTGATGTTCCATTCTAGCACTTGTTAAAGAAAAACTGTACCCCAAAACTGGAATGATTTATAATGAATTAATTTATCCCTGGGGTGGAGGAGAGAAAGGAGTGTTCTCTGTTATGGTACAAGAGGAGCAGCTGACCAAGGTTGTGAACGTTTGTCAACATTCTTCCTATTCTCCATTGTGATGTGCCCTTGCATAGTGCTGGTGCAATTCAATAGGACTTAGCATTGCGCGCAGGGAAAGAAAAACAGTCAGTGCATTTTCTGCCTCTCCTTTTCTGATTTCTTCTTGGTTCTCTCTTGTATTTTAGGTCTTCTCTGTGTGTGGTTTTTTTTTAAAACTCCTGTAGCTTCAATCTGGCCTTTTCTCTCCTTCGTCACCCACCCACCCACTGTCTGTCTTTCCATCTTAACCCTGGTGCTCACTATCCTGACTCCATTTTTCCAGTCTTCACTCAGATGAGTCCTTACGTGGTATAAAAACAGCACCTGGTGGGGAGGTGGAAGCCCTGCATCTAGATTCCATGCACTGACTGTTTTTCTTTCCCTGCGCGCAATGCTAAGTCCTATTGAATTGCACCAGCACTATGCAAGGGCACATCACAATGGAGAATAGGAAGAATGTTGACAAACGTTCACAACCTTGGTCAGCTGCTCCTCTTGTACCATAACAGAGAACACTCCTTTCTCTCCTCCACCCCAGGGATAAATTAATTCATTATAAATCATTCCAGTTTTGGGGTACAGTTTTTCTTTAACAAGTGCTAGAATGGAACATCAAACCTGTATGAAAACAAACCTCACTGGCCAATCAGGATTTCCCAGTGATCTGAGAGCTACACTAGCCATGCTTCATAATACTGGAAAATCTTGGTTGCTAACTGATTGGCAAAGAAATAACCAATCTTAACAGGAAGAGTCCCTTTCCTGATTTTTGTCCAAGTAACCCTGTGCCTAAGATTTATTTGGCTTTTAAAATATACAGTATGTTCCCTTGCTGTTACAGCAAGCAGCACACAGCTATGAAATACAGGGGCCTGTCGTGTTATACACAAACTGTCGTGCTGTAATTTGTTAGGTATGTTTCATTGCAGGACATTTTTTCACTCAGCACTCCATGAAGAGATTGGAATTAGAAAGTTAAATCACCCCTACAGGTATAATGCTAGAGGAAATGTCCCATACTGAAATTATACAATGGAATTATGTGATCCAGTGAAAGACTGTGAAGTTTCCTAATGCCATAGTGACCAACACTTCCCTTATTCCTAACCCCACAGTCAATGAATAGGTGCTGATAACAAACAGAGAACTGGGAGATAAAAGAACTCCTGCAATACCACACCCAATATGCACACCCATTACAGTGCAGTAGCTTTGCAGCTGTGGGTTACCATGATGTTATCAGAACTGCTTGATATGTTTCTTTTAGCCTTTTAATACAGACTCTCTTTCTGGGTGACCACTCTTTCACAATGTAGTAGTAGGTTTGTGCATGGATGTTTTGTGATGGCAACATAACACTGTTACTCATAATCTGTATTTTTAGATTTTTGTGGTTTTATTTCTTGAAATCACATACGACTGGTTTTTGTTAAAATCATATACAAAACATCCATTTGTTCCCTATGCATGCTTCTTTTTTGTATGCAGTTCCTATGTCATAGAGAGAAGGGGGGCTAACCCTCACTTTGAACAGCTCATTTTGATGCAACACGAATGTGACATCAGAAGTAACTCAACCAATCATACAGTTGACTTTAGTTTGTTTGGATACTGCAGTCTTATTACAATGCTGAGCACATCATTCTGTGTTTTTTTTAAAGTAGTATTTTGTGGCCATGACCTCACAGCCATGAAAGTACCACTCTCTGTTTTTACTATGGCTATGAAACATGACTATTAGCTGGCAGGGAGATTTTTTACTGTATTTGTTAAATCACTTTTGCATACCTGTTTAGATCATATTGCACGTTCTGAGTCAGGTCTACGTTGAGCAGTATGAAGTCATGCACATGGCACCTGGAGAATGGAGGTTTTGATCCCCTGGAATTCAACTTGCTGTTCCATTTCTGAATACCCAGTATTGCATAATGAACAATTTTTGGTGTGGCTTCAATGTGCTGTAGAACACTCTTCAAAGACACATTCTTACTGGTAC
Source organism: Lepidochelys olivacea (assembly GCF_965140295.1). Taxonomy (NCBI): domain Eukaryota; kingdom Metazoa; phylum Chordata; order Testudines; family Cheloniidae; genus Lepidochelys; species Lepidochelys olivacea. The sequence goes on from NC_140412.1 coordinate 83,504,378, forward strand.
TCCCTGGCTCCATGGACTGGCTATGAAATGTAATCATGTATCACATATGTGTTTTAGATCTCTGCTACTATATTATTGTGCAATGTTTAGATAAGGATCCTTTTTTGCTAGGTGCTGTACAAATACATAATTGTATATTCATGCACACACATAGAAGGAACATTTACATTATTATAAATAGCTAATGTAAGTGCCACCCTCACCTCTACCCCTCAATCCAGTCATTGTAAGCATACAGACTTTCCAAGAGTGGTGGGTATTACTGGTGAGATATATGGAGAGGCAGAAGGAAGTAGCTTTATGAATCAATTCAGGAAAGGCATTTCCTAAATAAAGTGCAGTGTGGGAGAAGGTAAAAAGAATCGAGTGGCATGGCATAATGCCTTCTAGAAAATTAAGACTCCCAAATAAAGAATTTTAATTGAGAAACAAAAAACCCCCAGAATAGTCAAGCCGATAAAAAACAAACAACCAAAATGTTCTTTCCCACTGGCAAGTCAAGTGATAGAAAGGCTTAGGTAAACTCTATGTCAAAAACTGATCCGTTTTACAAGAGAGCAGAGAAAGTGATCGAGTCAATCACAACACTAGCTAATGGACAGAAAACACTAATTGAGATGAAATAATTGGAGATAAAATGTCTGCAAAATGACATGCAACTGTTAATTGTGAAGCTATCTGAAATGTCATGCACACAACAGTAACAGCTTTGAATCATTACTTATGTCTACACTGCAATCGGAGGTGTGCCTGCAGCATCTGTAGACATTCCTGAGCTAACTTTAACCTGCTTAGCTCAAATAACAATCGCTGCGGCACCTGGATTAGCTGCTTGAGTACCTGCCCAGCAGTCCTGGGTGGGTTTGTACAGCACTTCACTGCTATTATCTGAGCTAGCTAGACCACAACTAATTCGGGCATGTCTACATATGCTGCAGTCACATCTCTGATGGCAGTGTAGACATATCCTAAGTGATAAGCAGAGTATAATTTTTAAATTCTGCTTTGACTATTTTAAGCAGCCATTTCTTTTATTTATCACCAATTGCTAGAGATGGGTGCAAGCTACAAAGTGTGCATTCAGATTGGAATACTGCAAAAGTTTGGGGTGGGCTGTGGCTTTGGCTGGGACCCATCTGACTGTTCCATTGTTCGTGAAAAGTTAATTTACCTGGACTGTTCTTGGACACTGTGAATGTTCCATAAGACACAAGAGTCATCCATGACAACAATGAACGGCCAGACACACTGACGTTTGACTCCTAGTTCTTCCAAGCGGTTTCTCTCTAGTTCTAGATTGTGGTAGGAAAGTTCCTTAATAAGGAATCTGGCAGCACCTGGGAGAATACATGGCACAGAACAACTTCTGTAGGACACTAATGAGAACTTTACTGCAGCTACTGTTTTCATGCAAAAAAAGATATAATATTAAAAAAGAAAGCCACCAATATTATACAGCACAGCACCTTGAAAGTTACAAGGTCAGAAACACATCTTAGCATGTGTACATTTTCAAATGAATTTACCAATCCAGGCCCACCTAGGAGGGGTAAGTGGCATCTTCAAATATTATTTATCAGTTTGGCACTGCATAATCTACAGAAAGAAAGATTATATGCTCTTTGGGATAGGGACTATGTAAAAGACAGATATAGGGAAGGTAGAACACACTGGAAAACCAGAGAGGATGATTTAGTGTTGTTGATTTTTCTATTTTTATTACACATGTGGACATCAAGAAAAATGGGGCATTTTAAGAGTACTTAGAACCAAGAGAGGATAGTGGCTTGACCATAGGCGGCGCATGAGTCTTCCGTTTGGGAAGGCTTACGCATGAGCGCCGGAAGCTCCCTAGAATTGGGGGGCCACTGGAGACCGGACCGTGGCCCTGCCCCCACTCTACCTCTTCCCCTGATGCCCCGCCCTTGCGCTACCTCTTCCCACCCCCTGCTTCACCCCCTCCCCAATGCCCCCTGCCCACTGCTCGCTCCTCTCTGCTTCTTCCTCCAAGCTCCCCCCACCCAGTGCTCACTGCTCTGTGCCCCCAGCACCTGCTCCTCTGTGCCTCTTCCCCCGAGGCCTGCCCGCTCCTCTCCATGGTGCGCCTCAGGGCACGAGGCAGAACAGGGGCGGAGTCACAGTCCGGGCACCGGTGGGCCTCTACTTCTAGGGAGCTTCACTTCTAGTGCTCCAAAGGCAGGGGGCCAGCGAGTCTCCACAGGGAGGTGACCCACATCGCATCCATGGCATTTGCCCACCTGCATGGCCAGCCTCTTTTTGGGTAGCCTCCCCCAGCCTCTTATACACACCCCCATGGACTTCACCTTGTGTGAGTTGAGGGAACTCAATCCCTTGTGGGAAGAGTTTAACCTCGAATAGGATTGGACCCAAAGTTCAACTATAATTGACCCTCCTGAACCTACAGCTGCAGTTTCATCTTGTTAAATAGCGACATCACTTGTAAAGTGACTGGACTAGGCATTCAGGCTGCAGTGCTGAAAAGATGAATGCAATTTGCCTACAAATCAGCAGTTCTCTAACTGTGATTTCAAAAGCTGTTGATTAATAGGAAACTGAATCACTGGTGGAACAGGAGCTGCTGGCAGGTTAAGAATGACCATGTAAGAAGGCAACCGGACAGAGGGTTCTGTGGAGTATGGAGGGAATATGACGGAACAGCAGGGAAATGTGCAGGGGCAACGAAAAAAAACAGGCCACAGGAAAAAATATAAAGACATAGGTTGAGAAAGGGCCCAGGGAGCACAGAAGCAAGTGCCAGGAGCAAACAGAGAGAGGAGAACAGAGAAGGGTGTGACTGGGGAGAGAAGAAATGAAGAGCAGAAGCAGATAGCTAGATTAACTGTGTTCAAAAAGGATAAAACAATTATCACATTAAAGGGAGTTAAAAGATATTAAATACTGCACTAATATCCCTTTCTAAACAATCATATGTACGTGACTACTGTAGTTATCACGTTTTATGCGATCATGACCAGGAGAGGCAGGTGTTCAGGGCCAGTGCAACGATGTTTCGCGCCCTAGGCGAAACTTCCACCTTGCGCCCGCGCCCCCTGCCCCAAGCCCTGTAGCGGCTCCCCGAGGCGCCCCCCCCGCGGCAGCTCCCTGCCGCCGCCCCTCCCCTCTCCTCTCCCTCGGCCCAGAGAGCCGTGCGGCAACTCCCCGCCGCCCCCTCCCTCTCCTGGGCCCGGGGAGCCATGCGGCAGCTCCCCACCCCAGCTCACCTCTGCTCTGACTCCTCCCCAAGCAGGCTGCCGCCACTCCATTTCTCCCGCCTCCCAGGCTTGCGGCACCAATCAGCTGTTTGGCGCCACAAGCCTGGGAGGGAGAGAAGCAGAGCGGGGCAGCGTGCTCAGGGGAGGAGGCGGAGCAGAGGTGAGCTGGGGCGGGAAGTGGTTCCCTTGCACAGCGCTGCCGCCCCCCCCCCCGTTACTTGCTCCAGGCAGCCCTCCCCGCGCCCCCCCTACCCCAGCTCACCTCCACTCCACTGCCTCTCCAGAGCACACTTTTGGCCGCCCCCAACCACTTGGCGCCCTAGGCGACCACCTAGTTCGCCTAGTTGTTGCACCTACCCTGCAGGTGTTGAGCTCTGAGTTAGAGAAATCCTGCTTTCAACGTAACACATCGTTAGTGCCTCTTACCAACTCCAGCATTGTTGAACATGCCTGGCAGGACCAGCATGATGTGGTTGGGCCAGTATTTACGGTACAGTGGCATTTCATACTCCTTGACCACTAGGAGGTGAAGGTGACTGATGCCTTCCATAGCATGATAAAGGTTCAAGAGGCCATGCTCATGGCGGCCACTTGAAGGAGTGAAGATAGGACTCTTTACTGCATTCAAATTCTGCTGAAAGATCAAACAGGAAATGGTTAAACTCTAGAAAGACCGTTCGGTCCTGATTGACTCTTTCCATCAGAAGAAACAGAATAGCTCAAGTAACATTTATTTTTATTATTATTTACACCTATGACATGCTAGTTGCTTTCTAGATAGTCAAGATGGGATGGTCCTTGCCCCAAGCAGCTCACAGTCTCAGGAGAGTCCAACACAAAGGTCACGAGAAGACATCAGACAAATAGGAATTTTTTTCAGACAAGCCAACTAGATTCATGGTAGGCAGCCAGAAGGAGGATGTAAGAGGCATACACCCACCTTGTCCGACACAAGAGGGAGACGCATGCTTTCCAGGTGCTTTCCCTGCTTGCTGAAGACAAAGTGGTTCTCCTTGGACTTGGGGATTATAAAATGAAGCTGAACCTCTTCTCCTAACATTGAGGAGGAGAACGTAAATGCATGCAGGGTGGAGTCAGTCATCTGTATTGAAGAGAACAACAGGAGAAAATGGTCAACGCACTAATCAGATAAAGAGGCCACACACCAACACAAACATGTGGCACAGCAATTTCAACTGCATTTTGAAATGATGGAAGCAGCTGGAAACAAATGGAAAATATATTTTCCGATGGTAACTGAAGGTGGCTTTGTTATAGTCACATTTTCCCCTTATCCAGCAGAATTAATTAGGTATGCAGCTTGTCAGTCTAATAATATAATCACCTTCCTGTGGCCCAATTGTGCTCCTGCTGAAGTCAGCGTTAGAAATTGCTCACAAATGTACACAGAGCACTGGAAAATGAGTCAGGAAACAACCTACCCTATCAAAGTCTGCCCAGGACATTCAAAAACATATACACACATACATATATGAGAGAGAGAGAGAGAGAGAGAGAGAGAGAGAGTGTGTGTGAATGGCACAGGCCTATAAATGCTTCTTATAAACATATACCCTACAGAACATGTTTCTATCACAAAATATGTAAAAGGCCAAGCTTTCAGAAAATCTTTGGGATTCACATTACACAGGTATGTAAAATAGATTACCTTTAAATTACTGCCAGTTTCACAATATGATGAAACTTCAGAAAATCACAACAGGTCAGTATTGTAAACACCCCAACAGAACACATTATAATTTATATACAATATATCCACATATTCCAAGCTAGTCAGGGTGCAGTCAAGGGAACCCTTCCTACCTTGTAATCAACTAAAAATAATGAACTACATCAGTCTGCTACAAGTTGTCTGAAAAGCAAAGGAGTAAACCTAAAAGCACTTTCTGCAGAAAAGGCTTGGTGAGCTTCTTCCATTTTAAATTATGCCTCCCTGTTTAGCAATTGATGGCTTTAACTCATTCCTTAAACTGTTAGTCAGAACTGTTACAATAAAATGATCATCCGCATGAGTTAATATCCTTTTCATTCTTCATTTTAAATTCTCCATAAGTGTTTCACTTTCTCTCACGTTTCATTCAGCAAAGCACTTGAACATTTATTGAACTTTAAGTATGGGCTTAAGTCTCTCTGAAGTCCATGGGACTTAACCAATGCTTAATCATGTGCATACACTTTAAGCACATACTTAAGTGCTTTGCCAAATCAGGGCTGAAGTGAGGCCAGCTGAATGACTTCTCTTTATTGTGTGCCTAGTTTTGTGTGTGTAATTATCACAACAACTATATGTGCAATTCAGGCATGCACAAACTGGCATTTAGGTGCATGAATTTTATTTGCATAAGCAAATACCTGACTGAGCATACAGCTGCTTTGACTGCAGGCACACAGCAGGTGGCATGACTTAGGTAAATTAGACAGGCACGTAGACCTTTTGTTGTATCAATAATGTTTTTTCTCTTCTCATATGGTTTATTCCTACTGTTATGATTAACCAATATTTTGTTTTGAAAAGGCTGTCTGGTCACTCTATTCACCACAGACTCCCACAGGGAAGAACTGTAAGTGCCAAGCTCAGATACATCTGTTGAATAACTTCAGTTGATCCACAGGGGGCTGTAACCTAGGGCCTGGTCTGAAAGCAGGAGAATCACATGATTCTACTGCAGGAAAGGTTAAGGCCCAAGGCTTAATACCTGTGGGAGTGCACTCTGAAAGACCACAGAGGGGTTAAAGGTGCAGCTAGTCCCATCACTGAGACACTAACCTGTGCTGCAGGATTAATATCCATGTACTGATGGCACTGCTCACAGTGGTGAAATGTATTATAAGCTGAATATTTGGTCAACATCATGGACACTGTCTCTCTTTTTCTGGGCTCCTCAACTTTGGTTTCTTTGCTTGCTTCTGTGTACAAAGAAGATAAATGACATGAATTTTAAAACAGCCAACAAACATGCAGATAAAATGTAATTCTGTAATCACTTTAGAGAAAAACTGAGCACATCTATAGTGTTTTGTAGGTTAGGCCTTTCCTGAGCATTATGCCCAGTCAAGCCAATGTAAAATCTCTTGTTCTAAGCAGGAAAATGGAACGAACTTTACTGACCTTGTTTTACTCTTGACAATTGTTCTGTGTACACTGGACTCATAGAACCATACTTGGTATCATGAACACTCAGGTCAAAAGTTATTTTACTGAAGATCTCAACGTCAGGCCAGTGGTCATTGCTAGACTGGGTGATCTCACTACTTTCTGTAGAATCTGGAATACATTTTGGGTAAGCAATGGAAGAGAGCATGTGAAATGTGTTTCTTTGATGTCTGTATGTTTGTGCAATTGAACAGGGATTCAAAAATGGAAGAAGTTTCTATGTCAAACATACAAACAAAAACTAAAATATTAACTCAGACTAAGCCATTTCAAAAAAATGAAAATTCCTTGGAAACTAAGCAGGTCTGAATCTCAATGTCAAAGCTTTCATTCCTTTCACCCACCAGAATTTCTAAAGTACCTATCCCTACGGCATCTAGGTTTTGAATAAGGATGACAAAAATGAAGAGTGGTCTCTGTCCAAGAGATATAGTTAATTCTCCAGCCTCTCTTTGATTTAGTCATCAGCTTCTATCTTTCCTTCTCATGTAATCAGGGGACAACCATGCCCCAAAATCTCCAAACCATTGGGCATTACAATTTTTTTTAAACTCAATTATACCAGTTTCTGAGCAGAATCAAACCTTACTCTGTTGAGTGGTTAGTAGAGAACTACACTTTTGAGTGCTGGTACATTGGTGTTAAGGCTTACACGTCAGGAGACACCCAAGGGGATGTCCCATAACCACAACTTTGTTTGTTATTCACTACATAAATTAATATCCTAAATAGAACTTGTTTCTTTAAATAGGTTCATACTTCCGCAGTCTAGTTCCTACAATATGAAAATTATTAATGGATTTGTGTCACCTGATAGTCAACAGAAATTACCATTTTTTCCCCCAACACAAAACTTGTAAACTCATGACGTTACGCAACCTCTCCTAGGAATTTGGTATCTAATTTATAACAAAATCCATCAACAATAGCAAAGTTGCAGAGGAAAAAGCTGCATTATTTAATTGAGCTTGATTGCTTAAAAGAAAACAAAGACAGAGAATGAAGGAAAGAAAGAAAAATACTTTAAAAAACAGTAGGTATAGACATAATAGACAGATCCAGCCTCTTCATGACTTTGATCTATTTTGCCTTTGCAATGTTGTCCAGATGTAGCTTTTCTACATAAAGAAGTGTTCAGCTGATCCATTTAAAATTATATCTAGCATAATAAAAGAGAAGAGTATGTTTAGAGACCTGCCGGAAATCTAGCTACATATTAACATACAAGTTAAAATGACACACCAGTAACACGGTAATGCCAGTTTTAATGTACAAAATGCCTTTATGCTCCCAAGAAACTGTAGTTTTATTTTATGCAGTGTTGTCGTAGCCATTACATTGGTCCTGGGATATTAGAGAGATAAGGTAGGTGAAGCAGTACCTTTTATTGAACCATCTTCTGCTGACCTAAAGAAGAGCTCTGTGTAAGCCTGAAAACTTGTCTCTCTCACCAACAGGAGCTGGTCCAATAAAAGATATTACCTCACCCACCATGTCTCTCTAATTTTCTTTTCATAGAATTGTAGAACTGTGGAACTGGAAGGGATCTCTAGAGATCCAGTCCCCTACAATCAAGGCAGAACTAAGTATTCTCTAGACCATCCGTGACAGGTGTTTGTCTACTCGAACCTGCTCTTTAAAATCTCCAATGACAGAGATTCCACAACTTCCCTAGGCAATTTATTCCAGTGCTTAACTATCCTGACAGTTAGGAAGTTTTTCCTAATGTCCAGTCTAAACCGCCCTTGCTACAATTTAAGCCCATTGCTTCCGTCCTATCCTCAGAGGTTAAGAAGAACAATTTTTCTCCCTCCTCCTTTTAACAACCTTTTATGTACACGAAAACTGTTATGTCCCCTCTCAGTCTTCTCTTCTCCAAACTAAACAAACAATTTTTTCAATCTTTCCTCATAGGCCATGTTTTCTAGACCTTTAATCATTTTTGTTGCTCCTCTTTGAACTTTTTCCAGTTGATCCATATCTTTCCTAAAATGTGGTGCCCAGAACTGGACACAATACTCCATTTGAAGCTTAATCAGCATGAAGTAGAGCAGAAGAAATACTTCTTTTGTCTTGTTTACAACACTTCTGCTAACACAGTGGTCATCAACCGGTAGATCGTGATCTCCGGCCGCTAAAAGTCCAGCAGCACAGCGGGTTTAAGGCAGGCTCCCTGCCTGCCCCAGCCCCACACTGCTCCCAGAAGCAGCTAGCACACCCAAGGCCCCTGGATGGGGCAGCAGGGATCTCCACACCCTGCCACTGCCTGCAAGCACTGCCCCTGCAGTTCCCACTGGCTGGGAACAGAGAACTGAACGAGGGTAGAGAGAGCGAGTGACGGAGGGAGGGGGGATGGAGTAAGCTGGGCAGGGCCTCGGGGAAAGGGTGGGGTAGGTCCTGGGTTGCACTTAAATTCAAAAAGTTATCTAGTGCGTAAAAAGGTTGGAGATCACTGTGCTAACACATCCCAGAATGATGTTTGGGTTTTTTGCAATAGTGTTACACTGTTGACTGATCCCTGAGAGACCCCACTTGATATGCCCTTCTAGCTTGACTGTGAACCACTGATAACTACTCTCTGGGAATGGTTTTCCAACCAGTTATGCACCCACCTTATAGCAGCTCCATTCTATTTTATTAAAGAGAATTTATGCACATGAGGTACTGAGAACTACTACTTAGTACTTACTAGCATTAATCTCTTCTTCATCATACACATCTACCTCCAGTAATCTGATCAGCATGCGAAAGAGAATCCTAAGGAACTGCAAATAAGAGCCAGTTTTTCCCACCTGAAGCAAAAATACAAAACAAAACAAAACCAACCCTCAGAAAATTTAGTATTAAAGCTGGGTTACATTTTAGACAGATGTGTGTTGGGTTTTTTCCTCCTGTTTTGCTATTCCAGTCCTGGGCCAATTCTGATAAGACACTGCCAAACAGGAATACATGCCAACCTATAGCATTAATACACCATCAACAGTGGGACAAATTCTCCTCTCATTTACACTGTCGCAATCCCGCTGACTTCAATGGGATAGCAGTTAACCATTTCTCTATTTGATCCTTTTAACGTAGCTTTATGCCAGCCATGGCTTGTGAGCAGATATGAAAGCATCTTTTAGAGGATAATTCCAAATGCATGCCCTGGAAAGCAGTCTTGGGAACCACTGCTGCTTGTGTCTTGACTTTTAAAGACTAAAACAATGTCCTCGGTTTCTAGCTAACTTTGGCTCTCTTCACCTTCCCTAAAACTCTATACTAACATGACTAGCTAAGATGGGGACAGCTCTCTTACCTGTGGGGGTCCTGTCAGAAGCAGCCGTCGCGGGTGAAAACTCCTTAAGCCTGCACTTTCGCTCTGATTGTTGTAATCTACATGGTGTTGCCTGGCTGTGGTCCATTGCCTGTAGTACAGAGACTGCTCCTCACCGTTCATGTCTTTGGGAAGCAAAGGTCTCAAAGAGCTCAACCAAGACACATCAGCATGAGGCAGAAGAGAAGACGAGGAAGGCAAGTGCCCACTTTTCTGTGAGCCAAGGAGACAATAGGCAGCTTTAGACATGATGACAATGCGTGGCAATGCTGCATGCAGGGTCTTGCACTCCTTGACAGACTGGCTGGGCCACCGGAATGTCCGGGCTACAGATGAAGATGATAATTTAGAAGTGGTGCTGCTTGCCATCTGGTTACCCAGAGAGTCGCACTCTTGTTTTAAGGTCTCTCCAGCAGTGGATCTTGGATAAGTACCTTCATCGACTGAACTAACTGCCACATTCTGAAAGTTAAGGGACACTGGTTGCTTCTGAGATTTGTCTACAGCACTGGAGGAGCTCACGCCATTTTCAGCTATTGAACCTGGTGGAATAAAGCAGGAAATAAACAAACAAACAAACAACCCATTGAGACTGCTTAGCAAATACAAACTAAGGTGTGAATGCTGTCTGATGCAACTTTAAGATTGCAAATATTTCTGTTCAGCAAACGCTACGGTGCCTAGAAATCCTCTACCGGTTGAAGTTCATGTAACTCTACTGAAGTCAATAGAATTACAGGGTTATGCCTCAGCTGAAGGATCTGGACCTATATATCTTCACCATAACCAAGGGAAAAAAAACCTTCTACCAAGTCAAAGGTATCAGTAGCACTGCCTTCTTAACACCAGAATACATTCTCTCCTATGGGCCGTGTTCACATTTTGGGACTAGAAAAGGTAAGTCAGCCTTAAAGTTAGCATATGTGGGGAAGACAATAGTTGGCAAAGGCCCCACTCAACAGACTAAAGGCAGGAAAACTGATAGGGAGAGGGAGGGAGAAGGGGATGACAGTAGAAGGACACATGGTAGGGAGGGTTGAGATTTTGCCCTGGGAAAAGTTTCTAAATTTCACCCAGTAAAACGATTCTTTGGAGTGCCTCCCCTAGCTGGGTTGAGGCCTCTGGCCACACCCAGTTACCTCCACAGGGTTGGCCCAGTTCAGGCCTGAGCCTCTTAGTCCTTGGAGTGGGCGTCACCCTTACCTACTTTGTTAAGGGTGGGTAAAAGCAAAAGTTCAGACTCAGAACAAGTCCCTCCTGGGATCAACGAAAAGCAAAAACGGCTATTGGAGCTTTACTGGAGTCTTTACGGGCAGGTAGCCAGGTCAGTTTCTCCCTAACCGGGCTTACCTCTGGGTTCATTGGACTCCTCACAGAGCTCAGGAATCTCTAGCATGGAAGTTCCTTTTTCTGCTTCAGGAGCCACTCCCTTCTCAGGGCTTCCCTCTTGCTGACTGCACCTTCCTCCTTTTAAAGCCTTGTTCCCTACCATGCATGATTTGGTAGGGCCAGAGGGGTGGGGTTACCTTAGCACAGAGCCTGCCTAGCCCCTTGCCTGTCAGTGCAGGGTTTATACTCAGCATCACATATCCATCACCCAAACTGTAAGAGGGAAGGATCCCTGTACCTTATGCCTATATTCAGGGCCAGCTCTAAATGTTCTGATGCTCTAAACAAGCAAATGTCCATCCTTTGTAGCACACAGCTACTTCCTCAGAGTTATTGAACACTGTGATATTCCTAATATTGTACACTGGTAATTTTATTTATTTGGATGTTTAAGATCTTCAGATTCCCCCAAAGCTCAAGGTGTAGTGACAAGTAAAATTATACTTAAAATAATCACAACTGGCTCACAAGGCTACATTAACTGAACTTCCCAACCTAGTCCCTTCCCCTCACCCTAGTCAGGGAAAGCCTGGGAGAACAGAGAGGGGCCTTTCAGTGTGATGTGGCATGAGACTTGAAATTCTCAGGTATGTAAGATGTTGCAAACCATGTCTTTATTCTCTAATCTGAAATCAAACATAGCTAATCGCTGACATTTTACTTGATGCTTCAATGTTTGTGTTCAAATTCTTACAAAATGTAGGTCAAGCATTATGCTCCAGAGCAACTCTAAAAGCAATGACTGACCTGAGGTTCCAGTGACCGCACTGCTGTTACTCTGAGGTCTCTCCAAGTCTATCAACAGTTCATCAGAGTCATTCTCACTAATATTAGCCTTCTCGTGCTCCTTCTCACTCAGGTCAAGAGCTACAATAGACCCTCGAATTGCCCCCTTTGAGACATAGCAGCATGCCAGACCTACTTCTTGCTCTAAGGCAGTGCGAGTTAAATAGCTTGAGTCAATAAGTCGGAGGTCGCAGTATTTCAATGACCTAGAGAAACAAACCCAAGAAAGATGATGTTTTATATTTTCTGGCCTTCGAAGAGTCACTCTCAGTATTAATTGTAAACAGCTTATACAATGTCTATTTGCAATTCCATTAATCACTGGAAATATAATTAGTTTAAAATACTCAGCACATGAGCTGTGTTCCTTGATACTTAGTACAGCTATTCAGTTCATTATACAATGTAGAACCTCCCACTAGTACTTTATCTTTCACAAAGCCATTTTTTCTTTTCACCAAGGAAAAACTTTACCAAAAAGAAAGTCTTCTAAAACAGCATCTTTCATGCAACATTAACAGCAAGATTGTTATTTCCAGTCAGAAGCTGAAAGTTTTACATTTGTTCTTACAAACATGTGACTGTTTTTCAGACATTTGCACTGTACAACAGTTCAAACAGTACCTAGGGAAAGTTTCTCCTAGGGTGTCCTTGCCAGTCAGGATAACAATACAAGGCAGGCCTTCTAAATCCTGATAGGTACGAGGGACCCAATCCTCCTGTTCATTTCCCCTCCAAGCCTGCAAAAAGAGAATATTAAATCAAGTCTGGGTTCCATTTTTTAAACTTTAATTTTAACTCAGTACTGTGGGTCCTATTTTTGTTCTCTGCACATTATTCATTATATCAACATCCAACAGGGGGGACAATCTAAGAGCAATTGTGAATTTTGCATAGTAGCCAACTGCCAGCAAAACAATAAAAGCATAACCAAGGGCATGTTACTGAGTTAGTAAAGTATACCTGGGTGTGGCATCTGTCCTAGATTTCTTTTTTGAACAGACACAAGATGTCTGAAAGCAGTTTATGGCCAAGGGGAATAATTTCCCCTATTGTATGAAAAAGGATTCAGAACTACTTCAATTTTTGCTTTACTCTTCTACTTAAGGGAACAGAAGTACACTGAAGGCTTGTCTATACAAACAAACACTACAGTGTTACAGCTGCAGCCACTGTGCTGCTTTAGCATGGACACTACCTATGCTGATGGGAGGGGTTCTCCCATCAGCGTAAGTAATCCACCTCTCCAAGATATGGGATGCAGGTCGACAAAAATTATTCTGTCAACCTAGCACTGTCTACACTCGGTCAGCATTTTCTTTTATACACCCCTAAGAGACGTAGCTATGCCAATATAAGTTCCCCTAAGGGGTAAATCTTAGATTTTATGCATGGACTCCGGGGCAAAGAATCCTCACATGTGGATCACTTCATGGCTGAGCCTTCTGGGCTTCACACTCTCCCCTCCACAGAGTGAAATGGCTGGTAGTTTCAGCCCCAGCTCCGCCCATCCCCCAATCCCTGTGTGAAATGGGGCACAATGATCCCCGCAGAGCATAGCTCTGTTATGTGTATTGGGTGCAGCCTCCCAGGATCTCGCTTCACATCATGCAGCAGAAGCTTGTTGGTTCTGCTGCATACTGTGTGCCCTGAACCTCTTGAGAATGGAGGCCAGATGTGGCCATATAGGCTTTACAACTTTAAAGCAACGGTTTAAATGGAAGCCAGGCCAAAAGTAAAACCTAGCATAAAGTTTTTATAATCTAGTGGGTGTATATTGTCTGGATAGTAACTAGTTATTGTTTATAGAGAGAGGTGGAGAAAATCCACTGTGTCACCACCAAAGAAGGTTCTACAACAGAAGGGTTTTTTTAAGGTTCTACAACAGAAGTTTACAGATATTAGTTCTCAAGCTGTATTTCCACAAGTGATGCTGTTTGCTCATGTACAGAGCCATCTTGGTATAAGGTGCACTGATATATAAAGGATGAAATCGCTGTATTAAAATAAAAAGAAAAACATATACAAGGCATACTAATTTCAGCATCTATTATTTATTACAAGTCAAAGGCAACTGCTTTAACGGGAAGAGAAAAAGAACTATTCTGCCTCTGCAAATGCTGAAATCACAGTATAACATTTAAGTGCAAAAGTGAAGGCTAAAATCTAGCTCCTATTGCCAATATGCTATGGGTACCATTTGAGAAAATTGATAACTTAGATCAGTTAGATCACTGGTCAGTCAGACAAGGTTATCAGCTAGGAACCTCTGCACCAGTGTGTCTTCTCTTCATAAACACTAGCTGGAGACTCAAAATGTTCTTTTCTGGATGATTTTAAAGATGAAGGTCTTTCTCACTGTGGAAGGACAAATGAAAATTAAGCCTTGATGCTTTGGAATCAATACTTATTAATACTGCAGAATATTATTAAAGCGTTTCCTGCATCTTCTTAATGATGGATGAAGAATCAACTCTGAATGAGATATTTATAACTTGGCCTTGCAAATCTTCATGGAAATTTACCAGCTGAGGCACAAAATCTGCTTTGCTGACTGAACCAGGAATACGATTAAAAAAACCCAAAAAACAAAAATCAAACCAGTAATATTGTAATTGCTCATAAAAAAAAGGATTCTACTCCTGGAACTAGGGGGCTGGCAGAAATCTGCAAGGCTGATATTAATTTACATAGATGTATCTTAAGAGGGCACCTAGTTATACGCAAGCTCTGTGGAACAAGGAGGATGTTCTGTATAGCAAGGAGGAACTTTTCAATGACATTTTCCACCCAGCTTTTCTCTATTCTCCTTCTGTATATGATATTTGCTCTCTCTCTTCCTTCACAAATGTCATGTATTATGAGTAATTTCTTCTCAGGCAAAAAGAACAGGCTTAAAAAGGAAACACTCTATAGTAGATCAATGACTCAGTATGGTGTCCTGCTTTTTAAAATTTTCCACTGTGTAAAACCTATGATTAATGTTTTTCCCCTCAGGGTTAGGAGTAGCACATCTCTTCTACTCTAGTTCTATTTACTTTCCCTATCCCATCAGCCTGCTGCTTTTGGCACCCTCTGTGCACCATATTTTTGGGAACAATACAAATTGTTCTGACTACTTACCCACCTCTCTGTATTAGCTCAGTTAGCAGGTTCAATGGCAGAAATGTACTGTCCTATTCAGCAGGATTCAAAGATGTACAGAGCAAGGTGATGTATTTACCCTGTAGCACATAACCAACTTTGGAGGTTTCTGAGAAAGTGCAGGAAAGAACACTGGAAAAACTGGGACCAGAGGAAGGAAAGCAACACCATCTGGATCAAAAACCTCACCGACAAGATCAAATCCAGTGGGTTTATGTCTTTGGGCTTTGTTTGTTTTGTTTCCTTCCAAGGTGAGGAATCAAAGAGCAGACCAAGTCACTGAGGCTAGGACTGAAAAGTCATATAAGTAGTAACTAGAGTAGCACCAGATCATCAGCACACAGCTACTGCCAATCCTGTGCTGCGCTGCTAAGCACTGGTACCTTGATGCTTAGGGGAAGGACAGAGTTAACTCCAAGCTGGTGCCACTAAAAGATACTCCACAAATTGGTCCTTCCTGGTCCCATTGAAGTCAATGGCAAAGCTCATATTGATTTTGATGAAGCCAGGATTTCACTCATAGTTCTTAAAAGAGGAAACTCAATATCCCAAAGCTGCTCTCTCATTCATCCAAAAAAAGATAAGAAAAAGGGGAGGTTACTTAACTGTTCTGTAACCAGAGATCTTCAAGATGCATGGTCCCTATCTATATTCCACTCTGGGTACACATGTGCACCATGTGCCTGAGATCAGTTTTCAGCAGTGTTCATTGGTCCACACCTGCGCCACTCACCTCTTCATGTTCTGATTTGAGGGCATAAAGAACAACATGAACCAATCACCTCTCCAGTTCCTACCGCAAATCAAGTCATGATCTCAAGCAGAGGGGAAGGAGGGCAGGTAGTGCAATACAGATAAGGACCACAATCTCAAAGAACTCTGGTTACAGAACAGGTAAATAACATCCCTTTCTTCTTCAAGCGCTGGTCCCTGTATGGGTTTTACTCTGGGTGTCTGATGAACAGTATCTATTGTTAGGTTTCAGAGTAGCAGCCGTGTTAGTCTATATCTGCAAAAAGAAAAGGTACTTGTGGCACCTTAGAGACTAACAAATTTATTTGAGCATAAGCTTTCGTAAGCTACAGCTCACTTCATCGAATGCATTCAGTGTTTATATACACAGAGAACATGAAACAATGGGTGTTACCATACACACTGTAACTAGAGTGATCCGGTAAGGTGAGCTATTATCAGCAGGAGAGCCGGGGGGAGGGGGGCGGAGGGTTGGGGAGGAGGGGAGAAAACCTTTTGTAGTGATAATCAAGGTGGGCCATTTCCAGCAGTTGACAAGAATGTCTGAGGAACAGTGGGGGAAGGGGGAGAATAAACATGGGGAAATGGTTTTACTTTGTGTAATGACCCATTCTCTCCCAGTTTTTATTCAAGCCTAAGTTAATTGTATCCAGTTTGCAAATTAATTCCAATTCAGCAGTCTCTCATTGGAGTCTGTTTTTTTGTTGAAGAGTTGCCACTTTTAGGTCTGTAATCGAGTAACCAAAGAGACTGAAGTGTCCTCTGACTGGTTTTTTAATGTTATAATTCTTAACGTCTGATTTGTGTCCATTTATTCTTTTACGTAGAGACTGTCCAGTTTGACCAATGTACATGGCAGAGGGCCATTGCTGACACATGATGGCATATATCACATTGGTAGATGTGCAGGTGAACGAGCCTCTGATAGTGTGGCTGATGTGATTAGGCCCTATGTTGGTGTCCCCTGAATAGATATGTAGACACAGTTGGCAATGGGCTTTGTTGCAAGGATAGGTTCCTGGGTTAGTGGTTCTGTTGTGTGGTTGCTGATGAATATGGAAGTCAGTGCGAGCACAAGTTGGAAACAGACAATTAGAGCGGTACCCAGACAAGCGTCCGCTGCCGAGGCCTGAACTATGGCATAACATCTGGAAAAGGTATGCATCAAGTTCCATGCAACAGTTTTGCAGATTTTGCCAACAGGAACATCTTTCAACGAGGCTATTAGAGCTCACTCCACCAGAGCCCAGACAGCTTGCACACCTTGTGGTGGTCTAGTATTGGCTGCAATCTCGCAGCACAGCAAGATGCATCCAGAGATCCATTTAGAGAGCTTTTGGGATGATACCGCTACCATTCTCATCCATTCTGCTAACAAATAACCTCAGTAATTATCTGAATGATTTTGCTCTATGCAGACAGAAAGCCACTGCTCTGCAGACATCTGTCTTAATTAGAAGTGTGTAGTTTTAGAAAGAAGGTAGGTAAGTTAATGGTTTGAGTGAGGAGAATGTCCAAAATGGCTCTGAGTATAAATTTAGGATGCAGTCTCAATGTGATGCTATCTTTGTGTAAGACCATGTATGGTTGATCTGCCATAAGAGCTCCTAGTTCTCCACCAAAAGACAAACTTTTATGGAGAGATGGCATAGTAAGCAGGTTGCCAATGGTTCAAAGAGAGCTTTTGTAAGCACTGATAAAACAAAATTAAAGGTCCCACATTGGAGTTGGTTTTGCTTACAGATGGAAATGTCTGAAGGAAGCCTTTGTGAAAGTGGATCATTACAGGATGGGCAAAAATGGAGCAGTTATCAATCAGGGTTGATAGCTGACAAGAAAACATGTATTGAGAGTCCTGTGGTCTTCAGGGATAGAAAGTAGTCCAGGATACCAAATATGTCTGATTCTGCTGGAAAAGGGTGGTGATTATGAGCCCAGATAAAAAATCATTTCCACTTGACTGCACAACGTTTTCTAGTAGACTCCTTTCTACTATTGTTGAGAATAGCCAAGATATCTCTCCAACATGCACTCTCGAGACTTGATGCCCATCCAAATAGGCTGACAGCTATAATAAGCCTGGACTGAATTGACTGATTCTGCCTTTGTGCTGTGTCAAAAGGTCTGGGAAGATCTGGAAGGTGATGTTTGGATGAGCCGACAACTGAGGAGACTCGGAAACCAACAGTACCTGGGCCACTTGGGAGCGATCTGTATCATGCATGCCTTGTCCTGCCAGATTTTCCTCAGGACTTCAAGTAATAAGGGGATGGTGGAAAGGTGTACATTGATTGCCTAATCAGGAAAACAGAAGCACATCTCCCATGGAGTTCAGACCCAAGGCCCTCCTAGAGCAGTAGTTCACACATTGTGTTCTTGTGGGACACCAACGATGGAATACTGTCTGTATCGCTGAGTTATGAAGCTCTTGAGAGAAGCATCTTTTGAAGCTCTCCCTTGGGGCACTGTGTACTCCCAGAATGTGACAGAGTTATCTTATGTTTAATACACCAGTTCCAGAGTTTTACATCTTCTACACAGAGAGGGGTGGATTGCTCCGCCCTGTTTGGTTATATAGAATACTGTGGCGAGAATGTATGAAGGGGAGAAACTGTCTGGAAGCCGCCCGGACTGCTCTCAGTTTGAGCTGGTTTATGTTCATTTTGGTTTCTTTTCTGACCATATCCCTTGCCTCAAGTGTTCACCCAGGTGTGCACCCCATCCAAACATGGAGGCATCTATGATGAGAGCCTTCTGTAGTAAAGTTGGAGAGAATGGGACTCTGTCACACCCTGTGCCCCACGTTCACCACTTTTATATGGTTATGATATAGTTTGTATATAGCATGCCTTGTGAGGTATCATTTGAAACTCAATCTTCTGAATATCATTGTCCTGTATCAACATTGCACATGGAGCTATTTGACATTTTACTATATGATTGTTACTGAAATATGCTCTAGTTCTGGGTGAGTAGACTGAGGGAAGCCAGACCTGTAGACAGTGAAGATGCAGTCTCGCGAATGGGGTTACATAAGTACATGACACCACGTGACCCAGGAAGATGAGAGGAGCAGATCTGCATCTGAGAGCTCTGTCTGAGTTGTGCAGCAAGTTGTTTGATAGCCTGGAAAGTGTCCTGTGGGAGGAATGCCTTGGTTGTGTTCGAGTCCACCGTCTCTCCTATAAAATCTGTGGACTAGACTGGCATCAAAGTGGACTTTTCAGTGTTTGTGCACACTCCTAGCAACTGCAGGAGGTTGATCAGGCCCTTTGTTGCTGACAGCGTCTCTTGGTAGAAATCCCCTGTTAGTAACTAGTTTTATGGGTAGAGGAAGACTGAAAACGGAAATAAGCTGCCACACCCAATGATCTAAAACGATATTTACAAGTTGAAAGAGAAGAAGAATCTTCAAGAACCCTGGAGAATTTCCATCTCAGATCACGCAGTGGTATGAAGGAACTGGAGAGGGGGTCGCTCTGCACCAGACTGCCCCATATGCCCTCAGATCAGAACAGGAGGAGGCAAATGGCGCAGGCATGGATCAGTGGACACTGCTGAAAAAATTTCCAGTCTCAGGTGCATGTGCGCATGTTTCCCCACAGGGGAATTCACATAGGGATCAGCACACTAAGAAGAACTGACAGCTCTTACTAGGGGCAGCCCCACAAGCAGCTGTCCCCACCACAAAATAAAGAAAAAAATGAACAGTGAGGAAACTAAAACAGACTTTAACCGCAATTTTGCTGCCCCAAGTATAAAACATAAAGGGGAAGGGTAGATCCACAGAGCCGTGCCCTAGGAATACTAGGCATTACATTTGCTAGTTATCCAACATATCTGCACAGCTGATCACCACCAGAGGGAAGATGAGTGGTGTGAGACAGCACTTATGCTGATGCCAGGAAGGTGACCCACCTTAACCCCTGCACATACAGTTCTCCTCAAGGATGGAGTAAAGAAAGCACTAGTCTCCACTGTGACCTGAGGCCTCCCAAGAGACAGGATCCTCTCCCTACCCCTTCCCCCCCCCCAACAGAAATGAGTGAGATATTGTGAAAGCACGGATATACATACCCTAGGGAACTTTCTTCAATCTCTGTTCTCCCTTTTCTTGCCTCCCCCCACTGCACAAACACCAGGGAAGCCAGAGTCTGGTGGGGGTGGGGGGAATAGAGACAACCATCAGAGTGGAGGACAAAGGGAGGAAAGAGAAGGTAACTGCTTCTTTTCGTTTCTTTATTAATCCTTCCCTTTTCTCCGTATGAAAATTTTAAGAGCAAAGTACCAAATATGAAGAGAGAAACAAAATGAAGTTGGAGAGAGGAAAAGTCAGCAAAGAACAAGAGAACTGAAGAGAAAAGAATGGTATTAGAAAGAAAAGGTATAAAATAATGATATTAAATATAGAAAAACAGAAAATGGGAAAACAGATACTGAAGAAGGCACATGAAAGATACACCAAGATGTAAAGGAGAAGGGGACAAGTGATGCTCCATTTGAAGAGACTGTGATATCAAAATGGCTAAAAGACTCATATGTGTTTGATTTTACATCAGTTGCAACAATGGACAAATTAGTGTAGGAGGAAAGTGGGGGAGGGGCAGCAACGCTTGGCTGTGAATGGGATGTGCTCCGGAGCTCTGCATTTATACACGTGGGGGAGACAGGGAAACACCCTCCATTTCTTATATCCCCAGCCAGGATAGGATATGTCTACATAGCAACTAGACACCTGAGACTGGCCCATGCCAGCTGACTTGGGCTGTGAGGCTGTTTCATTGCCCTGTAGATGTCTGGGTTCAGGCTGGAGCCCCGGCTCTAGGACCCTGTGAAGAGGGAAGGTCCCAGAGCTTGGGCTCCAGCCCAGGCCTGGAAGTCTGCACAGCAATGAAACAACTCCACAGCCCAAACCCCATAAGCCTGAGTCAGCTAGGATGGGCCAGCACCAGGTTTGTCTTTGCTGTGTAGACATATCCTTAAAGTTTGGAATGAATTAGAATTCGTGATTTGGAAGCAAAGGGAGGGAGTGCATGTTTACTGCCCGTATGCACGTTTCAGCGCTGGTATTGGGTTTTTCCAAGCACCTGACATGAAATAAGAAAACAAATTTGAGGCCCTGAAGTTTTGTTGGCTTCCAAAAACATTTCGTCTTCCACCATGTGGGAGAGGAGTGAGAAAGTCATTTGGAGGTTCTCAAGCCTGGTCTTTTCGTTCTCCACTTGACTGTGGTTCTCCACTCAGTTTAATACAACTACAAGGATTCCCTTAAGCATCAGCTGCCACATTAGCAGTTTTGATCTTGATTCCTACTGAGGCCCATGCGCTGCTGTGGCACACAGGGGCTACAAATGGCAACAGGCCAATGGAGAATTCGCATGACACAGGTTGTGTAGGATCGCTATTACAGGGTTTTAAAGGGGTGGAACCAGCCTCTAGGAAATACTCCTGGCATAAGGGTGTTCCCTGGGTGGCACTGAGCTACTGAAGCAGCTTTACATTGTCCCCATTGCAGCTTCTGGGAATGTATTGTGAAAGGTTAGGGTTGCAACCAGCATGAACTGCACTTCTGCTAATTTTTTCTCCGGAACAGTCCTTCAAGGAGGCTGTTGCAGCCAGGCCTAGGTTAAAGCAATCTCAGTGTTTAAAGTGCTCTTCCTGTGCCAAGAGCAACTTGGCTAGAATGGCAAATGTCGCCCTTAGGATCCAATTGTATATGGCTGTATATCACTGAATGTCTTGCAAAGTAAAACAAGTCAGAAGAAGAACCTTTGAGCTTAAAGCAGGGACTTGGACCAGATAACCCAGGAAATTCCTTTCCACTTTAATATCTACAATTCTATAAAAGGTAGTCACTCTCCAGTAGTTTCAATATGGGTGGTAAAGTCAGTGTGGGAGATAGACTTTGCTACTAGCATCATGCACTTGTAAATACGGAGTAGCTAAACAGTGTCATGCACTTACAAATACATACTAGCTAAAGAAATCAAGGTCCTAACCAATGTTTTTCGTGTAGTGCACATCAAGTTGCAAAGAGGCGGCCTTTGCCATGCAATGGACTGAGAAAAGAATTAATTCTATGTCTATCAGAATACTTTACCAGCTATAGGCAGGGTAGACAATGGTTGTAAGGACAGAGTTGTTGACAGATAAATGGACAGAACAGAATTAGTTCATTTGGTGGGATTTAAGCTTGGCTCTCAGAGAGTCAAGGAAGTAACCAATCTGGTTTTTAATGAAGATTGTTTCATACTGTTTGTTATTCAACTTGGAAAAGTTAGATAACATGCTATCTTTTACTTCTAGGACCAACAACAACTTAGTATTTTTTCCTGCACCTTAAAATGGTTATGATGACCGAAAGTAGACTACACCCACACAGAAAGAACTATACTAAATATGCCCCTTTTCCATGTAAGATCTAACACATATGTCCATAAATGTGTAGGTACACACAAGATTTTTACTAGAGCCCTGCAGTGGGACTGGGATCCCACGGGTCCTGTAGGACCAGCTGTCATAGTAGCGGAAGTGGGATAAAAATTCAACAAACTATGTGGGAGAGGGTGGGAGAAGATATTAAGTGGTGAGATGGGATTAAAAATTAGTCCCTTACAGGGCTACAACATCATTTACACAAGTTACAGTCTTGCACAGAAACATTTAATTCCTACTAACCTTTAATCGTGTCACAAAGTGCTTAGCAACAGTAAATTCTGAAGCTGGGTTCCCAAGAAGGATCTCAAAACGATACTGCAGACCTAATTTGTCTCTCACTTCTTGTAACCTCTCTCTCGCCAGCATTGCTAACTGCACGGAGGGAACTCTAATGATAAGCATATGGCCGCAACCATTCCTATTCTTTCCTGGTGCAGTGATGAGGTCATCCATTATGCTGAGTGTCTCAGGGGTGCTGTGGTCTCTGAGGGAGGCCATGGTTGTGAGAGCCATCAGAGCTTCAGAATACTGCTGAATAAGAAGGTAGCAGCGAATCACCATGCTGTGCAGCCTGGGGTACCTTCAAAGGATTACAGTTATATGTTGGTCAATAAATATGTTCAATAAAATCATTACACGAAAGTCACCTCAGACACAAGCAGGCCTGGATGGCAAGAAAAAGGAGCTCATTTTATGTGTAGTACATAAATACAGAAATCCTCAACCTCTATTAACAATTATGAGCTATAAGTGCATCATATTATTTTTATAGGCATATATGGCACGTACAACTATGGAAGAAGGTACAGTCTAATTCAAACACTGTTAATATCAGTACAAACACATATAGCACAGGCTGATGATCCAGTCTCACTTAATTGTCCACTTTTTTCCCCCCCTTTTATCAAGTTTTGTAGAAGAAGGGAGTTTTGGGGTGGGGTGGGGCAGATATAAACTTACACCACTCATCCAATTCATGAAAAGACTAGACTTGCCTATGTGGTAGTGCAGGAGCACACTTTGTTGGATCTCAGCCACGGGCAAACTAAGAGTTTGGCTTTCAAGCAAGACGGTAACAGTCTTTTTCTCATGTTGGAGCTAAATTCAGTGACTATAAATCCAAACAAGTAGGACCAAATACTAAGAAAAAGTGAAAACCTACGGAACTAAGTGAAAACCATCCTATGTCTAGTCATTTTAA
Source organism: Lepidochelys olivacea (assembly GCF_965140295.1). Classification (NCBI taxonomy): domain Eukaryota; kingdom Metazoa; phylum Chordata; order Testudines; family Cheloniidae; genus Lepidochelys; species Lepidochelys olivacea. Next base: position 83,527,813 of record NC_140412.1, read on the forward strand.
CAATCTACTACTATATTTAATAAACATGGAAATATAATAGGAGTAAAAGTTGGTTTGAACAATCACAAATGACAACATATACAGACAGCATGCTGCATGGATGAGATCAGCAGTGTTGAAAATGATAGTACTGCCTTATTTCCTGTGATTAGCTTTTCTTGTCTATATGTGACAACACATCCAGCCTCGACTCTGTGGAACTGGATTGCTTTGCTGCCTATAAGGGGATATGGAGCCATTGTGAGTTATAGTCAGGTCCTGGTCAGCACACACCAAAAGTTGTCACTGTAAAGAGGCTGTTCTGTGACCCACATGAAATTTGTTGAAATTCTCAGTTCATTTGCTAGTGGATGGTGTCCACATCTGGCAAACTTCTTTTCACTCTCTGCAGAGAAGCCACAGCATAGAAAATGAATTACCCACTCAGCCTTCTAGGTCAGGACTAAGGCAAAATGGTAAAACAGAATGGGCAAGCCTGGACCGCCACTGCTTATGCCGTATTGATTACTTGGATAAGCAGAGGACTTCAGTTTGTAAGGCTATCAATCTGACACCTTACATCATCATTAAATTCATTATGAAATTAAAAAATGGAACAAACCCCTGGAATTCCAGTATCAAGGGGCTGTCCAAATTCCAAAAGCACCATGTTTAAGCCTAAATAGACTGGTGCATTTTTGGAACTCTGTAACTGAAATGCCAAAAAAGTTGTAACATCTACATTTGGTTTATTCCAGGTTGTGCACATGTAAGAGTTGTGAGACAATGCTAACTTGAAGCAGGATCCATTATTCTAACTTCCTAGAGGATTACACTAGATAAAATTGAAAAATATGAAGAAAATATCTGTGTGAACGTTGACCCTTCTACCAAATACCTAGTGTTGCATATTGATCCGATTCCATTTATGACAGAGTAACTGAATGCCAACTATAAGTAGTACATGTTTGGACCAAATTTTCAATATTGGCCAGCTAAATTGCACTCACATTTGCATCTGTAAATTTTTGAGGCAAGAGGCAAAAGTGAGGCAGCCAGTTTTTAATATATGGCACTTAAAAGATACCCAGTTAACAAATTAAAGTGTTTGTTCAGAATGCTACCTAACCATTTCCTGACAACCAGGAGTGGTAGCCATGTTAGTCTGTATCAGCAAAAAGAACGAGGAATACCTGTGGCACCTTAGAGGCTAACAAATTTATTTGGGCATAAGCTTTCGTGGGCTAAAGCCCACTTCATCAGATGCATGCAGTGGAAAATACAGTAGGAAAATATATATACACACACACACACACACACGAAAAAATTGGTGTTACCATACCAACTCTAACGAGACTAATCAGTTAAGATGGGTTATTATCAACAGGAAAAAAAAACTTTTGTAGTGATAATCAGGATGGCCCATTTCCAACAGTTGGAAGAAGGTATGAGCAACAGTAGGGGAAAAATTAGCATGGGGAAATAGTTTTTACTTTGTGTAATGACCCATCCACTCCCAGTCTTTATTCAAGCCTAATTTAATGGTATCCAGTTTACAAATTAATTCCAATTCCAATTCTGCAGTTTCTTGTTGGAGTCTGTTTTTGAAGTTTTTTTGTTGGAGAATTGCGACATTTAGGTCTGTAATTGAGTGACCAGGAAGGTTGAAGTGTCCTCCGACTGGTTTTTGAATGTTATAATTCTTGACGTCTGATTTGTGTCCTTTTATTCTTTTGCGTAGAGAGTGTCTGGTTTGGCCAATGTACATGGCAGAGAAGCATTGCTGGCACATGACGACATATATCACATTGGTAGATGTGCAGGTGAATGAACCTCTTATGGTGTGGCAGATGTGATTCAGCCCTATGATGGTGTTCCTTCAATAGATATGGGGACAGAGTTGGCAATGGGCTTTGTTGCAAGGATAGGTTCCTGGATTAGTGTTTTTGTTGTGTGGTTGCTGGTATTTGCTTCAAGCTGGGGGGCTCGCTGTAAGCGAGGACTGGCCTGTCTCCCAAGATCTGTGATAGGTTGTACATCCTTGATGATGCGTTGGAGAGGTTTTAGTTGGGGGCTGAAGGCGACGGCTAGTGGCGTTCTGTTACTTTCTTTGTTGGGCCTGTCCTGTTGTAGGTGACTTCTGGGTACTCTTCTGGCTCTGTCAATCTGTTTTTTCACTTCAGCAGGTGTGTATTGTAGTTTTAAGAATGCTTGATAGAGATCTTGTAGGTGTTCGTCTCTGTCTGAGGGATTGGAGCAAATGCAGTTGTATCTTAGAGCTTGGCTGTAGACAATGGATCATGTGTTGTATCCTGGATGGAAGCTGGAGGCATGTAGGTAAGTATAGCAGTCAGCAGGTTTCCGGTATAGGGTGGTGTTTATGTGACCATCGCTTATTAGCACTGTAGTGTCCAGGAAATGGACCACTTGTGTGGATTGGTCTAAGCTGAGGTTGATGGTGGGATGGAAATTGTTGAAATCATGGTGGAATTCCTCAAGGGCTTCTTTTCCATGGGTCCAGATGATGAAGATGCCACCAATGTAGTGCAAGTAAAGTAGGGGCATTAGGAGACAAGAGCTAAGGAAGTGTTGTTCTAAGTCAGCCATAAAAATGTCAGCATACTGTGGGGCTATGCGGGTACCCATAGCAGTGCCGCTGACTTGTATATATTGTCCCCAAATGTGAAATAGTTGTGGGTGAGGACAAAGTCACAAAGTTCAGCCACCAGGTTTGCCGTGACATTATTGGGGACACTGTTCCTGATGGCTTGTAGTCCATCTTTGTGTGGAATGTTGGTGTAGAGGGCTTCTACATCCATAGTGGCCGGGATGGTGTTTTCTGGAACGCCACTGATGAATTGTAGTTTCCTCAGGAAGTCAGTGGTGTCTCGAAGATAGGTAGGAGTGCTGGTAGTGTAGGGCCTGAGGAGAGAGTCTACACAGCCAGACAATCCTGCTGTCAGGATGCCAATGCCTGAGATGATGGGGCATCCAGGATTTCCATGGATCTTGGGTAACAGATAAAATACCCCTGGTTGGAGTTCTAGGGGTGTGTCTGTGCAGATTTGTTCCTGTGCTTTTTCAGGGAGTTTCTTGAGCAAATGCTGTAGTTTCTTTTGGTAACTCTCAGTGGGATCAGAGGGTAATGGCTTGTAGAAAGTGGTGTTGGAGAGCTCTCTAGCAGCCTCTTGTTCATATTCCAACCTATTCATGATGACGACAGCACCTCCTTTGTCAGCCTTTTTGATTATGATGTCAGAGTTGTTCCTGAGGCCGTGGATGGCATTGTGATCTGCACGGCTGAGGTTATGGGGCAAGTGATGCTGCTTTTCCACAATTTCAGCCCGTGCATGTCAGCAGAAGCACTCTATGTAGAAGTCCAGTCTGTTGTTTCGACCTTTAGGAGGGGTCCACACAGATTCCTTCTTTTTGTAGTGTTGGTAGTTGCTAATTTTTCCCCTACCATTACTCACACCTTCTTGTCAACTGTTTGAAATGGGCCATCCTGATTATCATTACAAAAGTTTTTTTTCTCCTGCTGATAATAGCCCACCTATCCATCTTCCTACTGTATTTTCCACTGCATGCATCTGATGAAGTGGGCTTTAGCCCACAAAAGCTTATGCCCAAATAAATTTGTTAGTCTCTAAGGTACCACAAGTACTCCTCGTTCTTTTTGTAGTTACACTGTGACATTGTCTCTGTCCATTTATTATATGGCATGTAACCTTGGATCATGGTTAGGAACAATTCAAAACTCTTATTATTTACCTTTCTAAGAGTGTGTTCACCATTTTTTCAAAGTTTTCATCACATCTCAGCAGAGGACTTGTGATTCCCCATTGTAGAGATTTGCTGTATTCATTCAAGCCAAAATACAACTTCTCCTCACTGCCCATTTCCTCCTGTTCCAAACAAAGATACCACAAACATAATGAAAGTTAAAGACAATTTACATTTCTCCTGTATTATGAAACAAAGTATTTTTCCTGAGAAAATATCTTTGATTTTCATTCTTCCGAGTAATGACTTCTTCCATTGAAAACAAGATGTTAAATATTTGCTGCTAATTTAACATTTGATTAAGTTTGTTAGAGAGAGAGAGAGAGAGACACACACACACACAAATTTTTCCAGCACATTATTCCTAGTCTTAGCAGCAAACACTTGGGATTTAATATTATGGATTAAAAGAATATTCAGAATTATCATAATTAATGCTAATACAAATTTTGGAGGTGACATTAACCCTCATGAACAGGGCGTAAGCCAGTATTTATTAGAGGTCAGGATAAGACGAAATGAAGGGGAAGGTTATCCCACCTATATCTACTGGGGGAGTTCTTACACCTTCTCTGAAGGATCTGGTGCTGGCCAGTGTTAGAGACAGGATAATGGACTAGATGGGCCCTGGGCCTGATCCTGTATGGAAATTCCTGTGTTCCTATGGGATATGGGATGATTTACCTATTACAAAACAAGCTTAATCATGGGCTGCTGTCTTTTGTATTTCCCCCACCCCCCTTAAGGTGCTTTTAGTTTTAATTCTGGATGCAGTTCCTCCCAGTAGAGCTAATGTCAGGAAGTCTCCCTGATATAAGCATTAGTTACTAGCATTATGGTGATTGCCTGCATACAAGGGCAGGATACTAGGATGACATTAATAGTAAGTGCTAGCACCATAGTACCAAGACTATAGACTGGTTATGGGCAAAATCAGTTTGCTTTAAACTCACTCTATCATTGGCCTACTGATATTCAGGTCTAATAACTAAGGGCTTGCCTTCACGTACAGTGCTACAGATGCACCAGTGCAGCTGCACCACTCTAGGGCTTTACGAAGACACAACAACACTGCCAGGAAAGCTCCTCCAGTCAGCATAGTCAATCCACCTCCCGGAGAGGCGATAGCTATGTAGACAGGAGCTCTCCCATTGACATAGTACTGTCTACACTGAGGTTTAGGTTGGTTTTCTCACACCCCTAAGTGATGTATTTATACCAATATACGACCTGGCCTAAGAAATACATATTCTTAGCTTATATAGGTCTGTAATATTGGTGTTTTTCAAGTGACAGAATTATGTAATGAGTATACATGGAGCACTTACTGATGTAAATGCACTGCAGTTATTTCTCGTGCAATGCAGGTACAGTGTAATTAATGTATGGGAATTTGTCATTATGTACATGGATTCAGAAGAATAATAAAAGGGTACAGTGCAGTACACCTATAGTGTATAAGGCTCATCAAAATATTCATTCTTTTTATACCTAAAATTAGTTCAGGAGGTTCAACAAATTTCAAACTCGGAGTTTGCTCATCCCTGTAATAGACAAAGCTTTATCCGGTCAAAGGAAAACGTGCTATTTCTAAGTCTAAATGTCAGTGCCACCTCAGCCTCCAATGGTCCCAAGGAGAAAAGGGCTGGGATTCCACTGTAACTTCAGGTAGTCAACAATTTCCAGTGTGGAAAAGAGATTTCTCCACCGGTTTCTGTTTATACATCTGGGTTGCGCATTCTAGAATGTGGCAAATATAAGAGTACACTACAGCTCTCAGCTGAACAGTTACACACTCACCATATTGTCAAATTGTATCCAATGTACCTCGTTGCTAGAGCTTATTCTGGACTGCTGTGTTTGCAGGGCATAGGGGAAAGAGCTGACTTGAAGGACCAGGAGATTGAAAGCTTCAGTGACTTCTCTGCAGTTAATAACTCTATCAGCCAGTCCATGACTGGGTTCACCATGTGATAGAGAACTTGAGATGGCACTGTGGAAATAAAAACACACAGAAAGGCTTTATTGTCGCCTTCAGATTCAACTGGTAACATTAAAATCTCTAGATTTACAGAGAATCAAAAGCCCCAGGTCATCAGACTTTCTGAAAAGGAACAAGAGATGGTAAAACCAGCAAGGTGCTTTGCATAGAGAAGTCCAAGAGTGTGGGAGAAATAATGGAGCGAAGTCCCACACTGGGAAGCAACTAAATCAGCCTGCCAATTTAAAGGATCAGAACATAGAAAAAAGTTTAAAACAGGCTAAAAAGAGAAGAAAGCGTATCAGCTGGACTGGGCTGTTACATGAATGGGGAGAGGGGAGAGATGGGGGAGCAGGCACAAAAATTAACTGGATTGCTCAACCAGAAGCAGTCCTTATATAGGGGACTTTGAGGGCATAACATTTGTTTGATTTCCTGTCTCCACTTGCTGGTAGGTGGACATAACACTCACTTGTCTCAATAAACCTACAGGATACAGGAGAATTCCATATTTGGCACCACAATAAAACCATAATACTAATTTGGTTTTGAGAAAACAATAACAAGAATGCATTTTGTTTACTAAAATTCGACAGTCCAAATGTGTCCCAAAACCATACAAACGGTACCTGAATACTTGAGCAGTGAAACAAGGAGGAATATATTTTGGTTTCATGGGTCAAATTATCTCTGTCTTTACGTAAGTAAGAATTTTTGCTGATTCTTGCATGGAGCAAGGCAGTATAATGTATAGCCTTCATTTTCCAAAAGACGTGTGATGATGGGACTTCACATGGAGAGAAAGTCTCTGTGTTTTGTGCCACTCAGATTAAACATTGACACTTACCTTCCATGCTCATGATGCTTTATCACTATTTCGAATGTAAGTAACCACGGTTGTATTTAAAGGAAGAGAAAACAAATGACTCTCGTTATCTCTCTGTAGCAAATAGTTATTTTTTCTGTACTACTCAAATAAAAACAAAACAAAAATACTCAGGCTTAAACAACCTGACTAACTGGGAAGATCACAGTAAACTATTGTGCTTGCTAACACGGGGAAGGTTTGGGTATGTCAGGACCTTGGTATTGAACCCAGGCTCACTAGGTCCTTAAGCAGCAGCCTTAGCTGCTATACCACAGCGATGCCCTAAACAGGCTCCCACGACCAACAGCCTTCATACCAGAGGCCTACAGGAGTCACATCCCAAACCTCTGATTGGATGGACAGGCAGCACTCTCATTGTGTACCTGGACTATACAAAGGAAGACGAAGCTGTCTGAGCAATAGACTAGTGCCAACTGGTTGCTCACCAGACCACCTTGCCTTGTTTCACTTCCCCTGCTGCCTCAACACGTCATCTGATCTCACCTTCCCAGCACACTGACCCAGTCCCTTGGATTGTATTTTCCAGCTGCTGACCTGTCCAAGAACTCTGACCATTGCCCCACACTTCTTCTAATACAGATTGACCTGCTGGCTACCTGACCACCCATGCACACTGGACTACTGCTCTGGATTGCCCCCTAAACGTGCCGTGGCCACCGGGCATTACAGTAAGTGGTTTGTTTGTGCAGTGATGTACAGGTAGAAGAATGGAGACCAGTTTCCTCCCTGATGATCTCATTCGGTAGGGGGGAAAAAAAAACCTTGCCCTTTCCTTTGTTCTAGAGTACTGGTTTGTGGCTACAGGTGGGATCGGGGGAAGGAAGATTATCATTTTCTCTTCTACTCTGCTCAGTTACAGATGGGAAAGAAATGGGACTGGGAAAGACATGAGAAGTTGGATGAGAATGGCTATGCAGAGGAAAGGGAGAAGGATGAAAGAGGGAACCCTAGGAGCATTCTTGCTAGGGATTGAAAAGTCTAAAGTTGACCTCACCGTAAATCTTAAAATGAATCTGAATTATAGTTTTAAGAAATATCTAGGACGGACAAAGATGATGACTTCTGTTATGAATTTTTAAATGCCTGGGGCATAAGGAGACATCAGGCTGAGATCATAATTTTGATTTATTAAAAATCCTGAGTAATAATATATAGTAGAATAAATTTTGCCTTGTTATGGTGAAGCACTTACCTTGTTAAATCAATGTGGGCATTGTCGTGAACCAGCACAAACAAGGTGTATGGATTCTGCTTCACCCGTCTCATAAAAACTTCAAACTTAGTTTGGATCTCATTATCTAGCCGTACTACATATTTCTCAGCTCTTTGATAGGCTGTCCCATTCTCTTCTAGGCCCAAGTCAACAAGAACACCTTCCAAAAAGAAAAAAAGGAAAATTCCTTTGCCTTTATCTACAAATAAGGCCTTGTCTACACTACAAAGTTTTGTCAAAAAAGTTGCCTTTTGTCAACAGAAGAGTGGAGATATGTACACACTACAGTGCTACTTTTGCCAACAAAACTCTCCTGTTTTGCCGACAATATAAAACCACCTTGACGAGAGGCATAGAGCTTTTTGTGGGAAAGTCATATTGACCTACTGGCAGATTTCCCATGGGTTTTGTGAGAAGAGCTACAAACAGGACATGGTGCAATGCTGAGCAAAGATAAAAGAGCTGAAGCAGACGTACTAGAAGGCAAGAGAGGCAAACCATCACTCCGGTGCTGCGCCCAAGAGCTGCCACTTTTATCAGGAGCTGGACGCCATCCTCGGTGGTGATCCTACATCCACCACAAAGGACACTTCAGAGAGGCTGGAGGCTGCGGACAGTGGACCTAACCCCGAGGACAAAGTTGTGGATGAGGAGGTGGAGTTGGAGGACATTGTGGAGCCCACGAAAGGGTCATGCAGTCTTGTGGTGAGTCAGGAACTCTTTTCCACTCCGGAGGGGTCTAGCCCACCCCAGCACTACATATCCGGTCAGCATGATGCAGGAGAGGAGACCCCTGGTAAGTGATCTTTTTGAGTTGATGCTGCTTCATTATAGGATATACAGCTGTCCTTTGTGCTGTATACTGTAGAAGCGGGTAAAGGGACAGCAGCAAGGAGCACTTCAAACATAGGCTGAGAAGGTGCAGAATGACTGTGAATTGTGCGTTTGGCAGATTAAAAAATCTGAATGAAGAAAACATTCCCATTGTCATAGTAGCCTGTTGCATGCTCCAAAATCTTTGTAAGGCTATGAATGAAAAGTTTCCCCAGGGTGGAGCACTGAGGAAGATCGCCTGGTTGCTGATTTTGTACAGCCAGATACCAGAGCTATTAAAGGGGCATAATAGGGGGCAATTCAAATCAGGGAGGCGTTGAGGCAACATTTTGATAATGAGCTCCAGTAATGCATATTTCTATAAAGCAATCTGCATAAATTTCTTCATAAATTTCTGTTATCTTATTTTGCCTAAAACTTGTGATGATTCCAGAGTGTGATTTGTAGTAAGCGAATTATTAAAATGCACGTATGTTTTACTACCAGCAGCAATCACTACGTGTAGGACACAAATAAAGATTGGTTATCTTTCAGAGAGTTTGTTTTTATTAAACACCAGTTAACAAACATAAAAGAGTTGAAGCAGGGAGATAACAGGATTGGGCAGGGCAGGCTGTCATAGCTGTGCGTAAATCCAGCTATCGTTTTGGAAGCTGTCCTAAGGGGTGAATGGGATACCGAGATTTCCAGGAAGTTACAAGGAATGTGCGGGAGGCGTTTGGGGAGGACATGGGAAACAGTTCTTTATTGGCTGCAAGAGGGGGCAAGCATGCATTTGTTCTGCCTGCAGTGTGATTAGGGACTTCAACATCTCTGTTTGCTCCTCCATCACTTTTATCATCTGCTCCTGAGCCTTCAGAATGTGCTCCACACTGTCCTTTCTGTCCCACCTTTCCATTTGTCTTAACTCCCTGTGTTCTCTTTTTTCTGACTCAGGAGGATTGGATCACCTCTCGGAACATGTCCTCCTTGCTCTGCCTTGGTCGCTTTCTCATCTGGTAGAGGCACTTCTCCGGTTTGTAGGGGGTTCCCCTGAAGGCCACATCTACAGTAACACAAGAAACAATACATAGAAGCATGATTGTTAGTTCACGCACAGCATTGAATCATTATAGTAAAATACACCTCTTAACATACTAATCACTTTCTCACTGTCCCTTGGCATGCACACATCTCAGTGAACACCCTAAACATGGGGAGTTTGGCCCAGGTGAGGGGTGGGTGTTCAAGATGGGGCAAAGGATATAGGTGATGTTTTCAGAGGATCAGTGAAGGCGACAGGACAATATTGTAAATTCTACCACCATTTTCCACAGACAGCGGTCATTGAAGCCATCTCACTCCTGAGGGTCAGCAAGGATGAAAGGATGCATCGCCTGCATGCATGCAGCTTCAGACCTGGTCCCTATGCTGCTCGCCTGTGTGCCGCTTTGGTCCCTGCACAAGTTTCTGAGTGCTTCCAGGAAAGTTTTCTAAAGATTTCTCTGGAGGAGTCCCGTGAAATTTCGGTGTGCATCAACACCCTGTTCTGTGCAGCTAAGTAGGGCAGCAGAGGAATGTGAAGCACACTGAAACACAGCTAGTGTTATACATTTCTCTCCCTTCACCCACTTCTACAGTATACAGAGCAAAGGACAGCTGTACATCCTATAACGAAGCAGCATCAACCCAAAAAGATCACTTACCAGGGGTCTCCTCTCCTGCGTTATGCTCACCGGACATGGAGTGCTGGGATGGACTAGACCCCTCCGGAGTGGAAAAGAGTTCCTGACTTGCCACACCACACGACCCTTTCACGGGTTCCACAACATCCTCCAACTCCACCTCCTCATCCACAACTTTGTTCTCGGGGTTAGGTCCACTGTCCGCTGCCTCCAGCCCCTCCAAAGTGTCCCTGGTGGTGCAGGTGGGATCACTGCAAAGGATGGCATCCAGCTCCTGAGAGAAGCAGCAGCTCTTGGGCACAGCACCAGAGCCATGGTTTGCCTCTCTTGCCTTCTGGTATGCCTGCCTCTGCTCCTTTATCTTCGCTCAGCACTGCACCGTGTCCCATTCGTAGCCCTTCTCATAAAACCCAAGGGAAATCTGCCAGTAGGTATCGAAGTTCCTATAACTGGAGCAAAGCTAGGACTGGACAGCCTAGTCTCCCCATATACTCGGCAGATCCAACTGCTTCACAGTGGTCCAAGAGGGAGAGTGTTTGTTGCATGGAGCCGCCATGGTTAGCTGGGAAGATGCGATGTGAGTGCTCCACGCTGAGCAAACAGGAAGTGGAATTTCAAAAAGTCCCAGGGCTTTAAAGGGGGAAGGGGAAGGGTCGTCCACCTGATGCTTGTTTACCTGGCTGCAGGGCAGTGGAGTTTGAACTGCTGATCAGAGTGGTCAGGATGGGCATTGTGAGACACCTCCTGGAGACCATTTACTGTGACAAAACCAAGCGCGGTGTCTACACTGACACTTTGGCATTACTGGGATAGATTTACTTTCACCGTGGTGGGTGAAAATCATTTCCTCACTTCTAGATTTCCTCCAAGGGGATGGATTTATAAGCAGACTGGAGACTCATAACATTACTAGAAAAAAATAATTTAGATCTATATAAGAATCTTCAATATGGCATTGAGTTGGGTCAGACTCAATGACAATAAGTTTAGTTTCCCTGTACTTGGCTAATACATTCTTCCCACTAGATGGATACCTGAGGAAAAAATACTTGTGAATCCCCTTCAAAAATTCATAAGTTTACATATGCCTCTTCCCAATATTGGGTCAATCTTTTCTATTCCCCTCAAACAAAACTAAAATTACTGCCATATTCCTCCAGCCTACTCCAATGGGAAGGAAGTACAGTAGCAGCTTGCCTGCAATCCCTGTAAGCTGTCTTGGAAATTATTATATTCAACCTGAGCATAAAGAACAGCTGAGAGAGAACCTCTTCTCAGTGCACAGGAGCAGCAAAATAGGAAACCTAGTGTTAGACTGTATGAGGAATGGAAGAGAAAATAATAATGCCATTATATAAATCAATGAGGCACCCTCTTTTCAAATAATGTGTTAAGTTGTTGTCACCTTATGTCAAAAATAATATCAAAGCAGAAAGAGAAGGGATTCAGAGATGGACAACCAAATACATTAGATGTATAGGAGGCTTTCTTTATCAGGAGTCACTGAAAAGACTGGTTTCAGAGTAACAGCCGTGTTAGTCTGTATTTGCAAAAAGAAAAGGAGTACTTGTGGCACCTTAGAGACTAACCAATTTATTTGAGCATGAGCTTTCGTGAGCTACAGCTCACTTCATCGGATGCATACCGTGGAAACTGCAGCAGACTTTATATACACACAGAGAATATGAAAAAATACCTCCTCCCACCCCACTGTCCAGCGACACTGTGGGGTGGGAGGAGGTATTTTTTCATATTCTCTGTGTGTATATAAAGTCTGCTGCAGTTTCCACAGTATGCATCCGATGAAGTGAGCTGTAGCTCACGAAAGCTCATGCTCAAATAAATTGGTTAGTCTCTAAGGTGCCACAAGTACTCCTTTTCTTACTGAAAAGACTGCGACTGTTTTAGTTTTTATGGGGAAAATAAACGAGAAGACTTGATTTCAGGAACGCATGACACAGTTCCACATGATAGTCTCATAAGCAAACTAGGGAAATGTGGTCTAGATGAAATTCTATAAAGTGGGTGCACAACTAGTTAAAAAAAAAACAGTAGTTCTCATGATTCGCTGTCAAACTGGGAGGACATATCCAGAGGGTTCCCACAAGGCTCTGTGCTGGGTCTGGTACTAGTCAATACTTTCATTAACGACCTGGACAATGGAACGGAGAGCGTGCTTATACATTCTGGAGATGACACCAAGCTGGGAGAGGTTGCTAGAGCACTTTGGAGGACAGGATTAGAATTCAAAATGACCTTGATAAATTGGAGAATTGATCTGAAATCCACAAGATGAAATTCAAAAGACAAATGCAAAGTGTTATGCTTGAAGGAAAAATCAAATGCACTACTACAAAATGGGAAATGGTTAGGCTGTAGCACTGTAGAAAAGGATCTAGACGTTACAATGTATCACAGATTTAATAGGAGGCAACAATATGATGCAGTGGCAAAAAAAGCAAAGTATTCTGGGGTGTATTAACAGCAGTGCTGTATGTAAGACACAGAAGGTAACCTCCCACTTTACTCGGCACCGGTAAGGCCTCAGTTACAGTGTTTTGGGGCACCACACTTTAAGGAAGATATGGACATACTGAAAAGAGTCCAGAGGAGAGCAACAAAAATGAAAAAAGGTTTAGAAAATTTGACCTGTGAGGAAAGGTTAAAAAAATTGGTCATGTTTAGTCCTGAGAAAAGGAGAGGACGACAACAACTTGAAAACAATCTTCGAATATGTCAAGGGCTGTTATAAACAGGACTATGATCAATTGTTCTCCATGTCCCCTGAAGGTAGGACAAGAAGTAATGGGCTTAATCTGTAGCAAGGGAGATTTAGGTTAGATATTAGGAAAAACTCTAACCATACGGATGGTTAAGTACTGGAATAAGTTACCAAGGGATATTGTGAAATCCCCATCACTGGAGGTTTTTAAGAACAGGTTAGACAAACACCTGTCAGGGATGATCTAGGTATACTTGATCCAGCCTCAGCGTGGGGGGGGAACTGGACTAGATGACCCCTCAAGGTCCTTTCCAGTCCTACATATTTCGATGATTCTGTGGTAGGCATATAAAAAAATGTATAGAGAAGTTGCATTGGAAATCCCTCTTTACCTTTTCATTATATGAGAGCAAGAGCAAGGAAATATCAAATTAATTAAAAGACAACATGTTTAAAATTGATAAAAACTTTTTTTTTTTTAACAGAATGCATAATTATCCCATGGAACTCATTGCAACAAGACAGAGGCCGAGAGCTTAATAAGATTAAAAAATTATTAGCCATTTATATAAATAATCCATAGTTATACTAAATATGACAATTTTTAAAAACGATATAAACCCTCATGCTTCAGAGCATAAGCCAACCACTAACGGATAGGGGGAGGAAGAAACTTCAATAGGCAGGTTATTCCATTAATTATCCACTAAGGGGTTTCTTGCACCTTTCTCTGAAACATCGGCTATTGGCAATTGCCAGACACAGGACACTGGAGTAGAGAGACCACTACTTGACTTAGTATGGCAATGCCTGTGTTCCTATGAATATACTATTGTGGGGAAAAAATGAAAAGCCATTTGTTCATCCCAGTTCTCTCATTTCAACTGCTAGATGTTATAGCTCAGGTCATAGCTCTTTCAGTCTTTAGGTAAATATGGCAATGCCTATTGCCACCTACACAGTAAATGCAGTTGGCCCAATCTTTAGAACTTACATGTGACACTAAATAACTGAACAAAGCTGGGACCTCCAGAATAATTTTTTTTAACAGTTTACTCTAGCACTATATAACAGGGATACATACATACCCAGGTTTGATTTAATACACTGCTTTCCTCCCCATCCCATTACCTGATTGTCGAATCCGTTGAAGGGTCTGCTGCACCAGAACCTCTGAACGAGGGACTATAACGATGAAGTCTACTTTGCTGAAGTGGCCCAGATCCAGGCTTTGATTGCCACTGTCTGCTATAGCACATACCTGGGACAAAAGCTTTCTGGCAACTGTAAGCTGTGGCTGATAAATTTGGAAGGTGGCAATATCCAAATCTAGTAAAAAAAAAAAAGGCATCAAAATTTAAATTATTTTACATTGAACAGCAGCCTTCAAAATACTCTGGTTTACATCATCAAATAGATGTACATCAAACAGAATAAATCCTAGATTTATGGTGAAACTGGTGTACATCACCACCACAGAATCTACTTTTCAGATCAAAATTTGGTTACATACAAGATACTCTCAGCAGGGTAGTGGCCATTTTTTCATTGCATGTAGTGATTTGAAGCTTTACAAGGCTGCAACTCAGTGAAACCTCAGTGCCTAACCTCAATGCCTGAATTGCAACCATTAAGGGAAGCAATGCATGTAGTTCTAACCTTCTCTTGCCACATACAGTTCCTTGAACATGCCAACACATGTGGAGCAACCATACGCTGCTGAGACTGCTGTGCTCAGGCCCCATTGAATGACATCTACTGCTCTGCTGTGCCGACATTGAAACAATTCTCATTTACTGGGTGGCAAGCCAATTAGTGAGAACTTACCTGAAAAGTCAAACCATCATAGTTTCTACCTTCTCGGTTGTGTGACCATGACAGCATCAGACTGGCCACTTGTTTATGGAAATGGACTGGAATGAAAGGTTGAGTGAGAGACCAAAGACCCTCAATCAAGAGGTGGAGCAGAAGTCCTGATTTTAAGGCAGCTTAGTCATGGATGTACATGGAAACCTTAAGGAAGGAGTTGCGTCAAAGCTAGCTACGAAAACTTTGGGGCCTGGAATTATATCATTTAGAGAAATGTTTTCTCTAAGCATGTGTCAATGTTCACATCTGCCAAAGAGCAGGTACAGTCCTAAACTTAAAAATAGTTAGTGGGTATATTCTATGCACTTTTATATACACTTCGCTAGTCCTGAATAATTTAAACTCTTAACGTACTACTACCAAATTTTACCTTGTAGTAACATTTTAGTTATGGCTCTGTCTGTTTTCCTATTACAAAAACCAGTGCGGATGGATGGAAAACTTGGCTCAAAGATGTGCCTGGGAGAAAATTATTTAAAAAAACAAAAATAAAACCATTTAAAAAGATAATATATAGTAATAGTTTGTTTATTTTAAGCAATATACAACTAACATCTTTGTATTTTAAGTAACAATTTGA
Organism: Lepidochelys olivacea; assembly: GCF_965140295.1. NCBI lineage: Eukaryota > Metazoa > Chordata > Testudines > Cheloniidae > Lepidochelys > Lepidochelys olivacea. The sequence continues at coordinate 83,543,327 of NC_140412.1, forward strand.
AGATATTTTGGTCCAAATGTTGAGTGCCAATTCTGCCATGCTTATGTTATTGATTTCCATGCAGCTACTTGTGGAGTAAGGCATTACACAACGTACGTAAGTGGGGCAGACTGGCCTCTCAGGTTTTATTCAGTCTTTACTAAATGAATTCTTTGTATCAGTATTCACTGCAGAGGATGTGAGGGAGATTCCCACACCTGAGCCATTCTTTTTAGGTGACAAATCTCAGAACTGTTCCAGATTGAAGTGTCAGAGGAGGCTTGGGAACAAATTGATAACCTGAACAGTAATAAGTCACCAGGACCAGATGGTGTTCACCCAAGAGTTCAGAAGGAACTCAAATATGAAATTGCAAATTTATTAATTGTGGTATGCAACACTATCACTTAAATAAGTCTGTCTACCAGATGACTGGAGGATAGCTAATGTAATGCTGATTTTTAAAGAAGGCTCCCGAGGCAATACTGGCCAATTATCCTAACTTTAACACCAGGCAAATTAGCTGAAACTATAGTAAAGAACAGAATTATCAAATACACATGAATATGATGTGTTGGGGAAGGGTCAACATAGCTTATGTAAAGGAAAATCATGCCTCACCAATCTATTAGAATTCTTTGAGGGAGTTAACAAGCAGGTGGACGAGGCTGATCCAGTTGAGTTAAGTCCAAAGCTGACTGCAAAGTGTTAAAAAAGGGATCTCACAAAACTGGGTGTCCGGGCAAGAAAACAGCAGATTAAATTCAATGTTGATCAGTGCAAAGTAATGCACATTGGAAAACAATCTCAACTATACATACAAAACTATGGGGTCTAAATTAGCTGTTACCACTCAAGAAAGATCCTGGAGTCATCATGCATAGTTCTCGAAAAAACCTGTTCTATGTGTGGTGGCAGTCAAAAAAGCAAACACACTATTAGCAACCATTAGGAAAGGGATATATAATAAGACAGAAAAAATCATAATGCCACTATATAAATCCATGGTATGCCCACACCTGGAATACTGCGTGCAGTTCTAGTCACCCCATCTCAAAAAAAAATATAATAATTGGAAAAGGTACAGAGAAGAGCAACAAAAATTATTAGGGGGTGGTACAGCTTCCTTATGAAGACAGATTAAAAAGACTGGGACTGTTCATCTTGGAAAAGAGCTTACCAATAAGAGATATGATAGAGATCTATAAAATCATGAATAGTGTAGAGAAAAAGTGTTATTTATTCCTTTACATAACACAAGAACCAGTGGTCACCCAATGAAATTAATAGGCAGCAATCTTAAAAACAAACATAAGGAAGTACTTTTTCACACAACACACAGTCAACCTGTGGAACTTGTAGCAAGGGGATGTTATCCCTAAACCTCTCACTTCCAGAAGCTGGGACTAGACAAGAAGGGATGGATCACTTGATAATTGCACTGTGAAGAGTCTGGTACAGGCTACTGTTGGAAGTCAGGACACTGGGCTAGACAGACCATTCGTCTGACTCAGTATGGCCATTCTTATGTTCCTATATACTCAGGCAAATTCCCACTGCCTTCATTAAGAGTTCTGCCTGAGTAAAGGCTGAGTAAAAACTGAGAAAGAATTTGGCCCTAAATGTACAATTTAAAACTCAAAAATAAACTCTGAACAGTTAGAAACAATCAGTTAACTAAATACTGAGATTTTAAAGTGGGAGGGGGGAAGAGGACCCCAGGTCCCACTTTCCACTGTTTACCCTTCTTTTCTCCCTCAGTTGGCGGCCCTTCGGGAGCTCTCTGAGAGCACCTGCCTGCGGGAAGGAGGTTTACTACTCCTCTTCCCTTTCCCTTGCAATAGAGGAGGATCTGGTTGACACAGCTGTCTCCTCCTCAGCTGGACTACCTCTGTTACCAGCAGTCACTGGGTGCGGCAGCCTTCTTCCTGTTCACCGCCCCTTCCTGGGGTAAATTCCCCCCTTTTAAGATCCTCTCCCTCTAGGCTGAACAAGCCTTGCAGGTGCATCTCATTAGTTTCGAACTGGCCCAGAGGAGCTTGTTAGTCTCCTCCATACAATGTGAGGGTGTGTCCCTTCACCCATCCCACCCCTCAAGACAGAAAGGCTGTTCAGGGGTGGGTTGTCTCCATCCCTAATCTCCCATGAAAAGAAATCAGTGTTTGTATGGTCCTTTCCCGCCTGGTGTTGTACTTGGAAACTATAAGGTTATAGTGCAAGGTACCACTTCATTATATAGGGGTTCATATCCCTCGTGGTCTGGATCCAGTGTAGGGGTGTGTGATCAATGATCAGGGAAAAGGGTCTACCCAAAAGGTAATAGCTGTGGGCATCTACCATCCATTTGATAGCTAATGCTGCCTTTTCAATAATGGGGTATGACTTTCCCTAGCAGATAGCTTCCTGCTTAGGTATAGAACTGGGTGTTCTTCCCCTTGGAAGTCTTGCGAGAGGACGGTGCAGATGTCAGAAGCATCTGTGCATAATATAAATTCCAAAGAAAAATCATGGCTGAAGAGCATGGGTGCCTGGCAGAGTCATGTTTTCAGTTCCCTGAACACTTCCTCATACTTCTTATCCCAAGGGATCTTCTTAGGGTTGCTGTTTTCTATGAGGTTCATTGGCGCAGGGGAGGCAGGGATTGAGGCAAAGCTGCGGATAAACCACCAGTAATATCCTGCCAGGCCAAGAAAACATCCAACTGCCTCTGTCTGGTGGACAGGACATGCTTTGAAGGCCTGCATCTTACTGACCACCAGCTCCACCACGTTACCTCCTATGTGGCACCCCAAATAGGTTACTTTACTCATAGCCACCTTACATTTTGCTGAGTTGGCCAGAATTTCTGCCTCCTGTAGCGCTTTTAAACTCTGCTCTTAAATGCTGAAAGTGATCTTCCCCGGGAGGGACTGTAGACGACAATATCATCAATGTAGGCCACCGCATACTGATGGTAGGAGCTGGGGATCTTATTCATAAGTCATTGCAAGGTAGCGGCAGCTCCACGGAGGCCAAAAGGCATGGTCTTAAATTGGAAGTGCCCAAAATGGGTGGAGAAAGCAGTTTTCTCTTGCAAGGAAGGGGATAAGGGGATCAACAGTGCTCAGGTGCTTCGCCGGTCCCAGACATTCTACTAACTCGTCCATCCTTGGCATTGGGTAGGTGTTGAATTTTGTGATAGTACTGACCTTCCTGAAGTTGATGCTGAACTGAACCATACTGTCTGATTTGGGAACGAGAACTATGGGGCCCCTCCATTCACTTCTGGATTCTATAATCATCCCCATCTCCAGCATCGCTTGAACTTCCTCTCAGACCATATCTACATCTTTTGTGGCAATGGTCAAGGGTTCTCTCAAACTACCTGGCCTGCGGTAGTCTCTAGGTGATGTTGGACCAATCACATTCTCCATGGACAGTTGGAGAACACTGTTGCAAAGTCCCCGATTAATTGGAGGAGTTGTTTCCTTTGTGCAGGGGACAGCAATTCACCCCCAGTATTGCTCCTGGAGCTTCATCACTGGGCACCTGGGGCCTCAATTCTGGCTCTGCTACAATAGGAGTTATCAGCAGGGCCTGCTGCGCCCTCCAAGGTTTGAGAAGGTTCACGTGGTAGACCTTGGTTTCCTTCCTCCACTCAGATAGTCTGATCTCAGTCTACAGGCCTTACCTACCTGACCACTTTGAATGGACCCTGCCATCAGGCTATTAATTTGGACTCAGATGTGGGCAGAAGTAGTAGAACATGGTCACCCACCCGTAGCCATGCCTTCCTATTGTAATTTTGTTCCTAGGTGTGCTAGGCCTTCCTCAAATTCTCCCTGGCGACCCCCCCTACCCCACCTATGTTTCCGAGTTGCACCCTTAACTGCAAGATATATTGGGTCGTACTTAAGGCCCCCATGTCGTCTTCTTCCAGCCTTCTCACAGCAAGTCCAAGATGCACCATGGTTGGCAACCATCGAGCAGTTCAAATGGGGAGAACCCCGTAGAGGCTTGTGGGACCTCCCTTATAGCAAACAGGAGTATTGGGAGTAGCCGGTCCCACTGCTTGGGGTTGTCATTGACAAAGCACTTCAACATCCCTTTCAGTGTCTTATTAAGCCACTCTATTAAACCATTGGTCTGTGGTGGTACACTGAGGTCTCCAAGGACTTGACCTTTAGGAAGGAGCATAATTCTTGTATCAGTTGGGAAGTGAATTTAGACCCTTGGTCTGTTAATATTTTGCAGGGAAACCCTATGTGTGAGCAGAGCTTTGAGAGCTGTGGAGCTATGGCTGTCACTTTTGGGTAGTGGAGAGGAACAGCTTCCAGATACCTGGTTGCATCACAAGTATGTACAGATGCCCTGCTGCAGTTTTTTTCTAGAGGTCCGACCATGTCCACCCCTATCCTTTCCAAGGGGGTCTCAATCAAGGGCAGAAGGACTAAGGGCGCCTTAGGGATCCCCCTGCTGCTGATTAGCTGACCTTCTGGGTAGGAGGAACAGCATTCTCTCACCTCATAGTGTGCACTTGGCCAATAGCATTGGGCTAATATGCAAGCCAACGTATTTTCTCATCCCAAGGGTCCTGCACAAGGGATATCATGCTCCAGCTGTACCACGGCCTGGTTGTACTGGCATGGTACTAGCAGCTGGTTCCTCACCAACCCAGTTTGCTGAATCTTCTCGATTCGATACAAGCACCCCTTCTTGAGTGCAAAGTGTGGGTATCGTTCACCTCCCTGAGACTCTGTCACTTCTCCATTTATGGGGTCCAGTTGCTCACATGCACAGTTTAATATAGAGTTGTTCCTGTGTTCTAACAAAAAATTCCTGTCCCATAGGAGAGCTTCCAGGTCCTGATGGCCTGCCTCTTCCTCCCCTGTGGGGGTCTGTGGCTGTGTTGCTCAGGACATCCCTTCCCCGGGGTTGTCAGCGTCTCTAAGACTTTCCAAGCTCTGGGGAGCTGGTATCCCCACTTGACCCCTGTTCTTGTTTGCACCTGAGAGCTGGGTATTAATGACCTGCCAAAAAAAAAAAAAAGCACCCATCTCAGCCTGTGATCACAGCATAAGCCAACTTTTCTGCTACAGTTACGGTGGTGACCGCAGTATGGGCTCCCACCATCAGCTGTAGCTGCTGGCTGAGATAGGACTTGACATCGCCACAGATACATTGAAGGTGAATCATGTTCTTAGGAGTAGTGTCACTTCCCACCATGAAGGTCTGGACCACCATCTGGCTGCAGTCAGAGTCCAAAAATCCTTGAATCAGCTTCCCGTTGACTAGGACAGGTACCATCAACTTAGGGGGAGTTTTTTTTCCAGGCTTAGGCATATTCACATTCCATCAGCATTCACTCCCTCTTAATGTACCTTGTCTGTCCACAAGAATAGAATGTTAATGGGCTGGGTTGCCAGCCTGTTTCCTAGGTTTAGGGAAGCCTGCCTGCAGAGTGCTGGTTGGACCTCCATCTGTGAGCCATGCTTCAGTAGTCTAGGGTACCCCGTGATCCCTCTGGCAGCATTGCATTTGCACTCTGCCTCCTTTTCCCCAGGGCTGCCTTGGGCCTAAGTGGCAGTCTGTCCATCTGAGAGGATACCATTAGGACTGACTCCCTGTGGTAGACAGCTGTGGGCTCTGGCTCACCTCCCTCCCACGTCCCTTGCCCTGCTGATGTCCAGCTTGATTCTGCCTTTAGTGACCCTTCAGCTTCTACGAAGTCCTTCATTAACCTGACTGCTTTTGATAGCGTCCCTAAGTGACGCTGTAGTACCCATGCCCTGTCCCCCATGAGCAATAATCTTTATAAACTCTTGCGTTACAATGGCCTCAGCTACTTAGGTCCCTGAGTATTCCTCTGGGTGGAGCCACTTCCAGCAGTGTTCTTTCAGCTGTTGTGCTACTATTCAGGATCACGCCCCCTTGGGGTATCTCTTGTCCATAAACCACTGGCAGTGGGTCTCTTCTGAAATATCCAAATAGTCCAAGATGGTGGACTTCACTTGCTTGTTATCTTTCACCCACTCCAAATCCAGATTACAGGAGGTGGACTGTGCCAGACCCATCAAGTAAGGGGCCAGGATTGGAGCAGATCGTTTTAGAGGCCACTGGGCTTCCAGTGCCACCCTCTCAAACGTGACTAAAAAGGCTTCAAGGTCATCTTCCATCCCCATTTTGGTGAGCTTTTCTGGTGCAGGTGAAAGAACCCCTTCAGTGGAAGCGTGACGCTCCCGTCTCCCCTTGTGGGCATAGGGTTGGTACTATCTGCTGTAACATTTCCTTTGGGAACTCTTGCTGCTGGGTCATCAGTTGCCTCAGCAGGTATTGTTTTGGGTGGCTTTAACCTGCTGCTGGGCGATCCACTGTTGAAGCAACTGCTGTTGTTGGGTACCTTGCTACTGCCTCTCCGCTACCCACTTATACTATGCTCCAGTTCCAATGTGTGTGGAGCAGCTGAGCTCAAACACCTCAAAGCTCCCCCCTTTTTTTTGACCCCTTGTATCAGGCATAGTTTACCCATGTTCTCCCCCCCAGGTCTCACTGTCGTTTGTTCACCCTCTCTTCTCCCCCAGTTGGCGACCCTTGGGGAAGCTGTCTGAGGGCAACTGCCCACGGGCAGGGGATTGGCTCCTCCTCTTCCCTTCCTCTTGCAAGAGGAGGAGGATCTGGCTGGCATGAGGACCAGTCTTTCAAGCAGCCCCTAGAGATACAGGGGTAAGGGCTCAGTCTCTCAGAGTTTATTGCCCCTTTGTGGGGTTTACCTTCTTCCCCTCTTCCTAGGGCATATTGCTTTGTTAGTGCATCTCATGGCTGTCTCTGTGGTACATCTCATGACTGTCTTCTCCTCAGCTAAACTATCTCTGTTACCAGCAGTTTCTGGGTGGAGGAGCCTTCTTCCTGTGGTAAGTTTCCCCCCTTTTAAGCTCCTCCCTCTCCAGGCTGAACAACCCTTGCAGGTGCATCTTATTAGCTTGAAACAGGCCCAGAGGAGCTCGCTAGCTTCCTCCATACCAGTGTAAGGGTGTGTCCTTCACAAAAAGCAAGTTACTGCACACGAACAGTAACCACAAATAAGAATTGGCCCAAAACTTTGTTCATTCTTCAAATAAAACCCAAGCTGAACTTTTAAGGTATTGTCTTCACTAGACAGCCTACTTTTTAACTTGAACTGCTGTCCTCTGCTCAGGCTACAAACTGCTTTGTCTTCAGTAGGATTTTACCTTGTTAGCTTGCTTGAGTTACGAACACACGCTTTTTTCCCAGTGAAGGCAAGACCTCACCAAGGTTTCAAATTTATCCATCACTTGCCTTATTACTGGCCCCAAAGGAATCTCAGAACTCATAGAAAATCAGTTTTACTTATTTTGCCAATACTATTATATAAAAACGAATGTTGAATGGTAATGTTCTGAAAAGGTAAGAGGTAATTAAATTCAACATTAAGACAGGGAGTCCATCCTCAGCTCATCCATTGTGACTGTATATTACATATCACACTGAACAATATAATTAAATAATAGTGGTATTTGTACTTCTAGAGCACTTTTGATACAAGAAACTTAAAGCACTTTCAAACACTGATTAAGCCGCATAGCACCTGTGTGTGGTAGGTATAATCAGCATTTTACACGTATGGAAACTGAGGTGTATCATGGCTAAGTTGGCTAAGACACTTGCACAAGGTCACATAAGCAGTCTAGACACAATCAGAAACAGAACACAGATCTCTTGTGCTTTAAGCTCAAGACCATACTTCCTCTCCAGGCGTAACAGGGTGCGATCAGTCCAGAGAGTCAGCCATAAATGGCAATTTCTGTATGCTCCAGTTAGTTTGTAGCACAAACTTAGAGCAAAAATATTTCAGCTTGAGAACTGTCAAAGGTAGAAAGAGGAAGCTTTTTGTGCTGTAGTAAAGTTATTATGAAAGAACCTTGGCCAAGATTATTGCTGCTGTTTTCTTTTTGTTTTCAGCCTGTGATATTAACAATTTTGGCCTGGCTGAACAGTGTCCTCAGACTACTTTGTGGCACATGCATTTTGTGAAATCCAGCAAAGAAAAACATTACCCGAGTCTTGTGCTGAAACCATGGTAGCTGCCTCCTGAGATGACACACATTCACTAACATCTCCATTAAAAGGGATTACAACATTGTCCCCTCGTTGCTGCTGCATTTTCTCTAGCAATTTGTCCAAATCATCACCTATTTAAGAATTAAAAAAATAAAATATGTCTGGAAGGAATTAAAGATAAGTGATGAAAATCTTTATAACACATGTTCCAATATGTCACATTGACTATCCTCAGTTTTTCTAGTGACTGGGCATTTGTATAAAGTTCAACACCAAAAGAAAACCACAGTTGGATGTTTCATATTTGCTCCTTTACAGCCTGCAGTAAAATTTGATGATCGCAAAGGAACAAATACCCTGAAAATATGTTGACTGATTAGCACACAGAAGCCGCAAGCAACTATGGATGCCCCACAATCAGATTCAGCCTATGAAGTGGTTAAAATAGATTGTAACAGGATGGGGAGCTCTCGCTGCCCAGCCGAGGAAGAGAGAAAGAACATGCCTTCATGCTCACTACACCAAGGCAGTGAGAGAAGGAGAGCTCTTCCTCGGCTTTTAATAGAGGATGGGGAGCTGCATTTTGCTCCCTGCACCTTACATTAACCCCTGAATAGAAGAAGATGCACAAAAGAATCAGGAGATTCATCCGTTAGTAGAAACTTCAGATCCTTAAACTCACTCACCCAAAGACGTGTTTTTGAAATGTGATGCCAAGAAACTAACTTTTCCTGTGATGAGCTCATAACTGATCTCTTTTAAAAACTCACTGGTTGTCAGCATGCCTTCTGCTAGTGCTCTAGACTGATACTGACCTAGAGAACAGAAAGGACAGATCGAGGTTAAATACAGTGCATTCTCATAATAAACTCCCCAGTACATAATGGCCTTATGGAAGTGACGTGCTCTACTAATTTTCAGCGTTGGGTCTCTCCTGCCTTTTGCAGAAGAGATTGGGGGGTATCAACAAGAAACACAGTCAAGTCTTCTCTGATAGGAGAATATATTCTGTCATTTTAGCACATTCTTTGCAAGCTACTGTTCACAGACATGTGGGTCCATGAGCTATTCTGTACCAAAAGGAGGTATACAGTATAAGAACTTGCTCCTCAGAAGGGATGGAAAATTCTGGTAAAATATGAAGAGGAAGTTGTCCACCAGAGTGAAAAAAATGGGACAAGACTAATTTGTTTACATAAGAAAGGGAGGAGTGTAGTCACAAATTCATCTTTCAGGCACACACATACACATGTGCACACAACTTTATTATAAAAGCCTGTTGTGGAAAAAACAGCCTGGCAGAAACAGTGCCCTATATTTTATATTCTTATGCAAAATAATTGTAGTCTAGTCATTTGGATCAGGTGGTCAGCATTGCAATGTAAAAATAGTATAGTTGCCAATGTAAACTAGGGAAAGATATGCACACTATTTTGCATAAGGGACACTTTGGGCCCATTCCCCAAGGCAGCCATGCAGAAGAGCAAGGTTTCAGGTATCCCAAGCGCAAGGACCCTGTAAGGCTAGTGAATCTGCTTCAGGGAGGAGCTGCTGGAAATCATGCAGCTATTCTTCCCTCGCCAACCAATGTCCCTGTAGACACTACTACACAAAGTCCTAGTGGAATAAAAGGAGAAAGAGAAATATTATTGCACAAGTGTAAAAGGGGAACAAAAACTATTAAGGAGAGGTTAAAGATGAACCACTTGATCAAAATGCATAATGCGACTGCACATGTAACTGCATCATATTGTAAAGTTACTCACCTAAGACTACTACACAGAACTCATTTCCTCTATTCTTTGATGCACAGATTGCAACAACATAATCTGGTAGCCTTTGCTGATGTTTCATTTCATTGAGAGATCTCAGAGTTTCTGAAATGCCTTCAGCCAGAGAATTCTGGGTAACAACCACATGCACCAGGTCCTGAGATACACTGGTGATTAACCTAGCAAGCCAAGGGAGTTGACCTGGTGACACTGAGATACACTGACCACTCATTTGCAAGGATCGCTCTCTCAGTGTGAACTCCTGCATAGCTTTCAGCATGATCTGTTCAAATTCCTCCCTGAGAGGTATCTGGTCAGGACCTACATTAAAAAATAACATCATCTGTCATCAAAAAGTTGTCACACCAAGATCAATCATTTGCTCATCTAGTTAGGACATTCTTTTAACATTATATAGCATTTTTCACATTTTTTAAATGGATACTTACCAGCGTAAGCATATTCTCCTCTCTTCATTGTAGAAGCCATTTTGTTTTTTAGATAACAAATATGGCATCTCCTCCCCAGCTTCTTTGCCCTCAATAATCAGAAAACTGTAAACTAGATACATCTAGCCTCCAGGCATTCAGAGATCAAAAATCTCAGTGCTCACTCTCAAACCTTAATCATGACTATGCAACTTGCCAAAGATACCAGAAAGTCCAGCATTCTGCTTTTTCCCCAGTATTTCTACAAGTAAACTGACCATGTATACTTGATTCTGATTTTTTCAATAATGTAATGTAACAAAACTTCAGACTTCTAATCTTAAGAGCTGTATATATAATGCTGGAACTTGTCTGTTGGACTTTCAAAATCTATGTCATGAATTTGAACTGCTGAGTTTGAGGTATAAGGCTTTATATCTCAGTATTGATCCCTAGAGTTACCCACTTTTATTAACATTTGCCTTACTAAAATAAATCTAATGAGCACTTTCCAAGGACATAGAATCATAGAATATCAGGGTTGGAAGGGATCTCAGGAGGTCATCTAGTCCAACCCCCTGCTCAAAGCAGGACCAATCCCCATCTAAATCATCCCAGCCAGGGCTTTGTCAAGACTGACCTTAAAAACCTCTAAGGAGGGAGATTCCACCACCTCCCTAGATAACCCATTCCACTACTTCACCACCCTCCAAGTGAACAGGTTTTTCCTAATATCCAACCTAAACCTCTCCCACTGCAACTTGAGACCACTACTCCTTGTTCTGTCACCTGCTACCACTGAGAACAGTCTAGATCCATCCTCTCTGGAACCCGCTTTCAGGTAATTGAAAGCAGCTATAAAATCCCCCCTCATTCTTCTCTTCTGCGGACTAAATAATCCCAGTTCCCTCAGCCTCTCCTCATAAGGCATGTGTTCCAGACCACTAATCATTTTTGTTGCCCTCCACTGGACTCTTTCCAATTTTTCCACATCCTTCTTGCAGTGTGGGGCCCAAAAGTGGACACAGTCCTCCATATGAGACCTCACCAATGACGAATAGAGGGGAAGGATCATGTCCCTCAATCTGCTGGCAATGCTCCTACTTATACAGCCCAAAATGCCATTAGCCTTCTTGGCAACAAAGGCACACTGTTGACAACAAGGGCACACTCATATCCAGCTTCTCAACCACTGTAACCCCTAGAATTGGCAAATATCCTAGAACTGGCAAAACAATATTCATAAATGTAGAACAAGAAATAGCCATACTGTGCCACAATTCCTCCCCAGTGCCACAGGAGTGAGATTCACAGATATAGATTTGGTATTTCATCATTTTGACCTTCAATACTAAAGAGCAGCCATTAGACAACAAAAATATATAAAATGTCGAATTTCACTTTATGGTTATTTGAAGGCAAAAAATCCTCGGGTGAGGTGGGGAGAGGAAAGGAAATGGAATGTTTTTCTGAGAAGTGGAGAAAGGAATTGTTAAGAGACAATTGCAAAAATCTGGAAACAGTTTTTCATGACAAAAGCCTACAACCAGTCTACTATCATCCGATGAAGTGAGCTGCAGCTGTAGCTCACGAAAGCTTATGCTCAAATAAATTAGTTAGTCTCTAAGGTGCCACAAGTACTCCTTTTCTTTCTACCATCACTGCTATCCAATACATATATGTGCACACCACATTAATATTGTATTATATCCAGCATGTAGGCAGTTATATTAACTGAGTTATCTTCTGTATTCCCCCTTTTGGTAGATCTATGTTTATACCTTCCCTTCAGAACTGACTCAATTTCTGAGATATACCAAAGTATTACATCTCAGATCTTTGAAGAGCTGGTTTAGGGGGAAATAACTGGTAATGATCTGCTGAAAAAATTGTTGAACTGGCAGGGGGGAAGAAGAAAGGGAATGATCACCATAACAACTCCTGGGGGAATTCTGCACCAAAAAATTAAAAATTCTGCACACAATATTTTAAAATTCTGCAATATTCTGCATATTTTATTTGTAAAAATAATGCAATATAATTACTCGTTTCAATTATTTCAGTAATTTATTTAAACTACAATACAATGGATGGAGAATGGGAGTAGAGAGCACTGGAGGAAATCCCCAAACCCTCTTGCCTAATAGAAACGTAGCTAGGTTTGACCCTTTATTTCTAGTTATTAGTCAACAAATATATGCAGCCATATGCTCAGTGTTACATCATAGGCAACTGAAGACCAAATGAGGGTTTGGGAATCACACACTCAATTTATATTGGCTACTGACCATCTCCAGAAAGGTCAGTAGGAAACAGTTCATGGCACACATTTTCATAGGAATTTTTTTTCAGTCCAAAATTTTAGACCAGTTCTAATCACTAAAGCACCGTAAGCATTTATAAGGCCATACTGTCCTTTACACCACTCTGGCAGTGTAAAGGAGTCTTAAAACTTTTACACCTGTTTTATACTCCTGGGGGAATTCACAAAGACAATAGGAACAATTCACTAAGCAGGCAGGCTGCTACATTCTGCTCTGAGGGAAACAGAGCCTGCCCTATGCTTACCTCCTCAGAAACATTCAAAACCCTTCCCCTCCATGGAAAGTTGCCACAAAAGTGAGTAATAGGGTTAGAACGTATGTCTTTCTCTGTTACATGACTGCCCAGCCTCACCCGCCCCCTCACAGTTATTTACATCTCTACCAGCTGCTCCAGGTGCCCAAACAAACCTGCCTGCACTGCCGGGGATCTTCGCGTGCCTTTTCCTTTGCTTCCCTGTCAGAAGTCATTTTTCTGTGAGGAAGCAATGAAATCTGTGGGGTACATGAATTCTGTGCAAGTGTAGTGACACAGAATTCCCTCAGGAGTACATAATGAGAGACTACATAACATCTGCAACATACTACAGAAAAAAACCTAAAACTATCCAGATACAAAAGCAAGACAGGCTGAAGGAGATCAGTTAGGTAGGACACAAACTTTGGAGGGCAAAGGAGTTCAAGCAAACCCAAGAAAGGTGGAAATAATTATATAAATGGAAAGACCCCAAAGTAAGGAGGCCTTACTGAGATTCGAAGTGATGTTAATATACCCTATCAAATTCATCCCCAATTTGCCACATGTTAAGTATTCCACTTAGAATGCTGCTTAAGAACAAGACAGAACTGCACTTGAAAGATTAAGAGAAAAACTTTTCAGAATTAAATACATTGTCAAAGAGGCACCAATATGGAAATATTTGCAGATTAACAAAGAGCCTGTTATCACAACTGATGTGTGATCACATGGTCTCTAGGCCATATTTCTTCATGGTGATAATCTAGTGGCACATACTTCCAAAGCACTGATCAATATTCAACAGAACTATGATCAGATGGAAAAACAAATGTTAGATATTGATTTTGTTTGTGAACATCTTTATGAATATGTTTGTGCATAAAAAATTGTCAAGGTAAAAACAGATGAGAGGTTGGAAGCCTCAGTACAGAAACCACTGTGCAAGACACCATTTAAACTTCAGAAAATGATAATGAAATTTTAAAAATGCACGTTAATTGTGAAATTCAAATTTGGTTAGGAGCTTCTTAATGTGGACATGCTTTCAAGAGTACCCGTAACTGAAGAAAGCAGGGAGCAGCAGAAAGAGGGATTTGAAGTAAATTGATTCAAGTGCTACCAATTTCTGAAACAAGTTTGGCAAGCACAGGTGAGAAACACAAAACAATTGAACCAAACAGCTTGAGAGAATAATTCTAAACATGTGGCCAACAAAAAAAAGCCAGGTATATCTCCTAGAATTAAAAAAAACCCACACACAATTTATTGGGATTAAAGAGATTAAATTGCTACATATGGTGAGATTCTGTTCAAAGGGCATTGTATCATACCACCACAAAACATGAGGTTGGAAATAGTATGTAAGTATAACCCACAGTGCCCATCTGGGTATTCTATGGTGTAATAAAAGAGTTCAAGGTGCCCCACACTTGTCACCCATGAATGCTGACATCAAAGACAAGGTATCCAAATGTGAAGTCTGTAATATATACTTCAAAAAGAATGCAAAGGAACCACTGAAACCACACAGGTTTCCTGATCACTTTTGGTCTGGAAAGATTACAACTTCTTAACAGATTACTGCTCAGTTTTTTTTTAAATTGAGGTATTGCACAATTGCATATATATTGCAATATAACAACTCACTGTAAATTTCAGTTTTCTATAGATGAAACAACAACTGAAACTGTCCCACAACCACAAATGGATTAGTTTTGCAATACTCTTTGTGGTATCAGTTCAGGCACATTATATAAAGCCTTTCCTATGCACAGTCAAATGAGTTAGCAGAAAAATCAGCATAAAGAGCAAATAACTTGATTAAAAAAACCCTGAGGAGTCCAGCAGGCCGCAGCATATTACCACACAACTCACAATATTCTTTTTGGGTCCCCCATTCAGAGAGATTCATAGGCAATAGGGCAAAAACCATAGTGACAATGCCTAACAAGTTTCTTGAGCCAAAGGCAATTAATTCTGAAGTAATAATAGAAGAGTTACTGGAACAGAAGAAATGTTATGATAAGAATGTCAAACAATTAACCACCAACGCTAATAAGAGAGACTGTTAGATGGCAACCTGCCAAAGTACCATCTGCACCAAGGTAATGAACCATAAATCACCCCAAGCATCAATAAAGAGGAACAGGAACCCTAAACAAAACCACGGGAGACACTGGCTCTGTTTTTTCTAAGGACATCAAAAATGCTAAGACAGTACTCCTGTGCTGATCCAAGAAACACATGCCTGCCGAGTTACTGACAATGAAAAACACCAGGAGTAGTAAACACAAGAGAGGTTATTTTACTTCTTTATTTGGCACTAGTGTAACTGCTGCTGGAATAGCGTGTTCAGTTCTGGTGTCTACAATTCAAGAAGGATGTTGATAAATTAGAGCAGGTTCAGAGAAGAGCCACAATGATAAAAGGGTTAGAAAGCATGCCTTATAGTGACAGATTCAAGGAGCTCAATCTATTTAGCTTAACAAAGAGAAAGTTAAGAGGTGGACTTCATAACAGCCTACACGTACCTACATGGGAAACAAATATTCAATAATGGGCTCTTCAGTCTAGCGGAGACTGGTACAACATAATTCAATGGCTGGAAGTTGAAGCTAGACAAATTCAGACTGGAAATAAGGCGTAAATTTTTAAGTGAGAGTAATTAACAGTCCAAGTCAACATATCCATAAATGATCTGGAAAAAAGGGTAAACAGTGAAGTGGCAAAATTTGCACTTGATACAAAACTACTCATGAATAGTTAAGTCCCAGGCAGACTGTGAAGAGCTACATTAGAATCTCTCAAAACTGGGTGACTGGGCAACAAAATGGCAGATGAAATTCAATGTTGATAAATGCAAAGTAATGCACATTGGAAAACATAATCCCAACTATACATATAAAATGATGGGGTCTAAAATAGCTGTTACCACTCAGGAAAGAGATCTTGTGGACCGTTGTGGATAGTTCTCGGAAAACTATCAAAAAACAGTCAAAAAACTAACAGAATGTTGGGAATCATTAAGAAAGGGATAAATAAGACAGAAAATATATTGTCTCTATATAAATCCATGGTACACCCACATCTTAAATACTGCGTGCAGATGCAGTTGCCCCATCTCAAAAAAGATTTATTGGAATTGGAAAAGGTTAAAAAAAAGAGCAACACAAATGATTAGGGGTATGGAATGACTGTCATATGAGGAGAGATAAATAAGACTGGGACTTTTCATCTCGGAAAAGAGACGAGTAAGGGGTGATATGATAGAGGTCTATAAAATCACGACTGGTGTGGAGAAAGTAAATAAGGAAGTGTTATTTACTCCTTCTCGTAACACAAGAACTTGAGGTCACCAAATGCCATTAATAGGTAGCAGGTTTAAAAGAAACAAAAGGAAGTATTTTTTCACACAACACACAGTCAACCTGTGGAACTCCTTGCCAGAGGATGTTGTGAAGTCCAAGACTATAACAGGGTTCAAAAAAGAATTAGATAAATACATGGAGGATAGGTCGATCAATGGATATTAGCCAGAATGGGCAGGGATGGTGTCCCTAGCCTCTGTTTGCCAGAAGCTGGGTTTGGGCAACCAGGGATGGATCACTTGATGATTACCTGTTCTGTTCATTGCCTCTGGGGCACCTGGCATTGGCCACAGTCAGAAGACAGGATACTGGACTAGATGGATCTTTTGGTCTGACCCAGTATGGCCATTCTTATGTTCTTAATTAATCATTGGAAGAACTTACCAAGTAGATTCTAAAAGATCTGCTCTAGGAATTATTCTGGGGAAGTTCTATGGCCTGTGCTATACAGGAAGTCAGACTAGATGATCACAATGGTCCCTTCTGGCCTTGGAATCTATGACTCTATGAAAGCTCCAGGTGGTGGATCCTGGGTAAGTATTCTAAGAATAAGAAGTGGCAATGTGATCAGAAATCCATCAAGATTCAGAGATAGTTGTTAGCAGTAGAATTGCGCAAAAAACGTTCTGTACCAATAACAAGCCAATACAACTAAGGCAGTCTCTGGATGTAGCATTCTTCTATCTACTTCCCAAACCTCTCTGCTTCTTACTCTTTTGAAATCAATTTGCTCTAGATGAAACTATGAACATTCTCAATGAAATCATCTTTTTTTGAACACTTTTCAAGGACCCAGTTAAAAAAAAAATGATTTTACCAGTGGTCCAAAATTTTCCTTATCGTTAATTCCTGATATCAAAAAAGGGAAAATTCCACATGACTTTTTATAGGAAAATCCTACAGAATTTAGAAGGGAAGCATCCAATAGAGCTGTAAGAAAATTATGCTAAAAGTATCCATAATTTAATTGAAAACAATAGTCTTTTTTTGTATAGCAGTGAGAGAATTTTCTATCAAGCTCTATAAGATGGTTCAAAACATCTATGGAAAGGTTATCTTTTTCTACTGGATTTTTGGATAAGGAAAGAAGCCCCAGGAAGAGGCATGCTGGGGGAAACATTTATCTAGTGTAGAAAATGCAATGCATCTCTTACAAAATCACCATGCATCTCACTGTGATTGGTGTCTCTGTTCAAGGGTGACCAAGGACTAAAATGAAAGGGAAGATGCAGGTCAAGACTGACACAGCTGTGGGAGAAGGCTTACACAGCACTTGCCCACACTATTCTCTATGCCTTTAATATCTTACGTTTATGTTCACTACATTTTACACTAATGTAGGGAAAGTGGCTATCCACAAAGGCTTAGAAAATCTGCAACTCACTTGACTACCCTAAATTCTGTCTAGAGCACATATTAAATACATTTAAGAAAACAAGAATTTGTTGTGTACTAAATAAATTGCTTTAGTTTGCACAACAGAAGTAGTTTTCATGCAAATGTTGCAGTCCCCAAAACAATGGTGACAACACATCTGTAAGCATCTGTCATGAAACTCTGAATGAAAAAAGGACTGGGTGCTCTTAGAAACGGTTGTGAAAACAGGTGGTTTGATTCCCTAAGCAAATGAAGTATTTGCAATGCAGAATTATATTTGATTTTCACAAAGGTGACCTTGGTCACAGGGAGGACAGAGAACAATATCACCCTTCAAATTCACCTCCTTTTCAAGCAGATTTACAAAATAGCACTGGCACTGACTCTAGATAGAGACTAGTCATCTCTTCGATCTGCTAGACAGACAGAAAACTGGCTACCAGCAAGAGGTAGGACACACTGGAGATGAAGGGAGAAAACAAAAGTCGTAAACAATAAAAACTGGAATGAATATGAGAAATGGCTTACCTAATCGGACAAGATACTGTATCGTTAAAAGAATCATGTTCTCTACACTTAGTAACTGACCGCCAGTCAATCCCAAAAGATCCAAATCCTTGTTCTCCAGCTGTGGAATCTTGTAGCAATTCACCAGCAAGGGACTTACTACAATATCACCAACATTGCCATAGAAATAGGGTAAAGTGCCATAACCTTCAAAAACAAAAATAAAAATACTCAAAACAAACTATTACACAAAATCTTGCAACAGTTATGTTCCCTTACTTCTGCCTAATGCTACATGGCAAAAGATGGGAGGACAGTGACCAAACTGACATTATTACTGTCTACAGAAGAAATCAAGTATGCCAATAGTGTATTACCCCGTATATGTCAATATCGATTTACCAAAAGTTACTGTGATGGTCTGCCCAGCAGCAAGATAGTAATTATTTATTCAAAGACAAATATCAAAGTAATCCGTTCAGTTATTACCATGACCTTTAAATGCATAAAGCTCACATTACCAATAATTTAGCGTGCAAAATCTGCAGAACTGCAGTACAGAAATCTTAACCTGATAAAAGCAGCACAAACTGAATCAAATGTGCTTCAGACACTGCTGTACTGTGTACTGTTTTGATGAGCATCTTAAAATTTAAACGCAGATAGAAAGTTTTATTTTCATGAATGGTTTCACTAAGACATCAATTAATAACAGAATCTTTCTGGTAAGGATAAGAATGACAGAGATAGAAACAGACTACTTTTTTCTCATGTAATTTTTTCAAGTACATCTGGTACTATACTACCAATAGGACACTTTTTCTCCAGGGACACGAACATTGGGCCCACCGGAGGACTGCACTGCCAACTTGCCAGGACCCTCATCTTTCATAAGGAAATGCAGTTATGGAAATTATAGAACTGTATGCTAAGGCCTAGGCTTTCTCTAGGCTGAACTTCCATAAAATAAAAAAAAATACAAATTAAGTGTAATCCTAACCTTGCAATCTTTATTCACGTAGGTAGCCCCATTAACTCGAGAGGAACTATGTATAAAAACCAGCTGTGTGAGTAGGGATTTAGAGCAATTTTCCACTACTTAATTTATGATAATTAATTCCAGGGGTCATATGGGTAAAAATGGTTCCCTAATACGCAGGGTGCTTTATAAAAAGGGGTAATATTGCACTGAATTGAACAATGATGGAATTACCCCTTCAAATAGTGGCACAACTCCCCAATTTGAGTAATTTTCTTTAATTATTATTATTTTGCAGTAACACACCTCAAAGGGACACTTTCACATTAAAAGTCATATTTTTAATGTAACAGCAATGTCCTTACACATAGTATATTACTAACACCACACTGTATACAGGTGAAATATTTTAATATTCTAATTTATATTTTATTATTCATGCTGGCTGCTTACTTTTTCCATTTCTCCTTGTTTAGACACGGGGGGGGGGTTGTGGGAGGGGAAAGCTAGTCAGTTTTGATTGGTCAGTTCAACATCAATTTCACTTTCTCGGTTTCAGGCAGTAGCACAGGGCTATAAGGTTTGATTGTAAACACAGTAGAGGAATGTTTATTTGTCTTGGAAAACTGTTTGTATTGGAAAGTTGTTTTAATTCCAAGGAAATAAGTCTATTCTTAGATTTTATACAAGCCTTGTTTATACAAAACCCAAATTTGAGGTCTAATCTGATCTGGCCAGGACCCTTTTGTATGTCAGGTCTTGGCAAAAATCACCCAACTTCTCATCGTAAATATTGCACAATTAACACAAGAGGCTGCTGAAAGTCTTACAAAATACAGTGACCTTCAGTTGTGCTTACGGGCTGATCACAAAAGTGAATTTCATTACCTCAAAAAACCTCAAATCTTTTGAACATGCAGTTATTCAAGAGGTACAGTGTTGCTTATCACAATGTGAAGCTTACCTATAAGAATCACTGGTCTGATTCCTGAGTTATTCAGCAGGTTTTCAGGAACTATTACAGTCTCCCCTGCAGGGATGGGCTGAGGCTGTAAAATTCCAGTTAACATGGATTGAGGAACTGGGACTGACAAAAGGGGCTCTATAAAATAAAGAAAGAAAAACTTTCATTACCAAAAGGCTCATACTGTGATTTGGCCCTATGAACAAATAAACACTCCTGCAAATCACTAACTGCAATAAAATTCAAAATACCTTTGCATTTCCTATTACAGTTTTAAGGAATTTAAATTAAGACCCAATATCCTTCCCTGGCCCCACCACTAAAATAAAGCTTTTCTTTAACTACTGTATTGTTTCGGTGAGAGGGAGAGGAAAAATCCAGGTTTGAATATGCATCTTCTAACAAAGCCAAGTACTAGGAAAAGTGTTCACACAGGTCACTTTTCAATGCTACCTGTCAGCACAAAGAAGGAAGAGACCTCCCTAACTTCTGACCTACACTATGTAGACTAAAATCTCAAAGCTGTTTGCATACCACTTTATACTATTCTGAAGCTATAGAAAGATGAAAACTACACTTCAGTCATGAAGGAGCAACAGCAGCTTTGAAAACAGGAAAAGAAAGCACAATGCCTCAGTATTATAATCTGTCAGTATAATACATACTTCATAGGGATATTATGAGACTTCCTTAAATTGTTCATAAAGAATTTTGCAATCTTCTGATGAAAGGTGTTAAAGAAATTCAACTTATTAATTGTGGGAACTTATTAATTGTGGGAACAATTAATTAATTGTTATTAATTGTGGGAACTTTTCCGTTTCTAGAAGTTTGTTTAATTCAGAACTTTCTCTCTGGAATGCAACATGGGCATGCAATAGATCTATGCAAGTAAACGGACAACAACAACAACAAAAGAGAAGATGGCTTCTGACCCCACATGCAACTGGTTTGAAAACTTCCATGTTTAAATGATAATTTAAAAATGTTGTTCAAGTGTTTTGTCAGTAAAAGTGTATTCACAGTTACCACAAAAGGACGGAGTGGTCGAGCGAGAGGGCATGAGTCTGAGAGTCAAGAGATCAGGGTTCTAACTTTCTGTATTACCTTCAGCAAGTCATTTAAGACAAGGTCTTCGGAAGTGGCTACTGATTTTGAGTGCATGTAGACACACAGAGGGCCACGCTTTCAGAGTGCTGAGCTCTCCCCCTGTGGATGCTTAACCTCTCTGAAAGTCAGGCCCAAGGTATCCCAAACTGAACACCCAGAAATTGAGGCATCTAAAAGTCATTGGCAGTTCTAAAAATGTGGGGCTTAACTTCTTGTCTCAGTTTCCCTTTCTGTAAAATGGGGATAAATGATGCTTACTTTGCTTTGCAAAACACCTTGACTGCTATAGCTTAAAAGTATTATTGCGGTAAGTAGTTATATGATTTAAATTACCACTTTAGAATATATAAGTTGTTAATATACCTTTTTATTTAACCCTAACTCTTATCTCAATATGGATGCCAACATTACATGGTCTTGATGGAGTCCTAAGGATTCTCAATCCCCTCACTTTCAATGCCCAATATCATTGTCATCATCCTTTGAGAGCTAAGGATGACTTGATGGGATTTTCATCAATGCCATTTTGTTCTGAGTGGCCAAAGTTAAGCTATGCAAGATCCTCCCTCCCGTGCAGGAGCGGAGCATCCGCATCATGCTCTCCCAGTCTGGGAAGTTCAATCTCAAGCTGAGAGCCAATGGAAATTACATCTATTTATTTTTATATTTGTATATACAACATACCTATACAAACAATTTTGGAAGCACCAAGTTATGGATGGTTAATCATGTGTTTGTATTACTACTATCCTCACTTCTCCCCCTCCCCATTAACTGTCATGCTCTCATACTGCCTCATTTTAAATTAGATTGTAAGTTATCTGGGGCAGGGACCATATCATCATACATGTTTATAGAGTGCCTAGCAAAACCAGGCCCCAACCCGAGTAAGACCTGAGGTCATTACTTTCCACAGAAGTAATCATATGTCCTGCACAATGGTTCAGAGAAGCACTACCATGCTACTGAGCTGGAGGAGCAGAAGTTTTAGTCATGAAAATTCACATAATTATTCAAGTTTTACCTGTTCTTGTAAGAGGCCGAATTGTCGGAACAGGTACAACTAAACCAGGAGGTGGGACTGGTGACCCAGGAGACCATCCCCGGTGTCGTTTCTTTGGTGGCCCAGAACTAGACATTGATGCTGAGGAGAAATAAATAAAAAGATCATTCAAAATACTCTTCTTCCCACATCCCTTTTACATTCAGATACACAAACTCTGGGCTGGATTTTGACCTCACACCGTTTTTATGTTGGCATAGCTCTACTGAGTTTAGAGTTACTCTCAATTTACATCAGGCCACATTCTGATCTGAGAAACACTAATATCTATAATGAGGTGTGTATCATTATCATCAACACTCAAGCCAGCAACACACTACATCTCAGGGAAGAGTTGTGGAAACAGCTACGGTGGAAAAGAAAACAAATCTACAGTTTTCAGGCTCAACAGTATATACAGTAAAGAGTTTAAAATAAAATAATAAAAACACAGATTTTCTTTTACCTTGATCTACCGAAAAACAGGCAGGGCTGGGGGAAGTTGAGTGTGGCATGGGCCGAGAGAATGTAGAGCTCAACACATTATTTCTTCCTCCACTACTGTTTCCATTTGCAACATCGCAGTTACGCAGTGTAAGTGGAGCTGAATACAACAAAATACACAGAGAAAGCCGCTTTAGACAATCTTTAAAACAAAATAAATCATATTTCAGAACGTAAAGCAAGAACAGAACAAGACTGGTGACTGAGTCAACTTTCGTCCTGGGGCATCCACTGGAGAATAACTCAGGCACTGGCAGCAAAATTATGATCTTTAATTAGGGCTTCTGTATTTCGGGGGGGGAAACAGAAAAAAACAAAGCCAAAAACACAACCATAAAATCTAGTAAGAATTTTGAAGCATCCTTATTGAAAACTGGAAATGAGAAATGTGTGTGTCATTAATTTAGTTTCTAGGAGATCTGTGGCCTCTTTATACATCTTTTACCTCACTTCTTAGGCTAAAAGTGATGAGAGATACAAATTTTTCCAATAGGCAGCATGGGGAGATTTACGTTTAGCTTGGTAAATTTTAGATTTCTTCTTCTGACTCTTATAATTTTTGGAATGTTTACCACAGAGTTTCATCGTATTAGTGGGCAGTGAGGGTGGGAGCAATTCAATTTAAATTTATATTATTCTGCAATAAAAGGGGGCCTTACTTTACCTACAGAGTCCTATCTTCAACCATAGTCACCCAACAGGACATCATAATCCTGCACAAGTGTCTTAAAATTGGCAATTCTCAAATCTGGAACCAGTATTAATACCTAGTTTATATGCCTGATTACTGATTTCATTGTCCAAATGAGGTGTCTAGATATCCCACTGAGATTAAGGATTCACAATTCAAGCAATGAAAGAATACTAACACTAGCCCTCCTTTAAAGGAAGGTAAGTTTCATGCAACATCTCTGAAAAGGCTACATAAGTCATTCATGGAGAACAACATGTAGACAGATTAGGATTCTTACCTCTTTTACTGAGAGCTATTTAAAGGTGCCATGTCACCCAAGGTTGAATCCATGGGGTTGTCGTCTCTCTTATGGAGCTCAGCCAGGGAAATAATTGGTCCCCTTTAAAGTATAGTGACCAAACTGTCAGGTTTGAGAACCAGGACACTATCCAGGGTGGGAATACCAATGGTAGTGCAAGATGTGCATGCGCAGAGTATTGAAGTGGTACACAAATTTGGGGTATGGATAACAAATGTACCCACTACTAGACAGACAGCTCATTATCCCACTTGGCTTTCTGTAAAGTAAATTATTACCTGTGGCAAATGTCTTTCCTACAAGCTGCACAGACAAAGCCAGTGGTTTCACTATGTTCTTGTTCCGGGATAGGTCTTGAGTTCCACTTATATTAACAGCAGAAGATGATTTTGCTGGACTGAATACTGAGGAGTCTGACAAAAAAATTTGCTTGATTAAACAACTATCTGAAATTATCTATAGACATACACCCCTAAGAAGTCATCATATAAGGACTTATCTTACAAATAACTAGTACTACCTTAAATTTATATACTGTTTTTCATCCAATGATAGAAAGTAAGAACGAGTGAAAGCGAGAGCAAAAGCAAGAGAGTTGAGATTTTGTTTATCACATTAGCAAAGAGCAACAAACAGTTAATCATTTACTATACATGGATGATCTGATACCGTATGGACTGTCACAAAGGAAGATACAGCAGTTGATGACACATGTAGAAAATTTTGATGAACATATAAAGCTACAGGTTGGTTTGGCTAAATGTGTGCCGACATCTGTAAAGAGGACAAAATGGGTACAATCAAATGGCACACAAGTTAAAGAAGGTTCTATCCAAGATCTCTCTCAGCATGATGCCTACAAACAAGTGAGGACAGAATACTACAGATGAATAAGAACTAATTTCCGAACAAAACTCAACTTGAAGAATTTGATCCAATCCATTAATATGCAGGCAAAACCAGCAGTATGGTACACTGCCAGAATGATAAAATGGAATCAAGAGAAGAAAAAATTTAACATCCAAACAAAAAAAGCTCCTAGGGATGCACAAAGAGATGAACATCAGTCAAGACATGGGCAGAATGTATGTTCAATGATGTGATAGTGGAAAAGGTTTTCTATCTGTGGAGGAGGACAGTGACAATGAATGACGACATCAAAATATATGAGGAGTCAGTCGCAGTAAAAGATCATCTGGTCATGATAATAAGCTGAGGCTAAGTGTGCATCCCAATTCAAGAAAGAAAGGAAAAAACAAATGGTCAAAGAATGACTTGAAAGATTTACATAGCAATCATTGCATGGACAGTGGCAGAGAACAAGCAAATCCATTAGCGATAGAAGATCAACAAGCCATGAGTTTGTTAAAGGATACCTGAAAAGAGAGACAGGAAGCCTCATTATGAGCACACAAGAGGAGTCCTTAAGGCTTAATTATGTTCTAAACAAAATTCACCAATAGAACTGCATACCAAACTGCAGAATATGTTCTGAAAAGGAAAAGATGATGGAGCATGTGCTGAGCATCTGCAGGAGCCTGGCTGCGAGAGAATATATGAACAAACACAATGAGGTCACCAAGTGTCTGCACTGGAAACTCTGTGGCAAGTATGGAATTAAACAAACCATGTGGTATTATGACCATCGAATCAAAAGTGCTCTAGAGAATGAAGAAGCTAGATTTTATGGGATCTGGCAATTGTCACAGACCAAACAGTGCAGGAAAACAGGCTGGACATAGCTGTAGAGAAGAAGACAAGCAAGGCCATGTTAATTGATATTGCCATACCAGCAGACAGAAATATTAAAAAGGAAGATGTGACGTATGAAGAATTGAGCCACAAAGTGGAATGATTATGGAAAACTAGATGATCCCAGCAATAATTGGAGCTCTTGGAGTGGTCCCTAAGGGCATGAATGAGTACCTCAAGAATGCGTTAGTAGTGCAAGACATCACGACCAGTGCTTTTAGGCACTGTGAGAATTTTAAAGAAAGTTAAAGAAGAAGGAGTACATTCTGAGCACCTAAAACACACGAATTCTGTGGAGGGTTTAACAAAACTCCTGACTACCCAAACCTACAAAGTTGGATCATAGTCAGGATTTATAGGTGACTCGTGGTAAATTTTAGACAGTGTCTTTTTCCTTTTTATGCTTACAGTTCTTGTATGTTGTGAAGGCTATTTGCATAAAAAAAATCCCCATGATGTAATACTGAGGGATGATGATACTACTACTACTAAAAACAACTCTTCATCATGCTTAACATTTACATAATCTACATAGCATTTTTCACATTCAAAATGCTTTTGAAATATTATCTAACTGTTCTTCATAATAGTTCAATGGGATAGGCAAGTAAACATCATTGTCCCCTTTTATAGACTGGGAAGCTGAAGCAGAGAGGTTAAGTGACTTGCGCACACAACAGAAAGAGTCTGTATCAGAGCTGGGATCAGAATTCAAGGGTTCCTGATGCCACGTCTTGTGTTCAAACTACTAGAACACACTTCCCTCAAAGCACTTCACAAAGGTGGATAAGTATTCCCATTTTATAGGTGGGGAAACCGTAGAACAGAGTTTAAATGAATTATATAACAAATCAGATATTAGATTATATAACAAATCAGCAGCAGAATCAGGAGCAGAACCCAGATCTCCTGACTTCAAGTCCCCTGCTCTAACCATTAAACATTTAATACCTGCAACTTTATTCAGATCAAATTCTACACTTTGGATGTTGTCACACAGGCAGCTCTAAATTCTTACAACATAAGGATGAATTTTTCTGAAAGAACGTTAACTGGATTTCACTGGATAAATTAATCTGTAAAAAGTAAGCAGTTTATGTGAGGTTCCACCTACACATCTCCATACTCAAACAGAAAGAAAACAGAAGGCAAGGATATTACCAGCCTGATCTGCCAAACTGATATACCTTGAAACAACACACCACTCCGGGAACAATGGGAGGAGGAGAGAGACTATTTTGCCAGCTGGAATAATCAAGGTTGAGAGTGGTCACAGGATCTCTGACTCCACTCCAGCAGAATGACTTGTCCCATTTTCACAAGAAATATGCCAAATGGCTGATCAGTAACACAAGGTCAGAGGCTCTGGTGAAACCTGATAGTCTATTATTAAATACACTGTGGCAAATGCATCTGCCAATGCCTCCTTCAAGTGGGCAGTGTACGAGCATATGGAAGTTGTGTCTCTCTAATTAATATTAATATATGTATAGTCTATAACCTATATACACACAATTGTGTATTTGTGTGTATTTTCATATGCACTCACACAAAACACAAAAGTGTATTGTATACAGGGCTGGTAGCAACACCTGTTAAGGTTGCCCTACACTTACCATTTTAAGACCCTATAGTCAGTTGCTTATAACTTTATGAAACTCACTGCTTGGGTTGAAATTTTCCATGCTGGGTGTCTGCCTCTGGTTTTGGTAACTTTCAGAAAAAACAGTTCAGCCATTTCCAAGAACAAAACGAGGGGAAAATACATTTTTCCCATATTAAAAAATTCCTGAGACCTTCTCTGCAAAATGCTAGCATCCCTATGCTTTGAAGAAGTGTCCTGAAATTTGGCAGGAGAGTGTCCTTTGTGTCAACGATGTGCTTTTTCCCATCCCTATGAAAATTC
This sequence comes from Lepidochelys olivacea, assembly GCF_965140295.1. Lineage (NCBI taxonomy): Eukaryota > Metazoa > Chordata > Testudines > Cheloniidae > Lepidochelys > Lepidochelys olivacea. Next base: position 83,570,624 of record NC_140412.1, read on the forward strand.
TCCCAAATTTGGCCCAGTTATACCTGTATGAAAAACTGCAGTTCGCACATGCTTATTAGAGACTTCTTGAATATTTGCAGCTAAAATCTCCAAAATTCTAACCTCACTGAGCATGCTCCATCCCCTCCCAACCCCTAGTGCTGACTGGATCTATGCAAGTACCATCCCCACACAGCGAATGTGCATGCTCTATCCACTCATAGCTCATCCATGTTGACAGGACGGTGCATACGCTATCCCTACAGAGTGACTGAAAATTGTTCAGGATCAGGCTAGAAGAGCTTATTTGGACTTTCCCTGTAACAGCTGTTATGAGGTACTGTAGGCCAGGGTGGGCTGGGCTGGGCACTGGAGCTGAGAGCAAGGAGCTTATCTGTCCTGTCCACTCCGTGACAACCCAGGCAGCATGGAGGAGGAAGCCATCTGCTTTTAATGCAGAGAGGGCAAAAGATGGACTGGAGGGAAGGGAGAGAAGTAGACTGAAACAAGGAGTCTGATGAGACTGGGACTGGAAGGGTTGGAGAGAAACAGAGACTAGGAGATAGAGGGGGAGACTGAGACTGGCTAGACTAGGAGATTGGTATTTGGCACCAGGGGAGGAGAGGCTGGGACTGGTTGGGCAAGAAGGCTGAACTGAAAGCCAATTGGGGCAGGGAGTGAGAATGGGGTAAACACAGAGATCTGGTAAGGAGCTGGGGAGAAGGACTAGGAACCAATGGTGTGGGAAGAGGAGACAGAGATGGCAAGGAGTTGGGGTGTGGTGGAAGAACTAGAACTGGCTGGGCAAAGACTCTGGGACAAGAAGAAAGTGGAGGGGGAGCCAGATTGGATGAGGAGCAAGACTAGGATTAAGAGCCAGCAGGGAGAAGGAATAGGGACTCAGCCAGTGAGCCTGGAGTAGGGAGACTTGGACTGGCTAGACCAGGAGACTGGGTTAAGACGAGAAGCCTGGGGAGTGGAGACTGGGACTCTGTGTGTAAGGAGAATGGAACTGGGACAAGGAGCCCTGGATGGAGAAGAAACAGGACTGGGACAGTGACAGGTTGGAAAAAACAGAGCTTGGGGGGGAATAACAAGCGGAAGAGTCTATTCCTACTAGAGAACCTGCTTTCCATAGCCTGCTGTCCACTGCTGTCAGCACATATATGGAAAAGCCAGTGGCAGAGGGTGCATATCAAGCAGCACACATCTGTCTGGTCCATCTAAAGGGTCAAACCCTGCTGATGAACCACAAGGGTGACCATATGTCATCACATAATGGAGTTTCTGGTTTTTTCAGTTTGCTTTCATAAAAATCCAGAGAATTACTCAAAATTATATCAAATAGAAAATTATTAAGGTTGCAGACTCAAACACTAAAGTTAGGAAATGCCAGAATTAAGGTTGCTTGTCTAACCTTAATTTGGGCCCCTGTGTGTAAGCATTATGATATAATATTTAATTACATGATCACATACTGATTTTGCCACAAGACTCTTGCCTCTCTCAGTGCACAGGATGGACCTGCTCTGGGGATGAATCAGGGCTGTGTAGTGAAAAGAGGCTGTTGTCTATAGAACTTCTGTCTCATCTGTTGTAGGTTTGAAGGTGCGTAATGAACAAGGCAGAGGACTATATGAAGAGAAAGTTGGTCGCACGGAACACTTCCCTGGAGAACTGTATTCGGTCTCTGAGATTCTATCCATGTTTTGGCAACAGGGTCCCTTTGTGATGTTGGGCAAGTCACTTAATCCAAACTTCTCACAGGAGGTCGCTAATTGTGCATTCCTCATTTTCTGCATGCCCAACTTCAGATTGTAGGGCTTGATCTGCAGAAGTGCTGAGCACTCACACCTGCAAATGAAGTCAATGGAAGCAGTGCTTCACTATATAAAGTGCTACATAATACTAAGTACTGTGAAAAAAATCAGGTCCTACACATCTCAAATTCAAATATTGACCGCAGCCTCTCTGTGCCTCAACTGTCCATCTGTAAATTGGGGACAATACCACCCCTTCACATCACAAGGGTTTTGTTGAGACAAATTAATTACTATTTGTGAAGCACTTGGATATTCTTGTGATGGGTATCACAGAAAATTTCCCATGAGGAAATTAATAATTGTATCCTCATAGATGAGTTTGAATAGTGTGCAGTAAATAAGGTCTGGGGGCACCCAGTGAACAATGAGGAGAAAAAAAATATTGGATAGCTGCTCATTGAGCACAGTCCAGCCTGTACACTCAGTGAGGAAGTGGTCCTGTGGAAAAAACAGTATGTGCTTATATAATTAAAGACTTATCATAATTAATCTTTGAAGAATTAGATTTTATTGATAAATGGCGGTAAATGTCAATTTCCCCATGCACACACAAATCAATGAAAAGGTATTTCCATGGATAATAATCAAAATTTACAGACAGGTAAAGAAAGAAAAATGTTGCTTGAGAATTTATTAGAGTTTGATTTAAGGATATTTACTTTGTATACTTTGACATATGATGTTGACAATTTGTGTTTTAACAGTTATAAAGCTTTACATTTTTAAATCTCAATGTCTCCTGTCATGAAATAATTATTGCTTGACCAGCTCCATAATTTCCCACAACTATGAAAATTTAACTGGATAAAAACTGAAAAAATGCTTACAAATAAGCATTGATATGTCAAAAATATAAAAATATACAATTCCACTTATTGTAATCATAATGCATACACACAATGGGCCCATACTAAGGTTGCACAGGCAACCTCAACTCTGGCATTTCCTACCTTTGAAGTGCTTGACTTTGCAACCTTGATGTTCTTTTAACATGTGTATATAGCTATTTGTATAATAGTTATATAACTTCTAAGGTAGCTAGGGCCTTGTACTTTAGTTACAAAGCTAGACAGAGGGAAGTACTCAAGTCCATACCTTAGGAAAGAAAAATGGTGATAAAAGGAACATATTTTCAGAAAGCAACCCAGTTTCATTACACCTACCTGAAAGCAACAGAGAAAAGTAGTTCACCTCAGTGTATGACTAGCTATGGAGACTTCCAGGGAGAAACCTGAACTTTCATCACAGGTGGTTTGCAACAGTACTTATACATTACAAACAAATATGGTGGGACTTTTTCCCCCTTGTCAAGTGGAATTTGTATTATGAATGTGGCACTATCTTCACTGGAAGGTAACAATGGTGGGAGATAAAAGGGTTTGATAACTGTGACCTGAGAGAACAAATAGTGATACAAAAGGACAAGAAGAAAGAAAATCATGGTGAGTTGATAAGGAGAAAGCAGTCTATAAAAGGTGTATCTATTAACTTGTCAGCAGCAACCCAGACAAAGCTGTGTAAATATTAGATTACTTGTTATGCCAAATAAAGAGAGATTCTCATGTGCCTGCATATTTTTCATGCAAGGACCTGGAGGCCAAGACACCACAACATTCTCATTCCAGATTAGAAATATAGTCTCTTAAGTAGGAATAAAATCCAACACCTCCGGCAACGTGTCCCTGAACATGCTGACTAACATTTGCAACACCAATAGGAATGCTAATATTCCATTTTTATTGTTCATTTATTTTCAGCATCCCTTGTAAGCAAAAGAATTATTGAAACAAGTTTTTTTTTTAAATTTTGCACTTCAGATCCCTCCATATAAGCTTATATTCTAAAATATATGTGGCCAATTAAAATTCCTGGATAACTGAGATTTTCAGACATGACAAATCCTGTTCTGTTTTTACATCATTCAGAGACGGCAGAGATGTGCACTCCATTCAATCATAGCTCAGCTGAATAAAAACTTTTTGTTTCTAAAATCTATCAAATAAACAAAAGAACATGAACTGCAATAAATCAACTTCAAAAATTGTATCAACCTACAAAGCACACCAAAGAAAAATCACCTTTTGAGTCCAGAAGGAAAGCCCTTCTAGGTGAAACTGTTATGGTTATTAGAAAACGTCTTTATTTCTACTTAAATCAATGCACAACTCCACGAGATAATAATTTCAAAGCTTTGGAAATATGGCTATGATGTGTCTTAGCTCACTTAGAAAACCACTGCAGTTTATCACTACTTTTACCACACTTCAATAGTGGGAGTCAAACATCAAAAACAAAAGGCTGCTTTTTCTCCAGTGAGGAAAAACATGTCAATTCAAGGTACCCATTCTGTTTAGGATGTTCACTATAAAGGAGTATTTCACAACATCAGCAAAAATAATATAATAAATAAATAAAATGGATTTTTAAAAAAACTAACACTTTTCAAGCTACTATTAAGAGCTAAACTTATCCCAGTCTCATCAGGTCCTTAATACTGACAGAATAAATTTTGAAATATGTTTTCTATCTTTAAGTTGTAAATGATGCATGCTAAAAATCTACTTGGCAATCCTATGGAACATGTGAGGTACTTTATCTCCCCCAGTGGTCATTTCTACAGCATGCAGCACTTTCAGCCCCTACCTGTCTGAGTGAACCCTGATTTGTATCCATTAGCTCTTCCGCTCTCTGGGGCCGTGGATGGTGACACTGAAGAATTTGGTTTAGCAGAATGGCTAGCAGCAGATGATTGTCTGCTTCTACATTCTGGAAGTGAAGCAGCTACAGTACATATTAACAAGGCCTGGCTTTCAGTGCAACAGTTTAGTGCAACGGTGTTAAACATTGACAAATGTTAAAAGCACATACGGTATGACATGCAACAAATAGCAAAGTTCAGCTAAAACATCTCTCAGGATTTAACCAACCTAATTTAATTATTTAGTTACAAAAACCCTCCCCATAACATTCATATCAAGGGGCCTTCAACTTAAAGCTGAAGATATTCACCCTAGGTGCACCCAGGGTGCAAAACAAGAGAGCAAAACCTGAGTACGTGATCCCTCTTTCCATTCCCCTGAGATCAGCGTCCCCAGCTTTTATCTTAGAGTGCAGTTTGCGGAGTTAGTTTTTCTATGCTAGCATGAATTTATAAGTGCTAGCATGAATTTATAAGTGATTAGATTGGCAGAGCAGTCCAGGAATTGTGGCTGGAGAATAGGCTGAGAGCCACTCTGCCAGATCCCGGAAGAAAACACCCAGACATAGGAGGCGATTATCGGGCTGATGGACCGCTTTATTTCTGCGGAAGGGGGGATTTGAGGCCTCCTCTGGGGATGTGGTGAGGAGGGGATAGAAGAGAGATGGATGAGAAACTCTCCTTTTACCTAAATCTTTAGCCTCTTGGGTGAAATCCTGGCCCTACTGAAAGCAGTGAAAGTTTTGCCATTGAGTTCAATGAAGCCAGGATTTCACCCCCTAGCTTTTTAAATACTTAAACCCAAAACTTTTAAGGTTCACCCAACACTACATAAAAATTTTCTAAAATCTGTAAACATGCTTCTAGCAAATGGGTTATTCTTTACCTTTCCAGCAGATAAGGGGTCCCTTTGACAGTACACCTTGGGAGCTTCTTACCAGGTAGTACTTTAAGTGCTTCTGCTTCTTTGGCTGAGTGGTTAGTTTCAAGTTAATGTGGTTGGAAAATTCCGTGAAGTATCGAAATCCCCTTTCTCCACAGCCTATACAATTCCCAGAAAACCCTGCAGGAAAGGGTGGGGGAAAAGGTACACAAACAAAATAAATTCCTTTTGAAATATACTGGGAATTAGGCCATTTTAGCCTTACCTGAATCTACTACAGTAACTGGGTAAGCTTCACACATAGCATAGGAATGACAGGAAGACAGACAAACAACAGAGACAGACTTTTGCTGCCTCACACCACTTTGTTTGAAAATGCCCTCTCTCTAGCTGTTACTAAGTTAGGCCCAAAAACTATCCCCCAATCTTCCACACTGTACAGTTCCTCAGAAGGGAGCAAATTCTCAGAAGAAAGCACAATAGGTACATGAAGACTGAGAAAGTTATTCACAGGATGATCCAACACCCTCCATGTCAGTACCTTTCACCCCTGCTCCTAGCACAGAGTGGAGGACCGGCTCCAAGAAGCATGCTTCCTTTCCCAAACCTGACTGATCCACAGTTTTGTGTATAAAGTTAATGCTGCCTAAGGCAGCCTTAACTCCCGGGGCACTGTGAAATTCCCCTTTGGTCTTCCTGAAGAAGGAGCCTTCAAAAAGCAGGGAAGCGGGGGGCTAAGTAATACCTTTGCATTATTAAGTTCTCAAATGTAAAAGTGTAACACACGTCCTGATTACTTTCTTATGACTTATGATTTTCCCCCTTATTAGGGTCTTAAAAGGACACAAATAAGAAATCACTTAATCCAAAATCCTTAGTTCTACTGAGACAGAAATTTAGAGCTTTTATTAAATTTAACAGATTAGGAATACAGCCAAAAACTGGGTAGAAGACCATTTGATAGTAGAGACACTAAAATTATTTTGTGGAGAGAGCTGAATTACATCTTTGCACTAGGGTTTGTATGGTAGGACAACAGAATTAGGGCTATGTAATTTTCACTGAGGCCAATGAGAATTGTGCACTAGAAGAATTGGCTTCTGAGTAAGAGATGGGGAAGACTAAGTTTATTCCTAACCATATGCCCTTGCATTTGGCTTTATTAAAACACGCATTTGAATAATCCCAGTTTACCAATCCATCAAGATTGTTCTGTACAACTGACATCCTTATTATTTGCCAATCCACTAATTTTTGCATCATCTGCAGATTTTACCATCAACTCATTTAAATCACTGAAAAAGATATTGAAGGGCAAGTGGCCAAGAACAGGTCCCTGTAAGCAGAGGTGCTGGAACTAGGGGTGCTGCTGCTGCACACCCTAGCTTGAAGTGGTTTCCATTATATACAGGGTTTACAGTTTGGTTCAATGGCTCTCAGCACCTCGACTATACAAATTGTTCCAGCACCCCTGCCTCCATTAGAAGCATCTCTATTTGATGATGATTCCCCATTAACAATTACTTTTTGAGAGCTATCTATCCATTTAATAGGTGCTACACTGATTTTTGCAGTGCTAATTTTTATAATCAGAGTGTCATGAGGTACTGTGTCAAATACTGTACAGACGTCTACATCAAAAGTTAACTTTATCAACCAAACTTGTAATCTCATCAAAAAACAATATCCAGTTTCTTTGACAAGACCTATTTTCCATAAAACCATGTTGATTGGCATTAAATTATATTGCCATCTTTTAATTCTTTACTGATTACTTCCCATGATTTTGCCCAGTCAAGCTAACTTTCCTATTAGTTACCTGGATCATCCTATTTACCTTTTTAAATACTGCACAATATTATTTCTTTACCCCAGTGTTCCATGATTTATTAAAAATCAATAACAGGGGCTCAGAGAGCTCCTGAGACAACTATTTTAAACTGCTTGTGTATATTATTACCCAGTCCCATACACTTTTACATTTTTAATTTTAGTAGCTCACCGGCAGAGCACAGATGAGCTGTTGGCTCATTACCAAATAAGATGACAGGCAAGAAGAGGCTAAACTATGAAGGTAAGGTCTTAAAAGGAAAGACAATTTGTAACATGGAAGTGGAAAAGGTGGAGCGAGTGGAGGGATACAATGAGGGGAAGGGCAGGTAGGATAATGTGATTGGACCAATGAGGCAAGATAATGAAATTGGCAGTAGCATTTGAATGGATTACGGGCGACAATATGGCATTTGTCAAGGACAAAAATGAGGAAGCTGCAATAGTTAGGATGTAAGATAATGATGGCCTGGACTAGAGTTTTAGCTAAATAAATCCATTAAAGCTTTAGCGAAATTTCTTGTCTATTGAAAAGTCCACCTCAATGTATTCTAGGCACCACAGGAACAGGGAAGAGAGAGAGGAAATTCAAGATGGAGATTGATGGTGCCAAAAAACCAACAACCTTACATCACTTTTATTGGTCTGTTCACCCAGCAGTCATAGGCCAAGAGGGCAAAACAGGTGTGCAGATGCATGTCTCCAATTAGCAAGAAACATTACTGTGTTATTTCATATTTTAATTATTATAAATATAATCTGTGTCTGCTAATTCATGTTTCTTATTCATGAAATGAAATTTTTACACACTGACTGGAGGTTAAAAATTGACTACGTTTCACATTTATGCCCCAGTGCTGCAACAGACTTTGTGTGGGTGGACTCCTGTACCTATGTACGGCCATATTTTAAACAGGCTTTTCAAGAAGTTCAGTTATAGATTTAGTTTCATAAATACGGAACTCTCTTCAACATACCATGAAGAAAAATTCATTTCTTGAATCAACTTTAAACCAACCTTTTAGTTATCAATTGTTGTAACAAGAATAATAATGAAAACCATTTACCTAAAAGTGCATTTTTTCCATGATCATCTGGCAAAAACCGCTTGTCAACAGCACAGACTAAAATATGCTCAGGAAGATTTGGAGACTTGGCTCCTACCAGCAGGAAGCCTGCTGGGATATCAATTTGTTCCACACACAGCGATATTAACCGCAAATCCTTGCCTGCTTGACAAAAACCTGAAAAGAAAAGATGTGTGATTAAACTTTTACGAGTGGTTTGCTGTCACTTTCTCTTTTGTTTGTTTCAGCTATGCAAAGCAGCCAAGGAAGATGTTTCCCATTATTATCTAATTTAAATTCTTTTTTTTTTAGAAAATACATACATTGTGTAAATGTATCATCATTTAGGGTCTAATCCAAAGACCACTAACGTCTTTGGAAAGACTTCAACTAAGCTCAGCGTGGGTTTTGGATCAGGTCCTTAATAAGGATACAGATCCACTGGCAGGGGGCATCAGCGAAAATAAATAGCCATTATTTACCTAAAAGGCTTCTGATTGGAGAAAGTAAGTAAAACTCTGGAGATCAGAAATCAAATGGCTAAGAAGCAGATACCTTTTCCACTATTCAAGTCCAGTTTTAAATAGAAGAAACGCTAAAACACTCAAACGTATGAAAAAGCCCTACAGTGCAAAACTCATCCTGTGTTTCCTTTCCATCTATACCACGTCACTTGAAACTAAACAAAAAAAGTTATGAGTTCATAAAAACAAAACAAACAAACCTCTTAAATTATTCCCAAGTTCTATCTTCTCTGCATCTCTCTTTAGATTGTAAGCTTTATAAAGGGGACAGTCTTTAACTTTGTGACTTGGTGCTAAACAAACATATTAATAATAAAAAAGACTGCTACATATCCAGTGTTTACTAAGAAAAAAACACTAAAAAACCCATCAGTAGTTTATGAAATTTGACCCTAAGTTATACCTACACCAACTCTTTATGCTCAGGAACACTGAAATAAAAGAAATTTCAGTGATATATTATTCAAATAGAAGTTTTTTGGGGTGCTCCAGCTTTTATTTTCCATCTGTGTATTACATTGTCTAATATATATAACTGTTACTGTTTATGTGATGCAATCCATTTTTCAGAGGTTTATACGTTTTCTTTGAAGAAAAAGATGCATTTAAAAACTCAGTTCAGCAGTGGGGCTTTCAGAAGACTGTTGCTTTTTGTTTGCCCCTACCCTCATAAAAAACTAAACTCAGCCATATGAGACTTAAAATCATTTTTCAAAATTCACAACTTGTTTGTTTAGGCATTTTCAAAATTTCCAATTTTAAAAAAAATTTAAAAGCAATTTCTGAGTTAAGAACAAATCAGAAAGAGATGGAATTTATGTTATCATTGGTTCATAATGTAGGTTGACATTTGAGTTTTGAAGTTGAGTTTTGTGCGTTTGCGTTTAACTTTAAAAATAGAAAACCCATTCGTGGGCCAGTCAACCAGCATCTGTATTGGATTTATGGGGATCAAAATGACTGGCCACATTCTCTGCTGGCATAAGTCAGGGCAGCTCCATTATTGATCCCAAACTATTTACAACAGAACAAAATCTTGCCCTACTTTCTCCCTGATTTACTTCTAGTTCCACTTTGAAGACTGAGATGACAGACACCAGAGGGAGCCATCTTTATTTCTTGTCCTCCTCCACCGGAAGGGATATAGTGACAAGGGACCTTTTGGTCTCTCTTTTCATAGGCAATGAAACTGTTAGTGGAAGCATTATAAAGCCAGGTTTATAAATGGTTCATGCGAACACAATTTCAGCACAGGTAGCCTGGCTAATGTACAGCACACACAATAACTTCATAAGCCATTTTGCTAACCTGGCTCTATGATAGTATGTCCCTACCTAATTTCCACTTCTACAGGTGCAGGAAAGCTCGCCCATCTGTCAGCTGCAGCAGGAGGTGGTAAGTAGATTTGTTTCAGGGCATTAGCAAATATGGGGTTGGCAGGTGACAGGACACTCCACTATTGGTTGACAGGGAGTATGGTCTTTACTTCAATGCACACCAGGAAGGTTCTGCTACTGTGGCAGAGGAAACCTGAAAATCCTTTTTCAGTGCCTATTTGTGCATATACAGTATAGTTTACCAAAGAACAGCTTCAAAAGGCTCTACTGTATCGGTTGTAGCAAACTATTATAAACCTTCATTATTAATTCAATTTTAACAGCCACATCCAAGGCATTACCATCTATGTACTTTAATACTGTACACCCTGATCCTGTAAAAATTCATGCATCTACATAACTTTACCCTTGTAAGTAGTGCCCTTAACATCAATTTGAGTCATGCCGCATGGAGGATGCCATTTTGAAAATGGCATCCTTCATACAGTGTTAACTCACATACGTGCACAAGTTCACACAGGTGAAGGCATTCCAGTAACATACAGCCTATTCAGTACTACTACACCATCACTTGAAGGAAAGTCCTATTTTGCTCAATCTAACGGAAGACACGTAATATTTTCACATAAACGAGTTTAGTGTAATCAGGGGCGTTATCAATGTAGACATCATACAGGTGGGGATGTAACCCGGTTCTAGATAAAAGGAGCTCTTCTGGGTAGATTGTATTTTACTCAAAATGTAAATTGCCTGCTTACCCAGTTGTGGGTGGTACATACCACTGAGATATTATGGCTAAAATTTTCAAAGAAGCCTTACTTCATTAGATACTCAAATCCCATTGACATTCAATGGAAGTAGTGTGCCTAACTCTCTTTGGCTCCTTTGATAATACCAGCCTATACCTCGGTCTAAAATGGCAAAATTACCCACTGATACAACAGGGGTCAGCAATGAAAAATTTTGCTATTATACACAAGGCTTATGATACAAAAGATGTGATTGTTTTAACAATTACTCTTTAGTACGGTCTTAACTAGGAAATTTTATAAAAATGTTCCCAACTCCACTAACACTGACTGTTGGAGCTTTATGCTAAAATGTGTTATTGTTAGCAACACTAGGAGATCTAGAGTACCCAGGGTTTTGGCAGTCAACAGTTTTCAGCACTGTTGTAATCTGACCTGCCAAAATAGCTAGGTGTCACTGTGCTAAAAATCCTGTTAGCAGCTAAAACCCCACCTACAGCAGGTCTACTAATGTTCTAACACTAATTCCACTGAACTCAGGTTAGCACTGGTAGGAATTTTTGGATAAAATTCCATAGCATGCACACCACCCTGATTGAGACAGGCCTAGCAAATCACGTTGAAAAGGTGTTAGTAGGAACACAATTTAAGCTGTGTTTAAGACAGATTCATACCATCAGTTCTGATGAGGTCTCAGTGTGAAGGACAGAACAGGAGATCCTCAAAGCCCTAGAAGGAGCCCCAAGAGGAAAAAGCAACCAGGAATAGTTCATAACATTTTAACAGTCATCTGAGCATGTACCTTCTGAGCTTGTACCACTGCACCAAGGCACATCTGTGTTACACCATAATACCTTAGCACAGAGGTCCCCAAACTGTGGCGTGTGCCCCACTTTGGGGGGCATGGAGGACCATCTGGGGGCGGGGGCATGGCAGACCCTGGGCCAACCCCATGGGGGGCGGGGAGGGAGCACTACCCAGCCCCTCTCCTGCTCCGGTCCCCAGCCTCAGCCACTGGCTATGTCTCCGTTCCTGGCCTGGGGCCGAGGCTAGGGGCAAAACCAGAGTAGAGCCACACCTGACCAAGGCCTGGCTGCCAGCCCCCACTGCAGTCCAGCCACTGCCCTGCTCCTGGCCCCAGACTCACCCCCAACTGCAGCCCCAGCCTCTGCCCCCTTACCCTGTGTCCATGTCCCCCACCAACTCCTGAGCCACAGCCCTGTTCCCGGCCCTGGTGGGGCAGAGGGGGCGCTGACAGGGGTAAGGAGGAGCAGGATCCTCAAAAGTTTGGGGACCACTGTCTTAGCAGTACAACTAGCCTATGTATCAGAGGCTGATACTATAGAGTCTAGACAATAGTATCCTCTTATCTGAGAGGCTGTTTTATCTGCATAAATTTCATGCTCCCTATTCAATTAGGATAAATACATTCTATTATACAAATGCTGTACATACACAGCCTGTAATGGTACATACTACAACGTAGATACGTCTTTTAATATTTACCCAAGATAATAGATGAGAAGCTGCCATTACTATATACAAGATACTCACAAATTCCACAGTAAACTGCAAACACTTCTTATACCTTTATAATTGTTCTCTTGTATTATCTTTTGTTTACACTACTAAAAAAATAGCTCCACAAATGCAAAAACCAAAAAGATCTTTGAACATAAAACTAACGTTTAAACAAGATTTACCATCTAGCTTAAAAGTTTAAAAAGCCATGGAAAAACAAAGCTGATGTTAAAAATTTGTCTTTGGCTCACCCTCAGCATAGACAGGAGGCTGAAGAAATGACAGCAATGGGTTGCACTCAGGACTGATTTTCAGTTTTGTTTTATGCATTTAATTCACACGCTTTAAGGCTGAACTTTTAAAGGGATCCATAGTTGGCTTCCATTTGTACGAGAAGCTTTAATTGATAGCTGTTCGAGACATGTCAAATAAAAAATATTTTCTTTACAAAGACTTTAGGGGATTTTGTGTTTACACATCAACAGCCAAATCAGAAAGAGTAGATTAATAATTTTGGCCAGGTACCTCTGTGTTAGCTTAAAGTAAGAGATTATCAGAGAATACGTATCTGCTTCTATGAAGAAAAATCTTTAATTTTCTTCCCAAAATAATGTAGACAGTATCCAAGAGCCATCCATTCTTCTTCTTTTCCACCCATGTAAGGATCATTTCTTTAGCAACAAAATGAATCATTTGTATAGAGTATTTTTGTTAATTGTTTTCTCAAAAAGTTCCAGTCATAACATTTTATTTTTCTGGCTTACCAGAAGTTCAGAGTGCTAATTTTTTTTCCTACATGATTTTGTGTTGATAATTAAATATCAGATAGATACGACTATATCCATGTAAACATCAATAAGGCACACATTTTCAAAAATTGACCTCTAATTTATGCTAGTGTAATCTGCACGCATAATTTTTTTTAGATTCGGTTCATATCAAGTGTATTTGCACTATATACATGCTCATTTATATAGGTATTTATACATAAAAATTCTGTCAAGTGACAGTATGTACAAGTTGTTTACACAAGTGATTGCAATTTGTACTATAAAAATGATGCATTCACCAATACAAGCCAGATTTGGAAATTTAACCCTTTACTGTTATTTGCATGGATACAGGTATCTCCTGATGTATAGTTACACATGAAGAGGGGGTAAAAGCTAGGGCTGTCAAGTGATTAAAAATATTCATCGTGACTAATCACACTGTTAAACAATATTAGAATACCATTTTATTTTAATTTTTGGGATGTTTTCTACTTTATCAAATGTATTGCTTTCAGTTACAACACAGATCACGAAGTGTACATTGCTCACTTTATATTTATTTTTGATTACAAATATTACTGCTATAAAAACAAAAGAAATTGTATTAAAGTACTTGTATGAGGTGAATTGAAAAATACTCTCTCTTTATCATGAAAGTTGATCATACAAATGTAGAATTATATAAAAAAAATAACTCATTCAAAAATAAAACAATGGGCTTGTGGCTGAAGCATGAAAAGGCATACAAATGTTTAGCATATCTGGCACGTAAAATACCTTGCAATACCGGCTACAAAAGTGCCATGCCAACGCTTGTTCTCACTTTCAGGTAACATTGTAAATAAGACGCCAGCAGCATTATCTCCCATAAATGTAAACAAACTTGTTTGTCTTAGTGATTGGCTGAACAAGTAGTAGTACTGAGTGGACTTGTAGGCTCCGAAGTTTTACATTGTTTTGTTTTTCAGTGCAGTTACGTAACAAAAAAAAAATCTACATTTGTAAATTGCACTTTCACGTTAAAGAGATTGCATTACGGTATTGTATGAGGTGAACTGGAAAATACAGTTTCTTTTGTTTATCATTTTTACAGTGCAAATATTTGTAATAAAATAACAATATAAAGTGAGCACTGTATACATTGTATTCTGTGTTGTAACTAACATCAATATATTTGAAAATGTAGAAAAACATCAAAAATATTTAATACATTTCAATTGGTATTCTATTGTTTAACAGTGCTATTAATCGCAATTAATTTTTTTGAGTTAATCGCATGAGTTAACTGTGATTAATCGACAGCCCTAACCCCCTCAACCCCATTTTAGCTGTCATTTGGCCAACAAAAATCAACCACTATAATCCTTACAATGTTTAGAAAATATTAAAAAAATAAAAGTATACAAATGAGCTCTTTGATTCACTCCCCGCTCAAAAAAAAAAAAAATTTACCATGGGATCCTCAGCTTTGTTTTAAAAAGAGAGCAGGCACTTAAATCCTGATTAGTAATTTGCGAAGTGCCAAAAGCAACGGGAAAGAAGAATAATGAATAGCTCTTAGGGACATCATCTGCATTTCTTTGGAAGAAAATTCAAATGTTTTCCTTCACACAAGCATGTTTGCATTCCACAATCATCTTAATTTAAACTAGCACAGGCCTGTCTGCCCAATAAGGAATAGTCTTGTCCGCACAGCTGTGGAAATACAAGCAAAAGGGCTAAAATCTTTTGAAAGCAAAGATTTTCTATTTTGTTTTCTTTTTTCACCTAAAGGTACCAAACAACACCCTTAGTATGGGGTACAAACTTGTATCTGTACTGCAAAAAATATATTTGCATAAGAAATTAGCTTCTAGGAATTACATATGAATTGCAGTTCACTGTCACTCACTATTGTAACTTCACAGCAACTGATCAGGTGTTAAGTACCTGCTTACTTAATTGCCTCTGAAATTACTTTTGACCTCCTTTAGACCTCAGGTAAATTGAGGATTTACTAACAAAAGGAAGGTGCTACTATTGTGTTTCACACATATCTTGCATATAATGCCATTCCACAAATTAAGACAAGCATGCTTTAAAGGCATGGCAATGAAGAGGTTAAGAACTGTTTACTGTATTATCTAGTTGTACATTTGAGGTCATTATGCTAAAAGCTGTCAGTATTTCCATTGGTTTTAGAGTAGCAGCCGTGTTAGTCTGTATCCGCAAAAAACCTTCACAGAAGTTTATAACTGGGCTATAAAAATCCATTTGGAGCTAAAACTTCTGCCAAAAACCAAAAAGAAACACTTATGCTTATTGCTTAAAAAGGCTTTATTTTTACAAACAGAATAATTATGTGGACTTGTCACCCTATAATGGTCTTCCAACAAGAAGGATAAAGGACCTCCTGCTACTGCCAAGTTAGGAAGAATGTTCAGCAAAAATGTTACTTGTGTTTTATTCATTATCAAAGGCAATACAAACCAGTTCATGCATTTCTGACTGATTTATGACTCAGCCATGTGAATTTGGGGAATTATGTGATTTTTTAATAAAAATTAGGATGTTATATGGAATATGAAATGACCATGAGTGAAATCCTGGCCCCACTGAAATCAACAACACAACTACCATTGACTTCAACAGGACCAGGATTTCACCCCACATAAGGTACAACCCTTGAGACATTTAACCTAAAGTATCTGTATAATCAGCAAAACTTATGAATTGCAGACTCAGGAACCAAGGACCCAATCCAGTACATGTTCAGGTTGGAGCACCCTGAGCAGCCCCACTGACTTCAACTTTTAATTTTTTATCTATTATTTTGAATTCAATCCTAATATTACTTTTCTTTGTAAGCAACTGCTGAGTTGCTTCAGGGACGTCATGCAATGGAAAATGGAAGGTTAGGTGATCTGTATGATCACATATAGGAGGAAAGGTGGTCACTGAGTCAATTTCTTTGTTTAGACATGGTGTAGAACATGAACATATTTGGGTACCCATGCACTTACAACAATACATATAATTATACACAATCTATCAATTGGCGTGGGTTCACAGAAGAGCCAAGAGAATAATTAGAAAACATGCCTTATGGTGATAGGCTCAAGCCTAAAGGACAGTTAAGGGGTGACTCGATCATAGTTTATAAGTATGTACATGGGGAACAAATATTTACTAATGGGCTCTTCAATCTAGCAGACAAGATCCAATGGCCAGAAGATGAAGCTGGGCAAATTCAGACTGGAAATAAGGCATACATTTTTAACAGTGAGGGTAATTAACCATGGGAACCATTTACCAATGGTCTTGGTGGAGTCTCCATCACCGACAATTTTTACTTCGACTGGATTAAAAAAAAAAAAGATATGCTCTAGTTTAAATGGAATTATTTTGGGGATTCTATGGCCTGTGTTATACAGAAGGTGAAACTAGAACAGGGATCAGCAACTTTTGGCATGAGGCCCACCAGGGTAAGCCCCCTGGCAGGCGGCACCAGTTTGTTTACTTGTTGCGTCCACAGGTTCGGTCGTGGACTGAGGGATGTGCTGGCTGTCGCTTCCCACAGCCCCATTGGCCTGGAACTGTGAATCACAGCCAGTGAGAGCTGCGATCGGCCGAACCTGCAGACACAGCAGGTAAACAATCCAGCCCGGCCCGCCAGGGGGCTTATGCTGGCGGGCCGCAGGCCAAAAGGTTGCCGATCCCTGGACTAGAAGATCACTATGGTTCCTTCTGGCCTCAGAATCAATGAATCTGTCAGTCTACAGCTACTCTGATGAAACGTCAGCAATGTTTTAAAATTTCTTCCCTCTCCTTTTCCAACAATCAAAAAATAAAATCCCTCCCCACCAACCCAGCATCTTCAGGAAAACCCTTAATAGGAACATGAACTGAAAGGGACCCCCTGGGTCATTGAGTCTAATCCTCTGCTATTCTGAACAACTCTGTGATATCATCCCATTCATAAATTCAACACAATCCATTTTAAAACTAGTTAGGTTGTCTGCCTCCACTGCTCCTATTGGAAGGCTGTTCCAGAGCCTCACTCCTTTGATGTTTAGAAACTTTCTTCTAATTTCCAGCCTAAATTTATCCATGGCCAATTTATACCCAGTAGTTCTTGTGCCAACATTGCCATTTAGCTTAATTAGCTCTTCTCCCACCCTGTCTTTTACCCCCTTAATGTATTTATGGGGTATGTCTACACAGCTTCTGGGAGCGAGCCTCCCACCACTGGTTCACACACCTGTGCTGCTAGCACTTGCGCTAATGTTTTTAAAATAGCTGTATGGATGATGCTTTTACATTATGGTTCAGGCTGGAGTTTGGGCTCTGAAGCCCACCCCATACCCTGGAGCCCAAGCTCGAGCTTCCACCTGAGCCAAATATCCACATTGCTATTTCTAGTGCACTAACATGAACTCTGCCACCACAAGACTGTCAACCCAGGCTGTGAGATACACTCCCAAGAGCTGTTTAGAAATACCATAGACAGCAAAAATATTCCCCTCTCAGCCTTCATTTCGCCGGGTTAACAAGCCAAGCTCTTTTAGTCTCCTTTCAAAAAAAATAGACTCTCCATTCCCCGATCATCCTAGTAGCCGTTCTATGCACCTGTTCCTGTTTGAATTCAGCTTTCTTGAACATGGGTGCCCAGAACTGTACGCATTCCAGACAAGATTTTACTAGTGCTTTGTACACCGGCATTAGTACTTCCCTATCTCTACCGGAAATACATCCTAGGATCAACATTTGCCTTTTTCATGATCACATCACACTGGAGGCACAGTCATTCTGTGATCGACTAATAAATCCAGCTCTCTCTTCCTCTGTCATTTCCAATTGATGAGCTCCCATACAGAAAAGCTTTGCAGCCACCCAATATCATTATACTTGTGGTTTCAGAGTAACAGCCGTGTTAGTCTGTATTCACAAAAAGAAAAGGAGTACTTGTGGCACCTTAGAGACTAAACAATTTATTTGAGCATAAGCTTTCGTGAGCTACAGCTCACTTCGGAAGAGCTGTTTGGAAACGTCTTTCCCCCCAAAATACTTCCCAAAACCTTGCACCCCACTTCCTGGACAAGATTTGGTAAAAAGCCTCACCAATATGCCTAGGTGACTACAGACCCAGACCCTTGGATCTTAAGAACAATGAACAATCCTCCCAACACTTGCACCCCCCTTTCCTGGGAAATGTTGCATAAAAAGCCTCACCAATTTGCATAGGTGACCAGAGACCCAAACCCTTGGATCTGAGAACAATGAAAAAGCATTCAGTTTTCTTACAAGAAGACTTTTAATAGAAATAGAAGTAAAGAAATCACCTCTGTAAAATCAGGATGGTAGATAACTTACAGGGTAATTAGATTCAAAACACAGAGAACCCCTCTAGGCAAAACCTTAAGTTACAAAAGAGATAGACAGAAATAGTTATTCTATTCAGCACAATTCTTTTCTCAGCCATTTAAAGAAATCATAATCTAACACATACCTAGCTAGATTACTTGTTAAAAGTTCTAAGACTCCATTCCTGGTCTATCCCCGGCAGAAACAGCATATAGACTGCTCTGTCAGACCAAAGAGAAAGAATTCCAGAGTCAAGAGCCCTCCACTGAAACCACACCTCCCTCGACCTCTTCCAGAAACAGACATCTAGGAACTTGCCATCTTCAACACCTCAGCTTATCTCAATTGTCAATTCTGAGTCCGAATATAAGGTAACCAGGACCCAAAATCTAAGTGAGCTTTGTAAGTCAAAGCCAACAAACAGAATTGCATGCACAAATGAATTCAAAGGCAGTACAAACTAAAGAACATGGATGTAAAATGCTCCATGTGTGAAACCCTACTAAGTACAATATGCAGGGATACTGCAGATGTTTATATCACACTCAGCACCCTGGCATCTGAGCACCTACCTGCACTAAAAGTACCCCCAAGTCTTCAAGTGTAGCTCCAAAGAGTAATCCAGACTGGAGGTGAGAAAGGCATGGATGATTGTGGCACAGTTTGTATATGAAAAGAAAGCCAAAGATGGAAAGGAACACTCTTGACAACTGTTGCTGTCTGGACAGCTAGAAGCAGCCAGGGATCCAGTAGGTTCCCAAGGTTGTGCAACTTAGCAACCGAAGGCAGACACACTCCACACCTGAAGGGACCAAAATCACTTCCATCATCGGCTCAGGTTGTTTCTCACAATCTACAACTGTCACTTTATGGCTTTAACTGGGTGTACTTCTACCAGCTAGCTGTCATTCAAGCCCTGACCTTGGTCAGTCACTAGAAATGCAAGCAACCACTCCCATGAAATAGAGGCACAGAACTAATTTCCATCAACATTCTGAGGACACTTCACCCCAAAGAGCCTCACATGCATACCCTGAACAGGAAGAAAAATAAAACCCCGGAGTACTCCAATGAGAGAACCTAGGAGCAGGGAAGCAATTGCTCAAAGGCTATCAGAGTCCACTTGGAGAAAAAACAACAAAGCCACTGTATCCATCCCTGCCAAGTTACACAGACATGTCAGTGCTGTATCAGGATAAATGACATCCTATGCTGTGACAAATCTAAGTGAATCAACACAAGCACTTGATCTTGGTCTGTTGCTACAAGACCATCAACCAGTGAGACCAACTTAGTTTCTGTGTCATTCCCAGGTCTAAAATCTGAAAATAGTCCAAAAAAAATATAAATAAATAAACCCTCTGAACACACCAGCCAATGTGAATACTATATCACAACAAACCTCTCTCAATAACTTTCCCCAATTTCTGATAACAGCCCAGTGTTTTTGGAGTCAAGGCTTTTGGGGTTCCTTTGTTTTGGAGGACAGACATGCCCATCTAAGACAGACGGATCCAGAAGGGACCAATACATAAGATTTTTTTTTTAAAAAAAGTGAACATTTGCCACCAATTACCACAGAAATTTTCTGTTCTAATTTGGGGAGAAAACTGGTAATTACAGATACCAATCTGTATAGTAGCTGTTGGCAAACAATGACTATTTAATAACAACTATTGCAAAAAGGCCAACAAACCAGCAGAAATTTAACATTAACATAAATAAGTTTATATAACAGTTATGATTAAGTTATTTTCTTCAAGGAATTTTTAGGTCTGTAGGATATCAAACCAATAAGAATGTAAACCCGTTATTTAATATTTACTCCTAACAGCTTTCTCCCTAACCATTCTATCCACACAATATCCAACATCATTGCCTTCCTGCTCATATTTTCAATAACTAGCATGGTCAACAAGTCTGTTTATCCTTTTAAAAAGCTTAGGTGTGACTCTGAACCTGTTACACTGGTAAGCAGCTACTCATGCAAGCACCCCTTTATGGCTATGGTAATACTCACCTGAGTAAATATTCACTAATGTAAGGAAAATGTTCGCTGTTTGGCTCTTAGTAATTAATTAGGGCCATAATGAGCCTTAGCCACTTCTAACAAATAATACAGACTTTTTTATACACTGTATCAAACCCCCTTATTTGAATATTTCCCCCATAACTGTTAGCTACATTTTTAAACAGCTATTTTAAAATCTTTTGGAATTCTACAAAGTCATATAAAAGGTTGGGGCTGACTGTCTATGTTAGTTACTCATGCAAGTCAACTAGTATAATTTTTATAGACTTTAAAAATGTTTAAAAATAGTTTGAATGCTTTAAAAAGCCTCTTGTTAAATTTATGTTTGAAAATGTTACATTACATTCTATTCTGGGCCATATTTGAAAATGTAGTCTCAGTCCAAAGCCAAAATTTGATCACAGTTCCAAATTTCTGAGCAGAACTATTCATGCGACTAAGGGTACACTCCTGATACCTTTGTAAAAATCACTTCCTTGGTCACCAGGCAATATCACAATTCAGCATATTCATTTGATCAGTTTTCATTATTACTAGTTTCTAACCTTAAACACTACAGATTACAGTGAGAACTGATTTAAGCACAGGAATGAGAACTAACCATCGGTAGTGCAAGACCCTTCTGGGGCAGGTTTTTGTGAATATGGGATTGGTGGACTACTTGAATCTGACATGTCTTCATCCTCCTCCTCGTCTTCCATTTCATTAACAGTTTGGTTATTAGAAAAATCCAGACTACCGTTCTGTGTGTAACGATGTACCAACTCTTTGTCCAATTCTTCCACCTTTGGTTTTACATCTGAAAAGAATACAAAAACAGAATCATCTCTACATCCACAGCAGTTCAAACCAATACTATGCTTGGAAACAAAATACCACAACCCTCTTTCTTTTAAGAGGCACAAAAGATGGATTTTATGTCATATGGATAAGCATATGGATTTTATGTCAAAGAATGAATTGAACTGTAATATTTTATAACCACAGTCCCCCGATACTTGAGGGCCTCTTTTTGAAAAAAAAAATGACAAACTGAAGTGTGCCATACTTGCATAGTTACCTTCTGGCAAGAAAGGAGGTTGGTCTGGGTCCAGGTAGAGTTGAGAGAAGATTGGCCGTGGGACAACACTACTGCATCTCAGAGAGGCTTCTATAGAGTTGTGAAGAGCTTCTTCAAAACGGGCGGATTTCAGTTGCCCTGCATATGAATTCCCCATGATCTACCAAATTTAAAAAAAAGGGGGTTGGCTGTTAAGGGAATAGGGAAATATATACACAGATACCATGTGTTCAAAACGATCATTTATGAATCAATAAATAGCCCATATAGTACCCATGAAAGATCAACATTAGCAGTAGCATTTAGTAGTTAATGCAAAATGCAGTGAAAAAAAAACTTGAAATAGTACAGTTTGTTACTGTTTGGGTTTGGAAGCCTCCATTATTTCCTTGTTTCTGCAGTTAGCCCATCTCAAATACATTGGTTATACACCAATTCCCCTTAAGTTTTACCTCAACTTCAAGAGTCTACCTGATGCAGAATTTAATGGAGGGCAGATAAAATCATCTAAAATGATGTGAATTGACTTTTAGTACACAAGGTATATAATCCTGCTTTTATTCTCTTTACCTGTATCTTCTGGGATTTGAGAGGGTTGGTTGAGATAGAGAATACAGGAATATGCAGAATTTACAAATTAGCTTATTTCAGTAACTGTCCAGTTATGTGGCTGCATGACTATATTTATGGAAAAGTTATGTTTGCAGAACAATTGTACGCACAGGCATCTTATTGAGTCTGTTGCCACTGCCGATATCAAGTTAAAGTATCTGAAAGGCCAGTATTTTCATTCTAAAGATTCTTGACCTTTTTTCATAAAGGATGCAAGGTTAATACACTGCAAGTGGTGGAGTTTATAGTATTTCTGTACTTATCACCATTGTTATCAATATAATTACGACTAGACAATCTGAACCCTACAACTAATGATATAACAAGTTTTCATCAAACAATGAATACAAACAACGTCAGCACAGTATACAGGCAAAGCTGTGAAATGTTTTTATTTTAAGCTATACATTACATTTTTCACTAGTACACATTTAACCAATCAAATTTCTCAAGAGTTAATTTTCCCGCTCATTTATTTGATAGTGAATGTATTAAAATATATGAAGTTAGTCAAGGACAAACCGCACTTTAAACCATAACTTGTTCTGCACTCTTAGGTGCTAGTTTGCAGCTGTGATCCACTGCACTGCTGTCTCTAATGGTGCTGAATACTCTTTCAGATTTAAACATTACGTAGTGGAGCAGCCAAGTAAGATTTTACAGCGAAGTGAGGAAAAAACATACCAAATCATAATTCTATCATTTGATTGCGTCTTCACAGCACACAGTATGTATTCCAGAGACACAATGACAACTCAGCATCCACTAATAATAGGCAATCCTGGTGACTGAATTACTGTAAAATTTTATTCCAACTAAGTTAACTTTTAGCTATTTATTTAATCAGAAAGTGCAAAACAAGCTACCACTTGACCTTATTCCTTTCCCACCTTCCTGGCATCACCTCGTTCTATGACTAGGGAAGCAGTGTGGCCTATTGGATACAGCACTGGACTGGGACTGAGGAGACCTGGGTTCTATTTCTAGCTTGGCCACTGGCCTGCTAGGTAACCACTTAACCTCTCTGGCCTAAGTTTCTTCATCTTTAAAATGAGTATAATGATGGGACCTCCTTTGTAAAGCACTATTTAAAGTATTAATTATGTCAGGAAGCACATTTAGACAGGGAAGATGGTCCTGCGCTAAGGTGCTAGCCTAGAACTTGGGAGACCTGGGTTCAAGTCTCTGCTCTAGCACAGACTTCCTGTGTGACCTTGGGCTAGTCACTCAGTCCCTCTGTGCCTCAGCTCCCCACCTGTAAAATATGGATAACAGCAATTCCCTACCTCACAGGAATGTTGTGAGGGTCAATACATTAAAAATATTGTGAGGTGTTTTGAGACCATGGGGCCGGACGAATTGCATCCGAGAGTGCTGAAGGAATTGGCGGCTGTGATTGCAGAGCCATTGGCCATTATCTTTGAAAACTCGTGGCGAACCGGGGAAGTCCCGGATGACTGGAAAAAGGCTAATGTAGTGCCAATCTTTAAAAAAGGGAAGAAGGAGGATCCTGGGAACTACAGGCCAGTCAGCCTCACCTCAGTCCCTAGAAAAATCATGGAGCAGGTCCTCAAAGAATCAATTCTGAAGCACTTGCATGAGAGGAAAGTGATCAGGAACAGCCAGCATGGATTCACCAAGGGAAGGTCATGCCTGACTAATCTAATCGCCTTTTATGATGAGATTACTGGTTCTGTGGATGAAGGGAAAGCAGTGGATGTATTGTTTCTTGACTTTAGCAAAGCTTTTGACACGGTCTCCCACAGTATTCTTGTCAGCAAGTTAAGGAAGTATGGGCTGGATGAATGCACTATAAGGTGGGTAGAAAGCTGGCTGGATTGTCGGGCTCAACGGGTAGTGATCAATGGCTCCATGTCTAGTTGGCAGCCGGTATCAAGTGGAGTGTCCCAAGGGTCGGTCCTGGGGCCGGTTTTGTTCAATATCTTCATAAATGATCTGGAGGATGGTGTGGATTGCACTCTCAGCAAATTTGCGGATGATACTAAACTGGGAGCAGTGGTAGATACGCTGGAGGGCAGGGATAGGATACAGAAGGACCTAGACAAATTGGAGGATTGGGCCAAAAGAAATCTGATGAGGTTCAATAAGGATAAGTGCAGGGTCCTGCACTTAGGACGGAAGAACCCAATGCACAGCTACAGACTAGGGACCGAATGGCTAGGCAGCAGTTCTGCGGAAAAGGACCTAGGGGTGACAGTGGACGAGAAGCTGGATAGGAGTCAGCAGTGTGCCCTTGTTGCCAAGAAGGCCGATGGCATTTTGGGATGTATAAGTAGGGGCATAGCGAGCAGATCGAGGGATGTGATCGTTCCCCTCTATTTGACATTGGTGAGACCTCATCTGGAGTACTGTGTCCAGTTTTGGGCCCCACACTACAAGAAGGATGTGGATAAATTGGAGAGAGTCCAGCGAAGGGCAACAAAAATGATTAGGGGTCTGGAACACATGACTTATGAGGAGAGGCTGAGGGAGCTGGGATTGTTTAGTTTGCAGAAGAGAAGAATGAGGGGGGATTTGATAGCTGCTTTCAACTACCTGAAAGGGGGTTCCAAAGAGGATGGCTCTAGACTGTTCTCAATGGTAGCAGATGACAGAACGAGGAGTAATGGTCTCAAGTTGCAGTGGGGGAGGTTTAGATTGGATATTAGGAAAAACTTTTTCACTAAGAGGGTGGTGAAACACTGGAATGCGTTACCTAGGGAGGTGGTAGAATCTCCTTCCTTAGAGGTTTTTAAGGTCAGGCTTGACAAAGCCCTGGCTGGGATGATTTAACTGGGAATTGGTCCTGCTTCGAGCAGGGGGTTGGACTAGATGACCTTCTGGGGTCCCTTCCAACCCTGATATTCTATGATTCTATGATTCTATGACTGTGATATGGGGTCCACATAAGTACCAAGACGGACTGCTGTCTTCATTCTAGTTGTAAAGTGCCATGCATACATACAGTGATGGTAAAACATTGTTAGGGAGGTCGGGTGGGGAAGGAGGTACTGGAAAGTTGACTTCCTTACTGGAGCAGAACTAAGGTTATTATGACCTATCTGTGGCATATATTTGTACGTGTGGTGGGTGAAATCTTGACTCCATTGGAGTCAATAGCAAAACTCCATTGACTTCAACGGGGGCAGGATTTCACCTAGTATGTACAGTTAAGTTGATTAATATTTCATTTCTTTGCTTCCAAAATGTGTGGCATCATCTTTGACTCATACAATATTTATGTATCTATATAATTTCAACAAAAATAACTATTAGAATGCCATATTAAAAAAACTGAACTTCTGAAAGTCTCAAAATTCAGAAGTAAGTTTCCAAAAAACAGCTTTAAAGCTTAATCCTGCCCATGCTCCCAACCACACTTATACTATGCTAAATATGGATCTATGATAAGCATCATGACTATTTTCAAATTCTGGAAATTATTAATAATCAAGTAATGCACTTTATACATAGGACAACTCTCCTCTACCTGTAACAGTCATAGTCTGTTTAAGCTATTGTGGAAAATGAGGTACAGTAGGGTCTGCATAAATAGCTTTGTTGGTGGATGGTGATGATGTCATAGAACTACACCGTGAGACTGATTAATATAAGTAAAGCAGCATTTCTAGTTTGCTGAGAGAAAGTAGGTAAGACAGATTGGGCACTGTGGTTTATAGCGGAATGGTGGATAAAGGATGGTGTTTGTGAACTGCAAGATGTAAAAACGTTGCTCTGGTCATTGCAAGACAGTGAGTTAGGAGAGAGACTTGTTTTCAATTTTTTCTGGCAGGTGGACAGTATATAGGGCTTCCCAGCCCAAATGGGGTGCCCACTGACAATTCTTGGCCTAACAGCACTAATAAAGGAGGAGCCTGGCTGAACTGAGCAGGGTAGTTTCTGCTGTGATAGAAGGGGAAAGCTAGCTCCCAAGGAGTTAATCCCTTAGAGCAGGAAAGATATAACAAGGCAGCTGACTTCTTAAAGCCTGAGGCAATTAGGACAGCTGGGCCTTGTTTGGAGTTCAAGGGAACTTTAAAAGGGCAGGGCTCCTCAGAAAAGAAGAAGTAGGAAAGCCTCTGCAAGGAATGGGAGTCTGGGTAGGTCCTAACGTTCAGCACCCTGCACAACAAGCCATTGTCTAAATTAGTTTGCCTAATTTAGATTATTTGTTTGAGCTCCCTCCAAAAAACTATGGCATCTTAAGTGATTCAGAAGATTAGTAACCTTTGTGTTTCTTCTACTGAACATACTAATAGAGGCATGGTTCTATTGGGAATTTTATTTTCTTCCCCTTAAATTGGGTAATTCACGGGGCTGACAGCGGGTCATTCACAAGGACTGAACCACAACACTGCCAGAGACAACAGTAATAATAATGGTAATAATAATAATAATCAATACTTAAAATAGTTTACCTCTTCTAAAGCACAGTACAAACACAAGCAGGGCTGTTGTCACATGCCTAAATTCTGCAGAGGAGCAGAGAATGAGTAGCGACTGTCAGCATTCTTTTAAGGGTTGCTCTTCTCTATCAGCAGGAGGTGATGGCAGCTCCCCCATATCTCTCCCTCCCTTATGCTCAAGCACCCAACACATGTTGGCAAGCCTGAGGGAGAAATACAGATTTATGAAACATCAGGTGAGGATGGCCTTAGCTCACCTCTTTTGGCAGGAGAAGAAGAGAGGAGAAAATGATGCTGAAGGGTTATAGGAGTACTAGCTTGCTAGGTGTGGAGAAGGAAAACCAGAGCACAGTACAGAACTAGCAAATATTTGGAATCTGCCTGGAGTGAATTTGAGGTGCTTGCTTCAGAGTGAAAAAAAGCAAGAGGACTAAGAGGGAAAAGATCAGACTGTAACAGGGGAATTAAAAAATAATTAAGATTTGCCATATGGGTTCCAGATACACTACAGCCAGGGTGGTGCAGTAAAGAGACTGGGGAAAAGGATAAAATAACAGGATTTGACAGAGTGAAGAGGGAAAGCAACAAGAAAGGTCTGGTTTTAAGGACACATACCTGATGTGCCTGATTTAAAATGCTGCTGCAGAGACATAACCCCACCCCGAAGCCTACCAAGGGGTTGTTGATAGTTTCACTTGGACCTGTACAGTCCTGGCTACAGCCCTGGACAAGAAGCAAGATGCTGGAATACTGGTTCTTACAGGAGAAATGAAATGGAGAAGAATGGTGGGTAGGTGGCCCAAAATGAGGATGATTTACACATTAGCACGGCAAGAATGCACAGTATGAGTAAGGGTTAGGGAAAAGTGTCTCTACCATTGTAAATATAAAACTTAGACACCTTTACATCATGTCTCTGAGATACAGGAAACTGCTGCAGAATTCACCTTTTGCCAGAGAACTGAGATCTAGAATCTCAGTTGTCATTTTAAAAAATATTATGCAGTTGGTACTCCTCACAAAATCATGAATTTTACACTACTATTTATACAGCCAGTCAGTTCAGTCAAGCTCCTGTTAGGGCCACTAGACCAGCATTTCCCGCATGCGGCCACCGTGGCCACATACAGTCACCAGCAGATTTTTCTGGGCCTTAACAACCTCCTGGGTGGAGATGGGGTGGTGGGGGGGCATGGCAAAGCAGTGGCCCCTCCCTGCAGCCCCTAGCTGTTGCTCCTGGATGCACTGCCTTGGAGTTTGCTTGGATCGGCCCCCTGCACTGCGCAGCCTCCTGGAGCCTTCAGGCAGCAACTCTGCAGACATGTGGGGCTGCTGTATGCAGTGGGGGAGGAACCTTGGACTCTGCACCTGACCCACCTTCCTCCCCTTCCCCCGGGGTTCCGGTGGTGGGGCTCCGGCAGGGCTGGCCTTACAGGTGAGCGACCACACAGCACACTGTAGTCAAAGGGCAAGGAGCAGGGTGAGCCTGGGGTGCAAGGGCGCAGAAGAGAGCTCTGGGTTACGGATGGACATAGCAGGCAATGGGGGTGGGGAGATGTTTCTATTGTGTTTAGGTCCAGTAAAGAATAGAGATAACTGTACATTATTTTTATTATTGAGTCTGCATAAAAAACAAATAAATTGCAATGATTTGGACATGTATATATGCATATTTGTTTTTCCTAAAGTTAAATTAAGTATTTTAAGAAAAACTGTCAGAGTGGCCACCAGCAAGAGTTGGTGGCCACACTCTGAGGCCACCAAAAATTTTATTGAGAGCCCCTCCTCTAGACCAAGGATCATCATTGTGCGAGGACAACTCCTTATGGGCCTGGAAGCTAACACACTATTTAGCCCATGGAAAAAATGCCAGTGAAGCCAAAGATTTTGTAGAAATGTTTTTTTTTTTGTGCTTTAGTTGCCTCAAATCTTATCCCCACTGCCTGTAGTAAGACTCCGTCATAAAAGTGCTGAATTTCCTTGCATCCTCTAAAGTCTGCGTTCATCTTCACCTCCCAAACTCTGTCATTCTTGAGAGTACTTCTTTGCAAATAAAATGTTTTTTGCTTCTGCCCCATCATCACTATCTGCCAGGCAATGATTATGTCCATCACTATCACACCTTTTCAGAGGAGGGCTATAGAGTTTCCTTCCAGTTGTCATTTTCAGTTCTATCCCACTGAATAAAAGGATGAATTGAGGCAGTAGCTGGAATGAAAGGGAGACCAGGAAGAGGGAAAATCATCTGTCCTTTCAGTCACCCTGTGCAAGATCTTATTATAGCTTTATATCAGTGGATTTTGACCTGGAAAGGGCAAAAAAATATTGCATATGAAAAACAGCTTAGGAAAATATAATTTGGTAAAAAGAGACTGATAGACAAGCCAAGGGCCAGAGATGAGAGAAGACGAAAGAGTGCTATTGCTCATTATGGGACGTTATGGAAGTTAAGGTGGGAGACTGAAATTTGAGAACAAAATGAGTAACTGGTCAAACAAGAGCTCACAGATGGTTTTCTTTAAAGTGGTTTGGTGAATTGAAGAGAATTTCTGAAGAAAAATAAAAGGTCCTCATATACCTCTACGATTTCCAGGAAGAGCAAATTCGCCTCCTGTAACCTGAAAGTTAATATATCCCTGTAAGATAAAATTTCAGCAGAAATCCATTCTTTAAGAGGAGTAGTGCATACAAGTCAAGTTCATCCATTGTTTGCTGAAATTCCTCTCTCCCTCAGACACATTTTACACCGAGAATGAGAATATATGGCTATGGCTTTGGAGCTCCAGGTCCTACAGCATCATGACTATGTTGTGCTGTCTGTTGAACAGGGGAGGTCTTGGGACCCTGCCAGCACTGGAGAGTGCAAAAGCACAACAGAATGGAACCAATCTCTCACATGTAATAGTGATATTCAATAGCTGAAAACTTCACTGTATAGCATTTACAGGCAGCAGGAAGATTTCCTTAATTCCTGCACCAACAGACCAGGAGAGCTGGATGGGGTCTTTGAGCTCACACCACAGATCTAGATACTGAGGTCCTGTAACAGAACAGAGAAGCAGACATGTTTGAGATTCCCATCACCTGCTCCCTAACGAGGAAACTTTTTAATGCCAGGAGTCATTGACAGTGCAACATTGATTTACTCATGGGGACAACCCATGATTTGCAGCAGTCTTCATCATTCCAGCTTCCTTGTCTTTCATTAAGGGGGAAAATTAGAGCTAACAACATTTAACATTTAAAAAGGATTCATTTTCTAGGGCTGTATCTCAAACTGTCCAGTGAAGAACACATCAAAATATGTAGTGGCTTGCTCACCATGACTGCAGACCAGCTTCCTTTCAACTCTTAGAAGAGCCTTGTCGTTTAAAGCAAGGATCTCAACTGCATGGTCTGTGCAGTCCCACTGCTTTCAACTGGCTCGCACAGTTGTAAGACATTGGAATTTAGTAGCTAACATCATTGCTGATGCATACAGAGGAACAGAACCTCGTTCTCTCATAGTGCTACAGTATTGGCTCTGCAGTGCCAGCAGGAGTAAAAAGCAGTTAAAAGATTATTTTAGTCAGAAAAGCAGGCAGGCATACCTCTGAACACACATACAATAAGATTTGTTGAATAGGAAAGTGTGTTGTTACTAAGTAACTTTTCAGGGTAAAACCATGCATTAAGTGAAGGCCCTGCTAAGGAATAAATCAGGTCATCGGTATAAACTAGATATACACACCAGTTGGCCTCTGGGTGGGTCATGACCTCAAAGGCTATGAAGAGGAATTGAGGTGGGGTTTTTGATGAAGTTAGGGGTGGTTGTTTTTTAAGCAATTTTACAATTGCCCTGATAACAAATGCAAAGTCTGATGCAAACACCCTACTCTAGCTTGGATATATCAAAGTTCTTACCTGGTTTTTAGCCTAATAATGTAACAGAGTTCTCTAAAATGCATAATCTGAGGATCTGATCTAGTCTAACCCTGAGGAAAAATTTTCTTTCAAAAGAAAAGAAGTTTTGTTGGCAAAAGCACTGAGCTACTCCTGGGTCTATTTACGGCTTTTATACCTCAAAGGGAAGCTCATAGGGAAAGGAAGACCAAAAACTGTTTATACTGTAACATATTATTTGGAATTTTCTGTTTAGCTTATATCTAGTAATTTGTATGGTTTCACCCATACAGTACCATCCCTTTTACTTGATGTTCTGGATGGGGTTTTGTTTTTAAAACATTTTCTTTTCCTACAGTAGGGTACCATTAGGTTCTCTCTCTTTATTTGTACCATGCAAACACATAAAGCAGAGGTGACAACAGTTAGCAAATAGTTTGACCTTGTCAGAGTTAAAAGTGGAGGTTTTTAAGTCTAAAGGAGGTAACCAGCCTTGTCCCTAGCAATTGGAAAAAAGGCTTGCTTACTAAGGAAACAGGTCAGGAGGACCACTCAAATTTGGGAGTATTCTCATTACCAGAATTTTTTCTTACCTCACTAACATTTGAAGAGTCTTTTTCAGTGTGGTTTTGGTCAAAAGTCAGTAGATTCTCACCTAATCATAATACATGGGGTCATACAGAGTCCAATATAGCAGAGAATAATCTACACCCCTGTCCTATGATAAGCAACAAAGGCAAAGAATTCAATAGCAAAGTCTTGTCCAGCAAAATCATTCACAGTAGTGGACAACACAGTAAGATCCAGCTTGTTTTCATTTTGTATTTTGAAAATGTGTCACTATGCTCCGTAGTAATTTTATGTAGTTTAGGTAGTCCCATATAGAGCTTTGTGTACAAAATCAGATGTAGTTCATAATCTTATCTACACTGCTTGAGTCTTCAAAACTGAGCTGGGAATCTTCTAGTGTGACGTCTGTACTTTCCACTTCCTGGCCAGGAAATATTACAAGATGAGAATTTTTGCTGATATTTCAGGACTTCAGGTTATGATCTCAGTCAAACCAGGGGTCACATCCTTGGGCCCATTCCAACCCCTTTGTGTTGCTCTTGCGGCAGAAAGGGACAGGAAAGCTGGTGTAACCAACCAGCTGGTTATTCTGAGGGATCGGACATCCCTGGATGGCACAGAGATGATTTAGGAATGAAGCACATTGCAAGATTCATGGAATGCAGTTTTCCTTAGTAAATAGGCACAACAACAATAGAAGGAAGGAAAAGAAAAACATTAACTCCACCAGTTTATTTATGTGTACACTCAACATAAGCTATCATAGAGCAAAAAAACACTAGGCATGGTTTGTGTGAAGGATGGTACTTGTGTCTGCACAGAAGTGATGTGGTGCTAAAAGAACTTAAGACACACATACATACAGAGTACTTTCCGATTTAAAGTCAAATTAAATTTATAACATTGGACCAAATTCTGTTGTCCTTAAAAGAGCAAAACAGTCATTGAAGTGATTCCTGAGTTTTGCTCAATTTTAATGCAAATATTTTGACTATGAAATGAATGAATAACTTTAAATATTGTAACATGAAAGTACATGTTATGTGCATACTATATTTTATACAGAATCATAGAAATGACCTCAAGAGGTCATCTAGCCTTTCCCCCCTGTGTTGAGGCAGGACCAGCATACCTAGACCATCCCTGACAGGCATTTGTCTAACCTGTTCTTAAAAACTTCCAAATGACAGGGATTTCACAATCTCCTTAGTTAGTCTGTTCCAGTGTTTAATTCTCCTTATATGCAGAAAGTTTCCCCAGCCCCAATAGCTAACCTAAATCTCCCTAGTTGCAAACTAAGACAATTACACTCTGGTCTAAGGGCTGCTCAAACGGTACGTCTACACTCCTTGCAAAGATTTGGTAGAATACATACACGTCACATACCCCTAGTAGTGTAGACGATGAAGCACTGCTCAGGTAAGTAAAGACATGCCAGAATCTTACAGTATTTCCCTTACACGGCTCTCTACGTGACCAAGCAGTGCCTCCCTGTCTATACCGTAGTATAACATTGTGTTGTTTCCCCACTGGCGGAGTCCTTTTCCTCTGAAGCGAAAGGCTCCGGTAGCAAGGAAAGGCTCTGATGGAGAGGAGACAGTAGGGAAAGGCTCCTGCAGCTGCGTGTTGGTGGAGCCTTTCCCTGCTGCTGTGAGGAACAGTTCTGACAGGAGGGAGCTGCCAGAGCCTTTCCCTACCGACTCCTCTGCCAGAGCCTTTCACTGCCCACATGCAGCTACACACCACATGTGGATGCAGCTCACTTTTCACTGCGGCTTGTAGCTTACACAGACCCTCAGGGGTTCTCACAACATAATTATGGTGGCCTCAGAATGTGGCCACGAACTCTTGCTGGTGGCTGCTCTCAGACTTTTTCCTAAAATATTTAATTAACCTTAGAAAAAACAAATAAATATGCACATATACAGGTCCAATCAGTGTAATTTATTTATGTGGCTTTTTTTGCAGACCTAATAATAAAAATAATGTACAGTTGTATGTATTCTTTACTGGATCTAAACAGAATACAAACACAAATAAGGTGCTTTGCTTGTTCCTGTC
The DNA here is from genome assembly GCF_965140295.1 of Lepidochelys olivacea. Taxonomy (NCBI): domain Eukaryota; kingdom Metazoa; phylum Chordata; order Testudines; family Cheloniidae; genus Lepidochelys; species Lepidochelys olivacea. Next base: position 83,603,774 of record NC_140412.1, read on the forward strand.
TTTTGTTCTTGGTTGGTTGGTTGTTTTTTGCTTTTTCGGTTGCTCTTTTTATGAGTTGCTAGCTAGTAAGTCTGCTTCTGTGAAGAGTGATATTTGTATGTTTGCTAATATCACTTTTCACAGCAGCAGACCTGATAGCTAGAAGATAGTGTAAAGTGATATTAACAAACATACAAATACCACTTTTCACAACAGACTTACTCAGGCCTGGTAAGCCAGAGGACAAATTAAGCCTTGAATGGGGAGGTGGGTAGGGAGGCAGCAAGAGGTCAGGGGAGGCAGCCGGATCCAGGGACGATGGGGTGGTGAGCCCAGGGCTAGGACCAGAGGCCGTAGCCGTAGGATGGAGGCTACTGCTGTGTGGCCGGAGGACAGAGCCTGCCACCCCAGAGCTGAAGCCAGAAGCCTGAGCCCCACCATCCCTGGGAAGGTGGGGAACTCACACTGGCTGCCTGCTCCTCTGGTGTTTGTGGCTTCGCTGCTCGCCCCCCCCAAATCACTGCCCAAGAGGCTGTGGCCATAAGAAAAGCCCCTGGTGGCCGCATTTGAGAAATGCTGCATATATGCTACAGCCAATGGCATACAGTGTAGACCGGGGTCCCCAACGCGGTGCCCGCTGGCGCCATGGCACCCACCGGGGCATTTTTGTGTGCCCGCAGGACACCCCGCTGCTGAAATGCCGCCGAGAAGCGTTGCAGTTTCTCAGCGGCATTTTGGTGGTGGGGTGTGGGGTGCCCACCACAGTCTTCTGGGAATAGCAATATGCTATTTCCACAAGAAAGTTTGGGGACCACTGGTGTAGACATACCTTATGTTAGAGACTTTGGCTGGTCTGTAATAGACAGAAAGGACTGAAAATGCAGCCCAAGATCAGTCTTTCAACTACACTCATTCTTTTCTAAGCACACGCGCTTTATCATACTATGCTGGCAGCAGGTAGGGTGTGGGGCACATGAGCTCCTGCATCAGGCTTTATGCCACTTCAGCATTTTCCTTACACTGGTGTTTATTTATTCTTCCAAGAAGAATTAGACAAATTTTGTGGCCAAAATGGGCCAGAAGTGAGGTGTGGCACAAACTGGCCATATTGCATGTAACGATCTGATACATTGTATCTTACACCTCCTTTTCATCTACTAATTGTGTAATTCTACCGAAAACACGATCAAGGTTTGTTCTCTCATGTTCCCCCTCTAAAAATAAATTTGAAAACAAACAAACAAAAAATCCATAAAGTAATTCTTAAAAAAATAAATAAATAAATAAAAATTCAAACAACTCAGAGAAATCAAATTGCCACGTCTAACAGGCTTGGATAAAGTAAGCAAATTTATTAGCAATTCCTTACAGCCTTGTGTAAAAACAATGCAATGCTAATAAATACTTTTCTCCTTGTTTTTAATCAGGCTTCAAAAAAGTATCACTGAAGGAGTTAGAAAACACATCTTTGACTTAGTGTTTGTGCCAGACTACTTATAAATTCAGTTCTGACTGGATCCTCAACTGCTTATAAATAAGAATTGTTCAGAAACAATTCTCTTCAAATGCATAAACGTCATCTTTCTCCAAAATTCTTCGTTAAAAAAATGAACAGAACAAAAGTACATTTTGTCCTTTACTTTTAGTATGTGATACTCCACTACAGTCTTCTGCAGTCAACAGGCATATTAACAAATCACACTTCTTTTAAGCATGTTCAGCCATTGCTCCAAACAACAAAATAAAATTATTGAACATCTGTTTTCAGGGCCATTTCTTTGCCAAAAACAGTGCGCTAATAAAGCGAACAAAGAAAATATGGGTATACAGAGATCTTAAAAACCACAAAACTCAAAACTATGTCAAGGTTAATGCTGGATGAGCAATTTTCTGTGAAACAGCCTTACACTGTTGAGTAATAGTGGCCACATGGTTCATTTCATTTCTATTAAATAAATCCTTCTCTCTCATTACTTTCTGGTGGAAATGATCAGAAAATGCAGAATGTTTTGTGGATTTCTTCCTAATGGCTTTTTCGTATTTATTCTTCTATGTAACATGCATTTATTGTGTGTCAAGGTTGAGTCTTTACTTTCTCTTTTCCCAGAAATACCAGAAATTCTTCTGTAGAATAAACAAATCGGTCAAGAATATCTGGAACTACCAGAGGCTGTGAGAGATCAAAGATGCAAATCATTAGTAGGCACCATGCGATGTTCCAAGGTGTCACAGGAGACCAGTTTTTCTGACACAGAAGCAACCCAACAGAACAAAACTAAAACAGTAAATACAGGGAAGCTTCTTAAAAAGTATAGCCATCTGCATTTGTGCTACCTCTCTCAGCTAAGACCACCTCAGCAATCCCAAGACAAACAATTATTTTCAGGATTTATATTTGTTTTCTAAACTATAAAATGTCATGCAATGGTTCATGATAGGAAAAAAAACCCAGTTTTTAGCTAAAAAATTACACCAAACAAATTTATGTAATATAGGAATGAATACACAATCTCAAATGCTCGTATTGTTCCTGTTACAGTCATCATTCACTATGCTAACTAGTGCATTTGGGTTTTGCAGATGAGAGGAAGAAGAAATTATACAGGACTAAATTATTTACTTTAGACATTTTGCTGTGCAACTTCTACTCATTTTTCCCCAAAATAAAATTTCTTAATGGTATTTACAATCTAGACATAATGTAGCTGCCACACAACCATCACTTAGTCATAATTCCCACATATAGGCTCCATTCACCCTTTTATTCATTAAGATAAAACTCCATTAAATGTCAGCATCCAATAGGAAGAAAATATACCTCACCATACTTTACCTTGCATATTTACACAATAGAATATAAATGCTAACTGTAAAACTTTCTTTCTAGCAGGTCAAACTCCATTAAAAAAAACTAATACCTTATATGGTACTTATGGAGCACTTTTCATCAGTGGATGGCTAAGTACTTTACAGAGGTCTATATGATCTCCATTTTATATATGTTAAGTGTCATTGTTACAAACAATATTAAAGATCGTAGCACAACTTCTGGTTCAGTCTAATCTATGCCTTTTCTAATATGTACGTGAACTTGGATGGATACAAGTTCCTATATATGTATTTGTAAGAATCTAGCTTTGTATTTAGAGACAGTGGTAGTCTGTTGCAAGCCTGGAGAAGTCAGGTCCATCCAGTTTCTATGATAAAATCCAGCCCACTCTCTTGGGTAAATAACATTTTTTTATCTTTTACTATAGACTAGTTTATCATTATTTTGTTGTACAGAAATTCAACACTAATTGGTGGAGGCCTGGAAAATCAAAGTGAAGGCTGACATTTCAACTTGCTGTGCCTCCTCCATGCACACTCCTCAGACATATGCCTCATCCTAAACTCATCAGGAGACAATGGGGTATCAAGAAAATTTAATAGCGTGTGCCAGTTTTGAAGCAAACTTAAGTGTTATTTAAACAGGGATTGTGTTTAATAGGCAATTTGCATTTTAGTAGGTTACCCTTTTCCAAGATATTTGTTTAAAGTTGCCTTAACCTTGATATAAATCGTGCCAAGCATCTGTATACATTACTTTTAAAGGTGTAATAATTAAACCTTTTGGACAACCGTGCTTCACAAAAAAGACAAGCATTTCTTTTTTCTATATGAAACTATATATATTTGATTCCTATTCTTTCATAGCTACACAGATTATTTCATTGCCACGCTTTCTGGTGTATTCTTGTAAAGATCAAGACAGTGCAGTTGTTACAATAACAATACCATCACCTCCTGTCTTCTGAACACCTATTTCTTCCTACTGTGACTATGATTGCTTGTATAAGATGGTAGGGTCAAAATCTGAGACCTTGGTTCTGAGCTGCGGCAAAACTCTTTTCTACCACACGCATATACTCTTTCCTCCACCCCCTTCCCTGTAAAGAGGGCAACCTTTACTACATTTTCTTTTCTTATATTTTACAAGATCTTGACTCTGACATTGGTTTCCTATCTGCTTCAGTGAAAAGTGTTGAGAATTAATTACTTGTGGATAATAAAAAAAGATAATGCCAAATAAATTATAGGCATTCCTTAGTCAAAAACTATTTTTCTCTTTCATTCAAGTACACAGAACAAATTATATAAACAAATAAAAGCTTAGTTTAACAAGTTTAAACATTCACTGAACAAGTATTAATGGATTAAAATCAGCTACAGTTTAGACTGGACTATATGCTGGTAAATTAAGATTTTCCTCTTACAAGAAACACACAGAGAATCTACAGAAGCTAAGAAGCCTCCCTAAGGAATAGAAATCTTTAATTTATAAATAAAAAATTTTCTTTCAGCTTTTTCAAATATTTTGCTCACTGTGTTAACGTTGATATCAAAGGAGAAAAGCTCAGAAAATAAACAGTTCAGAATTCTTTTCAAACAGAGAAACATTACAATGATATTCATTTGGGAAGCTGAAGTATGCTTAAACGGTCCTTTCAGACCTGTAATGACTGCACTATGATAGCTGACAACATTTGGTAAGGATTATCCTTTCATTTAGACAAAAGCAAGCATTCTGTAGATAAATCAGCACTTTTTGCCATCAGACTCATAAAACCTTTTCACAACATAGATTTTCAAGAGAATCCTTTAAGGTTTTAGGATGCTGCTCCTTTTACTAAGTAACAAAATACACCCCATGGTGTCTCATTGACCCCACTCAGCTGTCCTTTGACCTCTTCAATTGTTGTCGCCTAACTTCAGGGGCCACAGAATTTGCCTCCCGTATCAAAAAGTCTAATATTGCTTCCTCCTAGCACCTGGTGAAACAAAATGCAAGAGGCTTTTTTTCCCCTCTCAGACTACTACTATGTTCCAGATGTTCCCAGCTACAATGTTACAGAGAGCAGGTTTTGGTATCTGTGTGGTAACCATGAAGCAACAATTAGGACCTGGACTGTGGCAATGACCCTCTTGCTCTATTGGGCCTCAGTGCAGCCCCTGCCCCAAGGATATAACAGGTCATAAAACAGGAATAGATCTTTGGCCTCCTGGAAATGCTGGGTCATTTAAATACAACAAGAAACTATAGGAGTCCAATGTACTATTTTGAATAAGTCAAGCCTCTCCCAATCAGAAAATACTACTGTGAAGCTCTCAATTGGAAGTGCACATCTATTTTTATAAACTGTAAAATTCAACTAGAGAACTCAAATTCTCCACCCAAATTGTTTTAACTCTTCTGAGATTGCAAAAAAAAAACAAAACATACAGCATGTGTGTGTGTGTAGTATATACATATATGCACACAACTTCCTAAGCATTCATTTGGCTAGCAGAGTTTGGAAACTTGCAGAGTTATGAGGTCAAACATCAAGTAAAGGATGGCAGTGAAATCAAACAATTATAACAAAATAATAAAGTTGAGGCTATTTCTGATATGTAGAAAAGAACGTATTTGGCAATACTGATAAGCCTTTTCTAGCGAACCTCTTTTAATTAAGTGAATCGATTAACGTTTTGAGGGGGTTTTTTTTTGGGGGGGGGGGAGATTGGAATAAGTGCATCACAATAGTACCAAAATAGAACAGCTTTTCACAGTTCCTATTTCTCAAAACACAGATTTAAAAAAGTGGACGTTGAAGACAAAGAGATATAAAAACAAACATCACATATTCTGTATAATGCATGAGGTAAGTACAGTACCTTCTTGTATTCTTTTAACCTTTTTGAAATGCATTCATGATTAAGGGTTGTAGCTAAGAGTTTAGGGTAACCCGCTGCCACGTTATCTAGGTCGTTTAAAGTTCTTAAACACCTGCAAAATAATGAGGAGGGAAAAAAACAAAATAATTGATGGCAGTTCAGATCCAACATATTATACAGTTAGCAACAAGACATTAAAACCTGCCTCAACAGGACATTAAAACCAGCCTATCAAAGTTCACATATGGCAAAACTGGTCAGTACAGAGATTTTCTCAGATAGATCCTGTTCCTAATTATATGTTTACAGACCCTACAGCACTTTCTTCACTTTACGCACGAGCTGACAAAAAGAAGAAAAATGTTTTGGTTTTTTTAAATAGCCATATAATCTATATGGCACTTTCTGCAGTATGTCTGTGGCTCCTTCTATGCCATTAAACAACGAAGGACAATCCTCCAACAAAATCCGTTCCTTCTGCAGAGTAAGGATCTGATCCATCACTACTGAGGTCAAATGGAACTTTGCTACTCACTGCAATGGTAACAGGATTAGGACCTAGTACTGCAAAAAATAATCACTTAAAGGAAAAATTCTCCAAGCAGAGAACAATCAGTACTTGGTGATAACCTAAGGAGATTACTTTTCAGACATATTGCTTTTAATAATATATCTTTATGTCTGTTTAGGGTATACAGTAATGACCAAAAATTATTTCCAGACAAAAATTAAGTCAAAAGATGGATTGCTGATTTCTCCCCTCCCCCACACGCAAACTGCTTCTGTAAAGATAATTTAAGCAAAAATTCTATTTAATACAAGATAAATATACTTAAAATGCCCAAGAGGATGGCAACAGGGCTGTGGCAAACAGCAAGTAAAAATGTCAAGTTCTAAAACATGTATTTAGGGGAGGGATAGCTCAGTGGTTTGAGCATTGGCCTGCTAAACCCAGGGTTGTGAGTTCAATCCTTGAGGGGGCCATTTAGGGATCTGGGGCAAAAATTGGGTATTGGTCCTGCTTTGAGCAGGGGGTTGGACTAGATGACCTCCTGAGGTCCCTTCCAACCCTGATATTCTATGATACTTTGCATTTATTCTATTACTATACATAAGATTTGTTATCAGAAGAGAAAACCTTAAATAGACTTCTTGTTGAGTGGGTTATATCTCCACACAAGCGCCTCCTAGTCACTCCAGTCAATTCATTTTCTTTACAATAATGGGCCACACTGCAGGCAGATTTTAAAGGAGAACTTTCCTAACTGGTTGCAAGTGGGATATTCTGCTTAAAGCTGATGGCACAACTTGACCCAATATTGTCAGATAACGTATAAAATAATTTTAGAAAGCACATTAATAATACAAAAACATGTCTCTGAAATGAAATAAAAAATTTTCCCAACAATATAATTGAGTTTCTTCTTCTTTTCCACAATCTTAAAAAAGGAATGGGTTGTTAAAGATTGAAACTCTGTTCCTTATATTTCTTATTTTAGTCAGGAGAAATGTGTTTCACTGTAACACAAAAAAAGCCTACACATTCCCCTGGACTCTAGTTCTTACTCTGAGCTGCACTACCTCACCATGCTACAAACAGGAAGTCTATCACAGATGGTCAATAAGATTAAACCACATCATTTCTGACCAAACCATAAGACTCCGCAAAGAATTTCATGATTTTTAACAGTCCCGTAATCCAATTCGAACAGCTCTCGGGTCTGAAATTGCTATGTTTTGGCCACGTGCTGAACATTTCACCTGCTAGTAATGACATTTTTGTATTTTCTTCTAATTACACCCAAAGCTAAGACCTTTGGCCCTAGGCCACAGACCTCTATTCAGGCTGCACACATCCTCTTAAATGCCCTGATCCTTTGTTGTCACTCTTAGTCTTTCATCTATTATTTACACCCATTGAGAAGAGAGATACTCCACCATTTGTGAAGCTTTAAACCTTCTAATCATCTTAATTTCTTTGCCTTTCAACCCGTGCTTCCCCTCGTGGACTAACGCCAAACAATGTGACAAAATAATTTTTCAAGCCAACATCCGCCTAGATCCCTCCCCACCCCTCGTCATATATTGGCTCCTCTGTAAGTAAAAACTCATTTTGTCCTTATCTGACTGGATCTGCAAACTGGGACCTTCCCAGCTTTAAAAAAAATTTTTTTTTCCATTTTCAGTTCAGAATGTCAAACCGAATTAGTCCAACTAAGTCAGAGAACTTGTATTAGAACTGTTTCCTTTTTACATTAAACACTATGAGATGCACTCTGTTCATTAAACAGCTTCATTTGCATCTCCAAAAGCAGAATTATTGATAGTCTCGGTTTTCGATTACTGCTGTTGCACAAAACGAAATTAGCATTCAATATAACAGAATGGGGGGAGGGCACCCGGCTGACATGTAAGCACATCCAGTATAGACAGACACACCAAAATAAACAAAATAGTGTTACCAGCATGTGCTGGATTTTTTTGGAGGAGAGAGGGTTTTTTGTTTTGAATATTGCAAAATTTAAATTTCTCCTGAAGTTAGAATGAAACCTATAATACAAAGCACAATTTCTTCCTCATAATCCACCACACTGTTCTGACAATCCCTCATGTCCAAATAAAATATAAAAGCCAAGCAAATAAATTTTTACCATGATTTAGAAAACTTCCTCAGATCATTACAGCCATAGAAGAATCTTAGTTTCCAAGACACTTAGAATATGACAACATGTGATCAATCTTGATTCTTTCTTCTAGTATTGCTTGGCTTACTCTTGATTTTTAACAGTGTTTCCTTGTTGTCTGTCCTCTCTGATCTCTGAAGGCCCCCAACCCCCTTGTCTTTTCTTATTTTCACCATTTGCTTCAGCCAGCAGTTCACTTGAGACCCATCCATCTTATAATGCCTCAAGTGACAGATGCTCTTAGGAATGACCATACTGCTGAGTGAACAAAAGATAACATCACCTCTACGAACTCAAGAGAGAAATACAACTGCAACTTTAAGATGGGGTTGTGACGGACACTGCACCATAAACCCCTCTCAAGTGAAAAAAGAAAATGACTGCAAAGAAACAGAATCTGACACAATCAAAGCCACAAAAGAGTGCTTCTCCCCACCCCCTGTTGTTGTTGCCGATGGTCTTTTCACTATTTACTCTTATGGAAGAGTCCTGTAACATTTAACCGGGATGAAACCAATAGGTTTAAAAAGTAACTAGATAGGATTCCATATAAATTGCTCTAAAAGCTATACAAAATTCAATAGAGAATGATGGCTTTTCTATACAATTTTAAAATCTGTAGAACTCATGCTATTGAGTTCTATAGCAAGAACACAATTATTTGGTAATTAAATTTTACAGGATGGTTTAAAATTTCTACAGACAAGTCATCTATGAATTAAATTCTGTGGGACTTTTCCATAAAGATAAACTTGTGTTCTGGGGGAAATTCACAGGCACAGGAAGCACACACATGTGTGAGAGAGATTGAGCTGCTTCTTCAAGTAACTATTTTAATCCCAGAAGTATTAAATCTGTGGCTCACAAATAAATATTGTTTACTACAGTTCAACACCACAGCTCAACAAAATTTTAACTCAGTTTTCCTGCACATTTTAGCACAGATTTTTCAATTAAAATAGCAAAGAATAATTATTTTAAGAGCTATTTCCTAACATCGACTGTAACGTACCATGCAATTTCAATTTGGAATATAAACATTTGACTCATAAAATAAACACAGCATTCACTACACAAACTATAATTCAGGAGAAAAAATAAAAACAATTCTGAGGGGTGCTATAAATCTCTTCTGGAACAACAACAACAACAAGGTTACATTAACATCTTCCAGCCACAAACTAATGAGAGAGATGACATGAACACTCAATCTTTCCTCTCTGATGAAAGGGATGGTGTGGAGGCAAGGAAATCTTCTCCTTCCTTGCCATCAAGGTTTTAAAAAGCATCTTATATTCAGTTTTCACCCAATAATGGCAAATAACCTTGACTGCAGAATACAAAATTGCTGAGGTCACATGAGCATTACAGACAAAAACCATATAGAAACACAGAACAAAGGTCAAAACAGGGGACCAATTAACCCAACATCTTGTGATCTAATTTTTTCTCATGAGTTACTATTGACGTGATCACAACATTCACTTCTTTACCATATTTATTAGTTGCATGGCAATTTACAATTGGTATGCTGTCTGTAATGAGAAAACAAAATAAAAAAGCTGAACACAACACTGCCATAAATTCAATGGCCATATGCAATTTGCTTCATGATAAACATTGCTCAATTTTTTTGAAATGAGCAGAAAAAACAAGATTTTATAAAACATACCATCAGACGCATCCTCCCCAATTTGTTGGGAGACTTTTTTTGTTGTTATTTTTTTATATAAATACTGGAGTAATGCTTGGGAAATTGTACACTCTTAGGCCAGGCCTACACTATAAATTTATATTGATATAACTATGTCGCTCAGGGGTGTGAAAAATCAACCCCCCTGAGCAACATAATTCTAATCGACCTAACCCCCGCTGGTGACAGCACTATGTTGATATGTTCTCCTGTCAACATGCCTCTCGCGGAGGTGGATTAACTATGCCGACAGGAGATGCTCTCCTGTCAGCATAGTAGTGTCTTCACCGAAGTGCTACAGCAGCACAGCTGCTGGTGCAGGGTTTTAAGTATAGACCTGCCCTTAGGCTCTGACCCTGCATCAAGATCCCCTAGCACAGCCCCCTACACTTACACAGCATCCCTTTGACTTCAGCAGATGCAAAGGTCCACATTAGCAGATCCTGATACGGGACTGGGCCCTCGGTACCCAAGCTCTAATATAATCATTTCTACATAGAGTGCCATGTAATATGGTTTCATTTCCTCATATTAAGAGCATCCAAAGTGTAGAGAGTTAAATAAAAAAGGACCAGAATGTCTCTTTCTTCAGTAAAAACCGTGGCCCAGAACCCCAAAGAGCAGGAAGACCCAATGATTATCACCTCACAGAATTCCTCCCAAGTAGGTCCATTGAGGGTGGGGTTTGCCTTCCCACATGCTCTCCAAGATCCCTGTTCCCTCCACCACCCGGGTTGTGCCATTTAGCCATGTTGCCAAGGCTTCCACTGTTAGCCAATGCCTCACTTGCAACTGAGTGCTCCCTTCTAAGGAGGAACTTTGCAAAAAAACTTCATTTTGCTGGGGGGGGGGGCCCTGTGTGGAATAAGCCATGCAGTTGTCTTCAGCGCTCTGGCCTGCCCAAGCTACACCACAGCCCATCCAGATCTTGATCCAGGCAGAGCTCTTGGCAGGGGAGGGGAAGAGGAGTGTCACAGGTATGCGGAAGATATGGAGAGAAAATAGTACAGTGGAGGAGCAACCCCTCTCTGAACTGGGATCCAATTTTGCCATTTATCACAATTTTGTCAGAAGCCTCATAATATGTGGGTTATTTTATTTTAAAGCCTCTTCTCCTGGTGGCATGTGAATAGGTGAGAAAGCTCAGCTTTCTTTAAAAAAGGTTCCAGCCTACATAATTATGAAGTAAAACTTGAACCCTAAAAGATTTTTAAAAAACAACAAACAAAAACAACACAGGAGACAAATTAAACCACCAAAATGGATAACTTAATAAAATCTTATCATTCTAAAATCAGTCTCAGGATTTGGGGGTGCCTGATTCATGATTTTTTGGATTGGCAATACTGTGAATCTCTGGGTAGGATCTGGGCCAAAACTGAACCAAAGATTATCTATTTTCGATTAGACAAGGCAGAATATCATACTAGTGACCACTCGTACATCTTGAAGTTATCAGTTCAATTGTTAAGAACATTGAAAGAGAAAGTATTTGTAGTTCTTAAGCCATCCATTTTTTCCAAATGACATATTTTAAAGACTGTGTAAAATGAGACAGATGGTCATAAATAACAGAAATAGACCTGAACCAAAAACCCTGGCTGTGAACCCTGCAGACATTTTATCTGGAAGGAGGAGACTAGAATGTGGGAATCCAAAACTGTGGATGGCAGGTCAAACCAAATATCTGGATCCAAACACCACTGAATATTGGGGTGTGTGAAATCCAAATCTGAATTTTGCAGCTCACATCCACCTTGACAAAATAAACATTGGGACAAACCTATTGCAAAAAAAACCAAACAGATTTTATGACCATATTGGTTCTGTGAAAGAAAACAGAACATGGGGGATGGGAGTAGTTTGTCATAATTTATTTCAATGGCTTTATGGCCAATGAGCCACTTATAAAACTTCAAATTATTTTTCATTCCAGTGCATGTGTGCGCATGCTTGTATTATACACACACTCACAATTTTTAGAATATTTTACTTGGCAACCTATTTAGTAACAAAGAACTAGTTATATTTTATAAGTTTGAATTTTACACATCATATAGGTAAAATGTATTAGTTGGGGGAAATAATCAATTATATATTAAGAGCCACTGAGTAAGTTGTCCTTCATTAGCTCAAATGAAACTGATGGAAGGCACAGACAGTTTGCACTTTTGGGTAACTTCTCTTCAAATATACATTTCATATTAAAACACATCTGAGTTAAAAAAAGGGGGTTAGATATGTTTCCCTAGTTGTACTGCAAAATCTCAATTGTAAAATGAATAATGTGCTCTACAACAATACCTGACTTCAGCCAATACCGCTGAAAGGATACCTTGAAAACAATCAAGACAGTCTTAATCTCTAACTTGATGACAGAGCACCATTTTTATTCACACTGAACATTTAAAAAATGCATATATTTAGAACCTGATCTCACCCTAATTAGCCCAACAACCTAATAAGTAGTAAGTGTAACAGCTAACAACATTTCACTTACAGGTAACTTTTGTCATTAATACTAATTACTGACACTAAAGCATGACCTTGAAATGACAGCTCCATTAATGCAAGTCTTATTGGGGGGGGGTTTCAAAAAGCCTTGATTAAATTAACTACTTTTAAACACAATAGGATCAATATGCATGCAGAGAATGTACGCCCCCATGGCAAGTTCTTCTTGCTTGATTGATCAAAAACAAAACAAAAAAAAAACCCTGGCCTTCCCAGATCACAGCCGGTGCCAGAAATCCACACAGAAAAAAAAAATCCATCAAAATGAAACTCTGAAAAGGTTTACCCTTCACCAACCCATTTGCACTTCAAAAACTCCTTAAGTCCTTCAGCTAAACCCCAGGGTTGAACCATTTCAAAAATGAGAGAGGGGGCCAGTTGTGATTTATCTTCCTTTTGGCCTCTGGACTGTCTGCCAATGTAAGAAAAAGAAATCCTGTAGCCTTGGATATATACCATTTTATAAACAACTCTTTGACACAAGCTCTTACTTGCATAATTTGTCTCTTTCAGTCAGATGCACGAACGACTTATAAAGCAAAATTTTGGGTTCAACTCCTTGGCACACAAGTTCATAAAATAAAGTCAAAAAGCAATCAAGCATCAACCACCATGTTTGAAGTTTATATTATTTTAGCATGCTGTTTGACTACAAATATAATGGTCCTTAGTCTGATCTCACACATGTGAGAATCGGTTGTTGCTTCACTGAAGTCAATGGAATTACACTAGTGTAACACCTATGTGAAGTCAGAATCCAGCCCCACCATAATTTCAACTAGCATAAACATACTTTCAACTTAATATTCATATCCCAATTATAATTTTACTTGACACTTCAGGCCATGCAATATGTAACTTTCAAAGCTTTTCTCAAACTTCTGCATTTCAATATAGATTACCAATTCCAAGGAAAGTGGGAATTTCATGGGTCACAAACCTCTAGGTCACAAGGACCTTCTATGCAGCTGTCAGGCCACTATGACTCAATCGATTTATTCTTAGTTTATATGTTCTACCCTCATTATTAAATACATCCTGTAACTGCATTCTTTACACAGTAACATTTTTCTTCAGTAAAACAAATACTAAATAATGTTGCTGCTATTCTTTGATCAGAAATTCCAGCTCCTGTCATCAATTGTGATGCATAAAAAATATGGCAAACTATCAAGGACAAATTCTGTGTGTTATGAATGACACTTCCCCAACCCTTATTTTTTCCAATATATTCGTCCATTGTAGAAACCAAATCTTATACCTACTAAAGTCAATGGCAAAACTGTCACTGATTTAAATGGTACAGAACTGGCCTGTCAGAGAACATAAACTCCTATTTTTATTGTCCATTATTGTATTATTTTGTTCCTTGAGTGACAAAGGGCCGTTAGTTTGCACAAAATTTTGGTTTTGAGGGTGGTTTTTTTAATAGCTACCTAAAATTTTCCAACTTAAAAAGACACAAACAGAAAGAAAAACAAACAAAACCTGTTAGTTGCTCTCTCCACCATGGCTCAAGATTTAAGTTAGGCTAGTGGGAAGTTTTATTGCCACTTTACTATTGAATTTATATTCCCACATATACTAAGTCTTTCACAAGAAAGATTCCATAACAGGGGTGGCCAAACTTACTGACCCTCCACATACAATAATCTTCAGAAGTTTGAGAGTCACAAGACATGCACAAACTTCCTCACAGAGTGGCGCCCGCTGGGGCACTGGGGTTCTGCCCTGATGCCTCCCTGCGGGGCTAAAGCCCTGAGACTCCCCCACTCCCTCCAGGTCCGAAGCTCCTAGCCCCACAACCCTGCTGCAGGGCAGAAGCCCCAAGCTCCCGCCCCCAGTCTGGTAGGTAGAGAATGGGGGATGGGTGGGAGACTCAGCAAGCCACATTAACTGTACAAGAGCCACATGAGGCTCACGAGCTGCAATTTGGCCACGCCTGTTCTATACCCTTTATGCAGTTCACTCAGTTATGCTCAGTCTTTAATCATGAAAAAGTTTAAAGTTCTGTGTTCAGAAAAAACCTTAAATATGATACCATATATTGAAAGAAAAATTAAAATGATTAAGGTGGCAGTTAAAACTATACACATCGTGCTCAGAATGTACTTTGGAATCATGTGCTAGCCTCTACATACTTGTAGGACTACTCCTGAAGACTCCTGATCACTCTAGTAGCTTCATTCAAATCAATGGAACTGAGTGAGGGTTTGTAAGCCCAGACCCCATGTTGGCTTCAGCATCTGACCTTCTTCCAAATGTAACACCTAAGGCTATATCTATCTACAAGTTCTATAGAGGCACAGCTGTAGTGATTTTTCCATTGCTAGAGTAAATCCACCCCCTTGAGAGGCAGTGGATAGGTCAATGGAAGAATTCTTACACTGACCAAGCAGTTTCTACATGAGGGCTAAGGTCAGCTTAACTGCATCTCTCAGCTACCTAGTGACATAGCTAGGTTGACCTAAGTTTTTGGTATAGACCAGGCCTAAGCATTTGAGAGCCTGTTGTCTTCCCTAATGTGAAAAAGAGGGGAATGGGGGAGTTACTAACATTACGTAATGCACAACTGCTATGGTATTTGATATATGAAATCTCAGGTGTTACGTTCAATCCCGTTCTCTTTTCAAATTAAACAAACCACAAAGAAAATCACAAGTAATTTCCCCATACTATTAGAACAAACAGCTTAGTACTTTTGCCCATTGTTACCCAACTGTACTTGTGTTTACCCTCAGCTGTTTTCTTTTGTCTATGGTGGTTCAAGATCACAACCCAGCTCAACAATATAAATGTGAGCTTTACTCTTTCCTGAATTGTGCTTATGGAATGATAAGACTTCAGTTGCAACCTAATTATTAAAACACTTCCATTTCCCTATGTATTATAGGGATTCACTTTTCTAGTCTAGATATACAACATTTTTTTAAAAATGATCAATCTCCCAGTATTATAATCAGATATCCAAAAGTATGAGGGATATTTATTGTTAAAACAAATGATAGTTATAAAGAAACTCTGAAGATCTAAAAGTGGCAATATATCTTTCTGTATATATTTATAAGCCTTGAACCAAAAGTAAATGGCTCCATAAGAAATGGAATTTACTAAGTTTCTTACAACACAGCTGGTAAATCTACTCTAAAAGTTAAAGTCCAAAGCAATGAGGAGACTATAAAAACACAAACAGAATATAGTTTGTCTTTTAAAAGAAAGTTGGAAAAGCAAAACAAAAACAGACTACCCTGTGGATTCATTAGCAACCAGGGTGGCAGGCCATAGTCTAATTCCCATATAAAACCTCATGACTACCTGCAGAGCGTGAGAGTGCAAATCACATTAGTGGAGACACCAGATGACCAAAGAAAGCATTTGAGGCCTGGTAAAACCAGTAAACAAAAGGCAGCATTCCAGATGAATGCCATTGCTAGAATCAGCATTGTCAGATCCCAGGATCTGATAACCCAAACGCAGATTAGCTGCAGGCAACAAAAGAGTAAGATGAGAAACAAAGGGGTCATTCTGACACATGAAGAAATCATCTTCATTAAGCCATCCTGTCTTTTATGTGTAGTTATAAAAACTACTCTTACTTTAAGTGACATTTGAGGCAATGAAGCCACGACCGTGCAGAGACTTAGACAAGCTACTGAAGGTAACACGTTCTTGACTGCAGCTAATTTACCAGGCAAATTGGCCACCTTCCCTTTGAATCTTTGTGACATTTTAAAGACCTATAATGATTTTAAGGATTTGTTGTACAGATCATTTCAGTTTACTGTCTGACTCAGATTGCGGAGTTTGATAAGCAAAATAATTCATTACATAGAAGTACAACTAGAGGTCTCCCTCAAAGTACACAACTATTCTTTGACAGAATATTTGTGTAAACAGAGGTTCCCTTCCTATAACATATACACTCTCCACACAGGTACAGACAATACAAATGATAAAGGTTTGGAGGCTAAAATGTAGGAAAAAGCCTGCAACAACACAACACATACTAAGGAACTCTCTCCATCCAAAAGCAAGCACAGACCTTTCAGTTTGTTCCCAAGAGAACAGCACTGCTATGAAACAGCTGTGGGATGGAAGGGAATTTTGGGTAATAACATGCAAAGAAGTAAACTACTCAGTTGGCTTTAGATACCCTATCTATATTAAGTAAAGGTTAGCAGTACTGCTAGAAATTCCAAAGCAGAGTGGGGTACCTGGACCTTGTCTACCCTAGTGAATTTCATACTAGTTTTTGAGCGGTGGTGCTACGAACACTGTAGACTCAGTGCATGGGATTTCACTACTGTATCATCTAAAACTGCCTATGCCCACTCTACCACAGAGTTTATACCATTGGTTGCACTGGTACAGCGGTGTTCAAATATTGGTAAGACATTTACAGTATAGATATATCCCAAGTGTGTTTAATTAAGGTTGGATCCTGGAGCTCAGCTGATTTACAGTGGACTTGGCAGGATGTCAGTAAAGGGGCAAGGTGGAGACGGAAGGAGAGAGGACCATCCAGATCTTCATTCAGTTAGGGAGGTATGAGGTAGAACAAGAAAAAGAAAATGGAAAGACCTGAAGTGTAAGAGACAGGCCTGAATTCTCATTTACATTATGTGCCCTTTTACACTGCTTTAAAGTAGGTGCAAATTGAATGTTGTCCCGCTTTAAGACTCCTATACACTGTCAGTCCAATGTAAGAAGGCCCTTAATGTAACTCAGATTCAGGCTCTCAAACTCCAAGCTAACTGGAACAGAGGGGGAATACAGAGGGTTAATAGGTCTTTAGAGCACAATCTATGCTGTGGATATTTGTACCAAAGTTGTTACACCAGGGCAAATCCCAAGTTAGGTGTGCTGCATTAGTGTAAAATGGGCCTGGCCCCAGTGTAACTTACTCTAGTTTCAAAACATTTCTACCTTGGGGTTTGACCATTGTGGCACTCCAGTATTAGTAGCTCCAGTACACCCAGGCCCTCTGCTGAAGAATGGATAGATGGAAATTCTGGTAGAGAGATCTGGCTGAGAGCCTGTCTACACATGGAGCTATTCCAAAATAGCTATTCATTTACTCCACTTTGAAAGTGGATTAAGCTAAACAGGAATAAATGAGTCTTATTATAGAATAAGAGTGCCCATACACAGTTGTTCATGAATTACTGCTGCACTTTAAATTCACACCCTATCTTAATCCAAATTAATTTTCAAGTGTAGACAAACCCTCAGTTGAGAGGAAGGGCAGGAAGTATGGCGCGTTAAGAAATGCTGGAGAGAAGGAAACTATTTGGGAGGGGAGTATCAAATGGTAAGGGATATGACTTAACTTATGTTCTAAAAAATAAGGAAAAATACAACACAGCTATTTGATATTTTTATATTCTTATTTAAAAAGAAATCATAAATACATAACTATATGGCTTCAGTCCCAAGTCAGAGACTGAGAGAACTGACTGTTCTCATCTGGAGAAGCAACGTTTGTAAACCCAGAACCTTGTTTACAGTAACTTACACTGATTCAATAGACATCAAAACTCTGAGCAACAAGCTGACTGTTGCTAACTCATAGAACTAGTGACAATTATGCCAGAAACAAAAAAGGTAACAATATTTACTGACTTTTATGAGCTTTTATTCCAAAATTTTAGGTACTATCCACCATCTCAGAAGTCTGAAACAGAACCTATTATATTTTCAAACTGTTTTAAGGGATACATTTAACCTAATGCCATACTGAAATCAGAAACCGATACTCCACTGTCAATGTGCTGTACAAACACATTCCCAGCCCTGTGTTGAAAAACATACCTGATACTTGGTGACCCGGGTACAAATAGATTTGTAAGATCATGATCTTCAGTGTAGTTAGTTCTTATATTCCATAGAGAAAATGAGGTGATCTCTGGATGGGTGTGGGTTATTGTCTTCTTAAACCCACAAGTGACCTTTGTACTGAGGCATCTCACAGCACTCTAAACAAAGAGGCAAACTGACTGACCTGTGATATAAGAAATCATCTTCAGAAGCTTCATTTCAAGCAGGCCCCACATTCAGCCTCAAAAGCTTTTCTAAACAAGTTACTTCAAGTATCTGTTCTTTGGAGTGTTCTGGGTTTCCTCATTAGAAAGATATTCAAGCAGAACAGATCTCTGTCAGGACTTACCGCTTAACTATTGTACACTTGTGCAGAAATACATGACAGCAGCAGATCTGGCTAAAAATACTAATATTAATCACCTTTACTTGTTTCAGGTATTCTAGGTATTTTGACATGAAAACAACTCCTTGATTCGCATTTGCAACTTTTCCCTTTTGGCTGGGACTGTCACAATCCAGTCCTAGTTAACTGGTTGAACTGATGGGGGGAGGGAGTGAGGAGGGGAGGACATTGACCTCCAGTTGCTAGGGTTACTCAGCAGTGCAGGCAGGAGGCCTCCAGCTGAAGATGTATGTACACTGGAGAACTGATCAATTCCTAATTGAACTAGGGGGCTAGAACTGGATAAACACAACCAGGCCAGTGTGCCAACACTAGTCATGTTGATTTATGTTCTCAGCTATTGCAGTTTTGCCCCACATCTTCACTAGAATGATTCTAACCCATCTGAGTGGCAAAGCCCTGGGAGTGCCACTTGCACAGTTCCCTGCAGAGCTACCAGGAGCAGTGGAACGGAGGAGGCTTCAAGAAGGCCACACACGTACTATGAGGAAGCATTAGCACTACTGGAACTCTTTGTCCCATTATGCCAGCAACCACCACATACACTTACACCAAAGTGGTTCAGAGTGAAACAGGGTCCGGAATGTCTGGAGCGCTTTCGAGTTCAGCCACAAAGCTGAGCTACAGGAACCAAACTGTTCTCTACAGGTGAGAATTTTACTGTACAAAGATGATCTCATGGCCTGTGTACACAAACATTTACGTTTGCAGCAACCTGGGGTGCAAATCTACCCCATACCAGCCTGCCATCCACTAACTCTTTGGGTGGACCCTGCTGACACAGACTAACAGTTACTTTGTGCGCTTTAATCAAAAACTAGTAAAACAGAACTAGATGGAAGTACCTTAAGGACCTGTTAGTGCATGGCAGCAAGAGCCACGTGGGCAGTAACTGGATGGCAGGTTAGCGCCGGGTAGATTTACACCCCAGCTTACACACAGTGAACACGCAGACAAGCCCTAAATGGCAGAGGCAGGGTTGGGAAGGGGGAACATTCTGTCAGAGGGTTCCTGCAGGTACAGTACTGCACACTAGCCCACGCATCATTCTCCCACATCTCCAAAGCTCTAGGAGTTAGGGAAGAGAGGAGACCCACACATTGGGAGGGAGAAGGAAAGGGGAACAACACAACACTCAGATGGGATAAGAGAGAATAAATGGAGAGGGGGGATCTCAGGAGAAAAAGAAAAGGGGAAAAAAAAATCAGGGCTTTGGAGCAGAGCCCACTGAGTAGCTCCGGAGCAGTGGAGCTGCAGGTTTTTGCCTGGAGCTGGAGCGGAGCCGGAGCACAGCTCCAAAGCCCTGAAAAAAACACTCTTCTGTACCAAAGAGAGAGGGGGTCCACCTGAAGGTTCAGAGGGAAGGAATTCTCCCTTTAAGGGGCAGAGGGAGAAAACAGGCTGTCCTCCATTTAAACATAACCAAGGTGGCTTCTCCCAAGAACACAATCGCAGCTAAGGGTAGGACTTAACATGAATTTCAGGCTGTGATTTTCTTAGATTGTAAACTCCTCAGGACAGAGATTCTACTTCCCCATTAAATATATATCGATGAAGTCCAAGTACTTTGCACCTTCTTTTTGACCGCGTCTTCTCTAGTTACCACTGCAATACATATAAATCCAAAGAAAATAAAGCAATTATATAGGGTCATTCATATGTTTGGATAAAGATATCTATCCATGCTCATGGTTATTTAACCACAACACAAATGTTATTAGACACTGAATAAATAAGACATTTGATTAAAATAGTGTCACCAAAATGTACACTAACCACTCTGCAGGTTTACTGAGTCACTGGCTTACTCGGAGAATTGTCTGTCAGGGAAAAAAAATGTCAAAGGTTGTTAACTATGTTGATATGAAGACTGTGTTATGCACACTAAGCTATAGAGCATGCAGTTTTGATAAACTAGAATGCCTTGGACCAAATTCAAAGGAGAAATATTTATTTTCTCCACCTAGTATATTGGCACTACATAGCTGGCAAGTGAGGATGGGTTGTGTCAGAGCTAGGTAAGGGGGACAAACTGGAAATTCAGGGCTGGCAGGCAATGAAACCAATCTTGAGCAATGAGCTGTGCTCCCCTTCCACAGCTTGCACACTTCTGGTGTCCTCCAAACAGCCCTTTTATCTGATGCCAGGTGGAGACTCATGCTGCAAGTCCCTTCTGAGTGTTGGGGACTGAAAATGCCCCAAATGCAGCAGCAAGTGAGAAATGGAATTGGGATGGTGGCTGCTTTGAGAAGGGAAGGGAGCTCACTCTTCAGGGTTGGATTGTCTGCCTGCTGTAAGGTCATGAACCACACACACACACACTTACTTTCCATATCTGTGTGTGTGCGCGCGCACACACACGCCCGTCCACAATCCCTAGCCAGAGAGAGGGGTAGACAAAGATACAGCACAGGGAGAGGGACGAGTATGTCACTCTCTAAAGCTGTGGCTTCTCCTTGGCCTGTTTCTGGCTGCCGCTTTGTTTGAAGCGGCAGCAATTGTTGTGTTCTCTCTCCCAACAGCCTTTACTGCCTCTTTAGTGCTAGTAAAGCTGGCCCTGCCCCCAGCTAATGACACAGTGCCCAGCTGTCAGCAGGGAGTGGGGGCCCATGGGAGCTCTGACAACTACCAAAAAAAAAAAGAAAAAAAAAAAGAGAGATTGGCGATTTATTCATCATACTCCTCTCTGAAAAATAATGATCCCTGCCGTGCTTTTTTTTGTTTGTTTGTTTAAAGAGAGGAAGGGCAGTTGTTTCTTCATGCTCACAGCTGCACAGGTAATGACCTCTGTCTCTAGCTCTCCAAAAGCTAACAGTGCTGGTTACTGCACTCTTCCAGTGTGATCTGGAAAGAATCCAGTGCACGACTGATTACATTTCATCCACAGTTAGTTTAACCTTTGAAACGTGTCAATCAATGGAACAGGCCACTAGGTAAGGTCAGTGCAACCTTGCCAGTCCAAGTATTCTCTCACTATTTACACAGAAAACAACTGTGTGTTCAGGGACTCTTCCCCAATAAATACAAAATGCACCATGAAGACCGCAATGAACCACTAATATTATTTTAAGATGCAATAGCCACCCATGACTATCCACCAAAAAAAAAAAGATATTAACTCTGCAAAAATAAACTCTCTTTCAGAGCAGTGCTTACATAAACAAAAAAAATTATTTTCCCTACTTAGGAACAACAAAGAACACCATATTTTTCTTTATCCAATCATCTAGGCATTGTTTGATTTAAATGTCACACATTAGGCACAACATTTCATATTACTCACTCCCTCAGAATACTGGAAAAAAAGTTATAAATTCAATTTTAAAATTTCCAAATGAGAGAAAAAAAGTCCACACATGGTGTTCAGAAATGAAGTTTAAAATATTACAGCAATTGTGTCAGCACTGACCACTAGAATTCAGGTTGCAAAATATTTCCCATTACAGTAGAACCTCAGCGTTACGAACACCAGAGTTACGAACTGACCAATCAACTACATACTTCATTACTGGAAGTACACAATCAAGCAGCAGCAGAGATGAAAAAAAAAAAAGAGCAAGTACAGTAGAGTACTGTGTTAAACAAACTATTGAGAAAAAGGGAAAGCAGCATCTTTCTTCTGCAACATAGTAAAGTTTCAAAGCTCTATTAAGTCAATGTTCAGTTATAAACTTTTGAAAGAATCACCATCACATTTTGTTCAGAGTTACAAACATTTCAGAGTTAAAAACAACCTACATTCCTGAGGTGTTCATAACTTTCAGGTTCTACTGTATATAACCTCCTATTCTGAAACTCAGAATACTCCTGCTTAACAGCCCAATTCTCAAAGATGTCGAGTGCTCTCAACTCCCACTGAACTCTGTTGGAGGGCAGGGCCCTCAGCACCTGACAGGATCATGCTCTTCATTCCTGTCCAAAATATTTTTTGGAAAGTTTTGAGTGAAATTCTAGAAGGGGAAAAAAAATAATTTCCCCACTTCAAACGTTCTAGCTTCTCTTCATTTTTAGTTTAGGTTTGTATAGAGCTAGGTCACGGAGGTATAAAGCTTTAGAGCTCAGAGTTGGACTGGAGAGTGTGTCCATAATAAGGACCAATGCCAGGCATGGAAAAAAATGGTCTTGACATAATCAGAGTTATGTGGATTGTAATTTATTTATTTATTTTTAGCACTAGGCTAAGCATGTCCAGTTAGGGTTTTCTCAGACAATGTGCTTGTGTGCACAGCTCAGGGTGTAAATGCTTTTCAGAAAAGGGCAAGAGGTTTCTATTAGTTTCTCAGAGAGACGCTGTGCTATTGCTGAGCTCTTTAATCCTGCTGGAAAAGAATAATAAAAACAACATTATAGTCTATGACTGATTTTGGCAATTTTCTAAAATACTTTCCATTATAGTACAATTTCTCCATGTTACATTCACATTCCCACACACTTACCACATCCCATTCTTACACACTTACCAATTGGGACGGGGGTGGGGTACGGTAATAGGAGCCTATATAAGAAAAAGACCCAAAAAATCGGGACTGTCCCTATAAAATCAGGACATCTGGTCACCCTACATTCTTCCAAGGAGCAATTGTTCTCCCAAGATTGGAGTTCTGTTGTTGCATCATGCCTGAGGCCTAGCTCCATCTCCAGTATTATCAAACCAAACTGCTGCATATCTTCATGACGGGCATGAACCCAAAACCTTGCCTACATGTTCATCGTGACAAAAGAAACAGGGTCTCTAGAGCAATGTGAGCCATTTTATACTACCGACACAATTTGGATCTATTTCCAGAGTAGCAGCCGTGTTAGTCTGTATCCACAAAAACAACAGGAGTACTTGTGGCACCTTAGAGACTAACACATTTATTTGAGCATAAGCTGTGGATCTAGCCACACAAACAAATATAACTCAATTCCCAGAGACACTAACTTCCAAAGTTGTCTACAACTCTGACTCCTACAGGTGAAAAAACATTATTGTAAGTGCTAAAAAATACTACTACTATTGAAGTTTATAAACAATCTTTTTGAAAGGAACGCCTTTCAAATTTTGTGTTTAATTTTGAATTCTTCCAAAGGCCGTATGGTGGGAAGATAAAAATCTCACAAAAGTTTATGAAACACATATGCAAAGTATATTTTACTATAATCATCATCTGTATTATCATAGAAGGCACACGCCCTAGTTATGCAAGGCACTGTACAAACACAGAACAAAAAAAGATGATCCATGCCCCAAAGAGCTTACAACTTAAGTATAAGAAATGGATACAGTGAGATGGGAGAGTACAAGGAAGTAATGTGAAAATATTGCTCACTATGGTACCAGAATACCAGCAGCCTAACCATTTTCAATTATTTTGTAGGCATCACTGCAAAGAAGAATTTTAAGGAGGGATTTAAAGGAGGATAATGACATAGCTTTTCAGAGGTTTACGGGGAGCTCCTCCCAAGCATGACGGGTAGCATGAGAAAAAGCACAAAAGGTGCCTGTTTGAAAATTTAACAAGTGGATGATGAAAGGTGGCATCATTGACTGACTGGAGGCAGAACTCAACATTTCAATAGTGAATGAGAGATGATAGGTACAGTGGGAATAAGCCATGAAGGGCCTGGAAAGTGAAGACAAATAGCTTATATTTGTTGCAATAGAGAAGGGGAAGCCAGTGGAAGGATGCAAAGAGAGGGGTGATGTGGTCGAAGCAACAGTCTGGAAGAATGATCTTTGCAGCAGTGTTCTGAATAAATATGAGTGGGCAAGACTGCATTTGTCAAGACCAGAGAACAGGATGTTGTAGTAATTAAGACATGAATGGACCAGAACCTGGATGAGAGTTTTAGCTGTGTGGATGGATAGGCAAGGCTGTTTCTTAAGAGATGTTACAAGGAAAGAATCTGAAAAATTTAGACATAGCCTGCAAGTGAGGATCCAGACAGAGGTCCAAGTTGAAGATGACACCCAGGTTACAGACTTGAGCGACAGGCATCATCCTGTTGTTGGCGACAGTAATCACGAAAGGAGCTTGAGGAGGGCTTGGGGGAAAGATTAAGAGCTCTGGGCTTGAGCCGACAGCTAGACATCCACAAAGAGATGTCAGAGAGACCAGCCGAGATTTTAGTTTGGAGAGGAGGAGACAGACTATTCACTTTACAGCCTGTTAGTACTTCTCACAGAGGTTTGCACAGGAAGAAAAATGTCATCTCCAAATGAATTCGTGAAGCATGCAGGTCCTTTGTTTCCAGTCATTGTAGGGTCAAAAGATAAACTTTCATTTTTAAATGGAAACACGTGGGAGTCCAATCAGACCAAATACATACTGATACAAGCGATCTTTACTCATGCAAGTAGCTCAGCTGATTTCAGCGGGACAGTATGCTGGAGGACTGCTTAGGTGAGCCTTAGAGTCCAATCCAGCAAAGCAACCAAGCACATCTCATTAAAAATGTCCACATGCTTGAAGTTATGTATGTGCTTAAATGCTTTACTGGATCAGTGACTTAATTAGCAAATTACTTTCTTCATTATTAAATATCCTTTCATATTGACATAGATATGATTTGATTTAAAAATATGTTCTATGTCCTCCTATTCCCAAGTGTCAACCTGTAGTTCTGTTTTCTTTTATCAGCTAACTAAAAGTAGGAAATGTATATGTATGTGTTTCTGCAAAGTAACTTTTAAGTTTAAAAATAGTCAAATTATTAGAGCCTGATCTAAAGTGGAAAGACTCCCAATGACCCCTGTGGGCTTTGGATCATGCCCTTAACGAGTAATTATACTCAGCCAATACAAAGGTAACTGGAACAGCACACAAGTGCAAATGATTACTACCATCACCACCACCCAAAATAGCCATATAATAGATGCCTTCAAAAGTATTTTGAAAATATTTATTTAACTATCTCTAACTACTAAAATAGTCATGATGAGGTTGTTCCCAGAGCTGAAGATGTTTGCAGCAATTTATCGTCAGGCAAAAGTCTTGATTCACAAGCTAATACACAAGCCATCAGTCGGATAATGTGGCTTGTGAGCCAATATTTTGTAATTTTACAAGTTTCTTTTTGTCCAGTCTAAATAAATTGTTTCTCATACTTTTCTTTCATGAACTTATGAGTACTACCAAGGTTTATAGCTATGTAAAATGAAATTTCAAGATGAAAATAAATTTTCTATACACCAAAATAGCATATGATATTGGATATTCATTATTCTAGATGTATTAGAGCAATGAACAGATACAAAGAAAAACATATGACTTTAACACCATTGAACTGAGACTTTGCAACACTGAAGAATACTTTTAGATAAAGATCTGATGAAATGTTGGTAAAAGAATGAGTGTAAAAGAAGTGTTGCTTTGTAGCATCAAAGCTTATCCTACAGAGAATTACACATAAGACATTTGGAAAAAGAGGGGTAATTTAATAGCATTTGGTTCTATCAGCTGACATTTCATGTTTTAGGTGTCTGGTTTTGTTCCAATTCTTCAGTTATAAGTGGTTATAATTCATCACAACTTAAAATGACGCCAGTTTGCGAGCTTTTTACCATTTGCTTAAAAGCTCCACACAGTTCCAAAAACCCACTGCACTATTCATGAGAATTGATTAATATATATCTAATAATGTAAACATTAAAGAAAAGAGTGTCATCTGAAATCACAGTCAAGACATACCAAGTCATAGAAGGAAGACAGCTCCATACATCTAATGTGTCACACTAAATACAATTGAAATAGTACACTAAATTTCAAACCTTACAAGAAAAAAAGCGTAAGCCAACAAGCTGCAAAAAATTTATCTATCACATTTATTTTTGTACAATGATCTTTACTACAGGGCTGCGTCAAAGGGCTGCTTGCAAACTTAATTAAAGAAAAGACTGCTTCAAAAATAGGATTCAATTAAAAAAGTAAAACACAAAATTTTTTGTTATGCATCCCAAGTCCTAATTAATGCTGGCCAAAAATTTTGACCTTTCAAAATTTCCATTAAAAATGTGTCATAATTTTCATCTAATTCCAGTCTTAATCTTCCAACAGAAGGCATTATAGTGATATCAGCAACATGGTATCAGCAACAGTGATAAAACAACCTTTAGTTTTAAAAAGATTTTTATTGTCCTTTTCTACTTAGAACTAGCCTATTATGAACACTAGAAATTCACTTTTAGATCATTTACCAGAAGATTCTTGCAAAATGTAAGATCATTTAATTTTTAGCACTATATTTCATTGTTTAATTAAATCAAAAACCTGAAAGGATAAAGGATAAAACAAAATAATATTACAATTGCAGTCTTACTCAACTGAAATAAAAAAAAAAACCATAGAAACTTACTAATTTGTTTGTTTTCAAGCTGAGGGATCATACACAGTAAAGGGAGCATCCTCTCATTTTCAAAATCACAGTCATGCTGATTCTGAAGGGGGACTGTTTGAAAAAGGTTTTCTACATCTCTTGCTCATTTAAAACCTGATCCTTAGATACGCTGAGCACCTGAAACTCATGCTGCTTCAACAGGAACCCCAGGTCTCAGGATCACGTCCTTACTGCACTTGAAACAAAAACTGAGATCAATTAATTACTGGCTGAACCTCACAATGTCATGGATGTAATTCCAAAGAGGTTGAAGAATACTTAGAAGACAACAATGTAACGGTATTGAAATCTTTTAATCCTCTTTCTTTGCAAATTCTGCGTCACAGATCAGAAGAATGACATCCTATTCTAACAAAATGGAAAAAAAGTTGCTCTCACATGAGCATGAATAATCTTCTGACACCTTGACAAAGAAATTCTTTGATAGACTGAGAAAGGGGTTTTCTGATTTCCTCCCAAGACAGGAGATTGTCTTCATCCATCATCCCCTCTTCCTGATCCCTTCTTCCCAAATATCCACATCAGCACAACTGTCTATCAGACTAGACAGCAGGAGGGAAAGGTCTGAATGACTGATAGGGCACCAGCACTCTACAGTGCTATTTAAGTGAAGCAATCTATTGTTAGAAACTTGCTTTACAGCAGTTAACCAAATATAATGGTAACCAATTCAACCATTGTACAGCTTGACTCAACCCAAACTAATAAGAGAAATTTAACTAAATTACATGATTTTAAAACCAGATAAGTTTTACTGACAGATTCAGTTTGGATACATATTTAAAGACATGAAGTGTTAAAAGAAAAAGTTCCTCACACAAGTGCATTGTTCCATGCTCGCCAACCTCTGCATGGAATCCTGGCCCTACTGAAGTTAGTAGCAAAAATCCCATTGACTTCAATAAGGTCATGATTACACTTGAAACTTGCTATGGTTTTTTGCATCCATGTTAAGTGAGCCAGAACAAGTATTGTGCAAGCAATGCATAAAACACTGCATTGTTTTCCTACAAGTAAGGTAGTTTTGCTTCATATCATATGTTGCCACACAGCACAGTGATGTTGAAAACATCTGGTCAGACCTCACATGGTGCATTGCTCTGCTGCTATGATGCTATATGCATTCAGAGATTTTTTGCACTGCGCATGTGGGACAACTACTGGAAGGCAACCGAATTCCTGAGCTTGGGGTCAAGGTAAATAAATAATTCCCAGGATTCCTCTCCTTTCATGCTATCATCCATCTAAGTTTTGCAATCCAGGGCCATTTTCAGAGCATGGTCATGCAGCCTGGAGGAAGCATTGGTGAACGTTATGATCCTCATGGTGATGAATATAAATAATCTGTTACAAGCATATCTAGATTTGTGCGGTAACTTCAGATCCAGGGCGATAACAGCCCCCTGAGAAGGAGGAGGAGGCTGAAATCAAGCAGACACTTTCCTAGACCTTTTCCTGGAGCAGCTTCACTCAGTGGAGCACCACTTTTGGGCTCAGCCAGCTATCAATGACTGTTGTGACAGGACAGCAGGGCAAATCTGGGATGACCATCTGTGATGGCAGAACTTCAAGACGTCATAAGCCTTTTTCTTAGAAATCTGTGCAAAGCTCACCCAAGAGTTGCAGTGGCTGAACACCGAAATGAAAACTCCCCTCAGCAGGGAGAAGCATATGGCCATCGCCTTGTGGAAGCTTGCCACCCCAACTGCTACTGGTCAGTAGCTAGCCAGAGCGGTTTTGGTAGATCAGCCACTGGGGAAATTGTGATGGAGATATTTGCTGCAATCAAGAAGGTGCTTCCCACCGAGTCATCAGGCTGGGCAATGCATAGGAGGTTATAAGTGCACAGTTGGGATTCCTAAACTGTATTGGGGCCAATGATGGGACCCATGTGCCTAACGTTTAACCCCCATGCCAGACCCACGAGTTCATCAACAGAAACATTGCTCTATGGCGCTACTCGGTCTATTTGAGCACTGTGGTCAGTTCACCAATATTTACATAGCATAATCTGGAAAGATCCATGACTCCAGGATCTTTAAAATGCTGGACTGTTTTCTAGAATGAAAAATGGAACTTCTGCTCCTATGGTCTCTATGGATATTTGATGGCATTGCCATTCTTCCAGTCACTCTGGGAGATCCAGCCTACTCTCTTCTTCTCTAGCTTAGGAAACCTTTTACTGGGCAACTGGATGGGCAAAAGGAACTGTTTGACTATGCCCTCTACTGTGCAGAATGACAGTAAAATATGCACTTGGGAGACTGAAAGGCAGATGGAGGAGTCTGATGTCGAAGCTGGAGGCTACTGAGAAGTATCTGCCTCTTAGGACAGCTGCTTGCTGTGCTTTGCACAGCCACTATGAAAGCAAGAGGGAGACCCTGGAAGATGGGAGTAGGTTGGCAGACTTGCTAAACATTTTGAATAGACAGAGAAGATGCCACGACGACATGTGGAGGCAACTCAGGGGCCACCTGTGATCAGTGTGTATGCATTTTTATAAGGCTTAAATCAGAATTATTGCACTTATATGAGTATGTACATGCAATGAAGCAAAGCTTTCTTCATATCACATATGGATAGGTTTCAGAGTAGCAGCCGTGTTAGTCTGTATCCACAAAAAGAACAGGAGTACTTGTGGCACCTTAGAGACTAACCAATTTATTAGAGCATACGCTTTCGTGGGCTACAGCCCACTTCATCGGATGCATAGAATGGAACATATAGTACGAGGATATACATACATATATATATATATATATATATATACATATATATATATACACACACACACTTATACAGAGAATGTGGACGTTGCCATACAAACTGTAAGAAGCTAATTAATTAAGATGAGCTATTATCAGCAAGAGAAAAAAAAAACTTTTGTAGTGATAATCAAGATGGCCCATTTAGACAGTTGACAAGAAGGTGTGAGGATACTTAACTTAGGGAAATAGATTCAATATGTGTAATGACCCAGTCACTCCCAGTCTCTATTCAAACCCATGTTAATGGTATCTAGTTTGCATATTAATTCAAGCTCAGCAGTTTCTCGCTGGAGTCTGTTTTTGAAGCTTTTCTGTTGCAAAATTGCCACCCTTAAATCTTTTACTGAGTGGCCAGAGAGGCTGAAGAGTTCTCCTACCGGTTTTTGAATGTTATGATTCGTGATGTCAGATTTGTGTCCATTTATTCTTTTGCATAGAGACTGTCTGGTTTCACCAATGTACATGGCAGAGGAGCATTGCTGGCACATGATGGCATATATCACATTGGTAGATGTGCAGGTGAACGAGCCTGATAGTGTGGCTAATGTGATTAGGTCCTGTGATGGTGTCACTTGAATAAATATGCGGACAAAGTTGGCATCGGGCTTTGTTGCAAGGATAGGTTCCTAGATTAGTGTTTTTGTTGTGTGGTTGCTGGTGAGTATTTGCTTCAGGTTGGGGGGCTGTCTGTAAGTGAGGACTGGCCTGTCTCCCAAGATCTGTGAGAGTAAGGGATCATTTTTCAGGATAGGATGTAAATCTTCGATAATGCGCTGGAGAGGTTTTAGTTGGGGGCTGAAGGTGAAGGCTAGTGGCGTTATTTTCTTTGTTGGGCCTGTCCTGTAGTAGGTGACTTCTGGGTACTCTTCTGGCTCTGTCAATCTGTTTTTTCACTTATCAGATGGGTATTGTGGTTTTAAGAATGCTTGATAGAGATTTTGTAGGTGTTTCTCCCTGTCTGAGGGATTGGAGCAAATACGGTTGTATCTTAGAGCTTGGCTGTAGACAATGGATCATGTGTTGTGTCCTGGATGGAAGCTGGAGGCATGTAGGTAAGTACAGCAGTCAGTAGATTTCCAGAATAGGGTGGTGTTTGTGTGACCGTCGCTTATTAGCACTGTAGTGTCCAGGAAATGGACCGCTTGTGTAGATTGGTCTAGGCTGAGGTTGATGGTGGGATGGAAATTGTTGAAATCATGGTGGAATTCCTCAAGGGCTTCTTTTCCATGGGTCCAGAGGATGAAGATATCATCAATGTAGCGCAAGTAGAGTAGGGGAGTTAGGGGGACAAGAGCTAAGGAAGCGTTGTTCTAAGTCAGCCACAAAAATGTTAGCATACTGTGGAGCCATGAGGGTACCCATAGCAGTGCCGCTGACTTGAAGGCATATATTGTCCCCAAATGTGAAATAGTTGTGGGTGAGGACAAAGTCACAAAGGTCAGCCACCAGGTTTGCTGTGACATTATCGGGGATACTGTTCCTGACGGCTTGTAGTCCATCTTTGTGTGGAATGTTGGTGTAGAGGGCTTCTACATCCATAGTGGCCGGGATGGTGTTTTCTGGAAGATCACCGAT
The DNA here is from genome assembly GCF_965140295.1 of Lepidochelys olivacea. Classification (NCBI taxonomy): domain Eukaryota; kingdom Metazoa; phylum Chordata; order Testudines; family Cheloniidae; genus Lepidochelys; species Lepidochelys olivacea. Next base: position 83,635,286 of record NC_140412.1, read on the forward strand.
GGATTGTAGTTTCCTCAGGAAATCAGTGATGTCTCGAAGATAGCTGAGAGTGCTGGTAGCGTAGGGACTGAGGAGAGAGTCTACATAGCCAGACAATCCTTCTGTTTGGGTGCCAATGCCTGAGATGATGGGGTGTCCAGGATTTCCAGGTTTATGAATCTTAGGTAGCAAATAGAATACCCCTGGTCGGGATTCTAGGCATGTGTCTGTTTTTTCAGGGAGTTTCTTGAGCAGATGGTTTAGTTTTTTTTGATAATCCTCAGTGGGATCAGAGGATAATGGCCTGTAGAATGTGGAGTTAGAGATCTGCCTTGCAGCCTCTTGTTCATATTCCAACTTATTCATGATGATGACAGCACCTCCTTTGTCAGCCTTTTTGATTATGATGTCAGAGTTGTTTCTGAGGCTGTTGATGGTGTTGTGTTCAGCATGGCTGAGGTTATAGGGCAAGTGATGCTACTTTTCCACAATTTCAGCCCGTGCACGTCGACGGAAGCAATCTATGTAGAAGTCCAGTCCATTGTTTCGACCTTCAGGAGGAGTCCACGCAGATAAGTCTCCTGTTGATAACAGCTCATCTTAATTAGCCTCTTTCAGTTTGTATGGCAACTTCCACCTTCTTACTATATGTTCCATTCTATGCATCCGATGAAGTGGTCTGTAGCCCATGAAAGCTTATGCTCTAATAAATTTGTTACTCTCTAAGGTGCCACAAGTACTTCTGTTCTTTTTACGGGAATGCTAGTATCCTTTGTGGGGATTTTAACATAGCGTATGTCTGGATGTTATTGTAGTGCATTTGAAGGTGCAGTAAAGGTGGACTGTAGCAGGGAGCTGGTGCAAAAGCACCTAATTAGCCCAGTCAGCTCCAATCAAGGGAAGCAGATTGGGGCTGACTGAAGAGGCCTGATGCCGGCCTGAGGATTGGCAACACCTTCTGGCCTGACAAGCCAGGGGCTATAAAGGCTGGGAGGGAGCCGGAAGGCAGGGGGCAGCAAGGGAGAAGTCAGTCAGGGAGGGAATTGGAGGCCTCCTAGCTGAAGGCTGACTCTGCTGTAAAGCTTGTATATAGATAGACACTGGTGGTGGGACAACCTTAAGTAAATAAAGACACGGGTATTTCACAATGCTGAAGCCTCTCTGAGCCTTACTGGGGAGAACAGGTGGGCCCCAAGAAGAGGGGTGGGTCGTGAACCTTACACAGACATTTTCATGAATTCCATAACAATTCAGTGCAGTGGACGAGTGTACTTTCTCGAATTGTTCTAGCTATAAAGCCATGACTACAAAGACATTTAGAATGTATTTTTAATAAATAATACACCAATGTAAACAATTTTGAGTAGCAAAAAGCTAAAGATACATAACACTGCACAAACAGAAAAGGAGAGATTTAAAAAAATCCTTCAGAAGTCACAAAGAATAGCATGCAGACAAGGTCCTGACCCAGGATCACAAATGTATGTACACAGGACACTCATAACTGTCCTCTGCATCTTGGGATGTGAGATAGCAGTAGAAGAGCCTCTCCCTTGCTGGTGAAGGCGTTAAGTGAATCTCCCATTTTCCACTATTTTCTTTGTTGTTCTGTGACATAGAATGCCTAGAGAAGGACCTGTTTCTGGGCACTGTTGCAGTGAATGATGCATCCCAGAAAGTGGAAGTTTCAGAGGTAGAGGCTGCAGGGGACACAGAGAATGGTGCAGTCCTTTACCAGAAAGTTACCATGTTCTCCAGGAGGACGATTTGCCTCTCCGTCATCCCCAGCAGCTGTGCTTGTGCAATCTAACTATTTCCCCACCCTTCTCTCTCTTTCCTCTGTTATGCTTCAGGAAACCTTCCATCCACTCCTTCCTCTTTTGCGATTCATACATAAAGGTCATTCAATAGGTCATTCCTTGAGCTTCTCCTTCCTCCTATGCAGATTGGGCAGCCATTCACTTAATATTAACATTCCTGTCCTAGGTCACTGCTATGGGGGAAAACTGGAAAACTAGTTATTGTCAAAACTGAAGTCTTCATGCCAACAGTGATAAAACGTTGCTTTTTCCTTCATTGTGGAATTCCATTCTCATAGGCTTTCCCCACATCTTGCATGAGCTTGGAGATAGTTAGATGTTTTCACAAGCTTCCCCATTTGTGCAGGGCCCTGGGTCTGTGCGGTCAATGCAGTGGGTGGTTGTTCTACCAACTTAGGGGAAAGAGGTAATTCACATGAAAAGCACAAGAGACATCAAGGTGGGGGCTACTTAAAGACAGTGCAGCAAACTCAAGCTAGTAATTGCATGTGTACTCCTGTAGGTAACCAGTGAGATGGAAGTTGGTAGGTAGGGAGAGAGGCACCGGCTGATGTAGGCTAATGATTACGCATGCACTTCTGTAGACTATGCTTACTTTGGCTACCCTGAAGTATGTTCCCAAAAGGCAAAAAAGGATTCTGTTCTACAAGGCAATGGGCAAAACTTGGAAAATATGCCATGCTGCCATTTGTCACAATGGTGTCTCCAGAGCTGCTGCTGGAGCAAAAAGGGAAACATGATCTACATGTGCATGTCTCCAGAGAGATGCATTGCCATGAAATCTCCATGCCAAATTAGAGCACTATTTTTAGCTTAAGTTCTCTTAGTGCCCATGGCTAAGCATAAATTGCACTGCCAAATTTGTAGAACTCTGCAATAGCTTGTGGGGGAGGAGTAGATACCCTTAAAATAACTTTCTTTTGAGAAGTGTTACATAACTGTGTTTGTCTCGGAGTTCACTGGGTTGATGAGACTGGAGATTTCATTATCACTCTCCTCCTCTTCATTTGTGCCATCAGTGGTGTCCACCAAATACAATGGTTCAGCAATGGATCTCTCACAAATATACAGTCCAGCTCATTACAAAAGATGTAGACTCTGCAAGCTCTCCCAGAGCCCTATTACTGTCCCCAACACTCTTGTAACCCAGTTGGAGCGCCTTTCCTTTACTAAGGCATTGGCTTGGGTCCCAGTTGTACCCTCTTTCCTTCATTTTTTCCAGACAGTTGTTTGTATATTTGTGCTTTGTGATGGCTAGAATCCAGGTGGGCCTGTACATGCTCCTCTCCCCAGAGAGCAATGAAGTCCAGGACCTCAGCACAAGACCATGCTGAAGCATGAGGCACAACTGTTCAACGATCAAGAGTAGAGTATGACAGGTCTGCAAACCCCGCAGCAGTTGTAATCACAAAAGACAGAATCTGGCTGCACACCAGCATTTAAATGGAGAAGTGGCATCTGGTCAGGATGACCCTGGAGCAGTAGACGACACAGATATCCATCAAAGCAGCATAGGATACCAGTGGAAGGACTTGGCAGTTATGTAATGTTGTTTCCGGATGGGGATGTAGCCACATCTAGTTTGCTGAGTGTAAACCCACATCTCAGTAACTCACTTTCCAAGTGGATTTAATAACACACGTTAAAAAGCCAGATGACTTGCAAAAAAAAAAAAAAATGGTTTGTGACCACAAGGTACTTTAATGCAAAATACCTCAAGTTAACCTGCAACAAATTTCAATTGTAGACAAGCCCTACGTCTAGGATTTCACCCTTTGTGTTTGCATACTTCCAGTTCGGACATAAAATGTTCACGTGTGAAGAAAAATATGAGACCTGCTTTTGGGGAAAATATATTTTAAATGAAGCATATTTCCCATACAATGAAGCAGATTCTGTCCTGCTACACTAGCTTTGATGAGGTTGCATCGGTATAACCCAGAACAGATGGCCCAATACATAGTGTTCTGTACACAAATACATATAGATGTTTAAAGTGCAGAAAGCCTTCTGGTTTCTCATTTGTAATGCACACTGTAGATTGATTAAAGAAATCAATAAATTGGGGCATGGTTAGGGGTGTGCTTCATTCTTTTCAACAGTCACAAACAGGAACACTAGAAATTATCTGCTTAGGGCTCCTTTTAAAACATAGTTCTTTGCTGGGTGTAGTTCATGAAACAAGCCAGCACAAGTCAGATCATAGCGGGGCACGGCTCTCTGGGAACTGCTCCCAGACAGTATAAAAGTGATCCTGGCACAGTTCTCAGTGACCTGTTTCAAGTGGAAGTCAGGCTGGAATCTGCACAGAGCTACGGCTAGCATACCCAATCAAAACAGCAAAAGGTTATAGCTGACTGAGTGTTCTTTTGTTGCGGTTGCCAAGAATAATTGCTTCATCCGAGACACTAGAACTCACGGACTCCTTATGTTTATCTGCACCACTATGACCTTGATTGCTTAGTTCTGGACTCACCCCGTAAAATATGGGACCAAAGCCGTTCTGTCATCGAACACTTCTGCAAGCGAGTCTTCGTCTGCAAGGAGGACAGAGAAACCAGATAAAGCAAAACCTGACGGAGCGTTTTCTCTTATATGCTGTAAATATAAGTCCTAGCTGAAATGTATTATTCAAAATGCAAAATAGACTTTTTCCCCAAAACCCATAAAAATTGTTGGTGATGCCAATAAAGTTGAAATCTTTTTTCAAAGCTAAAATAAAACACCGTTTTTGAAAAACCACAAACGAAAAAAGTTTTCTAGTCCTTTGTACAGCAAAAGGTTGTAGATCAAGTACTGGAACAATGCACTCTACCTCCATAAAACACTTCATAAACATTAAATGAGAGAGAGTACTAAACATTATTATTTAACTGAGAAAATTTGGGGCTTAATTCTATATTCAGTTAAATAAATGGAAAAGCTCCACTGGGCCCTTGATACAATTGTGTGAATGATTATGTGACTATTAAAGTAGTTACATAGGGGTCATCAGTCCTCTATCAGATGCACAAAGTAAACAAAATTGCTCAGCTTTCACATTCACGTATGGTTTACTAATATGCTTGCTTCCAGGTAAAAATCTGAAGCCCTTCAAAAGGCCAAGTAAGCACAGGTGGGAGAAATACAGCAGAGTCTATGTTTTATTCTTAGGAAGGAAATCAAGTGGGAAATAAAAAAAACAAGCTTTGTAACATTAGGACTATGTACTATAAAAGTAGATCTTGGTCAAAGACAGCAATAATTGAAACAGCTGCGTTAAACTTTTACTGTCTTTGCTGTGTCTCTTTTTTTAAAATCACATTAAGACAAATTTTTTAGGTAGACTATTAAGCCAATTTGTGTGGTTACTGTTACAATAAACCAGATATTTGGAATCTACCAAGGAAACCTTTCATTAATTGAACTTTTATGCAATGAAATATGTTAACATTAAATACTACAGTATTTGATTTATGTAAGATAAATTAGTATCCCCAGGCTCTTTCCAAGCATCAGATTAAAATGCTCTTTGCAAAATATCAAACAAATATTAAAAAAATTTCATGACATTTATGCCTCTGAAATATATTCTAAAAGATTTTTTAAATGTCTTTTAAAGGTACATTTAAGGTAAATTTAATGCATATCATGAGGATCATGTTTAAGTTCCAGGGAGAGAAGAAAAATGTAACCATGGAAATTACATTTTTGCTAGTGTTTTGGACCTAGCTGAGGGTTACACATCCAGCCATCTTACCATTAGTGTACTTATGGAGAGACCGTAAACAAAGCTTCAATACAGACATTCTGTTTAAGATAATACCCGTTTGCCTATTATCATTTCTGACTCATTGACATGTAGTCTTGCCTCCATCACAGACCAGAGGTCTTGAATGGATTTGTATCCTATATATATTTCCAAGCCTCTGATGCTTATGACTTTGAGGACTGCTAGAGCTGACCCCTACAAGGGAGCTCCCATATGAAGTTTGTACAAGCTGCACCACTACTGTAGTAGTCATAATATCCCAAAGCTTTTAAACCATTTAAATTATTCAAAACACTTCAGAAACATAAAATAAGATTGGAGGAAAAGACAATGGAGTCAGACACAGGATTTACATAGAGGAAATCACCAGCTATTGCAATGGGATTCTTATGCATGGGATAAATCTACGCACAAAAATATAAAGCCCAGGAATTGTTAATTATGAACTTGCCTCCATGATTAGTGTCAGATATTTTCACCCCCTCAGAAAAGCTAACCCCAGTGCCTTCTACCTACCAATGTAAAGCACCGAGGTACAGGTAGGGGTCTAGAGTAGTGGAAGCCCATCAGGGTCATTTGATTGCAGGCCGCGAGACATTTTGGTGGTGTTGACTGTCCGCAGGCATTGGGAGCTGCGGGGGGCCGTGCCTGAGGACAGTCAACGTCACCAAAATGTCTTGCGGCCCGCCATCTGGCCTAGAGCTTCCCCCCCACCCACTTATTATAAAACCCCCAGCCTGGAATATCTCTAGTGCCATGCATGATTAATGCATTTTTTTTACCTTATCCTTTGAGTTGGTTTTCACCAGCCAATCTTCCACATAGGATAGACTATAAATTCTTTTCCTTCTCAGCAAGAAGGCTGCAATTCTCTGTCATTACTTTGGGGAGGAGCACGCTGTCCTGATGCCCATCCAAGCAGGAGGGTTTTGTAATGAGAGTGCAGATTTATTACTACAATTTAGAAGCAGTGTTTAGTGAGCTGCAGCATTACATGGAGGTAAGAGACACGCATTACAGCATTGTGCAAGTAAATACCTGTAACCGGTGGTGAGCTGGAGCCGGTTCACACCGGTTCATGCGAACCGGTTGTTAAATTTTGAAGCAGTTTTAGAACCGGTTGTTAACCTGCTTCCCTGGAGGGGGTGCTGAGGCTTTGATGGGCTCCAGCCAGGAAGTGATGTAATTCCTCCTCCGGCCACCATGGGCACTGCGCTGGGGGAGCCATGTGGGCTGCCGCCTGGCCCTGGGCACAAGCCCTGTTGCTGCTGCTGCTGCTCCCCTGGCCCTGGGGCTCCCGATGCTGCCTGGTGGGTCCCTGGCTGCTCTGCTGGGGCTGGGCTGCATCCTGCTGCTCTCCCCGTGAGTACCCACCACCCTGCCCGCAGCCAGCCCCCGTCTCCAGCCACCCCCTGCCTTGCCTGCAGCCAGCCCCGCACCCCCTACCCTGCCCTGCCTCCAGCCAACCCCTGCCGCACACACCCTCTGCCCTGCCTCCAGCCAACCCCTGAACCCCTTGCCCACAGCCAGCCCCTGCCACACCCCCTGCCCTGCCTCCAGCCACCCCCACACCCCGTGCCTGCAGCCAGCCCGTCTCCAGCCACCCCCTGCCCTTCCCGCACCAACCCCTGCCGCGCCAGCCCCTGCTGCACCCCCTGCCCTGCCCGCAGCCAGCCCATGTCTCCAGCCACCCCCGCACCCTTTGCCTGCGGCCAGCCCCTGCCGCACACATCCCCTGCCCTGCCCGCAGCCAGCCCGTCTCCAGCCAGCCCTGCATCCCCCTGCCCTGCCTGCAGCCAGCCCCTACCTCCAGTCAACCCCTGCCCTGTCTCCAGCCAGCCCCACACCCCCTTGCCTCCAGCCAACCCTGCATCCTCCTGTCTCCAGCCAGCTCCGCACCCCCTGCCCTGCCCGCAGCCAGCCCTGCACCCTCTGCCTCCAGCTAGCCCTGCCCCACGCCCCTGTCTGCAGCTGGCCCCACATCCACTGGTGCCCTGCAGTTCCCAGGGCAGTAACCCTGCACACCTGCTTCAATGAGGGGGGCAGGGAGCAGCTGGGACCCACACATGTGCACAGCCTAGGGTGACCAGACAGCAAGTGTGAAAAATCAGGACACAGGGTGGGGGGGGGGGGTAATAGGAGCCTATATAAGAAAAAGACCCCAAAATCGGGACATCTGGTCACCCTACCACACCCCCAGGGAGTGGCAGGGACCCACACATGTGAAACGGAGCTCATTTCTAGTTCAGGCCCATCTTTTTAAAAAAGAACTTTCGGCAGGGTTAAAATACATCTGTATTTTCGCGGACAGGTCAGGCTTTTTGGTTCTTAAATCGCTGTCCAGGAGGAATTTTTAAATTTTAAAAATTCCTCCCGGGAAAATACAGACATATGGTAACCCCTGTTGGTACAAAAAATACATACTGGGGCACATCCTTTAAATCACAACTTTTTATAGGGAACCGGTTGTTAAGATTTTGGCAGCTCATCACTGCCTGTAACCTTTGATTCTTAGAAAATGACCTAAGATTCTGTTATGCCCTGGATGTAAATGACAATGAAATTGACAACAACAAAAAAAGTTTCATGCCCCTAATCCCACCACGCCCCCACAGGGCGGAAGCCCCAAGTCCCCCCACCCCGCCCAGTCTTGTAGGCAGAGAATGGTGGTTTGGGGGTTCCAGGAGCCACACTTTAACTGTAAAAGAGCTGCATGCAGCTCATGAGCCACAGTTTGGCCACACCTGATATATCAACAAGTGAACAGTGTTAACTGAATTCAAAATCTATCAAGCCCATGATTACTGCCTCGTGTCTTTAAATTCAGAATAGACAAGAGGATCATCTAGAAATAGGTCAAACAAAACACCAGATTGTTCTCGTCTTTCAAATATTTAATCCAAATCCTTGTTAAACATGGGGATTCAAATTCTCTTTACTGGGAGTGTCAGAATGTTAGACTCTTGGAACCTGAAATTTCTAATGGGTATAGACAAGACTGGCTTAGAGGAACAATGTTTACTCCACAGCCCTTTCTACACTACGGCTTCTGCCAGTGCTATGGGTGGTGAAGATACCCCCACCAAGACTGATCATGGGCAGCTGGTGAAGCTTCCCCTGGGGGAGGCTAGCTCCCTGCCTGCCTCTTCCACTTGAGGCCCCACCCACACTCCACCCCCACTGTGCCTCAGGCCCCGCCCCTACCATTCAGCCTCCCCAGCCCACCGCTCCCCTCCCTTGTGCGGGGGGAGGATGAGGACGGACATGGCAAGCGGCAGGCGGGGGAGCTCATGGGGGAGGGGGCATGAGGAGGGACGAGGCGAGCAGTGTGGACCTTCAGAGAGGGAGAGAGGAGGAACTCGTCAGGCAGCAGCGGGTGGTGGGGACCTTGGGGAAGGGGCGGAGCAGGAAGGGGGAAGAGGCACAGTGCAGGCAGGGCCACCATGGCCCAGGCATCCAGCAGTGGCAGCTATGCCAGGGGAAGCTTAGCCTCATTATACCCACCACCCATGGGAATGATGAATTCAAAAATCTTAGAAAACACACCTTTAAAGGCATCACCAGCTCGATCAAAATCATCACTGCCACCTGACTGATGTACAATTTTTTTTTAAACCAGGGTTTAGGAAAAAAAAAAAGTCATCTGTACATTTGATTTTGAAAACAGATACACACATTAAAAAGAAGAAAGGGGTGGGGAAAAGGCTTCGTCCCAATCTTCATCCCCTTTAATTCAGCAGCTGAGTTTTAAGATGATTCGTGCTTGTTCAGTACATGCTGTTCTCATCATAACGAACATTTACAGCAATTCTTATCTTCAAGGAGTACATTTTGTTCAGTGCTATTCAAGTGCATACTCCAAACAGTAAACTACAAACGAAAGTAGATATGCTGAAATGAATTATGATTGTTTTTTATGTAGATGTACTACAGCAGTGAAAGGCAACTGTACTATTGCTTTATTATTTCCAGTCTTTCCCTCCATGTACCTAAGTTAACAGAACAACCAGGAGAGAATGGTCCATTCCCTGCCTTTAAGCAGGATAATTATGTTGAATTTTGAAGGCTATGTTCTCAATTTGTATGTTAAATTAGAATTGCAACATACCCATTGATCCAATGCTTCAACTATTTTTCTTCACACAAATACTCATTACTCAATGCCTGTCCAATTAACAACCCCATCCAAATATAGATCATAGCCCAGTCACTAGCTGTAGTGGCTCCAATGAAGAAACCACAGTAATTGGCATGACTCTTCTATAGCACAAGATTCTATTCCACAAAGCATGGAATCCATCGCACAGAAAAGCAGCTCACCGAACAAATTTTTACTGATTTTACACTAGGTTCACTTGCAGAGTCCCCAATCCTCACAGGCAAATGTATGTTTGGCAGTAATAACTGAAAGGAGGGAAGGCAGGGGAAGTTAAGTAATACTTTACTGTAACATCAAAACCTGTGTTAATTCTGGGAGGGAACAGCTGCACAAACAGGTTTGTGCAAAATTGATTTTAGTTTGGAAAGGACTTGTGCTTTAGATGGCATCATTTCCAGAGTTAAGAGGCATTTGCCACATTTTTGGAGGAAAGTCAAAATACAGTTACGTATGAGTTGTTTTTAAGTTTGATTACACCTTATGCCTGGAGTGGGAAGTGGCTAATATGAAGTATTTTCAGCCATCCATGTTCATAGGCTGCAGTAAATATTTCACTTACAAAAGAAAGGGAAAAATGAAAACTTTATAGACTTGCAAATCTGAGGAATTTATACTTGACTTGCATTCTTTACAGTATGGTTTTAAACTACAAATCCTTTGTAAGTACATAACAATAAGACAGGAAGTAGCGAAGTCATAATCAGTAACCTTAGATCTTTTTGAAGTGCAAAGAAGCAAAGTGACAACCTGCTGAGTAAAACTAACATCACACCTCTAGAGAAGTAGGTAAGTGATGAGAGAAAATCATTAACAGCTATTCCATTGTACAGTGAGAATTTCAAAACCAATTACAAGTTCCCTGGAATGGGATACATTTACACTTAATAAGTAGATTGATTCAATGCACTTGTTTCATCATTCATTTTAGTTTTTGAAAAAGTGAAAGCCACCACTGCTGTTGGTATCCAAAAGACTTGAATGATTCCATACAGAATTGTTTTATTTTCTTCAGCATAAATGAGAAATTACCCAGGTTTATAAAACAAATGGATGGTGCATTTATTTTAAAAAAATTAGATTGCCAATATCAGCACTGAGACGTTGGACAACAAAGTCAAAATGCACTGATGAATATGCTTGTGTGTGTGTGTATGGGTATATATAAAAGAGGAATTCTATCAAATTAAAATACTAATATTTAAAGAAAAGTAAACCTCCAGTTGTATTATAATAATTCTGTTTTAATTATTCAATGAATTTGTAAATGCTAAAAGATATGTTTGCAAAATTTATATAGTCTATAATAGGACTGCTCTGTCCTGCAGTTTCTAATTTAAATAAACTCATTTCCTTTTTAAAAGGGGCACCGTCAACTTGAAATCTAGTCAATTTTTTCAAAAATAATTTCAGGTATTAAACCTGTCCCTGGGATACTCTGCCAATTTGGGTTTTGCAAACAAATTGTTTCGGACAGCAACAGAGGAAAAGAAAGACCTCCCATGAACAAGAGGGAAGACTGTTCTACTGACTGACTACAAAGGGAAAATGGTACAGACAAATAGCAGGGAAGAAAGGGGGGGAAATTCTGCCCTCTCATTGTGGATACTTTTGGAACAACAGTAGCTTAAAAACAATCAGACAGAAGTGTGATTATTTTTAAGTTGGCGTCCCTTTAAAAAAAAAAAAATCGCAAACCAGCTACTTGAGCGCAACTTTTCAACGAACTGCAGTGCAACTACACTTAATGTGCCTGACGTTTGTGAAAAAATGGACAAGGTGGACAATGTAATATTAATATATATCATGTTACCCACCTTGTCTGCTTTTTCTCAAGGACTGGCATGGCAACAGATATTCAGGAGTATGCTGAAAGCCTCTGCGGGGATGAAATCTTAGCTACTCTCCTAGGCAAAGAGCTAGGGATGCACAGGATAAATTAGGGTAATGAAAAATGCTTTTAGCTACACGGAGCCTAGAGAGCAATTAAGGGCTACGGAAGACTAGGTCATATAATTTTTTCCTGTACTACTGCAAACTTCATGTTTAGCCACTGTTCTTCCTGCTCTGTTGTTTCTGGTCAAACAGTAGGAAATCAATGAGGAAACATCATTTGAAGTGAGCTATTTATAATGCACCAAAAAGGGCAAGTACCTCATAAACCACAGTGATCTGTTTCCTATTAGCATCACACAACAGAAGGCAACATTATTCACATTAACAATTTCTACAACCTCTGTAAGTAAAGAGAATAAGGTTAGAAAGTGACTTATTTTTGTCTGCTATTAAATGTTAATTATTCATAGACAATAAACTTAAATCTGAAGTTAAAACTTTGATGTACCAATAGTTTGCAGGAGGAATGAGGGAAAGGAAGAAAGTTTACACCCCTCCCAATTGTTCTGGAAGTGAGTAATTCAACTAAGTCAAATTAAATATTTGTATAAATATTATTCACAATCTACAGAACTGGATTTTTTATACCAGTAAAGGTAGGGAAATTCACCATCACACTGTATGATTGTGTCATGACAAAGAGAGAGACAGTGGGTGAGGTAACATCTTTACCACCACCACCATGATAAAGAGCATTTTCCTACAACCCAGAGAGTAGGGAAGAAAGAGTAACTGAGAAATTGAGTCATATGTTATACAGAAGGTCAGGAATCGGCAACCTTTGGCACGTGGCCCATAAGGGAAATCCGCTGGTGGGCCAGGACAGTGTGTTTACCTGCAGTGTCCGCAGGCTCGGCTGATCGCAGCTCCCACTGGCCACAGTTTGCCGTTCCAGGACAATAGGGGCTGCGGGAAGCGGCTGCCAGCACATCCCTCGGCCCGCACCAAAGGTTGCCAATCCCTGGACTAGATGATCATAATAGTCCCTTCTGGCCTTAAAATCTATTAATACAAACGGCAGACCTTAAAAAAGGACACTCAGCAAACACAATGGGTGGAAGCCAAGGGAATAAGAACCTGGAAGATTAAAAAGGTTTACACATAGCTAAGCACCAATCATGCCAGAAGGGTGAAGTTGTATATTTTATTCTTTCAGTCATTGCTGGTATGATATACCATTATTTGCATGAGGCTACTCATTTTTTAAAAAAAAATTCTCTAAAGTAACTATATGTATGTAACCAAACTACATGCTTTTTAGGTTTATCTTATGCCCCAGAGATACTTACCTTAACAAAATAAAATATATGCAATCTCATGCTATGCTAGAATATTTAAGTGGTAGGTTCAAACACTATCTATTTCTTTGCAACAATGCTCTATAAGAAACTCCAGCACGGGGTCTCAAAATTTAACGAAAACAGTTAAACAGTTGGACATCTAAAACAGTGATCAAATATTCAGAGATCCCAGTTGCTAAACATTAGCAAGTTACTACTGATAATGTGCAAACTGCAATTTTTCAAAGGCTTACATCTTGGGAAAAATTGGGTGGATTTTCAGAGTGATGGCAAAAGACATATTCCTGACACAAGGGCCACATACCTGCCAAATTTCAAGTCCCTGCTCCAAATAATGAGGGCACTGCAACATTTCAAAGTCAGTCACTAGAAAATTGTAACATGGGCAAAAGAACATTTTTTCCCTAGCATCATTCTCCACAGTGGAATTATTTTGGTTGAAATGTTCCAAACAAATTCAAACAGAGGCCAGCACCTAGAATGTAAAATTTCAGCCCAAAACGGTTAAAGTTTGGCAAAGTTATAAAGCAACTGAAAACAGGGCCTTATAATGGGAAGTGTCAGGCAACCTTAATAATAGGTGGTGCTACCAGCCCTGAGTATAATTAAATAAAAAGCACTTTGTACAACCAAAAATATTGGTTTCCTCTTGTTTATTTATGAAAGTCATTACACTCTATGGTTGCCTATTGTAACTTCAGCTGCTTTTTTCCACATAACCTAAAAGGTTCAACATGAAGGCTTTTCATTTCAGCAATTTGACAGATGCAGTTGATCTGGTTTTAGAGCAATTTTTGATTAACATTTGTAGTTAGAATTATAAATTCTATTTCTTAGAGTGATTTCTTAGACTGAACAATTTCCAATCTCTTTTGAAAGCAAAATTCTCATCTTGCCATAAAGTGAAATAATACTGTAATTAGTTTACTGGTGGGCGGGGGGGATAAAAGAGCAGTAAATACAGCAATGCATTTGTAAGGTTGATACAGGTCAGTTTTAACACCATATTCACACAAGAGTTCATAGATTTTGAATATCTGTCAACTATCTGCCTGAGGCAGACTCAAATTTATGGTCTTCTATATATTATGAGCCTTTCACTACAAAATGAAAGATTGCCAAGATCTATCCTAATGAAAGATCCCAGGTTTTCTAATTTCTAGGGAAATAAAACCTCAACAGCAGACACTGAAGATTGAAGAGAGATATTAGGTCATCTAGTCCATCTTGTCATTTCAGGATTGTGATCAAATATATTTTCTAGTATTGTGTCTGGCCTAGTTTTGGTTCAGTGAGGAGACTCCCACCATCACTCTTGGAATACTATTCCATAGTCAAATACAGCAGTTTTCAGAGAGTGGTCTATGGAGAACTGTTTGGTAACATGGTGTGGGCTCTTTTTTCCATTTTACCCTTTTAAACTGCATTAAAGGCCAGCTAAAATACAGATTTTCAGACAATAAAATAAACTCCAGATTTTCAGTAAAGCTCAGCATCCAAGAGATCCCATTTAGGCATCTAAATAACTGGCGAGATTTTCAAAATATTTTCAGCAGCCCCGTTATTTTCCACTTTAAGAATCTGCCCTCCTGTTCTCCCTAGTTGTGAGTGCTGATCACTTCTGAAAATCTAACCCTAAATATTTTCCTATTGTTAATTTTCAACAAAAGCAATACTTCACAAAAAGGGGAGGAGTTGGTCCATGCAAATGCAAATGGAAGAGTTAACTGTCTACAAAACACTATTAAAAGACGATCCATGCTACAACAAGGTTTGAGAATCCCTGTCAGAATGAAGAAGCTTGACTTGATAGTCACCTTGCATCAGGGGTTCTCAAACTGGGGGTCAGGACACCTGAGGGGGTTGCGAAATTATTACATGGGGGGGGGTTGTGAGCTGTCAGCCTCCACCCCCACACCCACTTTGCCGCCAACATTTATAAATAGTATTAAATATATTAAAAAGTGTTTTTAATTTATGGGGGGGGGGTCACACTCAAAGAGGCTTGCTGTGTGAAAGGGGTCACCAGTACAAAAGTTTGAGAATCACTACCTTACATCTTCTTAATTTCATCATATTGCTCCTACTAATAGCCCAAGTACAAACACCCAATAGTACAAGGGTACCACCATAAACAAGCTTGCTACCTCCCCAATGTTTACATACTGCTAATACTTAGGAGACAGTAACATTCCTACCAATCTGGTTTTAGTAATTAGTTAGTTAACTATATATGTTTTTATTCTTCTGCTAGAAGACAGCCCAACAAACCCTTAAGTAGATTTTTTTTCTTCTCTGAAGTCCCTCTAATTTTGCCTACATGGGGACTAGTGAATACCAAATGGTGTGGTATCAGCAAGATTACAAAGTGAGTCTGGTGCTGTTTTTTGATGCCCCTGCATATGTAATTTTCCCAGCCATGTCATCCTCACTGGACAAAATATGTATATTTCACTTGTAAACTCATCTTATTTTCAATACAATTTACAAACTCTCTCTCTCTCTCTGATGAAATTCACCAGTTGATAGAAATTTGCACTTGGAAGGTACATGTTAGAAGAAGTTTCTATCTAGGAGCTAAAATTTGTACTTTAAACCAGTCCTATAATATAAATACAGTGCCAGCTTTTCCCTGCCAGTATCAAAATCAGATTTGTTGTTAAAATTCTGAGTAATCTACAAAAAGCCATAAAAGAAAATAATGAATTAACAGTGATGAACAGCAAGTGTTAAAACATTAACTAGGGTCCAGGGCAAGTAACTGATCTCAATTTCCATTTTTAGTTTTTACTGCCAGAATTTTTCATCGTGCAGAGAAAAGGAACAGGCTTCATATTTCATGTTAGGGAACAAGAAATAAAAAATGAGACACTTAATTCACAGCTGAAAACATTTTTTGGTTCCCAGGAACAGACTTAAAAAATAAATAGTGAACCCTTTCTGGAGGGGTGAAAAATAGGATAATTATTAAATATAGCAACCTTGATATAGGTCCAAAACCAGATGCCATATTCATGTTTTCAATTTAACCAGGTGAAAGGTTGGGTTGGGTTATTTTCAAATCTCAGAGAATCATAGTACAGCAATAGTTGTGTCATGCCATATTTTATGGAACATAATGAATGAGCCACTGAAAAGCTTGGTAATACCTGGATTTCATTAGGAAAGTTAAGATATAATGTAAAAATTAAGATAGCTATGGAATTTTGGACAACATGAAAAAACCATGATGAATCACTGTATAGATATTCTTACTTAACCTGTCACATAGTCCATTGCATACATCACTATATGCATTAATACCTTAGCTCCAGATTCAATCCAAAAATGCACAGACATTTGTATGAGCTTTTGGCTGCTTTGCCTACCAATTTTTCCTAAACCTATTTGTCCGAGCTCACAAACATTTTTATTTCAGAAAATACATGACATTGCCAACAGTCCAGACACAAACAAACAAGCACTTCACCACGATGAATAAAAGCATATATGTTCTTTAAAGCACAAAACAACTGAGAAGTACAAGCTGTACATTAGAAGGAAAAGAATATCGCTTCAAGCACAAAACATATCGCAGTTAACAATACTTATAATT
This sequence comes from Lepidochelys olivacea, assembly GCF_965140295.1. Taxonomy (NCBI): domain Eukaryota; kingdom Metazoa; phylum Chordata; order Testudines; family Cheloniidae; genus Lepidochelys; species Lepidochelys olivacea. The sequence goes on from NC_140412.1 coordinate 83,651,784, forward strand.
TTTCCCTACAACATGGTCATGGTACTAGTAATGTGACTGTAGTTAAAAAGAATAAAGCTTGCATGAACATATGGTTCCCTATCTTATTTTCCATGGATAATCATCCTCAAAATTTCTAAGTCCAAAACCCACATAACATTTGCATTACATAAAAGCCAAGCAGCTGTGTAGAAACCATCCACACTCAAAAGCAAGGAAGATAAGTCAATAAGCTGACCCTTTAAGATCTGTCTAGTTCAGTAATTGTTGTCAGTATGCAGCTGGCATTAAAGTACTCATGATCATGACCTTTGCATTTCTACAGACATTAGCTATTGTCATGAGGAAGACCTCTTTGGCCTCATACTTCAGATGCTGTTAACAACCAGCAAGAACACAGCATGTTGTGTCAGTAAGCAAATAATGTAAGAAAAATTAGGCACCACACACACACCCTCTGCCTCGGGTGTATATACACCCAAGTTGCATTTAACATTTTAGAACGTTCAACATAAATCTATATTCTCAACAGTGATTAAAAGCTTCTTTTCTTTTTTTTTTTAAGCAAACACTTGGGTTTTATCCACTAACTTATGAGCAAAAACAGGGAAACCAGACAAGCTGCATGTTTTCAGGCATCGTACAAAAATTATTTTATTGGTTCATTATGTTCTACACAATGGCTCATCTCTATCTTCCTCACAGTTTCCACAATAAAGGCTATATTATGTCTTTATGAGCCTACAGCTGGGGTGTGTGAAAAAGGACATCACACTGATATCAACCTGGAAGCATTCTGCCTACATAGAAATCAAGGTGCTAGAATGCCTCTGGGTTAGCATAATGAGGAAGTGGCCCCACACCTCCTTTCGGAAAAGGCACTGTGCATTCCCCTTACTGCTAAAGCTAGTCTGCAAGTCAGTACCAAAGAGGGTGTGGCCATGGGCATCTAGCACAACAATTCCTCACAACTTGCCATGAAGGAGGGCAAGGACACGGTTACGGTTCTCCCTTGTGCAGGTTCCCTCATCCCACTTGTGTAGCTTTACGAAGGGGACAGATTCTGATCATAAAAAGTAAGTCAGCCCAAGATCTCTCAAAACTCAGTATAGATTATCAGAAGGGTTTCTGAACCTCAACAAACCTTTGGGAGAACCAGGCCTGAAGTTTATAACAAAACATGTTACTTTTACTTATTTGCTGGTTTGCCCCTTTGATCCCAAACCAGGACATTTTCACCTGGTATCAGGTTTCATTATAGAAATTTCACAGTGGCATTGAGAGGTTTAAATGTCAAAAGGAGTCTCAAATCCTAAAGTAATTCTTCACCTAGACATATGATAAATACACGGTTTAAAACTTCTTGCTGTTTTTATTCTACTCATCATTTCGATACTGATTTGAGAAAAACATACGCAGCAAGATAAACACAACGTGTTTTAACCCTCAGTCAGCCCTACAATTTGTACCAGTTTCTTGAAGAATATCTGCTGGCTTTTGAGCAATTTGAAAATGAAGCTCATTTTGTGTGTGTCTAATCATTTAGGATAAACTGCTGTATGCTGAATTGTCAAAGATTCCACACACACAAAAAAGAGCTGAGTGCACAGGACATGAATTTTATTTTTAAGCTGAACTCTGGAAAAGATTAGTGAAATTAAGCACCATCCAAGACAAGCAGTTTGGCCATTGAAGTCATGTCATCTGGTGACCCAACTTGCCATTATTAAACCCAGGATAAAGGGCAAGGACATCTTTCTTTCTTTTTTCTAGATGTCCTTGCCTCTTCAGCATAGACCACTGCAACTCCCTATGCCTCTTCAGTCACAGTTTTTATCATTTGTTATAAACACTTTTTGCAGTAAGCAGCAACCAATCTTCCATTCTTGACTGGTCTTTATATTGAATGCAACACCTTGATCACTTTAGGCAATTGTCACTGCACAGGCAGTTACACAGTACTCCCAGAACAGTATACATAGTTTCCCAATATACAAATACATACAGGACTTTACCTAGGGTGACCAGATAGCAAATGGGAAAAATCAGGATGGGGGTGGGCGGTAATAGGAGCCCATGTAAAAAAAAGTCCCAAATATCAGGACTGTCCATATAAAATCAGGACATCTGGTAACCCTAACTTTACCAAAATAATAAATAACCACCATAATAATGAATATATACAAAGTATATAACTGGATATTCTGAAGGTATGAGCCATCAGTCTAGAACCCTTCTGTACTATTCAGAGTTGAAGGTCATGCCATAAATCACTCAAAAGACAATTTACCTCAGATTTACAACAGGTCTTGGATTTGGTCTATGGCCTCTATGTCAAGATTTGAATACTCTCCATGCAGGTAATATATGATCAAACGGGTGACCTTCTTGCAAAGGCTAGTTAGAATTGTAGTACTTCACAAGGACAAATTGATTTACACTGAAAATAGTCATTCCATAGATATATAGGACCATTAATAAATGCTAAGAGTCAGACCAACTGTGTAGTAGCAGTACATCATTATCAAGCAAGAAATCCAAGTTCACAACTTGCAGGAGCACTGCAGAAACAACACATTCAGGCCATGCTTATTGTATGACACAGTTTATGGTCAGTTGAGGATTGACCATTATGTGGCTCCAATGGACCACAACTAGCATTCCTTTGTCCAGTGGAGTTGCAAGTGTTATAACTAAGGGCAGAATTTTTCTTTTCTGTGTAAGTGAGCTAAAGTTACCTTTATATAGAATAAATGCACTATCTCTGTGCTTCCAGAAGGTATGAACTGCCAGTTGAAGACCTGTATTTAGTTTCTGGATCTCAGTTCCTTGTTGCTGTGGCTGGGAATTCTATAAAGGCAATATATTCAGCTTATGGAAAGGCAAGAAAAGGAACTGTAAGTACCTTGAACTATTCACTACTGACCCTCTGATCAACTAATTGGTTTTAAAGGAATACCCAGTGCCATCCAGTCACCCACTGAGTGGGAAGATTGTGTCCACTACATGCAGGGTGGATAAAAAAATCGGATTTTTTTCTTAAACTAAATTCAAGTTTGTTTAAAAAAAGCTATTTCAAATTAAATTTGAAATTGACAACCTATATTAAGGCCTATACTTACTGTAATGTATTGAATCATTTAATTAAATAACAAATAGTATTAAGTTTTAAAGAAAGTCAAACCATTGAACTGGTGGAAGTCACTGCCTAAGCACCTAGAACTAGAAGTTTGTTAAAAGTGCTAAACCCACTTCTAAGAGTGGTAGCCTCTTCCGCAGGTACAGAGAGAATATTTTCTTCATTTCAGTTTATTCAGCTAGTTCAGTTCAATGAAATGTTCATTCAAAGTTGAGACACTGACTGGGAACTAAAAAAACCATGAATGCTTATTTTCCTCTTCCTATCTCTGAATAAAATAAAATAAAATAAAATAGAAGAAGAGGGGGAGGGGGAGGGAGAGAGGGAAAGGGGAAGAGGGAGAGGGAGATCTACGAGCTCTGAAGTCCTGAAGGACATGGTGACCAGAAACAATCAATCAGTTCAATTAATTAACTAGACATAAAACACCTGGTTTAATAATTCAGTTAAGTTTGAAATGCAAAACTTGTTTCGATAAACTTTGATGAATTTTTTTTAAATGTACCCAGCACTTTCAAGGTAGTTTTTATTTAATTAAAAACACCTTGTAATGCTGTTTTTGTGCATTTTAATTTATTCTGAATTTCTATTCAAATAAAGCTTGACACAAATCACAAACATAAAATTATTCATCTAGTAAGTGAGAAATGAACCATTCACCATTTTCTAAAAATAAAAAAATGTAAAAATTAAGAATCTGAATTTGTTATGCTATTTTAAATAAATGCATATAGATATAGTATAGTCTCCTGATTTGCAAAAAGAATCACCAAATTTAGCGTAAAGGCTATATTTAGTTTCAAATTAACACATTTTAATGCTTACTAACCAAGGAGAAATAACCTTCTTTAGAAAACTAACTAAAGTACAAAATCAATTATTTAAAATCAAGGTTTTCTGCTTGCTAATTTAAATCATGAGTAAAACAGATCATTTACATCACTTTGATGTACATGGTCCTTCAAAAGGGATGTAATGTGGAGAAAAACTTTGTGGCTGCCTGACATTCTCCTCAACCTCCTCTCCTAAAAAATAATAAATAATAATAATAATAATATACTCCACCAAAACTACCAGAAAACCCGTATGTCTTCCATCTATCTATCTCAGGCAGGCTGAAAGGAAACAAACAGTGTTTGTCAGTGAAATACCATGAATTCTTTTTAAAAGTTTACCAATGGGCTAACATCAATGTTATAGACTGATCCTGCAAACTCTTACATTTGTTAGTAATCTTAGTTAGTCTCAAATCTCAGTCTTACAACCCTTACTCATCGGAGTGGCCTCATTCAGATCAAGAGGTCTAATTTCAAGAGTAAATACTATTAAGAGGGAACATTTTCCCAGTCTGGGATTCAGACTGTTTATATTATTACTACTTTAAATATGAAAAATGCACAGAACATAGATTTTAACTTTAGATCTACTAAAATATTAGAATATTTCTCCCATCGAATAAAAATTATTCTCAGGATAAATTCTGTGGGCAGGATTAATTAGGAGAGTTGATAGTTGAAGACAAAAAAAAATCGAGTATTTTAATTGTCACAGAAATTTGCATTGTGTGTGCATGTGACTATATATAATTGAAGGCAAATGATTCTTCCAATTAAATCCTATAAAATGTTGAACACACAGACAAATTTGCTGTGTAACAGATGGCATGCTTACAGGATTCATGCTGAGCACTGTTTGTAAATCATCAGAAACTGTTAGCAATATATATTTAGTCCAAATGGCAGTACAGACGGCATAGCTAAACATCTGTACTAAGAATCAAACAGATCCCACTCTGTAGTTCTTTAGAACAATGTGCAGAAACTCTTGCACTGATAAACATACAAATGGGATTGATCTTAAAGAACTAAAGTAATTACAAAGTAAATAAGGTCCAAAAGGCCAGGAGTAAAGACATTCCATGAGCAGCCAAACTATGTGAAGAAGCCAAAGGCAATTCCAGACTTGCCATTAGAATGCCATACAAATCCAGCTGCCATCTACAATGTAAAATCATCTCCAGGCTAGTGTCTGGATCTTTTTGTGGGCAATCACGTTCTATCCAAAGTGATAAGTGTTGCAGAGCCCACTTCTTAAAGATATGTGGAGACAAAACGGGAAGAAAGCCTTATGATTTAGCATCTGAAGTGTTAGAACTTCTTCCAATATAATTTTGAATTCTTTTAATAGAAACATTACTGCAAACTCGCAAAGTTCTACTCAGATCATTTCACCAGAGGGAGCAGATTTGTTTGTTTCTAAGACAGGTGAGTGTAAAAAAAAAAAAAAAAAATCTAGCAGTCGTCCCTCCAGACCCCACCCCATTACTGATCATTTTTGGAAAAGGAGGATGAGTAAATTTAATGCCTGGGCTGGTACATTTTCATGATAACTTTGCTTGGCTGAATGAAAAAAACAAATACTTAAAATATTTGGAAAATGTGAACTGAATTTGTGCTTTGGGGAAGATAATTACTCCTGCAGTTACGCTGAATTGTACTTCAGTTGGTTAAAATTTTGGGGATTTATAAAAATATCATCATCACTACTCCAATAACCGCATTGGTCATTGGGGCACCATCATGGATGAGCAATGAACTAATTGTCTTTATCCCTGACTATTGTGTGTCAGTGCTTGAGTCTCCGTGAAGTCCATTCCTGTCCACTCTTTTATGTTGTCAATCCATCTCTTCTTCTGCCTACCTCTTCTTCTCTTCCTCTGTACTGTTCCTTGGAGGATGATCTTGGATAGGCCAGATGATCTTGTTACATGGCTGTACCACTTCAGTTTGCGCTTCTTCATGGTCATCAGGAGGTCTTCATATGACCCAGTGGGTTGGGTGATGATGTTGCGGACCTCTTCATTAGTGACGTGGTCAAAGCAGGAGATGCCCAGGTTTGACAGAAGTATCTCATCTCTACTACCTGTATTTTCTGTTCAAGTTCTGCCGTAAGGGTCCATGTCTCGCATACATACAGAAAAATGGAGATGACCAGTGCATGCAGCAGTTTCAGTTTGGATTCCAGGGAGATGTTCTTGTTCCTCAAAATTGGCTTTAGCTTTGCCACCATTGCTGTTTGCACATTTCTTGCCAGAATTTCTGTCTTTGATCCTTCATCAGTGATGACTGCCCCCAAACACTTGAACTATTTCACTGTCTCCAGCTCTTGTCCACCAACAGTGATATCTGAGGTGATCTTATCATGTTTGTCTATCAGCTTGGTTTTCTCTGCACGGATTTCCATGCCATATTTTGCAGAGGTTTCACCCAATCATTTCACAAGGTTGGCAAGTTCATCGTCGCTACCTGCCAGGCCATAAATGTCATCAGCAAACCAAAGATTTGAGATTGTTTGCAACTCCCACCCCCAATGATGACTGTGCACATGTAATCTTTTAGGGCATCAGTCATTATGTGCTCCAAGTAGATGTTCAACAGTATGGGCAAAAGAAGGCAGCCTTGCTGGACTCCATCAGTGGTGCAAAACCACTCTCCTATTGTGCCACTGAAGAGAACTGCACTGCTGGCCTTGGCATACAGTTGTTTAATGGTAAGAATAAGCTTACAACCAACATTGTACTCCTTCATGGCTGCCCAGAGAGCTTTGTGCCATACTCTGTCAAACACCCTGAAGTCAACAAAGACGAGCTAGATATCTTGCTGGTGGTGTAAGTAATTCTCACATAGGACATGGAGATTGAAAATGTGTTCTGTGGTACTTCTTCCAGCACGAAAGCCAGCCCGTTCTTCAGCGATATTCTCCGCTTGCGGCTTCAATCTGTTCCAAATGACTTTCAATATCAGCTTGCTGGGATGGCTAATTAATCTTATGGTCTGGTAATTTTGACACAATTGCAAGTTGCCTTTCTTTGGCAGAGTGATGATTACTGACTGTGTCCACATCGAGGGCCACTCACCGGTCTGCCAGATCTTGTTGAGTACATCTATTACTATTTATCCTCCGAATTTCATCAGTTCAGCTGGGATGTTGTCAATACCTATAGTCTTTCCAACAATTTCAGCGCTGTAATGAACGAGGCAGCAATGGACATCCCTGAGAAACATCATAAGATGACAAAACCTTGGGTCACAAATGAAATACTAAAAATGTGTGACATTAGAAGAGAACTCAAGAGACATAAGAACAGCACTGAGGGAGCTAATAAATACAGAGCAAGTGGCAGAAAGATCAAGAAAAGAATGAAGGTAGCCAAGGAGATATGGATCGAAAAACAATGCTCTAAAATTGAAGAAGGCATCAATAATAAAAATAGCAAATGAGCCTTCCAGATCGTAAAAGATCTGACAAAGGAAATATGGACCAAAGCTAAAGCAATTCAAGCTAAAGAAGGGAACAGTCTTACAGAAGAAAAGGACATCATCAACAGGTGGACAAATTACTGCTCTGATCTATACAACCACCAGACAAATGGAGATCCTAGTATCCTAGACAGCCCAGATTCAACAGAGGAGGAGGACTTTCCAATACTGCGCGAAGAAGTGGAGACAAATGTAAAATCACTGAAGAACGGAAAGACAAAAAAAATTCCTTTAAAAGATACATATCAGATGAATCAAAGAATCATAGACTATCAGGGTTGGAAGGGACCTCAGGAGGTCATCTAGTCCAACCCCAGCTCAAAACAGGACCAATCCCCAACTAAATCATCCCAGCCAGGGCTTTGTCAAGACTGACCTTGAAGACCTCTAAGGAAGGAGATTCCACCACCTCCCTAGGTAACCCATTCCAGTGCTTCACTACCCTCCAAGTGAAAAAGTATTTCCTAACATCCAACCTAAACCTCCCCCACTGCAACTTGAGACCATTACTCCTTGTTCTGTCACCTGCTACCACTGAAAACAGTCTAGATCCATCCTCTTTGGAACCCCCTTTCAGGTAGTTGAAAGCAGCTATCAAATCCCCCCTCATTCTTCTCTTCTGCAGACTAAACAATCCCAGTTCCCTCAGCCTCTCCTCATAAGGCATGTGCTCCAGCCACTTAATCATTTTTGTTGCCCTCCACTGGACGCTTTCCAATTTTTCCACATCCTTCTTGTAGTGTGGGGCCCAAAACTGGACACGGTACTCCAGATGAGACCTCACCAATGTCGAATAGAAGGGAAGGATCATGTCCCTCTATCTGCTGGCAATGCCTCTACTTATACAGCACAAAATGCCATTAAACCATCTTGGCAACAAGGGCACACTGTTGACACTCTTAATGTGGGTATCATGGAAAAGGTAAGTTTTCAGGAGGTATTGAAATTAACAGATAATGAAGGCTTAATTACTACAGTAGGGAGTGCATTCCATGTATACTGGGTGTGTCATTCCTACTGTATTCTTCTTCCAGGGTGCCAGTAAATAAATCTATTACTCTGATCCCCACAAACATAAGGATACCTAATATTATTCCTTTGGATTACCTAATATTATACCTACCACTGAATTGCAACAAAACAAACATCTCTTTTTAAAACTTCCAAGTATACATTTTCGTTAACTAAATCTAATAAATGACAGATTTGAAACTGGTATGCTGTTGCCTAGGAACTACTTCAGTTTCCATTATTCAGTTTCAAATTCCCTGTAAATTTCCATATATTTATTGCAAAAATGGGACCAGCTAAAGAAATCTGGGGGAGGGAGTGTGGGGAGACACAGAAGGATCAATTTTTTTAGTTAGCCACATATAAATATCATCTAGAACTGCATCCAGAATTTTTTTGCTTAGAATAGGGGACTTTAATGACAAGACTGGGAGTGATTAGACAGACTGGGTGGAACATCATGGGAAAAGAAGGAATGGGATTAAGAAATGAGAGAGGCTACAGATTACTTCAATTCTGCTCTATCAACAACTTGTTTGTAACGAACCCAGTATTTCAGCATAGGCGAATCCATTAAAAAAAAAAAAAAGCCATGGTACTACAAAAAACATGATCAACTTGATCTTAGTAAGACAGGTAAAACAAGTATACTACACTGCAGGGTGTACAGAAGCTTACACGCAGACTCAGCCCATCGGGCAATGATCACTACAGTTAGGACCAAGCTTAATACTCTAAAATTTAAAGAGGAAAAAGTTTTTAGTGTGGAAGCTCTGGAAAAAAAATACGGACACTATGGTCACCCTTCAGAACACCATCAGTGGCCGCTTCGCCCCCTCTTAGATTTGGGGGGGGCACAACAGCAGAACAACTCTTGGTGGAGGTGAAAGCCATCACTTATACGATGGATAAGGAGGTTTTAGGGATAAAGCTGTACCCAAAAGGGAAAGACTGGTTAACACCAGAGACTGAAAACCTATCAAGAAGAAAAAAGGAAGTGTATCAAGACCATGTGAAAGCTGAATATTGATTGCATTGAGCAGAAAACCAGATACAAACCACTCACCAACAATCCAAAAAGAATGGTTAAAAAGGCTAAGAAAGACTGCTCGAGAGAAGGCAAAGAGCTTGGACAACACTTGCAAAAAAGGTAATGCAAGAGGGCTTTTTCAGGAAGTCCGATTACTACCCAAGAAGTTAACACCTGTAGAAGAGGTGGGTGGGTAGGGGTTCACTTCTGCCCCCCGCAGACCCCGCTGCAAGTTGTTTACACAGTTCTTCCCTCCAGTTCATAGCACATGAGGTGTTCTCTAAATAAAACAGACAAAAGAAAGATCCTCTCCCCCCTCTCTCTCTCTTATGAGAGAGGGGAATCTGAGTGAAAACAAAGACAGACAAAGGTGGCCTGTCTCTCAGGCAGTCTTTCTGGATTCAGCTCTTGGAGATTGGTTTATCAGGTTCTTTTGTCCCTTAGGCCTGGTCTACACTACAAGTTTAGGTTGTATTTAGCAGCGTTATCTTGATTTAACCCTGCACCTGTCCACACGACGAAGCCCTTTTTTTCGACTTAAAGGGCTCTTAAAATCGATTTCTTTACTCTACCCCCGATGAGGGGATTAGCGCTGAAATCAGCCTTGCCGGGTCTAATTTGGGGTACTGTGGATGCAATTCGATGGTATTGGCCTCCGGGAGCTACCCTACAGTGCTCAGTTGTGACCGCTCTGGACAGCGCTCTCAACTCAGATACACTGGCCAGGTATACAGGAAAAGGACCGCGAACTTTTGAATCTCATTTCCTGTTTGGCCAGCGTTGCGAGCTTACCTGCACAGGTCACCATGCAGAGCTCATCACCACAGGAGACCATGCAGTCCCAGAATCGCTGAAGAGCTCCAGCATGGACCTAACGGGGGGTACGGGATCTGATCGCTGTATGGGGAGATGAATCCGTGCTGGCAGAACTCCATTCAGAAAGACAAAATGCCAAAATATTTAAAAAAATCTCCAATGGCATGAAGGACAGAGGCTATAACAGGGACAAGCAGCAGTGCCGAGTGAAAATTAAGGAGCTCAGGCAAGCCTACCAAAAAAACAGAGGCAATCGTCCACTCCGGTTCAGAGCCCCAGACATGCCGCTTCTATGATGAACTGCATGCCATTCTAGGGGGTGCAGCCACCACTACCCCAACCCTGTGCTTTGACTCCGTCCAAGGAGTGGGAGGCAACACATAAGTGGGTTTTGGGGGTGAGGAAGATGAGGAGGAGGAGGTTGTAGATAGCTCACAGCAAGGAAACGGAGAAACCGGTTTCCCCAACAGCCAGGATCTGTTTCTCACCCTGGACCTGGAGCCAGTACCCCCCGAACCCACCCAAGGTGGGCTCCCAGACCCTGAAAGCAGAGAAGGGACTGCTGGTGAGTGTACCTTTGTAAATATTATACATGATTTAAAAGCAAGCGTGTTTAATGATTAATTTGCCCTTTCATTCGCGGCCAGTACAGCTACTGGAAAAGCCTGTTAATGTGTCTGGGGATGGAGCGGAAATCCTCCAGGGACATCTCCATAAAGCTCTCCTGGATGTACTCCCAAAGCCTGTGCAAAAGGTTTCTGGGGAGGGCAGCCTTATTCCATCCTCCATGGTAGGATGCTTTACCACGCCAGGCCAGTAGCACATAGTCGGGAATCATTGCAGAACAAAGCATTGCAGCGTATGGTCCCGGTGTTTGCTGGCATTCAAACAACATCCGTTCTTTATCTCTCTGTGTTACCCTCAGGAGAGGGATATCATTCATGGTCACCTGGTTGAAATAGGGTGGTTTTAGTAAGCAGACATTCAAAGGTGCCCATTCCTGCTTAGCTGTTTGCCTGTGGCTGACCAGAAATCTTCCCTGCTGTTAGCCACACGGTGCGGGGAGGGGTGAAGCCATAATCCCAGAGAATTGTGTGTGTGTAGCGGGGAGGGTGTTAAGTTGGGTTTCTGCTGCACGTGAACCCGGAAACCACAGCCCCTCCTTTTAAATTGCCAACCCATTTTTAATGGCCAACCCAACGGCTACTTCATATGAGAAATGAGGGCGCTGCTGTTTGAAACCATTCCCACATGTTATGAAGGTTAAAAAAAGCCAAAAGACTGGGGCTTACCATGGCTGCCTGCAAGCCGAATTCTGCTTCCCAGCCCTGCATGAGTGATCTCTCACACCAAATCGGCATACCCTCAATAAGAGGCAAAATGCGACCTTGTAATGAAAGCACATGTGCGATGTAATGTTAACAGCAAGGTTTACCGAGAAAGAGTGTACCCATTGTTCTATAAAATCTGTCTTTTTAAACTACCACTCTCCCTTTTTTTTTTCCCTCCACCAGCTGCATATGTTTCTCCTTCCCAGAGGCTAGCGAAGATTAGAAGGCGAAAAAAACGCACTCGTGATGAAATGTTCTCTGATCTCATGCTGTCTTCCCACACTGACAGAGCCCAGCAAAATATGTGGAGGCAGACAATCTCAGAGTGCAGGAAAACACAATATGACCGCGAAGAGAGGTGGCGAGCTGAAGATGGTAGGTGGCATCAGCTTGCTGAAAGAAGGCAGGAGTCAATGCTCAGGCTGCTGGAGGATCAAACTCATATACTCCAGCGTATGGCTCAGCTGCAGGAAAGGCAGCAGGAGCACCGACCACCGCTACAGCCCCTGTGTAACCAACCGCCCTCGAACCCAAGTTCCATAGCCTCCTCACCCAGATGCCCAAGAATGGGATGGGGGGGGCCTCCAGCCACCCAGCCACTCCACCCCAGAGGATTGCCCAAGCAACAGAAGGCTGGCATTCAATAAGTTTTAAAGTTTTGAAGTGCTGTGTGGCCTTCTCCTTCCCTCCTCCACCACCCCACCCGGTGCTTCCCTCCTCCACCACCCCTCCCGAGCTACCTTGGCAGTTATCCCCCTATTTGTGTGATGAATGAATGAATGAATAAAGAATGCATGAATGTCAAGCAACAATGACTTTATTGCCTCTGCAAGCGGTGATCAAAGGGGGGAGGGGAGGGTGCTTAGCTTACAGGAAAGTAGAGTGAAACCGGTGGGGGGGGAGGGGAGGGGTATCCATCAAGGAGAAACAAACAGAACTTTCACACCATTGCCTGGCCATTCCTGGAACTGGTTTTCAAAGCTTCTCTGATGCGCACCACGCCCCTCCTGTACTCTTCTAACCACCCTGGTGTCTGGCTGTGCATAATCAGCGGCCAAGTGATTTGCCTCAACCTCCCACCCTGCCATAAACGTCTCCCCCTTACTCACACAGAGATTGTGGAGTGCACAGCAAGCAGTAATAACAATGGGAATATTGGTTTTGCTGAGGTCTAACTGAGTCAGTAAACTGCACCAGCGCACTTTTGAACACCCAAATGCACATTCTACCACCATTCTGCACTTGCTCAGCCTAAAGTTGAACAGCTCCTGACTACTGTCCAGGATGCCTGTGTATGGCTTCATGAGCCATGGCATTAAGGGGTAGGCTGGGTCCCCAAGGATAACTATAGGCATTTCAACATCCCCAACGGTTATTTTCTGGTCTGGAAAGTAAGTCTCTTACTGCAGCTGTTGAAACAGACCAGCGTTCCAGAAGATATGAGCATCATGTACCTTTCCCAGCCATCCACGTTGATATTGGTGAAACATCCCTTGTGATCCACCAGAGCTTGCAGCACCACTGAAAAGTACCCCTTGCGGTTTATGTACTCGCTGCCTTGGTGCTCCAGTGCCAAGATAGGGATATGGGTTTTGTCTATCGCCGCACCACAGTTAGGGAATCCCATGGCAGCAAAGCCATCCACTATAACCTGCACATTTCCCAGAGTCACTACCCTTGATATCAGCAGCTCAGTGATAGCGTTGGCTACTTGCATCACATCAGCCCCCACAGTAGATTTGGTCACTCCAAATTGATTCCTGACTGACCGGTAGCTGTCTGGCGCTGCAGGCTTCCACAGAGCTATCGTCACTCGCTTCTCAACTGTGAGGGCTGCTCTTATCTTGATATTCTTGCACTTCAGGGCAGGGGAAAGCAAGTCACAAAATTCCATGAAAGTGCCCTTACACATGCGAAAGTTTTGCAGCCACTGGGAATCGTGCAACACTATGCGGTCCCACCACTCTGTGCTTTAGAGACTAACAAATTTATTTGAGCATAAGCTTTCGTCAGCTAACTTCACTGAATGCATCCGATGAAGTGAGCTCACGAAAGCTTATGCTCAAATAAATTTGTTAGTCTCTAAGGTGCCACGAGTACTCCTTTTCTTTTTGTGAATACAGACGAACATGGCTGCTACCCTAAAACCTGTCACTGTGCTTGTTTCCCAGCCTAGAATCGGCGTTCCACACCATGAACCTGCCCAACTGACACTATGATGTGCACATTGCAGGGGCCCATACTTTGTGAGAAGTCTATGTCCATGTCCTCATTACTCTCATCACTGTGCTGCAGTCACCTCCTCCTCGCCCGGTTTTGCTTTTCTTGCAGGTTATGGTTCTCTATATCCTGCTGGATAACGCGCACGGTGTTTATAGTGCTCATAATTGCCATGGTAATCCGAGTGGGCTCCATGTTCCCAGTGCTATGGCATCTGCGCTGAAAAAAGGCACGAAACGATTGTCTGCCATTGCTCTGATGGAGGGAGGGGCAACTGACAACATGGCTTACAGGGTTGGCTTACAGGGAATTAAAATCAGCAAAGGAGGTGGCTTTGCATCAAGGAAAAACGAAATGGCCCCCTCAAGAATAGAACTCAAAACCCTGGGTTTGGCAGGCCATTGATTTCATGGAGGGAAAAAGGGAAGAGAAAATGAATACACAACAAATCTGGTCTATTTCTTGTTTTGATCCACTTCATCTATCTTTATACATCTTGCTGGCAGCAGACGGTGCAGTAGGACTGCTGGCCATCGTCATCTCCTGGGTGCTCGGCAGAAGATGGTGCAGTATGACTGCTGGCCATCATTGTCTCCTGGCTGGTCATTAGAAGATGGTGCAGTAGGACTGCTGGCAGGACTGAATCGCCATGAGACGAAACTTAAAAAGGAAATGACCTGGCTGAGTCACTCCCATGTTTGCCCAGGCACCCCTGACCAACCTCACTGAGGTCGGCTAAAAGAGCACCCTGGAGTACAGCGACGATGGCTACCAGTCATACTGCACTGTCTGCTGCCAAAAGGCAATGAGCTGCTGCTGTGTAGCAATGCAGTACCGCATCTGCCAGCGCCCAGGAGACATACGATGACAGTGAGCTGAGCGGGCTCCATGCTTGCCGTGGTATGGCGTCTGCACGGGTAACCCAGGAAAAAAGGCGCAAAACAATTGTCTGCTGTTGCTTTCACGGCGGGAGGGAGGGAGGGAGGGAAGGGGGTGTCTGATGATATGTACCCAGAACCACTCGCGACAATGTTTTTGCCCCATCAGGCACTGAGATTTCTACCCAGAATTCAAATGGGCGGCGAAGACTGCGGGAACTGTGGGATAGCTACCCACAGTGCAATGCTCCGGAAGTCGATGGTTGCCTCGGTACTGTGGACGCACTCCGCCGACTAAATGCCGACTAAATGCACTTAGAGCATTTGTGTGGGGACACACACAATCGACTGTATAAAAATGCTTTCTACGAAACCGACTTCTATAAATTCAACCTAATTTCATAGTGTAGACATAGCTTTAGTGGGGTCCACTTCTTTGCAGCTGCTCCATACAGCGGTGAGGCCTGCAACTGTCTCCCTCTCAGCTGACCTGTCTCTGTTGCAGCACTCTCTGTGGCAGAGCTTTCCCTCCTCTTATTCACCACCCCTTCCAGTGGTAGGTTTTCCCTTTTTAAGCTACCCCGACTCCAGGCAGGACAAGTCTTACAGGTGCACCTAATTAGTGCTGAACAAGCCCACCAGAGTGAGGGTGTGCCCCTTCACCAGTCAACTAGGCAATGCTCAGGTGAGCTATATAGTAGATAAAGATCCAAAGCTTAAAACGTGAAAAGAACATTTTCACTGGCTATTGAACTTGAATAGTCAAGATGACCCAGCTAACCTTGAGACTATCAGCTGCAAAGGCAACAACGAAGAAGGACAGGTATTGCAAGCAGAAATTGAATCCACAGTCAGGTCCCTGAGAAACAAGGCAGTTGGTTCAGATGGTATAACACATGAAGTGTTAGAACACAGCAGAAGAGACTTTGTCATGCTCCTTTGCAAACTAACCTCATTTGGAAGAGTGAAGTCCCTGAAGACTGGCAATACTCAATTATTGTACCTCTCTTTTAGAGCAATGATCTCACAGACTGCGATAATTACATAGGAATAAGTCTTATAAGCATTTGTAGCAAGGTGTTCTGCAGAGTGATTCTGAGCCAAATGAAAGAGAGCCGAGGAAATCTTACCATAGATCAGAGATTTGTTTTTAGTCAAATCTTAGAGAGAGACAGAGGTCAACAAACCCATTTTGCACATTTGTAGACTTTAAGAAAGCATTCAACTCTGTTAGCAAGGAGGCTTTGTGGAAAGTACCCAAGTGATATGATTTTAGCATCAAGTTGATTCAAATTCTGCAGAGACTGGACAGCATAGCTTGGCATGCAGCGTGAGTCAGCAGTGAGCTGGAAGAGTGGTTTGTAGTGAAAAACTATCTCAAATAGTCCATACTCAGTCCAATCCTTTTTTCTCTATATATACACACTTAGAAAACATCTTGTCCAACTCCCTTAGTAAAACTGGTGGAGGCTGCAGGACATCAGGGCAAATTATCTATCACTTTGACTTTGCAAACCATATCATAATAATAATTTTATGAAGGAATACAACAAAGAAGCAGCAACTAACCTGTACACAACAGCCAGAAAATGGGGAGTAGAAATAAATGAACAAAAGACCAACTCAAGGGAACATGTTTAAAAAAAAAAAACTCACCTTGAAACGGGCTAAACTTTTCAATAACGATTTGGACCAGGGCTTCTCATACTTCATTGCACCGCGGTCCCCTTCTGACAACAAAAATTGCTACAGAACCCTAGGAGGGGGGACCGAAGCCTGAGCCCACGCAAGCCCTGCCACCCCGGGGGAGGGGGAAGAGCCACAGGCCCCACCTCCCCAGGCAGGGGACCTGTAACGTGAGCTCTGCCACTCAGGACTGAAGCCCTCAGGCTTGGGCTTTGGCCCTGGGCCCCAGGAAGACTAAGCCAGCCCTAGTGACCCCATTAAAATGGGGTCCTGACCCACTCTGGGGTCCCGAACCAAAGTTTGAGAACCACTGGTTTAGACATTGAACATACAGACTGTTTCTGTTACTTGGGTACATCGTAACATAAGAGCCACTATGAAGATGACTTTGACAAGTGACATCAGTAGAAAACAAAGTGCAGCACATGACTACAGTCATCAAAAGACACCAACCAATCCGGTTTAGCCATGTTGCTAAAATGACTCCAAGCCAACTGCCTAAAATTGTTCTCTATGGAAGAGTGCATGGAGAGAGAGACCTTGGATGTCCAAAGAGAAACCATCCAGACAAACACCCTAACAGGCTCAAATATTCGCTCAAAACAGATGTGGATGGAATCTGCTCATAGCTTCAACCCTATGCAAACTTGTCATTGGAAAAGGAGATTGACGATGAATATCATGAAAATTATAGATAAAGCAATAATATATTAAATGCACTGATCAATGGATGCAATGTAATATCTGGTCTAAAAGAGAACAGCCATTCTTGAGATACTTAGATGGTTACACTTGATTTGTCAATTTAATAGAAGACTTCACTCCAAGCTGAAGTTTGGCAAATAACCTTTCAACACAAGAAGTGTTTGTCACCAATTTTCTAAATAATAATCATTGCCCACATCCCCCCCACTGCACCCCCAACCCAGCGGGGCTGGCCGGGAGCCCCAGACCCCTACTGCTCGAGACCAGGCAGCTGCCCGGGAGTTTGCGGGACTGGCCAGCCTTGACTCCAGACCCTCGCCACATGGACCCCATCGGGCCAGTCAGCCAGGAACCAGTCGACCTTTAGCACACAGCTGAGCTGGGCCATAGCTGTGGGCTAATTGAGCCACTGGTTGAGAACCACTGATCTAGCCGCTTCAGAGGGAGCAAACAGAACAGGGCAATTAGAAAGTGATTCACCCCCTGTCATCCAGCTTCTGGCAGTCAGAGGTTTCAGGACACCTGGAAAATGGCTTTGCAGTCCTGATCGTTTTGGCTAATAGCCACTGATGGATCTATCCTCCATGAACTTACCTAATTCTTTTTTGAACCCAGTTATACTTTTGGCCTTCACAATATCCCATGGTAATGAGCTCCACAGGTTGACTGTATGTTGTGTGAAGAAGTACTTCCTTTAGTTTGTTTTAAACCTTCTGCCTACTAATTTCATCAGGTGACCCCTAGTTCTTATATTATGTGAAGGAATAAACACTTCCCGATTCACTTTCTCCACACCATTCATGATTTTATAGACCTCTATCATATTGCCCACTAGTCATCTCTGTTCTAAGCAGAACAGTCCCAGTCTTTTTAATGTCTCCTCACAGACAGCTGTAGCGGACAGGAGCTAGTGAGCAGAGCTGTAAACAGGGGAGTTTCAGTGGGAGTTTGTATTGTGGTGCTTGTTTGGGGTTTGTTTTTCCTGTGGGTGGTGGTGTTTTGGTTTGGTTTGTGTTTCCCAGGATTAACAGGATTTAGGTGGGAAGGCTATGACAGATAAGGAGGCAACAGTGGGAATGACCAATGTAGTGGAAGACACAATGAAGATGACTGGATGTGGAAGCTGTGGCATGTACACGATCCTGGAGGGGGTACCAGGTAAGAGTTTTGTGTGCACGAAATGCTGTCTGATTCAGCTGATGGGGAAAAGATCTGAGGTTTGGAGATGCAGGTGGAAAGACTGGTTGAGTTTAGAAAGTGGTTCGAGCAGCTTATGGAGCAAAGACATGAGATATCTGAAGGGAAAAGCTCAGACTTGCAGATGGAAGCAGGACTGAGGAATTCTGAGGGGAGACTGGGTGAGGAAAGTGGTCAGTGGAAGCATGTGACTAAAAGAACCAGGCAGAGGAGAAGATCGGCTAGTGAAGGGGAAATAGAGCTTAAGAACACGTTTGCAGAGCTGGAAAATGAAGAAGGGGCTCAGCAGGCAGTCACTGAAGGTGGAAGGACAAGGAAGAAGAGAAGAGCGGCTAGTCCGATAGGAAAAGGGGAAGAGTCAATGGAGACTACACCAAATGAGAGCCCCAGGAGATTACAGGATGGGTTGAAGAGGATTACAATAGGAATGGAAAGAACTTGCAGCCAGAGGGAACAGGGGATAGACTGGAGAATAGCACCGTCACCAAGAAAACGCAGGTCTATGGGATCGGAGACTCTTTACTGAGAGGAATAGACAGGCCTGTAACCAGAGCTGATCCAGAGAATAGAAGGGTGTGCTGTCTTCCAGGTGCTAAGATACAGGATGTAGACCGGAGGTTGAAAAGGATTCTAAAGGGAGCGGGAGAGAATCCCCTAATTATCCTTCATGTGGGAACAAATTACATGGCTAGATTCTCACTGGAACGTATGAAGGGAGACTATACTCGGCTGGGGAAGCCACTTAAGGAAATCGAGGCTCAGGTGATCTTTAGTGGGATTCTGCCTGTTCCTGGAGAAGGGCAACAAAGGTGTGACAAGATTATGACTATCAACAGATGGCTTAGGCAGTGGTGCTATAAGGAGGCCTTTGGGATGTATCGCCACTGGGAGGCATTCATGGACAGAGGACAGTTCTCTCGGAATGGATTTCATCTGAGTAGGGAAAGAAATAGACTTCTAGGATGGACACTGGCACAACTGATTAAGAGAGCTTTAAACTAGGAATCTGGGGGAGATGGTTGGGAGATGTCCAGGTAATCTCCACGCCAGATTTTAGCATTGAGAAGGAAGAAAACCAAGAAAGAAAGGATACAGCCGTGGGTAGGAGAATGTATATAAGGAAGAAGGACACTGTGGATACCAGTCTAATAGGTTATACTGGCTGTAGAATGACTGTGCCTAATAGGGTACAGAATGCGAGAGAGGCCAAACAGCAAAAATTAAGATGTTTGTACACCAATGCGAGGAGCCTAGGTAACAAAATGGAGGAACTAGAGCTACTGGTGCAGGAAGTGAAACCAGATATTATAAGGATAACAGAAACATGGTGGAATGGTAGTCATGACTGGACTACAGCTATTGAAGGGTATGTGCTGTTTAGGAAAGACAAAAATAAAGGTAAAGGTGGTGGAGTAGCATTGTATATCAATGATGAGGTAGAATGTAAAGAAATAAGAAGCGATGGAATGGATAAGACAGAGTCCGTCTGGGCAAAAATTACATCGGGGAAAAAAACTATGAGAGCCTCCCCTGTGATAGTGCTTGGGATGTGCTATAGACCGCCGGGATCTAAATTGGATATGGATAGAGCCCTCTTTAATGTTTTTAATGAAGTAAATACTAATGGAAACTGCATGATCATGGGAGAATTTAACTTCCCAGATATAGACTGGAGGACAAGTGCTAGTAATAATAAAAGGGCTCAGATTTTCCTAGATGCGATAGCTGATGGATTCCTTCACCAAGTAGTTGCTGAACCGACAAGAGGGGATGCCATTTTAGATTTGGTTTTGGTGAGTAGTGAGGACCTCATAGAAGAAATGGTTGTAGGGAACAATCTTGGTTCAAGTGATCATGAGCTAATTCAGTTCAAACTGAACGGAATGATTTACAAAAATAAATCTGCAACTAGGGTTTTTGATTTCAAAAGGGCTGACTTTCAAAAATTAAGGAAATTAGTTAGGGAAGTGGATCGGACTGAAGAACTTATGGATCTAATGGCGAAGGCCTGGGGATTACTTTAAAATCAAAGCTGCAGAAGCTATTGGAAGCCTGCATCCCAGAAAGGGGAAAAAACTCATAGGCAGGAGTTGTAGACCAAGCTGGATAAGCAAGCATCTCAAAGAGGTGATTAAGACCTGCTGCTCACAAACCGGGAAGAATTAGTAGGGGAAGCAAAAGTGGATGGGAATCTGGGAGGCAGTGACCATGAGTTGGTTGAGTTCAGGATCCTGACACAGGGAAGAAAGGTAAGTGGCAGGATACGGACCCTGGACTTCAGGAAAGCAGACTTCGACTCCCTCAGGGAACGGATGGGTAGGATCCCCTGGGGGACTAACATGAAGGGGAAAGGAGTCCAGGAGAGCTGGCTGTATTTCAAGGAATCCCTGTTGAGGTTACAGGGACAAACCATCCCAATGTGTCGAAAGAATAGTAAATATGGCAGGCGACCAGCTTGGCTTAACGGTGAAATCCTAGCGGATCTTAAGCATAAAAAAGAAGCTTACAAGAAGTGGAAGGTTGGACATATGACCAGGGAAGAGTATAAAAATATTGATCGGGCATGTAGGAATGAAATTAGGAGGGCCAAATCGCACCTGGAGCTGCAGCTAGCGAGAGATGTTAAGAGTAACAAGAAGGGTTTCTTCAGGTATGTTGGCAACAAGAAGAAAGCCAAGGAAAGTGTGGGCCCCTTAATGAATGAGGGAGGCAACCTAGTGACAGAGAATGTGGAAAAAGCTAATGTACTCAATGCTTTTTTTGCCTCTGTCTTCACGAACAAGGTCAGCTCCCAGACTGCTGCGCTGGGCATCACAACATGGGGAATAGATTGCCAGCCCTCTGTGGAGATAGAGGTGGTTAGGGACTATTTAGAAAAGCTGGACGTGCACAAGTCCATGGGGCCGGACAAGTTGCATCCGAGAGTGCTAAAGGAACTGGCGGCTGTGATTGCGGAGCCATTGCCCATTATCTTTGAAAACTCGTGGCGAACGGGGGAAGTCCCGGATGACTGGAAAAAGGCTAATGTAGTGCCAATCTTTAAAAAAGGAAAGAAGGAGGATCCTGGGAACTACAGGCCAGTCAGCCTCACTTCAGTCCCCGGAAAAATCATGGAGCAGGTCCTCAAAGAATCAATCCTGAAGCACTTACATGAGAGGAAAGTGATCAAGAACAGGCAGCATGGATTCACCAAGGGAAGGTCATGCCTGACTAATCTAATCGCCTTTTATGATGAGATTACTGGTTCTGTGGATGAAGGGAAAGCAGTGGATGTATTGTATCTTGACTTTAGCAAAGCTTTTGACCCAGTCTCCCACAGTATTCTTGTCAGCAAGTTAAAGAAGTATGGGCTGGATGAATGCACTATAAGGTGGGTAGAAAGTTGGCTAAATTGTCGGGCTCAATGGGTAGTGATCAATGGCTCCATGTCTAGTTGGCAGCCGGTGTCAAGTGGAGTGCCCCAGGGGTCGGTCCTGGGGCCGGTTTTGTTCAATATCTTCATAAATGATCTGGAGGATGGTGTGGATTGCACTCGCAGCAAATTTGCGGATGATACTAAACTGGGAGCAGTGGTAGATACGCTGGAGGGCAGGGATAGGATACAGAGGGACCTAGACAAATTGGAGGATTGGGCCAAAAGAAATCTGATGAGGTTCAATAAGGATAAGTGCAGGGTCCTGCACTTAGGACGGAAGAACCCAATGCACAGCTACAGACTAGGGACCGAATGGCTAGGCAGCAGTTCTGCGGAAAAGGACCTAGGGGTGACAGTGGACGAGAAGCTGGATAGGAGTCAGCAGTGTGCCCTTGTTGCCAAGAAGGCCAATGGCATTTTGGGATGTATAAGTAGGGGCATAGTGAGCAGATCGAGGGACGTGATCGTCCCCCTCTATCCGACATTGGTGAGGCCTCATCTGGAGTACTGTGTCCAGTTTTGGGCCCCACACTACAAGAAGGATGTGGATAAATTGGAAAGAGTCCAGCGAAGGGCAACAAAAATGATTAGGGGTCTGGAACACATGACTTATGAGGAGAGGCTGAGGGAACTGGGATTGTTTAGTCTGCGGAAGAGAAGAATGAGGGGGGATTTGATAGCTGCTTTCAACTACCTGAGAGGTGGTTCCAGAGAGGATGGTTCTAGACTATTCTCAGTGGTGGAAGAGGACAGGACAAGGAGTAATGGTCTCAAGTTGCAGTGGGGGAGGTTTAGGTTGGATATTAGGAAAAACTTTTTCACTAGGATGGTGGTGAAACACTGGAATGCATTGCCTAGGGAGGTGGTGGAATCTCCTTCCTTAGAAGTTTTTAAGGTGAGGCTTGACAAAGCCCTGGCTGGGATGATTTAATTGGGGATTGGTCCTGCTTTTGAGCAGGGGGTTGGACTAGATGACCTACTGAGGTCCCTTCCAACCTTGATATTCTATGATTCTAAGAAAAAGCAGAAAGCATACAGGGAGTGGAAGATGGGAGGGATCAGCAAGGAAAGCTACCTTATTGAGGTCAGAACATGTAGGGATAAAGTGAGACAGGCTAAAAGTCAAGTGGAGTTGGAATTAAAGCCAATAGTAAGAGATTCTTATAGCCATACAAATAAGAAGAAAACAAAGAAAGAAGAAGTGGGACCGCTGAACACTGAGGATGGAGTGGAGATCAAGGATAATCTAGGCATGGCCCAATATCTAAACAAATACTTTGCCTCAGTCTTTAATAAGGCTAAAGAGGATCTTAGAGATAATGGTAGCATGACGAATGGGAATGAGGATATGGAGGTAGATATTACCATATCTGAGGTAGAAGCGAAACTCGAACAGCTTAACGGGACTAAATCGGGGGGCCCAGATAATCTTCATCCAAGAATATTAGAGGAATTGGCACATGAAATTGCAAGTCCATTAGCAAGCATTTTTAATGAATCTGTAAACTCAGGGGTTGTACCGTATGACTGGAGAATTGCTAACATAGTTCTTATTTTTAAGAAATGAAAAAAAACGTGATCTGGGTAACTACAGGCCTGTTAGTTTGACACCTGTAGTATGCAAGGTCTTGGAAAAAATTTTGAAGGAGAAAGTAGTTATGGACACTGAGGTCAATGGTAAATGGAACAAAATACAACATGGTTTTACAAAAGGTAGATTGTGCCAAACCAACCTGATCTCCTTCTTTGAGAAAGTAACAGATTTTTTAGACAAAGGAAACACAGTGGATCTAATTTACCTAGATTTCAGTAAAGGCGTTTGATACGGTGCCACATAGGGAATTGTTAGTTAAATTGGAAAAGATGGGGATCAATATGAAAATTGAAAGGTGGATAAGGAATTGGTTAAAAGGGAGACTACAGCAGGTCCTACTGAAAGGTGAACTGTCAGGCTGGAGGGAGGTTACCAGTGGAGTTCCTCAGGGATCAGTTTGGGGACCAATCTTTTTATTACTGACCTCAGCACAAAAAATGGGAGCGTGCTAATAAAGTTTGCGGATGATTGAAAGCTGAGAGGTATTGCCAATTTAGAGAGAGACTGGGATATCATACAGGAAGATTTGGATGACCTTGTAAACTGGAGTAATAGTAATAGGATGAAATTTAATAGTGAGAAGTGTAAGGTTATGCATTTGGGGATTAATAACAAGAATTTTAGTTATAAGCTGGGGACACATCAATTAGAAGTAACGGAGGAGGAGAAGGATCTTGGAGTATTGGTTGATCATAGGATGACTATGAGCTGCCAATGTGATATGGCCATGAAAAAAGCTAATGTGGTCTTGGGATGCATCAGGCAAGGTATTTCCGGTAGAGATAAGGAGGTGTTAGTACCATTATACAAGGCGCTGGTGAGACCTCACCTGGAATAGTGTGTGCAGTTCTGGTCTCCCATGTTTAAGAAGGATGAATTCAAACTGGAACAGGTACAGAGAAGGGCTACTAGGATGATCCGAGGAATGGAAAACCTGTTTTATGAAAGGAGACTCAAGGAGCTTGGCTTGTTTACCCTAACTAAAAGAAGGTTGAGGGGAGATATGATTGCTCTCTATAAATATATCAGAGGGATAAATACCGGAGAGGGAGAGGAATTATTTAAGCTCAATACCAATGGGGACACAAGAACAAATGGATATAAACTGGTCTTTGGGAAGTTTAGACTTGAAATTAGACAAAGGTTTCTAACCATCAGAGGAGTGAAGTTTTGGAATAGCCTTCCAAGGGAAGCAGTGGGGGCAAAAGACCTAGCTGGCTTCAAGATTAGACTCGATAAGTTTATGGAGGAGATGGTATGATGGGATAACATGATTTTGGCATTTAATTGATCTTTAAATATTCATGGTAAATAGGCCCAATGGCCTATGATGGGATGTTCGATGGGGTGGGATCTGAGTTACGACAGAAAATTCTTTCCCGAGTATCTGACTGGTGAATCTCGCCCATATGCTCAGGGTTTAACTGATCACCATATTTGGGGTCGGGAAGGAATTTTCCTCCAGGGCAGATTGGAAGAGGCCCTGGAGGTTTTTCGCCTTCCTCTGTAGCATGGGGCACGGGTCACTTGCTGGAGGATTCTCTGCTCCTTGGAGTCTTTAAACCACGATTTGAGGACTTCAATAGCTCAGACATAGGTGAGAGGTTTTTTGCAGGAGTGGGTGGGTGAGATTCTGTGCCCTGCATTGTGCAGGAGGTTGGACTAGATGATCATAATGGTCCCTTCTGACCTTAATATCTATGAATCTATATGGAAGCTGTTCCATACCCCAATCATTTTCACTGTCCTTTTCTGCACCTTTTCCAAGTAGAATACATTTTTTTTAGATGAAATGACCAAGAATTGCATGAATTATTCAAGGTGTAGGCATACCACAGATTTATATAGTGGCATTATGATATTTTCCATTTTATCATCTATCCCTTCTTTCCTAATGGTTCCTAACATTCTGCTAGCTTTCTTGTCTGAAGCTGAACATTGAGCAGACGTTTTCAGAGAACTATCCATGACTCCAAGATCTTTCTAGAGTGATAACAGCTAATTTAGACCCCATCATTTTGTATGTATAGTAGGGAGTAGGTTTTCCAATGTGCATCATTTTGCACATACCAACATTAGACTAGATGAGAGAATGCAGGTGAAATTTAGTTTTGTGAGATACCTTTGTAATTCTTTATAGTCAGCTCTGGACTTAACTATCTTGAGTAATTTTGTATCATCAGCAAATTTTGCCACCTTACTGTCCATCCCCTTTTCCAGATCATTTCTGAATACGGTGAAGAGCATAGGTCCTAGTGCAGATCCTTGTGGGGCCCTGCTACTTACCGCTCTTCATTGTGAAAACTGACCATTTATTACTATCCTTTGTTTCCTATCTTGCAACCAATTACTGATCCATAAGAGGACCTTCCCTCTTATCCCATGACTGCTTACTTTGTGCAAGAGCCTTTGGTGAGGGACCTTGTCAAAGGCTTTATAAAAGTCTAAGTACACTATATCCACCGGATCACCCTTGTCCACATGCTCATTCACTCCCTCAAAGAATTCTAAGAGACATGATTTCCTTTTACAAAAGCTGAGTTGACTCTTCCTCAAACTATCATGTTCACCTATGTGTCTGATCATTCTGTTTTTTACTATAGTTTCAATCCATTTGGCTGGTATGGAAGTGACGCTTACTAGCCTGTAATTGCCAGGATCACCCCTGGAGCCTTTTTTAAAAATAGGCTTTACATTAGCTATCCAGAAGCTGATTTAATGGATAGGTTACATGCCATAGTTAGTAGTTTCATGTTTGAGTTCCTTCAGAACTCTGGAGTGAACACCATCTGATCCTGGTGACTTATTACTGTTTAATCAATTTCTTCCCAAGTCTCCTCTATTAGAATAGAATCACAGAATATCAGGGTTGGAAGGGACCTCAGGAGATCATCTAGTCCAACCCCCTGCTTAAAACAGGACCAGTCCCCATTTTTGCCCCAGATCAACTAAATGGCCCCCTCAAGGATTGAACTCACAACCCTGGGTTTAGCAGGCCAATGCTCAAACCACTGAGCTATCCCTCCCCCCAATAAAACCTCAATCTGGGACAGTTCCTCAGATTTGTCAATCAAAACGAATGGCTCAGGTGTGGGAATATTACCCCACAACCTCTGTAGTGAAGACCACTGCAAATAATTAATTTAGCTTCTCCACAACAGCCTTGTCTTCCTTGAGTGCTCCTTTAGAATCTTGATCTTGCAGTGGCCCGCTGACTGTTTGGCAGGATTTGTATGAGTATGTGTCCCCTTAGGAAGTTGCTCTTCAAATTTTTTCTTGATCTCCCTTACGATACTTTTACATTTGACTTTCCAATATTTATGCTCCTTTCTATTTTCCTCAGTAGGATTTGCTAAAGGATGCCTTTTTTATTTCAATCATCTCTTTTACTCTGCTGTTTAGCCATGGTGGAATTTTTTTTATTTTTATTTTTATTTTTTTGGTCCTCTTACCTTTTTTTTTTTTATTTGCAGTTTACATTTAGTTTGAGCCTCTATTGTGGTGTTTTTAATAAGTCTCCACACAGTGTGCAGGTATTTCATACTTGGGACTATTCCTTTTAATTTACGTTTAAGTATCTTCCTCATTTATGTGTAGCTCAGTTCCCCTTTTTGGAGTTAAATGCTACTGTGATGGGATTCTTTGCCACTTTCCCCCTACAATAACATGAAATTTAATTAGATTATAGTGATTATTACTGAGTAGTTCATCTATATTCACCTCTTGGACCAGAGCTTGTATTCTATGTAGAACTAAATCAAGAATTGCCTCTCTCTTTCTGGGTTCCAGATTAGCTGTTTCAAGAAGCAGTCATTTAAAGTGTCTAGAAATTTTTTCTCAGCATCCGTTCCTGAGGTGACCTACACCCAGTCAATGAGGATAAATTGAAATACCCCATTATTATTGTTTTCTGCCTTTGTCGCCCCACTGATCTTCCTGAGCATTTCATAGTCACTGACATTTTCCTAGTCAGGGGTCAATAATATATTCCATCCTTTTATTGTTCAAGCATGGAATTTCTATCCATAGAGATTCCGTGGTACAGTTCGATTCATTTAAGATTTCTACTTTATTTGACTCTACTCTTTCTTTCACATATTGTGCCACTCCCCCACCAATTCGAATTACTCTGTCAATACTATTCATTTTGTACCCTAGTATTACCACACCCCATCGATTATCCCCATTCCACCAAGTTTCTGAGATGCCTTTTATATCAATATCTTTTTTTAACGCCAGGCACTCTAATTTACCCATCTTAGTATTTAGATTTCTAGCATTTGTATATAAGCACTTGTACATTTTGTCAATATTCAGCTGCTTGCCTTCAAGTGTTATAGTTAACTGTCCCTCACTAGCTCCTACTTATACTTTACCAACTTTTTTCCATAGGTGCCGGAATTAGGGGTGCTCTTGCCCCCCTGGCTTGAAGTTGTTTCCATTACGTACAGGGTTTATAGTTTGCTTCAGTAGCTCTCAACACTCCCACTATACAAATTGTTCCAGCACCCCTGCTTCTTTCCTACCTTCTTTATTAGGATACAGAGTTCCCCCTTTAATAAATTCATCCCCAAGGGATGTCTTTGCCTGAAATGTGTGGTCCTCTGCACCTTTCAGTCCTTAATTTAAAAAAGAAAAGGAGTACTTGTGGCACCTTAGAGACTAACCAATTTATTTGAGCATAAGCTTTCGTGAGCTACAGCTCACTTCATGCTCAAATATATTGGTTAGCCTCTAAGGTGCCACAAGTACTCCTTTTCTTTTTGCGAATACAGACTAACACGGCTGTTACTCTGAAACCTATAATTTAAAAAAATCCTCTACATCCTTTTTGATTTTACATGCCAGCAGTTCAGTTCAATTTTGGGTTAGGTCCCTTCCTGTATATGCCCCTCCTTTGCCCAAAAGGTTCCTCTCTTCCTTATGAATCTAAACCCCTCCTCCCTGCACCATCGTTTCACCCACACATTGAGACCCTGCAGTTCAGCCTGTGTTCCTGGCCCTGCATGTGGAACTTAAAGCATTTCAGAGAATGCTACCATGGAACAGATGCAATGGATTGGCAGAAAACAAAATGGCTGTTGCTACAGACTCAGTACGTGTCAAAAGTTTTAGGGAGGATTTACAAACTGCTCTCTGCTCCAACACCAATCCACTCTGCTTCAACTCCTTCCCTTGTCAGATTGAAGCAGGGGGGTTTTATCAGGTGACTGGCTTCAGGTGCTCTAATTAATCTATAGCAAACTTTCTTCTCTCTACAGGGAATAAGGCTCCCTTCTAACACTCTCCTGCTGCCCTCTGGCCATGCTGTATCACAGGTAATAATATTTAATTAACTGCATTGACTTATTTTGTTTAGGAGAATCCATCCTCAACGTACAGGATTATGAAGACTATCCATCTTCAAGATCACCATCATTTTCTCTAGTTTGTTTCAGTCACATCATGTATGTCACATAGCCACAGTATATCACCTGTAGCAAAAAGAAAAAAAAAATCTCCATCATCCAGAAACAACCATAGATAAGTTTGTGATAAGAACCAGCAGATTACAAAAAGAGGTAATTGATGAAAAAATTTGTTTATGCAACAAACTCTCCTTTCCGTATTATTGAGAACCCACACTTCATTAACATGGTTCAGTCATTAAGACCAGGATACAGTCCAGCCAACAGAGCAGATGTCTCAGGCAAATTGCTGGATAAAGTGTATGAAAGAGAAATTGAGCAGTGTACAAAAGGTCTAGAGGGTAAAATTGTTAATCTGAGTCTTGATGGGTGGAGCAATGTTCACAATGATCCTGTTATATGTGCTTGTGTGACAACAGAAGAAGGGAATGTCTTCCTTACAGGAACAAATGGATACATCAGGAAATGTATTGATACATCAGGAAATTCACACAGCAGAATACTTACAAGAAAGTAACAGTAAAAGCCATAACAAACTGTGAAAAAAAATTCAAATGTCTAGTATGCAGCTTGGACACAGACAATGCTGCAAACGTATCCAAGATAAGAAGAAATTATTTAGAAGAGAGTCCCAAGCGAATAACATATGGTTGCAGTGCTCATTTGATGCACCTCCTACCCAAAGATTTCAGTGTTCCAGAAATAAAGGCTAATGTTGTTGCAATTGCAAAATACTTCCATAACAACCACTTTGCAGCAGCTGCTCTGAAAAAAGCGGGAGGAACCAAGCTAACTCTCCCACAAGAGGTGCAATGGAACTCAGCAGTGGACTGTTTTGAGCACTATATCAAGAACTGGCCTAATCAGATGACAGTTTGTGAACAAAATCATGAAAAAAAAAATAGACGACACTGTCACAGACAAAGTTCTCAACATTGGGCTGAAGAGAAATGCTGAACAAATGACGAGTACCCTGAAGCCTATTTCTGTAGCCTTGAACAAAATGCAGGGAAACAGCTGTTTTATTATTGACGCTGTTGAAATTTGGAAAGAACTGAGTGAGAGCTTAAAAAGAGAAATCTGCAATGACAGAATTAATTAAAAAAAACGAATGGGGCAAGCACTATCTCCAGCTCATTTTCTTGCAAATATTCTCAATACTCGGTACCAGGGTCAAACCTTTAACTGTTGAAGAACAGGAGTTGGCTATGACATGGACATCCAGCAATCATGCCTCCATAATGCCAACTATAATAAACTTCATAGCGAAGGGTGAACCATTCAAGAAATATATGTTTGCTGATGAAATTTTAAAGAAAGTCTCACGAGCGAACTGGTGGAAGTCACTTAAACACTTGGATTCAGAGACTGTTGAAGTGATAATCTCACTTTTAACAGCAGTAGCTTCTTCTGCCAATGTAGGAAGAATATTTTTTTTCCTTTGGACTAACTCATTCCAAATTGAGAAATCGTTTGGGACCCGAAAAAGCAGGAAAGCTCATTTTTCTTTTCCAGATTATGAACAAACAAGAAAATGAAGGTGAAGACAACTGAATTAGCTGCAGAAGCCAATATTTTAAGTTTCTCAGTAGGCATATTACTGGCTGACATAGTCTAATTTTTGTTTTTGTTTTTTAAAAATTTCATTTAACTATTTTAGTTAAACAATTTTAACAAAAACAAACCTGATTTTAAAAAACTAGAATGTTTAACTAAATTCAAAAATTCATATGCTTGTTTTGTTAAAATACTGTATGTTTGCTGTTGAAGAAAAAAATCCAATACATAACGTTGTTGTTTTAGTTAAACAAAGCAATTTAAATGTCTGTCTAGTGATGTTCTCCTCCTAATACAGTATGGCAAGAAAATCCTCCAAATATTAATGATTAACCTGTTGAAATGGAGATATTTATGAAATCATTGGGAGGTGAACTATCTGCTTCAATTACCTTTGGTAAATGAAATAACCAAACAATCATTCATTTTCTGATATAGCTGTAAAACTAATCTGAAAAGTTGTCAAAATAAATCACTTGAAAAATGTAAAGTGTGTACCTTCTAAAAATGAAACCTACATCTCTCTCTGAGTTGTGAAGAATATGTATTAAGGTTATAACAACTAACAAGAATGCACTTTTATGTAGAAATCCATGATTAAATCAAGTCTTCCTGATCAGTGATTTAAATCAATTTGATTTAAATCAAATCCACCCTGGTTACTACTGATTCCCCAAGCCTGTGCACTGCTTCTGAGCGCTGCAGGACATTTCTGTATTGTAGTTTACATGAATTATTATTCAAAGTTCTGTATTAATATGCCTACTAAGGAATCTATTTGTCAAAAAACATTTCTTGAATTTTTTTTTATTGTCTGTATCAGGGCTTTGGAGCTGTGCTCTGGCTCCACTCCAGCTCCATGCAAAAACAAGGAGCTCCGCGGGCTCCACCCCAAAGCCCTGGTCTGTATTGTTACAGGCATACTTGCCAACAGGTATTTTGAAATAAATTATCAAAATAATTGAAACTGGTATGATTATATTGTTGTTTTGACAAATAAAATATGAAGAATTTTAAAAATATCATGTGCTGAATTTTTAATTTTTGGCACAAAATTCTCCCAGAAGTAAGAGATTTCCCTTTAGGATCAAAATTTTCCATGTGATGTCTTTGTGTGATGGATTATTTTAAAGAGTTGGAGCAAAATATCCAGGCCACTTTTGAAGTGTAAGAATTAAAACAAATTTATATTGTAAAAAAGGTATTCTGTTGATTTCAAAAATTGATAGGGACTACAATAAAAATGGCTGATGTTTGAAAATTGGCATTGACGCAGGGCTCACTGAATACAAGACATTCTTTCAGGGGAGAGGAATAAGTAGGGGGTGTCATTCACAGAGCGCAAGGATTCCCTGAGGTCCACTTGGATTGTGGGGGCTCAGCGGGTTGTCCTGCGTCTCCCACAAGAGCTCCTGTGTGTCTTGCCCACTTGCAACACCCTAACAGCTCTGCAAGTACTCTTCCCTGTGTACTGCCACCTCTGAAATGCTCTCTTCTCCCTCCCAGGAGGTCACCATGGAATGAAAGGGACTTAATATAGCCCCAGGCTGTATTAAATTGCAAGTATTCTTCCTGGATTGGTAGAAGAGTGATGGGGACCCCCCACTTTCAATAGACAAGTTCATGTGGTACCCTCTGCAGATCTGTGGTCATAAATATGACACCTTAGTGATTGATTTTAGAACTAAGGAATTTACAAGCTCCCCTGGTAAAATTTACAACTGCCGCCTGCTGAATACTGCTATCATTGGGGCTTACAAATTCCAGAAGCGTAATAGATGAGTATTTTCTCTCGCCCTCTCATCCCTTCTTTATACAACACTCAGGAAATTAAATAAAGAATAATCCACAGACGTGTGACATTATGGTTACACAGCTAAGAGTAACAAAGAAAAAAATTAAGATTCCATCAGCAACATTAATTCTGTTGCATTGCACATATATAGGATTTTCTTTTCCTGGTTTTGATTAACCGTACAGATTATTACTGTACATTATCATGTACGATATTTCATAAAACATCCGAGATGTACAACCACCAATTTGGAATTATGATTGGAACCTTACAGAAACTTATGCATTTCCTACCTTTAGTATTGTTTTTTGTATTTATATACAGACTCTAAAGTGCCTGTAATGGGGTCTTCAGTGTGCTGAGGAGCCCAGTGGTTAGCGTCCTGCCCACTCCACCAAGCTCTGACCCAGGGCTCTAGGAAGGTCAGCAGCATTTGGCCACTGGGAGGGGTCCTCTGAGCTACCTTCCCTGGGTCACTTACCACTGCTTCCTTCCCTCAGCTTCCAGTCCCAGATAACAGAAAAGGAAATCAAACTGCTAGCCCCAGCTGGGTTCCGCATACAGTCTTGTTCCTTCAGGGAGCCTTATCCAGCCCCTTTTGGCAGCGGCTTTCAGGGTAGGTCTACACTCCTTCCTAGCCTCCCTCTTCTGAGCTGGGTTGCTCCCTTTTCAACCCTGTCTCCAGCTGGACCATGCTCTGCAAGATTCAAGGGACAAGGCTAGGTTGGCCCAGTATAGCCCTTTAACCCCTTCTATCCTAGTGGGGGGGGGGTGTTGTATACCCCATATAGTGAGGCAGGGTGGCCCTCCGAGGCCCCGGGGTGGGGAGGCCCCCAAACTGAGCCCTGGTGGGCGGAACCAGGGCCTAGTTGTCCCTCCCCCAGGAAGTGGGTGGGAGGGGCAGGAAATATAAAAGGCAGCCCAGAAAGCTCAGTAGGGAGGTAATCACCAGAGAGACCAGATGCCTTCTGTGGCCTGCTGAGCTGGGAAGCGACTGAGGGTGCCAAGGGAGCAGAGGACTGGCCTGGGCCACCAGCTCATTCAAACCTGGAGGAAGCAGACAACCGGCACAGACCATTGTTAGACCTGACCCCGGAGGGAGAAGATGACTGGCCCGGACCCACCAATAGACCAGACCCCTGGAGACTTGCTCGCAGTCTTGGAAGCAGCCATCAACCTCGACCCCTCCTCACAGCAACAGGTACACCAAGAAGGGGAGTATGGAAGTGGCCCAGGGGTAGCAGACCCTTATCTGGCTGCAACGCTGACAGAGGGTGAGTCAGCGTGTTGCAGCATGGATCCCCGCTGACCCAGTGACAAAGCACTTTGTCAACGCTAGGGCCCTGGGCTGGGACGCAGTAGAGTGGGTGGGCCTGCGTCCCCCTGCCACCCCTACCTAGAGGTGGCAGTCTCCCCTTCCCCAGGCCAGAAGCCTGAGCCTCAGACTCTTTGCTGTTCTGCCTGGATCCAGGGCCTGGGCTAATTGACTGTTCATTTGTTTGTTAGCCTGCACACAGGCCTGGGCCCCAGCTGTGAGCGGAGACCACTTCGTTCCCCATGGCGGTCGACGTATCAGTGACGTGGTGAGGTGGGGTGGCCTCCCGAGGACCCGGAGTGGGAGGGTCTCTGCACTGAGCCATTACACCCCATCACAATGCCTATATGACACTGATTGGGTACATTACAAATACATACATAGGTTCATTAAGGGCCTGACCTAAACAAATGAATCACAGCAAATTCAGAAAAACGGACAAGCCACATTCAGTGGACTTCATTTTTTCATGTTACACATACTTTTTGAAAAGTTACAATTTGTGTAAAATGCTTGGTGAGTACATTCCATATCCTTGATTACAGGGAGTAATGCAACCTCCATTCTGCATCCTGCCTCACCTCTCTGATCTCAACCTCCCATCTGTCAACCCTTTTTGCTGGGATTATGTGCTCCATAGTCACAGTATTTGTTAATCAACCTCCTAAGCTTTGTCTATAGCAGGAAAGTTATGCATTTCTGACCATGCATATCAGCAACTGATGTAGACCATGGTTTGACTGCAAGCATACCAAGAACAAACTGTATTCAGCACAATTTATGATATTGGTAAAATGGTGCTGAGTTTATTCTGGTCTACACTATCAGTTAAACCAAATCCATCATCAGTTCAGCTGTACCCATTAACAGCAATGGGCAATTTTTCTAATGTAGTCTAACAAATGTATCCTGAAGGGATATACTCTGAATAAAATTCTGGTCCCAATGAAGCCAATGGGAATTTCGCCACAGAACTTGATAGAGCTAGGTTTTGCCCCACAATATATACCTGTTCATGGATCTGTCCAATATACTGCCCATGGTTACAGGTGGATCATTTACTCTGGAGACTTTAAGAGAGACTGCACTATCTTGGCGGGGGGGGGGGGGGTGGTCCTCAAAAGTCCCTTGGGATCCTTCGGAATAACACACTAAATAACTACCAGATAGTGTACATCAAAAAGTCTTAGCTAAGTGTAGAAAGGTATCATTGCATAGGTCTTATTTTTGTTGTATACATTTAATTTTGAACACACTGACTGGATTAAAACATGGATTGTGACTGCTACAGGTAAAATTACAAAACAAATTCATTCCAAAGTCCATTTCAGATATTCAGAGTTTCAGGAAACATTAATCTTTGGCTGTTGATGAATACTTTTGGAGAATGGCATTGTTCTAGAAATAAGAGGGTACAAAAACATTTCTCATAACAATCTGATTACTTTTTATTTGTAGGAGTAATTCTTCAAAGTAAAGAGTCAAGCTTGACATGTAAATGATACTAAATGAGTAATTTAGCTGTGCTAAATTTGAAAAAGAAGGTTTTAAAATAAAATGACCTTTTAAAGAAGAAAGATTTAATATGCATTGTACACAACTGCATTAAGATGAATTCAGGGTGTATACATGATCAGATACTAAACTGCACAGGTACTAGATTAAATTATATTAACATTCAACCACAGAGGTGGGAAGAGATTAGAAATCTTAAGTGATTTATCAGCTTTGGAGCAATAACTTTTGAACCATATTAGCTTCTAAAATTTCCCCAGCTTCTTCAACTCCAGTTTACAGCATTCTTCTAGCTCTGAGCCAATTAGCTCTGGAGCAAGGAGCAAACAAGCTCTGCTAGCAAAACCCACAGAGCTTTTAAACTGCACCAGCCAAACAGTACCAAATTGATTTCTGCTTTTTTTCCCCTTACAAAAAACAAGGGAATTAAATGTAAAAATCTATTAATCCAGCATCAAGGCTACAAGTTAATGGAGCAATTGTGGAAGTTAAGATTTAACACACAACCATAATACTGCTCCTCTGTGAACAAGTGTTATTTTACAGAATGTATCATGTTATCTTACAAATACTTATACATACAAGGTTAATTTTAAAAATGTTTTAGAGAAACAGTACGATCATAGCATTCAAATTTATAATAATTCATATAAGAAGCGGAAATAAGACTGCAAGTTCAAACTTCAGCTTTTGCCTTTTTTGGTTTGAATGTATAACATCTACCATCCAAGGTTCTCAAAGCACTTCACAAATATTCCCTAACTTATCTTCCAAGCAGGTAGTTAAGAATTATCTGCATTTCACAGAAGGGAAAACGACAACACAAAGATTAAATGACTTACCCAATGTTAAACAGCAAGTCATTGGCAGACATGAGATCAGAATTCAGTTACTGAAATACATCACCAGTTTTAGAGCCTTTCAGGAGCCAAAATTTGTACTAGTTTTTGAAATACAGTTTTCTTAACTCAGGTTGTGACAATGCATCTTTTAAAGTTGCTACAGGTCCACAGGAAGCCAAACCAATAAAATGGTTTCTGTTCTAAGCATTTTCAAGTCTGTTTCCTCCATGTCCCAATTTTCAGCAGCTTCTAAGAGCTAGTAGTAAGAATAAGCATGTTTCTGCTTGGAAAAGCTGGTTTCCAAATAGTATCTACGGCTTTTATGCCACTACAAAGTTCTGTATTTAAAAATAAAACAAAGGTAGAAAAAATATTAAATCATAAATAAAAAGGCAATCTTTTCCTATAGATATTAATAGAAACGTAGTGTGACTAACAAGCTTCAGGTAATTGTTTTAACTGTATAATAATTAGAAATGAATCTGAGACACAACATTCAGATGCAGATCTGGATCCAAACTCCACCAAAGTTCTTTTGGTTGGTAAGAGTAGGCGTTTCAGATATACTGCTCTGGTTCTCTCATCTATGAAAATAAAATATACCTAATTCCCATGTTAAGGGCCACAGTAAATCATAACTATAATAGGCAGCAGAAATTACTGAGAGCAGTTAAGTCAATATTATTGCAGTAATAAAAATATTTCTTCCATTCAGATCACTAATAGTGGGGACAAATCAAAATGTATTTTTCTTTATAAAAGTTGACTTCATTACTAGGTATAGTAACTTTCATGGTGACCTCCCAAAATCCTTTGTGAATTAAAAATGTAATTTCATAGTACTTACTGGAAATATACATTGCTGTAATTGGAAATACAGTTTTGCTAACAATGTGAAATTCAAAGGTCTTCAAAATTAGCACTTTCCCACTCAAATCAGTCAACTAAAATGTAGTTTGAGACAAATATTTAGATCCAGACCCTGAAACGTAGCACTGAAGATTTGAGACAAGGTAAACGGATTCATGACATTATTTCCACTATATCCCTTTTTTGTATTTTTTAAACCTCCTTTTAAAAGGCATTATCTGAATTGCCCTAATCTGAAAACAGCAACAATAAGTGTAGCAAATACTTGACAATGAAGATGTAAAGCCTCTAAAAACCTGTTACCTTAGTAACCATGAGAATGTAGATGAATAAGAATACACAGACTATCTGGACATCATTTCAGATTCCATGGGGTTTGGGTTGAAATACAGTCAGCTTTCATTAGCTTTTTGTTTTTCCCAGTAGGTCCTTGGACTTTGAAACAAAACCTGAATGACTGCTATGAGCAATTCTAGCCTCACTCCTGATTAGCCATGCCAAACAGAACAGCTCTCTCCAGTGTAAACTTCCCAGGCATTTGCACCCAGCATGTCCTGAAATGAACATGATTTGAGTTCCTCTACCATAAATTATATCACTAAAATACAGTGTCTTTAAATTAGAAGAAAACAAGGCCACGCTCTGCTGGGATTTACAACAAGTTCACTTTTAATTCATAATTCTAGTCACATACATTCACAAATTTTATATATAGGTGTGTGTGTGTATATATACACACACACCCCTATAGCCATCCAAAACAATTTTTCAATCTAAACTAAGTTTTCATCTAGAAAGATGACTATTAAAAAAAAAGTTAAAACTAAAAGGTAGCAGCAATTGTAGGGAAAAACATACCCTTTTACCAGAGACCAATTCTGATGCCAGGCACAAGGTGACTCATTAGATAATCTTTCCATATAATGGACCTGGAAAAGCCCTGATGTTAAGGAATCTGTAACGGAGCAGAGCAGCAAAGACAAGTGAGACATCAGCTTCACCTCTCCCTACATTCACCTCAACATAGTCTTCCAGATCTTGGGTCTGATTGTCTGCTTAGTTATACATTCTGCAGTCTTATACCTGTGCAAAGTGAATACAAAGTGGACATAAAATTCTGCCAAATCAAGTTTCCACTCATTGGTGATACCATTTTACACCACTTTGCACTCTAAGACAGATTCTCCTCTTGTAGCGGTGTAACCTTATTGACTTAATAAAGTACCCCTAATCTACATTATCAGGCCCACTTTGAACAGGTATCAATGACCACACAAGGTGCAAGGCAAAAAAGAATCCAGCCTCTTTCTTCTTAGAAGATATTTCACCAAATAAGCTCTGACCTTTGCAAATTCTGAGTGGGATCCATAATGGAAAGTGTCACCCATCACCAAGTTAGTTTTCTTAATTAATTAAATGTGGCAGAGTTGAAATTGTGAATTTTCCATTCACAAACGTGTTATAGCTATAGGTAAGGGAGTACTTGTAACATTTGTTCAGAAGTATGCTCTTACAGTATGGCACCTGCATATGTACAACAGAACATACTATTGGACACACAATGTCCAGCCATTTACAAAGTAAATCAAGACTATATGGAGGAAGGACATCTTGTGTTGAAGACAGTGGTTTGAGACTCAGAAGATCTGGGTTGAATTTCCAGTTGAGCCATAGACTTTGACCTTGAGCAAGTCATGTAAACTCTCTGTGCCTCAGTTCTTGGTTTTTAAAAGAGGGCTAACACTACTTTCCTATATCACAGTGGTGTTATCAGGATAAATCCATAAATTCTTGATGGGCACACAGACTACAGTGAGGGGGACAATATAAGAACCTACATAGATATGCATATGAATGTTAAATATAAATTTACAATTAAAGACAGAATAGTGTCCATACTTAAAGGATACTAGTCATTTGAATGCATCAAGTTTGCATAGGCTTCCATGGTGCATAATCTGAAACTAACAAACACCTATACATATACAAAGATTTGCCTGGGATTTAGCATTGCAATTCCTGCTTTGATAGAAGTTGTGTGAGCCATTTTAGCTATGCAATTTTAAACATGTAAGGGCAACTGCTTTAAAAAGTTACAGTAACTCTAAAAGATTAAATGCTTCCATGTGATCAGATTGAATTAAAGGCCTGATATAACTTCCACTAAAGTCAATGACAGTTCTGCCATTGATTTCAAATTGAACTGCATCAGGACCAAACTTAGGACAGCATTAAAAAAAAAAAAAAAATACTGGGCCAGATCACCTCAACCATGGGAAACACTGAGTAGGAGAGAAAATAAAGGAAAAAACACAGATTTTTCCCCACCCTTCATCTAATGAGCAAGGGTTC
Source organism: Lepidochelys olivacea (assembly GCF_965140295.1). Classification (NCBI taxonomy): domain Eukaryota; kingdom Metazoa; phylum Chordata; order Testudines; family Cheloniidae; genus Lepidochelys; species Lepidochelys olivacea. The sequence goes on from NC_140412.1 coordinate 83,690,758, forward strand.
TGCCCAACCCCCAGAGATCTGCAAGAGGCCAAAGCTATCTGCACTAGCCCTGGGGCCTTCTACCAACCCCTGACTCCAGGGCAGAGAGGCCCACTGGAATAGCCCATGAAGGGGAGTTTCAATGCTTTGGGGAGGCATGAAACAGTTACTGAAGCCTGAGTCTGCATTAACGTTTTTGCAAAATCCCCACACACCGAGAAGTAGGAAAGAAGAAAAAGGGAACATGTATTCCCTGGCCTTCCCCCTTGGTGCATTCCTGGAAGCAAGAAGCTCCCCCTTTGGAGGTCTTGGACTGGGGAAGGGACACAGGGAGAAGGAACACACACGCGCACGCAAACACCTTTCCGTTGTAGCCAGAGTCCCCTTCAGGCCCAGCGCTAGGGGCACAATCTGGCCCTTTGTGATAAAAATAAGGTATTTTAAAATAACCCAATCAGAGTTCAGATCTACCCAGAACAACACCTTCAAACAAACAGTTGAGATAATCAAGGAGAGAGATTTTTTGATAATGCTACATAAGTGCACAGGCAAACGTTTCAACTATCCTTAAGAACTTCTATTTATTTGAAAACATAGTGGAGCGAAACATTCTTCAATACTAAATGCAATCGACTTGTCATATCCCATTTTTGTATTGATCTTAGCCATTCCCCAAATTTAAAAAGAATCAGCAATTTGGCTAAATTTAAAAAAAAGAGGCCAGCGATAGTGACCTCAAAAGAACAAAAAACATTTAGTGGGTCTGTTTTGTGCTGCCACAAACCAGTGCAATGTCACCAACAGTACCCTTATCTGTAAAGGGTAACAATCAATTGTTTGACAGAAACAAAGGACAGCTCAACAGGAAATCAACCAACACAAGACAGATGGTCACTGATTCAAGTTTCACCCCTCCCCACTCCAAAAATAGGCTTAAGAGGCATTTTCTGTTACCAAGCAACAGTCCAAAGGAAGGCATAAATCTTTTACTACGTGTTATTCCTCCTCCCACCTCCAATATACATAGATTAATCTATTAGAATATATATGTACCAAAAGTATTTTTTAAATGGATAAGTAGCAGGCTTCCTTTTTTTGTTATTTTAAATGAGATCAAGCTGATGTGCATCCCCTAGCCAGTCAAGTATTTCCTACATTACTAGACAAGCATCCTACTACCAAAGTATCTTTGAATTACAAAATTCTTAAGTGATATACTAAATACAATGTTAGTAAGTGAACTGCATTGTGGTCAACTACTGTTTTAATAAAATCCTAATGGTTTCAGGAGTATCGGTCATTTTATGTATGACTTGACATGACTGATCCCACACTTATAGGACCCTCATTCATCTTTCCTCTCCCCCCAAAAAAGTCAAAGATGACATTTGTTTATAAAGACTTGCTAAAAATTACATTAATCCACAACTCCGCACCAGCAATTTTGTCCTTACAATATAAAAACAGTGTTTTACTTGATTCAAAGTATAGTTGATATGTCTTAGAAATCATCTATTTTCACTGAACTCAAACAGAAAACCGGAAATAAGCACTACTTATAAAGCTTTCACATTTACAATTTATTCCATTTGGATGTAAGGCAAATGGCTCCTATATGTCTGCAACCTGCAATGATCCAAAACACAGATATTTTTCAGGGGGAAAGCAGAAGGGAGTTTGAAAAATACCAACATCACTTCTCTGCTCAGCCTCAGGAAAAAAAAAAAAATGAAGGGACCAAGTGTGTTTCTGAGAGGAGAGACTGGAGGAGGGCAGAGGATTGGGGAGGGAGGCTGGGGTGTAAAAAACAATGGCTCTGAAATTCAGATTAAGATCAAGAAAGAACAAACCAGTTTGTTTGACCCCATATCATACAAACTGGTAATGAAAGGGCTAGCCACAAAAGAGATGTAGTTAAATTTAAGCATACAAAGAGTAATCTGCAATAAAAGATTTACAATTATGGCCCTCACAAAAATTAAAAGGAAAAATACCAGTTTGCCAACTGGGTAATCATCCTTTAAAAGTGTGGACCTCTGGATTACCATTGACACATACTTAGACTACTAAAACATATGGCCACATAAAAAAACAGGGCCGGGGGTGGGGAAGAGAGGTTGTGACAACATGTGGTCTGCAAATGCTTTATTTACTTGCTCATCAACTGCTGCTTGCCTGCCAAACCATTTCTGAAGACCTGATGCTGGAAACAATACATCTTATTTTCAGAACGGATTTAATAAAATCTCTTAAAAATGAGCTAGATACTTGTAGAGCAACAAATGTAGGTAAACAGAGTCAGAGATATGTGCTATTTGACAACAGCCTGTGAAGAGCCTCGGACATTAAATCCATTTTACTGAGAAAGTATGTTGGTCAAAACATTGGATGGGCTCTATTTTTCAACTACTGCAACACTATCTCTGAAAGAAACTAGAGACAGCACAACAGATACATATTTAGATCCCTTTAAAATTAATGGGAGTTTTGGATGGACAGGATCAATCCCCTTAAGGCCAAATTTACTGTCCTGAATGGGACTACATGGATTTGACTCTGTCTCATTCAAAGTTCAGGAGCTTAAGAGTGCAGCACCACAGCATCTGCACTAACCCAAGTCCAGGGTCCTGAAGGGAGGCTGGAAACAAGAACTCTGAAGCTCAGTGATAAGAATAATAATATCTAGCTCATACTTCGCACTTCTCATGTGTGATTCTAAAATCAGTTTACGTAGAAGGTCAGTATCATTATCCCCGTTTTACAGATCTGAGACACAAGGAGATGAAGTGACTTGCCCATCCATTGTCACAAAGCACGCTCACAGCTGCATCAGGAACACAACCCAAGTCTCCCAAGCGCCAGTCGGGTGCTCTCACCGCTAGGCCACACTGTCTACCCAAAGTGAATCAAATTGGTAAGGAATGTAGATCAACGAAGGACATGACCAACACATTCATAACCTTGATTTTATTTCTTTACGGTTTTTAATAATCTTAAAAAGAAAAGGAGGACTAGTGGCACCTTAGAGACTAACCAATTTATTTGAGCCTGAGCTTTCGTGAGCTACAGCTCACTTCATCGGAAGTACTAGTACTACCGCTAGTCCTCCTTTTCTTTTTGCGAATACAGAGTAACACGGCTGCTACTCTGAAACCTTTAATAATCTTGTAATTGAAGGCTGTTTCTTTACTGACATTCCTCTCTCCATCATGCAGACATTCGTTATTCACAAACACAAGGATGTATACACTGGCTTTTTTTAAAATGTAAAAAGAACAAATACTAGACAAGTTATTAATGTTTGCACAATTTAACTAAGTTAAATTATAGGCATATTAACTTCAACGATTTATTTTAACACCAATGTAATTCAATAGTTTGAAATGTATTCCTGAAACCTGATTGTCACCAGTGCATCTGTTCCCTTCATATCCTGCTGTGTAAACCATAACATGAAATAATTACATTTTAAGTTAGTTTTACTTGTGCTTTTACTGTAGATCTGAAACAGGGAAACAGTAAATGGAAAAAAAATAGCTATTCCTAGAATTTTTTCACTTTAGCATGTCAAAGCTATTTACTTCTATATACCTAGGACAAACAGAAAATGACTTGGTCCAAATGAAAATCCACTGTCTCTGAGCAAAAAGTCTCCAGATACATTTACATTTAAATGTATCACACACAAAGTAGCAGTAGTATCATAAAGCCACACAATTTTCCAAACTACATTTACTCCAAATCCCCATCTATGCTGGCACTGAAACAATGTTTCCAAACAGTTTAAAAAAAAAAAAGTTCCTGTTAGCAAGGATTAAACAGTTTGCTCGTTTGGTCTAGATCATACATAACTATTTTAAAAACCCAGGTCCCTTGACCTGGTTTAAGGTATTTGGCATCATTTGACCTTCTACCCTAAACTAGGAAATTCTTCAGGGAAATAAACTGAAACCCTGAATTGATCCAAACTGATCCTAGCCAGATTCCCATCCTGATTGCCAAACAGTAGATCATCATCCAACCAAGCCTAGAACACAAGATTGTGAATTGGTGTTATCTTGTCTACTCTGGCGAGCTGAACCATTTTTAAATTGTTACCTTAAAAAATAGCTCCACTGAAAATGTTTCAGCCATAGCAGAGATGGAGTCTAAATGTCAGCCTGAAGTGCAAAATTCAAGACCCTGAAGAGTTCCAAGGTATTAAGCAATCAAGAAAAGGTCATGTTTAAAAAAAAGAGATAGGGGAGAAGAGGCAAAAAAAGGGGGAATTGTGCTCATTATTTAAAAATTCTATTAAGTAAAAATGCAAATGTCTACAAAAAAGTATAGAAAAGATTACTAAATATCTTGTCTATATCTGGAATTCAGCTATAGGTAGCCAATAACCAAGGTAGTGTACTGGTGCAAACCCCAAATATTGGCAAGGAAAGCCATGTCAGTTAAACCTCACTAGGACACAAACATATTGTTTCCAATATCCTCTAAAAAGGAGAGATCTGCCTGAGCTCTTTCCTAATCTGTTTGTTGCCAGCCTATTCCCAGAAAGGGCAGTTCTTTGTATTTCTCCACATTTATTTCTTTTTCTCTGGCATTTATTATTATAATATCAGAACAGCAATATTAATGAATTTATTCTCATATCCCTGCAAGACGGAGAACAGAAGTACAGAGAGATTAAGTGATTTGCCTAAGGTGACACAGGCAGTCTGTACCAGAACCGGGAACAGAACCCAAGTTCCAATCAAGTGTCTTTACTGAAAGTCTATCCTTCTCATGAGCAACATGACCACCTCACAGTGTAGGTGGCATATAGGAGTAAGGAGCATTAAGGGTAGGAGCATTTTCATGAGAGCATCCTTGTGGAGTGCCTGTCCCCTCCATGCACTTTCCCAGACCACACTTTTCTTGCCCATTTCAGGTGGGGTTACAGCTGTAACAGTTCTTCTTAATGCATTATTAACTTGCCAGGGAACTTCCCAAAACAGAGAGTTTCTCAGTGAACATGGCATCTAGTATTGCTGATTTCTGATTCTTCCTTCTCTGTCTGGCCACATATGCCAATTTTTCATGGAGACTCAACCACATGTTGTTCATGAAGAGGATTATTTACTCATTTGGAGCAAGGGGAAAAGTATACCGTATAAACTTCACCCCTCCTTTCACAACAGGAGATTTTAAAAAATCCATCAACATTTGCCCATTTTCCTACCAGGTGTACAGCATCTTATTACAGCACAAGCAGAAGCTAGAGCTAAATTGCCACCCACACATCACATCACCACATGAGCAAACCATATAAATATATACTGAAGATGAAAATCAAGCATACACATACAATTCAGTCATTAGAAGTGTATACTGATGTATGTAGTCTAGGTTATATAGGATACAAGAGGAAAGACTGCATAAACATTTTTCTAATATTTAGATTTGTACAAGTCATCTTTAGCCAAGCAGTACTGCAAGCTGCATATCAGAGTTCTTTCAAGGAATTCTCTCATGTTACAATTTCCTTATCACTTTGTTTTATTAAAGAAAAAAATCCCTTGACCTACTAAGACACACAGATGCCTATACTGAGTAACAATGTAATCTTATTTCTGTAACTCACGTTCCTCCTTCCCAGTCTAGATGTATACATCAGCCTCACTTGTTTGTCAAGTACACCATGTAGATTGTTTGCTCTGGAGCAGGGAACCATCTGTGTTTACTGTACAATGCACAGTACACCTCTGGGCACTTTAAATTATGAAATAATAAATTACTGCAGAGTTTATGTTCCAAAATATGGGATTTTTCTTTTTGAATCACTAGGAACAGGACTGCAGCTGGACAACCTCCTGCCACAGAAGTAATTAACCACGGGGTTAGGGTAGATTCTTCATCACTGGCAATTTTTAACCAAGATTGGATGTGTGTCTAAAATACATGTTCTAAGGGTTATTTTGGGGGTGTCAAATGGCCTATGTTGTACAGGAGGTCAAACTAGATGACCACAATGATGGCTATCAAACCTTTAATCTTTGTGCAGCAGAAGATCCCTTTTAGTTGGAGCAATATCCAGAAACAAAGGTGCAGCAGCCTCTAAACACTATACCACCAGCTCCCAAAACTGGTAGCTGGAAGGGAACTTTAGGACCTTGATGGTATCACCAGAGCTAGTCTCACAGTTGTACAGTAATTATATTTATGTAAAAACTATACCTATTAAGTTACCAAACAAGAACAACTTCCTCTCCCTAAAATTAATTACATAGCTAAACCATCAGCCCTCAGCCTCTAGGAAAAGATGGATCTTCTATCATACCCTAAAGGTCAACAGACTCCAGGTTCTATCAGGAGAAATTCCAAAGTTGACGACAGTCCATCAGAAATGCCCTACCACAAGGCCTTCAAATATACACAGTGCTAGAGAATGCCTCAGCCACCCCTGAGTAACAAACATACAGGCAGAGAAGTCATCTCTTAAGAAGCCAAAACCAAATCCTATAGGTCTTTATAAAAATAAATATTAACAGCCTGAATCACACTCAGAATCCATTAGGAAGCTGGTGCCATCCTTGGAGACCTGGTGTAATAGGTGTAAAAAGGTATACAAGGTTCAAAAGGTGCCACCTTTGGAGAACTGGTGTAATAAGTTTCAGGTGACTGGCACTGCCAAGGAACCCACATATGAATTCTGAGCAAAAAGACACAGAAAGCACTAACAAAATGTTCCATTACAACTTATATAGCTAAACTAATTTAAAATAGCCATCCATATAAGTGACTTTTTTACAACTTTCACACTGTTCATTCTAGCTAAAGCCTAATCTTTAAGAGCAATAAGATCTACAGCTCAGCTTTTGTTATTAAAAAGTAAACAACATCCTCTCAATGCATTTCACACCACAGTTACATTGAAGAATTAAATTTCACTTCACATCAAAGGGCCCTGATCATATATACTACTCACACAATTGTTCTTAAAGAAAACCACTAAAGGTGAAGCACATGCTACAGTTGGGGGTTGAATCTGAGTGTCTTTATTCAACATCCTTACAGAGCTAAAGTCACTGAAAGCTTGTTCATGGAACCACTATGACTGATGTCTAATATGCTCTCATGTAACAGTATTTTAAGTCTACCCACACTGTTTTGCTGTTGATTTTATATCTGCTTCCAAAAACTCTAATGGCTCTACAATGGCTGACATGGAGAATATTAAATGAAGGCTTTTGTCACATCTTGTCACAGTGACTCAGAAAAATCCCTAAAAATCCTAGCACTGTTGATTTATTTTCACAATATATAGAGCTTAAAATCTTGTGTCTTTCACAACAGTAGCCATTTATCATAAGTTTAAATATGCCAAATGATTGAATGAACAGTGTTTAAAATACCTACATAGTATCTAAGCCCTTGAGAGCAGGCACAAATTCTATTAAATCTTTATGAACTGCCATGAAAAGTTTGGGTGCTATATATTAGTTGAGAATATATTTAAAACAAAAAATCCACTTACCTGATCCCTTATGATCCAGCATGTCCCAAAAAGAGTTTCATGGAAGCCAGGACATCACAGCATTACACAATAAAACAGGAACCAGCTGCCATGACTTCAGGAGATATCCAAAACAATAACTACATTTTAGAATCACTTATTATATAATGAACCATCTTCCTTTTCACATACCATGTAAAAATCCTTCATCCTTGCAGATCTTAAAAAATTAAGAATGTATTTGGACCAGGAGATCCTTAAAGCTGAGTAATAAAAGCTTCAAGTTCTTTGAAAAGGGAAGAGACATTGTAGCGGGGGTTAAAACTGGAAGAGTGGGTTTCTACTGACACTAGAATTATGAAGAACCTAATGCCTTCATTAGTTTGATGATGGTACATTTTATGCAAAAGTCACATTTTATACACACAAACACAAACATTAAATGTGATAAAAGTCTTAATTGAGAACTTTATAGCTTCCTAATAAAGCAACATTCTTTTCTGCATGATTAACTCTTAATATAAAGGTTTCCTGAATTGATAAAAGATATTTGTTGTAACCACCCCTTCTTCATATATTTTCAAGACACAGATGATTATCTAGTCTCACCTCTTGCATAACAAGTGACACAGAAACTTGTCCAAAAATTTCTGCATCAACCCCATAACTTCTATTTAAATTATGGTATATATTTTAGAAAGGCATCCAGTCTTAGAGACTTCAAGGTGAGGGAGAATTCCCCACACCCCTAGATAATTAACCACTGGAACAATTTATTGCTATGTTTAAAAAAGTCCTGTATTTCTAGTCTGAATTTGTCTAGCTGCAACCACTGGACCTCATTATGCCTTTTTTTCTGCTACACTGAGGAACCATCTACTATCAGAAATCTCTTCCCCATGTAGGTACTTGTAGACTATGACCAAGACACTTTAATCTTCTCTTGGATAAATAGATTGAGCTTCTGAAGTCTCTCACAGTAAGGCACATTTTCCAGACTTCAAATCATTTTTGCAGATCTTTCTTAACCTTCTCCAATTTCTCAACATCTTTTTTAAGGGTGAACATCACAACTAGACACAGTATTCCAGTAATGGTTCCACTAATGCCAAATTCAGAGGTAACACCACCTCCATAACTTGGAAACTTGGTATTTCCCTGTTTATACATTCAACAATCGCACTAAACAGGACAGAATGCCCAGAATGATGCTGTAGTTATCTACCATTACCTTAAGATCTTTTCAGTGTTGCTGCACTCTAGGATATTGTCACCCATTTTGTAAGTGTAACCGACATCCTTTATTCTTACATGTGTGACCTTCCATTTGCCCATATTAAAATGCATGTTATTCAAATGAATCCACCTTACCAAGCCATCCAGATTGTTCTGTATAACAGATGTGTCCCCATCATTTTTGACACCTCATCAATTTGTATCATCTGCAGATTTTATCAATAATGATTTTAATATTTTCTTCATTGATAAAGATATTGAATAGCATTGGGTCAAGAACACCAGAAACAACACTATAGAACTAATCTCCATTTAGAGTCAGTTTTTGCAATCAGTTAACGAGTTTTTAATCCACTTAATATGGGCGACACAGACTTTGTATAAAGCTATGAATGCATCCTTGTTCGAATCACATTTTGTTCACTGAAATCTACTGTATTTATATTTTATTATGGCACCAAAAATAACCCCAAAATTTTCCCACCTGGAAAATCTATATGAACTTCTTACAATATCAGCATTAAATTATTTGTGTTTATTCCATCAGTATTTCTCTCATTAGTTTACGATCCTGTTCAGTGGAGTTTGGGGTGTGTTAAGAGTGTTGAAGTCAAGAGGAGTTTGGGGTGCGCAAAAATGTATATTAAGGGCCTGAACTTGCATGTAAAATACAGTATTAACTATTACCATTTTTCTCTCTCAAAAAAGCTGTCTTTAACAAAGGTTATACTAGGCATGTATTGTTATTCATACAAGAGGCATTCTTTTCAGAGCATTTGTAAAGGAAAGTTCTGAGAAAATAAGATTTTTCAAAACCTGCACTGCACAAATACAATTGTTCCATTTTACTGAGACAGTGAAAGTTTGTTCTCATTTTACCTTTGTTAATGTAACATGACTATACAAATGACTTCAGAATATTAGAACTATTTTAATTGCTTGTTAATATCTAATAAGGTGAAGTTCACAGCACTAAGCCCACAAAGGATATCCTTGTCAACATGTGAAGGCCTACTCCTGTCTCTCCATTTGTTAGCTGTACTTCACAAACAGTTCTCTTTTCCAGGCTTATCTTCTATAAACAACTGAAAATGTCTCTTCTAAACTCAACCACCTATTATGTAAGAGAGAGCTGGTGCAAGAGTATGCAAAATTGTAAGTCCTGAAGGGGCCATATCTTCTAAAGTCAACCACCTAATACATAAGAGAGATGATGGTGCAAAAGTATGCAAAATTTGTTCAAAGTCTTGAAGGGGCTATATAGTTTAAGGTGTAAAACCAAAGCTCTGATACACTTTCAGATTAAAGATTTCATGACACTTTTCACAGGAGTAAAGATGTGAATTCCTGGCATCTTGCCCAAGTTCCAGGTTTTGTCAATTACCTATCCAAATGCCCCCTGTTGTTTCAATTAGACATGGTATTCTTCTTCACTTCCCATCTTGAATTACTGTGGACTGTTGCTAAGCCTGGTTAACAGCTGCCACATTTCACCCAGAGTTGGCTGCATTTCAGTGGTTGGTGAAACAATTAGAAACAGAACATACACATAGAACATAAAAGAACTTTAGCATCTTTTGGAATGAAAGATGCTACACAAAAGAAAGGCACACTACTCAAACTTAAATTTTTATTTTCATCCAGGTTAGATAACAAAGGTCCTTGTACCGTATTAAAGTGTCCTGAAAATATGTAACGGAATTATGGGGAAAGACCCATTAGATTCTCTTGTTTATCCCACTACTAATTGGTGAACTGTTTCCTACAGTTTATCCTTGAGTTCTATTTCAGTCTAGTTTTAGATGACTCAGCAACTGTGTGCACAGTATTACAGTTGTCTCAACAAGAAATCTCCCCCCACACACACATATATATTTAGCCTAAAAAAATATTTTGCTCACTGTTATCCCATAACTCCTAGACATAGCTGTTTGAATTATGCTAAACAATTCCTCTCCTTCCTTGTGTTTACAAAGTGCAGCAACCCTGAACTTTCAAGGACCAGGGCTAATATTTATGGTCTTAAGAGAACTTTGAACTAGCCCCGATTTGGGGTGTGTTTTGAATTTATGCAAACATTTCACATAGCTATACTATCATTCCTTTCTTCCATCATATAAGGCCTCTGCACACGATAAGAAATATCATAATACAAGCTCAACATTCAACTTGTCCATTATCTCCCAGCTCTCTCAATATTCCCTCTTGCAACACAGCATACACATACTGCACTTGCAATTTACACCTGGGCTAGATTCACAAAGGAACTTAGGCGTGGTTACCTGCCATGCCTTTTAGGTGCCTAGAAAAATCAGTGGGATGCACAGTCCTGGGCTAGGCATCTAGCCTCCCTATATAATGAATGGAGAGGGACAAAGGCCTCAAAATGGGATTCACATAAGCCAGCATCTTAGGCAACTCCTCACCAAAACTAGCCAATGGGAGGTGCCAAACTGAGGGGCTTGTGCTAAACCCTTCCTCTCTCTCTGAAATAGGTACCAAAATCCAAGCTGCAGAGAGGCACCTTCTTCTGCTTGGGATTCTTATCTGAAAACCGTGTCTTGGCATTGGGCACCTATCTAGTTTCAGCATGAAGCCAGGAGCAAAGGAGGAAACCACCTCCCTTATAACTTTTAGCCCAGTGGTTAGGGTAGTCACCTGGGATGTGGGAGACCTCCAGTTCAAGTCCACCCTTAAGCCAAAGAGGAGAAGGGATATGAACAGGGATCTGCCACCTCTCAGGTGAGTGCCCTAATCACCAGGTTATGGGATATTGTGACATGGGGTTCCCCCAGTTTCTCCTATTGAAGCTGTTCCATGGTGGGTAAATAGTTAAGAAAAGTCATTGGAGCCAGGGGACTGGACCCTGGATCTCCCACCTCCCAAGTGACTGATCTAACCACCAAGTTATATAGTCATTCTTATGCTTGCTCACACTCGCTGCTCTCTGGCATAATGATTCTTTCACTGTTTATTCACAATGCAACCCCTTCAGACACATCAAAAGATCCCATATCCCAGTTAGGGCACTCACCTGAGAGGTAACAAATCCCTTCCCCCTCTTATGTAGGTCTCAGCAGTCTCCCACATGAGTACCCTAACCACTGGGCTAAAAGCTGTGAGTGTGCTATTCCTCCATTTTGTGCAAGCCCACATATAAGGACCCAATCCAGTAGGCAAGCTCAGAGCAAACCGACTGGACTGGGCCTCACAGGCAAGTCAGGCAGACAAACCCTTATTTTTCCCCCATTTGTGCAACCGTCTGGGGCTTAGGTGGCCAGATGCCCAGCAGGGGTTGAAACATGCATGCTCAGAGGCAAAAGTTTACCTGAAAAATTGAGGTGCCAAGTGAGTTTACATGCCTACAATGCTGGGCAGCAGTGGTGTGGAGGTTTTTTAGATCTCAGTGAAACCTGATTCTGGGATTTAGGCACATAAAATGGCAGCTAGGCACCTAAGTCCTTTTGCAAATCTAGTCCTACTGCCTTATTGCCTACTCCCAATATTTCTGGTTGGCTGTAATACTGTAATAAACTGGGGTGACAAAAATGTGCAGAAACACGCAAAGTATTTTATACTAATATTTATTTTATTAAACACAATTCAAATACATGCTTTGCAAGCACTGTGAAATTTTAAGGCTATACAGCATATTTGTTAACCTATCTGAATAGTTGTATTTGTACTTTCAGGTATGAAACCAAACCCTGTTCACAGTTAAGCATGCACTTAATTGTACTCATGAGAATAGTCCACAGTTTCAGTAGGACTACTTATACAAGTAAAATTATGCATATGTTTAGGTTCCAAGTCTGAAAGCATTACATGATTTTGCTAAACTTATTATCTCCTAAAAGGCTGAGATTTTTATACAGAGATTTTTTCTTCCCTTGCAAACAAAATAAAATCAAAATGCACCAATTCCATAGCTTTTTGTTTTGTTTTTAAAAAGAACTTGACTAGCAATTTCTCTTGGATAAGGGTTTATTAATGTCTTCAGAGAAAATAAAGTCTCTATACCCCACTAATTCCATCATGGGGAAGTAACATTGAATTATGTTCACATAATAGGCTTGGCAATCAATACAAGGCCTTCACGTTTATTTATAGGTCAAATACCAAACAACAGAGGAAAAATAAAGCAGGCTATACTGTATACTTAGGCCTTTCAGATGAAAAACTGCTGAAATCCTTCTACCAGTCCTTCAGCCTGGTAGGGCTTTGTGAGGGGCCACCCAAACTCTCTCTTATCAGGTCAAGTGCAAGAAACTATTATCAACAGGAGTTAATACCTATTGAGTCTATTACCTCTAAATAATTTTAAAAAATCCTTCATTTGTGACTTCCACTAACTTCAACTTATGCAAGACTATTGTTCTCGTCTTTAACATATTTTTATTTAGAATTTTAAATAGTTTTAATTATATTTCATTTGAATTGTGTCACGTGTGTGGGAAAAAATAAAATTAAGTAATATATTTTCCGAAAAACATTTCTTTCATGAGGAAGCCACCACAGTCACTAATTCTGGGAAACCAAAAGGCATGTTTTGATCTCACACTTTCAAGGTATTTGCCAAAGACAGTAAACATTTATGGTCCTGATCCTACAAACACATATGTGCTGAACTTTGAGTATGTGACATAATGTGCTTAAAGTTCAGCATATGCATTAGTGTTTGCAGGTTTGGGGCCTAAGTGAGCTGAGGCAATTAGTCTACCCTCCAAAATACTTTCGGGTTCAAACACTTCTCCATATAATTAAAGAAAATATGATGGGTTAAAGTGTTGTTCTTAGAGATATTTCAAAATAATAAAAGGAAATTATTTATAAAAGGGTGAAACTTTCAGATTACCCAGATGCTTTTTGAAAACTGCATCCTAATTCACTTCAGAACCAGTTTCCCAAACTTGTTTTACACGAGCAAAGAAGCCAGGCAAGTGAGAGAATGTGACAATGAAGGAAATCACTAAAAAGAAAGCCAGGTTGTACTTCAAAGTGACAAGAAGTACCCTGTAGTTTAGCAGACATATTATGATCAAAAGCATTTGCCTTTTTTTTAAAATCATGTGGAACTTCTTAAACTAAGCATCGCTAGACAATCCATGCAAATAAAGACTAAAGCCAAAATAAATCAAACAACAGCAGCATTAGGAAAATACTACGCAGCCATCCTCCCACTATTTATATATCCCTTGCCTCGTGTCTCAGAGTAAAACTACGGTCACCTCCAACTGTCAACACATCAGTGCGGATTTTGCACACAGCAAATAATCTCAAAACCATACAGCAAAAGAGCAAAGCCCAAGTGCGCCTTCATTGTCAACATGAGCAAAATGCGAGCTCGGACGTTTCGGGAAACGTTCATCAACAAACCCCACCCCAGGACGGACCTGATCCACCCCCCCCCTTCCCTGACACTAGTTTATTAATCGAGCTATACCGGCATCTCGCTAACAGCAACGCAACTGAGCCGCCTATTGGCGAGCCTTTGGCCTAGTAACTTTTGGGGAGGGAGAAGCTGCAGAAGAACCAACCACCTGCAACCCCCCCGGCCGAATCCCTCCCACGCCCAGGGGCGCCTCCGCGCCACCTTCCCTCCCGAGGGGTTCACACGCCGCTCCACGCGCGCAGCTGAGCGTGCCCCGCTGGGCCCGTGCCGGCCAGCGCGCTCCTGCCCCGAGCGCAGCGCGGTAACAAAGGGCCGGAGCCCCGGAGGGCTGATGCGCAGCCAGGGTAAAGAGGCGTTACGCTGACAGAGCTCAAAGAGCCGAGAGCCGCCCCCCGGCCGCTGCAGCCCGCTCCGCGCTGCCGGGGTGACTGACAGAGCGAGCGAGCGAGCAGCGGACCCCGCTCCCTGCCTCTCCTCCGCTAGCTTTGTGTCCTCCCCAGCGGGGCCAGGAAAGGCGAGCCAGGGACCCCGACCCGCAGGGCCCGGCCCGCCCCTTACCGTGAGGGGCGGAGAGACGGGTCCGGCGCGCTCCGAGCCCCCCAAAGCCCCCTTTTCCCCGCACGCCGAGAGACTGCGCTGCGAAGCCCCTTCCTGCGCCAGCGCCGCTGGTTTCTCCCGCTGGGTCTCGGGCGCTCCGGCTGGAGGAGGGGAGTGGAGGGGAGGAGACGGGGGCGGACCCCGCAGGTGCCGCCCCTCCTGCTCTGACAGCAGGGGAACCGACTCAGCTGGGGGGCAGGAGAGATGGGGGGTGGTCGGGGCGGGAGCGCGAGAAAGGTGGAGCGGGGGGGGGGAGCGCGGCAGTGGTGGAGCTGGGGTTGGTCAGGGCCTGGGGGGGGAGGTGAGAAGTAGAGCTGGGTTGGTCAGGGCCGGGGGGAGGGGAGGGGAGAGGTAGGGCTGGTGAGAGGGAGAGGTGGGGCCGGGGTTGGTCAGGGCTGGTGGCGGGGGGGGGAAGGTGAGACGTGGAGCTGGGGTTGGTCAGGGCCTGTCGGGGGGGGGGGGGGTGAGAGGTGGGGCCCGGGTTGGTCGGGGCGGGGGGGGGGAGAGTGAGAGTTGGGGCCCGGGTCGGTCAGGGCCGGTCCCTGGGGGAGGAGGTGAGAGGTGCAGCTGGGGTTGGTCAGGGCCGGTCCGGGGGTGGGGGGGGAAGGTGAGAGGTGGAGCTGGGGTTGGTCAGGGCCCCTCTGGGGAGGTGAGAGGTGGAGCTGGGGTTGGTCAGGGCCTGTTGGCGGCGGCGGGGGGGGGGCAAGGTGAGAGGTGGAACTGGGGTAGGATGACCAGGTGTCTGGTTTCTGACCAGAACACCCAATCAAAAAGGAATCCTGGCGGGTCCGATCAGCACAGTGACCAGGCTGTTGAATGTCCGGTTTGCAGCACCACAGCAAGACTGGCAGGCTCCCTGTTAGCGCCGCAGCTCCTAGGTCACGAAGCAGCGGGCATGTCTGGCTCCTAGCCTTAGGAGCTGCCAGGGTGGGGTGGTCCACATGCTGCCCTGCCCACACACAAAGGACACAGCTGCGTAGGGCACCAGGAAATTTGGGGCACCAAATTTCCTGGTGCCCTGCACAGCTGCATGTTGCTCCTGCCCCTGCTCTGTCCGTGCCCCGCCTCTTCCTGCCCCTGCTCCAATTCAGCCCTGTCCCCACTCACCTGAGGAGTGCGGGCAGGGCTGGGCCTGCGCTCACTGGCAGCGGGAAGTGCAGTGGCCTGGCCCCAGCCATGCCGCTGGTGAGTGCTCGGGGGAGGTTCCCCGCCACACACATCCCACGGGGTGGGGGCTGCGTAGGGCCCCAGAATAGCTAGGGACAGGACTGCCTGCAGACATAGCTCCCATTGGCTGGGTCAGGGTAGGGGAGGAACTAGCGCCATTTGCGAGCGCTCAGCAGGCAGCTGTTCAGGGATCGCATGGCGCACGCTTCTTCTGTTGCTGCCTGGCCCTCTTCTCCTGGTGTGGCTGGGCTCAAGCTGCAGCGCGTGCCCTGCTGTGAACCACGCGATCTGTCGCCCCATTGCCAGCACCCAGGAGTTGGAGGTATGTGTATCCCCGTCTCTGAATGCTGGGAATGGGGGCTGGACCCCCATCCCCTTCACTGCATACGTCCCCACCCCCCACACTCCCATCCCCCTCATTGCATCCCTCCCCATCGCAACCCCCCCACACTCCTATCCCCTTGTCATTGCATCCCTCCCCTGTCCCATCCCATCCTGACCCCCACATCTACCCATCCCAGCCCTGTACCCCTTAGAGTGCTCTCCCACCCATTCTCTCCACCTCCCAGAGCCACCATCCCCATGACCATCACCCCCAACACTCCTGCATTCCCATCCACCCCACATACCCCCCGATACCACCTCCTCTCTCCTTCACTGCCCCCTCTCACCCCCATCCTGCTCTTGTCCTTCGCCTTTTCCCATCCCCATCCTCTCTCCTCCACCCCCACCTTTTCCCCTCCAGCCCACCCTCCTCCCTTTCCTGCTGGGTGATTTAGGCAGCCCCTAGAAAAGTGTAGGAAAAACTGTCTCTGTGTGGGCAACTGTGCGCATGCATGCATTCATTGTATGTGTGTAAGAAACCGTGTGTCTTTGTGTAGGAAGATACATGTATTGCCACATGTGTGTGTACCTGTGTGAATAAAATTAGCAGCCAAACTTTGACTTTTATTCCTTTTGCTGGCTTGCACACACAAAAATTGATGACATAAAATGTGTGTGTATTCATTTCATAACAAGTTTTTAAAAGAGAAAGGAATTCTAAAAGAAATGTATTATTTCTTAAAAGGTGACTGTTGTTGGCTAGTAATTGCAGAAGAGCCAATGTATCATACGTTTCTCCCCACCTTTGTCTAGCTACGTACAGGGTTGGGGGTGGGGGAAGAAAGTTGGAGCTTGGGGTGGGGGTGGTGGTGACAGGTGGAACTGGGTTTAGTCAGGGACTGTCTGGGGAGGCAGGTGAAAGGTGGAGCTGGGGTTGGTCAGGGCTGAGAAGAAAGGTGGAGCTTGGGTTGGTCAGGGCCTGTCATGGGGCAGGGGGTGAGAGGTGCAGCTGGGGTTGGTCAGGGCCTGTCGGGTGGGAGGGGGAAAGGTGAGAGGTGAAGCGGGGGGTGGTCAAGGCAGCTGAAGAAATTCAGACATCTACACACAGATTGCAAAGCGGATGCTAAGCCTGGGGCACAGCGGTGCTGGATGAAAGAAAAGGAACATTGGCAGGCATATCAGAAGGCAAGGGAAGACGACAAAGCTGAGGCCACCCCACAGACCTGCCACTTCTATAATTAATAGCATGCCACACTTGGTGGGGATAATGCCAGCCCCCCAAATGTAACTGTGGACACTTTGCATGAGCCAGGTACAGGGAGCCCTGCAGTACGCAGTGGGGCTAGGAGGACAGGACACCAAAGAAGATGCAAACCATGCCTGCCAGGTGAGCACAGCAGATGAAAGGGATGGGATCTCAGTAAGTGTATGGATGCGTTATTCCTTATAACCCTGTTTCCCTTTTCAGTGGCCAAAACCTACTCCCTTCCTTCCGCCTCCTTTCTTTTATTTTTAAAAATGGTGCCCATCCATGCATCTAGCAAGCAAAGGCATAAACCTTTGATTCCCCAATTTATTTGTAAAATGTTTGAAAATAAATTAAAAAACAGTCCACATCTGATCATGGTTGTGTTTTTCTAATCAGCAGCCTTTGGCAAAGTGACCTTGAAAGGTGCCCCTTCCACACCAGTTGAAAGTCTGACCGACATCAGGCAAAAAAAGAAGTAAACTAGGAAGGATATCCTCTGTGAGATCCTCCAGTCTTTTACAGCTGTGAACAGAGACTGGAGGGGCTGAATGTACAAGACCAGGGAGGACTAAGAACTGCTGGAAGAGAGTCAAATAGACTGAGAGGTGCAGCAGGAAGTGCACTATGATATTATGGCTTTGATCAGGTAACAAACACAAATGTTACAGAATATTACTAAGTTACATGTCCAAAGATCCCAAACACAGTAGCCCGTGAAATCCATGAAAGTGTTCCCTGCACTCCCTGTAATAGAATGCAGCATGGCATCAACCCTTACCCCCTACCACTCCACACCAAAGGAAAACTAGGAGAACCATGACTACACTACACTCCACAGGATCATTTGCAAAACAGCCACAGGATCATTTGCAAAACACACCACACTACCTATGTGTTTTTAATATGTAAACATGTAAGCCAGAGGTCTGAATGAGCTCTCTCCTGCCATCTATTGATGAACTGGAGGAAAAGACCTCACGAACAGACCTTATTTGCATAGACCCACCTGCTCTGCCAAGATGATCGCTTGACATACCTGCTTTTCCAAAGTGATGGATTTTGGCTGTTTTAGGTTAAAATTCACACAAGTCATAAAAGCAGCTGTAATTAAATGTTGTTACCTCTATTGTATGACTAAAAGACAGCAGAACTGTATTTAATATGCCCCAATTGAGGGGGTTACCATAACTAACTTCACTTGCTAAGCATAGGGTAATAAGCCACATCCAACTGCAAGACAAATATCCCTACCTGGTGTTCGAGGGTTCTAGCTCCCATTTGATGAGTCTTTTTTAGTGTTTTAAGGTAGAGCTCATTAGAATCAATTCAGAAACTTCTTTCTTAATAACTACGAGAGCTGATATGCTGATTTAGGAACTGGGCCTTAGGCCTGGTATGAGGACAGTGTTGTGGTGAAAGAAATGCAGAAGAGGTAGTAGTAGTGAGGTTCTCTACTACCCAGTGAACTCACTAAGGTCTGAAACAACTAAGAACTGGACTAGGTGGTGGAACATCAGAATGCAGTATTACAGCTAAAGGCGGCATGGTGAAAGATGTAGCAGTAGCATCGAAGGCACCCTTTACTCAGCAAATCCTAAAGTTGTGATTACTGATAGCTGGGCTAGGTGGTTATGGTGCTGTAGGACAGGACCAAGGACATTGCAGAGGAATAAGAAGTGTCAAAGACAGTGGCAGCAAAGCAACAGCAGTGGAGGCAGCTGGAGGTCAACCCATCTGAATGCACCCCTGGACTCAGGGATTTTGCTCACCTTGGACAACCACCATGATTGGGGTACAGCAGAGGGAAAGGGGGAGTGGTGCATTAAAGAGATATTTGTCCATTGTTATATGCAGTGTTGCTGTAGCTGTGTCGGTCCCAGGATATTTGGGAGACAAGGTGAGTGAGGTAATATCTTTTATTTGGGCCAATAAAAGATCTCACCCACCTTGTCTATTTGTCCATTGGACTTTCACCCCGCAAGGTAGGACACTGAGGCAAAGGACTACTGCCAAAGGTAATGTGGGATGTGTATTTACTTATTGTTTGCATACTTAATCATTGTTGCTGTGTTCCCTCTCCCATTAAAAAGTCTTTTTTGTTGTTGTTGTTGTACACAGACTCAGTGCTTGCAGGTGGGGAAGTATTGCCAGTGAGAGGTGCCAAGTGCTTTTCCCAGATATCTGAGTGGGAGTTGAAGCCTGTTTTGTAAGAGGAATCCCTAGACATTGACCGCAGCCCTTGTTGCTGCTGACACCATCTGGCAGAAGGGTTATACAGTTTTTTTTTATCTTGGTTTTTATAAGTACCCTATTATAGTGCTGCTGAAATATTTTTAACTTTGTGTAGTTGAACTTTAACTTTGTCTCCTGTTTATTTGCACACAATAAAATTACATTTTGTGAAATAAGGTATATTAATTAGTTAACACCAAGCATAAATGCCACATTACAAAAAGTAGGGGTTTTAATGAATCACAAATTGAGTCAACACTGTGATTCAGTTGTGAAAAGGGCTAATATCATTTTTGGGTGTATTAATAGGAGTGTCGTATGTAAGATGAAGGAGATAATCGTCCCACTCTACTTGGCTCTGGTGGAGCCTCAGCTGGAGTACAGTGTCCAATTCTGGGTGCCACAGTTTAGATGTGGACAAATTGGAGAGTCCAGAGGAGATCAAACAAAAATGAAAAAGGGTTTAGAAAACTTGACTATGAGGAAAGGTTAAAAAAACTAGGCATGTTTAGACTTGAGAAAAGAGAACTGATGAGGGACCTGCCAACCATCTTCAAATATGTTAAGGGCTGTTACAAAGAGGGTAGTGGTGATCAATTGTTCTCCATGTCCACTGAAGATAGGACAAGAAGTAATCTGCTTCATCTGCAGCAAGGGTAGTTAGTACTCAGTTTAGTAAGCCCTACGTTTCTTTGCTATGGATGAAAACAAGTGTTTGTCCTAATCAAAGTTACTCCACATACTCTTAGGGTACAAGATGAATTTTCTGGAAAGTTACAAGTAAATATCTTCATTAGCTCTGCACAAATTGTTAGGACCCTCATGCCATTGAGCACTTTATGCCCATGGCGTTATTGGTATTCTGTAAAGTATAATTAATTGGTATCAGTGTTGGTCTCTGGAGATAATGTCGTAACGTGAAATCAGATAGAAAGACATTTAGATAATTAAAATATTACAACAAATTACATTGCTTAACAATGCATAGAAATCAAAAAGTGATCAAGGTGTAGGCATAGAGTATGTGCTATTCAAAGCTGGGTTATTCTAATCTAAAATACTTGCAATATGTTTAACTCGGTTACTGTGTGTGTATACTGAAGCACAATTTTTCCTCTATCAACAATGCAAATTGTTTAATATCACTGAACAGTATTTACTATACTAGTTAGAATGTTCCGATGTTACTCAGAATTACTTTTTTTTTTTTTGGAGTTGTTCTTGTTTTGCTATTTTGGAAAGAAGATTCGGTTTTCGTTCACCATAAGTTTTTTCCTCCACATAACTACTTCCTATTTCATCCTGCCCCCAAATTGATGGACACTTCCTATAACTACACTGTCCAGGGTTTAGAATGGAGAGGAGAGAAATGTCACATCTGAAGTATTGTAGCTTCATGACTGGATATTTTTTGCTCCCTCTTTAAATTTCTCCTCACTTTCTCTGTTTCATTCATACCAGCCTAGGATTTGTAAATCAACAGGAACCAGATCCCTTCCAAGCACTACTTTCCACAAAAATTGGCCAACAGGAGGCAAGCAGGATAAAAATAAAAAGCACTCCCCTTCCTCTGTGGAGCTGTGTGTGTGAACTGCACATTTCCCAATCTTGCTGGCCTCTGAACTGAAATACTTTGATCAGGAGTTCAGCTCAGAACCCTCTCTTGGCTAGAGCTTACATTTATATCTCAACTAGAGATGATGCAAACATTCACTGATAACTGGATTCATCTGTACTCAGAGGGGGTAGGTTAGGTGTTGCAGTCCTATTAAAATATTAGTCTCTGCTATGCTTTGCTTGCTGCATATGAACTAAAACTCTAGATTTCCATACTAAAAAATCTAGGCATGCTAATGTTTCACTTTGGTTCTCCTTTCGAACTAATCTACCAAAATCTGAATATTTAATGCAGGTAAAGGTTAATATTAATATTCCATGGGCCTGATCTTGCATCTGTTTGAAGTCAGTGTCAAAGTTCTCAGTTACCTCATTTGGTACATGATCAAGCTCCATAGGGATCAATACTTCTTTGTATGATGCATCTAAACAAATGTTGTGGATCTGCATGAATCTTAGCACTCTGTATTTACTATTTGTTGTATATACTCTTAATATTAATAGTACTGCAGTATCTTTGAGAGGCACCTCTATGTCAAAATGCATAAGGGATGTTCCTTGCCCCAAAGAGCCTATATTCTATGTAGACAAACCAGATAAAGGAGAGGGGGGGAAAGTACTGTAGTAGAATTAATCAGATTTCATAGATGGGGAACTGAGGCACATACAGATTATGTGATTTGCCCACGGTCATGCTAGATGTCTATGACAGAACTAGGAAAACAATGTAGATCTCCTAAGTCCCAATCCAATGCCTTAACTACAAGGTCATTCTTTCTCAGCTTTTCTGTGCTTACTGCATTATTGAAAATCCTCTAAAAATAAACACTTTTTTTAAAAGCATCAAGGTTTCTGGCATTAGTATTCAACACTGCTGCCACAGAGAGAAGAAATAGACACGAGATAAGACACATGAAGATGAGAGAATGTTAACATACTTCCTTTATCTCTCCTTCCACTGAATCACTCTCGCAATAGAGCCTAAATTGAGCAACTAGCCTGTAAGATGTTTTGCTGCTGGTTTTGCAGTGGCACAGAGTCAGTTAAGCTATCTGTTTTAGACACACAGAATGTGTGTTCTATATTTGCTGCTAGCCAGCCAGTAGATAGATTTTGTAGAATGGACAAAGTTAATGGGACAACTATTTCAAAGAAAGAAAAATGTCACATCATTTTCCATAACTATGAGAGAGCCAGTCCCTACTCTCCCAATGGACTATTGCCCCTAACTATTTCCCAGTCCTTCTAACTCTAGAGATTACTTTCAGATTCTTCCATTTTTTACAGCTAGCTAATCAATAGTTTGGACTGTAATGACAGCTCTTTTTTCTCAAGTTGGCAACTGGCATCTCTGTCTTGCAAAAGAGAGATTTTTGATAGTGAATATGCTGGTGAATATACCAGTAGCAGCAGAAAAGATGTTAGCATGCCTACCTCAAGGTTGGTGGTTGAACCAGAAGAACCTGTAGAACGTGTGAGATTGGGTTCACAGGAGAGTTGATGATCAAATCTCTTTTCTGGACTTTTTCCTTTTCTCCATTATGTTTGATATTTTTGAAGGACTATTTTTAGGACTATTTTATAGACTATTAGGTAGAGCTCTGAAGTATTGGCTCTGAAAATGAAAACACTTAATTTGCCCCTTTTTTATATGTAGAGCTACTGTGAATAAAAGGAGCAGTTTGTGCAAAAGAATGTTGTGTTAGTTAAAACTTGTCAAAGTTGAGCATGAAGTTGACACTTTTTGTGTAAATTTTGCATAAGATTTTCACAGTGCATTTTTGAGATTTCTACCTAACCAATCTAGTGCTCCTGTCATTACAGGGTCTAATCTAGATGTGACTTTTGAGTATGGTTGATTGAAACTGGTCACATGGTTTAATTCATATAGTTCTGGTTCTCTGATTGTCAGAGCCTATCTCTGGAGAATTAGCAGAAGCCATTTTGACTTCTCTTAGAGAGAAGATGTAATGCTCCACTCTGTAATACTCAGCAAGATGTTGTTTGTACATTTTGTTAATTAAAATTAAAATGATAAAAGTTGGGAACTGATTTTCAGTTTACCGGAGAAACTTGTTGTTCAAGTTTAAATAATTCATAAATCTCATGTGTTTTGATTATCTATTAAAATATGACAAAGGTAACCTAACAGTAGTTTTCTGCATGTGCCATGCTGCTTCATCCTAGCTGTGAGGGATTTCCACAAATCAGCAAAAACATGGACAGGACAATCACTATCATGAAGTCCTGTAAGATCTTAGCCACTTTAGCTACTTCTCAGGCTCTGGTACTTGGCATAGTATTTTCTTAAGAAGATCCAGATGCAAGGTGGCATTCCTAGCCACCAGAAGAAGCAGGAACTGGTGATACAGAGGAATTCTGCACTATATGTGTCAGAAGTACTTTATGAATAGCACGTTGTGAAACAAGAGTTTGTAATACTCTCTATCCAGGTTCAGGAGAACACCAGTTTTCACCTGGTATCTGCAAAGTTGTTTCTTATGCAGAGTATGTGTGCTATCTTATAGGCATTTGATGATAGCATAAACCTGGTGAGTGGTGATTATGCTGGTATCAGCAAAGTTATACTACCCTTCTTCCTAGTGGAGAAAAAGATTTTCTCTGTGATTCAGCAATATGAGTAGGCAGATGACAAAACAGTGCTATCGCTATTGAAGGAAATGTAGTACATGCTACAGAATAATTGAGAAAACAGCAACATGCAGAAAGTACTATATCATTTCTGTCTACCTTGATCTACAATTTTAAAACACCATGACAAATTGTGGAGGGCAGACAGGAAATATGATGTCTGAGAAGATGAGTGAGATGGATAAACATGCAGGTGTGAGAGGGAAGATGATTGTTGAAAGAAAAGGGGGCAAAAATGTGCCGCTGACAGAGGGGAAAGAGAGAAGAGAAGGGCAGGGCAAGTGTTAAGAGAGGTGGCCAAAGTATAGTAGAAAATATACATGGAAAGATAGAGTGGAAATTGAATACAGAAGATTAATAGATTTTTAAAACCACAAGGGAGAAACTTTTAGAAGATATGCATGGATTACAAAAATAATCCAGTTAATCACTTTCAATTTAATTAATGAAATGAGGTGTCATTTTATGTGCTTTGAAAAAGTGCTCAAACATGTTTTGGACATTTCCCCTCCATGTTGTGTCTGGCAAGGATTGGTTACAAACTTTTGGAAAACTATTTCAAACCTAATTATGAGCCTCAGTATAGACACGGCCTGGCACAGAATACAGACTTGTGAGGTAGGAAGGAAAGCGTTTAGTTTTTTATGTGAAAGCACTCACCATGATGAATCTGCAGTAAGAGCCCTTCTGAGATTAGTTTAGGTTTCAGCCACCCTCAAGATCAAAGGTTGGCAAACTTTTTGAGCTGAGGGCCACATCTGGGTGGGGAAATCATATGCACGGCCGGGGCAGGGGGTTGGTGTGCGGGAGGGAGTGCGGGGTTGCGGTGTGCAGGAATGGGCTCAGGGCAAGGGATTGGGGCAGAGGAGGGGTGTGGGGTGTATGGGGTCTCAGGGAAGGGGGTTAGGGTGCAGGAGGGGTGCGGAGTGTAGGAGTGGGCTCAGGGCAGGGGTGCAGGAGGGGTGCGGAGTGCAGGAGGGGGCTCAGGGCAGGGAGTTGGGGTGCAGGAGGGGTGTGAGGTGCAGGCAGGGGGCTTAGGAAAGGGAGTTGGGGGCATGGTGCAGGAGGGGTTTGGGCTCCAGCCCAGTGCTGCTTACCTAAAGCAGCTCTGGAGTGGCAGTGGCATGCACCGGGGCCAGGGCAGGCTCCCTGCCTGCCCGCCCGCCTGCCTGCCCACCCTGGCCCCACGTGGCGCCACTCCGGGAAGCGGCCGGAACCATGTATCTGCATGGCCTCTGGGGGCAGGAGGAGGCACAGGGCTCTGCAGACTGCCCTTGCCATGCCTCCAGGTACCTCCCCGGAAACTCCCATTAGCTGTGGTTCCCTGTTCCTGGCCAATGGGAGCTGCGGGGGGCAGTGCCTGGAGGCAAGGGCAACACATGGAGCCCTCTGTGCCTTCCCTGGGCCCCAGGGATGTGGTTCCAGCCACTTCTGAGAGCTGCGGGGGGCCTGCAACACCACGGGGGGCAATAGTTTGCACACCCTGGCTCAAGATCCTTCTGCCTTCCACCAGCTGAAGAAGAAAAGAGAGATTATTTACACTGTAAGCTCCTTGGGACAGGGCCTGATTTACACCTTATGCGCCCCTAGGCACAGCATCTGCAGCACTCCCCCTGCCTACAGCTGACCTTCGTATTGCACACAGTTTTAGAGAGGTAAAGCACCCAGAACACCGGTGCCCATAGGCATGTCCTTACTGTGCCTAAATGGAAATCCAGCCCTGGATAGGGACTGTCTTTTTCTAGTGTCTGTACAGCATCACGCACAATGGAGTGCTGGTCTATGACTAGAGATTCTGGTTGCTACAGTAATACAGATTTATAATAAATTAATAACACAGCATGGCATTTCTTCACGTGGCTCAATTAACTAGGCACCAGATAACCTTGATAACCACCAGGATCTGTTTGTTGTCTATATACTGTCAGTATAGCTAGTCAAACTATTATGCAAAGTGAAACATAAGTGAACTAATAATATTATGAACAAACTCAGCTCATCAAAAAGTGATTATGTGTATTACAAAAATAAAAAGCAAGTACCATGAAATGTACATGGCAAACTAAAACTTCATAATTTTATTGCTGTAAACCTCATCCTCCCTTCCTCCACATAGTACCAATGAGTCACTGTCTTATGTCTAGATTTAATATACAAGGTTTTAGGGGCAAGGAGTGTGGCTTTGCTTTTTCTGTAAAGCACCTTCTATATTTTGGTGGTGTAGTGGGGCAGTTGCCCCACTCCTGCAGAACAGGGGATAAAAGCATCACTGGAGTGAGAAGGGCTGCAGCTGTGAAAGGCTAGGCTGATTGGAGAAGTCAGGCCACAGCTGGCCCTATAAGAGGGCTGTGGGCTAGAAGCAGAGAAGTCTCTAACAGTTGAGGGAGAAGAGGGTACCTGGAGGGGAGCAAGGTTGGGGAAAGGCCAGAGGAGCTGGGGTACTCCAGCCTGGCAACTCCCTAGGCTGAGGCTTGGCTAAAGGCCTATGCAGGTACTGGGGCTGGGAGGTGCAGTCCAGAGATAGGCAGAGGCACCAGGTCCAAACCCCACTTCCCAGTGATGAGTGGTTTAGACTGCAGTCTGCCCCAGTGAGCAGGGGCTAGATGATGACTGGCAGTAGCCACTGAGGCAAGATGGCGATAGAGGGTTGGGAGTTCCCCTGGGAGGGGAGACCCAGAGTATGGGGATACTTCACCCCAAGGTAAAAGGGCACTGAGGTCCGGGAGGGACATAGGGGGCCAGTGGCAGGCGAGACACTGGCCTGCAGAGGGCACACTTTATGCTGGAGAGCTAATTCCCAGGATGACCAGCAGGAGGTGCCACACCAGTGAGTTGTTGCATCGCTACAGGTGGTAGGTAACAATAAATGCTAGATTGAGTTCAGAAAATTGAGCAGGAGAAACCATTGGAACTGAATTTTGAATCCAGAGGGCCTCATTCTTCTCTTATCTGTTATAATTGCTTTTGCACTACCATCTTTTCTCCTCACAAGCTCACATGTAGATTTCAACTCTTGTCTGCAAGGGAGGCATAGAGCAGAGGCTAGGCAGATACACCACACACATCATCTCACCGCACCCCCAGCAGAATTTCCAAGGAAAAATGATAAAAATGGCCTAAGGCTGTATTATAAGATCAAGCAGCTTGACTGGCTTGTTTTAAAAAATGCTTCAGGCTAACAGAATTAAATGTATATGAATTATTAACACTCACAAAAAGAAGGCAGAGGATAGAATTCAAACAAAAGAAATATGGGAACTATGTTTTTGTTACTTGTTCCAAGATAATATTCTTTTATAGTCCTCTCTTTTATGAGTTTCTTTCTGGGATAAATCTTTCTTTATACACTGTGGAACAGCTTCAACTATAGAGGCTGAGGAAGCCCCACATCAGGATATCCTGTACCATATTGCTTAGAGACTCTCATGACCCCTCCTCAAATCTCTTTTCCCCTCCTCAGGCAAAGGCAGGAATTGATCCTGGGTCTCCTATGTCTCAGGTGAGTACACCAACTACCGGGCTAAAAGTTACAAGATCAACAGTGGTAGTGGCTCCACCACTGGCTAGATTTTGATTTGGACTTGATCATGTAGGTAGCCTCTGAGCACCCTTACTGGATTAGGACTCGCATGCGAGACAGGTGGTGAATGACGGTCTTCCCCCAGTTCATGGATCTCATTGGGGCATAGGCAGGAAATAGGTGCCCAGATGCCTTGAGTGAGGCAGCAGTGCACATGCCCAAAGCCAGAAACTTAGGCGCTAAAGGAAATCTTAGCGCAATAATTTTGAGTTGAGTGAGTTTAGGTGCCTCCAGTACTAGGCAGCAGCTGAGTGGGAGTTTTGTGGATGACAGTGAGCCTAAAATGGGGACTTAGGTGCCTAAATATTTTTTTGATCTGGGCCACAGTCCCTACCTCATGACGTGTAATCTAAATCTGCTGGATTGTTTTCTATGCCTGCTTTTGATCTCACCCTTCTGCTGTGGCCCCCTTCACACTAGATTAGCAGCCCTAAAGTACCCACAACTGGCTTAAATCCCTACTGTGCTCTGGGGATTATCTTTGGGATGGGAGCTTCTTTGGGCACCGTGAGACTGATGGAATGGGTATGAGCAGGTATGTCCTTTAGCTCTTCTGGGGTGGCCGAGCATCCATAGGGAAGTGTTCAGAGCTGCCATAAATTAGAGTAACTCAAGCAGTGCTTTAATGTACGGAATCTGTCACAACTCCAGCTGGGCTCAGAATTCAGAAGGCATAAAGATGGCTTAAAGTAACCTTTCCCCACTCCACTTTACTGTGCTGCTTGAGCCATTATCACTAAATCATATGACTGTATCAGCAAGTACCTAATCTAAAGAAGCCCCATTTTATGGTCTAAGAATGAAATAACAATTTATAATTGACCTTTTTGTGACACCTGTGATCATTTACCACAGAGATATAAAATAATGCCCTTTGCTGATGCCTATTTGCCAGACATAATAAAACTACTCACTTATGTTGCAAGGAGGCCTATCATGTGGCTTATGTTTTCCATAGACTGGAAAACAGCAAGAGGTAATTTAAATAAGTGTCTAATATTAAAAGTTCCTAGTTCCTCAGCCAGGAGGCTAAGGAAGATTTAATATAAGAGAAGAAAGCTCCAAAGAAAACAAAATTAAACAAATGAGTTTTTGAAAGTCTTCAACTATTATCACTGTCAGATAAAACCAGTGAATCTTCATATGTAAATATATCAATACTGGCAGTTTTTTGTTGGGATGTTTATCTTGAGCCTAACAGGTTGTGGAAGTGGAGAAAGGGATAAAGGGAATTTGAGTGCAGACATCTTAGTTTCCTTAGGAATAGAACAAGTCAGGCTAACTCTAATAACGCGAGACTTTAAGGCAGGGTCATGTTATATTTGAAACTCCTCTATTGTGCATTTTAAAACGGAAAAATAGAGATCCCAAATTACCTCGGTAGTATTTCAGCACTCATGGTCATAGTTCAAAGGTTACAAATAGACCATTTTTTACCATCTTAAAAATGGCTTTGTTTTCTCACTCTTTATAACTAGAAACACACTGTTTTGTTCCTGTATGTTGAACTGATAGCATTGGTTTGGGTTTGTTTTTCACTAAAAGCATTTTTAAATTAATAAAACATATGGTCAAACTTTCAAAATGTGGCTTTCAATTTTGTATGTGTATTTGCATCTCCAGTTATTTTATGCACACAAATAAATATTAGTACATGTAAATGAGGTAGCTGGGGTCTAATTCCTCCATATGCCTTAAAATCCCTTAGTAAAAAATTTTTATACACAAATGTGGCAATTGTAAATATTTGTCATAATTCTTCCTCTCCATTTCTCCTATTTCTCTCTCTCTCTCTCTCCATCTAGCTTTGTTGAATGGGTATTTTAGATTAATGCCTTATAAAAATCTTGTTTTGAGTGATTCTAGTAGGTGTTAAATGCACCATGATAATTCCCTGGCTTGCATTTAGGGTTGCCAACTTTCTAATCACACACAACTGAACACCCCTGCCCCACCCCTTCTCCAAGGCCCCACCCCTGGTTGCTCCATCCCCCTCCCTCCATTGTTCACTCTCCCCCACCCTCGCTCACTTTCACTGGGCTAGGGCAGGGGGGTGAGTGCTCCAGCTGGGGATGTGGGTTCTGGGGTGGGGCTGGGTATGAGGTATTGGAGAGGGTTCCAGGCTGGTGCAGGGGGGTTGAGAACATAAGAATGTCCATACTGGGTTAGACCAAAGGTCCATCCAGCCCAGTATCCTGTCTACCAATAGTGGCCAATGCCAGGTGCCCCAGAGGGAGTGAACCTAACAGGTAATGAATGATCAAGTGATCTCTCTCCTGCCATCCATCTTCACCCTCTGACAAACCGAGTCTAGGGACACCATTCCTTACCCATCCTGGCTAATAGCCATTAATGGACTTAACCTCCATGAATTTATTTAGGGAATTTATCTGAGGACTCCAGCTGGGGGTGCAGGCTCTGAGGTGGAGCCGGGGCTGAGGGGTTTGGGCTGCAGATGTTGGTGATTTTATATACAAGTGATTCTAAATGTTTAGTATAAGGTTTTTATATGGTTTCCCCTCATCAATTTGGACTTTGGCATTTTTCAAAATGGAGTCAAATCTCCATTTTGTCCCCAAAGGCGGGAAAATTCAGGCGCCAAAGCTGTGGCGCGAGAGTTGGTTCAAACCAGTTGGGACTGGCTTCTAACTGCCAGCCCCTCAGAACTTTCCCGCCACTCCTTCTTTGTAAGGAACTGTGCCACGTCGTCATGGGGCTGTCCGTCCAGGAGACAGCCGTGTGCGGTCGGGCTTTTGTGCGGGTCTCCGGATCAAGAGCTGTGAACGATCCTGTGACACCATCAATTTACCTGCCATCCAGGATCCTGTGGTCCCCCATCCAGCAGCTTTGGTCCACCCGCTTGTCACCATCCAGCAGCCGAGGTCCAGTGTTCCTCCCCAAAGGCCAGCGTTTGACCGAAGGGTAGAAGGTCCTGGACCCACCACTCACTCCCATCTGACCTGCCCATAGATGACCTCAGATTAGCAGTAGGCTATACAGGGGATTTGATTTGATTTGTTGCTGGGGGGGGGGGTCTATTGGGCCTGAGCCTCAAGCTCCTTTGTTGCAGTCCACTGTTTGCTGGGTTTTTATGTTTGCTTGTGGTTGTCCCCTTGCCCCTTTCATATAACCAACCCTTAATACGTTTACCTGTTTCAAACATAATTTTTGTGTCTCCTCTTCTTTCTTACACCACACTTTGGGAGGGAGGGTGGGACACAGGAGCTGCTTCCTCAGGTGATAGACCCTGATAGCAAGTCCAAGAACCTGTACCTGTAAAAGGGAAAGAAAGGCATATTGGGGTTCTTTTAGTTTTGATTTTTCCCTGGTTACACAGGAGGGGGCTCTGGGCTGGGGCAGGGAGTTGAGGTGCGGGGGAGGTGAGGACTCTGGCTGGGGGTGTGGGCTCTGGGATGGGGCCAGGGATGAGAGGTTTGGGGTGAAGGAGGGGGCTCCAGGTTGGGGTGTGGGAGGGGGTGCAGGATCCTGGCGGCATTTACCACGGCTCCCAGGAAGCGGCAGGCAGGTCCCTGCAGCCCCTAGGCGCATGGGTGACCAGGGAGGCTCTGTGCACTGCCCCCCGCAGCTCCCATTGTTGTCCCACAGTTCCTGGCCAATGGGAGCTGCAGTGCCAGCACTAGGGGGCAGGGGTGGCACATGAAGCTGCCCTGGCCACCCATGCTCCTAAGGGCCACAAAGGAGCCTGCCTTAACCCCGGGCCCACACTACACTGCCAACCAGACTTTTAACAGCCCAGTCGGCAGTGCTGGCCGGAGCAGCCAGGGTCCCTTTTCGACCAGGTGTTCCGGTCAAAAACCAGATGCCTGGCAACCCTAATTGCATTAAATCAGGCAAAGTTCAAGCAGACTGTGCTCTACCGTGTGTATTGGAGTACTAATCTTTTAACAATGCTTCCTATGTTACTCCTGGATCTCTGTTGGACCACTATAACTTGTGCCAAATTGTATGGCTCTGTAACATGTATGTTAACTAGAATAAGAATGCTAAATGTCCTTTCAGTAGTGACCTGAGCTAGGATTTGAGCTCAGGCCTATCCAGGGGGAAGACTAAGGCACTAATCCACTATATTACCTATCAGAAGCTGTGGTAGTGGATAGCTAATCCTCAGACATGTCTGACTGTTTGATCCTGATGGCTGCAACATGAGGTTTCAGATAACATTTTATTTATATGATGTTTCTTGTGCCAGTTGCTCAGTACCTCCTCCCAGCTGAAAATACAGGACTATTATTATTGTCTGGAGGGAAGAAAACCTTCTATTTGTACTGCTGGCTAGAAATATTTCTGAGAGCAGCTGCAGTTGTGTCCAAGATGGAAAAAGAAGGGGGGAAAATATCAGTAATATAAAAGCTGCAATACTGTGGATTTTTTTATTTAACAAAAAATATTAATTCACCGGCAAACTAATCTTAAATCTGTTCCTTTTTTTAAAATTATTTTTCAATTATGCTAAAACCAAGATCTGAGCAGCTGGAGAGAAAGGATGTCCAGGCTAAGCAAAACAATCTCCCTGGGTTTTCTAGTTTTACACCTTTTTTTTTTGTTCAATTGAAATTACACAAACCAGCAAAATCTCTGGCTGCATTCCCTTTGTACCATTTAACAATCTGTAAAGTCCTTCTGCTAGGTTCGCTCCCTCTCAGGTACATGGTATTGGCCACTGTCAGCAGGATACTGGGCTGGATGGACCTTTGGTCTGACCCAGTATGGCCATTCTTATTTTCTTAAATTTCTCCCTACTTAATCTATGGGCATAATGTTTTTCTTCCTTAGCTGTTTGTTCTATTGTGTGTTTTCTTTCCAGTGTAGAAAACAAGAGAGTCAGTTACAGAAAAAACAAAATATAAGTAATTATTACTCATTCCTAAATAAACAGCAGTCAGTCCTAAAACTTGGATCAATGAGTTAATCTGAGAATTTATTCACAAAGACCTACTTTTATAATAAGTCCATTAAACTTGGTCCATGCTCTCATTTCTCAATCAGGGATGAAGCCAAAATGTATAGTAGTCAGGACCAGATATTAAAGCAGGGCCTACCTGTAGCCCAGCCTCCCTGTAGCTGCCTAATCTCCCATGGACTGCCTCTGTTTCCCTTTCTTTCTACCCACCATTGGTGATCACCTAGCCAGACAATCACCCTCTGCCAGGAACACACACAGACACACTTACATTTACACTTAGCCATCCAAGCACCCACACTCAAACTGACCAGTTCTCATCCAGGCACTCAGATTACCATGATGATGAACACAGTATAAGAACCTGTACTGAATAAAGAACTCGTCTACATCCTGGGGCTTTCCCTCTCAAACGTCCATCATTCTAGTCCCAAAGGTGCATGTGTTCTACACAAATTTCATGCCCCCTTTCTCTTAATGCTTGAAAATTATTTACATCAGAAATAAAATACCATAAAACTGAGCTCACAGTTAATTACAGTAAGGGAGTGAATCTCCCTTCATTTTAATTTTCCTGCTTGAATTAGAGGCACCAGCTTTCTAATGTGCAACCCCCAGCTCTGCCCCTGGCCCCATCCCCACTCCATCCCTTTCCCCAAGGCCCCACCCCACCCCTGCACTGTTCTGCCCCATCTCTCGAGTGAGCCCGGTCCTCACTCCTTCCCCTCTGCCCCCCCAGCACCTCCTGCATGCTGCAGAATAGCTTATCGTGGCTGTTGGGGAGGTACTGGGAGGGATGGGGAGGTGCTGATCGGCAGGGCCACCAGCAGGGGGAAGGCACTGGGGAAGGGGGAGGAGCTGATCAGGTGACCTTTTCAAAATATAATTATATTTAATAATCAAAATATCCTGCACTCAATGAAAAACAAACTATACTCTTATCAACATGAAATTTCAGAAGCATGTAGCTCTTGACTAGGAAATGCATTCTTACAACTTTTTATTATTCAGTGTTAATTATAAGGAAAAAGTAATTCTTAAGAATGTTTCTGTTGTGTTTAAAAAAAATAAATAAAGGGGAACCTTCCCTCTTCTCCCCTTCCCCCATCCATGGCAGATGTAATGCCTATGATATAAATTTTCATGATATTAATCTACTTGCTGGAGGCTGTTCAGTCCCTAATCCTGTAGGGGGTTCAAAAGATGTGTGCTCTACTCAGCCATCTTTCCTGAAACAGATGCACATTTTAAGTGTCCAGAGTGTCTGGGAGAGGCTAATGCCGTATCCCAGTGCACAACTAAATGCTTCACTTCTCAGATGATGAAGGACAGAGAGGTAAGATTGCAGGTGCACTTAGTTCCTTAAGCCTTCACTGGATCATTCTAACACTCCTTTGGAAGTTTGGAGGCCAGCCTCTGTGCCAAGGCTGTCTTCTGTAAAGAGATCTGAGACGCACCCTGCCATGCTAGCCTTGGAACCACCCTTGATGTCAGGACCAGGATTGAGCTCCCTGAGGCAAACATCTGCTGGGACAGAGCTTTCTACTCACTGTCTGGCCACACAGACTCCATCAAAACAGACTGTTCTGGCAGTATGGTCTATGTTGGCACCATCACTGGCACAAGAAACTCCTCTAGTGCTGTTAGAGTTGACACCAGTTCATGATGGAAGTGAGAGACTTCCAGATCTCCTCATGACCCTGTTCCAGGGAAGAGGAAAGCAAAGTGGAAGGATTCTGGTTCACAAAAGGAGCCTAAGGAGAAAAAGAAGGGGGACATTGTTCTCCTCCCAGATGCATGTCACCTTTGGCAACTTCTTGTTGGTGTTGCAGCTGTCCTTGGCAGACACACCAGCATACATTCCTCTGACTCTATTTCCCTTCTTGTGACTGGGGACTTAAGAAAGTTTTGGAGAGTCCTTCACTCTGTGCAGCAATATTTGTCATTGGTATCAATCCAGAACATCCTTGAAGAGCACGGGATTCCCTCAGAACCAACCATGCTGAGCCTACTAGGCTTCCCTTGACAAAAGCTCCATCTGCCTGGAAAGACCTTATGCTAGTCCCCCTGCAACTGTTAATATATCCTTACATTCAGGACTCATTAGAGTCTTTGTACAATGTCTCCAAAATCAGACATAGACTTTGACACCAGGAATACCATTATCACCGAAGCTCCACTGATACTGGAGGTACCTCCATCCATACTGAGAGCTTTCCAGGCACCATCCTCATCTCAGGCACTGCTGCCTTCAAGGGAACCCATGTTTCAATCAGCACAGATACAACTGGCACTCAATCCCAGCACTGGTCCAGTTGCCTTCTCAAAAGGAGTGGCACATCTATGATGACTGGCAGGAGAGTCCTTCAGAGGAAATGGAGCAGTCAGTCTTGAGGAATATACCAGTGGTATGTCCCTTGAGGATCAAATTGGGACTTCGTCTGTCTCCCCTTCTGGTGAACAAAAGCAATTTCAGGAGCTGATGGGGAGAATGGCTGACACCCTATAGTCTCTCACCCCACAGCTTCCAGGCTTTTTAGAAGAATAACTAATGCCTTTCCCTCTATTAGACTACCTCCCCCCAGCATGGGACTTGAACCTGGTGTTAACTATGTTGATAGGTCTGCCTTAAGCCTCCCAGTCTCAAGCTTTCTGAGAACACCTTTTTATAAAAATGGCATTTTTAATAGCGATTACATCTGCTAGGAGGGTTAGCAAGCTCAGTGCCTTGATGGCCTTTCCGCCATATACAGTAGTACACAGTTAGGAGATCTCATCCCAGCTTTATGCCTAAACTGATCTCAGATTTCCATCAGTCAGAGTATATCTCCCTCCCAGTTTTCTTCCGCAGACCTCATGCTCATCCAGGGAAGTCCCCCTTGCACTCCTTAGATGTAAAATGAGTCCTGTGCTATTACCTAGAGAGGACTAAGTCTTTAAAAAAATCACACTGATTACTTGCTGCATATGGGGAGATGTGTAAGAGGGAACCTCTTAATAAACAAACGCTTTCCCACTGGACTGAGAGATGTATCAAGTATTGTTACTCTTAAGCCACAAAACCAGTATCTCTTTGCTTAAAGACACACCCTACTAGGGTCACAGTTTCCTCTGTAGCTTACCCGGGACAGGTTCCTATTGTAGAAGTTTGCAAACCAGCAATGTGAAGTTCCATTCATGCTTTTGTTAAATATTACTCATTTGACTCAGCATCGTGCGCCAACACTTATTTTGGGAAGGCGGTGTATAGCGGGGTGACTACCCCACTCCTGCTCTGAAGGGGTTAAAGCAGCCCAGAAGAGGGCTGTGAATGGGAAAAGCAGGTTGGTTGGGAAAGCAGCCACAGCTGTGGCCAGCTTAATCAGGGTCCAGCTGGCCCTTATAAGGGGGCTGTGGGCCAGAAGTGAAAAAAGACACTCTCTCTAGCTTCCTAGAGAGAGAAGGATCTGACTGTCTGGGAAGCTAAGAAGGGTACCTAGGGTGGAGCAGTGCTGGGGAAGGGCAGAGGGAGCTGGAGAGCTCTAGCTGAGCAACCCCCAAGGCTGCAGGCCTAGTTAAGGACACATAAAAGGTACTAGCAGGGTACCTGAAGTGGAGCAGTGCTGGGGAAGGGCAGACGGAGCTGGGCAGCTCCAGCCTAGCAAAGCCCCAGTCTGCAGGCCTAGTGAAAGCCCTATGAAAGGGTACTGGGGCTGCAGAGGGGCAGCCCAGAGATAGGCAGAGGCAGCTGGTCCAACCACCCTTGCCAATGATGAGTGGTTCATAGACTGCAGTTTGCCGTAGGGAGCGGGGGTTAGATGGTGACTGGCAGTGGCCACTGAGGCAAGGTGGGGATAGAGGGTTGGGAGATCCCGTGGGTGGGGAGACTTGGATTGTGGGTTACTGCTGGGGCGGAACCCTGATGAGGAGGGCACTGGGGTCTGGGAGGGACACAGGGGCCAGCAGTAGGCGAGACACTGGCCTGCAGAGGGTGCTCCTGGCCAAAAGCGCTAATTCCCAGGTCGACCGACAGGAGGTGCTGCACTGGTGAGTCGTCACCCTGCGACAAGGTGCAATACTCCATTTTTGCGTACAACTCCTTGCCCACCATCCTCTGCTCAGGGCGTTACTTGATCATCTCTTATAAATAGGAGCACACAGAAGTCCTTGAAGATGGAAGAATTACTTATTAATAATTCCTGTTCTCCAAGAGTTGTCTCAGTGCTTTCCCCTCTGCTGCAGAGTTCTTGTGAGGAATCCGCAGCTGAATCCAGACCCAGCTCATTGCCCTCAGCTGATTCAGCTAAGGAACCTGGCCTCCTGATTGGCTGAAGACTCCATCAGGCACATTCTTAAACTCTGCAGCAGGCCTGGAGCTACTTAGTAGAGTTCTAGATCCACAGCTCCCTTTCTGTTCTTGCTCTCAGCTCCTTGTTCTTGGCCCTTTGCTCTAGAAATTCTGTCTCTGAAGCTTGGTGTCTGAGTCCTGGCTTTCAGCTCTGGCTCGCTCCCTGGACTTGGTATTTGGCTTCTGACCATGGCTCTGATACTTGGCTCCTAATTCCTGGCTCTTGGCTCTGACTTATTTCCTGGACTTGGTAACTTGGCTCCTGGTTTGGGCTCTGGCCCTTAGAGCTGGTTACATCTGTTCTAGGCATTAGGCCAACCTCCTTCCGTGACCATGAGGCAAGATTGCCCATGGCCTGGTCCCAAACATTTCTTTCTATTTCAGGATTTTGCAGACTAAAGAGAAGGAACTGAGGTGGTCAGGCTTATGTAGAGGGATCTGTAATGTCATCCTTATGTGAAAGAGCTCCTGCACTCCCCCAGCAGATAGGGCTTTTTTAATAGAGTTCTGCAGCTCAATGCTAGAGGCCTTAGATTCTCATAAGTGGATTTGCAGGGGCAACTCTCAAACAACAATTACTAGTAAATAACCCTTCTTTTTCTAACATGTCTGGTTTTTATAGATGTTACAGCCCTGTATAGCCACAATGTTTCTTCCAAAAAGTTTTTGATCATAGATTGTCAACTGTTAAAGTATCTAATAGGCTGCAAACACACCTAAATATAGGATGACAGTGACACCTAGTGTTGCTCAACCATATTGTATTTGGCCTTGTCCATTTTAATGTCGGATTTATTGCTGTTGATGTAGAGTGGGAATAGGGCTGGGGTAACACTGTGGCCTGGTCTACACTGAGGGGGGCAGGATTGATCTAAGTTACGCAACTTCAGCTACGTGTATAAAGTAGCTGAAGTCGACTTACTTAGACCTACTCATCATGGCGTCTTCACTAGGATGAATCGACTGCTTCCACTCCCCCGTCGACTCTGCCTGCGCCTTTTGTGGTGCTGGAGTACAACAGTCGATGGAAGAGCACTGGGGAGTCAATTTATCGTGTCTAGACTAGATGTGATAAATCAGCCCCCTCTGGATCGATCGCTGCCCACCGATACAGCGGGTAGTGTAGACATACCCTGTGTCTGCAACAATGGTGTGCTTTCTTACTGGAGAAAGAGGGTAAATAACATACCTGTGTACTGATTTCTAGAGAAGCTTGTTGTAATTAATTGATTACTACCAACACAACTTCCTACAAGACATGAAGTTTTCTTTACATGCTTTTCATGTAACTAGTAGCCTAACCTTGCTTAGATTATACACTGGAGTGATCATGGCTTAATGTTTATTTCAGAAACTGTGATCCATGTAGAATACATCTGCAATCTATTAAACATTATAACGTTTTACACCTCATACTATTTGGTCAGAGCAGTGAGGGTCCTTATCATGCCAAAACTGCATTTGTGACCAGACTTCTCTTTTAAAGCAAAAACATAATTTAAAAATGTAGAAATCTTTAAAATGCTAAAAGAAAAATCAATAGACACATTTTCTTGTATCTTTTGGCAGGCCATACAAGCTAGTATCACTTTTTATCTAAAGGGAACAAAAAAGAGTTTTTATTAACAGATAGCCCTGGCTCTCGAATTTCTGAAGATTGTCATATGTGACTCAGAGGGTCAATGATTCTGGCCATCCCTGGTTTAGAGGTTACATGTGCTCAGTGCTGTGGAAGTTAAAGTATGAGTAAGTCCAATCATTTATTTATATGGGATTTATTATGGCAGCACATTTCTCAATGACTAAGGAAGCTTCAAAAACCATGCCTGAGCCACTCAAAGGGTTTGAGACTAAAATTTACTCACTTCTAATGTAAAGAAGTCTGGCCTACCCACTGATCAACAGCTGCCCCATGCCATAAGCCTAGGAACCCATTTCCCAAAGAAGACTTTGCTACATCATTGCAGTATTTTTGACTTGTCAAGTCATTTCCTGCAAAACAAATGAGATTAAAGGACTCTTAAGTGTAAAATATTTACAGTATTCCCCATATCTAATCCAAATAACATGTTTCTCTGCAATGTGAAGATGGCTTAGTTGTGGGGCAGTCTAACAGCAGGACTTGGGATCAGACTCACTGCTGGTACTGCAGAATAATTAGTGATGGGGCTTTACTGTTACAATTGCTGTCCTAAACTGGAATTCCTTGTCCGTCAGTGAAATTATCTATCCCAAAGCAAATGTAAGTACAGACAAGGGATATATCTAGTGTTTTCAAAGACTGACTCTCCATCTCAATTTTCCGGTAAGGTATTGCGACAGGGTTGGTCCAGGTGGCTACAGGAGAGTGATAGAAGGCAGATATATTAGCCCCAGGTTAAGTAGGTCCCTTTTCCCTGGGTAAGGTAACAGGGAAGGTTTCAGAACAATCAGTAACTTTCTGGAGACAATTAAGTCAGACAGGCTGATTAGAACACCTGCAGCCAATCAAGAAGCTGCTAGAATCAATTAAGACAGGCTAATCAGGGCATCTGGGTTTAAAAAGGAGCTCACTTCAGTTTGTGGTGCACGTGTGAGGAGCTGGGAGCAAGAGGCACTAGGAGCTGAGAGTGAGAAGGCATACTACTGGAAAACTGAGAAGTAGAAGCATTATCAGACACCAGGAGGAAAGTCCTATGGTGAGGATAAAGAAGGTGTTGGGAGGAGGCCATGGGGAAGTAGCCCAGAGAGTTGTAGCTGTCACACAGCTGTTCCAGGAGGCACTCTAGACAGCTGCATTCCACAGGGCCCTGTGCTGGAACCTGGAGTAAAGGGCAGGCCCCCCAAACCTCCCAACTCCTGATCAGACACAGGAGGAGTTGACCTGGACTGTGGATTCACAAAAACGGCCAAACTGAGGGCTGCCGTGAATCTCCAGGGTGAGCAAATCGGCCAAAGCGCAAGACCCACCGAGGTAGAGGAGGAACTTTGTCACAGTATTCAAACTACAGAGGCCTTCCCAGGCCCAAATCACCATAATTGCAATAAAGTTAGAAGCAGCTTTGGCGTTTTTTTTATGCCACACTAGCAGAATAATAAAAAGAGAACAATCTTCTCTGTGATTAGACTGGCTGACAGCCAATAGCTTTTAAAGAGAGATGAGTTTAGACCCTGTTGACATCAGCAAATCTGAGCAGTGGATGATGTCTCAAGGACAGAGTTTTATTCAAAGGCCCAGCTCTACTTCTAGGTTGAATAGGGAGCAAAGGTGGTTAACTGTGTCCTGGCCAACTTTCCCTTTCTCGTCAAAATACTTTCTAATGTCCAAGGCTGTGTGTGAACTCTTGCTGAGCACATTCTAATTTTTAAATACTTGGGAGGCAATTGGATGCTATTGTGATAGGGCCCAGATAAGTGCCTAAATAAACTAGTATCTTAGGCCATGTCTCCACTATGAAAGTACTCCGATTTTACAGAAGTCGATTTTTGGGAACAGATTGTATAAAGTCGAGTGCATGTGTCCACACTACGCACATCAATTTGGCAGTGTGCATCCACAGTACTGTGGCAAGTGTTGACATCCAGAGCGGTGCACTGTGGATAGCTACCCCACAGTTTCTGCAGTCCCCGCTGCCCACTGGAATTCTGGGCTGGGTTCTCAATGCCTGATGGGGCCAAAAATTTGTCGCGGGTGGTTATGGGTAAATGTTGTCAGTCAACCCTCCTTCCCTCCATGAAAGCAACAGCAGACAATCATTTTGTGCCCTTTTCCCTGGATTACCCGAGCAGACGCCATAGCACAGCAAGCATGGAGCCCGTTCAGCTCACCGCAGCAGTTATGACCATTGTAAAC
Organism: Lepidochelys olivacea; assembly: GCF_965140295.1. NCBI lineage: Eukaryota > Metazoa > Chordata > Testudines > Cheloniidae > Lepidochelys > Lepidochelys olivacea. The sequence continues at coordinate 83,731,346 of NC_140412.1, forward strand.
ATTATCGTGCAGTTTATGCAGAACCAGCACCTGAAAAACCAGGTGAGGAGGTGATGGCAGCGCGATGATGAGGACATGAACACAGATTTCTCTAAAACCGCGATCCCCAGCAATTTGGAGATCATGGTGTTACTGGGGCAGGCTCATGCTGTGGAACACCGATTCTAGGCCCAGGAAACAAGCACAAAGTAGTGGGACCACAAAGTGTTGCAGGTTTGGGATGATTCCCAGTGGCTCTGAAACTTTCGCATGCATAAGGGCACTTTCATGGAACTTTGTGACTTGCTTTCCCCTGCCCTGAAGCGCAAGAATGCCAAGATGAGAGCAGCCCTCACAGTTCACAAGCGAGTGGCAATAGCCCTGTGGAAGCTTGCAACACCAGACAGCTACTGGTCAGTTGGTAATCAATTTGGAGTGGGCAAATCTACTGTGGAGGCTGCTGTGATACAAGTAGCCAGTGCAATCATTGAGTTGCTGCTATCAAAGGTAGTGACTCTGGGAAATGTGCAGGTCATACTAGATGGCTTTGCTGCCATGGGATTCCCTAACTGTGGTGGGGCTATAGACGGAACGCATATCCCTATCTTGGGACTGGACCACCAGGGCAGCCAGTATATAAACCGCAAGGGGTACTTTTCAATGGTGCTGCAAGCACTGGTGGATCACAAGGGACTTTCACCAACATGGGATGGCTGGGAAAGGTTCATGACACTCGTGTCTTCAGGAACTCTGGTCTGTTTAAACAGCTGCAGGAAGGGATTTACTTCCCAGACCAGAAAATGTCTGTTGGGGATGTTGAAATGCCTATAGTTATCCTTGGGGACCAAGTCTACCCCTTAATGCCCTGGCTCATGAAGCCGTACACAGGCACCCTAGACAGTAGTAAGGAGCTGTTCAACTATAGGCTGAGCAAGTGCAGAATGGTGGTAGAGAGTGCATTTGGACATTTAAAGGGTTGCTGGCGCAGTTTATGACTCACTCAGACCTCAGCAAAACCAATATTCCCATTGTTATTGCTGCTTGTTGTGTGCTCCACAATCTCTGTGAGAGTAAGGGGGAGATGTTTATGGTGGGGTGGGAGGTTAAGGCAAATCTCCTGGCTGCTGAATACGCGCAGTCAGACACCAGGGCAGTTAGAAGAGCACAGCAGGAAGTGCTGCGCATCAGAGAAGCTTTGAAACCAGTTTCATGACTGGCCAGAGTACTCTGTGACACTTCTGTTTGTTTCTCCTTGATGAAAACCTGACCCCTTGGTGGCCTCTAAATTCCCTGTACGCCACCCTCCCTCTCCCCTTCAATCACAGCTTGCTTGCAAAGGAAATAAAGTCACTATCATTTAAAAATATGTATTTTTTATTAATTGATTATAAAAATAGGGAGATAACTCACAAGGTAGCCCGGGTGAGGTGTGGGAGGAGGGTAGGAGAGAAGGAAAAGGCCACTTTAAAAATCCTTGAATGACAGCCTTCTGTTGCTTGGGCTGTCCACTGGGGTGGTGTGGTTGGGTGCCTGGAGCCTCCCACGCCACATTCTTGGGCGTCTGGGTGAGGAGGCTATGGAACTTGGGGAGGAGGGAGGGCAGTTAAACAGGGTCTGCAGTGGCAGTCTGTGATCCTGCTGCCGTTCATGAACCTCCACCAGATGTCGGAGCATGTCCGTTTGATCCCGCAGTAGCCCCAGCGTTGCCTCATGCCTCCCCTGATCTTCCTGCCATCACCTCTCCTCACGTTCATCAGCCACTCTCTTCTACTCTGCTGTTCTGTCCCTCCACACATTCTGCTGAGCTCTGTCGGTGCCAGACGACTGCATGAGCTCAGAGAACATTTCATCGCACGTGCGGTTTTTTTGCCGCCTTATCTGAGATAGCCTTTGGGACGGAGGAGGGAGGCTTGAAACATTTGCAGCTGCTGGAGGAAAAAAAGGGAGTGAAGTATTTTAAAAGATACATTTTACAGAACAGTGGCTATACTCTTTCACGGTGAACAACACTATTCACATTACATAGCACATGTGATTTTGGTACAAGGTCGTATTTTGCATCTTATATTGAGTGCCTGCGGCTTTGGTGTTAGAGATCACACACGCAGCACCGGGCAACAGAATTCAGCTTGCAGGCGGCCATGGTAAGCCATAGTCTTTCGGCTTCTGCAACTTCATAACAGCAGCGCCCTCCTCTCCCATACCAAGCAAAGCACGTTGAGTTGGCCATTCAGTGCTGCGGTTTTCCTGTTAACCTGCAGCAGCAGAAACCAAATTAACCCTCCACTCCCCCCATCCAATTCTCTGGGATGATTGCTTTACACCTCACCCCACCGCGTGGCTGGTATCAAGGAAGATCCCTGCTAGCCAAACGCAAACAGCTCAGCGCCAATGGGTCCCCCCTCCCACCACATGGCTAACTGCGGGGAGGATTTCTTTTCAGCCACAGGCAAACAGCCCAGTAGGAACAGCCACCTCTGAATGTCCCCTTAATTAAATTCCCCTATTTCAACCAGGTTACCATGAACGATATCACTCTCCTGAGAATAACACAGAGAGATAAAGAATGGATGTTGCTTGAATGCCAGCAAACACCGGGACCATACACTGCCAGGCTTTGTCATGCAATGATACCAGATTACTTGCTACTAGCATGACGTGGTAAAGTGTCCGACCATGGAGGACAGAATAAGGCTGCTCTCCCCAGAAACCTTCTGCAAATGCTTTTAGAGGACCTCCAGAAGAGCTTCATGGAGATGTCCCTGGAGGATTTCCGCTCCATCCCCAGACACGTTAACAGACTTTTCCAGTAGCTGTACTGGCCACAAATGCATCCCAAGTCCTCAGAGCTACTTAATCATTAAAAAACGCTTGCTTTTATAACATGTATTATATTTAAAAAGGTACACTCACCAGAGGTCCCTTCTCCAGTTTCGTTGGGTTGGGAGGGTATTTCAGTCAGGGTGATAAAAAGATCGTGGCTGTCGGGGAGAATGGTGTGCTGTACACAGTACATCTGTACACAGTAGTCAAGATGTGGGCATACTATGGATTTATATAAGGGCAATAAGATATTCTCTGTCTTATTCTCTATCCTTTTTTTAATGATTCCTAACATCCCGTTTGCTCTCCTCAAGCTCATTCTCCTCCTCCTCATCTTCCCTGTCCACAAAATCCTCAGGCATGGCGGAGAGTACCCCATCATCGGAGTCCACGGACAGGGGTGGGGTAGTGGTGGCAGCCCCCCTAGAATTGCATGCAGCTCAGCGTAGAAGCGGCACGTCTGGGGCTCTGTCCCGGAGCATCCATTTGATTCTTTGGTTTTCTGGTATGCTTGTCTGAGCTCCTTACATTTCACGTGGCACTGTGTTGCGTCCCTGCTGTAGCCTCTGTCCCTCATGGCCTCAGAGATTTTTTGAAATGTTTTGGCATTTTGTCTTTTGGAATGTAGTTCTGATAGCACGGATTCCTCTCCCCATACAGCGATCAGATCCAGTACCTCCCGTTCGGTCCATGCTGGAGCTCTTTTTCGATTCTGGGACTGCATGGTCACCTGTGCTGATGAGCTCGCCTGGCCAAACAGGAAATGAGATTCAAAAGTTCCCGGGGCTTTTCCTGTACACCTGGCCAGTGCATCCGAGTTCAGAGTGCTGTCCAGAGCAGTCACAATGGTGCACTGTGGGATAGCTCCCGGAGGCCAATACCTTCGAATTACATCCACACCAACCCTAATTCGAAACGGCAATGTCGATTTCAGCGCTAATCCCTCGTTGGGGAGGAGTACAGAAATTGGTTTTAAGAGCCCTTTATGTTGAAAAAAATGGCTTCGTTGTGTGGACGGGTGCACAGTTAATTCGATTTAACGCTGCTAAATCCTACATAAACTCATAGTGTAGACCAGGCCTAACACATTTCTTTTTAAAGCCTTTTCAGATGTCAAGTATGAGAATCGCTATATAAAGCAGAGATCTGTTCTATTCATATTAAGTATTAGAGTCCTGTTTTTCTGGGGTGAGATTGTTCTCATATCAGAGAACACTATGTTATTAGGAAAGACTTCAGATTGCTGGAAACAAGTGGAGCTTTCTGAGTGAATGTAAGTAATGTATTTCACATGGCACAGGCCTGATTTTGCCAGGGGCTATTCAGCTGTTGCAATGTGTGGTGTGCCCTCAACTCCTATTTAGTTCCTAATGAGGGCACTTATCTCACAAGATCTGATCCTGTGGCAATGATATCCAGCAAATGCATAGCTCTGCTTTTTTGTCCTTTTTGTTTTATAATTATTATTCTCGCCCACTGCTGAAACATGAGTCTCGTATTCCTAAAAGAAAATTGTTGTTGTTTTTAAATCAAAACCAAAGTAAAGGTTAAACTTGGCTTTTAATTTATAGCCAGGCTCTTTTAAATGATATTAATATGAAGAAACTTTTTTCAATAAAAAACAAATAGTTAATTTTTCTGGCCTAGCCCAGATGACCCCTTGTTTCCACTGCCTTTGAATTTGCTGCAGTTTGCTCAGCCTGAAAAAAAATACAGCTACATAGAAAATTTTTAGTTTTCTATTTAAAAAAGAAACATGGAGCCGGGGGGGGGGCTTTTGTTTTATTTTAGTAGAAACACCAGTTTCTCTCTAACTGTGACATCTCCAGCCCAAGTATGTTGATGTAGTTTCCAAAGAAACAAGAAATGTCTTGGGTCACATTTAAGTCTAGTCAGCCAAATGTAGGATCAGTGAAAAAATTAGCTCTTCATCTGTTCTGGAATGAGGTCTGTTGTCACATTATTATTTAAAAAGATATCTTTTGTGTGGTCCAAACTAAATTTAAAGTCTCGACATAATGTACTTTTGTGTATGTTGTACACATCAGCAGTAAACTTCACTAATACTGTGCAGCATATATAATTAAGACTTTATTATCTTTGAAGCCAGTTAATGTAAGGAACTTACATAAGAATGGCCATACTGGCTTAGACCAAAGGTCCATCCAACCCAGTATCCTGTCTACTGACAGTGCCAATGCCAGGTGCCCCAGAGGGAGTGAACCTAACAGGTGGTAATCAAGTGATGTCTCTCCTGCCATCCATCTCCACCCTCTGACAAACAGAGGTTAGGGACACCATTCCTTACCCATCTTGGCTAATAGCCCTTAATGGACTTAACCTCTATGAATTTATCCAGTTCTCTTTTAAACCCTGTTATAGTCCTATCCATCACAACATCCTCAGGCAAGAAGTTCCACAAGTTGACTGTGCGCTGAGTGAAGAACTTCCTTTTATTTGTTTTAAACCTGCTGCCCATTAATTTCATTTGGTGGCTCCTAGTTCTTAAATTATGGGAACAAGTAAATAACTTTTTCTTATTCACTTTTTCCACACCACTCATGATTTTATATACCTCTATCATATCCCCCCTTAGTGTCCTCTTTTCCAAGATGAAAAGTCCTAGTCTCTTTAATCTCTCCTCATGGGACCCATTCCAAACCCCTAATCATTTTAGTTGCCCTTTTCTGAACCTTTTCTAATATCAGTATATCTTTTTTGAGGTGAGGGGACCACACAGCGTTCAAGATGTAGGCATACCATGGATTTATATAAGGGCAATAAGATATTCTCTGTCTTATTCTCTATCCTTTTTTTAATGATTCCTAACATCCCGTTTGCTTTTATGACTGCCGCTGCACAGGGTGTGGACATCTTCAGAGAATTATCAGCAATGACTCCAAGATCTTTCTCCTGAGTAGTTGTAGCTAAATTAGCCCCCATCATATTGTATGTATAGTTGGGGTTATTTTTTCCAATGTGCATTGCTTCACATTTAGCCACATAAAATTTCATTTGCCATTTTGTTGCCCAATCACTTAGTTTGGTGAGATCTTTTTGAAGTTCTTCAGTCTGCTTTGGTCTTAACTATCTTGAGCAGTTTAGTATCATCTGCAAACTTTGCCCTCTGTTTACCCCTTTCTCCAGATCATTTATGAATAAGTTGAATAGGATTGGTTCTAGGACTGACCCTTGGGGAACACCATTAGTTACCCCTCTCCATTCTGAAAATTTACCCTTTATTCCTACCCTTTGTTCCCTGTCTTTTAACAGTTCTCAACCCATGAAAGGATCTTCTCTCTTATCCCATGACAACTTCATTTACCTAAGAGCCTTTGGTGAGGGACCTTGTCAAAGGCTTTCTGGAGATCTAAGTTCACTATGTCCACTGGATCCCCCTTGTTCACATGTTTGTTGACCCCCTCAAAGAACTTTAATAATTATAATAAAATATTATTAGTAATAGATTAATATCTTCATAGCTCTGTACAGTCTCAAAAGTAATAGAATTACATGCTGCTTATACCTAGGGCCTGATTCTCCTTTCACAGCATTTCCATTGATTTCAATTAAGTTACTTCTTATTTATATCTATTTAAGTGAAAATGAAAAGAAAACGAGGCCACCTTTTTAGAATTTGATTTTTCTTCACAGCACAGCCCCACGACATGAGGAGTGCAGACACACGAAGCAGTCTCTGCTACAAACTCTTGAAGGACGAGGGGTTCTCCCCAAAACACTATGCACTGTCAATGCCACTTACTTGTGTGACAGGAAAATGGGTATATGACCTCACATCTCCATCTCAGGAGACTAGTGACACTGTTCATGGCAGCCTCAAGCAACGTTTGTCCATCATGTGTTCAAGGACTAGGACTGTGTCTAGCATGGGGTCCAAGATGGGTAGGGAATGTTTTCTGGGCTCTTCTCCATTTGTGAACCTTTGTGGGGACAGATGGAATATGTCTTAATGCAAATGGGAGAGTAAAATAGGAGGAAGTAGAGGATTTTGTGGGATCTCAATGAGATATGGAGAAAACTTGTCTTAGAATTGTTTTATTTAATAAATAAATTCCTGATTTCTAAACATCTATTTTTAGAATTAAAACTACGTCTGCATTGCCAACAAAAATTTAGCTGTTTTTAATAGGACTTGAAAACAAAATGTTCTCTTCCGTGCTAGCTCTATAGCAGCGGTTAATTAACAAAGACTGCCTCTGACTAACTGTGTCTTAGCATTGCAGTGATATCTTGATAATGATGCTGTGCAAAGATTTTTTTGTTTAGTATGCGCTATATTATTGAGGGTGTTAATTTCAGATAGAGAAGGGCTTGAAGCTAAGGGTTCAGATACAAAATCCAATCTGAACTTTCTCCAAAGTCCAGGGTTGTGTGAATCTAGCTGTTTGATACAAATTTGGACTTAAAATTTGGAACAATGGTTGGTAGTAGGGAGTTAAATCTGAGGTTTTAGTTCAGGTCAATTTCTAATCCCAGCTCCAATCAAAACATAGGGAACAAAAACGTACGCATGCTAAATGTAAGGACAAAATCAAGATGGACCCTCCCTCACCACTCCCCAATTAAATTCAGATTACAGCATGTACATTTGTTTCCAATCTTCTGTCTGGGTCATAGGTTTATAGGGCTGCTCAATTATCTCCTCACTACTGAAATCCTCACTGTCTTTTATATGGAACACAGGAATCAGAGGCAATGAAGACCATGGCTGTTAAAGGATACCAAGTGAACTACCAATATGGGGCTATGAAGTTATTCAGGCAGCAACCCCCAATGGATCTGACCGCAACAAAGTGGTCTATCTGAAAATGTTGCCTCCCACATCAGCCCCCTTTGGATAGGGTCATCTTTTCAACTTTGACCATTGCTTTCATATTGCAGTGGGCTTGCCCTTCAAGTGTTCCCAGGCATGGAGATCAGCTTTGTTTGCTTTCCCCATGTGGAAAACTAATTAACCAATCATCAGAGGGTTAGCTGTTAGTCTGGATCTGTAAAAGCGGCAAAGAGTCCTGTGGCACCTTATAGACGAACAGACGTATTGGAGCATAAGCTTTCGTGGGTGAATACCCACTTCATCAGATGCATGTAGTGGAAATTTCCAGAGGCAGGTATAAATATGCAAGCAAGAATCAGGCTAGGGATAACGAGGTTAGTTCAATCAGGGAAGATGAGGCCCTCTTCTAGCAGTTGAGGTGTGAACACCAAGGGAGGATGTTTGTTTCTTTTGTGTTTTCAGCCTTCAGATAAAGACACTAGATTAATGAATAGTGAAGATGGGGGGTAGGGGGCTGAAATGTTAGGGGGCAAGTCCAGGAATCAGTTTACATCTTTAACTTGAGTTGAATGTATTAACTGGAATTAATGGATTCAGGCCATGTAGCTATATTCAGATAAACCTTTCATATGATGATTTATTAATAGCTACTTAAAAAATATTCTGCTTCTATCAGAGGAAAATGTTTCCTTCTGCTGCTCAAAGTGGCTCCAGATGCTGGAGTTAGTGTAAAGTAACCAAACAAGACAGGAAAAACCAAGGTAATGAAGTTAACATTCATATTTCAGTATTCCTAAGGGACAGATTGTTCAGTCTGCCAGGTTACTCTGCTCCACTTATGCAGTGGCCAGTGAACTCAAACTGGCTGGAGATTCCCACAGTAGAATTCCCCCTGTGCAGAGGAAACCTCTGCTGGTATAAATCTGGCTGAAGTGGGATAGCCATCTACTACCCCAGTTGCTCACACCTATCCCACAGTCCAAGGGTGTGAGCAGGGAGTGTGCCAGGACTCTGGTGGAGTTGAGATACACTATGCCTGATCTGCCAGTGGTGCAAGCTCTATTATCAGAAGACAGAGTTATTAATTTCTTCCTAGGCTTTTCTATGGTACTCATCACCATAGTATCCGAATGCTTCACAAACATTAATTTACCTTCACAACAGCCTTGTGAGGTGAGGGGATATTATCCCTATTTTACTGATGGGGGGGCTGAAGTACAGAGACCCAAGGTAAAAAGTTTCCACTAATTTTGGGTGCCCAATTTGGGATAACTAGGACCTGATTTTTCAGAGTACTTAGCATTAAATAGCATGCTGTCTATTCAAAGCACGGCTCCCGTTGATTTCAGTTGCAGTTGCAGAGCGCTCAGCAATTCTACAAAACAGGGACTCAAGTTGGGCATTCAGAAAATGAGGAACACACAACTAGTGACCACCTGTGAAAAGTTTGGTTTGTGACTTGCACAGCATCACATAGGAACTCTGTGGCAAAGGCAGGGATAGAATCCAGTTCTCCAGGGCAGCATTCAACAGCCTTACCATGAGATCATCTTTTCTCTTCCTATAAACCCCTGTCATTCACTACAAAACTTCCTTGTACTGGAGGCTGGTCCTGGCTGAGACCACCAGACCCGGAGACTTGCTGGATTATGATTGGAAGGACTGATCAGACACCGCAGTGCTCAGCCAGTGTATGGGTTGTCTACCCTGCACATCCCCCATGTGTGATTCAGGAGGTGAGTACAGCCTTGGCTCCCGCCTCTCTCACTTTCCTTGAGCAGGCGCTACTGGAGGATGCTCCCTAATTAACCCATGGCCCTCTGGAACTCATCATCAGTTCCCTGACCCATAAGTCTTTCTGGCATCTCTGATACATAACCTGTTGTCTGAACAACATCCAGCTGCTCTGTGTCCAAACCATGCCCAGGAAACATCTCTAAACACTTGTGCTTCATGCCATCCACTTCCTCACTCTCGTGTCCCACCCCATCTCCAAGTGGCAGGACCTGCTGCCCCCTGAGAAGGGAGAGGAGCCGCAGGGAGCCTGTCTATACTCCACTCTGGTTCCACGCCTCGCTAGGGTTATTAGTTGGTGGTTCCTCTGTGGAGCTGTGAACACAGGTGTGTACCTGGTGTGGTTCATGACCTCCCCTGACACCTGTCCCTCCTTCAGCAAGAGGGAGATATTGGTGCACGTCTGTGTAAGGTGTGTAAGACTGCAGCTTCTCTTCTGGCTACTCCAGAACCTCTGACTGAGGTTCTGTCTGCACCTCTCCCTACACTTCCTCATGTATGCACACCCCATTTATGGCCACACAAAGATGCAGGATTCCTTGACAGCCTCCTCCTGGTGCTGGCCAAGATGGCCATCCATCACTCCAAGAGAAGGAAGCTGGGGGTGGGGTGCCCTGTGACTGTGGAGTCTATTTCTGATCCCTTGCAAAGTCAAATGTCTGAGCAGAGTTCCTCTGAGTGGTGCCCACTGACTCCTTAGATTTCTTTGAGGAGCAGTAGGAGCTGATGTGGTTCTCTGTTCAATGTCCCTTTCCAGTTCCCTGATTGTTTCTCTTTGACCTTCACTCCCATCCCTGTTTTTTCATTTATTCTCCCCTGTATTTATTTGTGGCCTGGGTTCAATGGCCCCTCCTCCTCGGTTGAAGAGGAGGGCCTTTAGCTGGGAACAGGCTTAGGCCCGCCATCTCCTTGCAAGCACAGTAGTTAAGCAACTTCCAACTTCTGCAACAAATGAGGCAGGTGTTCTACAGGGAAACTGTAGTTCAGATATTTCCTAATTTTTGGGTGCTTTGATTTTGTAACCTTAATAATGTTCTTTTCACATATCTTTTTGTGTGTAATTTCCTATATTTCTGAAAAAGAAAACTTGGAAATACAGACATTCCATCATTGGTCATCAGTGGAGCTGGAACATTTAGATCTGCCACTTGAACTAATGGTAGCAATAGTAAAATCTCATCCTCATTTAGATCAGTGATACTCAGACCTCAGTGGTTCAGGAGCCAAATTAGTGATCAACATTACCCAAAGAGCCACAATAGTGTGAATTCATTGTTTCATTTACTAGACTACTATTCATATTTAAACAGTATGACATTTAGTTTTTATATAAGTATTATTCTTGCAGCAAATAAGGGAATAACTTAGTGCAAATTGATAACTGGTTAATAATATACTCAAAACATCCTGATTGGTTAATAACTTAGACTGGTTAATTAAATCACACAGTGTTTTAATATCGTGCTGTGAAGAGCTACAAGACATATATTAAAGAGCCACTTGTGGCTCCCGAGCTGCAGTCTGAGCATTACTGATCTAGATCAACATGAGAAGGGAAGCGACTCACGCCTTGCCACTGGGTTTCACATATATTTGAAGAGGAATGGTGAGACTCAGAAATCTTGGGTTCCATTCCAGGTTCTGGAGAAGAGTGTGCTCAAGTGAGCATAGATTCTTTTGCCTGATCTGCTCCAAATCATCCCTATTTCAGTCCTCTCTCTTCCCCACCCCTGCCTCCTAGTCCCAGTCTCCACTCCTCAATTTTCTCATCCCAGTTCCTGTCACTTTGCCCAACCAGTCCCAATGATCACTTCCTGCCCCATCTCCTTGCCCAGCTAATCCCCTCTAAGATATTCATCCAGTTTGAATCCTTGTCCTAGTCTCCCTCCCTAGGTTCCTAATCCAATTGCAGTTCCCCCTCCACACAATCATCACCAGCTCATTGTCTCATTCTCCCCCGTTCCCTGGCTCTTTGTCCCAATCTCTTTACCCAGCCAGTCCTAGTTCTTCCTCTGTAACCCAGCTCCTTGTCAGATCTGTCTCCCATCCCTCTGCCCATACTGATTCCTAGTCTTCTTGATAAGCCAATCCTAGTCTACCTCCTTTCCCCAGCTCCTTGTCCTGTCTTAGTGTTCCTCCCCACCCAGCTAGCTGGCTCCCAGTCCTGCCCCCCATTTTCCCCACTGGGACCCAGTCTCCTTTTCCAGCCAGTTCCAAACTTCCAAGCCAAAAAGCCCCAGGTTTTCCTGCCTCCCCCCACCACCCCTGTTCCCAGTCCTAGCTTCATCTTCCACCCCAGCTCCTAGTCTCCCAACTCTGACTCCTCCAACTCCCAGTCACAATTTTTATCTCCCCAACTCTCCAGTCCCTATCTCACTAGACTCCTTGTCCCCATCTAAACTTTTCCTGACCCATGTCCAGCTTTTCTCCCCTCTACATTCAAATCAGATGGCGTCCTTTTCCATGGGGCCTGGGTCTTGGTTGGGGGATCAGCTGGCTTTCTGGGCAGGGCACAATTTCCCTCATAGCCCAGTCTGGACTAGGTTACATTGGTGCCCTCTCTCCCCTAGGAGCCAGGCTGGATTGGAAATGAACTGGCTCCAGGGGCAAGCCGCGCCCCCACTGCGTCTCCATGAGGGGAGTGAAGCCAAAGGTCAGTGCGCCAGATGAAAAATCTTGCCTGAGTCTCAATAGCCTGCACCAGCAGTCATGTCTCTGACTGCAGAACAGAGCTGCCTCCTTCCCCTGCCCCATCATTTCTCCATTGGTTGCAGGTGGAGGACAATGTGCACAGCACAGATGCTCCCAATGCTAGAGTGCAGTAAGGGGCCTTTGGTGGGCCTCCCATTACTTCCATCTCTATAGCAGACCTCTCTCCCACGATCCCTGCTCAGAATCCAGGCTGACTTCCAGAGGAAACACAGACCTATCTGGCCCATGTGGAGAGGAGGAAGAGCTTCTGAGGAACCCATCCTTGAGCCCCAGGCCATTATCTTCCTTGAGAGACACAGAAAGGGCCCATGTAGGGAAGGGGAGACAAATAGGTCCCGCTTCTTTGAAAAGAGACTGCTAGCCACTTGAAATATTTTCAAAACAATCTCTGAACCAATTTTTCCCTCCTGTGAAGCAGAATTGTGGGGTGAAACTCCCAAAGAGGAAATAAATGAACAATAAAATCAGCACTTGGTTCCCCTGCTGACTTTGAGAAGAACAGCATAGGGGATAATCATTAGTGCCAGGTTCCCCCGCTCACCCTCCCAGAGTGCAGCATGGCACCTTAATGTGGTAAAGACCATAACATATACATAGGCTGGTTCTTCGAGCCACACATACAACTCCACCACCAGCACTGGAAATTCTTCCTTCTTTAGGGGACAAAAGCCAGCATTCAAAATCAGGGTTAGAGAATCAAATACTGATTGACTTGACAGACAGCCTCAGTGTTGTGAGTTCCTTTGGAGGTCTGTGGCTGCCCTAGGTAAACTGTAGCTCACGAAAGCTCATGCTCAAAAGGAGGTATTGTTTCATGGTCTCTGTGTGTATATAATGTCTTCTGCAGTTTCCACGGTATGCATCCGATGAAGTGAGCTGTAGCTCACGAAAGCTCATGCTCAAATAAATTGGTTAGTCTCTAAGATGCCACAAGTACTCCTTTTCTTATAGCTATATAGTCTTTCTCATGCACCCTGGGAAAGTGTAATACAGGGATGGTGATTTTCTGCCACACCTAAAAGACTGAGAAAATATTGGGCTGTTGGCCTCAGCTGCTGCCATGGGTCACCATGCCCTAATATCCAGGTTATTGTTCCTAGCTTCTGTTTCAGGTTGCTGTTAAAGCTGGGAACATGATGGATTTTTTCAGTTTGCTGGCAATTCCAAAACACTGAAAAAAGTTTTGTTTTGGATCAAACCAACATGAAATTTTTCTAAAACTTTCAGTGAATCAAAAAGCGAACATGTTGAGTCAGATCAAATTTAAACATTTCATTCTGACCTGACTCGAAAAATTTTGTTTTGATTTCAGGCATTTTGACAAAAGCAAAACAAAACAAAAGAAAGGTAGCTCTGCCTCCTTTATAAGATTTAGCCCTGGGGCTAAGGTACTCAGGGTTGGCTCTAGGTTTTTTGCAGCCCCAAACAAAACAAATTTTGGCAGCCCCCCCACCCTTTTTTTTTTTTTTTTGGTCTTTTACACATGTTTGCACTTTGCAATGTTTTGTTTGGTTGGTTGGTTGGTTTTTTGACTGTTTAAAATTTAAAAAAATGAAAACAGAGAATTTGTAGTTAGTGAAATAAAACAATTTCCTACGAGTGTACTCATTTAATTTTAACAAAATCACAACTATAAACAATTTGGGTTCAACTATACACTGTAATGAAAAATGTTAGTGTCTTCCGGTGCACCCAGTTTCTCATAAATTAAAAGAATTTATATGAAGTGATTTTTTATGGTTTTTATACTTGTGTAGTCTTTTAATAATTCAGTGAAATCTAAATTTTTTGCAATGGTCCTTTCAACTGAAATTAATGCAAGTCCTGACAAACGATTTTGAAATGTGGTGGACCTCAAATAATTTTTTAGTAATTTCAGTTTTAAGAAACTGTGCTCACAAGAAGCCACCGATACTGGTAATGTTAAAAGAATGCGTAATGCTATATCAGTGTTTGGAGTGAGGTGCTTGGGGCCCCCAGCCTGATCTCAGACCCAGACCCAGACCCAGCCCCGCAGAGGGGACAGTAACCGACAGAGTGGCTGGGAGGGTGGGTCAGCCACGGGGATGGGGGCAGACCAGGGGCGCCCGCCCAGTGCCAAGCCGCCCGGGGCAGTGGGTCCCTTACTGGCCGCGGGTCCTGCCCCGATCCCAGGCTCTGCTCCACTCGGCTCCAGCTCTTCCGTTGCTTGTGACCCGTGAGGCAGGGGTGGGCGGGGGGGAGGAGCCGTATTGCCCCACTCCCCTGACAGCAGGGGGCCAAGGCAGGGACCACCCCCGGGCTGGGACCCCCATGCTGAACCCAACCCCCAACCCTACATAGGGGCTCATTGGTTGACTGAGCGGGGCCAGGGGAAAAAAAGGATGGCCGGAATGTCGCCCCTGGAAATGTGCTCCCCCAAGGACGTGCTTGCTTTGCTGGTGGCTGCAGCCGGTCCTGAAAGTACTCATCTGGAATGTAAGAGATAATAATTAAATAGTTAGGGGACCAGGTTTAGAAATTGGGTCTTACACAGCCTAGGTAACTGACTTTAGAGCCTGAGGGTTAGTGAGGCCAATCACAGTCTCTTGCCCACTGACTATTCAGCATGAATGACTATGAATTGCCACTAAGAAAGACAAGTCCCAAGATTAAATGATCTTTTAAGGCATCAACCTGATTCCAACCTCAAGATCATAGAGCACAACCTTGAACCCGCATTGTGCTCCTTACAGAACTACCAAGGTTGAACAACTAGTACCATAATATTTCCTTTCCATTAGAGTAGGCCTCCCAATGGCTCCTATCTCCCATTAGATGAGGTTTTTATTTGAAGTTGGGAGCTTTCTCTAACAAGACCCAGTACCATACTTCTAATTCAGACAGGTAGTCCTCACAACTATTCTAGTGTTCATTTAATAAGTAAATGCAAGAAATATTCCTCCTTCAACTAAGAAGCAAACTCCAGGTCCTAGGAACAATCTGACAATCTCAGAGGACCGTAATTACATCTCCTGTACTGAGATCTGCTAGACGGACATAAGTTTGTCAAATGTTGCATGAAGAGAAAAAGGAAAATGTGGTTGTGCTTGCCTGAAAGTTTCTTTTCTTCGAGTAATAAGGTCCGCAGATCCGACCCATCTTGGAGAAAAAAGGATCATCCAGAACAGAGATGGAAATTGAGTTTGGGGTTTCTTGTCATGAGGTAGAATTTACAATGCTCTGTAGTAGGATAAATTATTTTTCCTTAAAGTATATTTAAGACCATCTGTAATTTAATAAATAGATTTTAATTATCCTTCCTGTGGAAGTTATCTCAACTGGAGAGGACTTCAGGAGGTGGGGCATTCTCCTGCTGACAGTGACTGACAGGTCAGCTTTTGCCCCCAAGCTGCAAACAGGCTGAAGTACCCATTGTAATGGATCTGAGGCCTTCCACTCAAAGAAAGGAAGTTTTTAGGTAAGCATGGAAAAATTTCCTATTCTTTCAGCAAGTGCACTAAATTGCAGATAATTACAATTCAATGTAGGTTATTTATATATAACTAGGTTGCCTAACACTTTCCATTATAAAATATATTTGACATTTTGGGGGGAAGTTCCAACACCTCAATTTTTTTTTAGCAGGCATGGGCCAGATAAGTAACTTTTCTTTGTTCCATGAGTTTCAGTTCAGATTTGGCTGAAATATAAACTGTTAAAAATCACCATTTCCCTTGTCTTGCTGGTGTTCCTCAGGAAAGTTTTGGCAGCATGCTAAAATAATAAGTGTACATGAACATTTTAAAGAGCTAGGCTTTCACTGCACTGGGAAAGCCTGATTGTTGCTGCAGTTGCTTTAGTGGGGAAACAGGGGGAGCTGGAGCTGGACCATGTGCCCCCCAATCACTCCCCAGACCCAGACCTAGCTCCTGGACCCTGTGACAAACATACACTATTTAGAAATCTGTCTGTAAAATTTCTTCTGTGGGAGATTATGAGCTCTTTGTAGGTATCTTTATGAAATTACAAACTATTTTGAATGTGGGAGCTAGTTGCCTTTCCCACTGTACTTTAACCTCCATGTTGGGACGGAAGTTTCAAGGCACAGTGATACAGAGCTGACAATAGAAGGTTGTTAACTTGGGATGGTCCTCTATTAGACTACAAACAACCTAGATAATGGACTGGCTCCAAACAAGGAAAACTGATTTATCAACATGAGGGGTCACCCAGAAGAGATCTGGGATCACCTGAGGAGGCTGATGCAGTAGTCACCTTTCAGAGGGACTGAAAGGTTATAAAAGGACTCACAGGGGGAAGACACAGGGCACACATAGGAAGTTTGGGTAGAAGCTGACCTGTTGGCCATTTTTCACCAGCTCAACATGAGGGAAGCTGCTGCAGGAGCCTGATGAGGCAGAGGGAATCCTGCCTACCTGAAAGCAGATGGTCCCCAAAGGAATCCTGAGGGAAGGGTGGGCCAGAGTGAGGGGCATTGTGTTCAGGATGTTTGTTTTTTCCTAAATGATCTGTACTTCCTGTATTTATCAAGCTTAAGTGAAGAGCCGTAGTGTGTTAGAACCCTATCCAAAGTGTGTGTGGGGGGGTGGGGGGGGTATTTATACCTACCACATACCTCCTGAAGAGAGAAACCAGAAGCCTCACACCTTTTGGTGGAGGTGCATATTCATTTTGATATAGCATTTAGTCACATGATCACATACTATTTTCCTCACAGACCCCAGCCTCATTCACTGCACAGACTGGACATTCTAGTGGGCAGAATTAAGATGGCATAGCAACCTTAAATCTGGCATTTTCTAACTTTCAAGAGTTTGACTTTGCAAACCTTAAAAAATAGGAGTTTTTTGTATGTAATCATGTTTGACATATGCATAGATATAACTGTTAATGTATTGGTAAATTCAAAGTAAAAGGTAAGATTATCTGTGGAGTTTTTTAATTCCTTCAGAGCTGTTTGATCTCTGCTTGCTTGTTTTAGCAGCTGTTTGCCTGTTTTTCTTCCTATATAAACTTCACAGTCAACCAGAGTTCAAGCTCTGGATGAAGACCATATAATGAAAACAATAGTGATTAGTATATATAATGTGAAGTAGTGTCATAGGTTATAGGGTGTGGCCCACCTCTTTATACTGACTATTCTCAGGATGTGGGGTGACCCCTCAAAGCCTTGGCCAAAACATAATTCATCTCTCATTTGATCTCAATGTTTGATATAGAAATCAAGTTCTGTGCACTTGCAAATAAATGTCTTGAGGAAGAATGAAGATACAACACAATGGTGGAAATATATAAATAGATTCTTGTTAGTGTGCTGGATAAATGCTTTAGTGTTTTGTCTTATGTTGCTTGTAAAGGGGTTTTGTCCACTTTTGTTTTGTTCTGTTTCTGGCTATGGGATGTCAAAGAAAAAGAAAACTCTGGAGATGGCAGCATCCACAACAGATTAATACTGAGCATTTTATTTAATCACATGTTGTCATTGTACCAGACCTGCATACAGTTCTTGATTCCCCCTCCCACCACCGTTTTGAGGAACATCTGTCTCTGTCCTGCGCATCTGTCTTTTTGGAATCAGAGCACAGTGCTTCCCCAACAGAAAAATCATCATGGGGATGGGGTTGTAACAGTAAAAAGTGCAAGAGAGCCCATAAGCAGCCAGAATAGCCATAAAACCTGGGGAGGCTGGGCAGGGCAGGCCCACAAAATTTTGGCACCTGAGGCAGGGAGCTCAAATGACGCCCCCTCGCTTGGGCCAAAATTTTGAAAGGTCTCAATTCTGCCTTCTTCCTGTTCTACTCATCTCATGGTACTGCTCTGCTACCTTCCCCAATAAAGGAGAACTAACAACTTAAAATGCCTTCTTCAAAAATTTTAAGTAACACTTAACTTTCAGACGCCTGAACAGCAAATGTAACTTTTCTTGTCTGCATAGTAAACACTGGTATTTTTATCTGTTTGAATAATCAAAGTGGTCCTTCCCGTACCTTCTTGGTTGCAAAGATTTAAACGGCTTCCTGCTGAAGTCTACAGTCTGGGCCAGCTCATGGTCTATTGGGATGGTTTCAAGGCCGACCAACCTCTCCTGTGTCATTGTGGAGCGTAAATGTGTTTTTTATTAACTTCAGCTTGGAGAAGCTGCGTTCTCCACTGGCAACTGTTACAGGAAGTGTTAGAAGTATGCACAGAGCAACAAAAGCTTTTGAAAAGAGGGTGGTCATCTTATTTGTGCACATATTTTCCAGAACAGCCTTTGGAGTTGATCCTGCTGAAATGTATCTTGAAAGGGCTTTCAGTTCATCACCTAAATCACTCACATCAATATCGCACATGTCATCATGTGTCAACACTGTCTCTAGTGCCCTGCATTGCTGTAGGTCCTGTAGGTCTTCTTCAGGTACAGTGAGGAGTTTTGGAATATCATACAACATCCCAAATATACTGCTGTGTTCCTTGAGCTACATGAAACGTTCTTCAACTGACTGTATTGCACAATCTAGCACCTGGTTAAAGAATTCAACTTTGAATTGTTTTTGGGGTCTCTTATGGGATTATCCCATGCCTCGTAATCAAAATGTCTTCCTCTTCAGTGACCCTTGTATTCTTGAATGGGTGGGAAAATAGCTTCAGTGTGAAGTTCCTCTACCAACTTCTGTGCACTCTTCAGAACATTTTGAAATCCCTCATCTGACCGGTAAGACTGTAGGTATGACTTTGCTTTGTCCAGTTTTCTCATTGCTCCAGATATAATCAAGGTCAACACCTTGGAGTCGCTTGCCTACATTTATTTCAAACAGAATGTCATGCCACAACACTAAGCCACACAGAAATTTGAAGTTATGTATGTTTCTGGTGATTCCATTTCCCTCTGCCACTGTTCTCCCATGAACAGTTCCTGCCGTAGCATTTTCCTCCATAATGGCAACTATGGCATCATCTATCTTCCCAATTTGGTGTTTGATAGGCTTTATCACCTCCACTCAACTTTCCCATTGTGTGGCACTTAGTGGTTTCAGTGTCAGAGAGGATGTTCCCAGATGTTGCTTCAAAATTTGGCATCGATGAGTTGATGCAGAGAAAAATACATAGATGCTTTGAATTACATTTAAAAAATTCAGCAGCCTCACTAGAAGCTGATGCTGCATCACTGACCACCAAGTTCAATGAATGAGAACTGCATGGGACAAAAAAAAAAAAAAAAAAGCTTGAGGGTTTAACTCTCGGATCTGTGTCTGCACTCCTTTGTTCTTTCCTCTCATGTTGGCACTATTATCATAGCCCTGACCTCTCATGTCAGCTATCGCAATTCCTGTATCTTCCAGCTTTTTAAGAAGCACATTTGTCATACCAGCTCATGTAGTATCATCAATGTCAATAAAGTCTAGAATTTATTGTCTGTCAGAAAATTCTCTGACAGTCACCATTGCAGGGACATTTTCACTAGATTCTATTGTTGTTACAAAACGCACCATTAGTCATTTGTTCCGTATGGCTGATGTCAGGTGTGCAGTCCAGAATAACAGAGTAATATCTTGCTGACTTCAGATCTACCACAATCTTCTGTTTGACTTTTATTGCCAGTAACTGTATGATCTCATTTTGAATGGCTTTTCCAAGGTAGTGGTGTCTGTACAATTCTTGGGTGGTGACTCTTCTTAGATGCTCCTGGAGTACAGCATCAAACTCAGCCATCAGCTCCACAATTTTAAGGATGTTTGGCTGATCTGAAGTGCCACGCAGTGCTAGGTTTGGGGTAGCAAGCATTCTCACAATGGGAATGAGCCTTTTCAGAACATTTTGCTAGTAAAGAGACTCTGATGCAATCTTCTCTTGATGCTGATCATCTATGGTGGCCTTTAACCTTAGTCTCATCTCAAGCTCTTTCCACCTATGGAATGCTCTCTGGTGATTTGCTGCCTTCTCATGGCAAGCCAGATTTACCTAGCCAGATTTTTCCAGTCCTTTTTTCCTGTAGAACCCAATGTGGCTGGAACATTAGACTGGAAGAGTTTGCAACAAAAACAGTGTGCAGCATTCTGGGTTTTTGAGTACATAAGCCATGGCCTCTCTCCACGTTGTCACCATTGGGGATTTCACGCCAGTAATGTGTTGCATGGAAACTTCTATTTTCATTGTCTTTGGGAAACATGAAGTTTTTCACTTGTTCTGGTCCATGCAGTACAAGGAAGTCCCTCAGGCTACTGTTCAAGTGGGTCCACAGTCATGGATCATTTCGACTTAAGGAACTAAACTCAGCAGCAGCTGTTTCTTGCGCTTCCACCACACTCTTCTCTGATCTACACTTTTCTTCTGGAATGTGCATGGTTACATTCATTTGAGATGGAGATATGGATGCTACAGTAGCTGCCAGGTCACCTGCACTCTGACTAACTGGAAGATCAGGCATCTCCTCACCACTCACATCCTCACTGGGGCCGGAAGGCTCACCGTGAACATTTGTGTCTATGTATCTCAGGAGAGCTCCTTCCTGCTTAGATAGAAAAGCTTCCTTTGCTGCCTTTCTTTTTCTGAATGCTGCTCCGGAGGGGTGTTTTCTTCTTTTACTCATGATTGCTGTTCTGTGCCAGTTATAGTGGCTCTCAACACTCAATTGAAGGGGACAAATAAGCAGGCTGGTAGCAGGGCCTGAATCTTAAGGGCCTAACTGGCTCCTACTACTTCAGTTGACTGCCTGTTCTCAAGTGGGTTCAGGGAAGCAGCAGGAAACAGGAAGCTCCCTGAGAAGCTGGTGTTAATCAGTACAGGCTCCTGGGGTTGCTAGAGAGGTACATAAGAGGCTCCTCCTCTTCTCTCTCCCTGCAGCTCCTGCTGCTTTCTGTTATTCCCTCTCGCCTTTTTGCCTGCCTTTTTGCCTGTTATGTCTCTTTTGCCCTCCTTCCTCCACCACAGCACTCCACCATCTCTGTGCATCTAGAGCAGAGAGAATACATATGTGCCAGCAACAGACCCACTCTGGGTCCTAGTGGCACCTCCCCACAGTCTGGCACCTGAGGCGGCTGCCTCAGTTTGCCTCATGGTAAGGCCAGCTCTGAGGCTGGGAGTCACTGACTGATTCAATACATTCTCACTGCAGCCTCTGCCGGTGCAGCTCCTACAGAGGCCCAGGTAGAGATTCTGAGGAAGATTCAAAGATTCCACTTGTTTACACCAATATAATTCCAAAGTCCATTGACTGTAGTGAGTTGGAGTGGCCTCTCTCATAGCCTGAAGGGGAGAGACCCCCTTTACCCCCTGGTGGGTAGAGCTGGGTTGGGCTGTAGGGTGACCAGATGTCCCAATTTTATAGGGAAAGTCCTGATATTTGGGGCTTTTTCTTATATAGGTGCCATTTACGCCCCCCCCCACTCCCTGTCCCAATTTTTCACACTTGCTATCTGGTCACCTTACTGGGCCCACCCCAGCACCGAGGGTTGTCAACCCTCCTGGACTGGCCAGAAGTCTCCCAGAATCAGGCTAAATCTCCTGGATGCTACTGAAGCCAATCCAGGAGATTTTAGGCTGCTAAAAGTTTGGATGCGCAGTGGAGCTAAGGCAGGCTCCCTACCTGCCCTGGCTCCACATCGCTCCCGAAAGTGGCCAGCATGTCTGGCAGCAGCTCCTAGGCAGAGGCGCAGCCAGGGGATCTCTGTATGCTGCCCCCACCCCAAGCACCAACTCTACAGCTCTCATTGGCTCGGAATGGGGAACTGTGGCCAATGGGAGCTGCAGGGGCAGTGCCTGCAGGCAGGGATAGCACGCACAGCTGCCTGGCCACCCCTGAGCCTAGGAGCCACTGCCAGACATGCCGCCGGTTCTGGGAGCCACCCGAGGTAAGTGCCGCCTGCCTGGAGCCTGCACTCTGAACCCATTCCCACACCCCAACCCCCTGCCCCATCCCTGAACCCCTCTTGCACCCAAACTCCCTCCCAGAGCCCACATCCCTCCCGCACCCCAACTCTCTGCCTCATCCCTGAGCCCCCTCCCATAACCAAACTCCCTCCTGGAGCCTGCACTCCAACCCCCTACCCCAGGCTCAGCAGCATCGATCTCCCCATAGTGAAGACCAGCCCTAGTGCCTTATGTTGAACTTAAGGTCTGATAGCTCATGCCTAGTGCTTGTGACAAGTACTGTATCACATCAGAAAGAGGAGCTTGCCAGCTCCTGTCTGATATCAGACTCCCAATATTAGAACTCATTATACTGAACCTTAAACCAGTTACTGGCCAGGACTGAATATTGCCAGCTTCTACCTCAGCCTGATATAATTTTGATAGAAATTACACATTTATAGGAAAAAGAGGAAGCACTTTTGTGGTAGGGTTTTAGGTTGGTTTTTTTTAAATGATAGCTATTTAAAAATTGCTCACAGGTTTGGAATGTTAGACATATCTACAAGTGGACATGGGTTAGTCGTCAGAGTGCTGATGGGATTGTTACATTGCATTTATTCCTTTATCACACAATCACCACCAGATATGCAGTGATCACACACTAGGTTTCAAAACCTGGTCCATTTGAGACTGGGAGCCAGGATACTGTGGGGGAGGGAGGGATTCCAGTTTCTCCTCTTAAAACAGTCTTGACTTTAGGCAAGTCATCAAATCTTTCTGCCTCCATTTTCCCATCTGCAAAACAGGGATTTGGTTACTAAGGTTGGTAGATATTATGTAAACACAAAATAAAAGAGAGTTGCTTGGGATTTTTTGGGTATTTTCAGAGCTATTTGATTTCTATTTGATCTATTTGTAAAGTGTTTGCAGATAGTTGGATGAATAAGTAATATAATTAGAGGTTATTGCAAAACAAGTGTTGGATTTTGATTTTTACAGAAATCTCTAATGAGCACTCTGGCAGACAATATCAATATTCTGGCCTGCTATATCCTTCTATAGTGGACCCACCTATCCCAGAATGTACTATTTTTAAGAAGGAAGAAAATACTTATTTTCACTTCTCTCAGTGAATTAGTCCAGCAGTCTGCAGTAAAGTTTAAATCCATCAGTACACTGTAGTTCCTACAGAATAGATGAAACAAAATCCTCTCCAAAGATTTTGCACAAAAATGTTTATAAGGAAAGGAAGAAATGAGACATTAACCAGTATATTCTTTCTCATCCTTTTTAATATATAAAGTTAAAACTCATACACACAGACATACTAATTCATATCTGTTCGCACAGCCAGATAAATGTTTTGCTAAGTTCTGAAAAAGCTTTGTTATGTCAACTCTACTTTCTGTTTCCCCTTCTTTATGGTGGGAAAATTCAGTAGACCTCAGAATTTCCATTACATGATCTCTGCATCTATTTCTATATCTTAAATAACTGGCCAATGATTTTTTTTAAAATGGATGCCTAAAGTGACCACTAAGGCCATAACAGGCATCTAGATAAGTAGTCTGATTTGGGAGACACTGGGTGGTTAGCACTCTGGAAAATCATGGCCCTGAACTTTGTATCTGGAGTCTTGTATATCACCTGTTTTTGCCTTCATTGGGAATATTCACATTGTATATAAGCTTGGCAAAAAGTATCTTTAAGATCAGCCTTTAGCTTTAACTTGGTTTAACAGGTGATGCTCATGAGAGTTTAGAGTTCTGCAAGGCTTTGTTGGCAGAATTCAGAACTTTTATGGTGACTCAGCTGTCATTTTTAGGAGGCTTGCAAGCTTCTACCAGGTATGAGAACAACGATATTTGATGTCTCAACAAAGTTATAAATTCCTCCAGTATAGTCTGTGGGCTTACAGCACTTATGAGTTCTGGAGGCATGGTGCTTTTATGAGCTCTGTCTTTCTGGGAGGGCTCACAATTTTAAAAGAATCATGTGCCATGTGGTGTAGAACCCAGAGATCCCAGCAGCAAGAACAGAAGATGGCCCTTTTTGACCTTTGCCATGTCAAATGTATTAAAAATTTTATGGAGACACAAACTGGGGAAGCAACCATGACATGCCCACCCCAGGATGCCAGTGGAGAATACTTTGATTAGAGAATAATTAAAATTATTTTCCTCAGATATATTAGCTTATATTTATTCCTCCCCAAGCTGAATGTAAAAGAATAATTCCCAGCCTACATATTTAATCTAGAAGTCAGTCTATACATTTAAGGCATAGGCTTGTATGGAGAGTAGTGCAGAACTGCACCACACCAGTTGATACTATGAAGGTGTTGTTTCTCCAGAACTCCCTGAAGGGCAAGATGCAGCATGTAGTTTGATATGATGGGACTATTATGCCTCTTTCCAGCTCTCTTTGGGGTGCAAACACCTCAGGGGGATGACAGGAGGGAATGCAGTTGTGTCCTGCACATACTGTGGGGCATTGGGATGGTGGTAAGGGGAGATGATTCTATGAGCTTTCCCTTCACCTTGTGCTTTCATACAACAACCAGGCAAAGTCTCAGTCCTTAGGGGTGCTTGCAACATCTCTTAAATTAAGTTAATCTGCAAATAGCAAATTTAATAAACCTGATGTTCACCACCTCTTCAGGAGTGTTAATGAATACTCTAATGTGACCAGGAGCAAAAAGATCCCCTGCAATTTCCTATTCAACACATTGCCATTTACCAGAGGGCAGCCATTTTAGATTTGATTCTGACTAACGGAGGAATTGGTTGCAAATGTGAAGGTGGAAGGCAATTTGGGCAAAAATTATTATGAAATGATAGGCTTCAAGAAACTAAGGAAGGAAGGAGTGACAGCAGCAAAATAAGGACAAGGGACTTCAAAAATGCAGACTTTAACAAATTAGGAGAAATCATAGGTAAGGTCCTGTCAAGGTTCCTTTCCCACTCTGAACTCTAGGGTACAGATGTGGGGACCTGCTTGAAAACCTCCTAAGCTTACTTTTACCAGCTTAGGTTAAAACTTCCCCAATGTACAAACTATTTTACCTTTTGCCCTTGTACTTTATTGCTGCCACCACCAAACGTCTAACAGATATATAACTGGGAAAGAGCCTGTTTGGAAAAGTCTTTCCCTCCAAAATCCTCCCAAACCCTACACCCCCTTTCCTGGGGAAGGTCTGATAAAAATCCTCACCAATTTGCATAGGTGAACACAGATCCAAACCCTTGGATCTTAAGAACAATGAAAAAACAATCAGATTCTTAAAAGAAGAATTTTAATAGAAGAAAAAGTAAAAGAATCACCTCTGTAAAATCAGGATGGTAAATACCTTACAGGTAATTAGATTCAAAACATAGAGAATCCCTCTAGGCAAAACCTTAAGTTACAAAAAGACGCAAAAACAGGAATCTACATTCCACTCAGCACATCTTATTTTCTCAGCCATTTAAAGAAAACAGAATCTAACGCATATCTAGCTAGATTACTTACTAAGTTCTAAGACTCCATTCCTGTTCTGTTCTCGGCAAAAGCATCACACAGACACTGACTTTGTTTCTCCCTCCCCCCCAGCTTTTGAAAGTATCTTATCTCCTCGTAGGTCATTTTGGTCAGGTGCCAGCAAGGTTATCCTAGCTTCTTAACCCTTTACAGATTAAAGGGTTTTTCCTCTGGCCAGGAGGGATTTTAAAGGTGTTTACCCTTCCCTTTATATTTATGACAGGTCCCATGAGAATAAAATCTAAGGAAAAAGGGTGTTCAGGAGAGCAGTGGATTAAATTTGTATTATTATTATTTATTTTTACATCTACTTATATAGCATGTTTTATAACTCACTTTTCCTGAAAAAAGAAGAGAAGCTAAATACTGAACAAAAGCATTCTGGATCTGCACTATATATCTTATTCCCGGCAAATAAGGTCACTATGCAAAAAGATTTGGAATTAGATGCCTTGAAACAGACTAAGGAAGTAGGCTGGTAAGGGTGGAACAATTTGCTGAATATAGTTTTGATCCTAGTAATTTAGTGAGTGTAAATTGTAAGGCTTGAAATAGATGGGGTTCCATGAGATTTTTCTCATACCTTAGTGACAACAAATGGCAAACCAGGGATTACCTGCGACTAGTGGTACATCTCACTCATAAACAACATGGGCAAACTGTCCAGCAAACTTCAGCACAGCAAGTCACAACAGTCACTGGTTGGAGAATGTTCACATGTGCATGTTGAGATACTTTAGACCCAGTCTCCAGAGGAACAACATTTACAATACATTGGGACGTTCATGTGACCACGGCTGAAAATTTAGCAATATAATTTTTATCATAGTAGGGGTTTAAGTGTTTGCTGTGCACCTTAACTTTTTGGTTAAGTTACATAAAGTATAAGCTGTTAAAAAGAATCAAGATACTGCAGTGGGAAGTAGTGAATATACTTGCTACTGACAGATACAAAGATAAAACACACAGACTACTTCCACTCCCTCATAGGGAAAACACAATAAGTGTACTGGTCCTTCAGCTCCAAAAACACAGCTAAAAGAGTGCTCCCTTGGCTGGTCTTATTGTGGTATGTTTCTTGCCACTAGAGGGAAAGATTACTCACACGAAACCACTATGTTTCAAAGTTGGTTTTGTGAACATGTTTGACCTCCTAAAGCAGTGGTTCTCAACTGATTACACATTGTGGGCGGCACATGCATCCCACACTGTTACCTGGGCTGCAGGGGCTGGGTGGCAGGGCATCGGCAGCCCAGACCCCGACCCTGGACCCCCACTGTGCAGGGCCATCTGGTGGCCTGCCCTAGGCCCCTGCTGTGTGGGGCTGGCCAGACCCCTGCCGCTCAGCAATCCTGGACCCTGCGGGGTGGCTGCCCCAGCCCCAGGAGCTCACAGGGCAGGCCAGCAGCCCCGGACTCCTCCATGCAGGGTGGGCCAACTGCCCCGGATTTCACAGGGTGAACTGGCTGCCTGGCTTCGACTGGGCTGGGCAGCTGACCCAGCCCCTGGAGCTCGTGGGGAGCCCGGGACTCCAGACCTCAGACTCCCACTGTGTGGCTGCCCTGGAACCTAGAGGTCATGGGGCCAGGTGGCTCTCCCAGACCGCACAATGCGGGGTGGGCCGGCTGACCCACACCCGGACCCCAGAGCTCACAGGGTTGGTTGAGAGCCCCAGACCCCAGACCCTTTGGGGTGGGGTGGCTGCCTGCCCCGGATCCCTGCCACATGGCTGCCCCGGACCCCGGAGTTTTGGGGCTGGGCGGCTGCCCCGAACCCCAGGCCCCCAACCCTGCGGGGCCAGCCAGCCAGGAACCTGGCAGACCCTGGCACCCGCCTTTTGCACACAGCTGAGCTAATTGGGCCGTATGCGGCCCGCAGGCCACAGATTGAGAACCGCTGCTCTAAAGGTTTTTATTCTATGATTATTTATAGGTTAGCTCCCTCAGGGGCATTGGTTAACAATTTCTGAAGTGATAACAAGCTTTAGAATTAACTGGGAAGAAAGAATGATGAAAGAAGCACCTCTGATCAGAATAAGCCTTTATAACAAGACTGGAGAGGAGAAAATCCTCGGATTGGCTGCTCTCTCAATGCTGGTAATTAGAAATGGTATTGTATAAATATAGAATAAAAGAGGGGGTGAGGCTGAAAAAGGGTAAGAGGAAGAAATAGGCCATTATTCCCCTGAAACTCTGGATGTACACACATTGACTTCAGTGGGTGTCCATGGAGGCACAAGATTCCACATAAGGAAGCTTATTGCAGATTCAGGGTCTAAAAGCAGACAAATGAAAATATAACACATGCTAAGAAGGGGAAAGGTGAGGAAAGACATGGATTAGGGATACAGTACAGGATCAAAGGGGAGGACAAGTTCCAGAGGGATAGGGCCCTTGTGGAGAATGCCTTTTATAACCAGGGAGATCTAATTTGCACATCTCTGCAGAATGCAGCTGAAGCAGTATGTCATAAAGCTGAAGATAGTCTCTCAAGTAGTCAGGGATTTCTTAGGTTATGATTAATACCTTAAGGTCCACCTGGAGACCAACAGACAGCCAGTGCAGACCCCTTCTTAGCACCTATGTCACATATTTGTAGGGAGGTACCCTGCTTAATAAATGAGCTGCTGCATTCTGTACCACATTCAACCTCTGAATGGTTTTAAAGTACAGCTTAACGTAGAGTGCATTGCAATAATCTGATCTTGACATAACAAAGGCATGCATAACAGTGGAAAGGTCTGTATCTGAAAGAAAAGATGACCACCTCCTGCCATGCATGTTTTTAAGGGCTTGTCTACATTACCCACAGGATCGACGGGCAGCCATCGATCCAGTGGGGGTCAATTTATCGCATCTAGTCTGTCTCCCGTTGACTCTGGTACTCCACCAGGGTGAGAGGCGCAGGCGGAGTTGATGTGGGAGCGTCAGCTGTCGACTCACCGCAGTGAGTAGAACACACCGCGGTGAGTAGATCTAAGTACGTCGACTTCAGCTGTGTTATTCACGTAGCTTAAGTTGCGTAATTTAGATCGATTTCCCTCCCAGTGTAGACCAGGCCTTAGAAACTTTACCAGGTTACTGAAGTAATATAATTATTTAACAGCAGCTAGAGGTGTAAAATCACTTCTAAGTGGAAAACTCTGGTTACCAATGGCAAACTCCCTCAGTCAGAGACTAATAGTGCTTCTGCCACTTCCTCTAGTTGTTGCCATCATTACTTTGGTCTTATCGAGGTTGAGCTTCTTCAGCCAGCTCATTCATCCATACTCCAATCTCAGTTAGTCATTGGATGAAGTGAAAAACCATGTAATCCAAGTCAGGGGACATGGATGCAAACAGTATTCTGAAAACACCAGACCCTATGTCTCCTTACTAACTTTCCTAATGAACCCATATCCATAGGCCCTATATAATTACCTGGTTACTCATAGTAGGCATGTATACATCTTTTCGTTCAAATGTGTTTTTTGGGGGGGCTTTTTAAATAGAGACACACCCTTTTTTGTAGGTGATGCTGTAGAAGTGAATTTTTAGAATTGATTTAAAGATACATTCAGAAAACGTTAACTGGTTAGAACTTTATATATTAATACATTTTAGATATGATGTGAGAAGGAAGAAGTAATGACTAACCAAATTATGTGGTTCATGAAATAGCAGAAAAATATGTACTTAACATATTATTCAATGTATCTAAAAGGAATATTTACCTTTAGTAAGATTAACTTAAATGACCACAGGATGTCCTTGTTTAACAGATATACATGCTATTTCCAAACTATATGCTTGCAGATTTTTTTTGTCTGAACATTTATTATTTGTCAAATTCTAGACAGTTCCTAGAACTGCTTCACAGTGACAATCCAATTATTGTGCTCAAATGAAAATACATAATGATGTGTGAGCCATGCTGCAAAATGTATATTGCTAACTCAGATAAAGGCCAAAGGAGATCCTTCTTCTAGTCTGACCATGTGGTACTGGATGACACTGGATCAAATTCAGACCCGAGGAATTTGGGTGTAACTTCAGTGCTGTCAATGGAATTGCACCTGCTTACTCTAGGTCTGAATTATTCAATAGGTTTAAAGATCCCTGACACAGGCAGAAAACAAACTGAATATACATGGCTTAAAGCTATTCTCTTTACAAATACAGTTATTCTTCTAGACACGTTATTTCAGACATTCTATTTTCTTTCTATACCAGCAATTAAAAATGTAGCTGGTTATTTAGTAAGCGCTTCCCTCGCCACAACACCTTTTGTTATCCTTCTGCTTCTCTGTGGTCAGTGGTACTAGAGCACAAGCAGGAAGCAATTTTGCAAGCATTTACATGGCTATGGGCCATATGTGAGTCAGCTAGATTACACTTTTTGTAATCCTCTCAAACAGTTTACAGAGCAGTCTAATCCCTTTCTCGTGCTGCATCATGATGTTAAGAGTGTCACCACAAATTTATTATGAAAAAAAGTGTGAGTAACAAGTTTCACAGGATAATGGCATGAGATCAGGGAAGAGGAATTTATATTAAATTCTGCCCTTAAAAACATGTCTCTTTCTCTCACTTTGTGGTTCTAGATATGAACATGGGTTTATAGACCCATATGTCTCAAACATACATTCAGTATAAAAACTGACTCGCGTATAGTATTTGGGTGCCACACTAGGCATTGTTTTCTTGCTAGTTGTCTGATTCCAACTCCACACAAAATAAGATAGATTATCTTCCAGCTAACAAACCCTATATCATCATCAGATGCACAATTTTTGGTTTTTAGAAATAATGTTCAGTCATGGAACACCTTGGGTAAATATGCCAGAAATGTTAACTATCCACAACAGGCTGCTCATAGGCTGTTCTGGATATGTAGGTCCAGTCACTTTGCTGTGCTAAATTCCTGCTCAGTATAGCAGACAGGGGTTCTGTTAGGGAGTCAGTTATACTGGGGGCTGCTCTAAATTGCACCAGCTGTCAATAATGGCTATTAGATAGACCACCAATGTAGGACAGTCAGAGCAGAGCACTTCAGCCATGCCTCTTCCATGCCCTGGCACACACTCTACTCTGGAGGCTGTAGGAAAAGATGGCATAGGAGCTGTCTATGCTGCCTTTATGCTCACTAGGGACTCCCTATGTCTGAGACATCCTCTGCAGGGAAAATGGGGGCCAGATTCCATCATCTTTACACCACTGGAATGGAGCTGGGTAAGAATCTAGATGGATATTTGTGCTGGACTTTATAAGGTCATTCTTGCGGTCAAGATTTTTCTAACCAGAGAATGGCAGCTATTGCAACTTGCAAAGAAGTGACGTTCCAAAGGAAGGGCTGTAAGAGTGTGTGACTGTCTCTCCCGGTCAATCTCTAAGGGAGGCCACGCCTCCTCACTGGCATGCACCGGTGAGGGAAGGATTAGCTGCTCCTAGTGTTCAGACCCTCAGGCTGGGCAGAGCAGGAAAGCAGTCTATGAGCCCCAGCCCTCATCAGGATGGGGCAGCAAATAGTCTATGGGGACTTTAGCCTGCAATCAGGGCAAAGCAATATCAGCCTACAAGCCCAGGCCCTCAGTCAGGGCAGGGCAGCAAACAATCTAGGGGCTCAGGCAGGGGTGAGACTAACACAGGCTTCCTGGTCTAAGGTGGGGTGGTAGGGGTAGGGGGATGCTGTTAATACCAAAATTTGGACCCAAGGCACACCAATAATGGCCTGCCTATAACTGTAAACCAATTGTCAAATTGGACCATCTAGATGGGTGACAGGAGGTGGCCCATCCTAGAGGAATTGCCTGGTTTTACCAGGGAGTTTGTCTCTGACCCTCAGAGGACTCCCCAGAACAGATTAGTTCTGTTAACCCATGAGAGGACACGGATACAGCATTCCACTCAAAGGACTGATGCTCAAGCAGTAATTCTTCAAAAAACAAAGTAACATTTATTTAAAGGAAATATTCAGTTACCATACATTTAATAATTGAGAAAGAATGCTTTGTGATACATAACACATAGGCATAGTACAGTTGCATTGTATTGTATTAATAAATTATAGTAAGGCAACACAAAAGACTACACAAACTATATAGCAGATACAATGTTGCACAACACAGTACCCATAGACCCTTTATGCATATGTATAAAGCCTTAATACAGTGTTATAATATAGTACCAAACCCTTATACATATGTTTAAAACAACATTACACATTAAAGGACATTACTAAATAACATTCCATAAGTGGTGATCAAGCAATCATAGAATAGCTGGGATAAAATCCATTCAGATACAGACATCCAGCTTTATTTACAATCATACCTATGCATTCCTTATAATTCAGAAGAAGTTATACTTATTCTCCTTCTTCACCATCTATGGTCTTTCTGCTCTGTCAAGGATTTCAGTGATATTCAGCTTTCTCTAGTTCTGCCATTCTGTTCACCCACACTGAAGCCTGTCAGCTCTCTGCCATATATACAATTTTTGATCCTTTCTGATTGGTTGCTCTCTCAATGCTAGTAATTAGCATAGTTCCTCCCTTTGGGGTGATACCTATTCAGCCAATCAGCTTTACCTGTCATTTGAGCTGGCCCTGGCTGAGAACCTCCTTCTCACCTGACTGACCCCTCCCTTCAGGTATTTTGGAGTGAACTCAGTCTGACCCTGCTGAACTTTACTTCACCCCAGTTACCTGTCTGCTTTTGGTCAACTCAGCCTGAGTCCTCCATTTTAATTTTTCTAATGTAAAATCATTGTGGCCACCGTTTTGGAAAACTTGTTCTAAACTATCACTATTTATTACTTATCAAAAGCCTTAAATCTCTGATTACATTTTTATGCATGTTTAAGCATTATGATACTGTCACCACTTTTGTTATGCTAATTGGGGGAGGTGAATTTTACAATGTTGTCTCTCTCTCTCTCTCTGAATATTTACAACTGCATGGCTGACTGCTCTCTTTGATGCTGCTGATTTTCTTACAGAGTATAGAGCAGCTAAAAGCCTCTTGTATCCGTCCCCTCCTTGGTGCGTGATATGCTTATACTCATTTACCAAACCACCACTCATTTAAATGGTGAGTTCAGTGGATGTTTGGTCTTGCCCAGTATTGGCTCCAGGCTCTCCTGTAGGATTGAGCAGATACCTCATCTTACTGGCACAGTTCCTCACCATCCACTTTCCTGTGTGCCATTATCAAGGCTTTGGAGCAGAGCCCGGCGCTGGAGTGCGGAGCAGCTCTGGAGCAGTGGAGCTGCAGGTTTTTGCCTGGAGCTGGAGCAAAGTTCCAAAGCCCTGGCCATTATAGTTTCTTTTAATACTTGTGGACTGTACATGCTTTAGCTGCTTAAATTTTTGTTTAACCCAGCACACCAGGACAATAAGCATCAGTGCCATCACAATCTGAAATGCTAAGACTATTACAACAGGATGTAAAATTGTATTAAGGAATCTTGTAGCTGTACGAGACCATCCCAAGAATACTTCCCACCAGCTATGTTTGGTGTCACTTTTTATACACTCTATAATTTGCTCAATTTTCTTAGTGGAGTGGTGAACAGTAATAATTTTCCTGAGCTTTTTCTAGTTGTTGTAAGTCAGGATGATCCATTAATTGCTTAACTAAGCTTATATTTAATCCCAAGGGTATTAGGTGAATCTTTTTATATATTTGATACTGATCCCTAATTTCCTCATTTCCAGTTTCACGTAGCATGAATTTGAAATTGCAACCAATCATGGAGGTGATATGAAAACAAATGCTTTTGTAATAAGGGTTCTGAGTTACATCACCCAAATTATTAACTTTAAACAATTTACACCAACTTCTAACACATACACATTTATTTCCAATATATACACAACTGATCCATTAAATGGATCTAAGGGTCTAACTGATAATGACTTTCCCCTTTCCTCATTTAAACATACATCATATGGCTGGATTACATCACTATTGCAATTTTATCCAATTCCATGTTCTTCCATACAAGCTTCAAGTTTTGCATGTAAAGTTTTGCCTTATGGCCCATAATTTGTGTTCTATATGTTGCATTATGCTGTTATTAACATGTAACCCTAGCGCTACAATAGGAGATATCCATTCAATTTGGGCATTAGACATTATGACTATGAATGTGGTAATTTGATTTAGTTGAGGATTGTATGTGAAATTCGCCATCTTCCACAAGGAATATTAATTTTGCCCAGCCTTAGTGGCATGTTTCTGTACTATACTTCTTATTTCTAAAGGTAAGATTCCACTCATTCCATCTCTTATAATATCTTTTACCACGTCATTAGTCCAAATCTGTGCTTGTATGCAAGCCGATGCCATGGATAAATTGCTTTGCAATACCTCTACTGTATGTAGTATGGCTAAATGATCAGCTTTTTGTAATTTTTCCCAGCTAGAGAGTAGGCTAGCTGTTAGAAAATGACTAGTGCTTATGTCATTTAAAGATGTTTTTAAAGGCTTGGACAAAGCTCCTAGGTGCTGTCCTACTGCACTTAACTTGTTAGCCAACACCTGTACATCTATACTGTTTAGTACTCCAAGTTCTGTGCCTGCTCCTCCTAGCACTGTATCTATTGAGGTTCAACATATTTAATACATTGTGGCTGTGCAGGTGAAATGTTCATAGAGGCTAAATTCACTATTACCTTTTTTAAAGAATAAGCGGTGTCTATTATTGTCTTTTAGCCTCCTCCTTTATTACATAAGGACCAATGTGGATTTGTTTAGGCTTGAATATCCATAGAATAGTAAAAGTATAATTGAAATTAGGGCCAGTAATTCTCCATGTTCCACTTTCATATCTTTTTGTTATAATTACACTACTGTCGCCCCAACAGACAAACAAAATTTGGCCTGTACTGTTTCCCTTACATTCAACTACCTCCTATCATTTGTTCATACCAGGGTACTTGCAGGCTTAATTAATTTCTAAATATAACTTTTTGGTTATACTTCACATTGAATGTTTATTCTGCTAACTCCTCCCTGTGGCTCAATGACATTAAATGAAGCATCTTTTATCCTAGCATTGTTATGAACCCATTTTAATAATATTAATTCTTTATCATCTCCTGTCCATTTGGGGGCATGCCATGCTATGAAGGCACATGAAAAGCTTCTTTCTAAAACTTGTGTACAATTGCTTCTTCCTGTGTCATTCCATATACAAACCCCTTCCCCTTTGTACCACAGCCTAGGTTTATCTTTTCCTGGGCCATCATTTATAATTCTCATATTTTGTCGTAGTCAATATGTCATTGACACATGTGCCCATGTTTCTTTCTTGTTTACCCAAATCCATTTATATTATTGTCCAATTAATATGACAGAACTTTAGATAATTTTCCCTTTATCCCATGGATTAGATGGGTTTATCCATCGGGTATGGCCCTCTTTCATATTTAATATTTTGGTTTCATGTACTAAACTCCATTTCTTCTTCTTGTTGTCTGAAGACCATTCACACATCATTGTAATATTATTTTTCTCTTCTTTTGCCTGGATGCTATTTGTTGGTATTTTAATTACAGAAGGGGTACTAGTTATTCTTTCTAATGCTACCAAGAGACTATAGGAACGTGCAAATATTTCAAACTTGTCTATTAGCGCACTTTGCCATTGTTTGGTACTTACTGCCTTTCCCTATATTGCACCTGTTCCTTCTTCAGCTGCCAGTTCACATTTTATTGACTCTGGTGAGGGGTGATCATGGGAACCTAAGGTTCCCTTGCCTAGAGAGGAGAATATAATAAAACATTTATGAGCATTTTCTGTAATAAACATTTTGCCTAAGTGATTTTGTGCAATGAAATTTATAACCCTTATAGGTCCCACTACAACTTTTACTATTCTGAGTTTAGCACTTATTTCTGGAATTGTAAGAAAACACTCCACATTACTATTGGCAATAGCCGTTTGATTGGACTTGGTCCACTGAATCGTCATTTTTTATTTCTTCACATCCAAATTTGCACTACCATTAGCAGAATCCAGTAGCCATAAACATCCAGAAGAGCCAAGATGAATAGAACTGCATCTTCCACCATCTGGCTTTTCTTGTCTGTAAGACAGGAATAACAAAAGACCCCTTTTCCTTATAAAAGTATGTATTTACTTAATTAACCGTTAACTTTATGAAAAAATATACATAACATATATTCTTATACTATTTTACCTATCTATAACTATACTATTTTAAATTATTATTAAACTATTACTATTGCATAAGCTAACCAACTATTTTAATACAATAATACGATGACTACCTATTTTAACAATAATTTTTTTCCTTTTAATTGGTATCCCATAATATTTTATTCCCCACATCAATCAGACAATCCAACATTCCTATAATATCCATGCCGATTATTCCATACGACTGTGCTCCCTGGTCCATCACTCAATTGTCAAAATCTTATATTAATTGATATTGATCTGGTTAGGGGTCTGTCCTCCTAATGTTCCCATAACCACATATATATATATATATATATATATATATATATATATATATATATAATCTAAGGCATACTGCACAAGGTCAAAGTCTGTCGCTATGTTTAACATTGAAATGTTAGACCCCGTATCTAGGTAACAGCATTTCTATCTCTGCTGAATTAACTCTTATTGGGTTAAGGTCTTCCAGATGGGTCGAAAAACAGCTGGGCTATAACCATAGGTGGCACCTCCTCATTCTCCTCTGGCTGTTTATCTATACCACTATCCTCTTCTTCTATTAAAGTATTAATAAATATGTCATAATGACATAATTATTAATTTAATATTTATTGTTCATTTGATTCCAGGAGGTCCTCAAACCACTCTCCTGCCAGGCTTCCTTTTCTTTCTTTCTCACTCTCTCCTTTCTTTTTCTGTCTTTCTCTCGTTCTCTATTAAATTTAATAATTAAACAAAAAATTCCACACACATTTTATTTTTATTTTACACACACTTCCCCTTTTTAAAAAACTTATTCTTACATTACTCTATTGCCCACTGAATGGTTTTTTACAAGATCTATTAAGTATTGCAATACTTTGAGAATATCTACCCCTACTATTCAAAGTCCATTTACCCCAAGTTTCATTATTCCAAAATGCACATTCTTTACTTCTTCATTTCTTATGCCAACTATGAGTGGAACATTCAGTAGAATTTTCTTCTTATTCCCTGTATTTCTGCTCTTTCTGGAGAAGTATATGGGAGAAAGTCTGTTGTATTATATATACTGTATTATTTAACACTGAATATGTAGATGCTGTGTCTAAGTAATATAATTGTTGAATTTTTCCTTTGTCTATATTTATGTCTATTATTGGTTTTCCATGTTGGTCTTTCCACAATTATGTTATAACTTGGAGTGGTTGTTCCATCACCTGATTTATCAGTGTTATTGTTCTATTACTGGATTTGAGTTAATAGTTTCTATAACTGGTACACTTTCAAATAAGTCATTGTGGTCTTCTGGGAATTCTGGAAATTCATACCATACTCTTTCATCCCATACTTCTTTTTGCATTCCTTCCTGTTGCATTCTTTTTTATTCCATTCTTTTCTTTTCCTATAAGAGAGATATTATTACTATTTTGATTTTCCCTTTCACCTTTTCAATTGTGACGAATAGAACCATTTTGACACTTTTCTTTTTCCTTTTTGTATATCTAATTGATATACCTTGGGACTAGCTTTATTAACTATTCTTACTGGTCCTATCCATGTTGGACTAAGCACATGACCCTTTTCTTTAACTCATCTATACATAACCATATCACCTATTTGCCACTCTTGTGGCTATAAGATTGGTCCAATCTTAATCACATGCATATGACAGACAGCAGGACTATTATGGAAAACCTATAGAGTTCTGGTGAATACATACTGCTGTCCTTGAAACATAAATGCAAATTTATAGCAAGAATGTTGATGTAAAGGTATAGCAAAGAACATATTTGCCAAATCTAGAACTGTAAACCACTGGGCTCCTTCCATAATAGAGGCTATTACTTCTGGATATTTAGCTACCACTGGAGCAGTCATTGGAGTTACTTTGTTGAGTGGTCTGAAATCAATGGTTAACCTTCAGGTTTTACCATCTGCTTTTAGAACTGACCAAATGGCTTCATTATTTATACTTTGTTGTTCTATTATGACTCCTTGCTCCAAGAGCCCTTGAATAGTTTTCATTAGACTAGGTTCTGCTTCTTTGGGATACTTATACAGCTTTGGGGGGGGGGGTGTGATCAGGTCCAGTAATTAAAACTTCTGTGTTAATTTTCCCACATTCTACTTTATTGGTGACCCAAACCTCTTTATGCTTCTTTGCAATTTCTACTACTTCTGCTGGCCAGTTGGGCCATTCTATTTCCTCAGCAGCCTTAAGGGTAGCTAACCTGTATCCTGCTTCAATAACAACTGGTTGGTCTAAGACCTTTGTTTTATTTCTCATACTTTATTTACCAAATCTAATATTAATTTAAAGTTTTTCAATATATCTATACCTATTATTCCATCTCCATCCAGATTTATTAAACCAAATAGTTCCCATCCTTGTTTAGTTCCTAGTTGAAAGCAAATTGGAGGGCTGAATGGCACCTTACTCTTTGCTTCATTAAATCCTTGCAACTTTTTTTATTGTTACTGGGGGTCCAAATACATTTTTGTTTTTAGTACTAACTAAAGAAAATGTGGCACCTGTATCTATTAACATATTTTGTCCGAATGCTCCCTTATTAAATTCCACATTGGGTCTTCCCCAACCATCTGATTTAAAATGTGCCACAAAATCAGCAGGATCTTTTGTTCATATTGGAAAAAATAGAGGGTGCCTGGCTTCTCTACCTGATCTTTGGGACATGGTGGAGCAATGGGTATGCTCCTTTCATGGTTGGCTAATCTTCAAAGAAATTCTTCAATAGGTAATCCATTAATTTGCTCTCTAGGTTTGTACTGTAATAATTTTCTTCAAAGCCAATTTCTTCCTAAGTCACCAACTTTTCTTTTTGGAGGGAACAAACTTTTATTTTTATTTTCTTCTCTTCTTAATTCCTCTTTATTTTGTTTGCTTTGCTGGTTTCCTTTTCCTTGTGGACCATTATTGGGAAAGGTCACCACTGATACTGTATCTTTTCTTTTAAAGGATAACATGGTTCTCTTAATATTTTCTTTTCTTTTAAAGGCTGGAACGTTTCCCTTTGTATTTCACACAGTCTTTTCACTTGTTCCTCTATTTCCTGTAATACAGTAGTTTCTGGATAGTCAGAAACCATAGCCATTCTTAATGCTGAATTAAACCCCAACAATAAAGCTCTTTTAAATTGTACTACATCATATATTATTACTCTACCTGCTGGGATAATCCCAGAGTGTTTATACAATAATTTCCTTCTGGCTACATATGGTGCTGGTCTTTCTCTTGGTTGTTGTTTTTCCCTATGGAACCACACAACCAGGTCATCATTAGGGAAGATAAATTTCAAGATTTTATCTTTATGTCCTCCACCCTGCATTTCATAGGTATGTCCTGCAAAAT
This sequence comes from Lepidochelys olivacea, assembly GCF_965140295.1. Lineage (NCBI taxonomy): Eukaryota > Metazoa > Chordata > Testudines > Cheloniidae > Lepidochelys > Lepidochelys olivacea. The sequence continues at coordinate 83,770,319 of NC_140412.1, forward strand.
TTCTGTACTTATACATTCTTTTATTAGAGCTGAGAAGTCACTCTCTGTTAACTCAGGCATTCTTGATGCCTTAGCTAACCTTCCAACTACTGTACTTCTAGTTAGGAGTCCCATAGACTTTCCCAAAACCCTAATTTCTTCTGGGATATATGATCTTTCTTCTGTTCATTCCTCTCATCCTCCCTCATTACCATGTACAGTGGTTTTAATCACTGTAGTTGTAATGATTGGAGCCATAGGAGGTGGTCTTTGTAGTTCTATAAGATCCTGGGAAAGGTTCCTTGAAATAGTGATAAAAGGGGCGTACAAATCCTATTCCTTCACCACTCCCCGATTTTATCACTGCTTTTCCCCCTTTACTTACTCTTAATTCCTCCTTTACTGCACATATTTGTCTTTTACAGGCTGCATGATTTCTTTCTTTCTTTTTACCTGCATCCGAGAGTACAATTCTCTTTGCAGCTTGCCTATCTTTTGCTTTTTGTTTCCATGCTTCAATTTATTGAACCAATTTCTCCTGCTCGCTTTTTATCTCACTTAGTTCATTTTGTGAATCAATAATCTGAACCATCTGAGTTAACATAGTTGCTCATAATGTAACTACTTTTTTTCTATGTCTTTTTTTCTTTTCTTAACTCTTGTATTTCTCTTCTAAATTTATCTATTTCTAAACCCAGGGTACTGGCTACAATTTTTAGCCCTTTTAAAGCAGCTTGCTTTTTCTCCTTTTACTTGGTTTTCCTGAGAAAATTCCCTCTTTTTTTTTTTTTTGTTAGGTTGAACCCATTGTTCACACAGCTGTTGGTAAGCACTAGGCCAGGGTCCTCTTCAGGCTCCAGCAGCAAGAGGGATGTACCCATCTCCCTTGGTGGCTCCAGCCCAACTGAGCTGCAAGGCCTTTTATACTTCCTCTTCCTGTCCCGCCTCTCTGCTTCCAGTGGGTGGGGCAGGGTCTTCCTCACTCCACCCAGCAGGTGATAGGTTTTGGTCCCTCCCTGTCAATCTCTGCGGGAGGCCATGCCTACTCGGTACAAGGACTAAAAATGTAGCAAGCGTCTCACTAAAGTGAATAGCAGGCCATGGTCAGCGTGACATATCATAATCAAATAAACACATGGGACAGGCCTTTAATTTCTCAAAAGCATGCTTCAAAACACTTGTTTTCCTTTCCTATTTCATAGTAACTTCCATTCAGTTCTGTTCTTTCCCATGGATGTTCTGAAATAGTTAAATAAAATCAATATCTGTGTGCAACCTTGTTGTTAATCTACATAATAAAATTACAGGATTGTCACACTGTATCTTTCTGAAGCCTAGAATGTTTTCTGAGTCAGTGTGAAATGATGGACACAGTTACAGGCGTGGCTGAAAGCACTTTTTGTTTTGACTATTGCCAGGTTCAATCCCCACTAGGATTTGTGGTCTGTTACCAATTTTTAAGTTCTCAGCCATTTTGACTTTATGAATTACACCTGTACAGTGTACAGCCACGGTAAGGCATTGATCTATGCCATGCCAAGAGTTCCAGTTCATTGTGACATCTACGGTAACTCAACCAATCATCACACTTACTCTACAGCTAATTTGCATACAAAAATATCACTGATTGTGTGAGGGAGACTGCATGGTGGATTACTTGCCCAACTGCCACACCCATGCAACAGCTTTGTTTAGCTGCTAGTTTATAATAAAAGGTAACCATTTTTTCATCATAATAAAGTCTTGCAGGCCTTAATGCAAAGTATAGCAGATATATCAAAGTCAGATATATATGTTTTGAATAACAACCACATTTGCTACGCAAATGATGGAATATTGAACCAACTGGTCCATGAACCTCCTTGAAGTGGTGGTGGAGGCATGTCCGAGACACATATGGTGACACCACAGAAAAGGCAATGCAGATGTTAGTACAGTTAATGCTAAGGACTTTGGTTTGATTTGGTATTTTTAGTTTAATTTCCTATACATTTCTTTACAGATAATTAGCTTGCAAAGCTTGTAAATTCCTTTGTCTACTAGAGATTGCTTGCTCCATAAACTTCAACAGTGGGGCTTATAAATTATTTCAGCAAATATGTGTGAATTTAATTATCTGTGCATACAAATGTAGTGTTTCCATCATTGATTGCACAGCTATAGCATAAAGTAACTTTCTATGGTATACATATTTCAAAAGTTCACATAACTTTGATATTTTAAAATGGACATTTTAGCAAAGTACATCCTACTTATCAGGGCTGATTTTTACACCAAATTTGAAGTTCTAGGGCCTGACTCTCCACTGTTTCAACAGTTTTATGAGAGTTCCCCTCAATTACAGTCAATGGAATTATATTGGTATAATGAAGTTCAGAATCAGTTCCCTAAACTTCAGTCATTTGAGTTACCCAGTGGAAAAAAAGGTCTTTTGCAACGAGAAGTGAGAAATATGGTGGGGTGGGTTTTTTTTTACAGGGATAGGAGGGTGGGGTTTTTTTTACAGGGATAGGAGGGGAGAAGAGATTAACCTTCCCATAACTCCAAAATTGTAAAGTTAGCTAAAACTTTCAAAGGAATATTTATCTTGTAGCAGTGACAGAGTGTACAAAATTTCAGCCTAAAGGGGTTTGGAATGTTATGAGTGTGAAAAAATAGAGTAGAATGAAAGTCTCTCTCGGTTGTTCTACAACCAATGCAGTTCCACTATGATAACAGTGATGGAAGTGCTAGTGTAAAATAATTGTCAGCATTTTATCCACTGTGTCAGCTCACCCTGCTTAGAGCAGGTCTAGACAACATCAGTGCAATATCAAATTGGAGAATTTGAGAAAATCCCGAGTATAGATAAAGCCTAATAGTTCAACAGCTGCAATTTAATTAATTATTTAGAAACCACAAAAATTACTACATTAATTCATTGTTCTTTATAAATGCAACACTTGTATTATTTGCACTATTTGTTGGTGGCAAAGATATCTGCAGGTTCCTTTTTGCAACTTTTAAATACCTCAGGAATAGGTAGCTACAGGAACCATATGGATTGAAAGTGTTTTGAAATATACAGTTCTTTTGAACTAAATTAAATCTTAAGTACCTTTTTATTTTTAAAACATTTGATGGACTTGCATGCAATCCACTGTATGTGTTTTTAATTAAAACCAGTTTAAAAATGCAAAAATGAGGTACAGTACGCTATTTGAATTTCAAGATGAAAAAGAAGTGGGCAACAACTTCTACTAAACAATATTTCAAAACTTTATATTCTGAATTGCAAGAAATACAATTCTGCAATTTTCAGCCACAGAAGAGTCATGCAAAGCCACTATAGTTCATTTTACACTAGCACTTAGGTTGTGGAATTTGTAACTCTGTATTTTATAAGGTCCTCTTGTTAGTCTGAAAGTCAAAATGGCTGAGAACTTAAAAATTGGTAACCACAAATGCTAGTGATGATTGAACCTGGCAATGGTCTAAACAAAAAGTCAGATATTTTGTTGTTCAAAACTAACAAACATAAACATAGTTTTTGTGTGTGTGTTTCTCTTATGAAACTTTATTTTCTAAAACAAGATGGCTTAAACGTATTCCAGAAGGTCTAAGATATCAATGAGTCTTCCTTGCTTCCATGACATGGACAGAGGATGAAATTTGTTTGTGTGTGTTGTCTTATTTCCAACCGTAAAGAGTTTTGAATATAAATATCACACATATGGCCTTTTAAACACTGTGAACCTCTATGCTGCTCTGTAAATGTTTTATAATAATACAGAAAAGATTATCTCTAAAGACAGACAAAATGAAGTGAGGCAGTTCAAAGATTCCATCTCTTAAATTATGTTGTTTGAGTAACTGTGGATTTGACACTGTAGTCCTTACTAAAGCAAAACTCTATGGCTTCATTTTCAGATGTACTGAACATCCACACTCCACATAGAAATCAAGGATAATTGACTCTGAGAATAAGGTCATTGTTGACTTCAGAGGGAATTTTGTGCAGAATTAATCCTCCACGGGAAGTGTATAGGGCACTGATGGGGAGTTGGAAGGGTGCATAATCTCTGTGTGTGTGGTTGTGGTGGTGGTGGGGTGTTCATGAAGTGGAAAAAACAGGAGAAAAAGTTATCAGTTATTCACAGCAAACAGCTTAAGAACAAAAGATCAGGCTAAAATAACAAATGACAAATAGCTTTGTACTGTGAATGGCAATGATCACTACAGTTTGATGCTGGATTGTGGTTTCCATTTTAATTCACTTATAACTTTTTGAAATATTTGTTTTTCAGGCTGAAATTTTCCAGCCTTGTTCTCGAATCAAAAAGCGGAGGGTTTTTTAAGATTTTGAGCAAAAAAATGGGTTGGCCATTTCTAAGCTCAAGGACAGTGGAAAAAATATACTTTTCCCATAATAATTTTTGGCAACATTTTTATTATATCTACAGCCAAAATGGCTGGGGAGGGAAGCCAGCATTTGGCATGGAAATAGGCTTCATCAGGGTGTGGTGCCTTTGAGAGTTCCAGTGAAATTTTGTTTTGATTTGACTTGCAAATCACATGCTGAGCTTGTGCAGTCTATTTTACACAGACTTTCTAAACTTATAAGATATACAACTAAGATACACAACAACATGCATTCATGGCTGATGTTTTTGCCAAGACTGGACTGAACTATCTGGCAACCAGGAATTTGCCCAGTGAACTGGTGTCTGTCTCAGGCCTCAGAACTTTTCCTTCTAGGCTCAGCACTGCTTACTTTGAGAGCTGCTGTGCTGTGCTGTCTGTCCAAAGAAATGTGCCCTTTGGCTACTGGCAGAAAGTGCTTCAGAGTTTCCATTAGTGCATGCAGCCTGATCTAACCGCTGCCCTGCCTGCAATGACTTCTCTTCAGGGTTGGGGCCCCACCACCAACCCAGGCTGCTAAAATTGTTCCTCTGAGAAGCTCAGACCTCTCTCTGCCTATCCAGGTAAATAGGGTGGCTCCTTTGTGTGGCTTCTGGTACTCCTTTGTCCCCCACTTCCCGCCCAAAGTCAGGCTGCTGGAATAATTCCTTTCTGAGGTTCCAGACCCCCTTTCATCCCTCCAGAGCTGGACCATCCAAGTGATTACTTTTCAGGGCTCTGACTAGGGTGACCACCCATCCCTAATTATACATTTCAAGTCCCAACCCTGGACTGAATAACTCAGGGACACACAGGCACCGGCTTCCAAGTATCCCCCAGGGGTACTCAATCTCCACTCAGCCCCTGGCCTGGACCCTACTCCAACCCTTCCTTCAAGTCCCCACACCTTCCCACCCCAAGTCAGCCCCAGGCCCCACCCCCACTCCATTCCTTTCCCCAAGGCCCCACCCCTGCCCAGCCTCTTCCCGCCCAGTTCCATCCCCTCCCCTGAGCATGCCCCATCCCTGCTCCTTCCTCTCTCTCCCAGCACCTCCTGCACACCGCAGAACAGCTGATCTGCGGAGGGTGGGAGGCTCTGGGCGGGATGGGGAGGAGTTAATTGGCAGGGCTGCTGGCAGGCAGGAGTGGGGTGGGGGAAAGGAAGGGAGCTTGGTTGCCGGTGGTGCTAAGCAACTGCTAATGTTTTTCTATGGGTGCTCCAGTCCTAGAGTACCCACAGAGTTGGCACCTATGCCGGGACAGCATTTGTCCCAGATTCTCTGTGGTGCTGCTCTGTGCCAGCCCAAGGCTCAGGGGTGGTGCCAATTTTTTCCTGGGGGGGCAGAGATGGGGGTCCAAAAGCTAGAGCTGGGCAGTGGTAAGAGCCACCTGGGCTGCTAGGGGCAGCCCCAGACCTTCCACCTGCCCTGGGCAGGGTGCCCGGGATGGGGCGGGGACATGGGATGGGGGTTGCTCTTAGGCACCCCAGCTGCCCACCCCATCCAGGGCAGGTAGAGAGTCCAGGAATCTCCACAGCAGCCTGGGATTCCTGGGTGGCTTTTACCACTGCCCAGCTCTGGCTTCTGGCCTGGCTGGGGCGGGGCCTCAGAAGGAAGAGGAGGAGCAAGGGCAGGGCCATGGACGGGGTGGAGCTCCTGCATGTCTACCGTTTTTGCATTTTGAAAAGGTGACCACCCTAGCTTTGACTCTTCTCCTCCACCACCAGGTTGGCTGCTGCAGCATTTTCTCTGTGGGGCTTCAAGTGAAGTACTCCTCAGTTCACAAGCCTCTAAACTGGCTTCAGGCTCCTGCTGGTGACTGTGTAGATAAGTGTGACAAGTGGCTATGCAGGGTTTGGTGACTGCATGTGTACGTAGCAATATGGCTGGGAGATTAGATGCATGTGTTGGTGGGTATATGTTGGCTGAATGACTACAGGTACTTGAATATAGATGTCTTACTAGATGGGGTTAACGGGGTGATAATGAATGAGTGGCTATGTGAAAGAGAGGGAAGAAAAATGAATGAGTGTAGAGAATTAATACATCTGTGTGTGTGAGACAGAATGGGTAGGAAGGGGGGGGACAGAATGAGAGGGTTGAAAAAAATGCAGAGCAAGCAGAGGTGTAATAAGAAAAAACAAAACAAATGTCATTAATAACAGAAATCAAAGGATAAAAATAGCAGAAAACAAAACAGGATTTGGGTGGGGGGAAATATAAATGCAAGTTAAAAGCAGTGTGCCTTCAGAAACAAGGGAGAAAATTCAGTCCATACTTTCTGATTTTATTTAATAGCTGCGGAGTCAGGGGAAAAGCCATGGAAGCTTAAGATTTCTTTGAAGTGTGGGATGCAATGGAAGAAATAGAAATGGAAGCATATAAAACATTAATATTTCATGTGGTTTTACAGAAACTTGACCCCAAGAAATAATATAACATATGAATAATATTGATATTCATCTGTGTCCAGCAATAAAGTGAGACTATATATCACTATATAACTGACCTTCAAAGTAATCATGTAACTTTGGAGAACATATTCTCTGATAAAGGACAGTGTTGTTTGGGGTGTTTGCAGTTTGCAATTTGAAAGAATGACTGTTACAAGATTCAGTTATCTTAGCAACATTTTGGTTGTTCTGCCTGTGATTGTATGGTCCAGTATCTCCAGCTCAGTCAGTGTTTCTCAATCTTTGGTGTATGAGTCAGTTGTGTCCATGGAGCACTGAGCAGTGATCCATAGAGATCTGGCTGGTCACAAAGGTCTTACACTCCTCATTTCCTATTGCTCTAAACTGAAATAATGCATTAAATACTTTTCTCATAATATCCACATAAACAATTGTTGTTGTAGTTGCCACAGGGACCTTATATGTTCATAAATGGGAGGGGAGGAGGACTGCACAGTTGTGAATAGGGGGGATGGTGGCTTACAAGACCATGCATTACCATGGCTAATCCTTCCATTAATTCAGTTTTGGAGGCAATGTTGTCTGACTATAGATTTTTTTTGTTATAGTAAAAGTTGCTTATGCAGAAAATCCTTAATTCTTCCTCCCACACCTCTTACTCAAATGGGTGACGTAAGTACTATTTTATAGTAACAATCTTCAGGTTCATATTAGTTATCTAGAACTTAGTAAAATTGGCTCCAGTATCCTGTCAAGAACCAAGGATCAACTTTTAGCCACCTATTTTCCTAATTTTAAATAATTAAAAAAAAGATGAAGCTGTATATTGCAGAGTACAAGTGCATTTTAGAACAGTGAAGACATTTCATTAGATTTAAACAAGTCATAAATGTTATAAAATAATCCCAAGGTACAAAATATTACTCTTAAAATTTTACTCTAGTCCATGCTAGAAGCAATTATTATCTTTGTGGTTTTCAGGCCTCTTGCTTACTTTGTTTACTTGTTTAATTTAACTATAGAAAATTCAATTATTGTTAATGCTATTTGGGTTAATCCAAACAATGCACTGAGTCTTTTATAAAACATTTATAAGAAGAATAACCATAGTTACATTAGATAGGATTAAATATTAAAGGGATATAATCTTTTGTTTCAGGGCATAAACTAACCATTAACTGCTGCCTAAGGTTATGCAGAAACTTAGGCCTCGTCTGCATGTGAAAATTTTACTGGTATAACTAGTTTGCATATGGATGTGGTGGTGTTTTTTTTTCTTTACCAAAATAGTTATACTGGTACCACGCTTAGTGTGAATGCAGTTATATTGGTATAAAGGTGCCTTATACTGGTATAGTTTATTCCCCTTCTTGTAATAAACACTTTTATACCAGTATAGTTAAAACAGTACACCTTTCTAGTGTAGACCTGCCCTATGGACAGGTTATTATATAATTGTCCATTGTGGGGTTTCTTGCACCTTCCTCTGAAGTATCTCATAATGGCCATTCTTGGAGATGGGACACTGGACTAAACAGACCATGGATCTAATGTGGTACTGCAGTTCCTATCTTTTTATTAGTATTTTCTTTGTGTAATGTTAAAAACATAACTACTGGCACGTCCATACAGTGGGCTCCCAGTCCTGCTCCCATTGACTTCACTGGGAACAGGATTAGCTGCAAGGTGATAATTCATATTGCATATATAAAGTACATATAGGTATAAACACTTTTAAAAGGACTTCACAAAAACAGAGATATTACTAGTCAATTCTACAAATAAACACAGCTACAATATGTTTCTTACTTATTTAGGTCCTGGTCCAATGTCCATTTAAGTCAAGGGAAACACTTCCTTTGGCTCAAGCCCTTACTCAGTCTGAGTTCCCAAACACCATATAGGAACAGAAAGTATGTGTACACTTACATACTGCACCAGCAAGAGAGACTGTGTCACTAATGCATATACTTCAGGATTAGTTAAAATTTAATATAAGCTCTGATTCTGTCATTTATTTTTCTACAGAAACCAGGGTGCGGTCATGTTGTAACTGCCTTTATTTTGAAAATGTAGATTAAAGAAGTGCAGCTCTATTTAAATATCTGATGCATCAGATGTGTATGAGTTCATGTACCTAGAACCTTCTATCTTTATTAAACTTAGTAAAAAAAAAAGCAAAATGTATATGTGCAAAACAGCATTTTCAGATGTTAACTTTATTTGTAAACAAAATGTCTTCAAATATATGAAAGGCACTAGTTCTCAATGGATAAGTCCATGCCCAGGGTTTTTTTTAACCTTTAATATAATTATTAAAGTTTATCGTCTTTCTGGTCCATTTACTATTTAGGTCAGTGCTGTTCTATTCTACATAACTTCTTTAACCTCAACACTACAGTAGTACATTAAGTGATGCTAACATCTCTTACGTGTAGTTTGTTTTCTTTCTCATCCTCTCCCCAGAGGGAGAATTGTATGAATAGTGGAGTGTTTTGGTAAGCTGTGTGTTTTTTGTTTTGGGATTTTTTTTCGTTTAAATGCACATGCTGCTATGTGTCTGTTAGAGAAGGCAAGTTTGAAGAAGTGCATCTTGGACTTGGAGCAGAAGGTTGGAAGGTCTCTTGGTCCTTAGTTACTGTGGAAATTCATTCTGAAATCTTCGAAGAAAACTTTGTCTTCTGGTACAGATGAGCTTTATCCTTATGGCAGAAAGTTCCACTGGGCTTGAGGAGTGCATTGGTCAACTATGGTCTTCAACCCAAAGCTTTTGGCAGTCTCTCAGATATGATGGATAGGGGATGGATCACTTGATGCTTTCCTGTTCTGTTCATTTCCTCTGGAGCACCTGGCATTGGCTGCTGTCGGAAGACAGGATACTGGGCTATATGGACCACTGATCTGACCCAATATGGCCGCTCTTATGTTCTTATGCTGGCTGGCCCAGGCTATGGAGCGCCTTGAAGGTAAGGACCAAGACCTTGAACTTAACTCAGTATTCTGTGGGAAGCCAGGGTAGAAAGCGAAGAACAGAGAACTGGTTTCATGTGAATTTATTACTTCTGATTTCATGATGACTAAACAGGGAGTTGAAGCTGAAGATAGACTACATATTAGTAACTTGGTCTAATATGTCGCTGTTGTGTTTAGATGTTGCTTGTAATTATTAGAATTGGGAGCACTGGCTGTTGGGAGTCTGAAAGGACAGGAAACAGGAAGGAGGGGGGAGGAGTTGAAGAGGCTGAGGGAGAGCTACTAAGGGTATGTCTACACTACGAAATTAGGTCGAATTTATAGAAGTCGGTTTTTTTTAAATCGGTTTTATATATTCGAGTGTGTGTGTCCCCACAGAAAATGCTCTAAGTGCATTAAGTGCATTAACTCGGCGGAGCGCTTCCACAGTACCGAGGCAAGCGTCGACTTCTGGAGCGTTGCACTGTGGGTAGCTATCCCACAGTTCCCGCAGTCTCCGCTGCCCATTGGAATTCTGGGTTTATATCCCAATGCCTGATGGGGCTAAAACATTGTCGCGGGTGGTTCTGGGTACATATCGTCAGGACCCCGTTCCCACCCTCCCTCCCCCCGTGAAAGCAAGGGCAGACAATCATTTCGCGCCTTTTTTGTCTGCTGCCAGCCAAAGATGTAAAGGATCGATGGAGTGGGTCAGAACAAGAAATAGACCAGATTTGTTTTGGACTCATTTTCCTCCTCCCCTGTCTAGATCACACTGCAGTCAGTCACAGAGAAGGCGCAGCGAGGTTAATCTAGCCATGTATCAATCAGAGGCCAGGCTAACCTCCTTGTTCCAATAACAACGATAACTTTGGTGCACCATTTCTTATTGGAACCCTCCGTGCAGTCCTGCCTGAAATACTCCTTGATGTACAGGCACACCCTTTGTTGATTTTAGCTCCCTGAAGCCAACCCTGTAAGCCGTGTCGTCAGTCGCCCCTCCCTCCGTCAGAGCAACGGCAGACAATCGTTCCGCGCCTTCTTTCTGTGCGGACGCCATACCAAGGCAAGCATGGAGGCCGCTGAGCTCATTTTGGCAATTAGGAGCACATCAACCACCACACGCATTATCCAGCAGTATATGCAGCACCAGAACATGGCAACGCGATACCGGGCGAGGAGGCGACGTCAGCGCGGTCCCGTGAGTGATCAGGACATGGACACAGATTTCTCTGAAAGCATGGGCCCTGCCAATGCATGCATCATGGTGTTAATGGGGCAGGTTCATGCTGTGGAACGCCGATTCTGGGCTCGGGAAACAAGCACAGACTGGTGGGACCGCATAGTGTTGCAGGTCTGGGACGATTCCCAGTGGCTGCGAAACTTTCGCATGCGTAAGGGCACTTTCATGGAACTTTGTGACTTGCTTTCCCCTGCCCTGAAGCGCATGAATACCAGGATGAGAGCAGCCCTCACAGTTGAGAAGCGAGTGGCGATAGCCCTGTGGAAGCTTGCAACGCCAGACAGCTACCGGTCAGTTGGGAATCAATTTGGAGTGGGCAAATCTACTGTGGGGGCTGCTGTGATGCAAGTAGCTCACGCAATCAAAGATCTGCTGATATCAAGGGTAGTGACCCTGGGAAATGTGCAGGTCATAGTGGATGGCTTTGCTGCAATGGGATTCCCTAACTGTGGTGGGGCTATAGACGGAACCCATATCCCTATCTTGGCACCAGAGCACCAAGCCGCTGAGTACATAAACCGCAAGGGGTACTTTTCGATAGTGCTGCAAGCTCTGGTGGATCACAAGGGACGTTTCACCAACATCAACGTGGGATGGCCGGGAAAGGTGCATGACGCTCGCATCTTCAGGAACTCTGGTCTGTTTCAAAAGCTGCAGGAAGGGACTTTCTTCCCAGACCAGAAAATAACTGTTGGGGATGTTGAAATGCCTATATGTATCCTTGGGGACCCAGCCTACCCCTTAATGCCATGGCTCATGAAGCCGTACACAGGCAGCCTGGACAGTAGTCAGGAGCTGTTCAACTACAGGCTGAGCAAGTGCAGAATGGTGGTAGAATGTGCATTTGGACATTTAAAGGCACGCTGGCGCAGTTTACTGACTCGCTTAGACCTCAGCGAAACCAATATTCCCACTGTTATTACTGCTTGCTGTGTGCTCCACAATATCTGTGAGAGTAAGGGGGAGACGTTTATGGCGGGGTGGGAGATTGAGGCAAATCGTCTGGCTGCTGGTTACGCGCAGCCAGACACCAGGGCGGTTAGAAGAGCTCAGGAGGGCGCGGTACGCATCAGAGAAGCTTTGAAAACCAGTTTCATGACTGGCCAGGCTACAGTGTGAAAGTTCTGTTTGTTTCTCCTTGATGAAACCCCCCGCCCCTTGGTTCACTCTACTTCCCTGTAAGCTAACCACCGTCCCCTCCTCCCTTTAATCACCGCTTGCAGAGGCAATAAAGTCATTGCTGCTTCACAGTCATGCATTCGTTATTCATTCATCACACAAATAGGGGGATGACTACCAAGGTATCCCAGGAGGGGTGGTGGAGGAGGGAAGGAAAATGCCACACAGCACTTTAAGCACAGCACTTTAAAAGTTTACAACTTTAAAATTTATTGAATGACAGCCTTCTTTTTTTGGGGCAATCCTCTGTTGTGGAGTCGCTGGTTGGCCGGAGGCCCCCCCACCGCGTTCTTGGGCGTCTGGGTGTGGAGGCTATGGAACTTGGGGAGGAGGGCGGTTGGTTACAGAGGGGCAGCAGTGGCAGTCTGTGCTCCAGCTGCCTTTGCTGCAGCTCAACCATACACTGGAGCATTCTGGTTTGGTCCTGCAGCAGCCTCAGCATTGAATCCTGCCTCCTCTCATCACGCTGCCGCCACATTTGAGCTTCAGCCCTGTCTTCAGCCCGCCACTTACTCTCTTCAGCCCGCCACTTACTCTCTTCAGCCCTCCACCTCTCCTCCCGGTCATTTTGTGCTTTCCTGCACTCTGACATTATTTGCCTCCACGCATTCGTCTGTGCTCTGTCAGTGTGGGAGGACAGCATTAGCTCGGAGAACATTTCATCTCGAGTGCGTTTTTTTTTCTTTCTAAGCTTCACTAGCCTCTGGGAAGGAGAAGATCCTGTGATCATTGAAACACATCCAGCTGGTGGAGAAAAAAAAAGGGACAGCTGTTTTTAAAAAGACACATTTTATAAAACAGTCGCTACACTCTTTCAGAGTAAACCTTGCTGTTAACATTACATACATAGCACATGTGCTTTCGTTACAAGGTCGCATTTTGCCTCCTCCCACCGCGTGACTACCCCCTCAACCCTCCCCCCTCCCCGTGGCTAACAGCGGGGAACATTTCTGTTCAGCCACAGGCAAACAGCCCAGCAGGAATGTGTCCCTGAAGAAAAGCACCCTATTTCAACCAGGTGACCATGAATTATATCTCACTCTCCTGAGGATAACACAGAGAGAGAAAGAACGGATTTTGGTTGAATGCCAGCAAACATACACTGCAATGCTTTGTTCTACAGTGATTCCCGAGTATGTGTTACTGGCCTGGAGTGATAAAAGTGTCCTACCATGAAGGACGAAATAAGGCTGCCCTCCCCAGAAACCTTTTGCAAAGGCTTTAGGACTACATCTAGGAGAACCGCAAATGCCAGGGCAAAGTAATCCTTTCACATGCTTGCTTTTAAACCATGTATAGCATTTTAAAAGGTACACTCACCAGAGATCCCTTCTCCGCCTGCTGGGTCCAGGAGGCAGCCTTGGGTGGGTTCGGGGGGTACTGGCTCCAGGTCTAGGGTGAGAAACAGTTCCTGGCTGTCGGGAAAACCGGTTTCTCCGCTTGCTTGCTGTGAGCTATCTACAACCTCCTCCTCCTCCTCATCTTCTTCGTCCCCAAAACCTGCTTCCGTATTGCCTCCATCTCCATTGAAGGAGTCAAACAACACGGCTGGGGTAGTGGTGGCTGAACCCCCTAAAATGGCATGCAGCTCATCATAGAAGCGGCATGTTTGGGGCTCTGACCCAGAGCGGCTGTTCGCCTCTCTGGTTTTCTGGTAGGCTTGCCTCAGCTCCTTCAGTTTCACGCGGCACTGCTTCGGGTCCCTGTTATGGCCTCTGTCCTTCATGCCCTGGGAGATTTTCACAAAGGTTTTGGCATTTCGAAAACTGGAACGGAGTTCTGATAGCACGGATTCCTCTCCCCAAACAGCGATCAGATCCCGTACCTCCCGTTCGGTCCATGCTGGAGCTCTTTTGCGATTCTGGGACTCCATCATGGTCACCTGTGCTGATGAGCTCTGCATGGTTACCTGCAGCTTGCCACACTGGCCAAACAGGAAATGAGATTCAAAAGTTCGCGGTTCTTTTCCTGTCTACCTGGCCAGTGCATCTGAGTTGAGAGTGCTGTCCAGAGCGGTCAGAATGGAGCACTCTGGGATAGCTCCCGGAGGCCAATACCATCGAATTGTGTCCACAGTACCCCAAATTCGAGCTGGGAACGTCGATTTAAGCGCTAATCCACTTGTCAGGGGTGGAGTAAGGAAATCGATTTAAAGAGCCCTTTAAGTCGAAATAAAGGGCTTCACTGTGTGGACGGGTGCAGGTTTAAATCGATTTAACGCTGCTAAATTCGACCTAAAGTCCTAGTGTAGACCAGGGCTTAGGGTGCAGCAGCAGCTTGGAAAAGAGGTTTCCACTTTAAAAAATAAAGTCCTGTTGAAGTTTGTTAGTACCTTGCCTGGCTGCTACAACAGTGGCCTGATTTGTGCCTCAAATAGCAACACTGAAGTCAGTAGTTGCATCATTAACTTAGCCTTAGAAATGTAGACCCCAATCTCTTCTCTTTCTGTGAGTGTAAACACACAATTAAGCGATGAAGGGCCAGCCTCCAAAAAATCTAGCAGGCCAGGTAAAGCAAGGTCTTTGACTTAATCCTTCCTGTCCTTTCATGAGATGGTGGCCACAGTAGAACCCAAGTCAGGGAGGGCCCAGGCAGCATTTGCCAATTTAGTCTTTAAACTTCCTCAGCTTTGTTTCTTTTATGGTAACTCTTCATTTATCTAAAACTGTGTTATTGTTTTTGTTAGTCTGATTATTGTACAGTATGCGGGAGCAGCATCTGTATGATAAGCACTATATACAAGTAATTTATCACAGGATACTTTATCATCTTTGTAGGGGAAGCTACAAAGGAATGTTTTTATATTACATTGATTTTTCTATATTAGTCAAGGAAAGCTACATGCAGTGGAAACTGCACTCTCCATCTTACAATTAGCACTCATATCTATATTAACTTTTATACTCTGTATCACATTAAAACCACAGTACCTAAAACATACTACAGAAAATATAGGCAAGACTAAATGAATGTAAAAGCAGTGATTTCTGCTTTCCTAAGAATATTAAGTTCTTTGACTAAGAGGAGGCATGGCTATTTGGTTACATAAAAAGACATCTTGTATCAGTAGAGAATATGTGCTTTCAGACACAGGAAGGTTTATCTCTCACATTAGCTTGCTTCATCTCTTCAGTGCTATCAGGACGCATGTATGTTGAGTAACTTCCATTTCACTCAACAAAAGTTAGCTAAATTTTAAAATAAGTGAAGCAACAAATGCAGGAAGAGGAAATGACCAATTTTCAGTTTACATCAGACTAGGTAAAAACAATTATATTCAGTTTTATTATAGCTGACTATACTTTATGGGATTTTGTCACAGGGTGGACTGGGCCCTTTAAGAGAGAATTACTCCAGCCCAACTGTGGCTCATTAACAAGTCCCTGTGAAGCCTGTTAGAGAACCAGGTGTCCTCTCTAAAGAACTAGAGGGTAACAGGAAAAGAAAGGTAGGCTGGTGTGGCTAGGGTGGGCTAGTGGGAGATGGAGGACTTTCTGATCTCAAATAAAGTCACTGTGGAAACTGAAGAGTTTATTAAAGAGGGAGAATGGATACAAAGGGGGGCGGGGGATGAGGGAGAAAAGAGTAGAAGCAGAAGATGATGATGATAACAGCAAAAAAGCAAAGCCGAGGAAGGAAATAAACCAAAACGTTATATTTGTAAGATTCCTAGCCAAAGAAATAAGATTGGGTGATGTTAACCCTGTGAAAGTAGCTGATTGGATTAAAAAAAGCATAGTGAATACTGTAAGAAATAGGAGGGTGCAGGATGGTAATTTTTTAGTTGAATGTAAAACAAAAAGTAAGCTAATAAACTGCTAAAAACTAAAATACTAAGCAAAGTTAAAATAAATTGCCAGCTACCAAAGATGACTGAAGTAAAGGGTTAATATATGGAGTGCCATTAAAACTGACCAATGATGAGATAATCAAAAGCATAGAAGAAGATAAAGTGTTAGTAAATAAGTGATTAATTAGTGAAAGAGAGGAAAGCAAGCTATCAACAGCTGTACGGATTACATTTAAGGGAGAGACTCTACCTGAGAAATTAACACTAGGGTTTCAGATATTCAGAACAAAGTCATATATCCCCCTCCCTTAAGCTGTTATGAGCACCAACAGGTATGGGCATGTAGCAGCTGCTTGTAAAGGCAAAAGAAGATGTGTGGAAGAGAGATTATGAAATTTGTATAGAAGGGACAGAGGTCAAATGTAGGAAGTGCAGTGGTACCAAGATTCTGGCATATAGAGGGTGTCTTGAGGCAAGGTAAGCTAAAGAGATAAAAAGGACAAAAAATTTTAGTATCATACCTGATGCAGAAACTGTAAGAAGACTCTCAAAGCATCAGGTGGAGAGGGAAGGAACAACCAGCACAAGAAAAGGGGAACTGCAGAAACATTCTATAAAGCAGTCGCATTCTATAAAGAATATGTTAAACACTGTGGAATGAATAGACTATCTACTATTAATGAAAAAGACAGGTTTATTGCATTAGTGATAGAAGTGATAAATTGTACATCACAAACTGTGAAAGAATCAGAAATTATAGCAAGGGTAGTGGAAAAATACTTGAACATTAGCAGCTTGTCAATGAATTGAATTCATGCAATTTTGAATAAAGTTAAGGGGGAAATATAATGAGCATGGGGATCCCAGTCTTTTGTTGGAATGAGCACAGTCCGATAGCATATGGTCAAGAACAAAAAGAAAATATCCTCGAAATAGTGGGAATTTGGGATGTGCAGGGCTGTGGCGGCCAGAGAAAGAGACGACTTTCCCCAGCTCCAGGGCTGTGGCTTCCTGGGAGAGACAGCCCTCCTTCTCAGCCTCAGCTCTGTGGCTGTTGTGGCAGGGGAGAGACCCACCTCCTTCCCAGCCCCAGCTCAGGGGCTGCTGCGGTGCGGGAGAGAGGGCACGTCCATCGCATTAGAAAGGTAAGACTACTGATATTAAAATATGAGTTGTGGGCTTTTATCTGTAGAACAAAAAATGTTTATTATTATTAAGGTTTTTTTTATATATAGCACTTTTATCCAAAGCGCTTTACAATAGTTAGCTAACAGTACAAACAACATATGGAAAGATCATTAAGTGGTCTGCCGAGACCCTCAGCAATTTTCAAGTGGTCTGCAAAAAGAAAAGTTTGAGAACCACTGGTTTAGAGTACTAACTGCCCACTGTGGTTTAAACAAATCTCTTTCCAATAAAAAGACACAAAGATGGACTATGTGCCCTCTGTAAAATGGAAAAAAAAACAATTGATCACCTTTTATGGATATGTAAGGGCTTTGACAAAGAGAAGACAAAGCTTTTTGAGGAATTAAAATATCTTAAGGTAAAAAAAAAACATTATGTGATTTAGTAACAACATTGGTGAACTGGATTATTATTAAAAAGATGCTGTTACATTACCTGAAAGACATAGGGCAGAGTGAGAGGATATAAACTGTTAAGTAGTGAGGAATTATAGTTGGGATAGACTACTTGGTCAAGTCTACTTCACCACAGAAAAGAAAGGTGTGGCAGAGGAGTCCCGGACTGGAAGAAGAGTCTGGGCCTAGAAATCAGAAGGTTGAACTCCAGCTAGGAAAGGCTGGAAGTGACAGCTTCATGAAGCGTAGACTGGGACAGAAGAGCTCTGGGTGTGGTAGGAGATGCCAGAGCTGAGTATGAACTTTTGTGTTGCAATGTTGGACTTTATTTTGGGACTCTGGGGATAATTTTGAACTGTTTCTGTTATTAAACCAGCCCCAGGAAGCGTGATATTAGCCATGAGAAAGAGCATGAAGTTCTTAAGGGGCCCTGAAAACAGAAAACAAGAGGCAGGATGCTGTAGCGCCACCTGTGGCCATGGATGGGGTGCTCAGGATATGCCTGACCCTCTTGCAGACTTGATGTAATAGCTAAGGTTCCAATGCAAACATGCATGCACTTAATTCTATACGTGCAAGTAGGTCCAGTGCAAGTAGGTCCAGTGAAGTTACACGTGTATGTATAAGTGACTCTTTGCAGGGTGGGACCTAATACACTATTAAGGTTACTAATGAGTCTCCTGTATGCTATACCTCATAGCTCTATGCCAGTTTTTCAAAGTTCGGGTGGGTCGCGGCATGTAAAGCACTGGGTCGCCTTGCTCAGCACCCTAGTGGCTCTGGTCAGCACTGCCGACCGGGATGTTAAAAGTCCCATCAGCAGTGCTGCCCAGCTAAGGCAGGCTAGTGCCTACCTGTTCCGACACCCGCTGCGCCCCGGAAGCGGCCAGCCGTGGGTCCGGCTTCTAGGCAGGGGGGCCGTGGGACTCCATGTGCTGCCCTCCCCCCAAGCAGAAGCTCCGCACCCCCATTGACCAGTTCCCGGGCAATGGGAGCTTTGGGGGGTGGTGCCTGCGGGCAAGAGCTGCACGGAGCCACTTGCATGCCTCTGCCTAGGAACCGGACTTGCTGCTGGCCGCTTCTGGGGTGCAGCGCGGTCCATGGTGCCAGGATAGGCAGGAAGCCTGCCTCTGCACCTCGGCTGCACAGCTGACTGGCAGCTACTGGAGGTAAGTCCATGCCCCAACCCTGCGCCCCAATCCCCTGCCCCAGCCCTGAGGCCCCCCAAATCCAGAACTTCCTGCACCCCAAACCCTCATCCCTGGCCCCACCCCAGAGCCTGCACCCCAGCCCAGATCCCTGAACTCCTCCCACCCCCTGCCTCTGAGCCCCCCACAAACCTGGAGCCTCTCCTGCACCCCTCATCCCTGGCCCCACCCCAGAGCCTGCACCCCCAGCCCAGAGCTCTGACTTCCTCCCGCACCACAACCCCTTGCCCCAGCCCACAGCCCTCACCCACACTCTGAACCCCTCATTCCTGGCCCCACCCTGCAGCCCTCACCCCTGCACCCCAACCCTCTGCCCCAGTCCTGAGCCCCTCCCACACCGCAAACCCCTCATCCCCATCTCCATTGGGTCACAGGGATCAAAAATTTTCTTCAACTGGGTCCCCAGAAAAGAAGTTTGAAAACCACTGCTCTATGCCATCAGCGTTTGCTTTTCAACTTACAATTTCTCTTCTTTCTGAGGTCTTTGTAGCTGAATCTGTCCCTTTCATATTTTTTTAAAATGTACACTTTAACTGCCATTTTCTTTAACTATTATGGCTATAAAGGTAATTTTAGCTGTATTTGTAACAGATTTACTTGCTGCGTCACATACAAAACCCTTGCACAAATATGCACATACAGTACACCCTCTGGTACATGATATGTTCTCTCTGGACTGTGGTTGTTCAAACAGAATACTGCCATTTCAAAGAACACCCAACCCTGCACTCAAGGTTTTGTGGTAACAGCCAGCAGGAAATGAGTTAAATCAAATGTCAATACAAGTATTCAGCAGTAAGTGTACTTCAACAATAACTTTATATACTTTATTAATATCATTGGAGGTACACAGTTATGGCTAGGAAAAAAAAAACAAATATAATGCATTGGTTCTACACTTGATAGAGAATATCACATCATTAAACTTTTCCTTATCTAATGACTAGTAGTCCTCATAAAACAAGTTTTATATAAAACAGTTTTTATAACTGCAACAGGAGTCAAGGAGTCAACTGAATCTGCACATGGACATCTCCATGAAGATATGCAATGATTAGGGTCCTGCCAAATTCATGGTCCATTTTGGTCAATTTCATGGTCATAGGATTTTAAAAATGGTAAATTTCATGATTGTAGCTATTTAAATCTGAAATTTCAAGGTGTTGTGTAATTGTAGGGGTCTTGACCAATGTTCCTTCTAATTTTTCCCATCCATGTGTGGAATAAATTTTGTTATGTGCATCAATATGGAACTGATGTGTGGTGGGGGTAGGACTGAGGGGTTTGAAATGCGGGAGCAAGCTCAAGACTGGGGCAGAGGGTTCGGGTGTGGGGGGTGAGGGGGTTGGGACCCAGGCTGCCTGGGGCTGTGGTGGGGAGAGAGGACTTGCCCCAGCCCTCTCTCCCCGCCGCAGCCCCGGGGCTGGGAGAGAGGTGTCTGGTCCCACCACAGCCTCGTGGCTGTGTTTGTGGGAGAGGTGTCTGGCCCCGCTGGGGCTGGGGGGAGAAGCGTCTGACCCTGCCGCAGCCCCGGGGCATGGGGAGGAGAGGCGTCTGGCCCCGCGGGGGCTGGGGAGCGGCAGGGAGAGGCGTCTGGCCCCGCGGGGGCTGGAGAGCGGCAGGGAGAGGCGTCTGGCCCCGCCACAGCCCTGGGGCTGGAGAGAGGGAGAGGCGTCTGGCCCCACCGCAGCCCCGGGGCTGGAGGACCTGCCACAGCCCTGCATGCCTCACGCTTCTCCATCACCACCCAATACCTCATCAGATGCCCCTGGGTGCAGCAGTGTGCACGCCTGTGTGGCCCTTGGTGGCCTCCTGCATGACCGCGGATGTGCATACCTTAGAGGCAATGTATGTCCTGCCATAGGCGCCAGGCTCCGTGGGTGAAATTTGTATCATATAGGGTAAAAGCACACAAAAGACCAGATTTCACAGGGGGAGACCAGATTTTACGGTCCATGGCATGTTTTTCATGGCTGTGAATTTGGTAGGGCCCCAGTAATGAGGCTATACCACTTGATTAATAATTAAAAGGGATGTTCCTTATTAATGTTACAAATTAATATTTGTCCATAGATATTCCACTTTATCAAAATGAAGTAGCAACATAAGAAATACTGTACAGGTGAGGTGTCTTTCTAAACTTCCTGATGTATTATTTTTACTTTCTCAGTCTGTTCTACATGTCGCTCTTGGCTGATTGTAAACTGCAGACTAGTATGGAATGTGTCCAGGGAAGCAGACTTTGAGCTAGAGACACTCCTTCCCGGCCAAATGTCCACTCCCAGTCTACAGTGCCCTGGACATTTTGCTTTTCTGGGGCAAGACATGTCACAAGTCTCTTACTCTCTGCAGCATCTCACCTCCTGCCACCTCAACGTTCCGCTGGCGGTGATTGGCCCACAAGAGATCGCTCGCCGATCGGAGGCACGTGTGCATCCGGCTGGGGGGCGCGCTTCCACCCGTCAGTTCATTTATGCGCGGGCAGGAGATTCGCTTGCGCGTGCTCGGCGGCCGTTCAGTGGTGGGCTTGGGGATAGCGAGCTTCCTCCCCGCCCCGCTCGCTCGCGCGCTCTTCCGCAGCGCATGCGCGTTTGGTTCCGGCCCTTTCGGTCTGTTTAAACAGGAAGGCGGACATATTTGTGCGAGTCTCCTCCTCGCTCCCGGAGGCAGCCGCGGCCGGACCTTGCTCCGCTTCCTTTTTGCCCTTTCCTTTCCACAGCCTCGCTTGGTCCCTTCCACGGGAGCAGCGGCTTCCTCCGACTGGTCTGTGGGGGAGGGAGATGGGCGAGGAGCCGGGGCTGGAAGTTGCGGCGAGTTGAAGCGCGGCTCCCGGCCGGGGGCTGGAGTCGGGCGGCGAGTCCCTGCGGGGCCGGTGAGGAGGGGCGCGGGGCAGCCGAGGAGGAGCCGCCGCCGCCGGGGGCAGGCAGCGAGGGAGGAAGATGCTGCCGTCGCTCCGCTGAAGCCGCTCGTGCCCGAGGGGTGTCGCCGCGCTCGAGGGGGGGGGCCTCTCCCCCGGAAGTGGGGGCCAGGGCGGCCTGCGCAGCTGGCACCCCGCTGCCCGGAGCAGCTTGGGCACAGGGCGGGGGCAGCGCCGGTCCCCGCACCCCGCCCCGGGGCTCCATGGAGGGAGTAGCTCCGAGGCGCTGAGGAGTTTCCTGTTTTCATGGTGGTTTTTGCTTCAAAAGAAATTGCTCTTCGGGAGCTGGCGCCGAGCAGCAGCAAGAGGAGGAACCGCTCCGCTGGCTCCGAGGGCGGCCGCCTGGCTGGGGGAATGCGGCTGGCGAGACCGCGGTGGAGCGAGGGAGTCTGCGGGGTTGCGATCGCAGCCTAGAAACGCTTGTGTGTGTGTGGATAGAAGGGGGCAGCTCTTCCGACCCCACCCTCGGCTCTAAATCTTTTGGGGAGCGCGTGAGACTTCCATTCCCCCTCGCCCCTGACTTCTCTGATCCGGAGGCTACCTAGGAAGCGTCGTAGCCTGGTAGCTTACCCTGCTTTGCTCTGGAATAAGGAAAACTCTATTCTCGAAAACATGTCGACAGGCGAAAACTTTGAGGCTCGGTTTGAAAAAATCGATGTGATGTTAAAGGACCCCAAATCTGAAGTGAACTGTGACTGCTTACTGGTAAGTAGCGTGTGCGTGGAGATCCGTCTGCGCCCTGTTTCTGTGAATCTACTACCCTGTAGGACCAAACTCTACACGCCTTGCTTAGTCGCGTCACTTAACTCCTACTTACTTTTGTTTACCTGTGATGAGTGCTGTAGTGTGTGCGTGAATCTGTGAACTATGTGAGAATCTTCAGTACCACTGAAGTATTTGCCTATTCTTCACACCTCACCCTTACGTTTCCTATACATATCATGTGTCTTGTGTTCTTTCACTATTTTTATAGGGGGCAATGTTAACTTTGTTGTTCAAGGGGATGACAAGTTATTGCCACTTCTAAACCCAGACACTATCCTGCAGATAGTCACGTGTCCTGGTGTAAAATTTGTTAGTCTCTAAGGTGCCACAAGTACTCCTTTCTTTTTGAGAAGTGTGAGTCTTATACGCAAGGTATGACCACTTTCAGTAGAGCATCTCAGTGCTATGAATACTTACTGCTCATATACATAGTGTTGTGCAAATACTAACTGTTTTTACCACCTTTACTACAACATTGTGAAAATTAATCTTACAGATGGGGAAAATAGATATGGGGTTAAATGGCTTGCTCAAAACTTCCTAGCAAGCCTGTTGGATTGGTGGGAGGAGAACTGGGGACAGTTTTCTGTTCCCCTACTTGATCCTGTAGCCCATGCTGCTTCCTCAATTCTTTAGTGTCTTGACGCATTTCAGCATCTTAATGAGTAGCATGTGCTAAAATGAAAGATAATATCTAGTTCTTGAGATGCTTTTCTAAAATGCTAATGGCTGACATTCATATGAAACTAATGCCTGTGTACTGTTAGTTTCTGATTGCATTGTAATGTAAAGTTGAAATAGACTCAGGTATTGCTGGATGCCTTAATTTTACAGTTGTCAAAAGTAATAACAATAAATTACATAAACTAGTAAACCAGTTATGTAAAATTTTCTTCTTGCTGGGGTGAAGTGCCAAGTGAATAAAATAGATTTTTAGTTTTTCAACATTGTCATGGTGAAGGGCAAGTGAAGTAGGTTTTGTACCTGATAAACTTTTGAAAAGCTGTGTTAGGCATACACACAATTGTTCTCGTTTTCATCATCTATTGAGTTACCTTTTCTTGCCTTGGTAAGATTCAATTTCAAATGAAGGCAAAAATTCTTCCTTTCGTTCTACCTGGGCTATGTGGTGCCGAACAGAATGTGCACCTGTACGTAGAACGTGGGTGGTGGAATACAATGCATTAATCATTTGTAAGATATGCAGAAATTACTACTTAATTATGGAATTCTGATGTTCTAGTATCTTGTATTTTAGCCTACCAGATAAACATCTCATACTGAACAGCAGGGAGTAGGGTATGCAAGCTGATACTGTTTCATGTAATTTCTGAGAAATTCATGCTCTAAAAGATGCAAGGGTCAATTTATTGCTTGCAAGTTGGGGCAATATGAATATCTGGTTGATGGCTGTACATGCTAACATATTTGAAGTCCTAATGAGTGATAGTATTCTGCATGTAAGGAAACACTACTCTTGATATTCAGAAATTTCTTATTTTTAACAAATTTGATACTCCTACCTAACATAGGGAACTGATAATGATGTACACTGTAAGCTAAGTCTTGGGGTAGCTGTACCTGTGATCTATACCCTATTTTCACCACTGAAAGTCAAATGTTTTCCCCATGTTATGTATACAACGTTATCAGGTTTTATCAGTTTAAGTAGCAAATTACTAGCACATCTGCTTGTCCACCTCATAAATCTGACTACAGCCATAACATGGGAGCTGTGACATAGGGATTGCAAGGATGTTGCAACTAGCAGAATTGAGGTGTTTTGGCAGCGCTTACCCCAACATGTCTAGACAGCAAGTATGTCAGGGAACTTGGTTACAAACATTGCTCTAGTTTATAGTGTAGACTGGACCTTATCCATATTTCGTAGCCTTCTTTTGGTTCATCTGCTCTACAGTCTGGAGCCAGAAGTGGGGGACAGTTGTGTTGGAACCAGGTTCCCTGACCTAATTGTAGTGTAGATAGATAGGGCCTATACATAGCTCCATCCCAGGGCTTGACTCTCTCTTTAATATTGGAGTCTTACTGGACAGATAAGTTGGATTGGATTCATGTGGGTCATAGTTTTAAACGTACGTTCTTTTGATACAAATTTCAGAATGAGATTTACTTCCAACTATTTCTTATCTTTCCCTAGTGGGCACTTGTTTGAAGAGAACAAAAAAATATAGTCCAAAACTTACTTTTGCTGACAGAAAAAAAACATTTCAAATAGTTTCAATATAGTGGACTAATGGTGTAAGTCCTTGGTGTCTTACATATAAAACCAATACTGACTGGATGCTGACGCTCATGCCCCTGCTTTTTAGACACTTTTAGTAAAAGCTTACTCCCAGCGCATTTAAAATCTCTACACTAAATTAAGTTGTCCTAAGAGGTTGGGTATGTGTTGGTTCTTGTCCATCTAGCACCACAACTTAATATGCTATTTCTCAGAAACAAAATACATGTTTTCTGGCCTGAATGGTTTACTCTGTGTGGCATAGCCTTTTCTGTGGCTTAAAAAAAAAAAGGCATTAAAGAAGTTAGCAATGCATTCTGCAGAAAAACATATTTTACTATTTTTTAAAATAGCATTTGAAGCTGGCTAAACCCTACCTACACTCTTTTTTTTTGGGAAAAGTTTAATGATTAGACTTCTGTTTAACAAAGGCTAGTCTATAGAGCTAGCACAAACAATGTCTGCTTTACATGCTCCCTGTCTCATTCACATAGGCTTTGGTCAACTTATGTGGGCTGCTTCTGCTACTCGTCACAATGCTTTTAATTTAAAAAAAAGCTTTTAATTTGACTGAATTAATGCTGTTTGTAGTACTGAATATTTTTCTATTCTTAGACTAAACTGTATCAGCATGCTACAACTGTAATATCTATTGTATGAATATCTTAAACCCCCAAACTCATTTCTATGTACGTAGGTTTAAATGCATCAAACATTTTTTAGGTGCAGGACACTTTTTTGGGGGGGGGGTAGTTGTCAGGTGTACTTATTTTTCCCCTCCCCTTCCCCATTATTCCTTTTCTTGAACCTCTCTTGCCCCTCCCAACTTGATTATTTCATGCCTGTTTTTCCTTGTTATGTAGTTCTGTGTCCATTCAGACTTGTGCACATCATGCACTAGTTTCTCTTTAATCCTGGCTGTGCATGCATTGAGATTTGAAATATTGTGAGAGCATAAGACAAGGAAAACTAATGCAAAGAGAATGGGAAGTGCCAAAGAAGTGAAGGGGTAGTATGAACTGAGGTAGGTGTAAATGAGGGACGTATAACAGAGCCAAGGAAAAACATCATCTGGGAGAGAAAAGCTGAACTGGCCAGGAAGAAGAACAAAGTGAACTTGGGGCGAAAAATATAAAGGCAGAAAATAGATACAGAATGATACGAAGAGGAAGAACAAAAGAAATTCACACAGCTTTTTATTAACTACTTAATTTATAACTCTCTTCAGTTAACTTTATTATGTGTTGGCATGGTAGTTCTACAGCTTTAGTTTCTTTCTTTTTAAAAAGTACATGTCACAGCATCAGGTAACTTCTCAAAATATCAAGCCCTAGGAATCTAATACTGTATGTAATGTTGAAAAGATCAAATAAAACAGCAGAGGGTGTGTTAAACAAGTAGTCAGACACTAGGGTGTGCACTAATGAGAGATTGCTGCACACCTCGTGTATTAAACAGGGCCAGAGGCAAAAATAAATGCAAGCTGTCTGTTTCACTAATAACATTAAACAGTTAAAATGTTTGTTTTCAGAGTAACAGCCCTGTTAGTCTGTATCCGCAAAAAGAAAAGGAGGACTTGTGGCACCTTAGAGACTAACCAATTTATTTGAGCATAAGCTTTCATGAGCTACAGCTTACTTCATCGGATGCATACTGTGGAAAGTGTAGAAGATCTTTTATACACACAAAGCATGAAAAAATACCTCCCCCCACCCCACTCTCCTGCTGGCAATAGCTTATCTAAAGTGATCACTCTCCTTATAATGTGTATGATAATCAAGTTGGGCCATTCCAGCACAAATCCACGCTCTCTCTCACACACACACACACACACACCCCCCAACCCACTCTCCTGCTGGTAATAGCTTATTATTACCAGCAGGAGAGAGGGTTTGTGTGGGGGGGAGGGGAAAGAGAGAGGACGGAACCTGGATTTGTGCTGGAAATGGCCCAACTTGATTATCATACACATTATAAGGAGAGTGATCACTTTAGATAAGCTATTGCCAGCAGGAGAGTGGGGTGGGGGGAGGTATTTTTTCATGCTTTGTGTGTATAAAAGATCTTCTACACTTTCCACAGTATGCATCCGATGAAGTGAGCTGTAGCTCACGAAAGCTTATGCTCAAATAAATTGGTTAGTCTCTAAGGTGCCACAAGTACTCCTTTTCTTTTTAGTTAAAATGTTTGTTCACTGAATATACTTTATCCATTTTTGTATCATTTTTGTATTATTAGTCAGAAAATGGCCCAAATCTTTGTGTTTTAGTACTTTAAAACTTTCTGCAGGAAAACCTTTTGGTCTGAAACGTCTCATGCTTGTTTTTTATTCAAAAGTAACTTTAAATGGTAGTTTGGTAAAATTCCACTTGGTTATTTTTGAATTCAGAGTACAAAAAGTTCTAATTTTTTTTCACACCTTAAATATTGTTCAGACATTTGACTAACTCAAACAGCTTAATTTTAAAACTTCAAACTCACTGTAGTCTTAATCCTCAGGAGAAAAGTGCCTCTTGACTTGTTCAGAAAGTTGGCTTAAAAATAACTGTTTGACAATAAGAAAAGGAGTACTTGTGGCACCTTAGAGACTAACCAGTTTATTTGAGCATAAGCTTTCGTGAGCTACAGCTCACTTCATCGGATGCATACTGTGGAAAGTATGTATCCGATGAAGTGAGCTGTAGCTCATGAAAGCTTATGCTCAAATAAATTGGTTAGTCTCTAAGGTGCCACAAGTACTCCTTTTCTTTTTGCGAGTACAGACTAACACGGCTGTTACTCTGAAACCTGTTTGACAATAGTGTGTACTGCATTATCCACTGCTAATTTAATCTAGCCTCAGAAGAGGTACCAGATTCTGTTGCTTCAAAATATGTGTAAGTGCAGCTTTTGGATTATGGAATACGTTTCCCAGCAATTTGGTGACAATGTGATTTAGACATTATGGTCTTTCTTGGGTATAATGAGATTGGATGTCCCATTAACACAGAAATCAGTAAAGTCATACTAGTCTGACTTGATTTACCTATTTAACTCTGCATCCTTTCCCCTACCCCCCAAAAAGAGATCCTTTGGCTTTAAAATATTTAGCGATAAGTTTCCTTTGCTATTAGAATATTTTCTGCAAGTTTTCACTGATTACTTCTGGAGATTTAACCCCCACCCAACCCTTTCAACTAGCACCTCTTTGAAATGTTTGCAAGTCTTAGTGTTCCTTTCTATCCCCCTATCTGTCAAAACACAATCATGTTACATGACATAGTGAAAGACGTACATTGGTCCATGTAAGAGACAACATTTCAAAGTCAGGAAGGGTAAATCATTTAAGATATTGCTATTTGAAACTTAAACTTTCTTTATCAATGAAGCCTTTGAAGAGAGAAAATACTGATTGAGAATATCTTAATTGTCAATTTCACAATCCCATTCCTCACTGGCTAATGCCACTCCTGAAAAGTGAAGGGGAAACTCACACATCTAGTAAAATCCTAATGTGAGTGTGCACATGATCCATTTTATAGATTTGACAACTATGTTCTTCAGTTACTCATGGTTAAAAAGGAGTTTTGTGGCAGAGTTGGAAATACACTCATCAATATACTACCCCAAAATTTTATTTACCATGTTACGGTATGTCTTAGACAATTTGGTTAAAATCTTTGCAGTTAGTAGGGCTGTCAAGCGATTAAAAGAAATTAATCGTGATTGATCGTGCGACTAAAAGAATTAATTGATGTTAAACAATAATAAAATACCATTTATTTAAACATTTTTGCATGTTTTCTACAGTGTCAAACTTTAGAGCCTACAAGTCCAATCATTCCTACTTCTTGTTCAGCCAATTGCTCAGACAAATAATTTGTTTACATTTGCAGAAGATAATGTTTCCTGCTTCTTGTTTACAGCGTCACCTGAAAGTGAGAACAGGCATTTGCATGGCACTGTTGTAGCCAGTGTCACAAGATATTTACATGCCAGATGCGCTAAAGATTATGTACCTTGATGCTTCAACAACCATTCCAGAGGACATGTGTCTGTGCTGATAACAGGTTCTGCTCGCTAATGATCCAAAACATTGTGGACCGATGCATGTTCATTTTTACAATCTGAATCAGATGCCACCTGCAGAAGTTTGATTTTCTTTTTTGGTGGTTAGCGTTCTGTAGTTTCCGCATTGGAGTGTTGCTCTTTTAAAACTTCTGAAAGCATGTCCCACACCTCATCCCTCTGATTTTGGAAGGCACTTCAGATTCTGAAATCTTGGGTTGAGTGCTGTAGCTAGTTTTAGAATTTTCACATTGTTATCTTTGCATTTTGTCAAATTTGTAGTGAAAGTGTTCTTAAAATGAACAACATATGCTGGGTCATCGTCCAAGACTGCTATAACATTAAATATATGGTAGAATGAGGCTAAAGCAGAGCAGGAGAGAGGCAATTCTCCTCCAAGGAGTTCAGTCACAAATTTAATTAATGCATTATTTTCTTAACAAACGTCATCCGCATGGAAGCCTGTCCTCTGGAACGATGGCCAAAGCATGAAGAGGCATATGAATCTTTAGAGCATCTAGCACGTAAATATTTTGCAACGCCAGCTACAACAGCGTCATGCAAACGCCTGGTCTCACTTTCAGGTGACATTGTAAATAAGAAGCGGGCAGCATTACCTCCCGTAAATGTAAACAAAAATATTTGTCTTAGCGATTGGCTGAACAAAAGGTAGGACTGAGTGGACTTGTGGGCTCTAAAGTTTTACATTGTTTTGTTTCTGAGTGCAGTTATGGAACAAAAAAGTCTACATTTGTAAGTGGCTCTTTCACGATTGTTCTACAGTACTTGCATGAGGTGAAATGAAAGATACTATCTTTTGTTTATCATTTTTACCGTGCAAATATTTGTAATAAAAATATAAAATGAGCACTATACATGTTTTCTGTGATGTAACTAAAATTGATATATTTGAAAATGTAGAAAAACATCCAAAATATTTTATAAATTTCAATAGGTATTCTCTTGTTTAACAGTGCAGTTAATCACAATTAATTTTTTTTAGTTAATTGGGTGAGTTAACTGCGATTAATTGACAGCCCTAGTAGTTACCTGTAATATCGGGCTAATAACGCTTACCCAAGTGCTTTAAAATAATGTTTTGTACTTCATTCCCTTCTCCATCTGTAGATTTTAATCACAACTTTAGATGGTGAAACTTGAACCAAGATATTCAGTAACTTGGCTTGGAGGCACTGGCTGTGGAACTTGGTTAAGTGGGTTCTAGATCTAGGTTTGACCTTTACTTGCTAAGGGTTTTTAGCACTTTGCAAAAGTTTGAGGCGCATGTAGGCTGTATGGTTGGCTAATTTAGCTGTTTAATCAAAATGCAGGCCTTTTCGTATGTACAGCCTATGTCGTAAAGCTATGCGGAAGCAGTTATTAGGTTGCTTGGTGCTGATAACACCCATCAATTTAATAATGTGCTGATATAGCTCATACTGTTTCTTCTAAAAGTTTAAACTTTGTTTAGCATAAAAAGAAAAACAATAAGACCCTGGGATGTTTAAAAAATCCTTAATTTAAAAAAATTGGTTTCTGAGTGATGATGTATTTATTTTTCCATTAATAAAACGGAAGCCCTTTCAGGCAAGCAAATAGTTAGACATTATCAATTATCAAATAATGCATATTTCATTAGAACACTAACAATGTCTTCAGTAATCTCAAAATATAAACACGTCACGTTTTTTCCCCCTCAAAACAGTTACATGTGAAGTTTAATGAGGTATATGTTGAAAACTAAACCTCTAACTTGTATCTCTGGATTCAGTGGATACAGAGTAGAAATTCTTAAACAAACAACCCCTGAGGATTACTTGGGGTACATTTCAATCCCAAATTAAAAGTTTTTGCATGTCAGTGTCTTGCTGTAGGATATTGTAAAGCTAAGGAGAGAGCAGCCTGTAGAACCTTACCTTTCATTCCCATGGTATTTGTGGGAAATATTCTAAAAAGAGTGGCAGAGAGTCCTGTGGCACCTTATAGATTAACAGACGTATTGGAGCATAAGCTTTCGTGGGTGAATAACAAAGTGGGTATTCACCTACGAAAGATTGTGCTCCAATACGTCTGTTAGTCTATAAGGTGCCACAGGACTCTTAGTCTGGATCTGTAAAAGCGGCAAACACGGCTACCCCTCTAATACTTTACTCTAAAAAGAGTGTATTTAATAAAAATTCTGACTTTTTTTTTTAATTCTCTGCTAGACACTTCACTCCATTGATCATCAAGTTCTCTTGTCCTGTATGTGAATGGAAACATACTGAGATGAATCAGTTCCTTTTTCAGACCCAGAGGGTTGTTATGGGTAACTGTTCTTCCTTTTTTGCCCGCAGAGTCACACAAGCTCAGTCCTCTTCGTTATGATGATAAACATTCTACATAAAGCAATAGAGCTGGTGAGACAATGTGGGCAGAAATAACAGCAGAATGCAGCCAACACTCATTTAATCAAATGCAAATATCATTGACCCCTAGTGCTCTCGAAGCTTTTCAGAAATCAGCACCCTGATAAAGAGCAGTTGAACTAAAGCTGAAACTTGATCTTACTGAACCTGAAGGAAGTACTTTGAAGAACTTGCGTACTCTATAGCCTTCCCTGTTGTTGTGCACATGTGTGCTTTCATTGTTAATCTGTAATCTTGGGGTTCATTTGGGCTCTTCATGGTTTATAGATGCCCAAAGAGCCTTGGCATAAAAACAGGTTTCAGAGTAGCAGCTGTGTTAGTCTGTATCCGCAAAAAGAAAGAGTACTTGTGGCACCTTAAGAGACTAACAAATGTATTTGAGCATAAGCTTTCGTGAGCTACAGCTCACTTCATCGGATGCACACAGTGGAAAATACAGTGGGGAGATTTTATATACACAGAGAACATGAAACAATGGGTGTTACCATACCTGATCACTCTTGTTACAGTGTGAATGGTAACACCCATTGTTTCATGTTCTCTGTGTATATAAAATCTCCCCACTGTATTTTCCACTGTGTGCATCCGATGAAGTGAGCTGTAGCTCACGAAAGCTTATGCTCAAATAAATTTGTTAGTCTCTAAAGTGCCACAAGTACTTTTTTTATGCCCCCCCCCCCCCCCAAAAAAAAAAAAGCCCACCCCTGTCTATTTACAGTTGGCCAAAAGATGGTATCCTGTGAACCACAGACCTGGCCAAATTGATACATGCATTTTGGACCTGTGGGCTTGATTACTGCAGTACTGCATATTTAAGAATGAAAACACTTCTTTTGGAGAGATTTCAACTCATACAAAATGCACCACCTGCCTGCTGTGAACACCATCCTACACTTTGTGCTTGCTCCTAACTGAATACAGAGTACAGTTCAAAGTCTGCCCTGATATTAAAAATTCTTCATGGGATTGGCCCTACCTACTTGAGAGAGTGCTCCTTTCTCACAGTCATGACCTTCCATGACTGATATGATACAGGAACTATGAAACTGGTTAATCAGTAAGGGGAGGCTGTAAGTACACACAACTTTCAAAGGAACTGGCCCTAAACTATGGAACTCACTCCACAAGACATGAATTACTATGAATATCACTCAAAACTCAATTCAGTTCAGATTTCCCTCTAAAATTTTTGTGTGCGTGCACAAATAGAAACTAATCAATCTATTTCTTCAGGCTGGAAAGAAAGATGTCTGTTTTAAATTATTTCTGAATAGTTGGGTAGTACTATGATTATTCAAGGGTAATGACCATATAAATACATCAGTAGAAAATGCATCTGGCAGATTATAGTTTTATCCAGACTGTGGATTAGGATTAATTTAATTATAAGAATTACATGAGGTCTTTTGTGTGTGTGGAACATTTGTCATGGATTAAGGTTGCTATATCCTACTATCTGTGCCATGAAAGTGGCTTTTGGCCCTAAAGAGGGGGGACAGGGGTCAACAACAAAGTTCTTGTAGGATTTGTATCTTCTTCATTATGCTGTGTTCCACAGATTCATTACAATGGCTTGCAGCTTGGCGACAGAGCCAGAACTCTCAATCGCTGACAGTGGAGGAGCATCTTGTCCCTGAAGTTCCCTCCAATTTTTTTTTTTAAATTGGGAGCTTTCTTGAACAAGACCCAGTACTGTAACTATAATTCAGACAGGCAGTCCTCACTACTATCGTAGCATTCGTTCTCCTAAGTACATTTAAGAAATAGCCTTCTTTTGGTCAAGCATTAAAGTCCAGTCCTTAGGAACACTAGCAGTCTCTCTCATGGCAAAGTAGTCTTATCTTCTGAGAGATGCTTGGCAGCTTCATGGCCATGAAAATGCAAGTTAACCAAATTCAGCATATTGGTTATCCTGTGACTATTTTCTGGTAGAAGTCTTTTCCACCACTTATTGCCTGGGGAAAGATGGAGGAAATCCATTACAGACCTTGTCTTGGATATTCTTGTTTCAAGGATGAGCCTGTTTCCCACCTGGGAGGCACACTGATGTGAAAATCTTGTTGTAATAGCTCTATAGACCTTAGCACAAGGGAAAATAGAAAAAAGGGGTATCAGTGCTTACTTGAGAATTTCCTTTATTTATTTATTTTGTATTTTATTTTTTCAAGTAATAAGGTCCACAGATTCCACCCAGCCTGGAGACAAGTGGATCATCCATGATAGAAATGGAAATTGACAGCCGAAGACTTGGGTTTGTTGTTGTAAGGGGGAACTTGGGTTTGATTAAAAGGGGTGGGGACTGGAGAGAGATCTCATCTTCTGCAAGGAGAGAAATTGTTGTTTGTTCCTCAAAGCATAGTTAACACAATCTGTAACTGAGGCCTGGTCTACGCTACAGAGGTAGGTCGAAGGAAGCTGCCTTAAGTCGACCTGTTAATGTATGTGTCTACG
Organism: Lepidochelys olivacea; assembly: GCF_965140295.1. Classification (NCBI taxonomy): domain Eukaryota; kingdom Metazoa; phylum Chordata; order Testudines; family Cheloniidae; genus Lepidochelys; species Lepidochelys olivacea. Next base: position 83,803,876 of record NC_140412.1, read on the forward strand.
CTACCGGTTCCTAAGTCGCCTCTAATGTCGACTTGTGTAATCCACTTCTGTGAGAGGTGTAGCGCTTAATTCGACTTTTTTGGGTGGACTGCGAGGTAGTGCAGATGCAGTGTTGTGTAATTCGACTTAATTGGCCTCCAGGTGTCCCTCAATGCTCATCTGTGACCACTCTGGAGATCGTTCTCAACTCTGCTACACTGCAGCCAGGTACACAGGAAACAACCCCTCCCCTGCTAAAGCCCCAGGAATTTTTGATTTCCCATTTCCTGTTCAGCATTGGGAGCATGCCAGCTTGAGCACAGCTGGTCAAGGAGACTACACTCCCCAAATGCGCTCCAGCCTGATCTGCGCAGCAGGTGATGAATCTCACTGCTGTGTGGGGAGAAGAGTCTGTGCAGGCAGAGCTCGGATCCGGCAGAAGAAGCACTGACCTCTATGCAAAGATCGCTCATGGAATGGGGGAGAAGGGCTACATGAGGGACACACAGCAAGCCGTGTGAAAATAGAAACTTCGCCAAGCGTACCAGAAGGCAAGGGAGGTGAACAGTCATTCTGGTGCTGAACCCCACACATGCCGTTTCTACAATGAACTGCATGTAATGTTCTTGGGAGTGACTGTACCAGTACCCCCACAAGCAACGTGGGCACCTCAGAGGTGTGAGAGTCTAGAGACAACAAGGAGGATGATACAGTGGATGAGGAAGAGGAAGAGAATGGGAGACAGGTGAGCGGTGGATCCGCTCTCCCTGAGAATCAGGAAATGTTTTTAAGCCCTCTGGGTTGCAAGACATCACTGTGGCCCGACCGTGATGCTGGGGAAGGCACCTCTGGTGAGTATACAATTACAAAGAAAGTCCACTGAAACTTTAGTTGGCACACGCATTTGGTGGTATTGCATGTTTACTGTGAGGAAAAAGTGAGTGCTGTGGCTCTCTGCTTACAAGAGGGTGCTCCAGCTACGCAGACGGTGGCCCCCAGAAAATACTGTTTATGTGGACTGGGATAGCCTGGGATCCTACATGGATCTCTCTAGGAAACTTTCATGGAGGTACTTTGCAATCCTGTGCAGAAGGTTTGTGGGCAGGGCAGTCTTATTTCTTCCACCATGGTAGGACACTTTCCCATGCAACTCCTGAATGAATTCTGCTGTCGTCATTGTGGTACATAGCATAATGGCATAAGGACCGGGTTTATACCCAGATGCTTGAAGCATCTCCTTCCTTTCTGCCTCTGTTACCCTCAGGAGTCTATCACGTAGGGTCACCTAGGGGAAACTGAGGAAGTTCTCATTAAAAGTGCTCTTACAAGGAAAAAGATCATGTAGATCCTTCCCTCCCCCACATTCCAGATTGCCAAACCACGCAGCCGCTAATGTGCCTTTACTGTGCTCTGCATGGGTCGGCAAGTAGTTGAACTGGCCCTGATAGGGGACTGGGGCCCCACAAGTGAGATTCCATGACTTGGGAGTGAAAACGTTCCCCCCCCCCCGCTCTGTTTGTAAACAGCTTCCTGTGGTGCTATAGGGAAGGGCCATTGTTCGACTAGCTACCTGTGCTCCCTACATGAGCCTGCTATAAACTTGATTAAAAGTGTGGTCACCCATGACTCGATGGGTTAGGGGGTGGGCTACTCACCATTGCTGGAACAGCAAAACGGCACAGTGAACAGTTATGGATTCTGATTGTTATGGCTTGCACCTAATGTAATAAGGGTTTTTTTTTTTTTTCATGAAAACTGCCTTGCTATGGAAATATTTTCTGCATTTACAATAGCGCCTTTATTTTTTTTCCCCCTGACTGACAGCTGGAAATGTCCTTCGGCATGTCATCAACACCTGAAAGCAGGCTTTCGGTGATTAAAAGGAGAACATGGGAGGACATGTTCACCAAGATAACGAATGCCTTGGGAAGAGTTGACACAGAGCTGAGAGCATGGAGGAGTTCACTGCATGGGAAGTTAGATGTGGACATGGAGAGCAGGAAAGCTTCCCATGAGCATGAGTGTGTGGTGCAGGATGAGATGCTTCGGATTCTGAGGGACCAATCAGACATGTTAAGGTGTCTGGTTGAACACGGATGTCAGCATGTGCTCCAGTCACTCTTCTGCTTCAGATGGTCCTGTTAACAGAACACGAGAGTCAGGTTCACCGTCAGAACATAGAGATGCTACAACTGAAAGCATGGCTCCTCTGTGGTTCTTTAATGACGAACTAGATTGCTCAGAACAGGTCAAACAAGTGCTACTCCACAGTAGAAAATCTACTTGTAAAACCTGCCTACGAAAGTGGAAGAGATTTACTACATGGTGCACCGCCAAACAACTCACAGCGGTGTCGGCATCCCTTCTACTGATACTAGATTACATTCTTGAATTAAAATAATCCGACCTATCCATCAGCTCAACAAAAGTACACCTTGTGGCTATCGCTGCTTTTCACCAAAAAATGCTCACCCAATCACCAGAAGATTTCTCGAGCATCTATCCAGAAGTAAGACTGCCCACACAACCTTGGGACCTAAACTTGGTTTTAAAAGGTCTCGCTTGAAAACTGTTTGAACCTCTGGCTACCTGCTCCCTACTACACCTTTCCATGAAGGTTGCATTTCTAATACCAATCACATCGGCTCGATGCATAAGAGAAATAAGGGCTCTCATGATAGACCTGGTAAAGTTACATTAAGGACTCATCCAAAATTCGTCTCTGAGATAGTCTCGTCCTTTCATATAAATCAACCAATACATCTTCCAGCATTATTTCCCAAACCACATAAGAACACACTTGAAGCTACAGTGCGTGCCCTAGACCAGTGGTTCCCAAACTTGTTCCTCTGTTTGTTCAGGGAAAGTCCCGGCCGGGCCAGTTTGTTTATCTGCCACGTCTGCAGGTTCGGCCGATCACAGCTCCCAGTGGCCACAGTTCGCTACTCCAGGCCCATGGGAGCCGCTGGAAGCGGTGCAGGCTGCAGGACATACTGGCCACTGCTTCCAGCAGCTCCTATTGGCCTGGAGTAGCAAACCGCAGCCAGTTGGAGCTGCGATCAGCCGGAGCTGCGATCGGCCAAAGCTGCGGAAATGTCAGGTAAACAAACCGTCCCGGCAGGGGCTTTCCCTGCACAAACGGTGGAACAAGTTTGGGAACCACTGCCCTAGATGTTAGACGAGCATTAGCGTTCTATTTGGAGAGAACGAAACCATTTAGAGCTTCACCAAAACTATTATGTCTATTGCAGAACGGTCCAAAGGAGCCGCTATATCTACGCAGAGGCTCTCAAAATGGAAATCTAGATGTATTCACCTATGCTACCAACTAAAGGGCATACAACTGCCCGTGGGGACCAGAACACACTCTACCAGATCAATAACATCGTCAGTAGTATTTTTGCACAATGTCCCTCATGTAGACATATGTAAAGCTGCCAGCTGGGCCTCCGAATACACCTTTGCTAAACACTACACAATCACATAAGGCCCAGAAGCGCATACATGGATTGGCCTAGCTATGTTATCTTCACTCAACCTGTCAACTCCGAAGCCCCTCCCATCTTAAAGAGGGCACTGCTCTACAGTCACCTGGAGTGGAGCACACACAGGGACATGGCTAGAAGAAGAGAAGGTTACTCACCTTGTGCAGTGACTGAGATTCTTCAAGATGTGTGTCCCTGTGGGTGCTCTACTTGTACTCCTCCCCTCTACTTTGGAGTTCAAATGGCGGACCTCGGTAGAGAAGGAACTGAGGAGTCCGGGTTGTGTACGTGCTAGATGAAGCGACAATGGTGCTGTGAGGCAGGCACCACACATGCGCGACCTGTACAGACACTGCTACTAAAACACCCTGACCAAAGGTGCAGGGACGCACCAACACCTGGAGTGGAGCACCCACAGGGACACTCATCTTGAAGAACCTCAGTTACTGCACAGGGTGAGTAACCACCTCATCTTCAATGGTCTGACACTGAAAAAAAGGGTCCTAAAAAAGTAGAAATTGTAATTTGACCTAAAGGATGAATATGAACAACACAAACACTTAGGGACAAAATTAGAAAGTCCAAGGCACAAAAGTAGATTAAATGTGTAGAGTCAGAAGGGGAAACAGTAAAATGTATTACAGTTACGTTAGAAGCAAGAGGAAGACCAAGGACAGGGTAGGCCCATTACTCAGTAAAGGAGAAAAGACCATAACAGAAACTGTGGAAATGGCAAAAGTACTACATGACCTCCTCCCCCCTCCAAAAAGTTTATTAGCGATTAGATGTCTTCTCTAGCGTTCACTGTGTTAAATGAGGTAAGATTAGAGGCTAAAATAGGGAAAGGACAAGTTAGATGTCTTCAAGTTATCAAGGCCTTATGAAATGCATCCTAGAATACTCAAGGGATTGATTGAGGAGATATCTGAGCCATTAGCTATTATCTTTGAAAACTCAGTAGACGGGCAAGATTCCAGAGGATTGGAAGATGGCAAATATAGTGCTCATCTATAAAAAGAGGATTAAGGACAATCTGGTAAATTAGACCCAGACATCTTAACTTCAGTACCCAGAAACATAATGCAGCAAAGAATTAAGCAATCAATTTGCAAATACCTAGAAGATAATATGGTGATAAGTAACGGTCAGCATGGATTTGTCAAGAACAAATCCTGTCAAACCAACCTAATAGCTTTCTTTGACAGGGTAACTAACAAGCCTTGTGGATAGGGGGGAAGTGGTAGATATGGTATGTCTTGACTTTAGTAAAGCTTTTGATACAACCTAGATCAGTGCTCTTCACTATTTTTGAAGTGGGGGCCAAAAACCTTCAATGTGAGAGCCACATCAACTACTAAATTAACAGATTGCTTACTACTCAGTGATGTAATGTTACAGAGCCCCTTGTGTAACTAAAAGTTAGTCTATTTGTACAGTAAAACAGTACTCTTTTTTTATAAAATAACCAGGAAAATATATGGAATTAAAAAGGCACCTATGCGAATAAACTTTGAGCAGAATAATGCAAAACTTAGTTTAACAACTGGATGAGCAAAAATGTGCCTGTTCCACCTTGACTTTGTTCTTGCAGTATCTGTAATGTCATTGCAATTCTGGTAAGATAGTCCAAATGTTCATTGGTCAATTTGTTCCTGTTTTCTTTTCACCTCTGTGGCAGCTTCAGGGTGGAGGAGGAGGCTCAGGGCTGGGGCAGAGGGTTGGGATGCGGACGGGGGGAGGGTGGTGTGGATGAGGGCTCTGGCTGCGGGTGCAGGCTCTGAAGTGGGGCTGGGGATGAGGTGTTTGGCATGCAGGCAGTCTACCCCGGGGCTGGAGTCAGAGGACTTCTCCCCCTCCCCCCCCAGCCCTCTAAGTGCCAGCAGCAGCTAGCTCCGGGGAAGGGGTGTGCATCTCTCTCTCTGCTAGCAAGCAGCCCTGCAAGCCCTAACTTGCTCCCCTCCCCAGTTCCCGCCCACCCACTACCTCTCTCCTCTCCAGGTTCCTGCTGCATGGCCCTATAGAGCTTCTGCGCTGCTATTTATAGCCTGCTGCACAGCTTAGAGGGAATTTAGTGAGCCACACTTAGGATTGATGGGAGCCGCCACTCGCTCCAGGCCTTGCAATGAAGAACACCGACCTAGATGTAGCTACTGTAAGGTGGATGCATAACTGGTTGGAAAACCATTCGCGCAGAGTAGTTATCAGTGGTTCACAGACAAGCTGGAAGGACATGTCAAGAGGGGTTTTGCAGGAATCAGTTCTGGGTTGGGTTCTGTTCAATATCTTCAATTATTTAGATAATGGCATAGAGAGTACGCTTATAAAGTTTGCAGACAATACCAAGCTGGGAGAGGTTGCAAGTGTTTTGGAGAATTGGATTAAAATTCAAAATGATCTGGACAAACTGGAGGAAATGGTCTGAAGTAAATAGGATGAAATTGAGTAAGGGCAAATGCAAAGTACTCCATTTAGGAAGGAACAATCAGTTACATACATACAAAATGGGAAATGACTGCCTGGGAAGGAGTACTGTGGAAAGTGATCTGGGAGTTATAATGGATCACAAGCTAAGTATGTAACAGTGTAACACTTGCATAAAAAGTAAGCATCATTCTGGGATGAATTAGCAGGAGTGTTGCAAGCAAGGCATGAGAACTAATTCTTTTGCTCTGCTCCGCACTGAGAAGGCCTCAGCTGGAGTGTTGTGTCCAATTCTGGATGCCAGATTTTAGGAAAGATGTCTACAAATTGCAGAAGGTCCAGAGGAGAGCAACAAATATGATTAAAGGTCTAGAAAACATGATCTCTGAGGGAAGATTGAAAAAGCTGGGTTTGCATAGAAGAAAAGACTGAGGGGGGACAAGTACAAAAGGTTGTTACAAGAAGGAGGCAGAAAAATTGTGCTCGTTAACTTCTGAGTATAGGACAAGAAGCAGTGGGATTAAATTGCAGCAAAGGAGGGTTTAGGTTGGACATGAGGAAAAACTTCCTGTCAGGGTAGATAAGCTCTGGAACAAATTGCCTAGGGAGGTTGTGGAATCTCCATCACTGGAGATTTTTAAGAAAAGATTAGCAAACATTTGTCAGGAATGGTTTGGTTATTATATTGTTATGACTTGAGTGCAGGGGACTGGACTAGATGAAGAATTCTCAAGAGGTCAAGTCCCACACTTCTGATTCTAGTATAACATTGTTCTTGCAGAAGTGTCCCTCAGCATGGAAGAGGAATGCCTTCTCTTTCCCATTCACCTGTGTATTTGGTTATGCCTTTCTCCTGTTTTTTTCACATCACCAAAATGGTTCAGAAAATAGAACTAGACAGGGTATCTATAATCCTGTGATAATATCATATCTGGTGCCTCAGACCACAGCTCCATATGCTCGTATGGATGGCAACATGCAAACTTTGGACACAATCTAGGTTTTAAACAGTTTCTTTCACGGGAACCCACTCACTCATCCTGACCTTCACAGGTTTGATTTTAGTTTGGAACCTGAGTGAGCTCTTGTGGATACTTCAGAGAACAGGTGGATTTTCTGTTAATCCTAGAACCTTCCATAACCACAGCATATGAGAATATGGGCCTCTTCTACCTGGAAATAGACATCAGTCTAAATCGGTTTTTAGCATCTGTTGGACAGCCACAGAACTTTGTGTTCTTGGCCTCCATAAGGGATTAAGCCTCTGTTACTGAAAGGTTCTGCTGACTTTTGAATTTTATTAATCCAAGTTTTCTGCTGACATCTCCTGTTTCTGCATTGCTATTGCACAGGAGAATCACTATGGAATTGTAACACTTCAGCCTGGTTCTTCAGATCCTTTTCATGCCTTCTTTGTAAAATAATCCTCCTTGTATTTGTCTGTTTTTCTTTCTTGTAGGGTTGTGTTTCCTAGTAGTTGAAGTGGGTTGGGAATTTTGACAGTTAAATAACCTTATTTATTTTTCCTGGAAAATAGGTTCTGTTTTAATAATTGAACCTACAAATTTAGCCCGTGCACTCAACTGTAAAAAGTTGAATGTTCATAAAAGTCACAATAACCTATAATGTTGATGGAGGGGAAAAGTGCAAAAGGAAGACAAAGTAAAAACAAAAAGGCTTGCTAATATAACTTAGGGCAGTGATGGGCAGCATGAGGCTCATCAGGGTAATCTGCTGGCGGGCTGCGAGACAGTGTTTACGTTGACCGTCAGCAGGCACGGCTGCCTGCAGCTCCCAGTGGCTGCGGTTCACTGTTCCTGGCCACTGGGAGCCGCAGGAAGCGGCGGCCAGCACGTCCCTACGGCCCGTGCTGCTTCCCGCAGCTCCCATTGGCTGGGAATGGTGAGCCGCAGCCACTGGGAGCTGCGGGTGGCTGTGTCTGTGGACGGTTAATGTCAACAAACTGTCTCGCGGCCCGCAAGCGGATTACCCTGGTGGGCCGCAGGTTGCCCACCACTGACTTAGGGACTGTGTTTAAAATCATGCCTGGTAAATAAAAAAAAAAAAGTGTGGAAGCTGAAATCAATGAATCAAAATTGGTGCTTTGGAAATTAGGCCTAATTAGTGGACAAAATGATGAGTGGATGGGCTATTCTGCCAATCATTCCTTTTTGAGGGCCTTGGAAAGAGACTAGGTGACTGGATGTGGATGTTAGCTAACTGAAAGAGAAGGGGATGGAGCGAGTTTCATCGTTGCTGCCACCCCTGCTGTCTGTTGGACCACAGACCTTTTTCATTCTGATCCTGAAAATATCCTGATCAGACTGGGCCAGAGAGGAGTCCAGATGACATAACTACCAGGTTGGGCTAAATCTTGAATATTACCTGGGGTGTGAGCTTCTGTCACCATCCTCTCCCCCACATGTGTTCTTTTTATTTCCTGTCTTATTTCTTTTCGTGGCCAAGATTATATTTTGATACACACTCTGTGCCCAGAAAAAGCCAGCTAAAAGAAATACTGTAATCATCTTGTTGCTGGTACAAATTTGTCAAGTCTTGAAGTGGCTAGTAAGACCATGTGCTATGCCTGATATATATTTTGAAATCAAGCAGTGAGATTGTGAGTGAAAGTCAACACTAGGGGCAGAAACTGCAATTTCTGTCTTTGCTGTTCTTTTTCTCCCACTTGTGCGTGTGGTGTTTTGTCTTTTAGGAAATGGGACAGGCCTTTAACAACAGATCTAGCCCATTTCAACTAAATTTTTTTCTCTTTCCCTAAAAGGACAGTTCTCACCAGTCCACCAAAGAAATTGTCAGACAAGAGGTTTTTTCTTTCTGAAGACTTGCTACACCTACAAGGAAAGGGAACAAGGGATGTTGTTAAAATGAAAGCTTTATTTAATATTTTACATTTCAAATGCTTTGTTTTTTTCCTTTTTTCCTGTATCTTTAATAAAAGATAAAAAGGATTTGTAATGGTGTGTTTGCCATGATATGAAGAAAACTGAGGTGTCATACCAATACCTAAAAACTTGTTTAAAACTGTTTAATGTTGGACAGTGACAGGCCCATATTAACATCTGTGATTCTTTGGGCCCATTTATTTGATCTAAATTTAATATAGCTATCTCTAAGCATGACTTGTACATAAATTAGTTTAAGTGGAATTTTTTGTGTATTTCCTTATTTTTGTTTTAAATCCAAATATTAGAAGGGAGGAGACGTTATTGAATTGAATGTGAAATGAGCTTAATCTACACAGACCAAAGAGAGGAGAAAGATAACTTTGTTCATTCTTCATGTTGATCCTGAAACTTTCTTGAAGGCCTTCATTACTTTGCTCTTTCAATGGATTATATCATACATACCAAGCATGCAAAAGCATCCAAGAAGAATTTTCTTCAGAAAGGCATCAAATTACATTCTGTAAAGGGCTTATCAGAGTTTTAAGATGAGAAGCATAGAGCTTTGTATAATCAAACTTGCAATGTATGGTTGCTTGAGATCTGCAATTTTTCATCAAGTACACTGGACCCTCGCTAGAACCCGTGTCTATATAGCGTGAATTCGCATATAATGCAGTTGCAGCCATGGATTCCAAACTGAATTACTTTAATGGGAATTCATTTTAACATGGTCCCCGCGTTAACATGGTACCGCTCATGGATCCCAAATCCCGTGTTCTAGCGAGGGTCCAGTTTACTACAAGTCTCTTGTAGTTGCCAGGGCAGTCTTTGGTCTTTCTAGTTTCCCTTGATCTAAATTAAGCAAGCAAATAACTTTAAAATAAAAATAAATTAAAAGGATAATTTTTATTTTTATTATTTTTTTTTACTTTTAGAGCAGGGGTCTCTAAACTTTGAGACGAGGGCCATATTCGATTTTTGAAGGGGCTTTGTGGGCTGAAGCAACTGTGAAAGAAATTAAATATATGCAAAATATATGCAAAATTGTTAAAAAAACCAACACTACTCTACTGTGTCAGTGTTGTATTAAATTCTAAATCAGGTATAAAAGTTAATCGATGCAGGTACTGTAAGTTGACTCCCCTTTTTGGGTCTGCTCTGTCCCGTGCCTGCTCCCTTCTCCCTGTGCCTGCTAGGCGTGCCTGCTCCCTTGAAGATAATGACAAAGGATTGAAAGTTTGGCTGTACTTTGGGAAGAGAAGCTCCAGGTTCCCATTGTTGGTTGGGACTGTATGGTTCTATTAGTGCTGTAGTTAAAATTTAACTATTATGAAATTGTTAATTTCCATCTTCTTTACTTCTTTATTGGAGATGTAATTAAGCATCTGGCTTGTATTTTTACTCTAAGGCAGGTGTCTGTGCCTGCTCGGCTGCCCTAAGTTGGCTCCCCTTTTGGGGGGACACTTGCTCCTGGGGGGACTCATCCCTCTGCACAACTCAGCTGAGCTCTCCCCGCTCCTCCCCATGCAAGCTGCTGCCAGCAGCCCCTCTGCCTGCTCCGTGTGCCTACTCAGCTGCAGCCTGCCTGTTTGCTTCTCCCTGTACCTGCTCGGCTGTAGCAACGACTACATTCTGTGTTCTGAATAGACCTCTGTATATCAAAATACATTTGTAAGTTGCACTTTCACGATAAAGAGATTGCACTAGAGTGCTTGTGTGAAGTGAATTGAAAAAATACTATTTCTTTTGTTTATCATTTTACAGTGCAAATATTTGTAATAAAAATAAGTGAATACTGTGCACTTTGTAATTGAAATCAATGTATTTGAAAATGTAGAATAACATCCAAAATATTAAACAATAGAATACCAATTGAAATTTATTAAACAGTGTGATTAAAACCGTGGTTAATCATGATAAATTTTGTTGAGTTCTGCAATTAATTGCAAAAGGAAAAGGAGTACTTGTGACACCTTAGACTAACAAATTTATTTGAGCATAAGCTTTAGCTCACTTCATCGGATGCATTCAGTGAAAAATACAGTGGGGAGATTTATATACATAGAGAACATGAAACAATGGGTGTTACCATACACACCTTTTGTAGTGATAATCAAGGTGGGCCATTTCCAGCAGTTGACAAGAACGTCTGAGGAACGGTGGGGGGATAAACATGGAGAAATCGTTTTACTCTGTGTAATGACCAATCCACTCCCAGGCTCTATTCAAGCCTAAGTTAATTGTATCCAGTTTGAAAATTAATTCCAATTCAGTAGTCTCTTCGGAGTCTGTTTTTGAAGTTTTTTTGTTTGAAGAATTGGCTGGAAATGGCCCACCTTGATTATCACTACAAAAGGTGTCGTCCCCCTCCTTCCGCCCCCGCTCTCCTGCTGGTAATAGTTCATCTTAAGTGATCACTCTCCTTACAGTGTGTATGGTTTCAGAGTAACAGCCGTGTTGGTCTGTATTCGCAAAAAGAAAAGGAGTACTTGTGGCACCTTAGAGACTAACCAATTTATTTGAGCATAAGCTTTCGTGAGCTACAGCTCACTTCATCAGATGCCTACTGTGGAAACTGCAGAAGACATTATATACACAGAGACCATGAAACAATACCTCCTCCCACCCCACTCTTACCAGCAGGAGAGTGGGGTGGGAGGAGGCATTGTTTCATGGTCTCTGTGTATATAATGTCTTCTGCAGTTTCCACAGTATGCATCTGATGAAGTGAGCTGTAGCTCACGAAAGCTTATGCTCAAATAAATTGGTTAGTCTCTAAGGTGCCACAAGTACTCCTTTTCTTTTTGCGAATACAGACTAACACGGCTACTACTCTGAAACCTGTGATTAATTGATAGCCCTCATATTAAGTCAAGAATCAAAAGTGCCCAAATTGATTTTATTGGCTTCCTGAGAAGGAAACTAAGGCAGTGAGTAAGTGCAATGCCATCCTAACTCAGCAGAAGGGTCCTACATGACAGATATGCCCTATGACAAGCAGAGTACAGAAGGTTCTGCTTGGAGTGGGGTTGTATGTGTGGGAGGAATTTGTGTGGGGATGGATTAGAGCAGAGGTTGGCAAACTACGGCCCGCGGGCCACATCTGGCCCGCGGGACCCTCCTTCCTGGCTCCGGAGGCTATCCCCCGGCCCCTCCCCTGCTCTTCCCCTTCCACCTCAGCTCACTGCGCTGCCGGCACAATGCTCTGGGCAGTGGAGTGGCAAGCTCTTGCTGGGCAGCACAGCTGCAGAGCCGTGGCGTGACCCAGTGCTCTGTGCTGCCTGGTGATGTGGCTGGTTCCAGCTGGTGGCACGGCTGCCTGTTCTGGTGCTCTGGGTGGTGTGGCTGTAGCGTCGCCAGTCACTGGTGCTCCAGACAGCGTGGTAGGAGCGGGGGGCATTAGAAAGAGGGCAGGGGAGTTTGGGTTGGTGGGCAGGGGGTGGAGGTGTGGATAGGGGTCGGGGTGGTCAGAAGGCAGGGAACAGGGAGGTTAAATGGGGGCAGGAGTACCAGGGGGGCAATCAGGAAGGAGAGGGAGGGTTGGATGGGGCGGTGGTGGGTAGTCAGGCAGTTCCTGGGGCAGTCAGGGTGGTCGGATGGGGCTGGAGTCCTGGGGGGCGGGGGGGGGAACCTGTCAGGGGGCTAGAAGCGGGGAAAGTCCGATAAGGGGTGGGGGCTGGGCCACACCTGGCTGTTTGGGGAGATGCAGCCTCCCCTAACCGGCCCTCCATATACTTTTGGAAACCTGATTTGGCCCTCAGGCCAAAAAGTTTGCCTGCCCCTGGATTAGAGGGAGGGGTGTTAATGCCATTCTGGTTCTGAGGGAAAAGCTTATTAGCAAGGGAGGCTTTGAATTTTTCCTAAAGGCTATTAGACTTCAGATTAATCTAGTCTTTGTAAGTTGTTTTTCATAACTGAATCTTCTCAACTGAGAATGTTTTGTTCCCTGCTCTCATTTCTCAGCTGGTACTCTCATTCAGGGATGTTTCTGCTCCTTCTCATTCAACAATCCAGTGGGTTTCTTTCTGCTATTCAGATCTGGCATGTAGAGTGAATAACCAGTCGCTGTTTCCAATAATATTTTTTTTCCCCCACTCGTCTGCCCTCCTCTTCCTGGCTGGCTCCTGCACTTTCCTCAGTTTGACTGTCTTTGTTTCAGGCAGCTGCCTTCAGTTTCTCACAGAGCAGTTAATCGGCTGGAGGGACAGAAAATACTTTAGGTGTGGCTGTGAACAGATTTGTTCAGTGGCAGGTTCATGGTGCCACTGTTGTGCTGCTAACTCTCAGTACCCTTAGGGGTATGTCTATATTGCAGATAAGGCCTGTGCCAGCTGACTCAGGCCCCAGAGGCTCGGGCTGTGGGACTATTTAATTGCAGGGTAGACTTCTGGGTTCAGGCTCCAGCCAGAGCTCTGGGACCCTCCCACCTCGCAGGGTCCTATAGTCTGAGCTTCAGTTAGAGCACGGAAGTCTACACTGCAATGAAACAGTCCTGCAGCCCGATCCCCATGAGCCCAAGTCCACTGGCATGTTAATTGCAGTGTAGACATAACCTCAGAGACTGACTTGAGCAGCCTCAGTCTTATTTGGTTCTAAGCACAGGGGCCAGAATCTTCTTCTTTTTTTTTTTTAAAGAAAAATCCAAAAAGAGAATTGTATTTTGAAAGAAAGATATATACTTTAACGTATATGTTGACATTAAAAGCTGCCTGGTAGCTTCTGAAGCCCTGGGTGTGGCATGCAGAGCGCTTCACACCCTGCCCCATTCTTCACCTACTAGACGGGATAGGTGTGGGGGTGGGAGAGCTCAGCATCTGTGCCTTGCAGCAAGTTGGTGGGGTTGCGGCTTCAGCCCAATGGGGATGGGGGTCTCAGGGCTTCAGCAGGAGTAGGCCTGAAGCCCCAAGTCTACGTAGGCCCGCCCCGGCTATCAAACTTTTGAAGATTGTCATATGCGGCTTGGAGGGTCAGTAAGTTTGGCCACCCCTGCTTTACACTGTCATGTATCCTACATATGTTGCATATGTTTGAACAGCTGCTTTAGGAATGTTTAGTCCCAACTTTCTCACTTCATATCTCTCTGCCTGTAAGGCTAAATGACTCTAGTTTCCTTCAGTCAACTGTACAGGACTGATAGGCAGCCATAAAAATATTTAAAATGATCTCAGATAGCTCTTTCCGTACCTAAAAAGTCTGATCTACAAGTAGTGACACACCAAGGCTCTTCCAAGATTAGAAGAGAGTGCTGGATCCCAATGGTAAACTGGTAGTATTTCCTTCTAGTCTTGCAAATATTGGACTTTAAACTTATTGCATTTAAGAATAGGAAAGCTGTTCTGGCCCAGGACTGAATCTTGCTTGTTCTGGACCTCAAACAGGTATAATTTTGGTGGAATAACGTCATATGAGGAATAACAAGGAAAATTTCCCTTTACTTTTCAATAATGATTTAAAAAAAACCCAGCTACTTGGAAGCTTTGTTGCAGTTTAGAATGGTAAGTCCTGGGTAAATAGATTATTGGACAATTGGGGCCCTGGGGGATGGTGACTTAGTATGTATAATTGAGGGGTGGGGAGGATGGCTATAGCTTTTTAAGGGACATGGTCGCACAGGCGATTTTTCAGTTTAGCAGGTGAGCTGGCAGTAGATCAGCAGGAGCTGCTAGTCTTCCTCCCCTGCAAAGCATCAGATGGCCAGCGAGGTAGCTGCAATAGGAGAAGGTCAGCATCTGCCCACTCCTCCTGGAGCTACGGGAGACCTGGTTGCAAGCATTCTTGACTCCTTAGAGCTAAGATCAAGTGTAAGTAGTCTCTTGGTCTGTCCAAGGCTGTGATCAAGTGTCTTGATATTTTTGGTCTTTTGTCCCTGAGATGAAAACCTTGTCTATGTCTCCTGGACCATGAAGTACAAAAAAATCTAAGTTATATATGTTATTACCAGTTTAATATCTGCTATGTTCTGTCTCTGAGAACTTTATATTAAATGGATTTTTGGAACAGGGAGATGGAATAGGAGAGCCCAGGCAGTTGTAAGAGTGAATAGTAGCACAAGATAACTTCACACAGAGCTGAGAATAGAACCCAGGTCTCAGTCACATAGCAATGCTGCCTTTCAGAATGAATGTGCAAGATCTCTATGCTGTCTGTAACTACTAGACAACACTTCTATCCAGAGACAGGAATGGAATATGGGACGTCCAGCTTTCCCCTTCTGTCTAACAAATAGTTGTGTAAGCTTCTGGTAGACAGTGTCACATCTCTTGTGGCTGGTCCACAGGGAGTAATAACTTACTACTATACTACATGTTACTCCTTTAGCACAGTGGTTCTCACTCTTTGGGGCAGGCATGGGAATGTGTCAAAGAAGATGGAAGCTGTGTCTCTCTCTCTCTCTCTCTTTTTTTTTTTTTAAAAGCTCTGGCTGTCAGCACTGGGTGGCTGGGGCTCGTGCAGAAGGGCCATGCACATCTGGGAGGCAGGGAGAAAGGGGGCAGCCGGAGGAGCCCTGCTGTCCCTGTGCTGACAGTCGGAGCCCTGCCACTTTGGCTCAGGCTCTTCTTCCTTCCCCCCAGTACCTCACTGGGAGGCAGCCCAGGCTCTGGCTGTCAGCCCCAGGGTGGCTGCAGCAGTGCAGAACTAAGGGTGGCAATGGGGTGCTAAGTCTGCTGGGAAAAGTGATATTGACAAATATTATTTTTTACAATGCCAACCTTACTTCTGTGCTGCTGCTGTGCACTGCCTTCAGAGCTTGCTCCAAGCTAGCAGTCGCTGCTCTTTGCTCTGCTGCCAGAAAAGGGTGGTGGTATATGTACTTGTGTGTGTGCAGGGGCATAAACAACTACAGGAACAAAAGAAGAGGGGCCAGATCAGATAAGTTTGAGAACCACTGCTTTAGCCTAATTGGTGGAGTTACGTGCTGCAGACCTTAGAGTCCTGGTTTAAAGCCTACTAGTGACCCATTGGAGACAAAGTTCCATATAATGGAATTTGGTTTTTTTAGTTTAAACAAACTAGTAAATTACATACAACTATGTTCAAAAAACACTTAAAGTTGCAAAGTCCCAAGCTCTTAGGAAATACCAGAATTGAAGTTGTGTATTCAACCTTAATTTGTCCTCCTTGTCCATATGCCTTATGGTAGTTTTAATTATACTGTACTATATTGATCTAAAGAACCCCTACTTCGTATGGCACAGTGAATAAGACAAAGTTGCAAGAAGACAATATGTGCTTACTAAGGCTGTCAAGCAAGTAAAAAAATTAATTGCGATTAATCACAGGCAGTCAAACCATAATAGAATACCATTTATTTAAATATCATTTACATTTATTTATTTAAATATTTTGGGATGTTTACTACATTTTCAAAGTATACAGTGCTCACTTTATATTTACAAATATTTGCATGTAAAAAAACAAGAAATAGTATTTTTCAATTCACCTAATACAAGTACTGTAGTGCAATATCTTTATCATGAAAGTTGAACTTACAAGTGTAGAATTATGTTAAAAAAACAACAACAACAAAAACTGCATTCCAAAATGAAACAATGTAAAACTTTAGAGTCTACAAGTCCACTCAGCCCTACTTTTTGTTCAGCCAATCGCTCAGACAAACGAGATGGTTTACATTTACAGGTGATAACATTGCCCATTTACAAAGTCACCTGAAAGTAAGAATAGGTGTGCTCATGGTACTTTTGTAGTCAGCATTGCAAGGTATTTACATGACAGATATAATTTTATTAAGATGATGTTGAAGTAAAAAGAAAACGGTACAGAGTTTAATCACAGAAGCTTCTGGTTATCAGGGAATAAGTTACAGATTATCAAGGGGTGCAGAATTCGATTTAGGAACGGGTGGCGTAAGGAATACATAATCTGCAATCTCCACGATTGGGGGTAAAAGATTAACAGGTCAAAGTACAGACATTGAGATATGGGGGTATGTTGCTGACATATAATGGCTATGTTCAGGTGTGGAGTATAATGAGTGGATACGATGATGAGGATGGATTGACCCTCATTTGGTGAGATTTAATGTTCAGTGAGTTTATGGTTCCAGTTCATATGGTCCAATGGAAAAAGTCTCTCAGTCCCTTTCCCATATTTGATGCACGATGTCGTACCAGCTCACACCTCCTGGTACTGTTGGTGGCCGGTGATGTGTTCGATGTAGATGTCCCTGGACCATCGGATGGTGTCTAAGACCATGAGGCACCGCATGAGCCATGTGTAGCATCAACCGATCCCACAGGTCCACAGCACGCGCTCTTTGCAGGGGTCCCAAGTGTCCAGGGCTCCGACGATCAGGACACCATCTGCACCTCGTAGCCCTTCGCTCTCAGGGTGTTGGCCAGGGGGGCGTATTTTTCCAGCTTACGAGCTCGGGATTCGTGGAAGGCCGGGTTCTGTTCTCAAAGGAGACCGTGACGTCGATGAGGATGATCTTTTTCTGGGCCTCATCGGTGACTACCACGTCAGGTCGCAACTGGCTGTCAGTACCGGGGATGGTGCAGTTCCCGGCGACCTCCCCCAGGCGTGGTGCGATGGCTTTCACCAGGCGGTTCTGGATGGCATTGTGGCGCAGCTGCCAGGCTCTGGAGTGGGGCTTGCAGCAGCACAGGATGTGGGGCAGGGTCTCGTTGGAGTAGCCGCACTTCCTGCGACGCTTGTCTTGCACTTTTGTAGCCAGCATTGCAAGGTATTTACATGCCAGATATACTAAACATTCATATGCCTCCTCATGCTTTGTTCAGCATTCCAGAGGACATGCTTCCATGCTGATGAAGCTCGTTAAAGAAATAATGTGTTAATTAAATTTGTGACTGAACTCCTTAGGGGAGAATTGTATCTCTCCTGCTCTGTGGTTTACCCGCATTCTGACATATATTTCATGTCATAGCAGTCACGGATGATGACGCAGCACATGTTGTTTGTTTTAAGAACACTTTCACTGTAGATCTGACAAAACGCAACGAAGGTACCAATGTGAGATTTCTAAAGATAGCTACAGCACTAGACCAAGGTTTAGGAATCTGAAGTGCCTTCCAAAATCTGAGAGGGATGAGGTGTGGAGCATGCTTTCCGAAGTCTTAAAAGAGCAACACTCCGATGCAGAAACTACAGAACTCGAACCACCAAGAAAGAAAATCAACCTTCTGCTGGTGGCATCTGACTCAGATGATGAAAATGAACAAGTGTCAGTCTGCACTGCTTTGGATCATTATAGAGCAGAACCCGTCATCAGCCTGGACTCATGTCCTCTGAAATGGTGGTTGAAGCATGAAGGGACATATGAATCTTTAGTACATCTGGCACGTAAATATCTTGTGACACTGGCTACAACAGTGCCATGTGAACTCATTTTCACTTTCAGGTGACGTAAACAAGAAGTGGGCAGCATTATCTCCTGCAAATGTAAACAAACTTGTTTGAGTGATTGGCTGAACAAAAGGTAGGGCTGAGTGGACTTGTAGGCTGTAAAGTTTTACGTTGTTTTGTTTTTGAGTGCAGTTATGTAACAAAAAAAAAATCTACATTTGTAAGTGGCACTTTCATGATAAAGAGATTACACTACAGTACTTGCGTGAGATGAATTGAAAAATACTATTTCTTTTGTTTATCATTTTTACAGTGCAAATATTTATAATAAAAATAATATAAAGTGAGCACTGTACACTTTGTGTTGTAATTGAAATCAATATGTTTGAAAATGCAAAAAAAAAATCCAAAAATATTTAATAAATTTCAATTGGCATTTTGTTTAACAATGCAATTAAAACAGCAACTAATCATGATGTTTTTTAGTTAATTGCATGAGTTAACTGTGATTGACAGCCCCAGTGCTTATGTTTTAAGGTGCTGGATTGTGTTTCTGGCTCTACTACAAATTTTCTGATGTTGGGCAAGACTTTCATAATGCGTATGTGAACGGAGCCAAATTAAGTTGGCATAGGCAACCTTATTTCTGATGCTTACTAGCGTTTGGGTGCTTGACATTGTAACCTTCATTTTTTTAATGTAAGTTTTTAAATTTATGATCACACCTGTGTGTGTTGTATATGGCACTATGTATTTTAGTCCTATCTTAGTTGTGGAAGGAGAGGGCACCCTGGAAGAGAGTATCTGTTGTTAAAAAGAAATGTAGATGAAGTGCTGCTTTGTGTATCAAATTCATATCCACACAATTTTGCTGTGATTGTTTAATATCTTAAGTGAAAAGAGCTGACCCATCACTTGGAAGACAATGAGTGATTGATAATGACTTAGAAATATACTTTAAAATTTTCAGAGCTTTTTTTAAAAACTGTTTTTTATTACTGTGGGCAGAGCTAGCCAGTATTTCTTTCTTTGTTCAAGTGGATGCAGAAAAACTAGAAATTTTAAGTTTCATCACTACAAAAGTTTTTTTTTCTCCTGCTGATAATAGGCTAATTAGTTAAGATGAGCTCTCACAGTTTGTATGGTAACTTCTAACTTATCTGTACGTGTGTGTGTGTATATCTGTATCTATCTTACCGTATGTTCTGTTTTATGCATCCGATGAAGTGAGCTGTAGCTCACGAAAGCTTATGCTCTAATAAATTTGTTAGTCTCTACGGTGCCACAAGTACTCCTGTTTTTTCAGAAATTTTAAGTCTGTTACATATGTTTTTCCTTTGGTTTTGTGTGTGGTTTTTTTGACAAACATTGTCAAATCTGCTGCCTTATTGCTGTAGTCAAAGGCATGCTGTAATAGTTAGATTTAAGCTTTGTCTACACTGCACTTTCATCATTAAAACTTCTGTCGCTCAGGGGTGTGAAGGTGGAAGCGGTTTTATTTTGTAGCCAGGAGAACTCTCTCCTGGCTATAAAGAGAGACTACACAGTGCACCTTACAACTGCATGGCTCCAGCAGTGTAGACGTAGCCTTACATTCGATGAATGGTTATCAACCTGTTGTCCGCGGACCCCTGTGCATCTGTAGACTAAGATTTCCAAAGGAGTCCGCACCCGCATTTGATATTTTTTTTTTTTTTAGAATTCCGCAAATGAAAAAGATTGACAACCACTGTATTAAATTTTGAAACTCCTTTAAGTGCATAATGTGCTAAAAGCTGTGTTTACAGCTTGAAAATACTCTTTGAAAATCTACAAGTATGCATATTGGTTCTTTTTAGTGGTGGTGGTGATGAAATTCCATAAATGTTGTGTGGAAGTATTTCTAGCTTTTGGGAGTACTTAATATGGAATTTTTAATAACATGAAATCAGCATGTTGATTTAAGATTTCTAAACTTGAAGTTGAAAATCAGGTCTGTTGAGAATATATTTTTGATAAAGAGGAAATCATGAAGTGTAAGAAACAAAATGATTTTAGCTGTTGAGGAAACAGCATTCACCAAAAGGCACAATTCAGCCTTTTTATAAGCACATACAAAACAAGCCCATACGCTTTCCTGGTGTCTGCTCTGTAGAACTACATAATAAATTGATTTTACAGTTTAACAGTGCTAAGTTCTTGTTCAGTTACGTATTTTAAATAACTGCTTGATGTGTGATTGCTTGCGATGGAATTCTGCAGAAATGTAGCTTGAGTCACGACAGGAAATTGTGCAATCATGAGCATGTCAAGTTGAGTACTTTTTGACTCTGCAAAAATTCAGTCTCTTTGTGTTGTACATCTTATACGTTTGGGCTACACATGACAACCAAAAAAATTTTTATCCAAACTTGAAAGAAATGTAAATAGTAGTTCACAGATACTTTGTGATCTAATTGTTGTTAATTCATTATGATCTTAATTTGTATGTTGTCATGATTATTTTTGATCCCCATATTGAAAGTGGATTTTGTGGGAGCAGGTTGGGAACTTGCTACTGTTAGATCTGGAGCCAACTACAATTCTTTAATTTCTGTTAGGAATGTTTGTTCAATAAAAGTATGAAACTGATTGATGGACTCTTGAAAATTTTTTTGTTGGGAACACACAATTTTAATAGTGACTTAAAAGGGAGGAATAAAACTGGGGCTGTCCTTTTTTAGCTATTTTTTGATATGTAAAGAAGGCCTGAAAGGTTAGTAATGCAATGATGGGAGACTTCCAAAAAAATTGGATTCAGAGATTAAGGCCAGCATGGACTCTGATGACTATCGAGTCATACCACCTGTGTAAAATGCCATGGAATTTTGTCAAATGATTCCTGTTTCAGACCCATAACTTCTGTCTGAGCAAGAGCATATCTTTTAGAAAAACATCCAGTCATCTTTAAAAGACTTTGTGATGTTCCACCACATTCCTTATTCCTAAATTATTGCCTTATTGCCTAAATTATTCCATTAATTAGTAGGCTTGCAAATTTGATTTAAAAAAATAGTTTTGATGGATAATATAGATCTTTATCTTTACGCATTTTTTCATTTTTTATCAATTGTTAGATTTTCACAGTTGCACAGAGTTATTTGGGGAAGTCAGACAATTATTTAATGGTAGCAGACATTGAAATTCAAAAAGTTAAAAGCCTTGTAACAGTTATAATACAAATAGTCAATATCACATCAAAATATACCAAAGTAAATATCCTTAGTTTGATTTAATTTTTCAGGCAGCATTTTTTTACTTTGCTGATCTGAAAAATTTTGATTACTATTGATGGAAATTATTTTTTCAACTGTGTGTACGGTGACATCGTTTACCGATAAAAGTCCAATCCAATCTTATTAATTACCCTCATGGTTAAAAATCTGGGCCTTTATTTCTACTCTGAATCTATCTAGTTTCTTCATCCATCTATTGGATCTAGTTATCCTTGTCTGCTAGATTACAGAACTCTCTACAATCAAAATCTTTTTCCCGTATAGTTTTTTTTATAGATCGTTATAGGTTGCTTGATCACTTTCTTTATTAAACTAAACGGATCAACCTTTTAGTTTCTTAATTTTAAGGCAGAGTTTTCAGACCGTGAATCATTCTTGTAACTATTTTGGACTCTCTTTTTCAGTTTTGAAAGTGTGAACATCAGAACAGGACACAGTATGGCATTAGTGAGACCATTACTAGAATATACAGTGGTAATAATGCCTCCTTACTTCTATTTTATAATCTCATGATCCATTCAAGGATTGCATTTGCTCTTTTAGCCACTGCATTGCACTGCATGGTTATCCTCCATTATCTTTAAGTCCTCTTTTGAGTTACTGCTTCCAGGATACAGTCTCCCATCTTGTAAGTGTGACCTGCAATCTTGACTTAGACCTGTAATCTTAAATTTTATTATATTCCACATATGTCCAGTTAATTGCAACTTGCCATGTGATCCAGATAACTCTGTAGAACTGACCTGCCCTTGTTGTTTAGCCCTCAACCAACTTTTGTGTCACTTGGAGAGTTTACCAGCAATGATTTTGTTTTCTTCCAAATAACTGATTGATATTGAATAACATTGGCCAAGGACAGATTCTTGTGGGACCCCACTAGAATGCTCCCATTGGATGATGATTCTCTGTTAACATCCAAACCATCCCCATTCAATATAGACAAAGTCATTCTCACTTGAGAGCAAGGGTTGATGCTCTCTGTACAGATCAGGACAGTTCAGCCTCATGCTCATCTCTTCAGCCATTTGCTGATCAGAGATTTCAGGGTAATGGGATATGAAGTCATGAAGCTTCAGATCCCTTTTCATTGCTTTTTCTTGAAATGACTTGGGGATGGGGAAGGTTCATCTGAATCTGTAGAGTGACAGCCTTGATTGTCTCCTTTTTTTCCCTCTTCAGTTAGAAGCTAGCGGCTAGGATAAGGAGGGAATTGAGAGCCAACTTCTATCCTGTCACTGTTCTAATGTCTCAAAAGGAAAGCTATGTGGAATAGCAGCATCGACACCCCACCTCATAGAGAAGGGACGTCATGTAGTTCAGAGTTCTCAGTGGAGAAGGGGACAAAGAATTTCTGTAAGGCATTTGACTTAGTACTGCATGACATTTTGATTAAGAAACTTGAACAGCACAAAATCAACACAATGCATTAAATAGATTAAAAACTGGCTAACTGATGTCTGAAAATGTAATTGTATACCGAGAATCATAATGAGTGTGTTTCCCAGTGGGGTCTTGCGGGGATTGGAGGTTGGCCCTATGCTATTTAACGCTTTTTTTTTTATCAATGACCTAGAAGAAAAAATAATTTTATTAGTAGTAAAATATGCAGATGACCCAGACTGGAGGAGTGGCGGTAATGAAGAAGACAAGCCATTGGTACAGAGTGATCTGGATTTCTAGGTAAACTGGGCACAATCAGTCTGTGACTCAATATAGCCAAATGTAACATATATCTAGGAACAAGGCATACAGTCCCTACTTACAATAAGGAAGACTCTATCCTGGGAAGCATGAAAAGGAGGATCACAATGGATAATCAACTTAATATCAGCTCAGTGTCCAGAGTGACACTGTAGCCAAAAGGGCTACTGTGATTGTTGGATCTGTAAACAGAAGAATATGGAGTAGGGAATTTATATTCCTTTGTCTTAGGTACTAGTACGACTGCTGTTGGAATACTGTGTCCAGTTCTGGTGTCAGTAGTTCAGAAAAGTTGTTGATAAATTGGAGAGGGCTCAGAAAAGAGCCATGAGAATGATAAAACGATTAGAAAACTTGCCTTCTGATGAGAGACTGAAGAATCTCAGTCTATTTAGTTTATCAAAGAGAAGGTTAAGAACTTGATCACAGTCTATCAGTATCTCCATAGGGATCAGAAATTTGATAATAAGGGGTTCTTCTATCTAGCACACAGAGGTTTAACAAGAGCCTGTGCCTGGAAGTTGAAACTAGACAAATTTAAACTAGAAATAGGGCATAGATTTTTAATAGTGACAGTAATTAACCAATGGAACAACTTAAGGGTTGTGGTGGGTTTTCCAGCACTTAAAAACTTTTAAATAAAGATTGAATGTTTTTTTTCTAAAAGGTAGATGATTAATTCATGAAGTCCTAGGGCCTGTGTTATGCAGGAGGTCAGACTAGATCAGGGGTTCTAAAACTGGGGGTTGGGACCCCTCAGGGGGTCATGAGGTGATTATATGGGGAGGGGGGGTCACAAGCTGTCAGCCCTCACCCCAAACCCTGTTTTGCCTGTAGCATTTATAATGGTGTTAAATTAAACACACTTTTTAATATATTTATAATGGGGATCGCACTCAGAGGCTTGCTATGTGAAAGGGGTCACCAGTACAAAAGTTTGAGAATCACTGGACTAGATAATCACAATGGCCCCTTCTGACCTTAAGCTCTGAATCTGTTTTGCAAAAGGGATGCATATACCAAACCATCCCAGTGTGTAGGAGAGCAAAATGAATAGATGAGAGAGAAGGATTGTTGAGTGCTAGTGTAGATTTGTTTCCTATAACTACCAATATGTTAATTTTATCAAGATATTCATGCCTTCTGTGACCCACTTTGGAGTAGCATCTCCAGATTTCCTTCACCCCAACAGACAAATAAAATAAAGCCTGTTCATATTAACCCTGTTAGGATTGTAGTAACTGTTAGAAATCCAGCTGCTTGTATTTTAAATCAGTTGTATGCTGCAGCTTTTTTTATGCTTTTATTTGAAATGCTCTTAATGAGCTGGTCTGTCAGGCCATAATCCTTTGCTCATTCAAATTCCTTCTGAAGTCTCTCTCTTATTGTGACACCAACAAATAACTATTGTTGGTTGTAATGTAGTTTGGAATTAGCTATACATCTATTTTTTTTTTCTTTAAAAACACTTCACTAAAATCTCATTAACAGGACTTAACCTATTGGTACTTTCACTTGGCCAACTTTTTCCTTTCTTTTTATGTTTTTGTTTCCTTTGCTCTCTGTATGTCTTCCATTTTTTAAAAGAAAAGCTTTGTAAACTCTTCAGGAGAAGGACTGTACTGGTGGTGTTTATATGTTGCTCTCTGCCAGAAACAATAAATAATATAATAGGGTAGCTTACAACAAATATATCCTGTTTCATTGCATCACAGGACGAATTCAGTGTTTCATTGTTTGATTTTTTTTTTTCTTTTGGTAGCCTCTGGAGATGGTATAGTTCCTTTTTCTGATTTTCTGCAAGGTAAATGGTATCTTGTGGGAGCCCAGCATATTAGGTGATCTCTCTACAGATTCAGTTTACTGCTTGCTTCACAAGAAAGCTGTAACAAAGGTGACTGTGTTCTGTTCCTAGTTTATGGTTCAAGTCTGACATCTTGTATGGCATGTTGGACCTAAATTAATATAGTTAATGATGAAGTAGTTGAGCTGTTTTAGATGTTCTCACTGATCACATTCTTGAAAAGAGGTTGGAGTTCAAGGAAATTAAGTCAGGAGGTGGCAAGGTTCACAGTGTGGGCCTCATTTTAGTCAGCATTTAGTTTTTCAAACGTTATTGTTTGCAGGGACTCTTTGCACTGAGATTCTGACCTTCTGATTTGAGAGTCTAATTCAGAGGTGGGCAAACTATGGCCCGCGGGACTGTCCTGCCTGGCCCTTGAGCTCCCGGCCAGGGAGGCTAGCCCACGGCCCCTCCCCCGCTATCCCCCCTTTCCCGCAGCTATGCTGCCACGCGGACAGGGCCGGCGGATTTGATAAGAGGCAGGAGGTCCTGGGGGGCGGTTGGGGGTGGCGGTGTGGATAGGGGTTAGGGCAGTCAGGGGACAGGGAGTGGGGGGTGGGTGGGTTGGGGCAGGGGGTTCCCGAGAGGGGACAGTCAGGGGGTGGGGGGGTTGGATCGGTCGGGCCTTCTGAGGGGGGCAGTCAGGGGATGGGAAGTGGGAGGGGACGGATAGGGGGCAGGGGCCAGGCTGTTTGGGGAGGCACAGCCCTCCCTACCCTGCCCTTCATACTGTTTTGCAACCCCAATGTGGCCCTTGGGCCAAAAAATTTGCCCACTCCTGGTCTAATAAAAGTGATAGACCTGCTGTTTGAAGAGCAGATTTTTTTTCCAAAGACTCTTGAAACCTTGGAGAAATTGAAGACTACCAGATTCATAACTATGACTCAACCTCTGAGACAGTCATCTTTCTTTTTAGAGTGGCTTCTGTAAATTCCCGCTTGTGGCACCAGCATTGAGCTGCAGAATCTTCTAGAGAGCAGTGTCCATTAGAGCGACTCATCCCTTGCAGAGGGTACCAAAGGTATAAAGGGAGGGGGGGCCCCAAACTTTCCTTAGTTCTTTTAACTCCCAAAGTTATAGCAACTTCAGATTGCATGCAGTGTCCTCAATGCATCCCTCATTGTTCTGTTTATTTTTTTTATCTGCCCTTTTACGGCTATTTTTATTTTAGTTGCAGTTAGTGCAGGTGTCCTTTTGGAAGAAGTGGTCATATGCCTCATATTGGAAGGTCAGTTTTATTGGCTCTCTTCCTCAAGGGCAGTGATTCTCAACCTATTTACTATTGTGGGCCACATCCACACAAAATATAAATATATACTACCTTTATGGCCTTAGGATGTCACATGGATTGCAGCAGTGTGCTGATTGGGCTGCAAGTGGCCCGTGGTTTGCGAACCGCTACTCAGCGATTCCACTTCCTTCAGGAATCCAGAGTGTCCCACTCTGAAAAGTCTTTCAAGGGTCAGCAGAGGGCAAGGTGGTTTTTCTTTGGTCTCTAGGCTCTCAGCTGCTTCTCTGGGTTCAGTAAAGAAATTTGGGGAGTTTCTTGGTATTGTTTTTTTCTTGTTTGTTTTTTCCAGAGGATCTTGGATCCCACTTTTATTGTTCCAGAGTTCACTGTCATGGCCAAGAGTCAGATCAAAACCAACCTTTTTCTCCGTGCCTTTTTAATAATTCATTTTAGGAGATCCTTCTGCAGGGTAAAATCAACTCCCATTTTAAAATAAAAATGATAGAAGTGGAACGTGAGTCTTAGAAGGGCAGAGTGGGGGCTTTAAAAAAAATTATTTTATTCTATTTTCTGTTATTTTGCTCTCCCCAAAGAGATGTATATTCAGTACTCTTCGAGATTTAAAAAAAATTTGAAATTCCATATGACTTCTATGGGGAAACGTACCTCTTTAAAGTCTCAAAACTGGTCTGAGGCCCTTGATGTGTACCTCAGAAAGACAGAGGCATAGGAAGTGTCTCAGGTTCCAGTTGGGCAAAAATCACTGAGTACAAAGTGTTAATTTTCAGGCTGCCAGGAGCTTCAAGAATGTATATCAAGTACATGAAAGTGGTGGCTGCCCATCTTCACCAGTAAGCCTTGGTAAAATTGGGCTCCATCCAGTGATCTCAATAATGATACAATCACATCAAGAGGTGATTCATGCTCTTGTGCAAATATGTTCCCTGCTCAACTCATTGCAGTTATGAGTGAATGTATGGGAGTCAGTCTAGGAGCCCTTCTGATTTCTGTAAGGACTTTCAGTGGATTGAGGAACATTAACTTGTCATCAGAAGAAATTTAGTGATGTCAGGAAAATGACTTTAACAGCAAAGTTTCAAACCAGTAGACCACAACCTGTTTTACCTTGGCTTGAGGCTGCAGATGTGTAATCTGCAAGGTTAAAAAGTCTTGTTTGCAACTTGACTGTGGACTCCTGAGATTAATCTGCTCTTCTGAGGGAGATTAAGAATACCCTAAATTTAAACTGCAGAGGATAAGATCAGCATGAATAGTCCCTGAAGAACTTTTTGGAGAGTTTGATCTTTTGCTGTATTAGCTTCATCTGGAAGTGGATCACTATGTTCTGGATTTGGTTGAAAGGGCTAGAGACCAAGCTAATTCTATCATTACTCTATTGAAACACATGAGGTTGGATAGAACACTGGACTGGGATTTAGTAGACCTGGTTTGAATACCCTGGCTCTGCCACTGGCTTGCTGGGAGACCTTGGGTAAGTCACTTCCCTCCTCTGCCTCCATTTCTCCATCTGTAAAATGGAGATAATGATATTGACCTATGTAAAGTGTAGTGACATCTATTGATAAAAGATGCAATATAAAAAGCTAGATATTATTACAAAAATGATTTGGAGCCTAATGTAGTTGGTAACAGTCTCTGTAATGTCTTTTCTCCCAGTAGCTCTAGTTTAGACTTCTGAACTGCTACTAGGAACTCAGTTTTTGTATCTATAAAGCATAATTCCATGGATCATGTGGCATGCAACTCCTATTGCAGGGGTCACATTACTCTTGCTCTCCTTTCTCAGCATTTTATCCTACTAATCCCCGGCCCTGGCCCATCCTTTGTATTTTCCTGCACTGCAGATTTGTTTTTTCCCTTTGCAAAATAGCTGAAGAAAGAGCAGGCAAATAATAGCATCGTTACATGACTTCATCGGGGAAGAGAGTTAATGTTATTTCTTCCTCAGTCTCTGTCCAAGATCAGAAATCTCTTTAACTGAAGTGTGAGAGCTTTGACTTCTTGCTCCTCCTTCTCCTCCTCCTGATCTTTCATAAAATCTCTCTTCCTTTTTCACTGAGTTTTCTTTCAGCTTTTAAATCTTGAGTATATTCCGTTCGCCAGTCCTGACTTCCCTCACTTCTGTCTATCCCATCGTTAATTTTTTAAACTTTCCAGCTGTTTGACATCCTACAGCTGTTTGACATCGTTCTGTTGCCATCTTAAACTCAGTATTGCAAAAACCTGAATTACTCACATCTCTTTTCTCCAGTATGATCAGTAATACCTCTGTCGTCTTTTCTGCCTCCCCCCACCCCCCGTGTTCAGTTATATTTAATTGTCACGTCTTCCAAATCCTCTTCTATCTCTACAGCATCTCTAAATGTTCTTACACCTATGGCAAAAACTGTTGTCTATACCATAATTAACTCTTTCACTTTACCTGCTTTCTACCACCTCAGTCCCCTTCAGTCTCTCTGAAACTTTGGCGTAAGCATACATTGCTGTCGCTCTTGGTCTAACTCTGAGGGAGGTCGCGCCTCCTTGCTGTCATGCCCTTAGCACTGCAATCAGTTAGGGGGAATTAGCAGTCTTCAAAGTTTAGGTTGCTTGATCCAGGCTGAGCAATAGTGAGTCTCTGAGCCCAGACCCTCAGTCAGGGCGGGGCAGAAAACAGTTGGGGGCTCTGGTCTGCAGTCAGGGCAGAGCAACAAGGGCTATAAGCCCA
Organism: Lepidochelys olivacea; assembly: GCF_965140295.1. Lineage (NCBI taxonomy): Eukaryota > Metazoa > Chordata > Testudines > Cheloniidae > Lepidochelys > Lepidochelys olivacea. The sequence continues at coordinate 83,832,748 of NC_140412.1, forward strand.
GGCCCTCAGTCAGGGTGGGGCAGCAAATAGTTCGGGGGTCTCTGGCCTACAATCAGGGCAGATCAATAAAGCAGTCTAGGGGCTCAGGCAGGGATGAGCTCCAAAGAGTCTAGTGTCCTAGGTTGGTGGACAGTAGACTACCGCAAGCCTCCTAGCCTAAGGTGAGGAGGCTGCCATCCCAGGGGTAGGGTGGTAGGGGGACCTGGGCCAACCTGACTCCACTGGGTCCCAGCCCAGGGCCGTAACAGTGGTGGAGTAGTCCGCCACTGGGTCAGCGGGGATCTGCCTGCAACACACTGACCTAGTGTCACGCCAACAGTTAACCAGACTGTAGTTTAGTTTCCCTGGGCTACTTCCTGCGTTCCCTTGGTTTAGTTCCTTTGTTATCAGGGTATCCTCCATCTCTCTTGGGTAGGTGGCCAGTTGCGGCCCCAGCAGCTTCTTGGCATCTCAGTTGGCCAACGGCACTGGGAGCTCTGGCCAGTCCTCAAGAGGCAGCCCCAGCAGCTCCTTGGCACCTTGGTCTGGTGGCAGCCCTGGGAACTCGGGCCAGTCCTCAGGTAGCAGCCCCGTTAGCTCCTCCTTGGCGTCCCGCTCCAGCAGCGGGAGAGAAGCGTCTGTCTCCCTCAGCAGCTCCAGCCCAACTGAATGTAGGGCTCACCTTTAGTACTTTTGCTTCCTGTCCTGCCCCTTAGCTTCTGTGGGGCGGACATGGCTTTCCTAGCTCTGCAGCCCACAAGCTGGGTTGTGGTCCCTCCTGGTCTAACTCTGAGGGAGGCCATCCCTCCTCGCTACATTTGGCAAATCTTGTTTTGGTCCTTGAACTTTGGGATGCCTCCCTTTTTGATGCTTTTCATTGACATTCATGTACATTTCAAATTTCTTGTCCTTACTATCAACACTCTGGCTAGTTCTGCTCTTGCATATATCTTTATCCTCACTGCCTCCTTTTTTCTTTATACAAGTCTCTTCTGTTTACTCTTGATCCTTTTAAATTCTGTTTATAGTCTGCAAGTTCCTCCTTTGGTGTATCAAATATCCATCTTTTCATGAAAAGAAAAGGAGTACTTGTGGCACCTTAGAGACTAACAAATTTATTTGAGCATAAGCTGTAGCTCACGAAAGCTTATGCTCAAATGACTTTGTTAGTCTCTAAGGTGCCACAAGTACTCCTTTTCTTTTTGCGAATACAGACTTACATGGCTGCTACTCTGAAACCTGTCATCTTTTCATTCTAACCTTTCTTTGTAATTTCTAATTTTGCTTTCGGAAAGCCTACTAACCTTTTTCCGTACCGTTTGTTTTTAATATAACAGTTCATGGCTCTGAGGTCACTTCATCTTGTGCATGTGTGTGTATCTAAAATTTTGTATCTTGTTTCCGATATTATTGTGTAAGTGTGCATGGAGAAGAGAATAACTTCCTAAAACATTATCAACTCCTGGCAGTGTTTGCTAAGGATGTATCATTAAATGGAAGAGTCAAACCTGGACTCCTGCTGGTAGATTAAAATAATGAAAGATAAGACTTTACCCTCTCCAGCAGCTCCCTTGGTATTCTGAGATAGAACTTATCACTCTTTTATGAGAAGAATTTTCTGAATAGAGTTCATTGAAAGGAGTCCTTATGACCTAGATCAGAGAGCAGGTTTGGGTACATATGAAGATGTATTGTGGCACTGGAATACTATTTAAACTGCCCTCAGCTATGTGGTAATGATGTACTCTAATAAAAGCCAGCTGGCTCTGTGAACAAAATTTTAAAATTTTTGTTGATATATTTTGTATTCATATATTCAAATAAATAATTATACATTTAAGTTTAACAAGATCAGAGTTTGCCATCACATAATATGTGTGTTTAAAAAAAACAAACAAACCAAAACCTAAACAAACTAACTGGGAAAGCAGTGGAAGCTAATGTTAGCTTTAGTTTCAAGATCTCTTATCCATCTTTTAGAAACATCTAGGAAAAGTTTACTGTAGATGAAAGAATATTATTGATCTCTGTAAAGTAATTGAACTTCATTATCTAGAATCAATATAGCAATAAACAAAGTAGTAAGTGACAAGTTTTCAGGACAATTTTACTTGAATGAAAAAATTCCTGAAAATTCACACAATACTCCTAAGTCATTCAAGCTTAGGAATTGACTTTCTATCTGTCTGTCTTAGTCACATCAAAATATGGCTCTTAACTTGTCTTATATTGTTTTGTTTCATTTCTCTGTAATCACTTGTTGATCTTATCTAACTTTTTACAAGTAAAAATGTGCTGTGGAAGCTTAATGCGTCAAATTTGTTCACTGTGTGTCCGTCCGTTCCCCATCTCCTCTCTTCCAACTCACTCCAAAAATACCCCTAGCTTTCCGTTTGTCTGTGTCAGAGAATATGCTGTTCAGCCTTCCAAAATGAGAATTATCCATTCTAAAGGGTCAATTAGTTTAGAGCAAAATAACTTCCACCTTTGTGAGAGTTTTACTTGCCAACATCCATACTGATATTTATTCAGTATATAAAATGCCTGATAAGAAAAAAGAAAATTGTAGTTGAATTGCTACCTCTGGTTAACAGGGAAGGGTAAAGAGATGGAATAATTTGCCATGTAATCTGCCAGGTATATTGGCCTTTGTAAATTGGAAGGAAATCTGTGTCCTACAGATCATTTTAATAAATATTATGTTAGATATTAATGGAAAGTTTCTGAATGTGTTAGTAAATTAGGTCCCCTGTTGGGCAAGGACTAATATGCTGTAGCTGAGCCTTTTCTATGTTCATCTTTTATTTTTTAAGAGAAAGTGTGGTGGAGAATAGCTAACTGAAGGAGACTCAACCCTTCCCCTGCGCCCCCAGATTTGCTCTATTCCAAGTATATCCTGATTCTGAATGACTTGTGGCATTAATCTGAAATTTAGAGGAACTGGAATCTTGGAGACATTCTGACTTAAGGGCTCACTTCTAAAGTTTGGTTAATCTCTGAATATTTTTACATGCACTTGTCAAAATATAATTTAAAATATTAGACATATAGAGCGCTTATTATGCCTACCCAGAGGAGGAAGGGAATGATTCAAAAACTGTGCTTTTAGACTCCATAAAGCAGACTTATACATCATTTCTTTATTATCTTGATAACTTTACTGGTATTTTAAAAGCCAATAAAAAGCAGTCTGATCTTCTTTCTCCTCACTCTAACATGCTTTCTTCCTAAATAATACTCTGGGATTCTATTCTCTGTACCACTGCTTGCCCTAATTGTGCACTCAAGCAATTTTTATTTAATTGTGCAATATCTTGTATACTGTGGCCACTGGATATAGCTATTTTTTTCACTGAGTTGTATGAGAGTACCTGGTGTGGTTAAAAGAAAAGGAGTACTAGTGGCACCTTAGAGACTAAGCAATTTATTTGAGCATAAGCTTTCGTGAGCTACAGCTCACTTCATCGGATGCATTCAGTGGAAAATACAGTGAGGAGATTTATATATACACAGAACATGAAAAAATGGGTGTTATCCTACATACTGTAAGGAGAGTGATCACTTAAGATGAGCTATTACCAGCAGGAGGGCGGGGGGGAGGAAGAAAACCTTTTGTAATGATGATCAAGGTGGGCCATTTCCAGATCCGATGATGTAGCTCACGAAAGCTTATGCTCAAATAAGTTGGTTAGTCTCTAAGGTGCCACTAGTACTCCTTTTTCTTTTTGCTAATACAGATTAACACAGCTGCTACTCTAAAACCTGTTTGTGGTTAGCTCTCCATTGTCAGGAAGGGTAAAATATAAATATATACTACTACTTTTGATTAGCAGATTATGGTGTAAATTATAATTTTGATAAGGGAAAAAGTGTTTGATCAGTTATGTTTTTACCTATTTCTCTAAACCTTACGTGCTGACACCAAAGTGAGAACAGACCAGCACTTGAAAGGGAGCGTTTAGTAGTATTTATCTAGGTAAACAACTTAATTGCTGGAAGTCTCCCTTAATTATATATTAGAACATTGCCTATTATGTTGGCCCATACTGTCTCATTGTTGTCTTATACTCTCTTATCTGTCCGTAAATATCTGTTGTCTTTTGTCTTGTATTTAAATTTTAAGTTTTTTGGGACATGGACCATCTTAATATTCTGTGTCTGGCACAATCGGGGATGGAAATGTCCATTATTAAGACATGTTTGTGCTATGGTAGTACTAATAAAAATGCAGTCAGTACTCTCAGAAACAAATAAGTGCAGCAGACTCTCCAGAGAAGGCGGAGAACTATGTCCACAAATCCAGCCCTGAGCGCCTGGTAAAAGAGGTAGATCTCTCACAGAATTGTGAGAAATGTGTCTGACTTCACCTCTTTTGAACTAGCTGGGGGTGAATTCCAGAGTTCAGGGATACTTATGAAGAGCATATTTCTACTGTCTCCTTTTATTTTAAAATGAATGAGGTGCAGTTTGATAGTATCCACTAATCACAACTGCAGCGGTATCCCAGGGATAGAGAGATGATGCCTCAAATACACTAGTCCTAAGCCATATAATATTTTGTGGGTCAAATGACCACCTTATATTCTTCAATGAGCAGCCAGAACATACTATAGAGCACTAGTGACATGTGTTCTGGGCACAAACTCCACATTCGCCAGTACCTTCAATTTCTAAATGGATGTGAAGTACTGAAAATCCCATAGTGTGTGCATCTACTAACTCTCCTAATAGCCCAATGTGCACACTCCGCTAAATGGGGAGGAGGGGGGAGGAGCCCTTTTCGAGCTCTACATGAGTCCTTGGCATAGGAAAGCAGTTGTCCAAAATTACCCTTTAGTACTTCTCTGGGAGTGGGGTACAAAGCTATTGATTTAATTCTTACTTGCTGGCTTTAACCATCTGGAAGGTCATGAGTCGAAAGCTCAATCTGTGACAAAGTATTTCTGACCTCTCTGATGTCTTAAGGGAATTGCTGACCTAAATTCAACCACAGATACTTATGTGCCTAATTCCCATTGAAATCAGTGTGAGTTAGGTGCCTAAATGCCTTTGTGACTCTGGGCCTTAGTGTGTACTCTTGAGATCTCACTCTGCAGTCCTAGAGCAGACAGTTCAGTTCAAATCTATTTGATATTTTCCGCAGTACAACACGAAATGTCCTCATGATGGAGAGGGCCCATGTCATTCACTGTGTGGAGACCGCCTCGACTAACTTGGTTGTCCACTACTTTGCAGTAAATTTTGCTGAGGGAAATGTAGGGAACCCTATTTGGAGGCAACAGTCCTTTTTTTTTGCCTCCCATACAACTATGAGTTAAGACTTCAAAAAATGCTTTCCTTAGGGTCAGTCTACACTGGCAATGCTAACGCGCTACTGTGGCAGCGCTTTAACGTGCCTTGTGTGGTCGCGGTGCAGCCAGCGCTCTAAAAAAACCACCTCTATGCTGGGGCACTGTTTTCACTGGCGCTTTACAGCGCTGCAATTTCCTGCACTCGGGGGGGGTGTTTTCACACCCCCGAGCGAGAAAGTTGCAGCGCTGTTAATTGCCAGTGTAGACAAGCTCCTGGTTCGTCAGGATTGACATAAAGCCTCTCCGAGTTGTACTCAAGCTAACTTCTCTTTTGTTTCAGCTGTGGTGGGTCATCTGTAAATTGTGGATGTCTGTGGATAAAGCTTAGGTAAAGGACATATAGGGCCTATTCCAGTAGTTGAGGACAAAAAAAATAATTATATAGTTCTACTATTGGTATATTGGACTGTATTTCTGTTTCTGCTCTTTGTCACAGTAGTAACAACAATATGTTTCTTCAGCATCTTTTAAAAAAAACATTTGGGTTCCATTGGTTTCTGGGGGTGGACTGTCAAACAGAATCTGCACATTAGAGAGACATCCCAAATTCAGTTTATAGGAGGCAGTGACTAGTCAGTAACAGACTGAGTAACAGTTTCCTCATTGAAACATTAAATCATGGGTGTAGCCAGATGTTTTGAGTTCAATAAGCAGCTGCCTGTGAGAGTCTCACGGTTGTTATGATAGCTCAGAATTTCATGGTTCTCACAGAAGAATCAGTATCACGTGGATGGTAGTCACTGAATCCTGTTAACCTTTTGGCCTTTGATGCTATTCAAGTAACTGACTTTAACAGCTCATGAAGGGATTTAGTAGTGCAGTGGGGTGATTTGTACACGAACTTCAGTCCAATCTTAACTCCAGCCCAAGACTCTCATATATAGTGGACTCTCTTTGATCCACTATTTGGGTATAAAAACCACTTATAATGCAGATTTGATTCAAACAGAACAGCCACACAGATGTAAATTCCTTGGAGATTTATACTCTGTTGAATATCTGGCTAGAGCCAATGTGACAAAACTGGCTAACAAGTGTCATCCAACCAGGTCTGGAAATACATTGCAAAAAGAGATGGGGGGAGGGGCTTAAATCTGCTCTGATCGTGGATTCTCGACATTTTACCTGCTCCTGTTGGATTAATTAGCATGAGCTGAAATCCATGAATTTTGTCTGCTGACATCACAACCTTCTGAAAGGTAATTGTAGGTGAAACCAGCAAAATAAAGACTTATTGTATGGATTGTTACTTATTCCTTATACCCAATTTTTCTTCCTGCTTTGTCTTCTCTTTCCTACAATCACTGTGCTCAAGTGCTCCAAAGCAAATGCCACATGCCTTCTGCCAGGCCACCGTAGACTTAGTACACAGCAGCATTATTTTATCATCTTGGCTTCTATAAAGTGGCCATTGACAGGATGGAGCTGCCATAACTGATTGACTATGCCTGGTCGTCACGGTCCATCTCACCAGTACAGGTATCCTCCCAAATCAGTCTCTTCCTGCCTGTCTGCAAACCCACCACTCCCTCCCGCCCCATGCATGCTCTCCATTCACTTGCTGTTATAGGTCTTCCAACTCAACAATGTACTCACTTTTTCATTATTTCTTCTCCTTCCCATCTGCAGATTGCTGGGTTTCTCATCTTCATACAAGAGAAAACTAGACATTTTGACCTAGGGTCAATATTGTATGTTAGTTTCAGAAGTCATTAATTTTGGGGGGCTGGGTAGACACTTCACTTAAACATGCAATGGCAGTAGGCTCCAGAAAGATTTCACTCTCCTCTTCTCTACGACTGAATAAATAGGCTGGTTTAAAGATAGTTTAAGCTTAAAGGTTAGTGTGTGTACAATTGTGCATTAGAGTAATGAGATTAAATGGAGCAATTAACACTCCAACAAATCCATCACCAGGCTGTTTTTTTTAAATATAAAGAAGCTTTGAAAAGTAAAACTTCAGATAACAGAAAAAAGGCTATGGTTGAGGGAATTATAACTTGGAAAGTTACAGTTGTAGATTTCAAGACTTACTGTGCCCTCTGTCCAAAAAAGGAAAAGCTGCAAGGACATTTAAACTTGGGAAACAGCCAGTCAGCCTAAGGAATGCAACTGTTGTATGCCGCTAATTCCCACTAAATTTTTTTCTTATTTCTTTGAATGATAGATTTAAAAAATAGTAAAATAAACAAAAAAACCCAAACAAAATATCACGGTAGTGAGTCTCAGAGCCTGGGTCAACTGACTAGGGCTCACGCTGAAAGGCTAAAATTTTGGGCTCGAGCTGGAGCCCAGGCTGTGCAACCTGGTGAGGCAGGAGGTTCTTGGAGCCTGGTGTCCAGCACAAGACCAAATATCTACATTGCTATTTTTAGTCGTGTGGCATGTGCCCAAGTTGGTTGACCTGGGCTCTGAAACTCACTGACACGTGTGTTGTTTGCTGTGTAGGTGTGCCCCAATCTAGTGGAATAAACTCGATGGTGTCTTCAGAGACCATGGATTTGTGGTTTAGTAGGCTCTCAAAGTGCTCCTTCCAGTGTTGTTTAATAGCTGCATTGTACTTGAGGAGGGTGTAACGGGGTTGGGTCTTTGGAGCTTGTACCATATATAGCTTTTGTTGCTTGAAAGATGTTTCTTATGTCATCCTGAAAAAAGAAAATTGTAGTTGAATTGCTACCTAGAGGCCTTCTATTGCCACTACTTGTTTTTGATGTCACATAGCCTCCTTTGGACTTTGGCTTTAAGCAGGTGATAGGCCTCATGTTTTCATTTGTTAGAGGAATCTTTTTGCCAGTTACAAATGCGTTTCTTTTCTGTTGAATTAATGCTTGGAATTCCTCGTTGTCTTCGTCAAACCAGTTTTGATGCCAATGAGTGGAATATCCTATGGTTTCAGCACATGCATTGTGAATGGTGTTTTTAAGTTGATCCCAGTGCTCTTGAACGTCAGTGATATTGTCAGGCAGGTTACTGTCAGGCAGGTTACTCAGACAGATGTTGCTGGAATGTCTCGCAACTGGCTTGGTCTTGAAGTGCTTTGACGTTGTACCACTTTCCCTTAGTCTTTGGGTGTTTGTGATGTGGTAGAGCGAGCTGCAGGTACATGACTGATCTTACTAATCGATGGTCTGTCCAACAGTGATCGGTACCGCTCATAGCTCGTGTTATATGGACATTGGTATAGTCTCAGGCTCTGACTATAACCTAGTTAAGGAAGTGCCAGTGTTTGGACCGAGGATGTTTCCAGGTGGTCTTAAATTTGTTACTGTGCCTAAAGATGGTATTTGTGATGAGCAGGTCATGCTCCACACATTTGCTGAGGGGTTTACATTTCCCACCCCTTCTTTGCCTGTTGTGCCTCTCCGGAGTTGGGAATCCCTTCCGACTCTGGCATTGAAATTTCCCAGGAGGATGAGTTCGTCTGCCTTAGGTGTGGCTGCGAGGACTGCATCAAGAGTTCTATAAAACTGCTCCTTATTGTCTTCCTCGTCTTTGAGTGTTGGGGCATGTGTGCTGATGACCATGGCATATTGGTTGTTGCTCAGCTTGAGCCGAAGAGTCACGTTGATCCCCACGGGAAGCTCCAAAAGCAGACTGGTGATCTTATTTTTGATGGCAAAGCCAGTCCCATGAATGTGTCTCTCTTCAGGTGGCTTTCCTTTCCAAAAGAAGGTGTAGCCATCTCCATCCTCTTTTAATTGGCCCTCATCGGCCCGACGAGTCTCGCTAAGAGCTGCAGTGTCATTATAATCTTGCCAGTTCTCTGCCAATTATGGCAGTTCTTCTTTCTGGGAATTCACTATGCTGAGAGTCCATAAGGGTGTGGAAATTCCAGGTGGTGAAATTCATTGTCTTATTCTCTTGTTTCGGCCACTGAGTTGAGTGATCACGCTGGATATGGACATTCCACAATGCTCAGCAATGGACCATCTTGCTGATCTCCCATTTTTGAGGAAGTCCGGGATGCCATCACCCAGACAAAAAATCACAAGGCACCAGGCCCAGATGGCATCCCAGCTGAGGTTTTTAAAGATGGTGGAACAATGCTCCAGCACAGACTTTGCCAACTCCCTGACAAAATATGGACCTGTGAACAAATTCCCCCTGACTTAAGAACGCCAACATTGTTACAATATTCAAGAAAGGGGACAAATCTTTGTGCAGGAACTACAGCGGTATTGTTCTCCTCTCCATCACAGGGAAGATTCTTGCCCAGATCCTACTAAACTGTCTCTTCCCCCTTGCTGAGGAACTCCTCCCCGAAACAGTGTGGCTTCAGGCCATCCCAAGGCACAACTGACATGATCTTCATGGCACGACAGATTCAGGAGAAGTTCAGAGTGGAACACCAGGAATGGAATGTTCATGGCATTCATTGACCTAACCAAGGCCTTTGACTCTATCAATCATGATGCCCTATGGAAGGTGCTGTGTAGATTTGGCCGTCCACAGAAATTCATTTCCATCATCAGACTACTCCATGATGGGATGACTGCCACCATTTAGTGCAACGGCTCAGAGGCTGAACCATTCGCACCTGTGTCAAGCAGGGCTGTGTCTTTGCTCCAACACTTTTTTCTCCATTTACCTTGCCATGATCCTGATTCTCATTCACAACCTCTTTCCTGACAGAATCGGGATTGAGTATCGTATGGATGGCCAACTCCTCAATCTTTGATGTCTCCAAACAAAATCCAAGATCATGAGAATTGGCATCACTCACCTTCAGTGTACAGGTGACTGTCATTCTTGCACACACAAAGGCAGACGTGCAAAGCACCCTAAATCTTTTTGCAAATGCCTATCACAGCCTGGGTGTCTCTCAACATCAGGAAAACCAAGGTACTCTACCAACCCTCACCTGCACAAACTACTCTTCGTACTCCAGAAATCACCATCAGCAAAGAACCCCTGGAAAATGTGGACCATTTTCCGTAACTTGGCAGCCACCTTTCCCAAACAGCCAGCATTGACACCAAAATTGAATACAGGATCCACTGTGCCAGCACATCGTTGAAAGACCACTCAAAAGAGTCTTCAATTATAGGGATCTACAAACAGGTACCAAGATCTTAGTTTACAAGGCAGTTGTCATCCCCACCCTTCTCTATGGGTGTGAGACCTGGGTAACCTACAGATGGCATGTCAAACAGCTGGAGTGGTTCCAGCAGCGTTACCTCAGGAGAATTCTCAGGATCAGCTTGAAAGGCTGACACACTACATCTGCATTCTCTCTGCAGCCAACGTCAGCAGTATAGAAGTACAAGTCATGAAATACCAACTCCACTGGGCTGGCCACTGTGTATGTATGCCTGACACTCGCCTCCCGAAGCAAGTACTCTTCTCTCAGTTAAGTCAGGGAAGAAGGGCAGCTGAAGCATTTCAAAGACCTACTGAAAGTACATCTTAAAAAGGGAGGCATGAACCCAGCAAACTGGGAGGACTTGGCACGGAACAGAATACAGTGGCGCCACACCATACACCAAGCCACAGCTCACTTTGAGGACAACAGATGTGCTCATGAGACAGAGAAGCAACCGAAGAGGAAAGAGAGGGCGCAACAGTCCAGCCAACAACTATGTCTCCAAGATTACACCTGTCACTTCTGTGGGGAAAATCTGCAGGGCAAGAACTGGGCTCCTCAGCCACTTAAAAACTCACCAATGAACCCCCTTGGCAGACATCATCCTCGCACTGAGGGATAGCCGAAGAGAGACCCCAATCTAGTGGGAATCAGGAAAAGGATTAGACATTTTATATAATGAAAATATCCACGTTTACATTAGATGAGATTAAAACAAATAGAATTTTCATGCTCCAGGGCATAAATCAAATTCGGAGTCAAGAAGGTGTGAATGTAAAATAATGGGGGAGGGAAGAGGTTGTGGTTCTTGGTCTTTAGACAGTTTGAAGAAAATTTTTACCTGCAGGTGGAAAAATGAAGAGAGCTCTTCATTGTAGTGAATGTAACTTATACATTTTGAATGTTACTTTTTTCCAATTTGAACATTTTGCAAAATTTAAAGCAGCAATAGCAGTGACGAGTATACTTTCACATTTGAAAATCTATCTGCCTGACTCAAAACCATAAGGGAAAAGTAGTCTGTTAAATCAAGATTAATTCTTGCTTAGCAGACTTTCAAATGCTGCTAAACAACTTTGATAATTAGCTTAGTAGAAAATTCTTATATGTAAGCATGATTGTTTGCCACATCAAAAAATTGGAAAAATCATTATATCAAAATAATGCCAAAGATTCAATTGTATCTGAAAACCCCCAAAGCCATAATATATTTTTGAAAAATATGTATTAAGTGTTTTCTGTGTGGAAAAAGATTCTGAAAACTACCCAGAACATTGTATTGATAGAATTCTGAAAAAATTATACGAGTTATTACTTTGATAAAGCCAGTAATGTATTCTTAAATTATGGAGTTTTTAAAGTATTTTGTCAACTCCAAACACATTTTTTATAAAGAAAAGGAATATGCTGTAAAGCACTATATGATAAGAGTTAAGAAGACAGTGCTTCATCATGCAGTCCTAGGTTTAGAAACATTTTTTTCTAGACTATTTAGTCCAATGACAGAAGAATCTGTAGAATGTGCAAATGGAATTACACAAAATATGAATATAATCTGGATGAATGAAAATGATACCAATCACAATGTTGTTGAGATTGTTTTGCAAAAATAGTCTTATTTGGATCGGGGGAGTAGATGCTCAAGTTAATACAGCTGAACTATATTAGAAATTGGCAGAAGGGGTAGAATAATTAGGGTAAGGTATTTCAGGTAACTAAAGAGAAACACAACTCTCATATCTTCCTGAAAGCTTAATTTTATTTTACAAAACCTGAAGAAATGTGTGATACTAAAACAAGCATTAAGAAATAAACCTAATAGCAGAAGGAAAGAATTTAGAGCAGGATGGGCAAACTTTTTGTCTGAGGGCCACATCTCGGTATGGAAATTGTATAGCAGGCCATGAACGCTCACAAAATTGGGGATAGGGGTACAGGAGGGGGTGTGGGCTCTGACTGGGGGTGTGGGTCTCTGGGGTTGGGCCAGGAATGAGGAGTTCAGGGTGAGGGAGGGGGCTGTAGGCTGGGGCAGGAGGTTGGGGCAGGGGATGAGTGCTCTGGCTGGGGTGGGGGGTGGGGGGCAGGCTCTGGGGTGGGGCTGGGGATGAGGGGTTTGGAGGACAGGAGGGGGATCCGGGCTGGGACTGAGTGGTTTGGAGGGTGGGAGGGGGATCCGGGCTGGGGCATGGGGTTGGAGTGCAGGGGGTGAGGGCTAGATTTACAAAAAGAACCAAACAGTGGGAGAAAAGGACTTTGACACTGGACAAACCATGATCAGATTAAATTAGGGATGGATCAGAACATAAAGGTAGCAGCTGAGGGAATTGCCTATGAGATCGTCAGGCCAATCAACATAGTGGTAGTATAGAGTCATTACGGGGACTCCAAAATTGAGGCTGTATTTAGCTTCTTCCACCACCACACATGTCGCTCTTGGGGAAGCACTTTTGGACCACTCCAAAGTTTCAAAAATGTAAATGGAATATATGATTTCCATTAGACCTGTGACAAACTGTCTTCCCTACTAGTCATGCAAAGCTAGTTTAAAGTTGAAAGGTGGGCTAGGGGCTGTGCGACTACTGGTAATGGTGCATCACTGCTTTCTTTTATGGAAGAGTACATGAGCACTGGATGTTTTTAGAAAAAGAGGTATCTACTTGTTTAATTTAGAGGGAAGTTAGATAGCAAAAATGACTGGAAAGATTAGAAAGAAAGAGGGAAACTATAATGCAGAGAGAGATGTGTACCTTTGTGCAGCCAATCCTGGTCCTGGCTGGGAATAAGGAATGACAGAGCTCATGCCCTACTTCCCATTCACTTTCTTTCAGGTATAACTACTAATATACCATAGCAGTTCCACTCTCCCCAATCTCCATATTCGTTGTTTCAACTGATTTGCTAAAAGGCATTTTTCACTTCTGGTGCAGTGGTCTCAAACTTGTTTACTGGCGACCCCTTTCACATCGCAAGCCTCTGAGTGAGACCCCCCCCTTAATAAATTAAACACACTTTTTAATATATTTAACACCATTATAAATGCTGTAGGCAAGCGTGGTTTTGGGTGGAGGTTGGCAGCTCGTGACCCCTCCCATGTAATGACCTCACGACCCCCTGAGGGGGTCCCGACCCCCAGTTTGAGAACCCCTGTTCTGGTGCTCATATACTTATTCCCTGTTCACTCTCCTGTTGGTGTAACTGTAATTGCCAGAGTTCGAGTATCCTCTCATCATTCCATTCATGCACAGCCTGTGGAGTTTGCAAGCTCTGCCATCTGAGCTAATAGGTTTTAAGCAAGCTTTATGAAAATAGAAAAATAGAACAAATCTACCTCATGTTTTCACATACTAGTACCTCATATATTAAATACTTAAAATCATAGGGTTAGAAGGTCATCTTGTCTAATCCTCTATCAAGATGCAGGATTTGTTGTGTCTAAACCATTCAAGATAGATGGTTATCCAGCCTCCTTTTGAAAACTTCTAGGGAAGGTGCTTCCACAACCTCCCTAGGTAGTCTCTTTCATTGTGCGACTGTTCTTACAGTTAAGAAGTTTTTCCTGAGATTTAATCTATATCTGCCATGCTGTAATTTGAACCTATTGCCTCTTGTGCTGCCCTCTATGGCGGAGGTGGGCAAACTACGGCCCGCGGGCTTTTTTTGCAACCGCATTGCATTGTTGATTTATGTTGAGGTTATGATCCACTACAACTCCCAGATCCTTCTTCACAGTGCTGCTGCAAAGCCGGTTATACCCTAGTCTGTATTTGTGCATTTGGATTTTCTTCCCTCATGTAGTACCTTTCATTTTGTTTATAGCTCAGTTCTCCAATTTATCGAGATCTCTTTGAATTTTAGCTCTATCCTGAAAAGTGTTGTCAACTTTCCCCAGATTTGTGTCCTCTGCAGATTTGATGACTATGCTCTCTATTGCTACGTTCAGGTCATTAATAAAGATATTAAACAACACTGGACCCAGAACAGATCCCTGTGGAACCCCACTTGAGACTTCCCTCCAATCTGACATCATTCCATTAATAGTTACTCTTTCTTTGTCTCAGAGTAGTAGCCGTGTTAGTCTGTATCTGCAAAAAGAAAAGGAGGACTTGTGGCACCTTAGAGACTAACAAATTTATTTGAGCATAAGCTTTCGTGAGCTACAGCTCACTTCATCGGATGCATTCAGTAGAAAGTAGTGCGGAGATTTATATACACAGAGAACATGAAACAAATAAATTTCTTAGTCTCTAAGGTGCCACAAGTCCTCCTTTTCTTTGTTTGTCGTTTTTAACCAATTACATATCCTCTTAATTGTAGCTCTGCTGAGCCCACATTTCTCCATCTTACTTATCAGGATGTCATGTGGGACAGTGCCAAAAGCCTTGCTGAAGTCCAAGTATATTATGTCCACCACATTCCCCCTGTCCACCAAACCAGTTACCCTGTCAAACAAGGAAATCAAGCTGGTTTGGTGTGATTTCTTCTTAATAAATCTGTGCTGGCTGCTAGTGATTACCCTTTGATCCTCCAGGTATTCACAGTTTAAATGTTTTATATTTTGGTCTAGTAGCTTCCCAGGTATCGAGGTCAGGCTGACTGGTCTATAGTTCCCTTGCTCCTCCTTTTTCCCCTTTTAAAAGATTAGTAGACTTTTAAATATTTTAATTAATCAGGAGGTAATGAGGATTTCACACAGGAGTAATTTTTTTAAAAAATGAGTTAATACCTATTTATTCTGAATACCCCAACCCTTAGCCTAGGTAGAGGGGGAAATCAGCACAAAAATCCAGCCTTAACTCATTTTTTTCTTTTCTCTGCAGTTCGCCTTTAAAACAATATTAAAATTCTTTTAAAAAAGTTTGAAATCCTGTATCCTCTTTTCTTTTGAATGAGCTGGGGCAGAGTAGATTCCACTCTCAGGACTTCAGCAATGGGTCACTGGATACTGAAGGCCTGCTTCTTTTTCCCCAGCAAAGCATGTTTAAATAGGAATCTCTTGGGCTGATGACAACTTTGTTAAACACTCTTTTTTGCCTGACTTTCAAATTTATTTTTAAACTGAACTTCAGATTGTTGAATAGCTTGACATTGTTCAGTATCAATTTAGCCATCCTTCATAGTTGATCTTTGATAGAGAGGGTGCCTCCAAGTAAAACAGTGATGATCTGAGAAGTGTTTATGGACTACTATGAACCCAGTTGTGTTTTTGGATTAATTCTGTATTTGACTCTGTTCACATATACTGTGTATGACTGATCTGTATTTAAAATCCACTCTCACCTACGATAGTTGTGGACTTCTTATGGATTGTGTCTCACCCTTATTTTTTAAACGAACCTCAAATATATATACATTTTGAGATTCTTATTGCACTAGACATACTGTACATCTTAATATTTAGAAAAGGAAAAAGTGAGAGGAAAATTTAGAATCCTGCAAATATTCTAATTTGGCACAGATGATCATATGCAATATTTTAGCATTGTATTTTTTAAAAGAAAGGGCTAAATTGTGGCTTTTCTGCAAGCCCTGAGCTAGATGAAGCAAGCATATAGTTGTACTACCCCAGGAGCAGACAAAGAACCTGATTCTAAATCAGAGTCACAGTCTGGTTCTTAGTGTCCCCCCCCACCACTCGTGGGAGAAGTATTTTGTGCTGGTATGACTAAAGCAGGTTACTTCACCCAGAGTGTTTGGGGGTGGAGGGCAGAGTGACATGAAGGGTCTGCACACTCCTCGTTCCTGACCACCCGTTCCCTGTACAACTGTGGTGTGCGGGGGAGAGGGGATAGTAGCAGCTGAGCAGAGGTTGCTCTCCTTCACCTTCTGTTCCCCACAATGTGTGGGTAGCTAGTCCATTGGAGTAATAGTTTATCTTGTGCTCCGTTGCTTAGGCACATTAGCTAGATCACAATGTGGCCCGGGATTATCCTCTTCTTTTGTTAACACCATCCGGTTTAAATGGATTGTTTTCCTTTTTATTCAATTTTCCAGGCAAAGTCTGGAAAATGTAATTTTCATTAGTTTAGTTAACCATTTTTTTGTAAGTTTTTTTCACATTTTCATGCTGTGTACCTTCATTACCATTTCTCTTTGGGGTGTAAATTGTTTGACTTCTTGTCTTTCCTCCAAACTATTGATCCATAAAAATAGTTAGTCTACTCTATTATCCAGTTATTGATAATTTATCTTTTTGATCACTACTCCAGGGCCAAAAGGAATACTGGTCCTGAAAGCCTCTCATTCTTTACAGTAGAAGAGAATCACAGGAGAAGTATAAATATTAACTTTTTTCTTTAAGTTTTGTGAAAATATTGAGACATTCTACTTAGTTGTTTATTATTTATATTACAGTAGTGCCTAGGAGCACCAAACAATACTGAGACTCCATTGTGTTAGGTTCTGTACAAATGACTAACGTTCAGCAGCAGTTTTTAATTTTTTTTAAAAAAAGTAATGAATTTAACAAGCGTGATAACATCCATGTTTTAAAGTCAGGTTATTCTGATTACCTCTTATCTTTATTCCCATTACCATCACTAAATTTAATTCTGGTGTAATTTTTAACACTCCTCACTCAAACCTCTGAAGTTAAAGATTGATACTTTGTCATTCAAAAGTATGGATTCCAAGCTTCTCCATAACTTGCATTCAGATGGCGTTGATTCTAGCTCTGAAATTTTTTGAGATGGAGGACAGTAAAAATCTAGGTTGAAATTGAAAGTGCAGGGAAAGTGTTTTGTTTTTGTCTTTTTTGTTTTTTATCAGAAAGATTTGATTTTGTTTGTGCTGTGTAATGGAATGCTTTTCAAATGGTGTATGTATACCATAGCATTTCTTTTCCAGCCATGCAAGTTTGTGGGATATTGATCCGTTGGATCAGTAGTGTGGGTTTATTTTAAGGTATTGGTCAAAGACTTAATCTAGAAAGTCTCAGACCTTGCACTAGCACAAGTCACTCTCTAATTTATTTTTGTAGTTGCCACTTAAACATTATCTGACTGCAAAAAAAGGTTTTCCAACACAATTTTAACTGAATTTTCTGAGGTTTAGTCATCCAGAACACTTGATGGGCCTTTATTAGCTAGGTGCCATTTGTTCTTGGGAGGTGAAGAGTTTGTTTTATTACCAGAGATGTAGGGCATAACCATGTGAGGTGCTGTATGCTTCCTGTGAAGTTTAAGAGCACACTCAGCTCCTAATGGAAAAGCCACACGGTACTTCATAGGACCTGCAAAGTATCTTGTATGCATTTACGCTTGTTCTTGAGTATCTTAAGGTTTGTCTAGAATCTAGACCAGGGGTTGGCAACCTATGGCACGCACGCGAGCTGATTTTTAATGGCATGCTGAGGCCTGCTGGGTACCAGCCGCCGGCCCCGCTCAGCCGGCTGTCGAACCCAGGCCGGCAGCCTGGACTCCGGCAGGCAGCAGTGTGCCATTAAAGATCATGCCCACCCCGGCCCGCTCTTCTTCACCGGGGCAGGGTGAAGAAGCTTTGTCCTGCCGGCTGCTGCTGCAGGGCAGGCAAGCTCCCCCCTCCCCTGCCTCTTCCCCCAGCGTGCTGGGTTCCTGGCCCCCCTCCTCCTCTCCCTCCCTGCCACCCATCAGCTGATGGCCCCTGTGAGGGAAGGGGAGAAGTGGAGTCGCAGGGCGTGTGCTACTCTGGGAAGGAGGCAGAGAAGAGCTGGGGATGGGGCATTGGGGAAGGGGGGTGGAATCACCTCCAGCCCCCTGCCATGAGCCGTTCTGGGCAGGGGGCTGGGAGCACCCACACCCCCCAGCCCTCTGCTCTGACCCCTTCAACCCCCCCACGACCCCAGCCCTGACTCCAGCCCCCCCACACCCCATGCCCTGACTCTTGCACCCCCCACATTCCCACCCCCACCCTGAGCACCAAACGGGAGCTACTGCACCCCCCACACATTCCCACCTGCACCCCTTGCACCAATTGGGAGCTGCCCAGGTAAGCACTCCACACCCAAACCTCCTGCCCCAACCCTGAGCCTGCTCTTGGCCAGACCTTATACCCCAACCCCCAGCTTGCTCCTTTACCCCCAGTCCTGTGCTGGGTGCACTCCCACCCTCAGCGCAGTGCAGAGAGAGAGGAAGAGAATGGGCTAGAACCAGGGAGAAGGTAGGTACCCACTCTATGTGGACAGGGCCGCGATCGCAGACCGGCAGCGGGCTGAGCGGGGCCGGCAGCAGGGACCCTGGCTGGCAGGAGCCAGTGGACGGAACCCCAGACCGGCAGCGGGCTGAGCCGCTCAGCCCGCTGTTGGTCTGGGGTCCCGGCTGCCGGCCCTGCTCAGCCTGCTGTCGGTCTGGGGTTCTGGCTGCCAGCCCCTTCCCAGCCGGGTCCCGGCCGCAGGCCCCGCTCAGTCTTCTGTCTGCCTAGATGAATGGAACCCCAGGCTGGCAGCGGGCTGAGTGGGCTGGCGGCGTAAGATCAGCATTTTAATTTAATTTTAAATGAAGCTTCTTAAACATTTTGAACACCTTGTTTACTTTACATACAACAATAGTTTAGTTATATAATATATAGACTTAGAGCGAGACCTTCTAAAAAACGTTAAAATGTATTACTGGCACGCGAAACCTTAAATTAAAGTGAATAAATGAAAACTCGGCACACCACTTCTGAAAGATTGCCGACCCCTGATCTAGACTCTAGATGAACAGTTAGTGAGCGGCAAGTTAGGGTGTAAATATACAGTGCACTAGTGTGCAAAGCATTGACTTTTCATGAGGACCTTGCTACTGTGCACTGAAAGTTCCCTAATGTGCTTTGATCTATTCCACTTTGAAATTGAAATAGTTTCCTATGCACTAGGGAACTTTTAGTGTGCGATAATAAGGCCCATATGGACAGTTAGTGCGTGGCACACTTGTGTGCTGTACATTTACACCCCAGCGTGTCACTCACTGTTTATCAAGACAAACCCTAATAGTTTGCAGTTTTGTAGTAGCTAGAGAACCCATGGTGGGCTGTTTCTGATCCTGTGCTCGGCTTTGTTGCAGCAAAACACTTGTACATAAAGTAACTCACATGTTTACGAGTAGTCCCATTAAGTTCCATGAGACTATACACGTGCATGAAGTGACATATGTGTTTGCTGGATGAAGTCACTGCTGTGTAAATGTGAAAAATAATCTTAATTAAAATAAAAAATAAAAAGAACCTAATGCTAGAACTCAACTTGAAGCTTGGCGTTAAATTAACATCATGCTCTTCTCTCTCTCACAATTACCCTCTAACTCTTACAGGGCCTCTACTTCTTGCTATCTGATGTACTTTTTAGTCTTTGGCAGCAGTGCGCTTTAGTCCACATCAAAATTATATTTTCTCCACTTTCTAGAATGAAACACAGTAATAAAGTACAAGAAGAATACTTGAGAAATGGCATGCTTTTTTCTTTTAAAACATATGAGTTAATTATGTTTGTCCATCCTTTTCTGTTTTTTCTTTTATGGGATGCATGGAGGCTGTTGTAGACATGCTTTCTGGTGAAAGAAGTGGAATAAAAGCTGAATCACAGTGTATTGCCTTTAAATATATTTAAATTTGCTAATTGCATAATCTTCATTCTGTTAATGTGGGAATTTGGCAAAGGTAATTGTTTGTCTTGTCTCTATGATTAACCTAATTAATTGTGTTTCAAAAGGATATATAATTTTGTTTGTGCTTTTCTTTGTTCAGGATGGATTAGATGCTTTGGTGTATGATTTGGATTTTCCTGCCTTAAGAAAAAACAAAAATATAGACAACTTTTTAAACAGATGTAAGTATTTAATATTTTTATTATAATATTAAATAACAAGTTATAACTAAATATAAATAGTTATTAGTAACTAGGATCTAGATTTTCAAAAGTTACAAGTGATTTTTGGTGCTTCAGTTTTTGGGGGCCAATCTTGAAATTTTAAAGGAGCCTGACTTTCAGAAAAGACTGAACACACAGCCCTGAAAATCAAGCCCTTTCAAGGTGTTTCAAGTTGGGCACTCAAACTCATTAGTCACATTCGAAAATGTAGGCCTACATCTTACCTTTTTCTGTATTTTTCTTCGTCCTGGGCATTCACTTTCCCCATCAAAACCTGTGCCAGGGCAATCCTTCTGGAAGAAGTTGGGAGCTGTGCTTTGCCACTTTGCAGCTAGAGGGGATACTAGCTATTTAAACAATCCCTTTGCACCCCTTTCTTCCCACACCCAGCATACTAGATTGCCAGAAGTGAGGGACTGTACTCTGGTTTGGAAACTTAGAATTTTAAGTAATGATAACATTAAGTATTTACTAAGATTTGTACAGTGCTCTGAAGTTGTACTGAATTAAGAAAAGATCACTTGTGTGATAAAACCATTTATTCAAAATCAAATTTACAGTCATCACATTCTTAATATTTTGTATTTTTCCTAAAATAGTAAATCATAAACAGTTATCACAACACAACATTACTAAACCATCACAGAGACAATATAATAAAAATATAAGCCACAAGGAGTGTAGATTAGTAGGCTATTGATACATGATATATTTAGGAGGAGGTGATGGTAGTAGTAGTATAAGGTCTCTTGTCTTAAACTACATGAGAAGCCTAAACATTGTAGTTGATGCATTTCTTCTTTTTTTGTGTGTGCTTAGTGCTAGCTGTGCAGAATTCTGCTCTTTTTTGCTGATTTAAATTATTTTTGGTGCACAAGAAGGAAGCAAATGAAATTTAGCTGTGTGGTTTAAGCTTCATTAAAAACTCCAGTGTTTGTCTAGTGCAAAAGAACAAAATGAAGAAGGAAATATTTTTTTAGTCCTGTAAGGGAGCAGTGAAAAACTCATCTATATAAAATTATGTATTCTCTTTTGCAGCTGAGGGCCACCACTGTGTACTACTGCATTGTGGTTATGGTTAATATTGGCATCTGCTACATTTTGAAAAGAACTTCAGAATTCTAAACTCTTAACTAATCTTTACCCTTTAAATGGAATGGCTTTTAAAGTAACCATAAGATTTTTCATTATGAATGCAGCTGTTTTTTCACAGGAGTCATGGTTCTTCTTCAAGTGCTTGCTCATGTCTGTTCCATTCTAGGTGATTGTGTGCCCACGTGCACAGTTGTTGGAGACTTTTGCCGTAGCAGTATCCATAGGTTTGGCTGTGGCGCCCCCTTGAGTGCTGCGCTCATGTGTCTGTATATTAGGCACCACCAACCCTACATCCTCTCAGTTCCTTCTTACCGCCCGTGGCGGTTGGTTGGAGTGCCTGGTCTTGCCTTTAGCAAGAGCATTAGCGGGTCTTCATAGTCCTTTGTTCTACCTGTTCTGTACATAGTAGTTAGGTAGTCTTTGCAATGTTAAGTTAGGGTATGTAGAGTCCTGGCTGGGACTTCGCCTCCCAGGGGGGCATCCCCTGCTCACCCGGCTTCAAGCCATGTGCGTCATGCAGCAGGCCGATGCCTATCAGTGACTCCCACGACATCTATCTGAAGTGTTTGGGGGAAGCCCATAGAAAGGACAAGTGTCAAATTTGTAAGAACTTTTCCCCATCCGCAAAAGAAGCAGGATATCTGCTTGAGGGCCCTCTTCCGGAGGCTGTGCTCTGCCCAATGTCAGAGCCCTCCGCCGTAGAACCTACATCGAGTACTTCGGCTTCTGTGCGAGGTGCTTCGGCAAGGGGGAACAGTGCCAGGCGGTGCCGAAAAAGCGCCAGAAGAAGACAAGGAGGCTGTGGGCAAATGACTTTTAGGCCATACGCCCACCGTGAGGCTTGACTGGGGTAGCGCTGAGATTGGACCCCATAGCCTGGCCAGGGATCCACCCGTGACCCTGGAAAGCGGCAAAGGTCCCCAGCCTCTCCCATGGTTGTCAGGACCTGAAGCGGTACCAGTGGCTCTGCAGGCGCCACACCAGGTGACTGTCCCAGCTACGACCCCAGCACCGAAAGGGAAACCTATGGGAGTGCAGCCTCATAGGAGGGTGGAGCACCCCCAATCACCGGACCGGAGGTGCACATCCCCGTTTCTGTGACCTCGGTCCCCAGCACCATATCCTAGCTCTCCAGCTAGACAACCCAGGTCTCTGACGTGCTCCCTGCCTACTAGGCACGGGACACCGGAGCTGCGACGCTGTTCCCCGTACTGCAAGTACCAGAAAACTTCCGGCCATAGGTCAGCTAGGCCCCAGTCACTCTCTCCCAGGTGGTCTCCTAGATATCAGTCACTGTCCTGGATTGGCTGCTCAGAATCACGGTGCCAGTCCCGGTCTCCCCGGTACTGCTCCTTTGGCAGACATCGCTACTCGTCTTCGCCTCCCTGGTCACCATCCAAGGTCAGCAGGCAAACTCTGGTTGCCACCGTGGTTGCCAGAGGGACAGTGGTCCGGGTCAGAACAAGAATTTAGCACGTCACCCCAACAAGGGAATTATCCTCGTACGCGGGAGATTGTTGCAGCACCAACCATAGTGTTGTCGCAGCAGGGACAGTGGCCTACCTAGTGGCAGTACTGGAACCCATGATGGAGTGCCGGTGATGCTGGTCACATATTCTCAGTCCTCCCTGGCTTCCTTGGATAAGACAGTCCTGGCACCACTGGCACTGCAGCCAGAGCAAGATACTGAGCCAGACGCGACACCAGCGCACCGAAAGAGCCTTCCCCGGACAAGAAGAGGGAATGCTCTCCTCCGCAAGTGGAACAGTTCTTGTCATTGAGTCCTGATGAGGCCAGTCCCCCGGACGACTTTAAGGAGCGCCAAGCCCTCCTTCAACGGATGTCTGAGAACTTAAACCTCCATGCTGAAGAGGCTGACAACGTCATTTCGGCCCCTGGCTCGGGTCACATTGCCGGTACACCCGGGGGTCCTTAAAATTGACAAGTCATTGTGGCAAACCCCCTCCTCTATTCTGCCGACATCTAAGAAAGCAGAACAGAAATACTATGTCCCTGCGAAGGGATTTGAATATCTCTATATTCATCCCCCTGCGGCACTACTGGCTGTGTCCACAGTGAATGAAAGGGACAGAGGGTCAAGTTAGCAGCACGCCGAAGAACCAATTGGCCAAAAGACTTGATTTGTTGGGCAGAAAAGTTTATTTGACGGCTAGCCTACAATTCAGGGTCTGTAATCACCAGGTCTGCTGGGACGTTATCATTTCAATCTGTGGGACTCCTTGAATAAATTCAAAGAGACAGTCTCACAAGATCGAACCCAGGAATTTCCCACACTGGTGGATGAAGGCACGTTGGTCGCCAGAGGGTCCTCCAAATAGCCTGAGTCGCCACTGACTTGGCCAGGGTGGTCGTAGGGAGAGTGTTAGCTCAGTGGTTTGTGCACTGGCCTGCTAAACCCAGGGTTGTGAGCTCAATCCTTGAGGGGGGTCATTTAGGGATCTGGGGCAAAAATTGGGGATTGGTCCTGCTTTGAGCAGGGGGTTGGACTAGATGACCTCCTGAGGTCCCTTCCAACCCTGATATTCTATGATCTGTGATCTGTGGTGGCCATGAGACACGGCTCTTGGCTGCAGTCCTCTGGGTTGTCCCAAGAGATGCAGGCCACGATCCAAGACCTCCCTTTTGATGGCACCGGGCTCTTCTCTGAGCTTATGGACTTTCGGCTACACTGCCTTAAAGACTCCCGAGCCACCCTCTGCTCCCTGGGCCTTCATCCCCCGCAACAGTCCAGGAAGCCTTTCTGTCCTTTGCCGCCGCCTCCCCCTTCAGCAGTCTAGGTCCTGGGGAACTCCCAGAGTGGGCTTCTACAGGAGGAAGGATAAAAACATGGGGCATAAACAGTGATACCTATCCTCTTCCCACCTGGCTGCACAACCTGACCCTCCCCAAATCCAGGGAGGCCAAAAGCAGTTTTTTTGAGGGTGTGCCTGAGGATGGGGCCCCCGCCAGTCTGACGGAACCATCCATCCTTCCCCTTCCTCAACCACCTCAGCCCTTTCCGGTCGGCATGGTCCTGTATCACTTTGGACTGTTGGGTGCTTGATACAGTTTCTGGGCTATACCCTACAGTTTACCGCCAACCACCCCTTCCACCTCCCTTCCCTGTCCCTCTTCAGGGACCCTTCTCATGAGCAGCTCCTTGTTCAGGAGGTCAACAACCTCCTGCGCCTGGGGGCAGTGGAGGAGGTCCCAGGGGCATGGAAAGAAGAGGATTCTACTCCCATTACTTCCTATTTCCAGAAGCAAAAGGGGGCATCAGAACTATTCTGGACCTGGGTCACCTCAACAAGTCTCTCAAAAAGTTAAAGTTTCACATGGTCTCCCTTGTCTTCATCATCCGCTCCCTGGACCTGGGAGACTGGTTTGACGCCCTCGATTTAAAGGATGCTTACTTCCATATCTCCATCCCCCCTTGTGGTTAGGGGGGAAGCGGTAGATGTGGTATAGCTTGACTTGAGTAAAGCTTTTGATACTGTTTCGCTTGACCTTCTCATAAACAAACTAGGGAAATGCAACCTAGAGGGAGCCACTATAAGGTGGATGCAAAACTGATTGGAAAACCGTTCCCAGAGAGTAGTTTTCAGTGGTTCAGAATCATGGTGGAAGGGCATAATGAGTGGGGTCCCGCATGGATCGGTTCCGGTTCTGTTCAATATCTTAATCAGTGATTTAGATAATGTCATAGAGAGTACACTTTTAAAGTTTGTGGATGATACCAAGCTGGGAGCAGGTTGCAAGGATTAAAATTCAAAATGATCTGGACAAACTGGAGAAATGGTCTGAAATAAATGGATTGAAATTCAATAAGGACATATGCAAAGTACTCCATTTAGGAAGGAGCAATCAGTTGCACACATACAAAATGGGAAGTGATTGCCTAGGAAGGAGTATTGCGGAAAGGGATACGGGGGTCATAGTGGATCACAAGCTGAATATGTCAACAGTGTAACTCTATTGCAAAAAAAAGTGAACATCATTCTGGCATGTATTAGCAGTAGTGTTGTAAGCAAGACACGAGAAGTAATTCTTCCTCTCTACTCCGCACTGATTAGGCCTCAATTGGAGTATTGTGTCCAGTTCTGGGTACCACATTCAGGAAAGATGTGGACAGATTGGAGAAAGTCTAGAGAAGAGCAACAAAAATGATTTAAGTCTTAAAAAATCTTTCAAAAATTGGGTTTGTTTAGTCTGGAAAAGAGAAGACTGAGAGGGGACATAACCGTTTTTAAGTACATAAAAGTTCATTACAAGGTGGAGGGAGAAGAATTGTTCTCCTTAACCTCTGAGGATAGGACAAGAAGCAATGGGCTTAAATTGCAGCAATGGAGGTTTAGGTTGGACATTAGGAAAAATTTCCTAACTGTCAGGGTGGTTAAGCACTGGAATAAATTGCCTAGGGAGGTTGTGGAATCTCCATCATTAGAGATTTTTAAGAGCAGGTTAGACAAACACCTGTCAGAAATGGTCTGGATAATACTTAGTCTTGCCATGAGTGCAGGGGACTAGACTAGATGACCTCTTGAGGTCCCTTCCAGTCCTATTATTCTTTGATGGCCAGATTCCTCAAGGGTCTTGAGCGCCTCTACCCGCATGTCAAGGACCCTGTTCCTCTGTGGGACTTGAACCTGGTGCTGTCGTGGCTCATGGGTCTTCCTTTTGATCCTCTGGCTTCCTGTTCTCTCCTCCTGTCCTCAAAAGTTGTGTTCCTGGTTACAGTGACTTCAGCCCGCCGAGTCTCAGAAATTTGGGTACTCACCTTGGAACTGCCTTATATGGCCTTCTACAAGGACATGGTCCAGCTGATACTGCACCCGGCTTTCCTGCCAAAGGTGGTCTCTCAGTTTCATTCAAGCCAGGACATTTACTTACTTGTCTTTTTTCCAAAGCACATAAGTCAGAGAAGGAGCGTGGACTGCATGCCTTGGACGTTAGGAGGGCACTAACCTTCTACATTGATACAGGACCAAGCCCTTCGGTAAGTCTACACAATTGTTCATCTTGGTGGCTGACAGGATGAAAGGGCACCCTGTATCCACCCAAAGAATTTCTTCTTGGGTCACCGCCTGCATTCGCTTCTGCCATGATCAAGCAAAGGTGCTGCCCCGGTGATTGTCACTCCCCACTTGACCAGGACGAAGGCCCCTTCGGCAGCTTTTCTAGCCCAGGTGCCTATCCAGGACATCTGCAGGGTAGCCACCTGGTCGTCTGTCCATATGTTTATGTCCCACTACGCGCCTACCCAGTAGGCCCGGATCAATGCTGGCTTTGGCAGGGCAGCGCTGCAAGCCACGAAACTGAACTCTGAGCCCACCTCTGCAGATACCACTTGTGAGTCACTTAGAATGGAATCGACATGAGTAGGCACTCGAATAAGAAAAAACGGTTACCTTTTGCAACTGTTATTCTTCTAGATGTGTTGCTCATGTCTATTCCATTACCTACCCTTTTACCCCTCTGTCGGAGTTGCTGGCAAGAAGGAACTGAGAGGGCATAGGATCTGCGTAGTCTAATATACCGATGCATGAGTGCGGCACTCAAGGGAGCGCCACCCCCATCCCTACGTTTACCGCTAAGGCAAAAGTCTCCGACAACTGTGCATGTGGGCATGCATACACCTAGAATGGAATGGACAAGAGCAACACATCTTGAAGAACAACAGTTAAAAAGGTAACCTTTTTCTATAATTTTCATACTTTAGAAAATCTTTAACAAATCTTTCACTTATGTTTGCTGACTGTGATAGTGGACAGTTGAATCAGTTTTATTGAGAAATTTGCGAGCTGCCAAATTAAATCTTGGGCTGTGTAATAGTTTGAGGGATCAGGAATCAATAAATGAGGACTAATGGTCTGTTACATGGCAAAGCAGATAAAAATCAATAATTTTAAAAATAAATAATCCTGT